>NC_082689.1:2670000-4015000 GCF_949987515.2 Delphinus delphis
CATTTATGTTCCAATGTGAAGCACACTACCGTTATTCAGACCTAATGTGATGTTTAAATGGAGTCTGTGCTCACCACCTGCCTGCCCTCTCCTTCCCCAATCCACATTTCCAGTGGATGCCTTGAGTGTCTTTTGGTTGGTTAGAACAGACCTTCTAGTCCTGGCAATAGCAATAGAATTGTTTCTTTGAGACAGCAGGCACACGGGACATGAGTCCTCCTGTGGGGGGGGTAATGTCTTCCGGTGCCGTTACACAAGCTGGGGATGGGCAGGGGAAATATCTTGGTTTCACAGATGCTTACCCTCAAAACCTGTGGATATTGACCAACTATCTTTTGTCATCCGGCCTCGAGAGAACTCTGATGCCAGCCTCCCAGGTTCCCTTTCTAAGTAACTCGTGTTATTCCTGGATCCCTGAGACTCTACTCCTCATCCTGGACAGGTAGGGGTTTCACCTGGCACCAGATGGAATTAATAGTGTTCTCTCGGACACCCTACAATTTGTTAAAATGTAGATTTGTGCCTTCTTCAGTCACAGAAAATGTTCTCCTATTACAGCTTCAAAATATTATTCCCGCTCTTTCGGTCTGGTCTCCTTTTCACACAACCAGTTCTCCTCTCATTGCATCCCCTTGCTGGCTGTTCATACCGACCAGCAGCTCTTGATTCCTCAATTTCAGAGCTTTTTGTTTCTGTTTGTTTTGTATTCCCACTGTTTATTTTGTCTAGAGTAGTAATTCCAGTCCTTGTTGCTCTAATAATAACTTAAATTCTGCAACTGCCTATTGGTTTATCATCTTTCCTTTATCAGCTCTCAAGCATCTTTTCATCTTATATTTCATCTCTTTCTTAAAGAAAGTCCATATTTTCTTTATTTGTCTTGTGTGTGCAAGGTACTGAATATCTCTCTAAATTTTTTTTCTGGATAAACTTTAAAACCATGTTCTTTATTTGTTGTATGATATGTTCTATCTTTCTTTTTGTTCTGGAATCTTTTTGCACAGGTCCCATGTCAAATACTTTGTTCAGCACTGTGTTGCCAAAACTACAAGGATTTCAGGAAATTTTCGGATCCCATTCCAGACACAGTAAGTCCGACAACTGATCTCACCAAATTGTGGATTATTCTTTCTGCTGCAACCACAGAATCTGAGATTGGGGGTGTTAGAAGAAACGAGGTGATGGAGGATGCACGGGGTGCTCTGCACACAGTGGGGCTCGAGCATGCAGGGAACTCCCTGGTACGTGAGGTGTACCTCCCCAGTGTATTGTGAGCAGGTAGGGAAGGTCACCCCAGTTTCAAAGGCCAGGGCTGCCCAGAAGAATAGTCAGTGATGCTGGGGAGATGGGCACTCCGGACAGAGGGGACAGCACAAACAAAGTCACAGCGGCTGAGAGTTCACACTCAGGGTCAGGTGCTGGTGGCTTGGTCGAAAATGACCGGGCAGGACATGTGCTGGGGAGGGAATCTGCCCCAAAATGCCCGAGCAGATTGCTGATTTGTATCTGGAAGATGACAGGGCTTCCTGAATTCCAGTTTAAATTATCCTAAAGCTTCATTTTCCTTTCTACTGCTCGAGAGGAAAGAGAGGTCTTCTTGGACCAATAAGTGCAGGAAACACTGATAAATCTCCCTGCCTCGGGGACTCAAAGCTGCACAGAAGCGTGACAAGATGAGCTGCCTCCCCAGCACGCTGGCCCCGATCCCTTTCATCAGAGGCCATCCGTGACATCTCCTCAGCCAGGGCTCCACGCCCACCCACACGGCACTGCAGGAAAGAACCTTCTGGACACTCGGCCAGCGCTGTGCTCCACCCAGAGCCCCTCGCTAAATGAGAGAAACACACACAGCACACACCATCTACCACATACACACACACCATATGCATGCTCACACACCACACCACACATACACCACACACACTCACACACCATAAACACACACACCATACACACCACACGCATCACACCACACATCACACACACAACACACACATACACCACACACGCTCACACACCAAACCACACACACACACACACACACACCACACGCACGCTCACACACCAAACCACACACACACACACACACCACACACGCTCACACACCAAACCACACACACACACACACCACACACGCTCACACACCACACACACACCACACACGCTCACACACCACACACACACACGCACACGCACAGTTTCGCTGGCACTGTCAGTCACAGGCCCCTCATCGCATCAGGACAAGCATGTGATCTCCCTGGGCCAATCACAGAGCTCCATCTTCCCATGTGCAGTGATTGGTGCAGGGCTGGCCACGTGACCAGGCAGGGCCAGTCAGGTCCTGCCCTGAGGTTAGATCCGTGCGACCAGGAGAGAGTCTCTCAGATTGTGAGCGATGGCACGGGTGGAGCTGCCAGGGCTCCTCTGGACCACAGGCGGTGCCAGGAGAAGCGCCCACAGGCGGGCCGAGGGAAGGGGTGTGTGGTGTGTGTGCCTGTGGTGTGTGGGGCGTATGTATGGGTGTGTATGTAGTATGTGTGTGGTGCGTGTGTGTGTGTGTGATGTGTCATTTGTGGGGTGGGGCTAAGGCTCCCCTCGTGTGTTGTGCCCCTTTGAGTTGTCACCGGAACCAGGAAGTCTGAGCAACCCCCTGCCTCCAGACCGGATGTGCTTCCCGTGTGACCCTGAGTGGAAGTGTCCTCCGAGCCTCTGTTGTCAGCATGTGAAGTGTGGCAGGACTGGGCCATACTGGGCTCCCGTCGCTCCCCACGATTCCCACATGAAATCCTGCACAGCAGCAGCGCAGTTGCACTGGAGAGGGGGGGTGGAGGCCAGGGGTTGCGGATCACATCGTGGACTCCTCCAGCTGTGCTTCAAACAAGTGCCTCCCAACGTCTCTGACTGTCTCTGAACTGCTCAGAGGAAGGGCTGATTGACGTCACGCTTCACGTGTCCACCATGAGATCAGGAAGGCCCTCGGAGCTCCTTCAAGCCCGCGGTGGCTGTACCTGCGCCCCATCAGTCACAGATGAAACCGCGGTCGCACTCGGAGGAGACGAGGACATCCTGGAGCTTTGCCACAGAAGAATCACTGGGACTCGAATAAGGAAGAAGACAGGGCCAGGGGAGAGAGTGGAAGGGAAAGAGGAGCTGCTTCCAGAAGGAATGCATTTGTGCGTGTACTTTGATCCTGCTGTGATTTTCATTTGTTTTAGCCACATCCTTTTCACTGCATCACTCAGCCAAAGGTGCTTTAAATTAGATGGAGCTAGGAAGCCCTTCCCCCACCTCCTGTCCTGCCCACAGGCCATGGTCTTCAATCAGTGTGAGATGTATAATCACGCCATGCTCAAATGTAACTGGAATAAATTGAGACAAATAAATAAACTCAAAGGCACCGCATGCATCTGGAATGCTCTTTGCCATGGTTTCCTAACATGCCTGCAGACAGCTAACTCTCAAGGCAAACAAAAAGTGGCAGTATTTACCCAGTTTCAATTTGGGGCACGTTAAGAGCCCCTGACTCCTAGATCGCTGCTGGTGGAATGTGCACACAAATCGTGTTCATCATCACCGTGTCCATCATTCCCTTCCCTCTTCTGCATTCCTCTCTTTCCCAGTGATCCAGGCTGAACAGGGGCTTATACTGGATTCACCGGCCTTCCCTTCTACCCGTCTTCAGTGGCACAGTACAGAGGTCGTGGTGTCCTGAGAGCAGGAAGATGGGAAATGGGAAGTGAGCCCAGGACCTTTGATCAAAGAGCAAGCCGGCGCCCAGCCTGGCAGCCTCAGTTTGCTCAGCTGTCCGGGGAGAGCCATCCATCGACAATTTCCTCTGCTCTGTTCTGGTGAAAGAGGCACATGCCTCCGGGCTATAAGGGAGGCTCTGAAATGAACCTCTTACCTTTCAAAACCTTCTTCTGCAGACCTTGTTCCCATGAACAGCCACGTGGCTCTGGTTCACCAGCACCTGGAATCCTCCCCTCCCCTCTAAGGGAACATCAGGTCCATTTCTACCTTCGGGAGACACACGTGTGGGCTCTGCTCCTGCCCCCGTTGGGCACAGCTGTGACAGCCGCAGGGCCATCGCCCCCAGCGTGGAGATGCAGCTTCAACGGTGCCGAGACGAGCGTGATAGCTAACGACTGAATCGTGTCCATGTCCAAGGATTGACAAAAAGACTCGTAACTTTAAATATATATATTTATAAATAACATCCCTTATTTTCTGTGATTCCAATAGCTTCATACAATGAACTGCAAGCTGGCCACGCCTCTGAGGAGGTTGCTACGTCTGACGCTCCACAAGCGTCCGTCTCTCTTTGCTCTCTTTAGATCTTCTTTGGCTGCAGAATACCCGCGCTCCCTGCCTGCAACAGCATTCCAGTTTCCTAGTGGGGAATCACCTCTCCCCTGTTGCCCATGGTCTGTGGGAAGGTGTTCTCCAAGTAGACCATGGTTCTATTGGTCAAGGTTCTCCAGAGAAACAGAACCAACAGGACATACATGAGAGAGATTTATTTAAAGGAATTGGCTCAAGCAGTTGTGAAGGTGCAAGTCCAAACTCTGCAGGGTGGGCCAGCAGGCTGGAGACCCAGGGCAAAGCTACAGTCCGGGTCCCAAAGGCCAGCTGCTGGCGGAATTCCTTCTTGCTCAGGGGAGGTCAGTCTTTGTTCTCTCCAGGCCTTCACCTGATTGGGTGAGGCCCACCCACATTAAGTCCACAGATTTTTTTTTTTTTTTTTTTTTTTTTAGTTTTTGGCTGTGTTGGGTCTTCGTTTCTGTGCGAGGGCTTTCTCCAGTTGCGGCGAGCGGGGGGCCCTCTTCATCACGGTGCGCGGGTCTCTCACTGTCGCGGCCTCGCCCGTTGCAGAGCACAGGCTCCAGACATGCAGATTCAGTAGTTGTGGCTCAAGGGCTTAGTTGCTCCGCGGCATGTGGGATCTTCGCAGACCAGGGCTCAAACCCGTGTCCCCTACATTGGCAGGCAGATTCTTAAGCACTGCGCCACCAGGGAAGCCCAAGTCCACAGATTTAAATGTTAATCTCATCCCAAAACACCTTCATGGAAACATCTGACCAAACATCTGGACACTGTGGCCCAGACAACTTAACACATAAAATGAACCACAACAGGATAATTCCAGGTAATCAGCTTCCGTTTACAGAAGGGGCAGGGCCGGGAGCACGCCCTCACTGGAGCGGCAATAACTGGAGGGCAGGGGTAGAATCCACGCCTTCCCCTAAAGCCATGCTGTGGCGCTTCCTGCCTCCTGCTTCCTGGCTTCCAGAGCCACCTGCACTTCTGTTCACTCCACACATGGCGTGCAGCCCCTGGTGGATTCTGGGGGCATCTCTCCTTGGCCCCCCGCCCCCGAGAAACACATTCAATATCCTCCCAATAAAACCACCCGGGATGGGGCGCAGTTCTTGCAGGGAATTCTTAGAATCTTTTTTCCATTTCTTCCTATGCGTCTCTTTCGACTTCTTACTTCTTGGATCAACTCTGCTGATGTACACATCCCCCAAAATCATCCATTCCATCTGATGTCTTAATGTATTAGGATAGAGTTTGTGGCAGAACTCTTCAAAAATGTTCAACCTGCTCCACACACTACCCCAGGCCCTTGCAGGGTCACATGACTGGTTCTGACCAATAGGCTTTGAGCAGGTGTGACGCGTGTCACTTCTGGGCCAAAATATAGAATAGCCAGTGTGTGACTCTCCGGTGTTTCTCCCCTGCTATACTATCCCAGACAGTAGCGTCCCAGCAGCCTGGGTCCCTGAGTGTCTGGGCGGAGCAGAAACCCTGCTGACCTATGTTGGACGTGGAGCCCGAGGAGGAAATAAATCTCTGTGGCATTTAACCTCCGAGACACCACTGTTGGTTCTATCTCATTCCTAATATCCTCTCCTCCCCAAGAATACAAAAACATTCTCCTATATCTCCTTCTGCAGTTTTGCAGTCTTCTTTTCTTACACCTAATCTTTAATCCACCTGGAATCTATTCGAGGTACGACATGGAAAGGGAGGCCAGTCTTCAGGTAACTTTTTTCCCCTATAGCTGTAGCCAATAGTCCAAAATCTTGTATTCAATGTTCCCTACTTATCTGAAATGCCACCCTTATTAAATGATAAATTCCTCCATGTCATGGAATCTATATCTGGAATCGCTGCATTGGTGACCCTGTACTGATGGAAATTGCAGATTGTTGTAGATGTCAGTATGTTTGGGCAAGTTATTTGGCGTGTCACCCATCACCCTGGAGTCAGTATCTCCCCTGGACACACACACCTAATACCAACGGGCCAGGAGCCTCACTCCAGGGCCACGTGTGCAGGTGTCAGAAACAGATCAGAAGGTATCAGAAACCTTGCAATGAGCAAACACTGGGGGTTAAGACTCACACGGACCACCAGTTTTCCTGAGGAAGGTCAAGGGGATTTGCCAAACCCACTTGAAGAACAAAAAGTGAGAGCTTCCCAACGGTGGACCCAGAGGGTGGTGACAGGACCTCCCGGGAGCCATCAGCCCCGGCAGGCCTCCAGCTCCAGGAGAAGCAGAGGCTTGGAAGCAACATTCCTGATGCCAGGACAGCCTTGACTGTTGAAGTAGAAACGCCAGATCACAGCCCTCTGCTCTTGGCACCTTCCCAGCGCTGGCTGAGGCCTTGACCCTGTCCAGCACTCGGAGCTGGGTGGGGAAGGACAGCCACGGCAGCCAGGGTTGTCCTGTACCCCAGGAACACCCCATCTGGCAGCTCAAAACGTCGAGGACCGAATACCTGGCTCTTTGCTGCGTCTCCTCTTTCTCAGGCCACAGCTGCTTCTGACAGAAGGGCAAGGAGGCACAGGGAATCAGACAAATACAGTCGGTTCCTATTTCAAAATGTTATTCTGCCCCCAGTAAGCTGAATGGTCTATAAGAATCTGCGTTGGTGAGGTTCCTTGGATTTTATTCATTTTTCCTGATTTCAAAATCCACTTGAATTTTACTCTGTTCTTCCAGTTCAAAATGGCAGGCTGCAGTATTTACATCTTCCACCACAAATCCCATTGAAATGACAAAATAGATACGGAAATAAGAATATACTTCCTGCAGCACTGAAAATAGGGAGCAGTGCCATAATTCTGGAAGCCATAAAGCAGAGAGCATTACTTTGATGCAAACTCCACGCAGAGCCGAGAAGTCCAAAACACAGCTCAGGCCTGGGACTGGGCCCTTGGAGAGGAAGGGCGCTTGGTTTCCCCTGAGGGGCCTCAGAAAAAAATCATGTTTGGGGACTTTGAGCAGCAGAGGGGCATGGGACAGCTATGGGGGTCACAGAAGACCTCATAGGTGTAGAATATATACAGAGAGCTCGGCCAAGACACTCCCTCTCCCCCGACCAGGCTATGGCCAGTGAGAATAGTTCCCTAAGTGAGGGCGTGACCTGCCTGGGGGCCACAACAAGAGCTTACGGCCACAGAGAGGCCTGAAGCGGTCCCCTACCAGTCCCCAACACGAACAGAGGAAGACAAAGAAACAGAGGCTTGGGAGGGTGGCAAAGTCACCCCGGGATAACGCCTCCCTGGGACCTGCTAGCATAGGGACGCCCCAATAACTTCGATTAGTAGAAACCAACCCGAGAACTGCAGTCCGAGAACCAGAAGATCCCAGGAGCCAGTCTCTGCTCCTTGGCACGGCGGAGCTGTCAGCCTGACTGTTTCACTAAGCCAGCACCACCCCGGCCCCCGTACTAGGCAAAGGGAACCACCTCCCAGACCTTGGAGCGGCCCGAACATGTACTAAATTGGATTCTCAGCTGCAGATCTAAAAGCTACTTATGGTTGCCAGGGCTCGGAACACAGTCTGCCAATTAGTTTTATACTTCCACGCTCTATAGCACTAGCACGCCACTTCCTCCCTCCTGCTGCCCACCACCCAGCCCCTGCCTTTTCTGCACATGCCATGTCCTGGGGCGCTATGCTCGTTCCTACCACGTGACTGACTCGGGAATCCCACCATGCACTGGGGTTTCCACTTCTCTCCCAGTTCCTGGGGAGGATCCTGCTGGGAGGACTGGTCTCCCCCATCTCAACTCAGGCCCTCCCAGAGGGCACTCGGCTCTGCTGAACCCATGGCCGACCCAGCCCAGACAGCCTTGGGTGGTGTTGATGGGATCTGGTTTGGGTCCTCCCGCCCTCCCCCTCCCCCTGGCTGCCGCACCTTCTGCTGGCTGGGTTGTCCAGGACAGGATGCCTTGATCATTTGCACCCAACCAATCAAAGTCTGTCCAGTGGCCTGAGCCCCCAGGAGCCGGGTGACTGGCTTCGCTTACCCACGCAGAGCCAGAGGACACGCGCGTCCCACCCATCTGCCTCTCTCTGCCACGTAGCCTTCCCGCCAAGGGCTGGGCCCTGAGCAGCCTCAGCATCCCGGGTCATCTGTCACTGCAGCCATCCAAGAGGGCCTCGAAGAAAGGGAGCCCCTGCCAGCATTTGAGGTGGGAAGTGATGAGATCCAAACTGTATTTCGGGGAAATCTGCTCTCCGAGACAGAACTTGGACCAGGTCGGGTAATTCATTTGCTTGAGATCTCGGGAGACAAAGGGTTCTGGTAAGTCCAAGCGTTGGTTGTCAGGAAGGTTTGGATTCAAAATTCAGCTCTGACTCTGACAAGCTACGGGCCTGCGAAGAACTCGCCAGCCTTCTCCCGACACCAGCTTCTCCTGGACGTGGCGTGAAACCCCACCTGGCCGGCCCGACAGGGATGTCTTCTCGAACGCGCCATGCCTGACACGTGTGGCCCCGCACGTGTGGGTGTAAGCTGTGGCTGGCGTGGATGTCTCCTGTGACTCCGTGTTAGCAGGTGCCGTTTTGGTGGCCATCAGTACAGAGTGTAGGACCCAGGAGGCCCCCTCCACCTCCCAGCTTCCCAAGAACCGTTGGGGCCCTTCTCGCTGCGTTTAAGGAGAAGACTTCAGACCAGAGAATCATGTGCTGTGTGAACTCATCCCGGCCGAGCCCTCCAGGACTGTCCATCTGGGTCAATCGAGAGAGAGAGAGGCCTCCCTTCTCTGAAGTAAGACACCACTGCGCCCCCTTCCTGCTGCCTCAGGCCGTGGGGTGACGTCCCCCAGAAGAAGGCCCATCTCGTCCGCCTGCAAGAAATGTCTGCGGTGCTCTGGAGCTGGCTTTCCTCAGCCTGAAGTAATTACAGACATGTGTCAGCACCCGACCCCGGCCAGACTGCCACGACCCTGCTGCCACAGGCCTCATTACCCCCAGGCCTGTGGGACTTGGCCAGCCCAGAGCTGGACCTGGGGAGGTTTGAGCTGATGGCATCAGAGACAGAAATGCAAGAGCTATGAGGCCAAGAAGCTGCAGTGAGGACCAGGGGGCAGAGGAAGTGAAAGGCGCCACCCTCCCAGGTGACAAAGGAGGGGCTGCCGCCAGGTGGATGCTGCCTAAGGGGTCGGACATCTCATCTTGGCTGTGGGAAGCCAGAGAGAAGACTTTGGGAATCGGCGCCCAGGTCCGTTCCCCACCACCACCTCCCTCCCAAGAGGGGCTATTAAAACCCCTTCTGGCCTCCAGATGCGGGCCTGCAAGCTATTTCCCTTTTGTTATTTCAAGCTCGGGGCCTTGATCTTTTGCCACTTTGGAAGAAGCAGAGAAACAAAGAGGTCTGGGGTTGTTGCTTAACAGCGAGCTGGCTTCCCCGCTCTGGGCCAGCATTTATCCGATCCTCCGAGGCGAGCAGCGAACCATCCCTTTGATGGCGTCAGGCAGGGGATCTGCAGGGAAGTGGGGCATGAGCGCCCCGTCCTCCCAGAGTAGCGCTCAGCAGCGCCCTCTCCTGACGCCTGGCGTCTGCGGCTCACTGGAGGGAGCTGGCCAGCCTCTGATGTCTTCCTTCTTGCAGCGGCCGCCAGAAAGCAAGAGGTAAATAAGGATGGGGCTCCCGCTGCCAGCGACAGGTGGAAGCAGGGTGTGTGCCCTGAGCACCTGGAGCTGCCAGGCCCCGGACCCCACTTCACTCACGCGAACCAAAGGTGCAAAATGCCCTGCAGGGCCGTGCTGGCCCCTGACGCTGCTGCGGCCTGTTGGGAAGAGCACTGAACCGGGAGTCCACAGGCTGCGTCCCGCCTCCAGGCGGGCAGGGCCTGCTTGCCTTGTCGGCCGCTGGGGCCCTGGTTCTGAACACAGGGCTGGGCTCAGTGGGGGACACGGCAGGCACTTGCTCAACAGTGGAAATTCCAGTTCTGTCACTGGGAGCCGGCAGGACCCCGGACATCCCATTCATTCATTCAGTCACTTCCTCATTTATTCCCGCACCCAGCAAGCACACTCCGAGCCTGCCCCGTGCCCCGACATTAGGTACCAAGGGCCGCGACGCTGAGTGTCCTGCTCTCACCCCGACATTAGGTACCAAGGGCCGCGACGCTGAGTGTCCTGCTCTCACCCCGACATTAGGTACCAAGGGCTGCGACGCTGAGCGTCCTGCTCTCACCCCGACATTAGGTACCAAGGGCTGCGACGCTGAGAGTCCTGCTCTCACCCCGACAGCGGAGAAGCAGGGCACGCTTCTTTCAGGCTGACGCCCAGAGCTGACTGAGCCTGGAGGGTGGAGAGAAGGAAGAAGGAAGACCAGTCCAGGTGGAGGATGGAGCCCGTGGCTACTGGAGACACCAGAGGGTGGGGCCCCCCGGGGGCCTCTAGGGATTTAGTCCTGGGCCATTAAAGCAAAATCTGCCAATAGGCAGAAATGAAGATGTGATGAAGGGCAGGGGAGGCCCAGGCCCCGCGAGGGGGGATGTGCTTTATCCTGGGAGTAACACAGGGGCTCGGAGCAGGGGGTGTGGCCCAGCTGGAAGGTGTGAGGTGCAGACTAGACTGGGGGCTGCAGGCCAGCAGCCTAATACAGTGGCCGCCACACCCAGGAACAGCAGCGAGGGGCCCCCAGGAGGTGGCAGGAGGAGGCAGCGCTGAGAACTGTTGGGATTAGACAGGGACAAGTGACAACCACGCCACCAGCTCCCTCCAGAGCAAGTCGTGGAGCAGGCGTGGGAGAGGGACTCAGCTTGGCCGTGTTCCAGGTGAAGTGACTGAACCAGGTGGCAGGACGCCAGGCCAAGGGCAAGCTGCGTTGGGAGATCAGGAGGACAGTCTGGGCTAGAGCCTGGGAGGGACCTGGGGCCACGCGAACGTGGGAAAGCAGAGGCTGAGGACGGAGAGAATCCAGGGGAGCATCCCTATCCAAAGGCCAAGGGCCGGGCTAAGAAATGGAAGGTGGGCAGAATGCCAGGAGGGGTCCTGGGGGTGTCTCAGCCCGCCCTAAGGAAACACAGTCACGTGTCCAGGCCCCCTGCTGCTGGAGGAGGGGCAGGTCCTAAGGCCTGTGGGCACAGGCTGCAGCCCTCATAGCAGACTGGTTCCCCCACAGAAACATCCTTTTCCACCTCAGTCCCTGCAGACCTGCCCCTCATCTACATTGTCCCGGTCCTGGGGGTTGGGCTGTGGCCACATTTCTCTGAGCCTACGCATCCACAGAAAATACCTTTCTTTCCAGAAGTCTTTGGTTTGAACAAGGTGCCACCACTTTCAGACCGAAGAGGGGCAGAGCACGGGGCTGGGGAGTGAAAGGTCTGAGTCAAGTTCAGCTCTACCTTTGGGTCAGTAGTAACATCTTCTCTTGGCTTCATTCACTCCACCGGGTGATTGATACAGTGCCTGAGTGTCTCCCCAGAGGGTCGGGCAAGTATCAGCTAGGTATGAAAAGGAATGTTGTATGCTTTGTCAGCATAACATGAACATAGAAGATGATATCACCATCACCACCACCATCACCACCACCACCACAGTCATCATCATCACCACCATCATTACCATCACCATCATCAACGCCATCATCACTATCACCACCATCATATCACCAGCATCATTGTCACCATCACCACCACCATCACCACCACAGTCATCATCATCACCACCATCATCATCATCACCATCATCAACGCCATCATCACTGTCACCACCATCATATCACCATCATCGTCACCATCACCACCACCATTATTAGCATAAACATCACCATTGTCATCATCACCATCATCAGTCCCGCTCTTGAAGTCCTGCCACCACCCTATCCCACCAAGTGGTCTTCCTGTGGCAGAGAACACACCACCACCTGAGTCAGCTCAACCTATTTACAGGCAGTTTTGCTAACAGAAAGTTCTTTGCCTTTTTGTTTGTTCGTTTCAGTTGTAAATCAGCTCCCCCGTCCTCTTCAGCAAAAAAAAAAGTCAACATCCCTCTTTCGTGCAACATTTCTTCAAATATTTTAAGACAATCATTGTGTATCCCCAAGTCCTTTTTATTTCAGACCAAACAGTTTCTTCCACCATTCCATTTTATTTTTAACTAACCTTTTAATTATGAAGTTAATACATGCTCATAGTCACAAGTTTAGAAAAAAGAGATAAGCTCCCAAAATAAAAACAATTATCAATACCTGAAAATCCCATCACTTAGAGATAATTACTCAGTGTTTTCATTCTTGTATTTTTTCTATATTATAGACAATAAATATATACATATTTACCAGCCAAAGTGTAAGATTTATCTTGTGACCTGGCTTTTCCACGCAACACATCAGTAACATGCTAACTAAAAACCTTTCTAGAAAAACATCCTTCTCCTAGGACATGGGAAGAGCAGGGATTGTGGGGAAAGCAGCACCTGGTGCCTGGGTCACCTCCAGGGACCAGGGTTGCCGGTGGCTGGGCCCCCAGAGGACAGGGCTGCAGATGGAGTGGGAGCTCTGTGAGCACCCAGGGAGAAGCCAAACCTTTGTTTATTCACCTGGGCCTGGCTTTCTGGTCTTTAATATCAGGCTGGACCAGACACTGCCCCAAAGACCAGAAGATGTGTGTGTGTGTGTGCACGCACGTACATGTGTGGGTTTGTGCACACCCCTGGGAAGAGGCCCGGTTATCTTCAACAGATACCCCCTGGGGCCCAGCACTGAAAATTGAATAAGAACCTCTGGATTCAACACCCAACCACTGTGGCTGGTGAAGCCTCCCTGGGTGTGGAGGGGGTCCTCAGAGAGCAGATGCAACCCCAGAGCCAGTGGGGACCCCTGAAGGACGGTGAGAACGCCCCGACTTTTCCTGTGCTCCCTCTAGGTAAGAAAGGCTGCAGGATCCTTGTCCAAAAAATGCTGGTTGAAGAGAAGCTAATAGGGGCCTCGGGTGCAGATTAAAGCAATGAGTTCACGTTGCGGGAACACTCCTGATAGGCCAGATCTCAAAGTTGGACATTTAATTGATGAATCCCTCCATGTAAAAATAAACAGAGAGATGACCCAGCTCTGTTTCGATGCACAGAGAGGGTGGGGAAGGAGGCGAAATCTGCCCTACACATGGCGAGGCCAGGAACGTGTGGGTCTGAGTGTGTGCAAGAGCGTGTCTGTGTAAGTAAATACATGGACGTGTGTGTGAAATGTGTTTAAACATCAAGTGCTCGGACTCTCCGTTCGCCTTGGGAGGCGGAAGCCCTCAGAGTAAAAATCAGATGCAGCTTGTGTCAGATGGAAAGTCTAAGTCTAATTAAAGCAAGGCTCCTGCCACCCGCACCCCGCTGGGGACTGAGGTGACCCCTGCAGATTCGCAGCAGGTTCTGCAGGTTTGGTGCTCTTTTAGAAGAAGCTAACCATCAGGTATGAACCATGAACACTGTATCTTTCCAGTTAAGCCTCCTGAGTCTAAAAGGGTATTCAATTCCATGAAAACCATTGAAACCCTACAGGATTCCGAGGAAACAGTCTCTTGATTCAGGTCAGTCCTTCCTGAACCTCTGACAAGACAGAATTCTTTCCTGATGAGTCTCCTGCTCCAAAGCTGGATGGACATTTCAACGAAGCAAGAGCCTTGATGTGAGAGAATTGCTGTTATTTGGGCTTACAGATGTGGCTGCCCCATGAATGGACCAAGGAGATTTTCTGTTCATTAGCGTTGACAAATTCCAGGGCTGAGGCAGTGTTTTGCTCCCTCCGAAATGACAAAAGAAAGAAAATGGCATAATAATGCACATTTATCATAATACCATACATTTGTCCATAAATCACACCTCAAAACACCCTCTCTTTTAACCAGTGCCACAAAAAATAAAGAAAATGATCAAGGATTCTGAAATCAGGAAAAGCCACAACCTTGCGATGAATGACCTGGAGGAAACCAGCTGGTGATGTGTAGAGAGGGCTCCAGGCAAAACCCCAGGGCTGGGGGCCAGGGAGGAGGGTGGGGGCAAGGCACAGGCACCAGGCATACAGGACAAGGACTTTGCTCTTAGGTCCTGTATTGACTTGGGTCTAAGGGAAAACCCATATGAAACTCCCCTCCAAGATGAGTAGACGAAAGAAATCTAACATCTTCACTAATGAAAGAATTCACAATCAAAACATCAAAATAGAACAAGAAAGCAGATGAAGAGAACACTACATAACACTTGCTGCAAGAAATTAAAGTTTACAAAAAAAACTGCGCATCTTCTCAAGCAAACAAAAGAATATATGCAAATATATATACATCTAGCTATCTTTCTGTCAAACTACCATTTTAAGTGCTCTCTCTCTCCCTGTGCTAAGTAAGCATAGTACATATATCATCTTACTTAATCCTTAAGTATTATTTTCATTTCACAGATAAGGAAACTGAAACCCAAAGTTAATTGATAATTATAATAACAATAAATATAAATGGGACAAATCCATGTTCCCACTTCTATTTGCTATGCAGTGAATCACCGCCAAAACTTGGTAGTGTAAAGTCATTTTGTTTTGCTCACAATTCTGCAGATCAGGAATCAGGGCAGGCATAGTAAGGAAAGCACATCCCTGCTGTACAATGTCTACAGCCTCATCTATTTTGTCTCAAATAGCAGGAGATGGCAGGGATGGCTCAACCAGAGCCATGTGTCTGGGCCTCAATTCTTCATAATGTGGCATCTTCTGGGGCTAGAACTACCAAGATGACTTCTTTTGTCACCTACCTGGAACATGGGATGGGATGGCTGGATCAGCTGGGGACTTGTTATGGACTGAATGTTGGTGTCCCCTCCCAAACTCATATATTGGAGCCCTATCCCTCTGTGTGGCTGTATTTGGAGATGGGGCCTCTAAGGAAGTAGTTAGAGCTAACTGAGGTCATAAGGGTGGGGCCCTGATCTGATAGAATTAGTTCCTTCCAAGAATAGACACTAGAGAGCTTGCTCTCTCTCTGCCATGTGAGGACACAGTGAGCAGGGGGCAGCTGCAAGCCAGGAAGAGAGCTTGCACCAGAAACTGACCATGCTGCATCCTGATCACAGAATTCCAGTCTCTAGAACTAGTTTCTCTAGTAAGAAAATAAATTTCTGTTGTTTGAGCTCTCCAATCTGTGGTATTCTGTAATGGCAGCCTGAGCAGACTAGTACAGGGATGGTCAGCACTTCCCACTCCTCAGGTAGCTTCTCCACATGGCTAGCTTGAGCTTCTTATAGTATGGTGGTCTCAGAGTAGTTGGATTTCTTACATGGTAGCTATCTACCCTGACCCCCTCCCAAGCAAGTATTCCAAGATACCAAAGCAAAAGCTGCAAAGTTGCTTCCAACCTTGCCTTAGGAGTCATGTAGCCTCAATTCTCCTGCATTCTGTTGGCCAAAACAGTCATAGAGCCTGTCCAGATGTAGGGGAAGGGGAGCTATAGACCCCACCTCTTGATAGGAGAAATATCAAAGAATTTATGGCCATCTTTAATCCACCATACTAACTTTTTAAAGGAAAAAAGTCACTCATGAATCAGGAAACACTGCAACCTCATACTGCATACACTGGAGGAAACCGCTGAAGAAAATAAACAACACACTCCTAAATAACCAATTGGTCAAAGAAGAAATCACAAGGGAAATTATAAAATACTTTGATATGAATGAAAACAAAAACACAACCTATGAAAATTTATAGGTTGCAGCAAAAGCAGTGCCCAGAGGGAAATTTATAGCTGTAAATGCCTATAGTAAGAAGAAAGATCTCTGGTGGTGGCCATAGGCAGGGGGTGGGGGATAGGAAATCGGGTGAAGATGGTCAAAAAGTACAAACTCCCAGTTATAAGAAAAATAGGTCCTAGGGAAGTAATGTACAACATGGTAACAACAGTTAACAGTACTGTAGTGTGTATTTGAAAGTTGCTAAGAGAACAACTCTTAAAAGTTCTCATCACAAGGGGAAAAATATAACTGTGTGGTGATGGACGCTAACTACACTTATTGCTGTAATCATTTTGCAATATATACATCTATCGACTCATATTGTTGTACACCCAAAACTAATACAGTGTTACATGTCAGTTATACCTCAATTTTTAAAAAAGAAGAAAAATCTCAAATCAATAACCTAACCTTCCACATTAAGACACTGGAAAAAGAAGAGCAAACCTAAAACAAGGAAAAGGGAGGAAATAATGAGATTAGGGCAGAAATGAATGAAATAGAGAATAGAAAAACAATAGAGAAAAATCAATGAAACTAAAACTCATTCTTTGAAAAGATTAACAAAATTGACAAACATTTAGCTAGATTAACTTTTTAAAAATGAGAGGGAGAAAGAAGCCTCAGATTGCTAGAATCAGAAATGAAAAAGGAATACACTACTATGTATAAAATAGATAACTACTGAGAACCTACTGTACAGCACAGGGAAATCTACTCAATGCTCTGGGGTGACCTAAATGGGAAGGGAATCTAAAAAAGAGTGGATATATGTATATGTTTGACTGATTCACTTTGCTGTACAGCAAGAAACTAACACAACATGTAAAGCAACTATACTCCAATAAAAATTAATTTTAAAAAAAATGAAAGAGGAGACATTACTACTGACCCTGCAGAAATAAAAAGTATAAAGGAACTATTGTATGCCATGAACTATGGTATATATATACATTTATAAATTATGTGCCAATAAGTTATATAACTTAGATGAAATAGACAAATTCCTAGACACAAACTACCAAAACTACTCAAAAAGAAAGACAATCTGAATAGACCTATAGCAAGTGAAGAGCTCAAAGTAGTAATCAAAGAACACCCACAAAGAAAAGCCCAGGCTCAGACCACTTCACTGGTGAATTCTACCAAACATTAAAAGAAGAATGAACACCAATTCTTCAGAAGCTATTCCAAAAAACATAAGAGGAGAGAATACCTCATAACTCATCATACAAGGCCACTATTTTCCTGATACCAAGGCTGGAAGCTGTCACAAGAAAAGAAAACCACAGACCAATATCTCATATGAATATATATACAAAAATCATCAATAAAATACTAGCAAACCAAATCTAGAAACATATAAAAGATTTATATACCATGACCAAATGGGATTTGTCCCAGGAATTCAAGGTTGGTTCAACATCTGAAAATCAATTACTATAATACATCATGTCAATAGAATAAAAAGCAAGAATCACATGAGCATCTCCATAGATGCAGAAAAAGCATTTGACAAAATCCAATACCATTTTGTGATAAGAACAATCAACAAATGAGGATCAAAAGGGAACTTCTTCAACCTGATAAAATACATCTACAAAAAGCCCACAGCTAAATTTATACCTGATGGTGAAAGACTGAATGCTTTCTCCCTAAGATCAGGAACAAGACGAGGATGTCTGCTCTTACTTCTTTTCAATATTTTATAGTAGAGGTTCTAGCCAGGGCCAACAGGGTGGATTAAAGATAGTCACAAATTCTTTGACATGCATTGAACCATGCCATCTGTATATAGAGATAGTTTTAACTTCTTCCTCTACAATCTGGATGCCTCCTATTTATTTATGTCCTGGCTGGCTGTCAACCAGGGGCTGGTTTTTGCTCCTGGAGGCTGCCCACATTCCTCATCATGCTTTCTACGTGGCCCCTTCCACTCCTTACATTTAAAGCTTTCTGACTTCTCCTTGGAAAAGTGCAAGACCTGCCAGGAAACAGGGACTTAAGCCTGACATCCTCAATAACTATATTAGGACACCGATATGAACGAGATTGGAAGTGGATTTTCCCCAGAAGAGCCCACATTACTTTGTAGCACCTTAGGGTCCTACACCTCAGTTTTGGACCCTGAGCATAGAACCCAATTGAGTGAAGTCAGACTTCTGACCTACAGAACTATGAGCACTAGCTTGTGCCTTGTGCTGTTTAAGCCACTGAAGCTGTGATGGTTTGTTATGGCAGCAACACAAAACTAATACCCACTCTCCCCTCGTAACTATCCTATAGGATCCTGCCTGTACATCAACGTAGGGGAGGAGGACAGGTTATTCAGGCCTCAGATGGGGCATTCCTGCTCCTTTAGGAAAACACCTTTCATAGTCTTGTTTGGCCCCAGAACAGCACGGAACAAAGGGTGAAGACAAAGCAAGAAGTTAATCTGATGACAAAGTTACAGAACCAGGATCCTAGGATGGGAGCTGGACCCCAGATCATTCGCTTTGAGGGTATTTCTCCCCTGTGGTTCAGTTGCTCCGTGATGCCAAAACCTTCTGTTACTTTTGGGACACACAACAGCCCTGTGTTAGATGTGTTTTGAGGAGAGAAAGTAGAGGAATGGCATCCATTTCAACCGCTGCTTTAAAAGCAGAGCAGTGCAGGAAATGAACCAGTGAGCAAGTCCATCCAAAGGCAAGACTTGCACAGCACAGGGGTCAGAAACTCGGGCCACTTTACTGGGTATCAAAGGAAGGAGTGACCCCAGACACCAGAGGACACTGGGACATGCAGAAGGAAGATATTTGCATTTTTTTTCAGCTTGTTCTTGCTTTAACATTGTTCTTTTTTTAATAACATTGTAGTCTATGGATGTAATATCTTCTTAATTCTCTCTGAGGATACTAATATAATTCTTTTCTTCTAACTTTAATTTTTTAATTTAATTTAATTTAGATTTAATTTAAATTCTAATTTTTTAACATCTTTTTTGGAGTATAATTGCTTTACATTGTTGTGTTACTTTCTGTTGTATAACAAAATGAATCAGACTATACGTATACTTATATCCCCATATAAGTAACCCCTCCCTCTTGCGTCTCTCTCCTACACTCCCTATCCCACCCCTCTATGTGGTGACAAAGCACCAAGCTGATCTCCCTGTGCTATGCGGCTGCTTCCCAATAGCTATCTATTTTACATTTGGTAGTGTATATATGTCAATGCCACTCTCTCACTTCGCCCCAGCTCACCCTTCCCCCTCCTTGTGTCCTCAAGTCCATTCTCTACATCTGCGTCTTTACTCCTGTCCTGCCCCTAGGTTCTTCAGAGCCTTTCTTTTTTTTTAGATTCCATATATATGTGTTAGCATATGGTATTTGTTTTTCTCTTTCTGACTTACTTCACTCTGTAGGACAGACTCTAGGTCCATCCACCTCACTACAAATAGCTCAATTTCGTTTCTTTTTATGGCTGAGTAATATTCCATTGTATATATGTGCCACATCTTCTTTATCCATTCATCTGTCGATGGACACTTAGGTTGCTTCCGTGTCCTGGCTATTGTAAATAGTGCTGCAATGAACACTGTGGTACATGACTCTTTTTGAATTATGGTTTTCTCAGGGTATACGCCCAGTAGTGGGATTGCTCAGTCATATGGTAGTTCTATTTTTAGTTTTCTAAGGAACCTCCATACTGTTTCCATAGGGGCTGTATCAATTTACATTCCCACCAACAGTGCAAGAGGGTTCCCTTTTCTCCACACCCTCTCCAGCATTTATTGTTTGCAGATTTTTTGAAGATGGCCATTCTGACTGGTGTGAGGTGACACCTCATTGTAGTTTTGATTTGCATTTCTCTAATGATTAGTGATGTTGAGCATCCTTTCATGTGTTTCTTGGCAATCTGTATATATTCTTTGGAGAAATATCTGTTTAGGTCTTCGGCCCACTTTTGGATTGGATTTTTTCGGGTTTTGATATTGATATTTTTTGATATTGGGTTTTTTGTTTTTTTTATATTGAATCTGTAGATTGCTTTGGGTAGTATAGTCATTTTCACAATGTTGATTCTTCCAATCCAAGAACGTGGTATATCTCTCCATCTGTTTGTGTCATCTTTAATTTCTTTCATCAGTGTCTTATAGTTTTCTGCATACAGGTCTTTTGTCTCCTTAGGTAGGTTTATTCCTAGGTATTTTATTCTTTTTGTTGCAGTGGTAAATGGGAGTGTTTCCTTAATTTCTCTTTCAGATTTTTCATCATTAGTGTATAGGAATGCAAGAGATTTCTGTGCATTTGATTTTTATCCTGCTACTTTACCAAATTTATTGATTAGCTCTAGTAGTTTTCTGGTAGAGTCTTTAGGATTCTCCATGTATAGTATCATGTCATCTGCAAACAGTGACAGTTTTACTTCTTCTTTTCCAATTTGGATTCCTTTTATTTCCTTTTCTTCTCTGATTGCTGTGGCTAAAACTTCCAAAACTATGTTGGATAACAGTGGTGAGAGTGGGCAACCTTGTCTTGTTCTGATCTTAGTGGAAATGCTTTCAGTTTTTCACCATTGAGAACGATGTTGGTTGTGGGTTTGTCATATATGGCCTTTATTATGTTGAGGAAAGTTCCCTCTATGCCTACTTTCTGCAGGGTTTTTATCATAAATGGGTCTTGAATTTTGTCAAAAGCTTTTTCTGCATCTATTGAGACGATCATATGGTTTTTCTCCTTCAATTTGTTAATATGGTGTATCACGTTGATTGATTTGCATATACTGAAAAATCCTTGCATTCCTGGGATAAACCCCACTTGATCATGGTGTATGATCCTTTTAATGTGCTGCTGGATTCTGTTGCTAGTATTTTGTTGAGGATTTTTGCATCTATGTTCATCAGTGATATTGGCCTGTAGTTTTCTTTCTTTGTGACATCTTTGTCTGGTTTTGGTATCAGGGTGATTGTGGCCTCGTAGAATGAGTTTGGGAGTGTTCCTCCCTCTGCTATATTTTGGAAAAGTTTGAAAAGGATAGGTATTAGCTCTTCTCTAAATGTCTGATAGAATTCACCTGTGAATCCATCTGGTCCTGGGTTTTGTTCGTTGGAAGATTTTTAATCACAGTTTCAATTTCAGTGCTTGTGATTGGTCTGTTTATATTTTCTATTTCTTCCTGGTTCAGTCTCAGAAGGTTGTACTTTTCTAAGAATTTGTCCATTTCTTCCCGGTTGTCCATTTTATTGGCATATAGCTGCTGGTAGTAATCTCTCATGATCCTTTGCATTTCTGCAGTGTCAGTTGTTACTTCTTTTTCATTTCTAAGTCTGTCGATTTGAGTCTTCTCCCTTTTTTTCTTAATGAGTCTGGCTAATGGTTTATCAATTTTGTCTTCTCAAAGAACCATCTTTTACTTTTATTGATCTTTGCTGTTGTTTCCTTCATTTATTTCTTATCTGATCTTTATGATTTCTTTCCTTCTGCTAACTTTGGGGGTTTTGTTGTTGTTGTTCTTCTTCTTTCTCTAATTGCTTTAGGTGTAAGGTTAAGTTCTTTATTTGAGATTTTTCTTGTTTCTTAAGGTAGGATTGTATTGCTATAAACTTCCCTCTTAGCACTGCTTTTGCTGCATCCCATAGGTTTTGGGCCATGGTGTTTTCACTGTCAGTTTTTTCTAGGTATTTTTTGATTTCCACTTTGATTTCTTCATTGATCTCTTGGTTATTTAGCAGTGTATTGTTTAGCCTCCATGTGTTTGTGGGTTTTTTTTTTTCATTTTAACATCTTTATTGGAGTATAATTGCTTTACAATGGTATGTTAGCTTCAGCTTCACAACAAAATGAATCAGTTATATATATACATATGTTCCCATATCTCTTCCCGCTTGCGTCTCCCTCCCTCCCACCCTCCCTATCCCACCACTCCAGGCAGTCACAAAGCACCGAGCTGATCTCTCTATGCTATGCGGCTGCTTCCCACTAGCTATCTACGTTACGTTTGGTAGTGTATATATGGCCATGCCTCTCTCTCGCTTTGTCACACCTTACCCTTCCTCCTCCCCAGAGCCTCAAGTCCATTCTCTAGTAAGTCTGTGTCTTTATTCCTGTTTCACCCCTAGGTTTTCCATGACATTTTTTTTTCTTAAATTCCATATATATGTGTTAGCATATGGTATTTGTCTCTATTTTCCTGACTTACTTCACTCTGGATGACAGACTCTAGGTCTATCCACCTCATTACAAATAGCTCAATTTCGTTTCTCTTTATGTCTGAGTAATATTCCATTGTATATATGTGCCACATCTCCTTTATCCATTCATCCGATGATGGACACTTAGGTTGTTTCCATCTCTGGGCTATTGTAAATAGAGCTGCAATGAACATTTTGGTACATGACTCTTTTTGAATTATGGTTTTCTCAGGGTATATGCCCAGTAGTGGGATTGCTGGGTCATATGGTAGTTCTATTTGTAGTTTTTTAAGGAACCTCCATACTGTTCTCCACAGTGGCTGTATCAATTTACATTCCCACCAACAGTGTAAGAGGGTTCCCTTTTCTCCACACCCTCTCCAGCATTTATTGTTTCTAGATTTTTTGATGATGGCCATTCTGACTGGTGTGAGATGATATCTCATTGTAGTTTTGATTTGCATTTCTCTAATGATTAGTGATGTTGAGCATTCTTTCATGTGTTTGTTGGCAGTCTGTATATCTTCTTTGGAGAAATGTCTATTTAGGTATTCTGCCCATTTTTGGATTGGGTTGTTTGTTTTTTTGTTATTAAGCTGCATGAGCTGCTTATAAATTCTGGAGATTAATCCTTTGTCAGTTGCTTCATTTGCAAATATTTTCTCCCATTCTGAGGGTTGTCTTTTGGTCTTGTTTATGGTTTCCTTTGCTGCGCAAAAGCTTTTAAGTTTCATTACGTCCCATTTGTTTATTTTTGTTTTTATTTCCATTTCTCTACGAGGTGGGTCAAAAAGGATCTTGCTGTGATTTATGTTATAGAGGGTTCTGCCTATGTTTTCCTCTAAGAGTTTGATAGTGTCTGGCCTTACATTTAGGTCTTTAATCCATTTTGAGTTTATTTTTGTGTATGGTGTTAGGGAGTGATCTAATCTCATACTTTTACATGTAGCTGTCCAGTTTTCCCAGCACCACTTATTGAAGAGGCTGTCCTTTCTCCACTGTACATTCCTGCCTCCTTTATCAAAGATAAGGTGACCATATGTGCGTGGGTTTATCTCTGGGCTTTCTATCCTGTTCCATTGATCTATATGTATGTTTCTGTGCCAGTACCATACTGTCTTGATTACTGTAGCTTTGTAGTATAATCTGAAGTCAGGAAGCCTGATTCCTCCAGCTCCGTTTACCGTTCTCAAGATTGCTTTGGCTATTCGGGGTCTTTTGTGTTTCCATACAAATTGTGAAATTTTTTGTTCTAGTTCTGTGAAAAATGCCAGTGGTAGTTTGATAGGGATTGCATTGAATCTGTAGATTGCTTTGGGTAGTAGAGTCATTTTCACAATGTTGATTCTTCCAATCCAAGAACATGGTATATCTCTCCATCTGTTTGTATCATCTTTAATTTCTTTCACAGTGTCTTATAGTTTTCTGCATACAGGTCTTTTGTCTCCTTAGGTAGGTTTATTCCTAGATATTTTATTCTTTTTGTTGCAATGGTAAATGGGAGTGTTTTCTTGATTTCACTTTCAGATTTTTCATCCTTAGTGTATAGGAATGCAAGAGATTTCTGTGCATTAATTTTGTATCCTGCTACTTTACCAAATTCATTGATTAGCTCTAGTAGTTTTCTGGTAGAGTCTTTAGGATTCTCTATGTATACTATCATGTAATCTGCAAAGAGTGATAGCTTTACTTCTTCTTTTCCTATTTGGATTCCTTTCATTTCCTTTTCTTCTCTGATTGCTGTGGCTAAAACTTCCAAAACTATGTTGAATAAGAGTGGTGAGAGTGGGCAACCTTGTCTCGTTCCTGATCTTAGTGGAAATGCTTTCAGTTTTTCACCACTGAGGACGATGTTGGCTGTGGGTTTGTACATATATATGGCCTTTGTATATATATATATGGCCTTTATTATGTTGAGGAAAGTTCCCTCTATGCCTACTTTCTGCAGGGTTTTTATCATAAATGGGTCTTGAATTTTGTCAAAAGCTTTCTCTGCATCTATTGAGATGATCATATGGTTTTTCTCCTTCAATTTGTTAATATGGTGTATCACGTTGATTGATTTGCGTATATTGAAGAATCCTTGCATTCCTGGAATAAACCCCACTTGATCATGGTGTATGATCCGTTTAATGTGCTGTTGGATTCTGTTTGCTAGTATTTTGTTGAGGATTTTTGCATCTATGTTCATCAGTGATATTGGCCTGTAGTTTTCTTTCTTTGTGACGTCCTTGTCTGGTTTTGGTATCAGGGTGATTGTGGCCTCATAGGATGAGTTTGGGAGTGTTCCTCCCTCTGCTATATTTTGGAAGAGTTTGAGAAGGATAGGTGATAGCTCTTCGCTAAATGTTTGACAGAATTCGCCTGTGAAGCCATCTGGTCCTGGGCTTTTGCTTGTTGGAAGATTTTTAATCACAGTTTCAATTTCAGTGCTTGTGATTGGTCTGTTCATCTTTTCTATTTCTTCCTGATTCAGTCTTGGCAGGTTGTGCCTTTCTAAGAATTTGTCCATTTCTTCCAGGTTGTCCATTTTATTGGCATAGAGTTGCTTGTAGTAATCTTTCATGATCTTTTGTATTTCTGCAGTGTCAGTTGTTACTTCTCTTTTTTCATTTCTAATTCTATTGATTTGAGTCTTCTCCCTTTTTTCCTTGATGAGTCTGGCTAATGGTTTATCAATTTTGTTTATCCTTTCACAGAACCAGCTTTTAGTTTTATTGATCTTTGCTATCGTTTCCTTCATTTCTTTTTCATTTATTTCTGATCTGATTTTTATGATTTCTTTCCTTCTGCTAACTTCGGGGTTTTTTTGTTCTTCTTTCTCTAATTGCTTTAGGTGCAAGGTTAGGTTGTTTATTCGAGATGTTTCCTGTTTCTTAAGGTAGGATTGTATTGCTATAAACTTCCCTCTTAGAACTGCTTTTGCTGCATCCCATAGATTTTGAGTCGTCGTGTCTCCATTGTCATTTGTTTCTAGGTATTTTTTGATTTCCTCTTTGATTTCTTCAGTGATCACTTTGTTATTAAGTAGTGTATTGTTTAGCCTCCATGTGTTTGTATTTTTTACAGATCTTTTCCTGTAATTGATATCTAGTCTCATAGCGTTGTGGTTGGAAAAGATACTTGATACAATTTCAGTTTTCTTAAATTTACCAAGGCTTGATTTGTGACCCAAGATATGATCTATCCTGGAGAATGTTCCATGAGCACTTGAGAAAAATGTTTATTCTGTTGTTTTTGGATGGAATGTCCTATAAATATCAATTAAGTCCATCTTGTTTAATGTGTCATTTAATGCTTGTGCTTCCTTATTTATTTTCATTTTAGTTGATCTGTCCATTGGTGAAAGTGGGGTGTTAAAGTCCCCTACTATGAATGTGTTACTATTGATTTCCCCTTTTATGGCTGTTAGTAGTTGCCTTATGCATTGAGGTGCTCCTATGTTGGGTGCATAAATATTTACAATTGTTATATCTTCTTCTTGGATCGATCCCTTGATCATTATGTAGTGTCCTTCTTTGTCTCTTCTAATAGTCTTTATTTTAAAGTCTATTTTGTCTGATATGAGAATTGCTACTCCAGCTTTCTTTTGGTTTCCATTTGCATGAAATACCTTTTTCCATTCCCTTACTCTCAGCCTGTATGTGTCTCTAGGTCTGAAGTGGGTCTCTTTTAGACAGCAAATATATGCGTCTTGTTTTTGTATCCATTCAGCCAATCTGTGTCTTTTGGTGGGAGCATTTAGTCCATTTACATTTAAGGTAATTATAGATATGTATGTTCCCATTCCCATTTTCTTAATTGTTTTGGGTTCGTTATTGTAGGTCTTTTCCCTCTTTTGTGTTTCTTGCCTAGAGAAATTCCTTTAGCAGTTGTTGTAGAGCTGGTTTGGTGGTGCTGAACTCTCTCAGCTTTTGCTTGTCTGTAAAGGTTTTAATTTCTCCATCAAATCTGAATGAGATCCTTGATGGGTAGAGTAATCTTGGTTGCAAGTTCTTCTCCTTCAACACTTTCAATATGTCCTGCCACTCCCTTCTGGCTTGCAGAGTTTCTGCTGAAAGATCAGCTATTAACCATATGGGGATTCCCTTGTGTGTTATTTGTTGTTTTTCCCTTGCTGCTTTTAATATGCTTTCTTTGTATTTAATTTTTGATAGTTTGATTAGTATGTGTCTTGGCGTATTTCTCCTTGGATTTATCCTGTATGGGACTCTCTGTGCTTCCTGGACTTGATTAACTATTTCCTTTCCCATATTAGGGAAGTTTTCAACTATAATCTCTTCAAATATTTTCTCAGTCCCTTTCTTTTTCTCTTCTTCTTCTGGAACCCCTTTAATTCGAATGTTGGTGCGTTTAATGTTGTCCCAGAGGTCTCTGAGACTGTCCTCAGTTCTTTTCATTCTTTTTTCTTTATTCTGCTCTGCCGTATTTATTTCCACTATTTTATCTTCCAGGTCACTTATCCATTCTTCTGCCTCAGTTATTCTGCTATTGATCCCATCTAGAGTATTTTTCATTTCATTTATTGTGTTGTTCATCATTGTTTGTTTCATCTTTAGTTCTTCTAGGTCCTTGTTAACTGTTTCTTGCATTTTGTCTATTGTATTTCCAAGATTTTGGATCATCTTTACTATCATTATTCTGAGTTCTTTTTCAGGTAGACTGCTTATTTCCTCTTCATTTGTTAGGTCTGGTGGGTTTTTATCTTGCTCCTTCATCTGCTGTGTGTTTTTCTGTCTTTTCATTTTGCTTATCTTACTGTGTTTGGGGTCTCCTTTTTGCAGGCTGAAGGTTCGTAGTTCCTGTTGTTTTTAGTGTCTGTCCCCAGTGGCTAAGGTTGGATCAGTGGGTTGTGTAGGCTTCCTGGTGGAGGGTACTAGTGCCTGTGTTCTGGTGGATGAGGCTGGATCTTGTCTTTCTGGTGGGCAGGTCCACGTCTGGTGGTGTGTTTTGGGGTGTCTGTAGACTTATTATGATTTTGGGCAGCCTCTCTGCTAATGGGTGGGGTTGTGTTTCTGTCTTGCTAGTTGTTTGGCATAGGATGTCCAGCACTGTAGCTTGCTGGGTGTTGGCGTTGAGATGGAGATCTCTGGAAGATTTTCGCCGTTTGATATTATATGCAGCTGGGAGGCCTCTTGTGGACCAGTGTCCTGAAGTTGGCTCTCCCACCTCAGAGGCACAGCACTAACTCCTGGCTGCAGCACCAAGAGCCTTTCATCCACACGGCTCCTTAATTTGGGATGATTCGTTGTCTATTCATGTATTCCACAGATGCAGGGTACATCAAGTTGATTGTGGAGCTTTAATCCGCTGCTCCTGAGGCGGCTGGGAGAGATTTCCCTTTCTCTTCTTTGTTCTCACAGCTCCCGGGGCTCAGCTTTGGATTTGGCCCCGCCTGTGCGTGTAGGTCGCAGGAGGGCGTCTGTTCTTTGCTCAGACAGGACGGGGTTAAAGGAGCCGCTGATTCGGAGGCTCTGGCTCACTCAGGCCGGGGGTAGGGAGGATCACAGAGTGCAGGGTGGGCCTGCGGTGGCAGAGGCCGGCATGACGTTTCCAGCCTGAGGCGCGCCGTGCGTTCTCCCGGGGGAGTTGTCCCTGGATCCCGGGACCCTGGCAGTGGCGGGCTGCACAGGCTCCCCGGAAGGGGGGTGTGGATAGTGACCTGTGCTCGCACACAGGCTTCTTGGTGGCGGCAGCAGCGGCCTTAGCGTCTCATGTCTGTCTCTGGGGTCCGCACTTTTAGCCGCGGCTCGCGCCCATCTCTGGAGCTCCTTTAAGCAGCGTTCTTAATCCCCTCTCCTCGCGCACCAGGAAATAAAGAGGGAAGAAAAAGTCTCTTGCCTCTTCGGCAGGTCCAGACTTTTCCCCGGACTCCCTCCCGGCTAGCCGCGGCGCACTAACGCCCTGCAGGCTGTGTTCACGCCGCCAACCCCAGTCCTCTCCCAGCGCTCCGACAGAAGCCGGAGCCTCAGCTCCCAGCCCCGCCCGCCCCGGCGGGGGAGCAGACAAGCCTCTCGGCTGGTGAGTGCCAGTCGGCCCTGATCCTCTGCGCTGGAATCTCTCCGCTTTGCCCTCCGCACCCCTGTTGCTGTGCTCTCCTCCGCGGCTCCGAAGCTCCCCCACTCCCCCACCCGCAGTCTCCGCCCGCGAAGGGGCTTCCTAGTGTGTGGACACTTTTCCTCCTTCACAGCTCCCTCCCGCTGGTGCAGGAGCCGTCCCTATCCTTTTGTCTCTGTTTATTTTTTTCTTTTGCCCTAACCAGGTACGTGGGGGGTTTCTTGCCTTTTGGGAAGTCTGAGGTCTTCTGCCAGCATTCAGTAGATGTTCTATAGGAGTTGTTCCACATGTAGATGGTTTTTGATGTATTTGTGGGGAGGAAGGTGACCTCCACGTCTTACTCCTCCACCTCCTTGAAGGTCCTTCTAAATTCTAATTTTTAATTAAAATTTTTTTTGTTCTTTCACATGTTTGTTTTTCATTGAGGTAAAATTGACATATAACACTATATTAGTTTCAGGTGTACAGTATAATGATTCCATATTTGTATATATTGTGAAATGATCACGTCTAGTTAACATCTGTCCCCATAAGTAGCTATAAAAAATTTTTTCCAATTATAATTTAATTTAAACATTGTTTAGTGTTCCCTGAGCTGTGTCTACTTTCTGCAGAGCCAATAGTTCTGTTTGTCATCTTTGTCCATGCTAGCAGTCTCCCTCAATGTCAGGCCATCCTTGGCTTTAGCCAAGATGAACGGACAGAGGACCAGATGGGGAAAGACCATGGCCCAGACGTCACTGGCAGCTGAGTGTTCGGGGAAGCGACCGTGGGCTTCATGGCCACAGATGGCGCCCACTGCCCTTGCTCAGACTCCCGGGTGTGGGTCAGGGCCCAGCCGGGCAGAAATGCCTTCCCTTTGTTGCTTTAGTGTCCGATTGGTGACCTGAGCCACCTCAAGCTTAGCTGTCTCTCCACTGGTCCCAACTCCCACTTTAGGGGCCCCTCATCGAAGACTGACTATGGGATGATGAAAGGGACCACCTTGTCTCCAGATTCACCCATGATTGAGATCCCTGCATCTCTAACCCTAACGTAACCTCAACCCCAACCTGCACAGGAATCACACAGGCTGTGAGAATCCTGAGCCGCTCGGCCAGCCTCAGATGGAATGAGGCTGAACGGGATTCTATGTGACTTATTTGGGATCCCAAGTTGTGGCTGAGGATCCCAGAGGTTCAAAGAATGGGGCAGGAGGAAGCCTCCTGGACTGGAGCACCGTAGCTGTAGCAAGCTCTGGTGGGTCGTGGTGCTGTGGTCCATCTCCTGCCCCTGAACATCCCAGCTGCAGCCACAGCCACGGCTTCTGAAACCAGGACCACCGCAGAGGTACCACCCTTCCTGCAAACCTTCCGGACACACAGGAACCTGAATCCCCACTCCCTGCACAGGCATGCATGAGCACAGACACACACACACGTGGGCATGGACACACTCACATGCACACACATGCTCACTCATACGTATACACACTCACATGTGCGCGCACACACACACACACACTCACACACACTCACACACACACTCATCTCCACCACCACAGCTGCCATGTGGCCTTAAATGGCATCACCCTGAATTCGGCTCTTGACTGTTGTGTTAATGTCCCAGGGCTACCATAACAAAGCACCAAAACAGGGCAGCTTCAAACAACAGAAACTCATTCTCTCACGTTCTGGAGGCCGGGACATGCTGCCTCCAGAAGCTCGAGGGGAGGGTCCTTCCTTGTCTTCTGGTGATTACTGGCATTCCTGGGTTGTGGCTACATGTCACCAGTCTCACGTCACCTTCTCCTCTATGTGTCTATGTTTCTCCTCTCTGTCTCTTTTAAGAACACTTGTCGTTGGATTAAGGCCACCCAGAAAATCCAGGATGATCTCATCTGAAGATCCTCAACTGAATTACACTTGGAAGAGACCCTTTTCCAGGGCCATGGTCTCCTGTTCGGGGCATTAGCGGGCACTCGCTGGGTCCACCTTCACAGAGCACAGCAGCGTCTGCACAGTGGTGGGGCCAGAGTGAGGGACAGGGCACAGTCCCACAGCCCACCGCTAACTCACAGCTGCCCGAGGCAGCTGTTCTCACACCGGATAGGTGGCCACCCACCTGGACAAGGAGACCTTCTCCAAGATGGTCACGGGGACATCCCTGCTGAGCTCTGGAGTCAGGCTGCCCCTTCCTCGCTTCCCTGTGCCGGCGTTGCCAGAAGAGCACAGAAGCCAACCCCAGAGCCAGCCAAGGTGTCCTCCAAGCCCAGAAGTGCCCAAGGACCAGGGCCCACCCTGCTCCAGCGGGGTCATCAGTGCCGCCCCAACGGGGGCCCAGAGGAGGGTGCCCTCTGTGCACCCCAGCCTTCCCAGCTCCGGATGGAGAGTGCCTGCCCTGTCCCCCAGGGGTCTCTCTTCAGGTGAAGAGAACCTGAAACCTGCCCGACGGCGTCCCCCCTGCCCGGGGTCTCCTGCTCCTGAAACAGTAGCCACACTGGGCCCACCCTCACACTTGTCCCTGGATTGGGGGGTCCTGCTCACTTTCCAGGGGGGCCAGCTGACATAGTCAGGGTGCCTCAGGGCATTCGGGTGAGGGTGGAGCTTAGAAAGATGGAGGGAGGTGTGCACACATGCGTGTGTCTGTGTGTCCGTGTGTGTGTGTGTGTGTCTGTGTGGTGGGGGCAGGATGTAAGTGAGGGGCTCAAAGAGAGCTGGACCCCTACTTGGTAGAAAGTCGACAGATTTGAAAAATCAGGAAGTAACCATGTAAACATGTTATTCAATGATATGAGGTCAATACCAGCAGAACTGGCTTCAAGAGTGAAAGTGAGGAATTGTAGGTGGGGACTGTGAAAGGGCTGCTTTGACTCTTAAAATTCTCTGCATGTGTAACTGATAGAAAGAACAATTAACTTTTTAAAGAAATAAGGTTTTTTTTAACCTAGGAAAATATCAAGCTAAAGCCAGAGTAGAGACTGAGAAATTTCAGCAAAAGTCCAGGAAGCGGGGTGGGTGGTACAGGGACGGCATCAGCCTGAATCTTCATCTCACACGCACGCACCAGGACCGTGTGAATCCTGAATTAACATCAATTCTAGGTAAAAACTGTTCATGCCCTCAGTATGGGCAGCTTCAAGCCAAGGCCCCTCCTCCCTCACCCCTTTTAACTAACTCTCCTCCCCTAAATTATGGGACCACCTGTATTTGTTCCCTACTGCTGCTGTACCAAATTACCACAAATTTAGTGTCTTAACACAAATTGATTATTTTACAGTCTGGAGCTCAGAAATGCAAAATCAGACTCAGGGGGCTAAAGTCAAGGTGTCAGCAGGGCTGCATTCCTCCAGGGAGCGTCCATCTCCTTGCCTTTTCCCACTTCCAGAGGCCACCTGCATTCAGGATAATGCAGGACACCCCCCGCCCCGTCCCAAGATCCTTAACTTAATCACACATGCGAAGACCCTTTTGCCGCGTAAGGTCACATTCATGGGCTCCAGGAATTAGGCCACGGACGTCTTTTGGGGGCCACGATTCAGTGCACCACAGTCTGGTGGTTGCAGATTTGACACCCTAAGAGGCGCAGGAGGAGGGGGCCGTGAGCGGAGGAATGCAGGCGGCCTCTAGAAGCTGGAAAAAGCAAGAAAACGTGTCTTCCCCTCAGAGCCCCAAGAAGGATTCACTTTGGACTTCTGACCTCCAGAACTGTAAGGAGAATAAATTTGTGTTATTTTAAGCCGCTATATTTGTGGTAATTTGTGTATTGTGTCCAGGTCTTAAATTTATCACAGAGACCAAGTGATCACCCAGAGAGGCTTATGCCGTTGAAACAAGAGTTTTAATTGTCCCAGTTCCCCTGGAGACAGAGGCACAGCGCCTGCCACACGAGGGGGTGGGGAAGCGGACCGACAAAGCAGCTGGGATGCGCCATCATGACCGTGGTGGCGGGAAGAGCCTACGGGAAACGTCCCCTCTGGGTCAGTGGTCAGGGGCCCAAGAAAGCTAGTCTGCAGTGAAGACAAACCACGTGGGTCATTAGTCTCGGCCTGTGATTCAGCAGACGAATGGAGAGGGTGGGAGTAATAGACGTCCGAGAGCCAATACAGAATTGGCCATGATTAATACATAATTAATACAATCTGCCCAGGGGCCCAGGACACAAATGCACCCCTCCTGGAAGCACCCTTCCTGCAGTTGACATGGACACTGAGGAGAGACTGAGAACAAAGAAGAAACGAGAGAGGCAGGATGGGACCAATGCCCGTGGGGTCCCTGAGTCCTGGGTCCCCCGAGACCAGAAGCCACTCAGCCTGTGGGCACTGCGAGCAGGGTCACGCGTCCAGTCTTGAGCCCAGCGGGGTGTCCAGGCGTCTTGGACGTCTGACAACATGCCTGAGACTGGCTCCTGGGAGCCACGGTCCCCCCAGCTTGGACAGGGCATCACCGCACAGGAGGGCAGAGGTGACAGGCCAACCGGCTGGGTTGAAAGTGGTCAGTGGATCACACCTTAGTGACAGGAGCCGGGATCTCACAGCCAGAAGTGACCCTGGAAAAGCAAACCCCAAACAGAACTGCTCTGGTTGGTCCCACCCTGCAGAGAGCGGGGGAGGTGGAGGGTCCCAGGATATTCCCGGGATTCTCACACCGTCTCAGCGGCACGTCCGGAATTCAGCCCGTGACCAGCCGCCCGGGCAGAAAGAATTATGACTTGCGAGTCTGGAGAGCGAGACGCAGCCCCAGGCTCCCCCCTCTGCAGCCCTGCCACCAGCCAAAGACGTTTGGGGTGGGAAGTTCAGGACGCATTTCAACTGCGAAGACCAAGGTGATTTAGAAGGCAAAACATTGGCAATTGTGTCAGATTTCCACACCTTCACCCAGCAGGTCCGGCGTCCTCACTCCCCACACCGCACGGCTGGCCTGGGGTGGGGGGTTCCCGTCTGCAGGCTAGAGCCCCCCGGAGCCCCCAGCTCCCTCGGCCCTACCGGAGCCGTCCTCGGACTCGATCCCGGCTGGGCCACCCGGGGTGCCTGCGGTCTCAAAGCTCTGGCAGGGCCCGGAGCACACACTGCCCCCATTGTACATGAGCCTGGGCTGGCCAGCGGCCAGACTCGGCCCTGCTGCAGCACATGTTTTAAATCCCACCACTTATGTATTTGGTTTGGTAGCTTTAGGTTGATGATGTACTGAATTTCATTCGATATTGAGTTTGAATGAACTGAAAGGAAAACACAGATATGAAACAGTGCCTGGCCGGGCTCAAGGTGGGGGACAGGTGTTTCCTATCTGGATATCCCTCTGCATCTGATCCATCGGCAGCCCTCCCGCCTTGGGAGCTCGGTGTGCCCTGAGGCAGTTTCTTTTAAACAGCTTTGTGATGGACGTGCAGTCAGGGCCCAGCTGGGCATCCCTTGGGGCAGCCCTCTCTTGGGTCTTTTAAATACAGCAGAGTTAGCCGGAGGGCTAACTCTTGTCACATAAATTGTCTGAACCCAGGGTTAGCGATTTGCGACCATGAAATGCTCCAGCTCCCACTGCAGGGACGAGCAAGGGAACGACCGTCTGCAGACAAGGTGAGAGATTCCCACCAAAATTCACCCTGCCTTCCTTCCAGAATCCCACTCTACACTTGTGCAAAAGTGAGTTTTTCAAAAGAGGTAATAAAAGGACAGAAGAGCAGAATAACATGATTAGCAGGTAAACCCACATGTTTTAGAGAAATTGCTTTTGCTCTGGTGGCAGATGAGAACAAGGCCTGGCCTCTGGACCGTGACGGCCGTTTGCCTTGGAGGGGCCTGTGCAGTCCTCCCCCTGGGTCCAGGCCTGAGCCCAGGCCAATGTCCCGGTGCAACAGGGTGTCACTCCTATGGCCTCAGCCCTTCTGAGTTTTGTCCCTCGTCAGCCACTGGGCTGGCTCCCTGGGCGTGTGACCATGAAGTCACACAGCACCCCACGCTCGGAAGGGGGCCCTGCACATGGTGGTCAGTGCTCTGCCATCACTGTCCTGAGATTCTTCACAATTTCCTTTGAACTTGTGTTTGGTGAACAAAGTCTAGTGGGACAAAGGAGTTCACTGCTCCCCAGCCCAATGACCTGACCAGGAGGGCTGGGGGCAGGTAAGTCGCAGGGTGGGCCCAGGCTCCTGTGAGGGTCTGCACATGTAATAAAAAAAACACTAACAGGTCAAGAGAGAAACCACAGAAAAAGGGTTTTTTTCCTGCTTTTTGAACAAGGGGCTCTGTGTTTTCATTTGGCGCTGAGGCCTGCCAGTTACATAGCTGGCCAAGCTCAGTGACCTGGGGTCCACCTGGATGCAGAGGAAATGCACCTCTGTTTGGGGCAGAAGCATCGGGTCCAGAAAAGGCCTTGCTGTCAACCAGCACGTTGAAAAAAGAGGCCACAGAGGGAGGAGGGGGCAGGGAGCCAGCCAAGGACACCAGGGCAAAGGCGAAACCAAGTTCCCCTTAAAACCAAGTTCCCCTGCCACGTTTATGATAAACCTCTCTACCCAAAATTTTATTCCCCTTCTTATCCCACCCCCATTCCCCTCAGGATTGAGGAGAATCAAAGAAAAGGGGGGATTGAAATCGAGCAGGACACGGTGGGGCCTTCCCACGTACAAAAGCTCCTCCGTGTCCTCTGTTTCTTGTTTGTAGAATAAGGCTGTAATCCCCTAGGCCTTCCCTGAGTTCCAAAGAGCAGACTCAAGCAGTTACTAATTAGGGAAGTGAAAGAATGCAGAAACAAAGGAAAAGCAGTTAAGCAAGAAAAGTAATGATAGCTTAAACAATAAACAGAATCCTAGTTCCTCCACAAGGAATGTATATAACAATCTGATGTGTATCTCTGAGTTATTCTGCAGAAACTAAGACCCCGCCCAGGTGGAGGATGGTGACTACATGCTGACCACAAGCACGTAGACCCTAGACTAGCTGAAAGCAGATGGTAAGATTGCCAAAACAACACCCTGTTACCTCACCACCAACCAATCAGAAGAAAGTCCATGAGCTGCAACCCTCACCCCAAATGTTGCCTTTAAAAACCATTCCCTGAAAACCATCAGGGAGTTTGGGTCTTTTGAGCATTAGCTGCCCATTCTCCTTGCTTGGCGCCCTGCAAATAAATGCTGTACTTTCCTTCACCACAACCCAGTGTCAGTAGATTAGCTTTGCTGCGCGGCAGGCAAGTTTGGTTCAGTAACAAAGGGTACCAGGCCCGGGACAAAGGTCTGAAGTGGCCTCGACAGCCCATGGGCTGTGTGAGAACAAGTAATGTGCTCCCACACAACCGGCAGTTCTCAGACCTCCCTGGGAGAGCGCCCGGCATCCCAGGGACCCGTGGGCCCTCAGAGCTTGGGGGCAAGTGCCAGCCATCACCTGGACTGCAGGGCCCCTGCAGGACACAATTACATGAGTGTGCATGACACAAAAGGCTGGAAGAAAACGTGTAAAATATTCATGGTGTTTCTCAGAATGGTGGGTAACCGGGTTTACGCTTTCTTCTTTACATTTTCTATGTTTACCAAATTTTCTACAATGAACAGTCACTGCAATTACTGTCAGAAAAATTAAATCATGGGTGTATGTATGTATATGTAGGTAGATCGTTAATACTATATAGACACACACACACATACATACACACACACATATTTTTAAGGCTAACGTCATGCTATCCTATCAGTCTACACGGACACGAGTGTGTACTCAGATACGTGCGTGTATTTTATGTCATAGTTGAGGAGTTTGGCCACCTGTTCTTTTTAAGCGGCAATTGATAAATTTCACCACTCAGCACAAGAAGTGGTGGAAAATTTAGTAAGAATCCACGTGTATTTCTGGGAAGGCATCCAGTGTCCTAATGGGGCTCCGTACATGACCTGCTCCTCTGTCTGCAGCCCCAGCCAAGGGCATGGGTGTGCGAGCACACACACACAGAGGCGCACATGCACCCTCATGGTAAGCACACTTAATCCACACTCCTGTTTCTTACAAAGCCCAGACTGGGGCCTTGCCTGTCACAGGCCAGCAACAGGTATTTGTTAAGTAAAGGAGCATCAATATTTTATTCCTTCTGATAAATCTGCAGGAGATTCCTGCCCTGCCCTATAATCACATGCTGTACTAACCTGAATCTTCATCACGTATCTTTGTCTGACTTCCAGTGCACTCCGGCTTAATAGACAACCTGGGGCTGGAAGCCCTGTGTGACGTTTACCACCCACAGCACTGAGCGGACAGTAAAGGGACCACAGGAGTGACCGTGTGAGTGAACCAATGGATGACCTGGTGTCCTGAGGGCCAACAGGATGGCCCACAGGATCGGTCTCCTGACCAGAAGAGTGTCAGCCTGTGGGCTGTCTGCAGAGGGTGACCCTGAGACCGCGTCTGTCCTCAGTGAAGGTGGTGTCACCCGTGGACAGTTGGTGTCTGTCAGGCGTGGCGTGGGAGGTGCCGGTGGCAGTTGGGGGCTTCACGCTTGCTGGCTGAAATAGCCCTTTCCCCTAATTCTAAGATAAGGAAACTGAAGCCTGAGAGAGAGTGAAGTCCTCAGGGTGACCCCAGGTCGATTTGAGTCAGGAGAGAGGGGAAAGCATGTGGCACCCAGCCAGTCACCAGAACCACCTCCAGGGAGGTCCCCCTGCAGCAGAGGGAGTGAGGGTCAGTCGCTTGGCCGGAGTTGGCACCTGTTGGGGAAGCGCCCCCATCCCCCCCGCCCCCGCTGCCACAGGCACCTCCAATCTGAGATCACCACATGCAGAAGAGGTGAATTGATTTCGTTCGCCCTTGGCCTTTCCACTGGCCACTTGTCACCATGCTGCATGGGGTTGAGTTTAACAGGGAGAAAATGATCACTAGCGCTTTCAATATCCTCAGGCTGCCAACATAGCATTCTTCAGGGTATTTTCAATTCTCTTGGCCCAAAAAATTGCTCAATGTGAAAAAGACTATGAGATCGATATAAAGATATTTTTAAAAGCTTATTTTGCTCTGTCTAGGACCCCAAAAAATGTATGTGTCTGTTAAATAAGTGCAGCCCCGGAACGTTTCATTAAGCATCAGAGTCCTCTAAATTCCTCATCAGGCCCAGCCCTGTGAAAAGAACCGAATTTAAGGGCCGGGAGAACGTCCGCCTGGCGGGGGCTGCCCACCACCACCTCCAGTCACAGGGCCCTTGTAGGACTGAATGTGTCTTGGCTTGGGGCAGAGAAAATGCATTTGCCAAAAGGGTTATTACTACCTTAGCAGTGATTCATTTAAGTGGTTTCCCGGGAGTGGTGTTTTATTATGATTTCTCAGCTCTCAGCTTGGTTCTTTCCCAGTTCTGGGCCAGGGCTGCATTCCTGGGATACTGGGCTGTTCCTAGCGCACAGACGGCCCATTCACCGCGCCCCGGGGGCCTCTGCAGGCCGCCTCCCACCTCCCAGCACTGGGCCCTCCAGCCACAGCCCCTGCCCTGCCGCCCCAGGTGCGCTAACCCCAGGGCCCCTGAGGTGGGCCTGGGCTTGGAATCGGTTCACATCCCGGGAAGGACAGCAAGCCCACCCCCTTCCTGGTTCCCAGAACCCGCCGAGGCCCAAGGGGGCGCGGGCGTACTCCGGTGGTCAGGTCCCCTCCCGGGGTCCTGGCCGTGCCGGCCGCCCCGTCAGGCTATGACATCTCGCGTGGACCCGATTGTGCCACAGGAAGACAAAGCACTGAGGAAAGAAACTACTTGTAAGAAAGGTTTGCAGGAGAACCAGGCTTCCGAGATGTGCCTCCTCGGTAAAAACACAAATGATATTTAAAGACAAAACATGAGATTACCAAGGCTGCCTCGTTTATCACGGGTCTGTTCTTGGGTTTGGGTAGAAAAGACCAATTTTTGACCTCATTATCGTATCTGGAAGGTCAGAACGGATGTCTCAACACCCACGGCCGTGCAGGGGCTGGTGGTGTGGGAGTCACACAGTGAGGGGAGCTTCTGTCCCTGACAAGGGGCCCCCAGCCTGACTCAAGCATCCCCACCAGCCCCTTCTCAGCTCCCTGCGGGTGAAGGGAGCTCCGTGCTCCTGCAGGACGTGCTGAGCGGCGCCCAGGAGAAGGCGCCAGAGCCCCCATCCAAGATTCCAGGCCTGGTGGGGGGGGTCTCCCCGTGTAGTCCCGGCGCCGGGGTCACTGCGGCGGCTCCTCATCTTCCGCCGGCCGCCTCAGAGAATCAGGGCATGTTTGGGGAAATGTGTCCCTGCAGCGTCCAGTCCAGCAGGAGTCCCTCCTACTCACCTCCACTCACCTCCACCCACTCCTCCCAGAGGGCGGGGTTCACCCACCCGAGAAGACACCCCCTCCCTTCATGGGGCCCTGAGCCTCGCACAAGCCAGCCACGCAGCAGGCTCCCTGTCTCAGCCCCTCTTGGAGCTGCAGCGTCCAGTACGGCAGCCACGGGCCACAAGAGGCCACTGGAGCTGCAGAAACGGCCGCCCACACACACACTGGGTGTCGAAGATTCAGCGTGAAAAAGCATGTGCAATGTCTCATTGATAATTTGTGTATGGATTACAGATTGAAATAATATTTTAGAAGACAGTGAGTTAAATAAACTATATTATCAAAATGAACGCCATCTCGGGCTTCCCTGGCGGCACAGTGGTTAAGAATCTGCCTGCCGATGCAGGGGACGCGGGTTCGTGCCCCGGTCCGGGAAGATCCCAAATGCTGCAGAGGGGCTGGGCCCATGAGCCATGGCCGCTGAGCCTGCGCGTGCGGAGCCTGTGCTCTGCAACAGGAGAGGCCACAACAGTGAGAGGCCTGCGTACCACAAAAAGAAAAAAAAAATGAATGCCGCCTCTTTTAACAGTGGCATAGATGTAATGTTAAATTTTCTCATAGCCACTTTTTAAAAAAGCAAAAAGAAGCAGGTGGAATTAGCTAACATCCGTGGGGCCCGCATTACAGGTGTGTGTCCATCACTGCCTTAGCCCGTCCCGCAAGGTGAGGCCCCATCCTCCCCAGCAGCTCAAGGCAGAACACCCGCCTCGGCCAGTGACTTGGTCCAGAAAGCCAGGAATTCCCCTCCTTAACTGAACCTTGTCCTGGGTGGGCCTGGCGCCCAAGACCCTGGTCCAGCAAGGTGACAGCTGGCGCCCTCGTCGGGACAGTGCCAGCCCCCACTTCGGCTCAGCCCCTCCCACTGCTCCTCGGGCCTCGGCCCCAGCTCCACCTCCCTCATCTCTTGTCTCCCACTCTACAGGAAAACATGAGCTGCCAGCAGACCCGCCCCCAAGATGCCCCGGAGCGTCCCCGCCCTTGCCTGGCCCGTGCCCAGGCCTTGCAGGCTCATCCTGCTTGGTGCAGGGCTCGGGGGTCTTCTCTGAGCACACCTGCTAACAGTGTCCGGTTTCTCCCTGCGTCTCCCTCCAGCCACCGTGTTACCATCATCTCATGTGCTCTGCACAGATGAATTCATCCACATCACGGTTTAGATCACTGGTATACTGCAGAGTGTTTCCCAAAGGGAAGAGCACCCTGGAATTAGGGTGAGCACAGTAGAGTGAGCTTAAAGGACAGAGGTCTGAGGTCAGCAGATATTTCAAACCCTGCCCCGCACTCCCTTCCCTGCAGCTCCTCCCGACGGACAGTGCTCGCTGATGGGCGGGTCCAGCCACTCCGCGGGGTCCCTGGACCAGTACCACCCTTGCAAGATGTCAGGAGCTCACCCAGGAAGACACGATGACCACATGAGAGCCCAGGACAACAGCATGTGGGGCAGAGGAAGGGCACGGGGACAGTCCCTTCTCTCCACATATGCCCCTTCCTTCCCATGGGATATGGGTTACTAGGGTGGGTTATGACCTCCTGGAGGCCGTCCTCCTTCTGTCCGGGATGGAGAAACCCAATCCCCTGGTCCCAAGATGCCAGTGGGTACTCACAGGTTGATAACTGCTCCCCGTTCCTGTGCTGAAGCCCCCAGGTCTACCCGCTGGCCCAGCTGCTTCCCGCCTCATTCAGGGTCAGCCCGGCCCCCTGTGGAGCAGAGGCACCCGGACCCCCACAAGCACCCCAACAGGGCTGAGCGCATTCCTCCCGCCCGCCCCAAATCTGCTCTTCACCAACATCCTCCGCCCTGGTCTTCCCTGCTCCGTCGTCAGACTGGAAGCCTCTTCCTTCAGCTCCCCTCAACCCCTCACCCTACCCTTCTCCGAGGCCTGCTCACTTCACTTCTACATATTTCTGGAATCCCCTGTCCCCCCGGCGCATTGCCCCAACCTAAACCCTGGTCAGCCTTCCCTGGGACCACAAGGCTCTGCCCATCTCCCGTCCCTTCCAGACCTCGTTCCGTGCTGCCACCAGAGGGACCTGTGTAAATAGTAAAGGACCTGGCACTCTGGGGATCACACCACCCTCTGAGGCCCCCATTCACCCACAGGGTAAGAGTCCAAATGTGCAGTTTGTTTTTATTTTATTATTATTATTATTTTGGTGGGTGGGCTGTGCAGCGCCACATGCAGGATCTTAGTTCCCCGACCAGGGATTGAACCCGTGCCCCCTACAGTGGAAGCGCCGAGTCTTAACCACTGGACCTCCAGGGAAGTCCCTGTAGTTTGTTTTTGAATAAGAAACAAGTCTCTCGATGTCTCAAGGTCAGGAATTGATTATATCAATAAAATTTTGTCTTGTCTGACGGTCATCCTTGCTAAGATCAGATTGCCCCCAGGCACGAGAAACCTAAGTGGAGAAGAAAAGAACTCTCCCGCAAGTAAAGAGCCAGTAAGAACACGCCCTCGGCGCAGCACTGGCACCTCCCGTCCAGACACCTTCCACCTCCCGAGAGGACAGACAGCACGGCCGTGCTCATCCCCCGCCTCCCTTGCAGAAGTAGAGAGTAACGTTCTTAAAATGTGTTTGAGGTGGATCTAAGTCATCAGAAGATATTCTGTGCACAAGAAAGAGTGCTTCTAACTTTTCGGTCTGAATCCTGGAGGCAGAACAGCATCTGGGCTGATGCCCAAAGCCAGTGCCCCTCCGATGGGCTGCCACAGGGCCCAGCCCTTCGACTGCGACAATCAGGAAACCAAAGTGCAGGGAGGTGGGGTGGTTGCTCCAGGTGGCCTAGCCTGTTTGTGGCCGAGTAGGAACTACAACAAGGGTTCGGAGTGATTCACTTTTTTCCCCTAGTTTATTGGATTTTTAAGTTACAGAGGGGCCGAGAAAGATGGAAGAAACTGGAATTAATACTAATCTGCTTGGTCCAGCTGGGAGCAGGGACACAAGGGAAGGAGGAGGAAGTGGGGGAGCACAGCTTTCGATGCAAAACACAACCCAGTTCTTGGATTCGACTCGACCTGCATGGGGGGCTGTGGCCAGGCCCATGCTTTCCCCCATCTTTTAGAAGCTGTGTGTGACAAGTAGGGACACGGCGAGTCCGTGCAGTGCAGGGATGGGAAGCAGCTCTCCCTGGCACTCTCTCCTGACTGAGCAGGTGTCCATCGGGCCTTCTCCACCCTTGACCTACCCTCTGCCTCCCTTTGGGCACCAGGCTATGAAAAGCCTCACCGTGTGGCTGTCAAGTGGGCAATCACGTGTTGCCCCACAGAGACATCGCCAGACGGTACGACAAGCATCTTGTGAAGCTGGGTACACAGAGTCGGAGAGTCAGCACTCTGTGTGTTTGAGGGACGAATGAACCACAGGATGTCACTGTCCCCAGAACCAAAGGGCACCGACTGTCCTTGTGACCCTGACAACGAGGAGAGAGTCAGCAAGAGTCCTTCTCCCCCCACCCCCGCCCCTACGTGGCGTCGCGTTGGTGCAGCATGTGTCGCAGGTGAGAACGGCAGAACCAGAGCACGAAGAGAGGGCCGGGGACTTGGGGACACTGCAGGGCCTGCTGCTGGCCTGTCCTGTCCTCAGAACACACTGCATCCCCCCTCACGTGCTTCCCAGGAAAAGAAGCACCATAAAAAGGGCTGAGGTTGTTTTCAGCCTCCTTTTGAATCTGGAAACCTCATCCCTGCTCTCCCTTCTGAGGGAGGAAATGGTTTGGGTTCGAGGAGCGGGAACGAGGGCGCCTGCAGCCGGAAAGAGGAGCCTGCAGGTCGGCTATGGGCTGCAGTTGCCCGTGTGCCACCCCCCTGATGCTTTCCCGATCTGCTGGAACACTTAAGCAGACCTTTGGGGAAGGGCTTCTGGTACGAAAAATAATCACTGGTTCAGCTAAAAGCCAGAGCACAATAAGAATGGGGAAGCGAAAGCCCAATTTCTCAGTTATTAACTTTATGAACTACACGGGGTTGCAATCGTTCCTTGCATCAGCCTTCCTTTGCCATGGATGAATGTAAACAGACAAAACTTCATTGGAGACTCTGGTCAAAATATTTAAACAGAAAAGTTTATGAGCAAAAGAGCTGCTTTTATTATTTGGTCTGTTACAACCAGCCCCTTGAGTTTTCCCTCAAGTTTATTTCAGCTGGAAGGCAGTCTTCTGTTCATTCTCTAATCTCTGCAACCCAATTAACCTGAAACATTTGATGAAACATGACTGCATCCTAGTTCTTCTTATTATAAAAGGAATTCATGTTTCTTTTGCTTCTGGAATGGGAAGCAGACCTACTTTTCCCTAAGTACAGCTAAAAGCCCTGAACATTATATATAAAACAAACATAAAACACACTGAAAGGTGGAGAGAAGATGGCAGACCAGGACCCAAGTGACAACACAATAGGAGATGCCCAGCTTTTCCTTTGCCTCATATATTCCAGACTTGGATATGCACAAGGCTGCAACCCAGAACTGTCAATGGGCAAAGACACCACGCCACCCCACCCCCAGTAAAAACAAGAAAAGTCTGCTCTCTCTAGCCAAAGTATCAGAAAAGAGGCAGCCTGGCAGGGCAGAAAACTTTTAGAGAATGACCGCTCTGCTCCAGCCAAACACCACAGAGAAAACTGTGCCCCCCCTTCACCTACAACAGCAAAGACTTCTTTGCTGGGGAACTCAGACCTGTACTTCCACCAGACAGTAACAAGGCAGGACCCCCTCCTCCACAAGAGCAGGTCACAGGCTTCCAATAAAAATCACCCATCACACCAAGAACCAGGAAGATCTCAAACTGAGTGACAAAAAAGACAATCAATAGATGTCATCAGTGAGCTGGCAGACATTAGAACTGGCTGATAAAGACGTTAAAGCCACCATGATAAACATGTTTCAACAAGCAATTACAAACATGATTGAAACAAATGAAAAAATTGGAAGTCTCAGTAAAGAAAGTCTCAACTAAGAAACAGAATATATTTTTAATGGAAATTTAAGAACTGAAACATTTAATAACTGAAATATAAAGCTTAGCTGAGAAGCTCAACAGCAGAATGGAGAAGACAGAGGAAAGACTCAGTGAACCAGGAGACAGAACGACAGACATCAACCAAACTGAATACTGAGAGAAAGTGTTCTGAAAAAAATAATAAAAAGTCTCAGGGACCTGTGGGAATATAACAAAAGATCATACGTTCACATCATCAGAGTCCAGGAAGACAGGAGAGAGAGGAAGAGGCTGAAAAATAGTTAAGTATATAATGGTTGGAAACTTCATCAATTCGGCAAAAGACATAAACATCTAGATTCAAGAAGCAGAGCAAACACCAAACAGGAAAAACCAAAGAAATCTGTGCCAAGACACATCATCATTAAATGTCTCAAAACTCAAAACTCAGGACAAAAAAAAGAGATCTTGCAAGCAGCCAGAGAAAAGCATCTTACTGTACAGAAAAAACAACTGGAGTGATAGCAGATTTCTCATAAGAAACCAAAGAGCCCAGAAAAAAGTAGCACAATATTTCTCAAGTGTCAAAAAAAAAAAAAAAAAAAAAAAAAACCCTGTGTCCAGAATGCTATACCCAGCGGAAATATCGCCCAGAAATGAAGGTGAAATCAAGACATTCTCAGATGAATGAAAATTAAGAGAATTTGTCACCAGCAGACCTGTCCTAAGGAATGACTAAGATAAGTCTCTAAACAGAAAGGAAACAGTAAAAGAAGGAAATCTGGAATGTCAGAAAGGAAGGAAAACACATATAAGAAAAAGATATGGAGAATTACAATAGGCTTTCCTTCTCCTCTTGAGTTTTGTAAATTATATTTGATGTGTGAAACAAAATTATAACATCGTGTGATGCAATTCTAAATATATTTAGGGGCTTCCCTGGTGGTGCAGTGGTTAAGAATCCGCCTGCCAATGCAGGGGACATGGGTTTGAGCCCTGGTCCAGGAAGATCCCACATGCCACGGAGCAACCAAGCCCAGGCGCCACAACTACTGAGCCTGTGCTCTAGAGCCCGCGAGCCACAACTACTGAGCCTGCGTGCCACAACTACTGAAGCCCGTGCGCCTAGAGCCCGAGCTCCGCAACGAGAAGCCACTGCAATGAGAAGCCCTCTCACCGCAACAAAGAGTAGCCCCCGCTTGCTGCAACTAGAGAAAGCCCGCGTAGCAACAAAGACCCAGCTCAGCCAAAAATAAATAAGTAAATAAATATTTAAAAACGAAAAAAAAGAATGGGAGAACAACCCAGACATGTAAGGCACAGGTGTCCTAAAGGGATTCAAGAGTAATAATGAGGAGAGGGGGGTCTTGGCCCATGGGTAGCTGGAGGGCATGAGGTCTCTTCTGTGGGAAAGAGAAAGGGTCCAGGGTCTTGGGTGAGCCCAGTAAGTGGTTCCTCCAACCACCCGCGGGCTTGTGTACCAAACAAGAGGACAGTCTTACCATCAGAAAGGTGATCAGTTTCCAAAACTGAATTAAGACAGCAAATAGGGTCCAGGGGGTACAAAATGAATCTGAACTTTTAGAGGTAGGCTGAGAGAGGATGCTAAATCTTGAAACACCCCATGCTGCAAGGATGACAGGGACTGAAGAAAAGGTTTCAGAAGCAGCAGGTGAGTACGGGGCAGGATGACTCGAGCTTGCACCAGGTGATCAGATAGTTTATGCCAACATTGTGTCCCACGGCGAATGCCAGTCTTGCTCTGGTGGTTGAGTAGCTGAGGCCAGTCACGTAGGCATGCAGTGCCCACTAGCCCTCTGAGGTCTGCTGCGAGGTGGCCGGAGTCCACAGGGACACTGGGGGGCCTAGAATGGAAGCTCCATGAGGGGAGGACCTGGCCAATCTCATTTTCTACTGCGTCCAGGACCTGGCACAGTGCTCAGAGGTACTCAGTGTAAGTTGCTGATGTGTGGATTCCATGATGATGGAGGGAAGAAAGGGGGGAGTGAGGGAAGGAGGGTGGGGGGAGAGAAGACAGAGGCTCAAGTAACCTCCGGAGAAGAGCAAGATGGCACAGGACGTCCCTCCCTAAAGCTGCGCTAAAATGTACCCTGGGGCTTCCCTGGTGGCGCAGTGGTTGGGAGTCCGCCTGCCGATGCAGGGGACACGGGTTCGTGCCCCGGTCCGGGAAGATCCCACATGCCGCGGAGCGGCTGGGCCCGTGGGCCATGGCCGCTGAGCCTGCGCGTCCGGAGCCTGTGCTCTGCAACGGGAGAGGCCACAGCAGTGAGAGGCCCGTGTACCGCAAAAAAAAAAAAAAAAAAAATGTATCCGGGATTTTGGCTTTACTCAGGTAAGGTGAGGCCAACAGGTCAGGAGACAAGTGCCACTGAAAAGATAGTTTATTACTCACCGTTCCCAAGAGAATGGGGGCAGGGGGCGCCATGCCATATGGGGCCACAGGAGGAAACACCAAGGCCGGTCACAGGCAGAGAGCATGAGTGAGGGAACTGTGGGAACGTCTTTATGGGGGTTCCCGAGGGAAGGAAGGGGCAGGACAGGGTAAGGGGACTGACCAGGCCAGGATTGGGTGGTTTGGATAATTTTAGCGGGTCTGTAGGGACTGCCCCTAGTTGTCTGATGCCTGACCCTGGGCCAGTCAGGAAGGGGAAGGGGCTAGTGTCTCAGCAGTGTAGCAGCCCAGATAAGGCAGGTGGGCTGGGGGTCTGCAGGTCAAGCTGTGCTCACCAGCGAGTAGCTCGCTGTCTCTAGAAACTAGCTGACCTGGCGGTGGGGGACCTCTCCCGGGTCAACAAGGCCCCAGATATCAAAACATCAGATACAGAAGCTAGTAAATGTGGTTAACACAGAAGCCGAGAGTGGATCTCCCCCAGGTGGTCTGTCCCAGGCCCTGCTGGGAGCCAGGGGAGTGGAGTGGAAGGCCAGGCCTGTCCACCCGTGATCCATGCTGGCAGCTCGGGGCTCCTCGAGAGAGGAACAATTCCAAAGAGAAAAGAGAACTCAAGGATTCCACCCCCTGTACCTCCAAAAGTGCTACTCCCTGGAGGAGGGCTCTGAACCCTGTCCAAGCGTCTCTGTGGAGGGTCAGCATGGGGGTAGTGGTGGGGCCCGAAAAGGCTTGTGCCCTCCCTAGCATGGGCATGCAGTCCCAACCAGTGAGATCCTGGCAGCTTCAGCCTGCCCTGGAGAGAGAAACCGAGAAGAAAAGCAAACACATCCCACAAGAGCCAAAGCACCTCGCTCCAGACCAGGCTTCCCAACAGTGATGCTACTGACATTTGGGGCCATGTCAGGCTATGCTGGGAGGCTGTCTTGTACACTGCAGGAGGCTGAGCAGAGCCCTGGCCCCTGCCCACTGGATGCGACCCCCTAGGTGTGATCACCAAAACCGCCTCCTGCCATGGCATTGTCCCCTGCAGTTGAGAACCACACAGCTCCAGGAGCACTTAAGTCACGTTCAATTTTTTATATTCAGCTACTTGCGTTTCTTCAAAACCACTTTTGTCTTATCAAATAGAGTGACTCTCACTCCCCCACAGAAAGCCAACTTCCAAGAGGTACAGATGAATAACTATGCCAGGATGAGTCAAGGATCTTCAAGTGGGCAGACCAGCGATGGGGGAGGGATGCTGGGAAGGGCCCCAGAGCTCTAAGAGCTCAGGGCGGTGGGACCTCCTCCACTCTGGTGGGCTCGTGGCTAGTGGCCCAAAGTGCCCTTGACTTGTGCCCTGGCCCCGCAGATGCCACAGCGAGGCCTGAGGCGGCTGGTGGTGGGGGTGGGTCCTGGGGGTGAAGGCGGCCTCTCTTCCCCAGACAGACACAAGATGAGGACTCATCCAGGCGAGGTGTAAGCGCAGGACAGGCTGACAGACCCAAGGGGCTCTCGTCTGCCAGCTGCCAGCCCTGAGGAAGAATGAACCGCACGGACACCAGACATGGGGGCACACTTCCCACCTCAGGGTCCCTACCAGCCTGAGGGCCCCGCCACATGCCCGGAGCCCAGAGCAGAGCCTGGGACCCACTGATGCCTGTCCAGCCATGAATAGTTGGGCCAGTGGCTGCGGAGGGAGGAGGAAGCAGAAAATTCGGGAAAGAAGAATAGACGCGTGTACACGTGTAACTGACTCACTCTGTGGTGCACCTGAAGCTATCACTACACTGTTAATCAACTATACTTCAGTATAAAATAAAAAGTTAAAAAAAGAAAATTCGGGGAAAATCCACCCCAAAGAAAGAGAGCTCAAGTGTACTGTAGGTGAGGTAGGCCGGGGCTCAGACACGGGGCCTGGGAGCAGGGCGGGGGACCGGCCACCACGGAGTCAGGAGGACCTTCCACCTCCTGGCCGCTTGTTTGAGGCCACGACCCAAGACAGACGCCAGGCAGGCACCCTCCCGAGGGTCATTCTTTTTCTGGAGGGTTCAGCCGGCCCGCCTGCCACTGTCCAGAGAGCACAGCTCCGCGAGCCGCCCACACATCTCTTCCGATTCGCACCCACAGGACAGTACGTTTCTGTAAACCTGCAGGGGCAGCTCAAGGGTTTGAGACACTGGGGAACTTCAAAGCACGGCATCAGGTGTGAGAACGTGGTGGAGGGGCTTCCAGTCGGCCACCGCCCAGCCGCTCAGCCCCAAAGCCAGGGTCAACGCTTCGAAGGGAAGCTTCATTCTTCCCCATCCACCCGTCATTCCTTCCTTTGTTCCTGCCTGATCCCCAGGCCTCCTGGTACCACGGAGGAGCAGAGGCCCTGTGCTCGGCACCTACACGATTCCCACCCATCCATCCATCCATCCCGAGCAGCCAGGGAGGAGGTCTGGACGCTCAAATGGGCGGCAACCCCGGGGCAGAGGAATTCCGCTTCCAAAGTCGGTCTATAAAATGCTGCTGGCCATTGGTGCATTTTTCCTTCGAGGGGAAGCAGAACAGTTCTAAAAGCTGCCTCTGGGGTACAGGCCTTGCCAAGGGGGAGTCAGTGAGAGGGGAAATTAATGTTCTCTTGAAAATGATGAGTAACTTCACACAGTCACCAGGGCCCAGTGAGGCCTGTGACATGAGCCACGTGGGCCCAGTCTCGGCCCTCCCTCCCTCCCTCTCTCCCTCCCTCCGTCCTGGCCTTTGTGAGGGTGTGGGACCCCGGGGGGGGGGGGGGAGGGAGGGGCACCACGGGCCTGCGAGGAGGGGGCAGACGGGAAGGAGGAGGGGTCTGTGAAACTGAAGACTGCCAGAACGAGATCCCATCGCACGCTCAAAGTCTGATCAAAGGGCAAGGGCGGCCTCCCTGCTTTGGAATAAACTCTAAACACGTTAAGGGAATGTGGATGCCACCTCAGGCCTGTGGCCTCAGAGGCCAGAAAGGAGGCTAATTAGAAGCAACTTTTGGAAAGATGCCGGTACGTGTGGGTCGAGGCACAACGCAGGGTGCAGGTCGGGAAGGCAAGGCTGGGGGCCTCTCAGGGGCACCTGGGAGCCCGTGCCACTGGAAGGCTGGTTCAGACCTTGTCCAGGATGCTACCGTGAAACTTGAACCTTGAACCATGCCCTTTCACCACCATCTGCCTGCCCTCCCCACCCCCACGGGTCCAGATCATTCTGGACAAACCCTCTCCTCTTGAGGTCCACAGGCTCCAGGACACACCAGCCACTAGCCAGAGTCCCCGCGTCACCTGGTAGAGCCCCTCCTCTGGGGCCCACGGGACAACCACTTCCATGTGTCACCTCGGTACCTCTTTTCGAGTCACCAGCGGAAAGTCCCAGGAGGGCAGGACCCGGTCCGTCCTACTTGCCCAGCACCTGCAACAGTGGCTGCTTCTTAGCGGGGGCTCAGGAGACGTTTATGGAACTGTATTTCCCGGAGCTGCCATGACAACGACCAAAAACTGTCAGCTTAAAACAACAGAAATGTATTCTCTCACTGGTCAGGAGGCCAGAAGTCCAGATCACAGCATCGCAGAGCTGGCTCCTTCAGGAGGCCCTGTGGGGAGTCCGTTCCAGGCCTCTCCCCGGACTCCCTGGCTTCCAGCAGCCTCAGCGTCTCCTGCAGCAGCACCGAGCCAGCCTCTGCCTGCATCCTCGCTGCTCTCCTCCCCTCTGAGTCTCCTCCGAGTGTCTTCACCCAAACCTCCCGCTCCTTCCTTGAAGGGCACCCGTCGTTGGCTTCAGGGCCTCCCCACTCCGGTGTGCCCTCATCCTGATTTGCATCTACAAAGACCCTACTTCTGACAGAGGCCGCGTTCACAGGTCCCGAGGGTAAGACCTCAGCACACCCTTTGGCGGGTGCAACTCAAGCCAGCACCGTACTGACTGAACAAAGGAAGGACAAACAGCCCCAGCCCGGGGAGGAATCCTCTCTCTCAGCTCTGCCAAGGCCTGCAGTGGCGAGCACTTCCCGCACTGAGAAAGGGGAGTGACCAAGTCCAGGTGGTACCAGCGGTGCCCGCGACGAAGCCTTCCCCGCCATCCAGTCCCCGCACCTGGGATTCCAAGCATAGAACCTGATTCCCAGTCAGGAATCGTAACTGCGTCCCAAACACACACACCAAGCCACAGCTGAGGGAATACATACGTGGGGTAGGACACGCGTGCGAGTGTGGGATGTGGCGTATGGGGGATGAGGTGTGTGTGTGTGGTGTGCGCGTGCGGGCGTGAGAGCTGAAGCTCTGCTTCACTCCACCCACCCTGGGAGATGTTGTAGTCAGTGGACTTGATGTGCTTCATGAGATAAAGAACGTTTGTAAGAAACCACGGAAGCCTCCCCCATACAGGTTGGGAGGAGTTGTTCTAGTTTCGGGCTCCATCAGTGACAGATGAGAGGCGCGCTGGTCAGCTCGGGCTGCTATAACCAAGTGCCACAGAGGGGTGGCTTCAACCACAGAAATTGATTTCCACTGTTCTGAGGCCAGAAACCCAAGCTCAAGGTGCCGTCAGGGCTGGTTTCTGGTGAGGCCTCTCCTCCTGGCACAGAGAACACCTGCTGCCTGGGTTCCGACGGCCTTTCTTCTGTGTGCAGAGAGAGGTCCCTGGCATCTCCTCCCCTTCTGAGGGGAACAGCAGTCCTAGCGGATTCGGGCCACGTCCTGACGGCCTCCTTTGGCCTCCATCACCTTCCTAGAGCCGCCACCTCCCAAATACAGTCACACTGGTGGTTAGAGCCCCAACATACGAATCTGGGGGCAGACAATTCAGTCCATGACAAGAAGTAACTTGAGGAAATGGATGTCGATGCCACGTCTCTATCTAAAAGGGCACAGCACCGGGGAGGAAGGGTACCTGGCAGTGTTGAAAGAACCCGGAGCGCGGCACACCCTTCCCAGGAGGCCGGGGTCTGAGGAAGGAGGTGTGGCCGGCTCCTGAGGGGCTCCGGGAACCTCCAGTGAAGCTGGGAAGTGTGGCCCCTAAACCAACACGGGAAACACTCGGAGCCTCCTGGCGCCCGGGCAGGGAGCGAGTGCTCGCCAGAGGGGTGTGAAGAGTGAGTGTCCGAGAGGGACAGGCCAGCCCAGCCTCCCTCAGAGGACCCCTGGTGGCCTCGGGACCACGCACCCAGGGGGCTGAGGGAGGGGTTCCTGGGGGATCGCACACAGATTCAGGAAGCCCGGAGTTGAGGGATCTCCAGGTGAGGTGTGGCGACCAGAGGGCCTGATGCCACCTGTCCTGAGATGACTATCCCACACTCAGCAAACTCAGGAGATGTCAGAGGAGCCTGGGTTCCATCGAGCAGTCACACCGGACACGAGCCATCCGCCATTCTCCCGTGCTTGCCCCAGACGCTCCCCAGGGGCCAGTCCGTGTCAGCTTCCAGGTCCTCTAGACTGTTCCTCACGCCACACGGGAACAGCCACCTAAGGAGGGCCACTTCCCCTCGGAGGCACAGTGACAATGAAGGGGATCCTTCCCCTTTGCTGCCCTTCCCAAGAGGGAGCCGGGCACAGGAGAAGGGCCCAGGCTCTGTGCCTCAGGTGCCACAACCTCCCAGGGCCTCAGCTCCGTCGCCTGCAGGGAGGTGTTGGTGCTTCTCTCAGGAAAGGTGCACCACGTGGTATTCAACCCGTGAAGTCAGTCTGCCCACCATCTCTCCCCACAGTGCTGCCCATGGCATCTGAAGAGGCATTCCCAAAGCAGCCCACCCCGGAGGGCACCCCACGGTCCCTGAGCCTCTGTTCAACGAGGGCTGGCGTCCGTAGCCCTGCTTCTCAGCGCCTCCGCTCGGAGGAGGTGGTGAGGAACCCGCTCACTGCACGCGGAGCAGGTTAATTTGCTGCCAGGACTTCCCAGTCACTGAGAGTGAGATAACTGAAGCCACGCGGTGTTTGCTCACAGAGCGTTTCACTCATGTTTCATTGAGTGCCTTCTTTTTAACTCAGCGACTGAACCACCGTCCACCAGGTCCTCTTCTTCAGTTACTGCTGTTTCCTGGTCCCTGAGCACAGTTTGGATTCCCTTCGATGGTGTCAGGTAGAGTGCAAGTGGCTTTCAGTGTTGAGTAAGGCCTAAAGAAGATGGTGCACCACGAGTTAGCTATGGAAACTCCATCAACCACTTTACCCCTCTAAGCCTCCGTGCCCCCATCCGTAAAGTAGGGCCAATAACTCTACTACTTCACAGGACGGCAATGGAAATCTGATTTGAAAACCATCTGATAAAATGCAAGCTGCTAATAAAACAAGCGGTCTGGAATTATTTCATCAATCTGCTTCTGGCATGACAGAATAGGTTGTATCAGACCAGACTCGCTGCCAAAATAACAAGGAAAGCTGGATAAGACACAACGCTCCCAAGAAGGAGGGAACTGACTGAGATGAGCCCGAAATTAAGTGCTGCTTCCACCCTCCAGGTATCTGGAAATTCCTAAGCAGCATGGATTTCAGAGGGTGGAAAGTCAAGCAGGAGTAAGCGCTCCAACGGCGAGTCCGACAGCCCCGAGAAGGAGGCCGAGTTCACGCCCTACCCGCGCATGGACAGCTACAAACAGGAGGAGGACATCGACCAGATCGTGGCGGAGGTCAAGCAGAGCACGAGCTCGCAGAGCCTCGACAAGGCGGCCGACGACATGCCCAAGGCTGTAGGCGGGGGCCGCCCAGACAGCCCCAGGCCGCGGGCACCAAGGGGGCAGCAGGGGGCTGCTGGCGGCGAGGCAGTGCAGCGGTACGGCAAGGAGAAGAAGGATGCCAGCTCGCTGGCCATCAAGGAGGCCATCGAGGAGGTGAAAACCGGGGCCATATGTTCGCCTTATACCCCCGACGAGCCCAGAGAGCCCATCTGGGTCATGCGCCAGGACATTAGTCCCACCAGGGATTGTGACGACCAGAGGCCGGTGGATGGAGATTCTCCGTCTCCCAGCAGTTCCTCACCCATGGGCGCAGTCTTCGAGCACATCCCTTCATCTCAGTGACCCCACGGAAGCCTCCACAAATAAAGAGTCAAGAAAAAGCTTGGCTTCATTCCCAACCTACGTCAAAGCTCCCGGACCTTGTGACCCTGAGGACTTGATCCATGGAATCATTTTTGTTGCCCATCACCTTGGCTCCACCCAGCTGCTCTCAGACAAAACTCCCTCCAAAAACGTGCGCATGACGCTGGCCCAGGAAGCAGGATCGAGAGACGCATCTTTTTCTGCGACTCTCAACAAGACGACTCCCTGACAATGACCTTCCTGCCCTCCGCGTCTTTCAGACTCAATAATGCTGCTGGTAGAACATCAGGTTCCTGTCAAGCTGCCCAGCCAAGCTTGGCCTGACTCTTTTTCACTGTCTCCGTTACCATAAAGAGGTGACGTTAATACCCACAGATGTCCCCACAGCCTTCTCCATCTTCATTTAGCATCTCCCAGGCACAACGTTCAAAACAAGAAGGCACAAACCTCTCTGAGAGAACAAGCTGCTCTTCAGGCACAGTCCTGCCTTGCTTCATACAGAGCAGAGAACTTTGAAAACATAGTCTCTAGGGCCATAGTTCCGACCCCTCCCGTCCCACAGGCGCCAGACATGCTATGCTTTTGCTACACTCACATTTGCTAAGGGAGCCCCTAGGGTGCCAGGTGTTAAGCAAAACGCCGCAAGAGAAATTGCGAGAGAGAAGTTGATGACTCACAGGCCCCGGAGCAAGTACCTGCACACCTGGAGGGGCCACGTGGGGAGGTCAAGGCGGGACCTGGCACAAGCCTGTCTTTATTGGGGTCTGTGGGTGGAATGCTTTGAGGTTCTCAGACTAAGGCCGGATTTTTCACTTCAAACCAAAATGGGGTTTTGGTGAGCTCCACGGGGGTCTTACCTAAGGGGCACCACGGGGAAGGCCCTGGGAGGCAGATGGACACTTGTCCACAAGGGCCGTCGAGGGGTCCTTTCAGGAGCTTTACATCTGCACCTGACTCTGCGGGCCACTCCACACAGCACTGCTTGCATGAAGGAGCCATTGTCAGTTTAAGGCCCACACGGGCTGCTTGGCCAAACAAAATGGACGCTGATGCAGTAATACCGTGGAGTAAATCAGCTGAACTATTAACCCAGCACTTAGTTTCCCGGGTTAATGGTACAGTTAGCTCCCCCAGGGCCAATGGGTGTGCAAGGACCCGGCATGGTTCTCTGACAGATGGGGACCACCTGTCAAAGAACCACGTGTTTGGAAATGGTGGGGGGGTGCTTTTGGTTGTCACAGTGTCTGGGACATTTATATTGGCATTAGTGGCCAGAACCAGAGACACCTGACACTGTGTAATGTCCAGAACGGAGCCACATGACAAAGATTTATCCCCTGCAGAATGCCAGAGCACTTCCCTGAAGAGGAACACTACCAGGCCCCATTCAGATGAATCCTCCAGAAGAAAGCAACAGTCCACCCCCAAACAGTACTGAAGACCCCTGAGACCAAAAACTCCATGTTGCTTTTAGATGAGTTTTTCCTAGGTTCTGTTTACTGGCCTCCTGACAGGTACCCTTGACTCCTACAGCTAGAGTCTGTCTGTCTCTCCCCTGCCCTGTGACACGTATGAGGACTCAGTGACCCTGAGGGGAGAGCAGGCACAGACACATCACCTGAACACAGAGCAGCACTTAGGGAAGACACCGCATCCCAGTACCAGATCCTGCCCAGTGCCAAGTGTTCTGTGCACTTTCTGATTTCCACAGTGGTTTCTGAGAGTGGTTTTTTCCCTTCTTTAAAGTGCAGCTCCCTGATGAAAAACCGAGAGCCTACTTTGAATCTTCAAAGGATTGGCATCCAGAAGTTCCACAGGTCATTTGAACAAAAAATTAGATGGCTTTGTCGATCAGAACAGGCAAGACAGAGGCTCTCTGATTATAAATCGATTTTAGACCTGCCTAGAGCAGAGAAAGCATTTGGAAAACGTATATTTATTTTTACAGCAAATTACTCTAGGGTGAGGAATTCATTATAGAGTAGTAAGATTAAATGGTTGCATTTCATTTATAAGTATCGTTTCACAATGTGCTTCTTGCATCTGAAGGAACTGTTGCCTAACATGAAATATTTTCTGCCTCATGAAAAAAAGAAAAAGTCAAGCAGAAAGTGGGTACTACGAGTGAGAGAAGTTAAGCAGAGTCTCATCAGTCTTACAGGGATAAGGGGGAAAAAACCCTGAGGTTCAAGGCTACCAAGTGAGCCAAAACCTGAGGGCTCAGGAGACCACGGAAATGCTCAGCAGTGAGCCCAACACCGCACCACTTACCTCCCCAAAGTGATTGCTGATTTGCAAACAGTACCCCAGAGGCTGACCAGCCCTGGAGAAGACAGAAGTTGAGAGTCTGAAAAGCCATCCGAGCTCTGGGCACTCTCACTATACTGTGGAGTAACTAGAGCTCAGGAGGCACTGAGGAGCGCCACCCATGAATATGGATGATCCAGCAACGTACTTCACTTTACAAGAACTAAAATTGCCTCAAATCAGCTTACTACCCGATTGCATTAAATTAGTCTGCGCCAAATTTAATTGCCTGGCATAAGCAAAAGTAAACTCTCTCTGGAGGAAGATAACATCATTCAGAGCCACAACAATTTATGATCAAAATGTCCAACATTCATTCAAAAATTACTAGACACACTGGACATGGGACCAAGAGAAAAAAGTCACAAGAGAATAATACTGTGAAAAAATTCAAGTGTCCGTCAACAGTAGAATAAATAAAATGTAGTATATTCAGGCTTCCCCGGTGGCGCAGTGGTTGAGAGTCCACCTGCCGATGCAGTGGACACGGGTTCGTGCCCTGGTCCGGGAAGATCCCACATGCCGCGGAGCGGCTAGGCCCGTGAGCCATGGCCACTGAGCCTGCACGTTCAGAGCTTGTGCTCCTCAACGGGAGAGGCCACAACAGTGAGAGGCCCACGTACCACACATACAAAAAAAATGTAGTATATTCATATAATGAATTGCTACACAGCAATTTTTAAAAAACAAATTATTACTACACAAAAAAGCATGATGTATCTCAGACACAATGTTGAGTAAACATGTCAGATAGAAAACAGTACATACCATGGGATCCATTTATAGGAAACGCATAAATAGATGAAACTATGCCATGATGACAGCGGTCAAAAAATTGGCTGTCTTTGAGGGAAATATCAAATGCAAGGGACATAAGGGAGAGTCTGTGGTATTAAGCACTTTAAATGTCCTGATATGGGTGATAACTGTTTGGATATGGAGATAGACACAGATATAGGTGTGTGTGTGTGACAATTCATCAGGCTAAATAAACACTTAGGTAACTTTACAGTCAGTCCTCCATATCCATGGTTCCACATCCACAGAGCCAACCAACCACAGATCATGCAGCACTATTATAAATATTTAGTGAAAAAAACATTAGTGTGTAAGTGGACCTGTGCAGTTCAAACCTGTACTCTTCAACTGTATATGACTTTAAAAGCAGATCATACACAGCTGAAGAGAGAATTAAAGAATTAAAAGACAAGTCAGTAGAAGTTAAATACAGAAAGAAATATGTAGATGAAAAATACAGAAAATCAGTTGAGAGAAATTTGCAACAAGGAACATTTGACATGTGAACAAAGGAAAAATAACAAGGTGGTAGGTAGATTTAAGCCCAAATATATCAGTAATTACAATGTAAATTTAGATATACCAATTAAAAGACAAATTATCAAATTGGATAAAAATAGGACTCTATGAGTTGATAAAAAACTCACAGAGTTGATAAAAAAAACTCAACTCTAGGACACTTGTAAGAGACACACCTAAAATATAAGGACACAGAGGATGTGAAAGTAAAAGCACTTTTTACAAAGACATACCAGCAAACACCAGCCAAAGGAGCGCCAGTGATGCTATACTTCTATCAAATTAAATTCAAAAGCAACAAGCATTAATAAAGAGATATTTTATAATAATGAAAAGGTCAATCCACCAAGGAGACATGGCAATTCCAGCTGTCATGCACCTAATAATATAGGCTTAAAATATATAAAGCAACTATCTATACAAATAGAAGTGAAAACAGATGCAACTGCAATCAAAATGGATCATTTTAACAAACATCTATGGATAGAATGGGTAGAATAAGAAGCCAGAAATATCAATAAATATACAGAAGATCTGATCAACATGTAGAAATCGCACCAATTTCAAAGAATTAAAAACATACAGATCATATTCTCTGGTTTCTGACTACAGTGGAATTAAGCTACCATTGGGGAAAATTTTTAAATTCCAAATACTCTTTTAAATAACCTATGAGTCAAAAAGAATTAATAATGGAAATTAGAAATTAATTTTGAAATTAATGCAAATGAAAATATAACAACAACATTTATGAGACTAAAGCTAAAGCCATACTCAGAGGGAAGTTTTAACACTTTAAGTGCACATAGAAGAAAAGAAAGGCTAAAATCAACTATCAAGTCTCCATCTCAAGAAATTTACAAAGAACAGCAAACTAAACCCAAAGAAGGAAGAGAAGCAAAGCTTAGAGGCTTATCTAGAAGAGATTTGTGAATGTGGCTTCTGTCTAATGGGGTAAACCCCAATGAGATTCACATGTAACCCACAATTAAATTAGAAAAATCACTGCCAGCCTAAACTGAACACAATTAAATTAGAAAAAACACTGCCAGCCTACACTGAAAGGGACAGAGGTAGCCCTAAATTAAAGGAGCCAGTTTGACCCCAAAAGTTCTACTGGCAGGTATAAAGCCGTGAAAACCACTCCACTGCAAACATGCATTATCCTTCACAAAAAAGGAAGGATGACTCAGAGGGTGGAATCAAGAGGCCAAACACTATGAAGAATCATTTCCAGGCCTGAAACCTAATCAAGGAACTGCAACTTGTGTCCAACTGGACCTTAGAATTGCTATGGACCAGGGACTCCTTTGTGCCTCCCATTTCCCCATTTTTAAAGAGAAATACCGGGGCTTCCCTGGTGGCTCAGTGATCAAGAATCTGCCTGCCAATGCAGGGGACACGGGTTCGAGCCCTGGGCTAGGAAGATCCCACATCCTGCGGAGCAACTAAGCCCGTGCACCACAACTACTGAGCCTGCACTCCACAACTACTGAAGCCCGTGTGCCTAGAGCCTCCGCTCCGTGACAAGAGAAGCCACCTCTACGAGAAGCCTGCGCACCACAATGAAGAGCAGCCCCCACTCGCTGCAACTAAAGCAAGCCCACGCACAGCAACGAAGACACACACAGCCAAAAATAAAAATAAGTAGAACAAATAAATTTATTTTTTTTTAAAAAAGAGGAATATCTACAGTGGTAGATGATCTTATGCCTATCTGACCATTGCATGTTAGGTATAGGAAGCAGATAACTTTCTCTTAATTTTCATGGGTCCAAAGGTGGAAAGGAACTATACGCCCAAGGAGCTGTTCTTCAGGAAATGTATTTGAAGAGCCTCAAAGAGGGGCAGCAAACTTGGAGGAGTTGAACCATGCATGGGACGAGAAGGGTAAGGTGGGTATAGCTGGGGGAGGATGAGGGGTTGAGAAAGATTGGAGGGGGTGTTAAATCAAAGAGACCTGAGCCTCCCATCAAGGGTTGGGAAAGTCTACTCTGCCTCTCAAGGGAGGAACTGGAATGCCGCATGGTAACTGGTGTGGATACAAGAAAGGGTGAAAAAGCAGGGCCAGGCTTCAGCTGAACTCCGTATCAGTACTTCCAAGTAACCTAGTCCACATTTTTCACTGGAACATCTCAAAGGTACCTCAAATTCGATATTTCCAAGACCCAGCCTTGTCTGGTTGCTTCCATCTCAGTGAATAAGAAGACTCTACCTGGCTGCATACAGCAGAAATCTAGGAGGTACCTTCCTCTTCCTCACCGTTATCCAATCAGCCACCAAGATCAGAAGCTCCTACCTCCTTAGCAACCCTAAGACCTGGTCACTTCTCTCCATCCTCCACCACCATCCCGCCAACCACCATGGCAGTCCAGGCCACCAGCGTCGAAGCTGGCCTCGGGAAAGCGCCAACTCGTCCCGCCCTGGACGTCCAGGCTGGCTCCCACAGCCACTGTGCTCTTTTCAAAACGCAAGGCCCCTGCGACTTTCCCTGCTTCAGCCATGAAGGGGCTTCTCAAGGCTCTTGGGACGAGGAGCAGAGTGCTACCCTGGCCCAGCAGGTGCTCCGTGGTCTCCACCTGCAACTGGAGGGGCTGAGGGGAGGCAGGCAGCAAGGCTGGAAGGAGGGAGGAACAAGGTCGCTGGGCGACCCTCCAGCCCGGGCCTCTGCACAAGCTCCCCGCTCCCTCCTTGCTCAGACCGGCCTCCTGTCGACGAAGAATTAATCAGCCGATCTAAGAAAGAACTGGACATTTTTATTTGAGCCAAATTTGAGAATTATAACCTGGGAAGAGCATCTCAAAAAGCTCTGAGAACCGTTCCACCCGCTGTTAGTCCAGGCACAGTTACGTAAGTTTTCTGAGACACAGGGCTGTACTTCGAATGACGTATCGGTGACAGTTTACATAATCCAGATCTAAGTGTCATCCTGGTGGGTCGTCTGACCCCGTAAGATCAAGAAGGAGTGTTATCTTTTAAGAAGCTGTCGTGTTGATGCTGGGAGAATGCTGCTCCCTGTGGCTGAGTGGGTATTCCTGCCAAGGGAGGAGGTCCGGTCCATGCATGATGCAGACACACAGAGCACAGTGGGGCTGAGAAGCGAGACCAGAAGGCAGAGAAGATGCTTTGTGTTTAAATGTTTCTTGCCTTTTGCCAGGAAATATGAATTTTATTTCACACTCCTCTCCTAGCAAACTCCTCCCTGACATCAGATTCCTGCAAAGCGCAGCTTCGTGCGGGGAGCCCTCTCACACACACGTGCACCACACGCACACACACAGACACGCGGCTCTGATGCATGCCTGAGTAAACAGTGCTCCCTTCCTCAGCACCCCTTGTTCGGGCTCATTTAACCTCTACAGTGAGCCTAAGCTGTGGACAACACACGCGCTCAAGAAGAGACACAGGCCCAGAGAACTGAAGAGAAATGGCCGAGGTCACAGAGCCGGGGACAGTTCCCTCCCGCTGAAGAAACCAGCGTCAGTTCACGTCTGATTAATGGAGGGAAAAAGCCTATCAGGAAAGTACACCTTACCTGGAAAATGATGCTACTAAGAACACGCAGAGAAGTAGAATGCTGTGATAGGGGTTCCTCACTCTTCAATTCCTTTCTTTCTTTTTCTTTCTCTCTTTTTCCCCACTGTTCTCCTCCTTCCCTGCATTCAGTAGCTGACCTGTCTCCCTTTAAATACTTCCCAAGGAAGCAGCCTGAACAGTCTTTCCCACAGATTTGAAAATTCCCTGCAATAAAAATGTCAAGGGTGAAATAAGACAATGCATTTTCTCAGCCCTACATCAGGCCAAATTACATATTAAAGGACCAACATCTGAACAATAAAAGTCAGGAGAAAAGCCCCCTTCAACTTGCTGGAACCCAAGCTGAGGTCTGGGTTAAACGGAGTGGGCGATGGCCCTAAGGCTGCCATTCTTCAGGGTCTTTCTTTGTATACGGGCCCAACTCTGCTTGGCCCGTCCGCCAAGCCCCTCCCCTCCCCACACCTCGCTCCCCTGCCAGAGTGATTCAAGCCTGGAGAGGCTCTGATGAACTGGGGCGGGGGGAGGGGCGATTGATGACTGAGAAACTCTTTTTTCTTGCCAGAAGGAGAAGCCTGCAGAGTGCCTGCTCAGAGCTCCCCCAGCAGAGGACAGGCACCCGGGGGCCGACTGTCCCTGGGGCTCTAGAAGCCGTAGCTCTGCACTAGGTACAATGTACCTGCTGAATTCAGTGAAGGATTGATCCCAAACCCCAAAGAGACCAGCTCTGGCTGTGACCGCACAGCCACCCTGGGAACCCGGGCGGCACTGGGCCCGTCCCCGCACATCTCCCCCCCCCCCCGGGACAGGTGGGTGACGGGCCCTGCTCAGCGCCCCATCTCTTTCATCAGGGCAGCACTCACTCCTGCTTCCCACGGACGGCTCTTTGTTTCTTAACTTTCTCATTCAGGAGAAAGGACACAAAGGCTCCTCTGCCCAGAGAACCTGAAAACCCTCCTTCCATCCAACACCAATTTGCACTTTCTCCTCCCATCGATGAGGCACTTTCTTTCCTGGGCTTTTGTCATGTTCGACAGAGGAGAGAGTTGCCCGAGAGCATCTGACTGCTGGGCACCAGCTCTGGGTCTGTGAAACCCCTCGGAAACACTGCATCCTCTCTGCACCTGTGCAGGACAGAGTCAGGGCCCAGCCCGGAGGGCCAGGTACAAGCCCTACCCAGGCCACCTCCCATCCCCAACATGCCCCATGACAGGCCAGTGTCACAGCTGGACGACACGCCGACTTAGACTTTAAGGGCCTTTGGGGAAAAATGCTAATTGTTTCTAGAGTCAAACCAGACATGTGAAGTGACCCTGTGAAGTGCTGTGATCCCCACGATTTCATGCTGGTTCGTTACTCACGAAAACTGGATTCAGTCTCCTAAACTCCCCATGTTCTAACTGCCAGAGTAAATTCAATCTCCCCACTTCTGTGAGCCTTCCATAACTTTGACTTTTGCCATCACAGACGAGAATGGGGAACGCCAAAGATGCTTAGAGTCATTCACCAGAGACAGCCCCTCTTCCTGATTTACAAATGAGAAAAGCAGGACCCAGAGCGTAGATGACCTTCCCAAGACTGGAGTCCCACTTGGCCCCAAACGCACAGCCCCAAAGCCCTTCCTGCAGGTTCTCTGTCCACAGGAAGACTCGCCTTAGGGCAGGTGTGTTCATCTCCTTCAACATGAAGACCATACAGGGCTCAGACACTGTGACCAGCCCCCAGCAGTCTCTGCTTGACATCCTGGCTCTGTAAAGCTACTGCTTTTGTTTTCCATTTCATTTTCTATGAAGATTAAGATAATGCTTGAAATCTAAGGTGCTTTTAAGTATCAGTGACAAGGCGACCCTGGGTTTAGGGCTTCCCCTGAGATGGCTGATGAGCTATGATATAGACTTAGTCTAAAGGAAATTAGCACACACACATTCTCCACACACATCCTCTGCACTACACCTCTTCCCCCTGCTCCTCCGGTGTCAGCAGAGGTCTAGTGCAGAGCCAAGACTTTCACTACTGCCGAGTGGTAACAAGGTAACCACCCTGCCACCCCACACCCCTGTGGTTCCAGGGGGTCATTCTCTCCATCCCCCACAGTGTCAGCAGAGGCCAAGAGGGGAACCCGGATTTCCACCCCACCTGACAGTAACAAGGCCGCACTCCCTTCTCCCAGGGACAAGGTGGCAGAGGTTGCCTGCTAAAACAGATTTAAATAAAATCCTGAATACCTAAAATGTCTGGGATACAACTGAAAATCACGAGTCATACCAAGGAAATCTCAACTTGAATGAGAAAAGATAGTCAACAGATGCCAACACCAAGATGACACATGTGCTGGAATTATTATCTGACAAGGATTTTAAAGCAGCCATCGTAACCATGCTTAAACAAGGAACTATAAATACACTGGAAATAAATGAAAAAATGGACGCCTCAGCAAATAAACAGAAGATATGAAAGAGAAACAAATGGAAATTTTAGAACTGAATAGTATAATAACCAAAGTTTTGAGGGTTTTTTTTTTCTTTAACTCACTGGATGGCTCCACAGCAGAATAGAGAAGGCAGAGGAAATAACTGGGGGAACAACAGAAATTACCAATCTTAACAAGAGGAAAAAAATACTAAAAAAAAACAATAATAACAGAGCCTGAGGGGCCTGTGGGACTATAATGAAAGATGCAACATTCATGTCATCAGAGACCTGGAAAGAAGGGGGGACTGACAAATCCTCAAGGAGACAATGGCTGAAATTTTCCCAAATTTGGCAAAAAACAACAAGCCTACAGATTCAAGAAGCTAAACAAGGACCAAAAAGGATAAACCCAAAGAACTCTGCACCAAAACACATCATAATGAAATTTCTGAAAACTAAGGACAAAGAAAAATCTTGAAGGCAGCAGGAGAAAAACATGTTACCTAAATGAGAAAAATAACTTCAATGACACAATTTCTCATCAGCAACCACAGAGGCCACAAGGAGGTAGGATGATATTTGTCAGGTGCTGAACAAAAGTGTCAGTGAAAATACCTTTCAGAAATGAAGGAGGAACCAAGCCATTCTCAGATGAAGGAAAACTAAGAGAATTTGTCACCAGCAGACCTGCCCTAAAGAATGACTAAAGAAGATCTTGAAATGGAAAGGAAATGGTAAAAGAAGGATCTTGGAACATCAGGAGGGAAAACTGAACAACAACAAAAGGTAAAAATATAGGTAAATACAATACATCAGGCTTTAGGAAAATATTCTGTTAAACATTCATGCTTTTTCAGGCCTTTTCAATGGTTATCATTATCAGAGGCATGGATGGTGACCGCCTGGGAAATTAGCTGATACTTTTTTAATTTTTTTGAAGCTAATTTAGAAGAGTTTTATTCAGGTTTCATAAATTAAAAACAGTGTCTCTCTGATTACTTTGTTTGCTTCTCAAAATACTCACCATCCCTATTTATAGGTCAGATTTCCCACTGACAGAATTACATACTCATAAAGACTTTAACTTTACCCCCAAGTTTACTCCAAATAGAATTGCCAGATCTAGCAAATAAAAATATGGGGTGCCCAGTTAAATATAAATATTACATGGGACACAGTTACACTAAAAATTAGTTGCTGTTTATCTGAAATTCAGATTTAACAGGGCATCCGTATCGCCTGGCAACCCTACAGGGCTTAAATCATCAGCGTCTACAGAACAGAAAAACAACTCTCCTGGAAACTCATCCTCTCTCAGCAAGGACCTGCCCAGGGACCCACCATCTCGTGTCGGCACATATTAAACAATAAATAAAGTCCTTCTCAGAAATGTCCCATTTCCACAGATGAGGAAGTTTGGGGGTTAGGTTTAATTCGTAAGGGTAAAACTCATCTGCTCCCAGGGACCCTACAGAAGAGACGAAAAGCTTTAGAGCTACTACCCCGCAGAGGCCAGCTGCGGTGGGGGGTTGTATAACGCAGACTCCCTGAGCACCTGCCCCCAGCCCTGATCTACACACATTCACGGAGCAGACGTGAAGACCAAAGCCTGTACTCAGACCCTTACGACAAATGTTTAGGGGTGAGGTCACAGGCCTTGGGGAGCACAGGGGGCACTGTTTTAGCGGGGAAAGACGGGAAGGCTTCCCAGCAGACGTGGCATCTTGGGGCGGGGGCAGCCCCAAGAGGGCTTCCAGCACAGCTTATGAGAAGGAGCATGGCATGTTGGGGGTGGTGGGGGGGAACGAAGCGGCTCCATGTGACCAGGAGGTGGGGGTGGGGGCAGCGGGGCCACATCAGAGCTGGAGATGACAAAATTTACATGGGCAGGTGGGAGGCGGAGCCACATTCGGGGAAGCTCCTTCCAGCTGTGGGGGAGGATGAAGCAGAGCAGACAGGAGGTGGGATGCTCTCCCAGCTGGTGCAGGAGCCGCCAGGGTCAGCCACGGGGAACAAGATGGAAGGGGAGAAGGGGGGCAGGAGGTGATGCAAGGGGTAAAGGTGCACCCACCCAAGTCCTGTTCAGCAGATTCTTCCCTTCCACAACGTTCTCTGAACCCTGCCATGTGCCGGGCATGGGCCTGGGGGTCTTCCCTGCATTGCCATAGCAACGGCTGGGGGAGGTGGGAGCGAGCTGAAATTGGCAACGCTGGTCCACCAGGCTTTTTGAGGTCTGTCCTCAAGTTGCCCACCCTGGCCATTACTTGCACACTAAGTGTGGTTTTATCTCGCACACCTGGAATTCCATCTGGGTTTTTTTTTTTTTTTGAAATAAATTTATGTATTTATTTATTTATTTTTGGCTGCGTTGGGTCTTCCTTACTATGTGCAGGCTTTCTCTAGTTGCGGCAAGCGGGGGCTACTCTTCGTCATGGTGTGCGGGCTTCTCATTGCGGTGGCTTCTCTTGTTGCGGATCATGGGCTCTAGGGCTCACAGGCTTCAGTAGTTGTGGCACGCGGGCTCAGTAGTTGTGGTGCGTGGGCTGTAGAGCGCAGGCTCAGTAGTTGTGGCGCACAGGCTTAGTTGCTCCGCGGCATGTGGGAACTTCCCGGACCAGGGCTCGAACCTGTGTCCCCTGCATTGGCAGGCGGATTCTCAACCACTGCGTCACCAAGTTAGCACCCCATCTGGGTTTTATAGGCCGTGAAACTCAAGCTCTCCCATGTCCTGGGCCCTTCGGTGCTCTAGAGCCGCCCTCGAACCCACAGCCCACCACAGCATGGCTTACGCTCCTTCTAAAACAGTATGGATATCACTTTTGGATTTCAAAACCATAAATGCAGTTTCCAACGCCCCTCCCCAGGGCTGCTGGCCGTGAAGCCAGACACCCCAGATAGGAGATCCGGGGGAGAGGGAGCCTCGGGGGACCCACTGGTGCACGGTCACCTGGGGCCAGACGGCCTGCACGTCAGGGTCTCAGCAAGGGGCTCTCCGGAAGCTATTTCAATCCACAAAATGATTTCACTTTTGCTGAAATACATCATTCACCGGCATTTATGAGGCACCTACCAGAAGCCAGGCCCTGTACGAGGGGCCAAGGATACACAGCAAATGAATGGGCGGCCCCTTCAGAACAAAGGGCACTGGTTTCCCCAGAAAACACCAGTTGCTACCGCAACTTACTTCCCCAAAGAACGGCCTCTTCTTTGGCCGGAAAGGCACTGCGACCGACATCCAGGCACAAACAGATGTGCAGAGCTGAGGCCCTGGCTCAGTCCCTGGCGCCACATGGGGGGTGGGGGGTGTGACCACAGCAGGCCTCACCCCCTCCTCCCTGAGCCTCAGCACTTGTGGAGAAAGCCAGGCTGAGCCAGGGCCTTCTCCGACCAGGAGGGTCAAAGCCAGTGTCCTCGTGCTGGGGCCGCCATTCCCCAACGCTCACGGTGGGGTCACGTCCCTGATGCATGTAAAAAAGCCCGTTAAATCATTTGCCCTCTGTCCTTGGCCCAAGGATAAGCCACTTGAAACCACGGAATAGGCTTTACTCGTGTCATCAGTACCTGTGTTTATACCCACAAGCACCTTGCCCTGGACCTTTGTGTACATCGATGTGCAGGACACAGCCTTGCAAGCCCGCCTGCAGCACACAGGAGACGTGCTCACCGCAGTTCCTGGCCAACATCAGGGCCGGCTGCCCGCTCCAAACAAAGCCGGCGTGGAGGCAGTGTGGCCCCCCCATCCACGCAGCAGCGCCCTCCTCGCCACTTGCTGTCAGCACGGGTCCCCACATACCTTTTTCAGCACATCTCCCATCCTCCTGGAGCATAAATAATAATAACAGGACCAGAAGTTCCAACTGTCCCTCCTCAGACATGTTCTGAGTACACGTCTCTGGCTGACTCACAGTCTGCACATCAAGGCTAAATCCAAGCCGAAAGCAAACTATTCGATGACGTGGCCTTGGGACAGAGATTCTTCCACATCCCATCATGTATCAACTAAAAATATTTGATACAGAAGCTCTGAGTTAACCCTTTGAGTTCTCCCAGGCAAGAAGGGCCAGGAACCCTGCCTTCCTTTTCCAGCTTCTCAAGGCGGCTCGCTTTCTTTGGCTCATGGGTGCATCACCCCAGCCTCTGCTGTCATCTCAGCTCCACCTTGACCCTCCTGCCTCCCTCTTATAAGAGGAAAATCCAGGATAATCTCCCCATGGCAAGATCCTTAACTTAAGGCCATGTGCAAAGTTCTTTCTGCCGTACTGGGTAACACATTCACAGGGTTCAGGGATTAGAGCACGGACATTTTGGGAGAGCCATTATTCTGGCTATCACAACACAACAAAGAATTTTTAACATGAAAACTTAGGCATAAACAATAATTGGTAAGTTTCATGAAAATACGAAGCCCAGAAAAACTGCACTCTGTTGCCCAGACGGTAGCCCCCGGAAGTAACACAAGCCTTGCTATGCAGCCCTGTGAAACCTTCAGGATACGATCCGTTAAGACCAGGACGCCTGTGAAGACCATGATCTATCACACAATTCAAACGTGTGAAAGGAATGCAATCAATGCCGGCTCACTGGTTTTCTTTATGAATTTGCCAGCCCTCTTTGGTGTTTCTTGGAGGGGCCCCCAAAGGCACACGCTGAGAAACATGGGTCTGCAGGCTAAAATCTAAACTCAGATCCTCGGCACGCTCTCTCACGCTCCGTCCCGCTTCAGCCCCTGCTCCTCTGCCCCAGCAGCCCAGCCATTCTGAACCCGCAGAATCTCATGACTGCACACTCTCAAAAAGCCACTTCCCTCCTCCTGGGACACCAGTCCCGTCCCAGTGCCCCGAACACACCTCCGCCCCACGCGCGACAGACCCCTCATCCTAGGAGGCCAAGGGCGTTTCAGGGTCCTGCATGGACCATCTGAAGGTGTCAGGGTGTGGCCAGCATCAAGGGACTGTGGTACGCAGAGGCCCGAGAGGGGCAGGGGCACAAACAGCGAGGGGGAGGCGGGGAGGCCACAGGTGGAGATACAGGGAGTGAAACGTCTGCACACCCAGGAGAACCGCGCCCAGTGGAGACGGCCTCTCTCCTCGGCCACAGCAGATGGAGCTAGAAGTGGAGGACTTGGAACCCCTCCTGGACCCCCCGCAAGCCAGAACACCCCCCAGGGGCAGCAGTCAGAACTTGAGGAATAGGTTCACTGGACACTTGTGGGGTTTTACTTAAAAGCAACTGGCAGTTTGAACTACTCTGTTTTCCAATCATGCCGAAGGCCCAGGATTGTGTGGCTTTTCTTCTTGTTGACTGAATACGAGGGGTTTGGTTTTAACAGCTCTACCGAGGGATAAACCGACTTAACAGTAAACTGCACACATTGGGAGTGCACAGATGGATTCAGCTGACACCCGGGCCCCCGTCGCCACACTCCAGGCGGTGAGCACAGCCACAAGCTCCTTGGTGACCCCCCCTGTCCTGCGCCGCTCCACCGCCCCACGCCAGGCAAGCCTGGGCGGCTTTCTGTCACTAGAGTTTGCATCTTCTAAAATTTTACATAAAGGGATTCATACAACATGCGGCCTTTTGTGTCTGGCTTCTCTCGCTGAGCGTGCTTTCACGGTTCATGTTGTTGCAGTATCACTAGTCCGTTCCTTTCTATGCTGAGTAGTACTCCATTATATGGATGTACCACGGTTTATCTCCTCTCCTTGATAGATACGGAGATCTTTCCAATTTGGGACTATTATGAATAAATACGAATATTTGTATATAAGTCTTTGTATGGACAAATGTTTTCATTTCTTTGGGGTAAATCCCTAGGAGTGGAACAGCTGGGTCCTACGGTAGGTGTATGTTTCACTTTTTAAGAAACTACCACACTGTTCTCCAAAGGGCCAGTGCCATTTTACATTTCCACCAACAGTGACAACTCCTGACTTTCTGCCCATCTGTTAGGTATGTACTGGAGTCCCACTGCGGTTTTCACTTGCATTTCCATGATTACTACTGAAGTGGAACACTTTTCATGTGTCTGTTGGCCATTTGGATTTCCTCTTTTATGAAGTTCCTGTTCAGGTCTTTTCTATTTGGTTATCAGTCTTCTTTTCTTATTGATTTGTAGAAAATTATTTACTTAATTCTAGATGTAAGATCTTTGTCTCATCCCAAATATCTTCTCCCACTTAGTGATGTCTTTCATTCACTTTATAGTGTCTTTTGATGAACAGACGTCTTCATTTTAATGCAGATTAATTTATCAATCTTTTCTTTGTGGCTTACGAATTTTGTGTCTTTTTAAGACTCTGAGATCATGAAGATTTCCCTATTTTATCTGCAGTTTTTTTTTTTTTTTGCCTTTCTCGTGTCTATCAATAAATGCACCTGGAATTGACTTTTTATTATGGTGAAATGTGGAGATCCATTTTCGTGTGTGTGTGTGTGTGTGTGTGTGTGTGTGAGACTGTGGATCCCCACTGTCCCAACATTATTATTCAACAGACCATTTTTCCCGTTGTTCTGCAGTGTCTGTTTCACCATAAATCAAGCACAAACACATTGATCTATTTCTGGTTCTTTGTTCCGGCCATTTGTCTCCCCTTGTACATAACCCCATTCTCTCTCTTTAGCTTTATACTAAGTCTTGAAATCTGGTAGAGCAAGATCTCTCAGCATCTCCATTTTCTTCCAGAACCTGTTGACTAGCTTCATCCTTTTAGGTTGGCATATAATTATTAGAACTGTCTTTTCAAATTCAAAAAGAAACATGTAAGGATCTTTATCTGGATTGCATTAAACCTACAGGTCAATGTGCAGAAATTTGACATCTTTTATATAGCCTCCTTATTTGGTTCTTCTCTCATGTTTCCCAAAGTTTTCTTACATGTCTTTTGTTATACATATTCCTGTGTACTTGATTTTTATGCCATTGTAAATTGCACCTTTTTAAGTCTTAATTTCTAATTTTGTGGTTTTGGTGCACAGAATGCAACTGGTTTTATAGTTGATTATGTATTCAACAACTTTAAAAACTTCCTTATTAATCTAAAAATGTACCTGTAAGTAATTTTGGATTTTCTACACTTACATTGTCAAATAAGTTCTGTTTTCACCTTTCTAATTCTTATATCACTTATTTTGTTTGGTTGCTAATTGCCTTAGTGGACCCAACTCAAAAGTAAAGCTTTAAATTTTTCACCATTAGTTATAATGCTTGCTGTGGGGTTTTTTTTATAAATAACCTGTGTCAGAACAAAGACATTCCCTTCCACTCCTAGTTGCCAGGGGTTTTTTATTAAACACTTTTTCTTCATCTGTTAACATGATCATATCATTTTTATCCCTTAATAAGCTGTAAATATAGTGAACTATGTAACTTATAAATATGGCTAGGTAAGGCTAAAACACACACATACACATACATACCTATGCCGAAGTGGGCACTAGCTCAAAATATGAGAAGTTTATCACCTGTTTAGCCAGGATGGTAGCTGGATTGGCAGGAAGCTCTTCACAGGCCACCACCTTGTAACTCCTCCATCCCCAAGGGGCCGGTCATCATCTGCACCGGGAAAGCAGAAGGGGAAAGAGATGGGGAGGAGGCCCACGTGCTCTCTTCCTAAAAGCCTTAGCCTGGAGGCAGCATTCCACTGATGAGGTCACCTGGTCACAGCTGGGTGCTTCGCAGTTAGAGAGCCAGCGGACACCAATATAAACCCAAGGTGGTCTTAATGCATTACAGTTTATATATTGCTAAATCCAGTTTTCTGAGTTTTCTTTAGCGTTTTGCATCCATGCACACGTGACACAAAGCAGTATTCTTTTCTTCCTGCTGCCTTTGCTGGGTTTTGCCATCGAGGGTGTGCTAGCGTCATAACATGACTTTGGTTGTGCCGGTGGTAAACGCGTGGCCTCTCAGCCCTGACCCCACTTCCCACTGTCCTGCTTCTGGCCCAGACCACGTCTTCCTTGCAGCTGGCGCAACGTCAGGCTCTGTCGCTAGAGGGAGCTGGAGGGGCACTGGAGGAGCAAGTTTCTCCTCCTGGCTCTGGGCGCCTTCCTTCCTCCTGGCTCCCCGGGTGCTTGGCTGGAGCGCTGTGCACCCAGGAGCTCGCCTCCCAGTAAGCTTCAGGGCACCTGAGGTGGCTTCCTGGTGGGGAGCTCAGGGGCAGCCCTGTAAGCAGTTTCCAGAGGGTTCAAGGGCACTCCCTGGAGGGCTTCTCAGCAGCTCACCGGCAAGCCCAGCCACGACCCAGCAGGCTTCTAAGCCAAGTTGACAGCACCTCCCTCCCCCAGGGCAGCTTCCAGGTGAATCACGTAGGCACCCCAGTGCGGGGGAGGGGGGCGCTGGGGATGGGGGGGGTCCCGCCTTCCACTAGCTCAGAGCTCTTGCCCATCAGTCACACGGACCAACTCTGGCCCAGATCAACCCTGCGAACTTTTCTGCCGTCTGTCTGTTGAGTTAAAACACCACCATCTCCAACAAGGTGTCAATCCAGCCTTGGGGAGGGCTCCCTGCCTTCCACATTTGTTCCTTCCGTGGGTACTCTCCCTTGGGGTATTCCTTCGAATGCTCTTTTTTCTCCCTGGAAATAGTTAATAATTCTTATCTCAAACCTTCCTTGCTCATGTTATTGTGTGGTTACTGTATGCTGGACTGGACCCTGACTGATTCAGAACTGGTACCGGGAGTGATCACAGGAGATGGACTTGCAAAGTGGGATCTGGGAATTGATCTGTTGTGATTTCGAGCTTAAGCAGTGTTGAGCTCATTGCCACTGGGAAACGGGAAGCTAGTAATCCGTGGCACGCCCGCATGCACCAGTATCAGAATTAATCGAGCCATCGCCTTTGGTTGCTTGTGACGAAGTGCTGACTGAAGCAAGTGACTTGGAGTACCTGTGGCTACTGAACTTTTTTCTTTTCTTTTTTTTTTTAATGGTATTAAAGATGGCTACAGGCGGTACGGTATGGGATAGAGCTTCGAGTGCACTGGAGTGCACACAGAGAGAAAATGACAAGTCATGGTGACTTAACTCTCAGGACAAGTAATAGTGAGAACCAGAATACTTCAGTAAAGAACCTCTTTCTTTTTTTGCAGTCATTTTGTTCATTGTATTGCTTGTGAACAGCTAGATTCAGTCTCACCAGTATCTCAAGGGAACGTCAGGCACTGACTGAGAAAGGGTGGGAACATGAAACTGGGGTGGGGACATTTGGTTAGATCCAGGGAAACTGACCAGCCTAAAACCCCAAGTTGTTCTAAGCCTCCCTCACCAGTAGAGGTCGTCTGTCCGTGGCGTCTTCCTTTGCTTGAAACTCCGGTGACACCCTTGCCAAGGGGAGACGCCTTGAAAAGGGACAGCTATTCTCAAGACCCAGCACAACTACCCACTGTTGCCACCAGTCACGTGACTAAGGTCAAAGCACAGCATGCTCCAGTGGGACAGGAACACACAGTGCTCCGGGAAGACTAGCTAACCCACCTAGAAAATGAGCAAGCCTTTTCTAACATATACCAGAAACATGGGAAACACATGTGAAGTGGATTCTAAGGATGTTAGACCACAGAGGGTGGGACATAACACTAGATCAGGCCAAATTTATGGATGATGGTAAAGGGACTAGAGTTCAGATTTAATGCACTCATTTGAGCAGCTGGAGGTGTTTCTAAACAACATATCTGACTGTCTGACTGAGACTTATCCTCAGAAATGGCCTACATTTAGCTAGGGTGAGATGCCAGAGCTTCCCTGGCATGGAGGAGGGAATCCAAAGGCCTAGGGAGATAGGAATGTCGGACTGGATTCATCCCGTGTGACCTGCACACCTACCTCCCAACTACGGATTTCCGGAAGACCCGGAAGACGTTCCTTTCACTAGAGCACCGAGAAACCCCTTAGTAAGAGGGGCACTCACGTGCTTGGAAGGCTTTGGGACTGTTCTCCTTGACGGCACGCATGGTGGTGGGGATGCTGCCGCTGAGGTGGGCTCCCCAATTTCAGTGGAGATGATGGGATTCCAGAGGAGCAGAGGCCAAACGGCAGGAATCGACCACAAAAGGCAAGGGGGGTGCATCCACCGAGAGAGACAGCAGACGTGTACCCCCAATCAGAACACCTTGGTCCCCAGGGGTCTCTAACAGTGGTTCACTGAACACAGTGCTCCTAAGAGTACTGACTGATCTATAAAACAGGGGCGGGGGGGGGGGGGGAAACAAAAACAAAAAAACCTTTAGGCCTAAGAGCCAAAACCCTGACTTGAGTCCCAACTGTGGCTAGGAACGGCCTCTCACCTGGTTCTCAGACCCAAGTCAATTCACAGGCCAGACCCCTTGACTGCAGGGGAGGCTGGGTCTGAGACTCCTCCCCGAAGCCTTCCCAAATCCCAGCTCCACTGCTCAGCTGTGATACTGGAACTGGAACGATGTTAAGCTGGTCAGGAGAGGGCGCTGGAGGGATGCTGGAAGGAGGGGGGTTTCTCTTCGTAGTTCCATAGTGCTTCCCTTCTTTCTAACCCCCTAGGCACCTGGCTGGCATACGACACCGGTGGAGCATACCGGCTGCAGTGTCAGCGGCACCCAGCAGGCAGCTTCCCGGGTGAGCTCCTCAGGTATCCTAACAGGCTTCCCAGAAACTTCAACTTCCCCACAGGCAGCCTTCCAGCTTTCCCCGGGAGTCCAGCCTGCTCCCGCCAGTGTCCCACCAGGTTCAACGGAACCCCGTGCAAGCAGCTTCCCAGCGAATCTCTGGCACGCCAACAGGTGGTTTCCTGCCCACCAGCCTCGGTCCAGCAGCCCAGGGTAACCCAGTGAACCTCTCAACCCTGGAGCAGGTGCAACCACTACAGAAACTTTAGGTTATTTGCTGATGGTAAGCTTGGAGAGACACGCGTCTGGAGGCCTGGAGAATTTCTGTACTCTCATTTTTCAGAGCCAGAGTTACAAGCACACTTATGAATGTGTGTTTAAAAGGGGCACACTGCCCCCTAACTTTGCCACAGACTCCCCTGTTCCCTACTATTACGCCTAGTGTTTCTGCACTAATTATGGCTCCTACACGGCCCCTGTGGGTCTTACGGTCGATGACACATGCCTACCAGGTTCTTAACTTCAGGAGACGAGGCTCCTAGAGAGGTGCTGGGAAAAAGCTTCCCCTCAGCAGTGCTGGGGAATGTGAGACACCCCCTGGATACAAGGGACCAAACTCATACAGCTCTGAGATGCACTGGGGCTGTCACACCAACCACCCGTCCTCAGGGTAATCTCTGTGTCCAAAATAATCCTGCTTTCCAGCCCATGGGATTCAGCCCACTAAGCGTCAGTCATTCCCCGAAGGTCTTGGGCAGCAACACAAACTAAGCCAGAAGGAGACAGAGTTTTTCCCTATCATCTTCTCTCCCCTTCCCCACCCGCCCTCTTAATGCTGGCAGACCCCGATCCTGTTCTCAACTCACCCTACACAGTAAGCCGAAACCCCCAGATTCAAGGTGGCTTCAGTTACAAGGCCTTTATTTCCACACCCAGCAGACTAATGGGAGGCAGGCAGTTCCCCTGGAAGTTTGACGTGGAAGCTGGACAAATCCATCGAGAGTCACATGAGGCCCACAAGGTCCCTGAAAAAAGGTAAACCATCCCTGAGAGCCACAGAAAGGACGCAGCTGAGGCCCTCCTAGCCAATGCTGGGTCACACCCACGCCCTAACTAGTCAGGAAGGAGAGGAGGCCCATCAACAGGCCCAGGCTGCTCATGGGTCCCTCCAGGGACTGGAACGAGCACAGGTGACGAGTCCCTCCCAGCTGGCAGAGTGGTGAGATGGCTTCTGTCATGGGCCCTGCCAGCGAGAGAACTCTGGCAAGGGCCCCGGGGCAGGTGAGAGCACCCGAAAGCTCCCCACACACCTAGCACTCATCAGGAATATCCCGTTTGACCCTACGAAGCTCTGCTTCCAGCCAAGGGCATCCTCACAGAGGCTCCCTCACCTCGTCTCTGGCACGCGTCCTGTTCCGCTGAACGAGGAGAGAGCACGTTCCCTGCACACTTAAGGCGTTTCCCCAGCATGAACTTCGTGATGCTTACGAGGTGAGGCCCTTGACTGAAGGTTTTCTCACATCGGCTGCACTCATAGGCCTCTCTACCGCAAACGTTCTGCTGCTAAATGAAGAAGCCTCTTGGGTGGAAGGCCTTCCCCCATCTCTGCATCCATGAGGTCTTCCTCGAGGGTGAACCTGCCAGGGGTGAATGGGGTTGGACCTGCAGCTTAACGCTTTCTCACACTGGACATACTCAACAGACTTCCATGCAGCACAAGATTGACGTTTTGGCAGGAAATTTTCCCACGTTTGCTGCACTCCTAACACTTTTCTGGGCGGTGAACTTCCAGTGTAAATCAGAGCACACCTTTGGCACAACGCTTTCATTCCATGCATTCAAAGGGACTTTCTCTAGTATAAACTTTCTGAGGCCGACTGAGCTTAGAGATGTCGCTAAAGGTTCTCTGATGTTACTGCACTCATCAGGCTTTTTTTTTGGGGGGGGGGGAGGGCGGGGGCGGTGCTGCACCCTTTGGCTTGCGGGGATCTTAGTTCCCCGACCAGGGATCGAACCCGTGCCCCCTGCAGTGGAAGCGCGGAGTCCTAACCACCGGACCGCCAGGGAAGTCCCAGGCCTTTCTGCTGTGAACCTTCTGGTGCCAAACAAGACTGTATCCTTCGCTGAATGCATCCTTCCCACGGCGGCTGCACTCATAAGGCTCTTCTCCAGCGTGGATTCTCCACCGTTGAAAGAGGCGGGGGTTACCTGCACTCAGACCTGCCCCGGTGTGGCGGCCGTAGGCTCCCTCCCACTTGCCGTACAGTCCGGGGTGAGCGGTCTCCCAGCCTGCGGCGCTCCTGCCGGCCTTCCCCGTCCTGGTGCTGGAGGAGGCCGGCGCTGGACCCGTCCTCCCCGCACACTAAGGGCTTCTCTGACACGTGGATCCACAGTGCCTCGCCACGAGGCCCTACCCTGCCCGCCTCTGCTGGGTTTCTCTCGGCTGGGCTGCTTTGGGGCCGGGAGCGCTGAGGCCGAAGCCTCTCCCCCACGCCTCCTCACTGCAGCTTCTGCCCGCGGCGGCTCCCCGGTGCTCAGCCAGGAGCAACTCGTCTTTCCAGCCTGGGCCACACATCTCAGGGAACGCGCCCAAGCAGACGGACCTGCGAGGGGCGTCCCGACCTGAGATGCGCTTACAAAAGCGCCCCGCTCGGCCGGTGCCTCCCGCTCTACGCCACACCGACCACCCGGGGCCGCAGGTGCCAAGTTCCCCCACGTCCAACCTCCACGCAGCAGGCGCCGGGCCACTCCTCCTGGGAGAAGCACAGGCCACATCCTCGGAGACCATGCGGCCCTGCCGCCAGGGGAGCCCCAGCCGAGAATCCTCCAGGACCACCCCACCCAGCTCCCGGGTCCTTCGGGCGACGGCCTACCCCAGAGCCGACGGGATCCCAGGAGGACGGATCCGGAAGTCCGGCCCCCACCTCGTCCACACGCACAGGAACGCCCCACCTCCCGGGTCCTCATTGGCCCTCCACGTCGTGACGTACATCACAACGGGCGCTGAGAAACGGCGTTCCCACGTGGGGCGGGGCTTCACCTCCTCTTAAAGGAGACGCGCCAAGATTTCCGCGGCAAGTACTCAAATGCCACTTCTTTTCGGGCGGTAGCTGCCCCCGCGGCTGTCCGAGTACTTCCATAAATTAGGTAAATTCTATTTTCTAGGAATGTGTCCATTTCCTCTAAATTTTCACATTTACTATCGTAAAGTTGTTTATAATATACCCTTATCTTTTTATGTGACCTATAAAATTGCCCTTTTAAATTTTTAAGTGATTTGTATGTCCTTTTTGTCTTGATTAGTCTCTCTGGAGGTGTGTCCATCTCTTCCTTAGAAAGCAGCAGCTTTGGGCTTTGCTGCTGCCCTCTGTTGGTTGTAATGAATTCTGCTCTTTATTATTTAGCTTTCACCCACACACACTTCCCCACCCTTCATCCCCCCAATAGCGCTTATGGTAGTAGGTGCATGTTATTAGGACCGTGTAAATACTAGTCACAGCTGAGGCATCTAGTATTACCGTGGTAACTTTTTCTTTCTTGCCCAACCTTTTGTTTTCCTTGGAGTTATGTCCCTTGGTTTCCTAGGTACTTGTCAATAAATCAATCCCAACTCCTATCTAAACATGTTCAGAGACAACAGTTATTCTAATAATTAAGGCATCTTCTCTGGGGCCTCAGCCCCTCACATCTAGTCTCGATCGGGTGCCTTCTGTGCCTGATGCACAGCTGTCGTCCTCAAGGCTTTCACTGTGTTCCTGGGAGTCACCTTGCCTCTTTGCGTTGGATCCACATTTCCTGAATACCAGGTTTTCTCCTTTCTTCGTTTACCCTTTTGTTCTGGAAGAGTACATCCTCTAATAGTTTCTTAAGAAAGGGTGTGTGGAACAAACATTTTTAAAGAAACTACAGGTCTTTTTAGCATGACTTTTATATGCATTTCCTTCAGAATTCTGAAAGGTCCCAATTCCTCTGTTATCCAATGTGACATTTGAGGATTCCAAAGCTATTTTGATTCCCGATACTTTGTATGTGTCCTGTTTATCCGCTCCAGAAGTTATAGAATCTTTTCTCCCCAGCACTCTGAAATTCCACAGTGATGTGCCCTGGCTGGTCACCAGCCGTGGTTAGTACTTGGCCAGTCCTTGTAATTTGGAAACATAGCCTTCATTCTCAGAATTTTCTTGAATTATTTACTGGAATCCACTGTTAGAAGTGTGTGATTTTCTTTAGCCACATTCAGTATTGGTATCTTTAAGTGTTTCCTTTTAGGCTGGTGAGATCTCTCAAGAAGTCTCTTTCTCCTTTATTTCCTGCCTGGAGGATACAGCCTGTTTCTGAGCTGAGGATTTTACATACTGAAGGCCGATGTCTCGCCTCCCTCAGTCTCCCGCCGGGCTGGGGCAGGAACAACTGCTCAACTGTGTGGAGTGGAGAGTTGTAACTGCTTCTGAAAAGGGCCTTCAGCCAGCCCTCCTGCTTTCACTCTTTCACAACCACTTCTAGAGGCACCTGGAACTGCCAATCCCAGAGCCTCTGGGAGCTTTGCAATAAAATCAGATTCTCAGATGCTCTCATTTCTTTTTTACAACGTTGTCTCCTCGGGTATTTCTAAGTCAGTTACCATTCATCTGTTTTCTTGAGAGGTTCCAAAATTTTGTTGCTATTTATAGTCATCCTAGTGGATTTATGCCTTTTAAAAAAATTAAAATTCCCTGTAACTTTAATGGGATTTCAGGAAGGAGCTATGGTAAATGGCCACATCGAGCTGTAAGAAGTCTGGGAAATGAAGACCTATTCAGAGAATTCAAGTCTCCAGCTAGAACTGTGGGTCTGTTATCACAGATGGAGACAATGAAGGAAAACCAGCAATCTCTGCCACACAGATGCAGCTGGTTTTGAGGTAGACTGAAAGTGAGGCCATCTTTCAGTAGAGCAGGAGAAGTGTACATATGGGGGTAGGGGGTTGGGCATCGGTGTGAGGAACAAAGAAAACATCTGAAACAGCAAACAGAGAGACATGCCAGGGAGTCACTGAGAGATGAATAAATGCTTTATTTAGTTCATTCATTCCCAAAGCTTCACACCACACCATCCCACTTTCAAACTAAGTCACAAAGAACAGGGGCCCGCAGTCTCCACCACCTCCCCACCCGACAGAGCACTGCAGGGACAGTGTCACCCTGATTGGAAGTCATGTGTTTCACACACTTTTAGGAGCACACTCTCTTCACACTAGAAACCCCACCAAGTAAAACAGGCTCATCCATCAGTTTAAACCTGTGCAACATTTTGGGTGCCTCCCTAGAGCGCCAGGGTCCCCCAGAGCAGTTTAAAACTCCTGTGTTAGATAAGCCCTTCTCTGCGAATTAGGAACTCTCCAGAGAGCCAGCTTCTTCTACCTGAAGTTCATGTACAAAGATTTCACATGGTCAATTCTTCTATCCAATGAGATAAACAGTGCACTAAATTAAGGCATTGGGGGGAATTAAAGGGGAATAAAGCATTTACTAAAGTTACAATAACACATCAAAGATGTCCATTGTATTTCTGAAAGCTCTTAACCAGGCACAAGTGCAAAGAACAGTCAGGTCCCAGCTGCTGCGGGCAAGCACGCAGTCATGACCAGAGGAGAAGGAGAAGCTGAGGGCTGACGGTCAGCATTCCCCTTCAGCACGCGTGCAGGCACACGGGCCCCAGCGCGTGTCACACCTCACGTGCCCGACACCAGACAGAAGCAGCGGGAGCTGTGCAAACACGCGGGGCGGAGCAGGGGCACTGCTGGCTAAATCACAGCAGCAAACTGATGTTATACACAGGAGAACCGTGCCCACAAATACCACACTAAACTGCATGGATGGCACACGCATACGTCACTTGGGAGAGATCTGAAATCCAAGCAACTTAAAAAAGAAAAGCTCCCCAAGCATTCCAGACACTGAGCGATTACAAGTTAAGGCAACAGAAGTCACCCTTCCCCCCGCCTCTCTTTTCCATCCGACTGTCTTCCTAGAATTTATAGCATATATTCCGCACGTCACTGCACTTCAAACTCTGCACGTCCCCCCCGTGGAATTCTCCTAGGACATGATCCCACTAACCACTCATGTGTGCACATCAGTTATTTTATTCCACATCAAGAGAGTCAGGCTGGGGGCGGGGGATGAGGAGGGAAGTGAGGCATCAGCGAGCGAGGGAGAGAGAGGTCATGGGGCCAGATGAGGCACTTCCAAGCTGGCGGGGAATCCAGACCACTCGGGACTGGCCGCTGAGTGGCAGGCGGCTGAGAGGGGCACAAGCAGAAGCCGGCAGCCCCGGCGCCAGAAGGCTCACCACCAGCGCCAGCGCCAGCGCTCGGGGATGCCTCAGGTGCCCAGGCCTGAGGTCAGGGGCAGCCTCGCTGAGGAGACCACACGAACCTCCCAGGAGTGTCTCTTAGGGGATTCGGGGAGGCCAGAGGCCCATCACCCCAGGGTCGTTGCTCTGCGGTGGGCAGGACACAAGCACGCACTTCCTAACAGCTCACACAGTGATCTCAGGGCTTGTTCTTGGACTACCAGGCAGAGCAGACGCTGGGCTCTCCTTCAACCACGTACAGGCTGTTTCAAGACTCCGAGAGAAATTCCTCGGCACGTAAACATACACGGTAGCGAGACTGCGGGTCCCCGACGCTGGCTTTCAGAGACAGGCAAACTCAATAAGAAATTCTGTGCTTTGACAAAAGGGCAGCTGACGTTTTATTCTGCAACCAAGAGCATTTTAAAATGAAAATATTGCCCTCTAGTATCACCTTCATTATATAAGAGGACATTTTATCACCCAAATTAGGAAGGACGTAATCTTAGAATAAAAGACAACCCTTTAAATTGAATGAACTTGACTTCCTATATTATTTAACATGTGTCCTTGTACTTCGACCTGCACAGGAGGCCTATGCCGTGGGCGCCGTGACTCTTGCTGCCCCCTGGGGCACAAGCCCAGCTGACCACCAAGATCACAGGCTGTCCCAGCACCATCATGGCCTCGAAGACCCATCCACGGAGAAGAGGGACCACACTCACAAGGACAGCAGTGTACACGTCGCAGGCATGGCTTAAGTGCAAAGTGCTTTCACATACATTCTCTCACGTGCCCTCCCAAAAGCTCCATGGGAAAGGCACGGCCAGACCCGGCCCGTGTAAGAGAGCAGCCTCCCTGGGAACAGGACCTGCTCAAGGCCAGGCAGGAGGCAGCAAGCACAGGAGAGCGCTTCTCTCTAGGGCCGATTTTCCTTTGCTCAGCCTGACCTTGGCTGCAAGTTCCTCTCTTTCTATTTACGCGTGAACCTTTTATTTGAAGAATCAATTCATGGAAGCAAGAGGAAAAAATTAAAATGATGGCACTCAGGCCTGATAACAGAAACATATTCAACATCAGGAAACTGCTAATTGTCCTTTCCTTTTTTAAAACTACCTGTTTAACAACAAGCGCATGTTGACTACAACTTATCAAATGTCAAAAGAGAACATCAAAAAATAAGCATCACTGCCTTAAACCCTTTTCTGGAACAAGGTAGGGCATACATAAGTAAATAAATACATAAACAGCATAAGTAATATGAAAAGGCACAGATATGTATGACACTGATGGTTCTGGAAATACATGCAGAAACGCCACCCAGGATGCCACAGCTGAATTCTCAGAGGTGTCAGCGCTGCCTCCACCACACCCCGCCCGCCCCCCCCCCGCCCCCCGCCCATCCGCAGCAGCCAAGGCCCAGGCACAGGACTCCGTTCAGTGGCCGGCAGGCACCCCAGCAGGGACAACAGCAGGACACTGCCGGGACTAGGCTGGGGGGACCTCGGGCTCCTTCCCATTGGTGCATCATGCCCCTCCCTGCGGAGGGCTCTGGGGCCGCCGCCTCATCAAGTACCACCACACTTCCTGGCTGTGTGGGGCTGGGGCCCCAGGGCTCAGAAACATGATTTTATAAAGTGCTCTGATGGAGAGGGTGACTCTTGCCTATTCTGGATCCTATCGCTGCCAACAAAAGAGAAAGGGAGCTTTAGCAAAGCGCCACTCAAAACGAGCAGGAACGGCCTTAAGCAGCTATCTACGTTATGCTCAGATTCAGGTTTGGCAGCTGTGAAATGTCAAACTAGAGCCTGAACCTCGAAGTTGCTGGGATTGTGAAAAAATCTCTAAAAGTTGGCTGCACAAAGAGAAAGCCAACCTTTCTCTGCAAAGGAAGAGCTGAGGCCCTGGCCCCTGCGGGCCGGCCCTGAGCACACCATGCTCGGGGGCCCCACTCCCCGGCTCAACCTCTCCCCAGTCCCACTGCCTCCCCGGTCAGCTCTGGGCCAGGCCCAACAATGAGCGTCGACTCAGTCCACTCCTTCCAGAGAGATCCCAGAAAAATGGTTCCAACCCCCAGAAGCAAGCCCTGCACTCACTTCACCTGCAAAGGAGGCTGACGCCCACTCTGCTGGTGCAGCCCCAAGGTCGCATCGGCATGGCTGGGACCCCCGCACTGGCAGCATTCCCAGATGCGGCTTTCCAGAAGGTCTGAGAACAGAGACACCCTCCTACCCAGGGCCGGGCTGGGGAGGCTCTGTCCCTAACAGACCCCTGAAGAAAACACCAAGCAGGGAAAACTCAGAATGTCCTGCAAGCCTGCAGCAAGGCTCACCCGCAGGGATCCCGAGCCAAAGGGCAGCTGCAAGAGCTTAAAAGTAAGGGAAGGGGCTTCCCTGGTGGCGCAGTGGTTGAGAATCTGCCTGCTAATGCAGGGGACAGGGGTTCGAGCCCTGGTCTGGGAGGATCCCACATGCCACGGAGAGGCTAGGCCCGTGAGCCACAACTACTGAGCCTGCCCATCTGGAGCCTGTGCTCCGCAACAAGAGAGGCCGCGATAGTGAGAGGCCTGCGCACCACGATGAAGAGTGGCCCCCGCTTGCCACAACTAGAGAAAGCCCTCGCACAGAAACGAAGACCCAACACAGCAAAAATAAATTAATTAATTAATAAACTCCTACCCCCAACATCTTCTTAAAAAAAAAAAGTAAGGGGAGCTAACCACTCCTGATACACCTCTCTCAGCCCGACCACGGAGGTGACAAGCCAGCGCTGACACACCCCCAGTGACACGAAGTCCCCTCCAGCGGCCCAGCCCACCTCTGGGTGGCTCGAGCTTCCACACAACCCTTCCCTAAGTGCAGGCAGAGCCCCAGCTCCCCGCAGCTCCTGGCCCAGCCGCAGCCCAGCTCGGGTGTGGTCCCACCACACGTGCCACAGGAACGCAGCTGATGCCCGGCCCGGGCTGAAGCCCTGCAGCACTCAGCTCCGGCTGCAAAGGGCCCCATCGGCCGCCCACCCGCAGCGCCTCTCCTCTCAGGAAGCCTCTCCTGACTCCAAGCTCTGAATGCGACCAGCCAAGCAGGCTCCCCGTCCTGAGAAGCAGCACACAGCCCAGGCTCGGGCCTCAGACGCCATCCAACACTTACGCCTTGGCCACCGCCTGTAATGAGGTGAAGCCTCCAGCGGCTACGCCGGCCCCCCCAAATCATCGACGGCCCCCCCTCAGACCTCATACGTTCATATACGGGCCAGCCTGGCTTTCCAACACACGTCCATCCATGACACAGGAGGTGGCGTTCAGAATTCCATCCTCGAGCCACAGAAGACAATGGCCAGACACTGCCTGTCTGGTCGGTGAAGACACATAATGACGCTAATAATTAAATAAACCCCTATCATTAGTTCAATTGTTACAAATTAGATTTCTCTTATTGCAGAAAATCCAAACTCAGATTTGAAATCTGCCCGTTTCTAAACACTTCTAAAGGTCAGAATCACCACAGATCCACACAATGGCCCTGAGGCCTCAAATTACCAGATGTGATTTCCCTGGAAACAGCAGCACCTGGATGCTCCAAAGAGGCAGCCTCTGGCCCACCTGTGCCGACATGGCCACACACCTGGCCACGCAGCCCAGGTGTGAGTGAGCCCTGCCCACAGCCGAGCCGTCCGTCAGGTGACAAGCCAGCTCATTCCTCTCACTTCTCACCACCCCCAGCAGGCCAGGGGAAGCCCTCTGACCTCACTGCTATCCCCTTTCTTCGGTTCTAGGAGCAACTACCAAGACATTAGGTCCAAAAAAGTGAAGATCAATCAACCAAACAGCAGATGTTTTGTCCACTGAACACAAAGCAACTGAAAGCTTAGAACCATCCAGAAGATGACTAAAGTTTGCACTTTCTGGTATGTGCAGCGACGAGAAGACAGCGCCGCAGGCATCTTCCTCTTTTAGAACTGGCAGTGAATGCTGTTGGACAGTCCTTGGTCCGAATGTAGGCAGTCAATTACTGGCTATTTCAGCGTTGGCCTCCTAAAATCAATCAACTGTCTGGAAGCTCCCCAAAGTGAAATGGCAGAGAACTCATGAGACCTGTTGGCATGATGCTAGGCACAGGTGGGTATCAGACAGGCGCAGCGCTGCAGAACTCTGAGCGTTACCTAAAGAGGCTGTGAACAAATGCAAGTATTGACTTTGAGGCAGTAACGCCCACCCATGTGGCCAGGAAACCATCCTTGAATGAAGACAATTAATATGGCGCCTACGCCACAAGGAGAGAACAGTGAAGCGGCAAGGAAACGGGGTGCGCGTGATAAATGTCACACGTCTACCCCAGCAGCAGGGGAAACAAACTAGTAAGTTCAGGAAGTGCATCTCCGTACTTTTATAGCAAGACTCCTTTTCATTTCGCGTCAATCAAGCTGAGAGGCAAACGCAGCAGCACAGCCCTGCACGGTGCTAGTTCCCCCTCCTGGGGAAGTCAGCAGGCCTCCAAGCTCAGCCCGAACTTGCTCACATTTCGAGGCCCATTTCATTAATTTCCAAAACACAGACACTGAGGAAGAACAAAATTAATTTTGTACGAGCCTTTCGGCTGATACCGACCTAAGGACTGTCCGACGCCCCAAGCACCTGAGATGGGATACAATCCATGAGGACGAGGCTGATTCCGCTTCACCAGCAGCCAGGTGGGATCTAGTCAGCAGCACAGGACGTGGTCACAGGGGCAGGAACCGGTGTCGACTGGCTCTGGAGACTGCTTCCTCCTCGCTGCAGTCAGCCGCTGCCCGTGAGTTCTGCTCATACAGCAGGAACTTTTTTATGGGGTCTGGCAGAGGCAGCGAGGGAATCAGATGGAGTCGGTATTTGCCAAGCGCTCTTCTCACGGCCACACGGCACAGATTGAGCAAGGTCCTGGGGACACCTGGAACGCATGGGAAGAAAGGGAGAGACAGAGGGAGAGGTTAAACGCCTCTCCTAACCCTACACACCAAAGGCTGGCTGTGAGGACAAGCGGGGCTGCGCCAACGCTCGCTGCCACTTCCCACCTCCAGAGAAGAGCAGGCCCTGGTGAAAAAGGTCTTGTTATCTGCTCAACTCTGTGGAACTCCCTAGACAGAGAAACAGAGCTGGCCACTGCACGCCCCAGCAGGTGTGACAAACTGCCCTCTGCCCTCTGTCAGTCTCTGCTCTTGGTCCCTCCCAGAAGCTCCAAGGGGGTCTGAAGGGGACGGGCCGAGCAACACAGGAGGAGGGCAGGCTGACAATTTTGCTCTGGGTCAGAACAGCCTCGCCGTGTCTCTGCCTGTGCAACAGGCCTGAACACAGGGAGCCTAACTCTGTCAGCGTGGCTCCAACTGACCAGCCAGCAACTCTTTTGGGGAAGCCTCAACAGGACCATGCTTTAATGACTGGTTTAAGGAAAGCCAGTAACAAGAACACAACAAACATAAGTTCTGCGAGAGCCAAGGGACTGGGGAAAAGGTGGTCACCCAGATGCCCTCAAGACCCAGACGGGAAAGGGGCAGGGTGTGGGCAGGTCAGAGGGTGCACAGGGTCAACTTCTGAGTCCTGGAGAGAGAACGACAACAAGTACCAAGCCACGGATCAACTGCAAACTCCCTGGCCATCAACTTAGTTCACTGGCAAAATCCTTCTTCATGAATAAGCAAACTGTACGCCTCATTCTAACAAAAATCATACTTAGCACACATGCAGAACAATGGTATTTGAGTGGAACCGAAGAAGGGGACATGAGGCGCCCTAGAGAAGGAAGGGCTTGCGATTTGTTGTAAAGCAAAAACACTTAAAAGCCATAAACAGCAGTGAAAGAATTTGGGATCACAAAGCAGCGCAAAGGGGTAAAGAGAACATAATTCTAGGAGCTCTGAGAACATGCACTTTGATAGGTTTCTTGGTATTAAATCTTAGTGTCTGGGAACTTAGAGAAGACCAATCTGGAAGACCGTTCTAGAAAATTCCTAGTCCTCGCTGAAGGCGGTGACCGAGTGCTTAGCTGGAGGTTGTTTTTTTTTAAATTGCTACAACTTGGTTCATTCAATTGACCTGAAGAGACTGCCAGTCAGAGTTCAACTAAGACCACTTACTTCTGGCCTCTTTAAAGACCTGCAGAGCCTCAGGGTCTACCTTCCTTCTGCCTCTCGACTCTGGGCCCAAGGATTCCCACTTCACCAGGTTCAGGTTGGCTCCGAACTCCACAAGCAGGCTAACGAAGGCCGCCTCACAGCCGTGACGCAGGACGGCATCCATGACGCACCCGGGGGAGCCCCTGTAGAAGCCCTGCGTATTGACGGGACCATTGCAGTTGAAGTCTGGGTTTGCCCCAGCCTGCAGGAGCAGCTTGAAGCACTGGAGGTTGTGGTAGGCTGCGCTGATGTACAGGGGGCAGACCACCAAGGAGGTGAGCCGCCGGGAGAAAGGCGGCTGGACGTCAGGAGTCAGGTGGTGGTTGACATCGACATCGGCCCCGTACCTGCAGGGTAGACACACGGACAGTGAGACCTCACAGCAGGCCAACCGCAGTCAACGCATCCCCACGGCACCCGGTGGAGATGGGCCCGAACTCCAGGAGCACTGGGAGCACCAGAGAGCCCCCCAGTCACAGTGGTCCCGTGACCACCAGCAGGTACCACGGTAGTTAGGAACCTTGGAATCCACTCACGCAAAAGAACTCGTAAGGGAGTTCTTTCAAACCTTTGAAGATCCAACAATCCCATGGCTATTTTAACTATTTCAAAGCAAAGAAAAAGAAGGAAAACTTCCAAATTCAGCTTATGAAATTAACAAAACAATAATCTCCAAACCTGACAAAGGCCTCACCATAAAGAAAACCTACCAACTAACTGCACTTACGAATATCAACTTAACAACCTCCAATAAAATGTTAGCAAAGAGAATCTAAAAACATTAAGAAAGCAACATACAATGACCTCATGGGGGTTATTCCAGGGGGTAGTTCTTAAATTAGAAACTCTATTAACATAATCCATCATATTCATAGAACTAAGGGGAAAATCCATGATTATGTCCATAGATGCAAAAAAAAGGGCATATAACAAAACTCAACACTTAAGCATGTCTGCAAATACTTAATAAAAAAGAAAGTAAGGGATATTTCCTTAACATGATAAAAAATATTTCCTCAACCCAGAAGTCAGCCTCTCGCCTAGCAGGGAAACACAAGCAGCAGCTCTGTCGGGAGCAAGGTACACAGCCCCACTTTCCAGCCCACTCGTTTTAAAGACTTTTTTTTTAAGTACTAGTGCAATTAGACAAGAGAAAGCAATTAGCTGACTAAAATTGGAAAGGAAGAGGTAAAACTTTCCCTATTTACAGAGAATATAACTGTCTGGAAAGCCTTAAATAATTAATGAAAATGCAGTTAACAAGCAATGAGAGAATTTATTAAAGTAGCAAGTTTTAAACCAACAGCCTTCTATATACAAACAAAAACAAGTTGAAAGATAAAATGAAAAAGACCTCATTTCTGATAGCAAAATAAATTTTAAAGTGAGATATCTAAACATAAACTTAACAGTATATGTCCAAAATTTGCATGAGTAAAATTATAAAATACTACTGAAAGTCACATAAGTAGACCTAAGGAAACAGAAAGACATACCGTAGTCTTAGACAAGAAGACTCAATATCATTAAGATGTCATTTTCCCTAAGTTTATTATATAAATGAAAATACCCTCCCCAGAACTAAATAAGTTGACTATAAATGTAACTACATAAAAATAACATCCCTGGAGCTACATAAGTTGATTATGAAGTTGATTTGGAAGATCAGGAAAAGATATAAAAATAAAGATTTTTAACATAAGTAAAGTAAAACAATAAGTTACAAATTGGGGGAAATGTTACATCCTTAATATATAAAGACCTTCTAAGAGGAAAAGATCAACAGCTCTATAGATAAATGAGCCAGAGATGGATACAGACACGTGCAAACAGCTCTCTAGCAGATGAAAAGATGCTCAGCCTCACTCATAACAGAAATGCAAATTCAAACTACTCGGAGACACCACTTCTCACCTATCAGATTGGGAAAAATCCAAAAACTTATTGACCGAGCTTTAAAGAAAAGGAAGTCTTATACATCGCTGGGGGCCAGGCATGATGCAGCAATCCCTGCAGAGGGAAATCTGGTGATAGCTGGCAAACTTACCTATGCATGTACCCTCTGACGCACCAATCACAACTCCTGGAATCTAGTCCCAACACACATTTGCAAAACTCTGAAAAGATGCACACACAAGGCAATTCATTAAAACAGTACCCGTAATAGCCAAAGGCAGGAAGCGAGCCACAGGTTCGTCAAGAGGGCCTGGCCCATCCACATAAAGGAGCACTGTACCATCTGAAAAGGAATGAGGACCAGGGCTAAGGACTGCTCTGCAGTGACCTCCAGGACACCCTGATAAGTGAGAAAAGCAGGACGATGAACGTGAAGTATGCCACTGTTTATCCTGGGGAGGAGGCTGCAATACCAATGTGCACATGATACACACCTAGACACATACCTGCCTAATTTTTAATGATGGAAGGATAAACCACACAACTTTTTAAATGGTTATCTATAGGGCAGGGACGAAGCAGATGAGGATAGAAGCTAGACTGCTTTTAATATACTTTGTTTTATAGATTTGACTTTGGAACCATGTAAATACATACTATAAAAAATTAGGGGTTTCCCTGGTAGCGCAGTGGTTGAGAGTCCGCCTGCCGATGCAGGGGACACGGGTTCGGGCCCCGGTCCGGGAAGATCCCGCATGCCGCAGAGCGGCTGGGCCCGTGAGCCATGGCCACTGAGCCTGCGCGTCCGGAGCCTGTGCTCCGCAACGGGAGAGACCACAACAGTGAGAGGCCTGCATACGGGGGAAAAAAAAAAAAAAAAAAAAATTAAACAGCAATCCTTAGAAACTGCAAAGCAGAAAGAAATACTTTACCGCAACCATGTACCCAGTTGGTGCCATTGTGTGCTGCCCGCCAGGGCGGCTCTTCCCTTCAGGCACTGAGCCTCCAGAGGAGCCAGCCCATTCCCAGCAGAGTCACCTAGAAGGACCCAGGACAGGATGCACAGCAAGGCAGCCTCGTGCAGCCGCCAGAGGTGGGAGCGTTGATGACAGTCCCTGAGCTGATCTGTATGGCTGCCCGGGAGCTCTCCTCTTCTGACTCCCAGAGACAGCCCAGATGTGAGGATGAATCTCACACAGGCCGACGCAGGGGCCGCCTGACCCGGAAGCCTCCTTTTCCAGCAGAGCCAATCTCTAAACGACTCTACAGGCAGAGCCTTCAGGATCCCCTCAAGGGACCTGCCCTTGTCCTTGCACCCAAGGACGCCCAAATACATGGCTTTCTATGGGACATTTAGGGTTCTCCCAGGCCAAGCACAAACTACCAACTGGGTCATTTTACACTAAGCGGGGGCCGCTGACTACAGCAGGGAGGGCGGCCTGCTCAAGCTGTTGGAGTCCTGGCCGAGTGAAGAGGGTGCTTCTAAGGATGCTGCCTTGCAAGGGTGCTACAGCCCGCGGCGGGGGAGGAGGCATGTGTGGGAGGGGCAGCAGCATAGGAGACTGGTTCAATATGGGGGATTGGCAAAGTAAGTTAACATGTTAAAGGTAAGGGAACCAGGTCTCTCAATGTTGCAAAAGAATAATAAATTTGGAAAGGGAGAAAAGTAGGATGAACCCTGTGGTGCTGGATTGGATTAGAGGCATCAGGGTGAACTCTTCAACTGTCAATGTATAATAGATACAGAAATGTAGACAGAAGCATGTTTAAGTAACCTGAGCTCTGTCCAGTAGGAGAAACTGAAAACAGTGACACCCCATAAGCAATAAGCACTCCTAGTGTCCACACCTTGGCTTTTAAATAGCATTCACCACAAAAAGAACCCAGGATTCCTTGGAGAAATAACTAATTCCAGGGGTGAACCAGGCAAAGTACACAAGAGCCTAGAATAATTGTAACTCCACAGGAAACCACGAGTCTAACATAAATAAATGAATAAATTAAAAATCTGATGAGGAACAGGATATATACATGGTTCCAAAGTACCGAGCCACAAAAATATTTTTTAATCGCTGAGGGAAAAAGAGGAGCTTTACAATGGAAAAAGCTGGCAGACGCCACCTTAACCAGAAGACGAAAGTGAACAGCAGCAGTACTGGGACCAACTGAAACATGTGCAGCCTGAGAGGATGTAATGAGAAGAGCACAGCCCCACTTCCGTGAGACTGCTACCCAAAAGGCGTTACCCACCTCTTCCGTGAGGAAACATTAGCCAGCACCCGTGTACTTGAGCTTCCACTGCCCTAGACAGTGCTGCAATGCCTCACAAATTTTGTCATCACATATTTCATCTGAATTAGGAAATGACAAAATGTAGGCAGTAATGATGATGGGGCCTGACACGCAGGGGCCCGGGCGGAGGGGAGAGCATCGTTTTCCATGCCTTAATAGAAATAGCTGGCCAACACTCACAGCCAGCAATCATGTCTTATCACCCGTCTCTTCAGCACTATTGCAAGCATCCGAAGGAACCTGCCCCTAGAAGCGACCCTGCTGCCTGTCAGCAGCACAGAGCTGAAGAAGACAAAGGACAGCATACAGACCAATGAGCTCACATGACAACCTGCTTCCCCACTGACGCCATGCAGCATCGTCAGCCACTACAAATGCAAGTGTCACCCAGTGTTCTCCAAGATATCCTAGGGGTGACAAGAGAAACATTCTAAAACACATACCACACCAAGCAGAAGCCGATATTTCATTTCACACACTCAATCAATTAAGAGAACTAGATTTCAAGCAGTGACATTGTTTTGCCTCCTTATTCTTACGGATATGTCTTCTAGAATGTTTGTAATTTGGGGCAATATGACAATCTGGTATTAGCTGAGCTGTGGGAAAGACAGTCCTTCATCCACTCATAAAAATATAATGGATGGGATCCAGTTAATTTTAATCCTGAATATTTTCCAAAATTCCCCTACTGCTTTTAGTATCACTGGCAAGGAACCACCGGGATGACTCAATAAATCAGTATAACTTTTGCACATACAGAAATACCACTCCTTACCTTTTTAAAAAAACATCAGTAATATATATCAAGGGAAATGAGAAGTAACAAAATGGAGGTTACTTGCAGAGGGACACCAAATCACAACAGTGACAGAAGAGAGCCCTGCCTATGAGGGACAATGACACAGGAAAGAGGCAGGAGTTGCGTTTAGATTGTGTTTAGATTGTATTAGCTGTTCAGTAACTTAACCCCATTTTCCAAAAGTCAATTATCTGGTAATTTAGAATCCAGAAAACTTTTCAACAGAATAATATATGCTCTTGGTACCTCACTGTAAAAGTAATGTCCTGTACTCCAGCGGGGCAGCAAAATGTCTTAGTAACGTTTCCTCAAGAAGGGCACCTGTAAATATCTCTGAAAGTCAAGCCTGCAGTTAATTCAAAGCAGTTGCGCATCATGAATTGACTGAAATGCCCTATGGGATTTCTGGAACCAAGATGAAATTTCATGGATTGATCCTACTGAAAAACATTTCCAAATTAATGACTTACATTCTCCAAGATGCAAAGATATGGGACTGAGGTGATTTAGATTATCAGGCTAGAAATCCTTCAAAAGAAGGGGAAAAAAGCATCATCACGTCTTCATCACCCTCCAGTATAACCACCATACCATCCTCAATTATCTTTCCAAAACTCAATTCCATAGCCATTTAATATATAAGTCCTTTTGATATAATAAATATATTCTCAGTACCTAATTTAAAAAACGATGTCCTGCACTGGGCGCGGGGGACGCCAGGTCCCTGCTCCTCAGAACACCCCCAGTGCAGCCCGTAATGATGCTGTAACCCTCTCCTGTAATACTTTCCCACACCGACAACGGGCTACCTGAACTGCACTCAGTCCAGCCACAGAACAAACAGCCTCCAGAGCTGGGGGGCGGTGGTGGGGGTGGCGGGGGCTGCTGGGCAGGGAAGCATCTTTAGTAGAAAGAAGTCACTGGAGACATGAGACTGAGACTGAAAATGCAATCTGGCCCAAATTTTTAAAAAGGTAACCGTTAGTACAATTAAAAGAAGACCAGAAACCGTCTAAAACCACAGAAAGGGAAAGCAAAGAAAACACAGATCATGGAAAAAAGATATAAAATAAAGGTACAGTTAAGACACAGAAAGACAACAGTAATAGACCTAACATCAGCTATGGCAACAATGTTAACTGTATTAAAAAACAAAGAATCCCTTTATCCTACAAAAGCTTCTTGCTTTTCACCCCATTTTGCAGTTCTCGGAGACTATCCACTTCCTGAAGTGTGAAATAAAAGTTCATTTGTATCACCTAAAAAAACAAAAGAATCCCAGACAGTCAAACAGTAAAAGTGAGCTCACAAAGAATAACTTAAACCCACTAAGATGAAAACTAAAAGTTACAGAATGCTACATAAATGAGCCTCAATGAAACCAATGGTTTCCTTTTGGTTTGATAAAGGGCACAATCCATAAGCAAGAACTTCCATGAGCCCAACGAGCATCAAAATACGGTGAGCAAAATTATTAGAAATACAAGGGAAACTGGCAAATCACAACAGTACTTACAGACTAACAGACTTCTCTGAATTTGGGGAAGATCCAATGGTTAAAGATGTAAAAACAAAAGAGAGAGGAAGTCTGAATAACATAACTGAGGCTGTCATCTTGTACTATACAAATAAAACCCTGTGGTTATATACTTTGTTACAAGTATCCACAACAACGTAGTTGGACATTAAAAAATAACTTTAAAAAAGCCCAAAGAAGGGCTTCCCTGGTGGCGCAGTGGTTGAGAGTCCGCCTGCTGATGCAGGGGACACAGGTTTCTGCCCCAGTCCGGGAAGATCCCACATGCCACGGAGCGGCCGGCGTACTGCAAAAAAAAAAAAAAAAAAAAAAAAAAGAAAAAGAAAAAGAAAAATGCTTAGCAGACACAGCCAAAGCTATAGGCAAAGGTAAATTCATAACCTTGAAAGTTTACCTTATTAATCAAGAAAAAAATGAATAAGCATGCAACTCAGAAAATTAGGGAAAATATTAAGTAAAATTAAGGAAAATGGGAAAAAATAAAGATAAAAACAGAAATTAATCAGTAAGTAAAAAAATAAGAGAACTGATAAAGCTAAGAAGCAGCTCTTTAGAAAGACTAACAAAATAGACAAATGCTCTAACAAGTCTAATTGGAGAGAGGAAAAAAAGGCAAATGCAGAAAACAAGAAATGAGAATGTGGCTGCGAGAACGTGCTGATGCGGCCACGCTCCCCGTGGTGGCCATCGCAAGGGCAATGGTGGCCCAGCCCCTGTGGTACTGACCTGATGAGGGCCTTCAGGATGTCTGCCCTGCCCACCCGGGAGGCGTGGTAGACAGGGGTGCTGCGGTGGTGCCGGCTTCCATTGGGGTCGGCGCCGGCTTCCAGAAGGATCTGGGCGCTCTCCAGGTGCCCGTTCACCACGGCCACGTACAGGGCCGTCTGTCCCTTCACGTCCACCAGGTCCACCTCAGCCCCCTTCCGGATCAGGAAGTCCACGCAGTTCCCGTGGCCTGCAGTGGCCGCGATGCGCAGTGGTGTGCAGGGCAGCCAGCCGCAGCACCACACAGACTTCTCGTTGATGCGGCTGAGAGAGAGCACAGGGAGCCAGGCTGGGAGGGGTGCTGGGAGACCGGCCAGCCGCTCCAGCTCCTCTCAGGTGGGATCCTGAGACAGGGAGCAGGAGGGCAGCCTTCACTTTAATAGTGCTTCCAGGTGCTCCTTTCATGAAATGCTTTCACATAGCCACCCTGCTGGGTCCACGCCTGAGGCAAGACAGGCAATAAATTAAGAGCCCAGTTCTACAGATGAGGAGATTCGAGGCGCAGGTAAGACTGCTGAGCACTAGAGTTAAGATCTCCAATTTCCTGACTCGCGTCCAAAGCTCTTTGCTCCACGAAGGGGAGAAGGGCCTGCCCGGGAGGCAGCGCAGGATGGAGGACAGCATACCTGCTCGGGACCTGGGTCAGGGCCCCGAGGCCCCTCTTCACCAGCTACTACCTGTGAAGGCCTGAGGCTGGACTGCTCTCTGGGCCTCGGTATCCTCACTGGGGCTAGGTGACCACTGTGGTCCTTCTACCTCTGACACAGCACAAAGGACAGCCTGCAGGAATCACCACACTCCTGGCCAGCAGCAGCAGAGGGAAACCGTCCAGGCTCAGCCCTCATTGCAAGTGACACTCAGACCACAACTCCCCATCAAGGGATGCCAGGGTCATGCAATGCATGGATCCATCATGTCACCAGCTGAGGCTCTTCACCTCAAGCTCCCAGCGCAGCTCTGAACAAAGCTGAGGAATACAGATCACTAAAGCAGTGACCCAGAAACATGCAACAGGTCAGGGTTCCTCCTTCAGCTGGTTACTAGCTTCCACTAGCCAAGGAGGCCAAGGAACGCTCCAAGGACTCATCACCGAAGAACTACATAGCAAGAGCAAAATATCGTCAAGAAACCAGATTCACTGAACCTGAGTGAAAGAAAGAAAAACGGTACTTGAAAAAGCAATGTGAACATACTTGGTCTATTTTAGGAGCTTAACTCTATTCTACTGTTATACCTGCAAACTTAAGGTTTTCTTTGGACTTGAGTCATTCATGTTAAATATTCGTGTGCAATCCGCATCATTTCTCTCTATGACGATCCTTTCTGGCTCTTTGGAGCTTCTTTATTTTTAACATGAATATCTATTCTAACGAAATAACGCTAAGACATTAGAAGGGAAAGAAGAGACACCTATTCTTGTATTGTTAGAAATCCTTCTCTTGGGAACTGTCCACGAAAAGTGGTATAAGTTTCAGTATCAATACACAGGCATTTCTTCTATCAACTCACTGGCATCCTAGCCCTGGAGGGGAAACAGAAACACAGAAAGAGCCTGAAGGATTTTCTGGTTGCAGGTGAGTTTCAAGTCTACTTGAGACTCCAACCTTAGACACACGGAGAACAGGCAGGCTCTGTGCTCCCCGGGTGTCTCGAGTGGGGAAAAGTAACAGCAAGACTCCGCTGCCATGAGGGGCTTGAGCCGGTCTGGAGGAGCTAGCAGGATGTGGCAAGGCAACAGGCAGGGCGCTACCAACAAAAGGAGCGTGTCCCTGGGTAATGAGACCGCTGGCCAGAGGCTGAGCCCCAGGCCCTGGAGGCAGATGACTGAGGCCCTGAGAAGCCAGAGGAGAGCGCGTCAGGAACTCTGTACAGGTTTGCTCCATCGGGAAGTCCGGACCCAAAGGGGGATAACGATGCAATAATTAAGGGAGGAGAATTTATGCATGCGCCTTAGGATAAAGAGCCAGAAGAGACTCGCAAGGGAGCAGGGCCGCTGTTGAAGACAGTAATGACGCTGTCGTCGAGGGTAACGTCAGGGAAGCTGACGCCCAGAGAGCACCAGAAGTTGCTGGAACATATAAAGGTGACAGAACTGGACTTGAACTCGGGTCTCTCTGCCCTCGCCATCAGGCTGTCGCCTACAAGTCTGACCACGCTTCCGGCAGTCCCCTTTTATCCCATCCTCGGAAAGTGGAAACACTCAGGGTCTCCACCTGCAAATCGGAGACCGCTGGGCCTCCCTCACAGCTCCCGAGCATTAGCTGCGTGCAGACCCACAGGCCAAACCCTGGGCAGCCCCGGGGCGGGCAGCGGCTCTCACCTCCGGTAGCTCTCCTCCTGCAGCAGGCTCCGGAGGGTCTGGAGGTCCCCCACGTAGGCTGCATCGTGGAGCCTCGTGTCCTCACAGTGCTCCAGCGGATGGTCACAAAACTGCTCCCTCAGCCACTCCTTCAGATTCGGACCTGCACTGAAGAGAGGGGCGCCTGTCAGCTCAGGGAAGCCTTGCCAGCACCAACTGTGAGGGGCCGCCCTCGGCCGCCAGCCCTGCCTCTCCCCAACACGGGTGCTCTCCAACTCTCAAGAACACATCATTCCCCTGCTCCAGAAGCTTCCAGAGCCAGGAAAATGTAAAAAGTTTCCCTTAATGAAGCTAGCACACTCCTGACACCAAACCTGGCGAGGTTTTAAAACTTTGATGGGGTGGGTGATAGTAAGCCCAAACTAGTTAAGGATAAAGATCCTAAATTAAATATTAATAAAGTGAAATTTAAAATATGTATCCAAAAAGTCACCGTAAAATTACTCTAATGTATTCCAAGAATGTCTTAGTTGGGAAAAACCATATAAGCAGCTGCTATGTTACAAAAGGACACCTGACTTTGGCATAACTCAACAGCCAGAAAAACACTGCTGCTTGTAAACCTGAATGACTCCGCCATGTGATCTGGGCAATGGCCTCGCCACGCGGGAGTCCCCGCGAGGGACAAATCTGACGTAACCTAAGATGGGTGTACTTTTCTGAATATAAGCTGCACCGCAGTAAAAAGGAAAATTTTTAAATACATGCATACAACTAGAAAGCCAGCCCTATATAATGAAGATAGAAAACAAAAAAACAATAAAGACTAGAATAAATGGTGAAAACCATACCATGTACTTGAGTGAGAGTCAATGCTAGGAAAATTTTAAGTGATACCAAATAAATTAAGAGGTTTAACAAATCTCTTTGGGGTTTTTATATGAGATGTGACAAAAATCTTCTAGAAGTTTATTTGGAAATAAAAATAAGAATCACTTTTTGGTTTTTTTTGTATGTATGAGAGGAGATCTATCCTACTAGATAATAGAAATTCTCTCTCATCAGAATAAAAAGATAAATAAATCAAACAATCAACTGCCCAGAAAAGAGCTTAGTATAAAAAACTTGGTATGTGAGAAATGGGCAACAAAATCAGTGAGGAATGGGAGGAGTAGCTGCTATAAACTGAATGTCTGTGTCCCCCAAAATGTCCTGCCAAATAATATGCTGGGAGTCCTAACCCCCAAGGTGATTATTAAGAGGCAGGACCTTTGGTAGGTAGGACCTTTACGTCATGAGAGTGGAGCCCTCATGAATGGGATGAGTGCCCTTATAAAAGAGACCCTGGAGAGCTCCCTCACCCCCTCCACCACATGAGGACACAGTGAGAAGACAGCCGCCTAGGAACCAGGAAGCAGGCCCTCACCAGACATCCAACCTGCCAGTGCCTTAGTCTGGGACCTTCCAACCACCAGAGCTGTGAGAAATAAATTTCTGTTGTTTATAAGCCATCCAGTCTATTCTGTTGTTACATCCTGAATGGACTAGAACAAGTACCATTGATCACTGAACAACGCAGGTTTCATCTGCAGGGGTCCACTCACACGTAGATATTTTCAACAGTAAACAGCACAATACTGCACAGTCTGTGGTTGGTTGAATCCACAGATGCCTAGGAACCTCAGATGCAGAGGACCGACTAGAAGTTACATGCAGATCAACCCCCAAGTTGTTCAGTAGTCAACAAATTTGTACAATTAGATACCTACAGCTGACCCTTGAAGCGCATGGTCTGAGCTATGTGGGTCCACTCACACATGGATTTTTCTCACTAAATACATACTACACTACACAATCCGCAGTTGGCTGAATTCTTTTTTTTTTTAATTTTTTATTTTATTTATTTTTGGCTGCACTGGGTCTTTGTTGCTGCACGGGCTTTCTGTAGTTGCGGCTAGCGGGGGCTACTCTTCGTTGCTGTGCGCAGGCCTCTCACTGCGGTGGCTTCTCTTGTTGCAGAGCACAGGCTCTAGGCACGCGGGCTTCCGTAGTTGTGGCACGTGGGCTCGGTAGTTGTGGCTCACGGGCTCTAGAGCGCAGGCTCAGTAGTTGTGGCACACGGGCTTAGTTGTTCCGCAGCATGTGGGATCTTCCCGGACCAGGCTCGAACATGCGTCCTCTGCATTGGCAGGCGGATTCTTAACCACTGAGCCACCAGGGAAGTCCCTGGCTGAATTCTTAGATGCAGAACCTTGAACATGGAAGACCAACTGTAAAGTTTTATGGGGATTTTTGACTGTGCAGGGGTTTGGCAACCCCCATGCCCTGTGTTGTCAAGGGTCAACTGTAATTGAGTTCTTCACCTCACACTGGAGCCCAAAATATCTCTTTATAAACATAATTGCACAGAGAGGGGCATAAGAAAAGAGCATGAACTCAGACGGCCTTCATTCAAGTCCCCACCGTGCCAGCTGTCCTAGTGGTGGACTCTCTCCAATGCTGAAGTTGCTTTTTATATTCAAATCAAATCTCTTTTGAGTACCTACTGTATACAAGGCTGGGCCATAGGACAACAGGGGTGATGCGTACGTTTCCTTACACTCCAAGATTTGATAGTTCAATGGCAGAGGTAAGACACAAAGGCCACAGGCAGGTGGGCAGAGCAGTGGGGGTTCACAAACGCATGGGTCACTCGAGCTCATGCCACAGCCAACAGGCAGGCATCAAGGACCCCTTGGGCCCCCATGCCAATGCTCCTTCGGTAGCTATCCTCCACTGTAGTTATCCCACAGTTTCACTGCACAGGCTGAGAAAGTTCAAAGTAGGGGTAAGATTCAGAAGGTGTAAGGAGACTCTGACAAACTTTTGCTAAGTTCTCCTCTAGGCCTCCCTTTGCTGGCCTCTTTTTGACCCACTACCTGCCCAGCTCAACACAGCCTCCTCTCTCCCAGCTCCAGCTCCAAGATATCTTTCAGTTTGCATTTTTCTGATCAGCTTCTCCAATGACAACACAATTACTCGACACAGCACTTAAGCTTTAACTGTGGCCCCTCCACTCCCAGGCCTGCAACACACTCAGCAGTAAAACAGCACCACCTGGATATTGACAAGAGTGCCTCTGTGTAAGGCAGAGCCGGTCTTCCTGCCACAAGGCTCTTCTCCACACTGGGAAGCAGCTGCCAGTCCTCTTCCCCCAGGTGGACACCTCTCAGTCCCTCCCGCACTCTCACATGAAGTGATGTCCCAGACCCTAAGGTCCTGGCTGCCCCTGGGGTCAAAGTCAATACCAACCAAAGCCCAGGACAGAAAAGGCTTTGTTTGTATTTTTATTCACTGCAGTATCCCCACCCCCAGCCAGGTCCAGCCAATAGCAGGTCCTCAATAAACCGTTTGTTGGATGAATGAATGGATGGAGGGAGGGATGAAAGGCGCTACTTGCACCCGTCTCCAAATCAACATTATACCTTAAATTCTGGCACATTTAAGAGTAATAAGCTCCTTAGTTTATTACTAACTAATAAACTCTTTGGAGGGGTATCTCTCCAGAGACACAGATGAGCGTGTAAAGTCCAGAGCACACAGAAGCATTTGGTACCCGGGGAAAACTGAGACAACAGACAAGGAGGGAACCTCCGCCCACCCCCCGACCCCGCAGGTTAAGAGGAAGCCTCTCCGGAAGGCGCGCAAACGCACTTCCCCGCAAATTCACATTTGTTTGGCAGGAATATTTCAAGGTGGAGACCCTCAGTCAGATGGCTGTTTTGGGCGCGAGCCTTTCGAGCCGCCTAAACCGAACTATGGCACGGCTGCCTCCTCTGCCGGTGGGCAAGGGCCCCTGGACCTGCTGTGTCACTGACAGCTCGCTGGGGGTGGCGTTATCGCTGTCCCTGGCCTGTGCGGGGAGGGGGGCGGTTGTTGAGGGGAACCGATGCCAGGATGGAGAGAAGGCACCCGCCCTCCCGGGAGCTGACCTCTGGGGGCTCTCCCGACCGCTGCGCTCACAGCTGGAGGATGACCCACGTCCTCTCTTTACAGTTGGGGTCCCACCCAGCCCTAGAGGCCAGCCGGCTGGCAGTTACGGTGCAAGTTCCACAGGAGGGGAAATCGGCGCGAGGGCTGGTCTCGCGAAGCCGGGCAGCCGGGCACCCCGTGAGCCGCGCTGACCGACCCCCGGCTGCGGGGCGCGGCTCCGTGGGCCCCGGCCGGCCGCAGGGAAACACGCAGGGCCCCGGCCCGGGCAGCCGCCCCGGCCCCCCGCCGCCCCGGGGCCCGGCGGCCGCGCGCACGTTACCTGCGAGCCCAGGTCCGGCCCGCCCGCCGCCCTCCGCCATAGGTGCCGGCCTTCGGCCAGTCGGCAACTCGCCTCCCCCGCGGCCCCCGCCCGCAGCGCCTCCCGCAGACCGGAAGCAGCGCGACCGCGACCACTTCCGGCGCCTCGGGCTGTGGGCCGCGTCGGAGGCGCGGCTTCCGGCGGGCGCGCGCGCCTCCCTCAGGGGCTTCTGGCGCCTCTAGCAGGGCGCCAGGGCGTCCACCTCCCGCTTCGCTCCCGATGTGAGGACGAACGAGCGCCGGCGCTGGGCGCGCGCTGTCGGAGACGCGTGCTCGGGGGTGCGGGCTGTCGGGGGCGCGCGCCGTCGGGCCCCACCGGGGCTGTTTCGCCACAGAAGAAGTAGAGGAGTCTGGGAAAACACGCTCACCTGGGGGACGGAGCTAATTTGCATGTTCTGGGAACTCTGGTTGGTCGGGCCCGTCCCCGCCCCCACGGAAAGGGCGAGGCCTTCTGCCGGGAGGGTGTGGGCGGGGCCGCGGGAGGTTCGCGCCGGTGTTTGAATCGCACCCGAGCCGGGCTGATGGGGCGTCCCCGGGGAGTGCCGGCTGAAGGAGGCCTGCGCCGGGCAGCGATGGCTCAGCGCCAGTGTGTCCCCGCGCGCTCAGCCGGGGGCTGGGAGCAGCCCCGGGAGAGCGTGGACGTGAAGGTGGGGGACTTTCAGCTCTGTCCTTGCAGCAGATTCTGTTGGAGAGGCACGGCACGGCTGGGCATATATTACTGTGGTATTAGGTGAAGGCCCCCCGAAATTCCTTCCATGAAGTCAGGGATCATGTCTATCAAATTACTGTAGCCCAGTGCCTGACACAAAGCGTTTACTGAATAAATTAGTGAACGAAGGAATAACTTTTCTTGCCCACTCGCTTATTAAAATGACGTCGGACCATGTGTACTGAGTTTTGGTTTGTAAGCGTGGATTCCTTAGGCTCCTTCCACGCTCCCCACGGGTGGGGAGTGGGGTTCTGCAGGAGAAGGAGGAGGTCTCCAGCAGACGGGCAGGGAGGGGGGACTGAGGCCAGGTGAAGAGCGGGTTCCGAGTTTTACAGGTGGAGAAAAGGAGCTCCAGCAGGGGACCGATGCGTGTGAGGCTGGAGACCCCCCCCAACAAGCGTGCGTGTGACCCGCTGGCCTGGCCTGTGTTGTAATCACAGGACCGGCCTGGCTTAGGCGGAGCCACACGGAGGGGCTTCGCGTCCCCAGGAGGAGTGTTCAAGTTCAGTGGGGGGCACCACCTGGGCAGCAGGCCCTGCAGGGGTGTCTGTTGGGGGAAGGGAGCTTCCTGCAGCTCTGTTTGGGCTTGATAACAGCAGAGACTACCACCGGCAGGAAAGCCAGGAGTGACGTGCCCTCCAGGGAGCCAGGGGCTTGCCATGCCCACTGGCCCTCCACCAGACCTGCACCTCGGGAACACCTGGGAGCTTGAAAAACTCAGAAGCCTGGACCTACGGGTATATCTACGGGTAGATATATATATCCCGCCATACGGTGGGATATCATTCAGCCTTAAAAGCGAAGGAAATTCTAACACATATTACAGCACGCGTGAACCTTTAAGGACATCAAGCTGAGTGGAAGAAGCCGGTCACCAAAAGGCCAATACTGTTTGATTCCACTCATGAGTTCCCTAAAGAAGTGAAAGTCATAGAGACAGAAAGTAGATGGTGGTGCCAGGGGCTGGGGGAGGGGGAGCGGGAAGTTGCTTGATGGGCCTGGAGTTTCAGTTTGAGAGGATGATAAAGTTCTGGAGATCCGTTGGTTGCACAACAGAGTGAATGTACTCACTACAAAACTGTGCACTTAAGGTTAAAATGGTAAAGTTTATTATGTATATCTTAACCACAGTTATTTAAAAAAAAAAAAAAGCAAGCCTGATGCCACCCCACCCCGGAGATCCTGATGCAGGCGATCTAGGATGTGTCCTGGGCATCAGGATTTTTGAGGCTCCCAGGTGATTCGAATGCAGCCAGGCTGAGACACCTGCCCCAGCCAGCTTCAGCTGCACTGCCCCCCGTCCCAATATCAGGGCCTTTGCAACCAGGGGTTAAGTGGCCTGAGCAGAGTGTCACTCCCTGCCGGCGCCTGGCTCTGATATTGCCCTGGGGATCCCATCTGTTCTCTAGAAAGACCTGAGGCCCCACTGGGTCAGAGGCATCCCACCCCTCCTCCTAACTGCCCACTGGGCATGGGTCAATGCTCTCAACACCAGCAGGTACTGGAGGGAGCACTAACGCTCGCCCTGTTGTTTTCAGGACCCTGAGGTCAGGCAGCCTTGGTACCGTGCCCACAACATACAGTGGCCCAGTCAGGACTCAAACCCAGGACCGTCCAGCCGGGCAGCCGCTCTCCTCAGGTCTCACCTTCCCTCCAGGTCCTTTAAGCCCAAAACACCCACGGACAAAGGGCTGTGAGTGAATGGAACAGATGGAATTCATCAGATCACGTGACCGACCCCCTCCCAACAGGAACTCCCTGGTGCTGCCACAGCTCTGGGAGCACCAGCCCTGGACAGACACAGGGCCAGTGCCACCTTCAGGCAGAGTAGGGGGCTGTCCCCGCACCCCTCCAAGTCCCAGGGGCACCCTGGCGTTTTCCCATCCCGTCACTTCCTCCTACCCCAAAATCCCCTGTCGCCTCCTGCTGCCATCTGACAGCTCAGGCCTGCCCCACAGCAGCTCACTTATCTGTGTCCCCAAACAAAACACCCAATGTCCGCAAATGATCCCTCCTTGGAGTCTGGACCAGTCTTTCTGGAGGGCAACTTGGCATAAAATGTTCATAATCCTTGACCAGAAATTGCTCTTCTAAGCGTTTATTCTCGGGAAATAATCAGATGCGTGAGAGATGTTGCTACAGGGTTGCTCATTAAGCATAATGTTTACAGAAAAAAATGTCCAACAATAGCTTTCTGGCTCAGGAGGTCCGGGAAGGGGCAAGGACTCCTCTCTTAACCAGCCCCTCGTCCCCTCCCCCCTGCAGGGAGCCAGGACCTCCTCTGGAAACGCTGCAGGTGCTGGGGCAGCTAGAAGCCAGAGCCCCCAGCTGCGCGAGGGGAGGGCTCCTGCCCCGGGCTTGGGGTGCTGGTGCCGTCGGCAGCTCGACCCCCGGAGCCCAGCCCAGGACGGGGCAGCAGACGGCCACCCCGCAGGGTGGGAAACGGGCAGCTCTCCTGATCCTGGGCCCCTGGGCCTGTGTTTGGGGCGTCTGCTCTCAGGGCCTCGGGCCTCAACCCCCTTTCGGAGATCTCCTTTGCTGCTCCCCTCCCCCCCTGCCCTTGGCCTCCAAGGAGGAAGCAGGGCCACTCACTCCTCACGTTCACCCAGGAGACCATGAGCGAGGGCAGCCCTCACCCTCGGCTTTGCCCTGGAAACACCTGACCGGCCCTGCTCTGCAGACCCTGCCTCTGCCCTTCAGAGGCCCCGCCGCCGCGGAGCCGAGGTGCCGACCCTCCGAAAGGGGGCGGAGCCTGGAGTCCGCCAGGAGCCGGGGGCCAAGTCCTTCTGCCCAGCAACCAGTTCAGGGCGCAGCTCCTCCGGGCCTGCGGCTCCTGTGAAACGGGGCTGATGACCCCTGTCTGCAGGATTACTGTAAAAACACGAAATTCCTCAGGAAGTGCACTTGCTTCCCGGTCCAGAGAGAGCCTCAGAACAAAACGGGCATCAGTGCCACGGCCTGCTCCGTTCTCCACCCAACACCCGCCCGGGGCACCTATTGCGCTGCTGGCCCCTGGGGGTGGGGGGCGGGGTCCAGACGTGGGAGAAGCCTGAACCTGCGTCCCCAGGGAGCAAAAGGGGCAGATTCTCGGAGAATGACTCCCCCATCCCAGGCCAGCCCAGTCTGCCCCAGGCTGAGGGGCTCCCAGAACGCAGGACCCCAGTTTTCAAACCGGAGTGAGCTGGGACCCTCCCCACCCCGCAGGATTGCTCCCAACCACCCTGCCTCACCCTCCCTCCCTCCGGCCCCACCAGGTTGATTCTGTGCCCTGCGACTCAGGCTCTGTCGCTCTGACCCACAAACTCCTAAATGGTCCGCAGAACTCCGGAATGTTCCTTCTCTGGGCATCTGGGGCCCTTTACAATGCAGACTCCAACCTCCCACCTAGAACCCAACCGTCTGCACACACCCGGAGGCCCGTCCACGCCCTCAGCCAGGGGACCTGCCTCCCAGCTCAGCAGGTGCCTCCCCCATCCCCACCCACCCAGCTGGGCGCCTGGGCTCCTTGCCAGCCTCCACCCGTGGTTCGTCTCACCTTGACTTGCAGCTGCGGGAGGAGGTGTCTTATCTCTCCTGGCAGAGGTGCAGCTTCTTCAAAAGCTGCTTCTGCTCACAAAGATATTTAGATTCCCTCACAAGAGCTCGCTCGGGACTTGACATTGAACAGATGGCCAGAAGTGACAGCCACCTCGGCTGGGCACTGAGCCTGGTGCAGGGTGAGCCAAAGTGGACACTTACCATGGAGCCTGTGGTCCAGTAGGTGGGGTGAATAGTGGTTCCCCAAAAAGAAAAGTCCACCTCCTAACCCCTGAAACCTACGAACGGGACGTCATTTGGGAAACGGGGTTTTGCCGATGTAATTAAGTAAACGATCTCCATCATCCTGCATTTAATGACAGATCTTTGGGTTTGAAAGGAAGAGGGAGATCTGAGACTCAGACACAGAGCAAGAAGGCCACGTGAGCAGACAGAGCCTGGAGGGATGCGGCCACAAGCTAAGAGCCACCAGAAGCTGGAAAAGACAGGAAGGGTCCTGCCCGAGAGCCTCCAGAGGGAATGTGGCCCTGCCGACACCCTGATTTCAGACCTCTGCCCTCTAAACCGAGCACGAGTACGTGTCCGTTGGGTGAAGCCTCCCGGTGTGTGCACTTGTCACGGCAGCCACAGGAAACTCACACCCAGCCGTGGACCAGAATCGCAGATCACCCGTGGAGTGAGGGCCACGAAGGATGGAGCGGGGCCGGGGAGCAAGAGGACGTCTGCAGGAGTCAGGGAGGGTGAGAAGTTAGCCACAACGAGAGAGGACGCATCGCAACCGACGCACCGCACAGTTGGGCAAAGGCCCTTCTGGGGCCTGGGAGGGGAGACCCTGTGGACCTGGTGATGTCGGGTCCTGTGCTGTGTCACAGGAGGTCCACAGGGTTTTACCAAGCAGTGTGGTGATCAGACCCAGGTTTGGACAGAGCCACGCTGGCTCCCGTGTGTGGGAAATCGAGGGGAAAAGGGCGCAGGACTCCAGAGAGACCCAGGCAACCCCGTCCCCGCACCGGCTGAGGGGACAGAAGACGCTGGCCTTCATGGGTCCGGTGTCCCCGCGTCCGGCGCTGAACAGTCCTGTGCACCCCTGTGAGCTAAGAGTGTGTCCTGTGAGAGACAGTCAGGAGGCAAAACGAACACAGACCAGGCGTCCCCGGAAGCTGGTTCAAGTACCAGGAGCCTTTGGTTTGGTCTGGGGACACGGGGTGGCCGGGGCGTCAGGCCAAGCTGAGCTCAGAAGGCTGGCTGCACGGGACCCAGCAGCCTCTCTGCTCTGTTTCCCTCCTTGACCTGCCACGTGTGTCTCTTTGTGTCACCAGGTGACAAAGCAGTGGCTTCAATAATCCAGGTGTCGTCGTACGTCATCCCGCGTGGTTGCTGTGCGGCAGGAACCTGGCCCGGGCACGGCGGGAACGGCTTGGTTCTGATTCATGACTGAGGTCTCAGCCGGGAGACCCCGAGGCTGGGCTGGGCCATCTGAAGGGACACAGGCCGGTGCTGGCTGTTGGCTGCGGCTTAGCTGGGGCTGCGGAAGGAACACCGCATGTGGCCTCCCCACGTGGTTAGGGCTCCTCACAACGTGGTGGCCGGATTCCACCGGGAGCATCCGGAGAGAAGGGGAGACAAAGAGGAGAGAGGGAGCGAGGGAGGGGGATGCATGTCGTACGACACCTCGGAAGCCGTGAGCATCATTCCCGCTGCGTTCTATTGGTCCAAGAAGTTACAAAGGTCCGCCCGTGTTCAAGATGCCAGCATGGACCCCACCTATCTCTCTGTGGAGGAACATCAATGTCACGTCCAAAGAAAGGATGTGAGATGGGATATATTTTGCTGCAGCTATTCTGAGTAATACAATCTCTTTCTCTCAATCTCTCTCTGTCTGCGCCTTTGTCTCTCACTGTTGCCCTGAACCTTGGTGTTTCTCTGTCCCTCTCTCTCCCTCTGTCTCTTTAGCACCCTCCCTGTCTCTCTCCCTGCCTGTCCTGTGCGTGTGCCCAGCCCCTCTCTGCAGATGAACTTCCTCGGCCCGGCCGTCTCTCAGCTTCTGTCCCTGGCAGCCCTCAGTCTCACTGAGTCAGAAACTCCAGCCTGACTCTCGGTGACCAACAGTTCAGGCATCCACCTCCCCCTGGGTCTCTGGATTCATGTTCTGGGGACAGAACCCTGGCCAGCCAGTCGGCCATGATCAGCCTCTGGCCCAGGAGCCCCTGCTCCAAGCCTGGAGTCCAAGGACTCCACAGGCTGTGTCGACCGGCAGAGTCTGGCCACCTGGATAATTAAAAGCCTTTGCTGTGGTCTGTAGCTGAGGGGTTGTTGGCAAAAGCTCGGCCTCTGTGCACCGGTGCTGAATCAGATCTTGGAGTTTTGGGTGAAGTAGAAAAGAGCAGCTTTATTGCTTTGCCAGGCAAAGAGGGCCACATGCCCCTCAGAAACTGCGTGTGACCCAACCCGGGAGGATTTGGTGAGGAGTTTATAGCAATAGTTCAAGGGCGGGGTTGCTGATAAAGATCAGGGTGCTTGCAGGCCTGCCCTCCTTTCTGGCCTCAGGTGCTCTCCTCCTAATGAGCTGCTCTGGTTCCTTTAATCTGGCCTCAGGTGGTCCCTTGATGAGGTTATGAAGCTGTGATGTTCTCGGGAATGAAGAATGCCAACATCTTCCATTTGTTGGGGGTTACAGTTCTGTAAAGAGCTCAAACACACTGTTATATTTGTCCCTTGAGGAGGGACCAGGACCCTGGCCCAAGGCTGCTCTACTGCTTCCTGGCCGCTCCTCCCTTGTCTCTGCATCCCCTCCCTTCCCTGATTAGCAACTGTTTGAATCTGCGCTTTAGAACTCAGGGAAGGTCATGGACGCTGGAGTCTTGTCCCTACAAACAAGAAGCAGGGGATATGGAAAGGCATCCGTGCCCAGGAGCCCCACAGGGTCCTGCTCGGTTTCCGAGTTTCCCTCTGAACAGTGAGTTGACGACTTGTCAGGAGAGGCTCTTCTCAAACCAGTAAAGGAGGAAGGAATCTATTGGCCTGTTGTAGCAGAAGCTCTTGGTGCCCTGGAACCACTGCCAAGAGGTGAGAGAGAGAAGGACCTGGGAGTGACAGCCCTTACCTGAGGCAGGGCAAACGCTGACTGTAATTCCTACCTCAGAGCCCCCCACGGGATCCAGCTGAGGCCTGAAATCAGATTCCACCTGTTTCCACTCTTCCACGTCCCCCGTTGCCACTCCCTGCCCCCCTCCCCAGGCAGCCACTGCCTTAAGAAATCACTTGCACACAAATCCTTGCCTTAGGGTCTGCCCAGGGAACAAGGAGTTGGCGCATGTAACTGAGAAAGCTGGCAAGTGTGAAATCCAGGCTGGCAGCCTGGAAACTCAGACAAGAGCTGGTGTTGTCACCTTGAGCCCAAAATTTGTAGAGCAGCCGAGCACGCTGGAAACTCAAGACAGGGTTTCTATGCTGCAGTCTTGAGTCAGAATTCCTTTTTCTCAGGGAAACCTGGTTTTGTTCTTAAGGCTTTCAACTGGCTGAGGCCCACCCAGATTATCCAGGGTAATCTCTTTAAAGTCAGTGAATTGTAGATGCTAATTCCATTTATAAAATACCTTCACGGAAGCACCCAGACAGGTGTTTGACCAATAACCTAGCCAAGATGACCCATAAAATTGAACCATCACACCTACCAAGTCATCTACAGAATGGGATGTCAAAGGTGGGATGGTCTTCAGGCACAGCTGGATCCAGGAGCTCAAAGTCTGGCCCTAGGTCTCACCCACCTCCAGACTTGCTTTCCTCCGTGTGCAGTCTCCACCGTGACAGTTTCTTCTGTGTTGCATCACCACAGGCCTTCAAGCTCCTCGCTCAGTAACTGCAGGAGAAACCTCTCAGCCCACATCACATGTCCATCCCAAAGAGTATTCTGACTGTCCTGCTGGGCCACGTGCCGACACAAAGGCCGGTGCAAGCCCGTGGCTGGGTCCTCCGCCAGGGCGCTGGGGTGAAGGAGGAGTTCTGCAGAGAACTGGGAAAAGGAGAGCCAGAAGGTGACCGAAGGAGCCAACACAGCACAGTAGCTCCTCTAAGCCGCGCTGCTCAAAGCGCCTCGCTTTGGTCACTTTCCTTCTCAGAACTTACGATGTTTGAAGACAACATGAATTTATCTTACTTTCTCACAGGTCGAAAGCCAGAAAACACATGCCATTCAACTGTCAGTGGACACGGAGATGGTCCCCTTCATCCAGGTGACACCGCACCACCTGCTCTGCAGTGGTCGGTCACACCGGGGTCAGGACCAAGGGTGCATGCCCTGCACAAGGGCCCGACGAAAGGCTACTTCTGAGTCCATAAGGTAACGGAAGAACGTCCTAGGTTACAGTTAATAAAGGTCATTGTTACTGGATGTGAACAAAGCCGGCCTTCATTTCTTTATTTGGTGGCCCATTTGGTGAAGCACTTAAGAAACGCCCAGGCCAACATACACATATGATGGTTTTAATTACATCCTGTGAATTTATTCTTCCAGAGAGGAATATTTCTCAGGGAAATGTCCACAAAAGCAACTTTCACAGCAGTGTGATTGTGTGTGTTTCCTAGAGGAAGTCTGTTTAGTTTAAGTCCCACTCTGAGTACAACTTTTTACAAAGACAGGGGCCCGAGGAGGCTGCCAACAGCCCCAGAGATGGTGATGTCATGGCCTGGGACACCAGGGATACTGGGCGTGTGGCCTGCCCCCCCATGAAAAGAAGGCAGAGTGGGTGAGAGCAGAGTGGTTCCCGCTGACTCACTCTCTGGGCAACCTTTAGTGAGTTTGCAGGGTTATTTAGTGAGTTTGCAGGGTTATTTCCACACTCAAAATAAGCTTGACAGAATGGGCAAATATAGATACAACATCGTATGCAACAATTTGAAAGTACAGATTCTTTTCAAAATAACGTGAGAAGAACAAGTGTAGGCAAGTATGGCGGTTCCTCAACACATTAAACAGAGAAATACCATATGATCCAGCAATTCCAATTCTGGGTATGTATCCAAAAAAAATGGAAAGCAAGTATGCAAATAGATATTTGCACACCCACACTCCAGCGGCATTATTCACGATAGCCGAAAGGTGAAGGCAACCCAGGTATCCACTGACAAGTGAGTGGGTGAACAAAGTGGGGTCCATCCACAGCACGGAATGGTATCAGCCTTGAAAAGAAACGGAATTCTGACACAGGCTACGACACGGATGAACCTTGAAGACACCGTGCTGAGTGAAAGGGGCCAGTCACAAAACGACACATAGTGCCTGACTCCACTTATATGAGGTCCCTGGAAGATTCAGATTCATCGACACAGAAAGTAAAATGAGTGTCGCCAGCGCTGGAGGAGGAGGGATGGGGAGTTAGTGTTTAATGCGGACAGAGTTCCGTTCGGGAAGATGCAAGAGTTCTGGCGCTGGATGGTGGTGACGGTTGCACAACGATGTGAATGTGCTGAACGTCACTGAATATACACTGAAAAATGCTTAAGACAGTGAATTCTATGTAAGGTGTATTTTACCACAATAAGAATAAAAGGGGGGATGATGACATGTCACAATGCTGTTTGTTAAGCCCAATAAAGTGATAAATTGTGAAAAAAAGTTACATGGCATTCTACGAAATTGACTACATGCTAGGCCATATGCGGCCTCCACTCAGCTCCAAGGTGTGGCTGGTCCCATTCTCTCCTGTGATGCAATCAAACCAGAAACCAAGAACAAAAAGATAAAACGGGGGAGGGGGAAGTACGTGTCTGACAACAGGCCAAAGAAGAAATGACTATGGAATGAGAAAATATTTGCAGCTGAACCAAAATAAGTCCTCCATTCAATGAAATAGCATTCAGCTACCAAAATGATGGTTAAGAGAACAAAAAGACAAGGGGGAAATACACTGAATTCTTCCTGAAGATAAGAAGTCCACGTTGCGTAACAACACAAGCCACATTGTCTCAACAGTGTGAACATGTGGCTGATGTGTGCGTGCTGCATATGCATAAGAAATAGATGTGATTGTAAAGAAAAAGGAAATTTAAAGATGGGAAAACAGATACCGGCAACCAGCATATAAATCGTTAGCTTTGGAAGATGGGATTATGAGTCATGTTTATTTCCTTCCTGATGCTGTTTTCTAACTGAACAAAAATTAAGTGAGCAGGAAACCGAAACAATGAATGTCACTGGGACAAAAGTAAGAGTAGCTGTGTGGGCGGAGCACAAGGAACCCCCAGCACCCAACTTTTGGTCCCCTGGGTGTTGATCCAGCCACTCAAGCAGGATCGATGGAAGGGCATTGGGTGGTCAGAGAAGGACACGAGACCCCCGCTTCCATCCTCTGCCTTCCCAGGTGAGGGATGCCACTGGCGGGACCCCTGGAGTCAATGAGGCCAGTTCTGCTCTGTCTTCAATGCCCCCCTAAGTCCTCTGGCTCTCCTCTCATCCTGGAGCCCCAGCCGACCGTGCCAGACCCCGGGAAGCACCTCAGTACCCCAGAGCCTGCTAAATCAAGGGGACTCAGAACTTTCAGGAGGCCCTCCAGCCCCCAGTCAGAACCAGAGGTCCAAACGGAAGACGTCTCCTCCCCTGATTGGAGGGAAGGGAATTATAAATATCAACAATGAGACAATACATAATAATATATTCTCAAAATACTAGTGGTATAAATATGTGTAGCACACAACTTACAAACAACAAGATATACAATATTATAAATTCCACAGAGGTCCATAATCGATTCTCACAAAATGCTTTTGTGGATTTTTGCTGAACTCTTGTGTTCATAGTCAACCTATGGCTGTAACTGACAAACAAGTGTAGCTCTGACCTGAATGTCAGTTAACGTTTTCATTTATTTTAACAAGAGAAAAGAGATACAATTCCTGCAGAGGAACTTCGGTTGTTTGGCAATGACACGAGTGATGACTTTGCTGAACTGAATAATCATTTTTGAACACTGGAATGAATTGCCTCCATTTTTTGTGCTATTCACCATGTAATGGCTACAGATATGCACACTTTATTATCACTCTCACTCTATCAAAGTTGCCAGTTTCCATGGTGTAAATACTTCAACCGTGGCCAAAAGGGACTTAACTGAATTTGGATTCAGGGAGAGATGCAACACACAGTAGTATTCCACCATACAGATAGGCCCAAAGGCAGAGCTAAGAGTAGAAAGTGATAAAATAATTAAGAAGCGATGAGTTTTCAGTATCCACTACTTTTGTTTTTTAACACAACAGCTCGCAGAATTCCGGAAAGTTTAACAATCGCTTGTACGAGCAGCTCCAGCTCACCGTGCACCCCTCGACCTGTGCTCTGGCCCTCGGGGTGCCAGTGCCTGGGGCATGTGGCCCTGGAGGTCTGGAGGTGCCCCTCAGGCAGGGCCCTGCAAGGCTCCTTCTGGGGGGACAACGAGGGGAATGCTCACCCCAGAGACAATTCTTCTCTTTATAAACTGGGACCTTTCCATTCCGTTGCTAAGGAGTCTAATAAGAGTTTTATTTTAAAACCACAAATGGTCGTTCTGGCAGCTGTATAAATAGGGGAAATACTGAGATGGGTGTGCAGTTTTACAGGCGATAGAAGAGAGGCTTGCGGAGGGCTGGAGGCTGGTCCACAAGCCCTGCCCACGGGGCTGTGCTGGCAGTGGGACACAGAAGCCACTGCTAAGGGGACAGCTTCCTTCCACAGCACTGTGGGCTGCAAGAGGCACGTCCACGTGCTGACATGAGGTTCTGATTTTGCATCCATCCGAACGAGCTTAATGCCTGCCTAAAAGCCACGGTTTAAGAGCTTCCATTTGCAAGTTCTATTTTTAAATACATCCCGGTGTTTGTACTGAAACTGCCCCAAAGATGCTTTCCTTCAGAACCATAATCCCTGGAAATGGAAAACCCATCGGAAGGATGCAGCTCTGCTCCACTCCCTGGGTGCGTCCGGGTAAAGCGAGGAATGAGGTCACCTTCGAGGTGGGTCCAGCCACACTGGGGACAGGACGGGCGTGAGCCCCAGCGGCCGGGCGGCACTCAGGCTGCACGATGGTCCGTGGCACTTGTGCCTTTGTGGGCCCTTCTTTCACAAAAAATATTAAAAATTCTATTTTACAACCACATTGTTATAAAGGCAGATGTATTAATATTATATATTCAAACATTTACTCTGACCTAAAAGTTAATTTTTTTTTATTATAAAAAGTTACAACGCTTTCCCGGGCCCCTCAAAGTGCTGCACCTGCTGTGCCCGGTGGGTTGGTGGGTCCTGCCAATGCGCCCAGTGGCTGTGGCCCTTGGGCTGATGGGCCAGGTAGCAAGGTCTTGGCTCAGGTGTACGGTTTGAGACGGGCAGGGGGTGACCGTCATCCTACAGACTCGGGCGGGGAGGCGTCCTTGCTGGGGCACCAGCCAAAACAACAAACGGGCTTTTAGAAATCACGGACTCGCCCTTTCTTAGCTGTGTGCTCACCCAGATGACAGAACAAGGAACCCACCCCGGGGACCGGCAAGCGATGTGTTCTCAGCCCAAAGGCCAGCAGCCCTGGACCCGGCCTCCACGCTCTTCAACTCAGCCCAGGTTTGCTCACCTCAAAGGCAGCCGGACAACATGCCTGGGGCTTAGACCTGGCAGAGGCCTAAGACTTGCTAACACAGCCTCAGTTTTCTCATCTGTAAAATGGGTAGCTAAGGCCTGACTCCCAGCCCCAGAGAGGCTCACATGAGAAGGTGGGAGGGAAAGATCTCTGTAAACAATTCCATGCCAGGAGGGCTCTTTCTTTTTCCCTGTATCTCTAACAAAAGAGCGGAAGGGGCTTCCCTGACAGAGGGAATTCCAGGCCCTGACCAAGGTGCCAAGCCCTGGAAACCCGCAGGGCAGCTACAGCCAACCCAGAGAGCCAGTGCCAGGCACGCGATCGCAGAGGACAGCTTTCCCCGGGGTTTAAATGAAAAACTCTGGAACACCCTGGAAGGGTCTCAGGCTGCTTGAAAGTGAAACAGAAAAATTAGCAAATGTTCTTGTCCCGATCGGTCTCTGTCCTGAGAGGCACATCCCCCTGAAGCTGCCTGCCCGTCGCCCCCAGTTTCCTGGGGCCACGATGAAACCTCCTGAAAGGCGGTTTGTATTCAGGAGAGAACGATGACATCCACCCCTGGCTGGAGGAGGGCAAGGCGAGGCCTCTCCCGGCAAACTGAGCAGCGGAGGGGAATGGAGGCTGCAGGTCCATCGGGGGGCAGGAAGCACAGCCGGGCTCAGCCTGCAGGGGCTCCTGAAGACCACATCTGCTGACCTGGCAGAGTCGGCAGGTAGAGCAGGGAGAAGGGTGGGTGGAGATCTGGGCTAGAGGGATGGGTCATTCCTTGTGGTGGGCAAGGCCTGAAGAAGCAGAGGGAGCCTCCAGCGAACCCCCCAAGGCATCCCTGGGAAGTGGCCAACCAGCCTCTGCTTGCACACCTCCTGAGACGGGGAGCTCGCTATCCACACCACCTACGGACCGCTCTGTCTGAATGGAGACTTATTCCTTACACAGGGCCAAGCCCATCTCCCTGTATTTCACATCCACAGGTCAGTGCTAGGGCCGCAGAGAACCTTTTATTTGAAGGTTCCTCCACCCACCGGACCTTTTATCTGAAGACAGTGGTCATCTCCCTGCTCCAGCTTTTTCTTCAGTCAGCCAAATATTCCTGTTTTTAATTTTGAGAAGTACTTCCAGAACGCCCTCTAAAAATACTGACCGACTTACATACCACATCCTCAACCACACCATGCATTTTTTTTTTTTTTTTTTTTTTTTTTTGCGGTACGCGGGCCTCTCACTGTTGTGGCCTCTCCCGTCGCGGAGCACAGGCTCCAGACGCACAGGCTCGGCGGCCATGGCTCACGGGCCCAGCTGCTCCGCGGCATGTGGGATCTTCCCGGACCGGGGCACGAACCCGCGTCCCCTGCATCGGCAGGCGGACTCTCAACCACTGCGCCACCAGGGAAGCCCCACACCATGCTATACAGAAATTTTTATTTCTTATACAGCCAAGTATATACAATTTTTTTCACTTAAGGCTTCTGAAAATGTCTTTTTTAGGAAGTTCTTCTTCACCTTGAAATATGTTTAGCGCTTAGTACCCTCTCTTCTAAGTGCTTTATTCCGATACGTTACGCTGCCTCTCACAAAACAGAACTATCATAAATAACAAATGTATTAATAGTATAATAAATATATCAATAAATTATATAAACATTTAGACATATTATCAATATAGAATATTCTCCAATTATTTTCTTCCGGTATTCTCATATGTTTTGAACTGTTTAATTTCTTGGAATTTATTTTTGTATGTAACAGTTTTGCCGTATGGAAAAGCACACGTTCCAGTGCCACTTATGTGGACACCGATCTGAAATACTTCTGCTTTGAAGTACATTTATCGGAAATCAGAATTCCTAGACTTATGTGTCTGGAGGGGGGTCCTGTGCTATTTCAGTGGTTCATGTCTTCCTACACCGGTTCCACTCTGTTACAATTACTAGAGCTTCATCGTATGTGATCAGCTTACATTTCTTCAATAACGTCACTGGGATTTGAATTTTTACTGTTCAATTTCCAGGTTTCGGGGAGAAAGGTCTGTTTGCGTCCCTGAGGCCTGCACCCTGCCCATGCTCTGCACCCCCCGGGAACCCAGACTCGCCGTTTCCCTGGCCCTTCCCTGTGCCGCGCCCTTGCCCACACTCCTGGGCACCCCTCCTCCACCCCCCGGGCAGAGGAAGCTAAGGGTCCACACAGCAGAGCTGGACCCGGGCAGCCCGCCGTGCTGGCTGGAGTGCAGTCCCGTGTCGGGCTGTCCTCCACTCGCCCACCCTCGGGCCTCCTGTCCTGGGGGGAGCCGGCAGCCAGCCCTGCCTGGTCCCGCCCCTCCACGCGCCCTGTGCCTCGCGACCAGGACGACAGCCGGAGCCCCGGGGAGACCTGTGCCCACCCAGCCCCGTCTGTCTGTCCCCTGGGCAGGGTGGGCACGTCTGCACTCAGGAAGCTGGGAGTCTGGGAGGGCGGGGCTGGCCCCTCACTGCCCAGGTCAGAGGGCTTCATGTGCTTTACGAAGACAGCGCCTCCCAGAACCGTCAGGGCCCTCAGCCCCAAGGGGCCCCATGCCCGGCTCTGGGACCATATCGCTCCTCGGTGCCCCCAGCCAGGAGGCCCGAGTCCCCTCAGTGGCCACAGGCCGAGGCAAAGCTGCCCCTTTTGTGTCCAGCTCCGGGTGTCCTCAGGCCAAGGCCTCTCCTAAGACCTCAGCTCAGACCACAGTCCGGTCTCTCACAGGAAAACACTCGTAGCCAGCGATCCAAACACGGACGAGGGGACAGTCCTGGACTTAACTGTGCGTCTGCAGCACATTCTCTCCTCGAGCCAGGAAGGAGATGTGCGACCCTCCAGCAAGATGGGGACACGGCCCACCTGCCCTGAAGGATGAAGGAGCTGAGGAGCCCTCAGGAGCCCCTGTGTGAGCCGGAACGCTCTTGAGAAGCCCCCTGATGCTGAGGGGTTGTGGCGACCCCGTCCACAGGCATCTACAGCTCAGAGATGGTGTGCGGGGACACCCAGGCCACACAGCCGCCAAGTCCCGAGCTCTCCCCAGGCCACTGGCCTCCTTCCCACCAGGTCTGCCTTTGCCTGTGGCGTTTAAGGGAAAGAAAAGAATCTGTCACCAGAGGAGACCACCTTGGCAAGGGCAGAATTCACCTGGAGAGGTGGGGTCCGGCAGGGAGAGGGACCTGCACTCCCAAAAAAAAAAAAAAAAGAGGATGATTAGCATCGTTATTTGTTTAGCAACATTTTGGGTTAAAGGGAAAGTGGAAAATAATATTTACAACGCAAGACACAAAGGGCTTCTAGAAACAAATCAGAAGAAAAAGGCCAAGAGTCCACCAGAATCAAGGGCAGCTGATCAGAAGACTCGGTTCACAGAAAGCAAACAGTCCTTAAACACACGGCCAGATGCTCGAACCCATTCGGAAAAAGAGAAGTGCAAATTAAACCTCACTGAGATCCGCTTTCTCACCTGTCAGAGTAACAGAAGGCCAAACGTGTGACAATACGCCGCTGGAAAGGCTGTGGCGAAGCAGACACGCCTGCACCTGTACTGACGGGAGACCAAACAGCACAGCCCACAACCATCGCCTTGAAGCTGAGGTGCCGACATTACGGTGCGTCTACCCAGCAACCCGGCAACCTCGTTTCTGGGTGTCCATCCACGGACACACCTGCACACGTAAAAAACGAAGCAAAACAAGGTCGGTCACTGCGCAAGGCTGGAAACCACCCGAGGCCAGCGACAGGGCACTGGGCCACACGCACCGGGCACGTCCTTGGGACACTCCGCACGGCTCTGCAGGGAACGACGACGGCCTCTAGGGACTGGCAGGGCGCAGTCCCCAGGATTTGGGAACATTTTAAAAACCAAGATGCAGAATGGCATATATATATAGCGTTCTACCTTTCGCGATACTGTGTGTTGTGGGAGTACAAAAATATGTACTCATATTTCCCTAAAGAAACAGAGAGATAAAGGAGAATCTAATAAAAGAGGCTGCCTACAGGGGCAAGAAGAAACAGGGCAGACGGGGATGAGAAGGGGGAGACCGCTCGGTGCAGACCTTTTGCACCACTTATCGATCCATGTTAATATATAATCTATTTCTTTAAAAAGCACTTTAAATAAAAATATGGAAGCCATATTTTTAAAATTATAGTTATGCCACATACAAAAATGTGGAATGACTAAGAATACGGATACTTGAGAGCAGTTAACGGTCATTTTCTTTTTTAAAAAGACATTTACACATAACACTGTCATCGGATGTCACGCCGGGCTCCGTGGGAACATGGCCCAGCCCTGCCGTCCACGCGGACCAGCCGGGCCTCGCCTCCACGGCCATCCCCTGAGGTCGCGCCGTGCCGGCTTCACCACGGAACGCCCTGGGGCGGGGGGCGTCTCCGCGCGCCCAGCGCATCCTGACTGCGGTGCCAGGAGCCCCGGGGTTCCTCCTGCCGCTCTCCTCCAGGCAGGGTCTGCCTGGTCCCATCTTGCCGCGGCCCGGGGAGGTTCTCCGGGGCCTCTGTCCTGCCCGGTCAAGGTCATGCCAGCTGCACACAGCACAGACCCACCTCCTGCAGCTCCATCCAGATAGCTGGAAGGGCATCCAACAGGCCCCCTGCGATTCCCTTCAGGCAACATCAGCTCAGACAGGAGCGTTTGGGGAAGGTCCTGCAACAGTCATGAAGCCAAGACACACGTCCGCGTCTCACCCCGGGCAAGCAGAGGCCCTGTCACCTGTCTGCAGTGTGGACGCGTCACGAACGCCCCCTGACCTGCGGCAGAGCTGTGGCGACAGTGGGACCCACACGGCTCTCCTGTCGCTCAGAGGGGCCCCATCACCCCTTCACGGCCATGTGTCACCACTCCTAGATATCAAATAGGGAGAGGGAGAAGGTCATTTGTCATCCAAACCAGAACCCTCCTGCAGGCGGGGAAGGGATGTATTAATAATTATGCCTCAAGAAAAGGCATGGCTGCCACCGTCCTGAGCAGGTCAGGGCTATGGCTCCGCTCCCGGGGGTGCGCGTCGCGCCCCAAGTACAGGAGGGCACAAGAGGCACCGCGCACCCGGCGTTCAGGCCGGGGTCCAGCAAGCGAGGCCCGCGATCGCTGGCCGCCGTCACCCGGCAAAGTGCTGGCTTTGACGGGGACCGTAAACGGCAGACCTAAGTGTTTTTTGGTTTGTTACGTCACGGCGACAGCAACGCTAAGAGCCTTTTCCGAGAATTGAACGGGAAGTCCGAGAGTGCAGTGAAGAACAGGACAGATGCTGCGAATTAGCCGACAGACTGTGGCTGAAAACTGGTGCGGGCTTAGCATCCTCTGAGCTGCCCTGACTCACCGGCCGCGTGCCTGCGGGGTGTGCTGAGCCGGCGGGGCGGGGGCAGGGGGCGGGGCTGCCGGGGAACCTCGCACACCGAGCGCACCCACCACACTGGCTTACAAAGCCCTGGTTGCGCCTCGGCTGGCCGGCACAGCCTCCGTGACTCAGGCCTTGACTTCCTTCGGAACCCCGTTTTCGGGGTTTTTTGGGGGGGGCGGGGGGTCTGCACCACGAAGCTTGTGGGATCTTAGTTCCCCGACCGGGGACTGAACCCGCGCCCTCGGCAGTGCAAGTGCGGGGCCCTAATCACTGGACGGCCAGGGAAGTCCCTGAACCCCATTTTCTCACCAGAAAGACCAACTTGCTTGGTTTAAGAGGCCGATCATCAATCTGGAACTCAGCTCTAAACATGGACGTAAACACTAGTTTTACAGCTTAAAAAGCCATTTAAATGTCTTTTCTCTCACTGAATTAAAAAAATAAAAGTCCTTCCCAAACTCCTTTTATGAAAACACACATAAGCGGCAGAAGGGGACTCTTCCAGGGGCCTCCTGCCCTCTTGCAGAGCTTGTGTGAACCGTACTCACCCAAACACTTTTTAGGAAAACATGAGGCCTTTCGATTAGTGAAGTGCATCACAGGATAGAGGTGAACACAGCCCCGCCAGGCAAGAGCACACCCCGGGAGTGGACGGGCCTGGGGCTTCCTCCCAGCTCGGGCGGTGGGCTCCTGGGGGCAGGGAGGGCATGGGGAGCGAGGCGCTCTGCCTCTGCCCCCCTGGGAGCAGGCAGAAGACCCCGGAGCTGGGAGGGGGTCTGGGTCTGTGCGGAAACCGGTCCTTCAGGGCAGCCGCCTGAGCGCAGGGTCCTGCGTGCGGCCTCATCCTGAACCCGATTCTTGTGGGAACTCAAGCAGACTGGTCGTCCTAAGCCTGTGACTGGTGACGCCAAGCTGGTAAAGGTCCAGCCACCTCTCTTCTCGCTCGCGTGCCCCAGGGCTGCGCAAGTCAGCAGAAGACACATCCCGGTCAGTTCAGGGCAGCTTGGAAAAGAAGTCTGGGAATATTTCAGGGGCACTTGTCAACAGACTGAGAATTCCAGACCCCCACCCCCCAATCCTAAACTGCACCTATATTGTCACTAAATAACATCATCTGTCTTTACAGATTCCAGTTATCATTTTTTAACTTGCTTATTAAGAAAAATAAGCATGAATGTCAAAGTAGAAAGCCTGAATTTTAGTCTTGTTATTTTTTTCTAAGGTTTATGTATTTCCTTTAAATATAAATATGTCGGCTCAACTTCTAATTTCTTTTTTTTTTTTTTCTGTGGCCGCACCACACGGCATGCGGGATCTTAGTTCCCCCCACCAGGGATTGAACCCGTGCCCCCTGCGGTGGAAGTGCAGAGTCTTAACCACTGGACCGCCAGGGAAGTCGCTTAAATTAAAATTTCTGAAGTATGACTCTAGTACGTCTTGAAAACTTACAAGCCAAAGCAGAGAAAAACATTTAATAACCCCATTTGTGTATTCTATCAAAATAATAAATCACAGGATTTAATTCGTTTGTGATAAGATACACTAATAACTACATGCAGAGACTTTCTAAAACTTCCTGAATGGTCTTAAAATTTCTGATAAATGCTTACCTGCCATATATAAGACTTCAATTTATACAGAAAAGGGGTGTCACAATGAGTGAAAATATAAATTTCCCTGAACTTTCTTCAAAGAAAAACAAACTGCACACATTTGAAAACTAAAAAAAATCCAAATGCTTATAAATGCTTTTCTCCAGGTGTGAACTGAACTGCACAACCCATACACTGATAGAAAAAAAAATCTGATTATTTTTAATGATTTATGTATAAAAGAAAAATAAATTTTATGATACAATTTGAGAGACTACTTCATACAAAATTTTACTCACAATGTATGTAATTTTTTGCAACACAAAATCTCTAGTCTTATGTACAAATTCATTAAAGGCAGACACCTTCACTTGAAGCAAAACAGGGTCCCTTTAGGATGGTGGCTGCCATCCAAGTCAGTGGAAAAGAGACTATGAGCACGTGAGGGCTGGGGACTGACACACCTGCCCGCCGGCAGTGCTGCATTAGTGGAGCCTCGCCAAACTGAATTTTACGGTAAACTACGGAAAGGAGAAGACGACCAATGTTTCATGACGGCAGATCTTAATAATCTGACCTTGAACTTACTCAGCTTCCAAAGTCATAGAACTACCTTTGTAACAGATTTATTTTGGAAATTACACTAAGAAAAACTTAACCGTGCCATTTGTGCTAGTCTTTTAAAGAAACAAAACTTTCTCAGGCAAATTCTAACACTTAAAATGGCCCTCCTTGGGTTACATAATAAATACAGTATCTAGAAATAAAAGTATCAGGACCCAGACCTTAAGACCCGTAAGTATGTCTCCAAACAGTGAAATCCTTTATACACAAATTGAAGACTTTAGTAAGTATTTACAATATTATATGCAGTGAAAAACTAAATAAAAACCATGTTTAAAAAAAAAAAAACTTCTGCTTTAAAAAAACAATTTCCAAAAAAACGCTAACATTAAAAAATTTTGCAAATCCATGTATCCTTTTAAGTCTTCCTTTTGCAGTTTTCCCTAAGCTACCTGTCTCTCAGGTGCACAGGTGCTTACACCTGTGCGAAGGAAAAGGCATGATGCCGATGCCTTGGAGAGCAAGCCCCTCTTCTGGAGAGAACGAGGCAAGTGACACAAGTGTGCACGTGGCGAAAACCCAGGGGCAAAATGTTAAAGAAAGTGAGGAAAGGGCCTGTGACAATCTCATGTCCAGATGATGTCCATGAAGGCCATACTCAAACCTCCTTTTTAAATGTATGAACTTTAAGGGCTGGAAATATAAGCAAAAGATAAAAGGGACCAGTAAGAAAATTACATAACGTGTATGCGATTACAAAGAGGTTAAAAATTAAAGTTCACGCGTACCTTATAAAGATATGGGCCGAAATTAACCCTTTCCAAGTGGAAATGAGCTAAAACTATAATTCATTCATTTTCAGGCTTCATTGTATTTATGAAGCTCCTACCAAAATGTACAGCCATCTCACTCAGTGCTTGACTCAGGAAGTCCTGTCACTAGACTCAGAGTCTGAAATCACGGACGCCTGCATCCCTGGCTGCGCCAGCACCACTCACCTGCTGGCGAATCTGGCACAGAACTGAACAGCCTACGGGGGAAATACAAAGGACAGGCTTGTAAAGAAACTTTTCACACAGGCATTTGCAAGAGCTATTTATAACTAGCAGGTATTCTAGCGGAGGAAGGTAGGAACACATCGTCTTCACACACTGAATATGCCTCACGCTTGTAAAGCTCTGAAAATCAGTTGGATAACACTGTAAACTGTTCATTGTCTTCAAACGGAAACTTAAGGAGTAACGACGTGCAAACTGAGGGCGACCTGCAGTCTCCGAAACGTCTGCGCTTTCACCTCCTGGAACTCAGATGGATACTGTGTACCATTTTCTGAATTTTCTCTTCATTCCTCAGAATACTGGCCTTCACGGCGCAGATCCTGTCCTGCTGGTCTCTGACCAGCTGCTCCAGCTCCGCCAGCTCCGCCTCCAAGGGCTCCAGGGCACAATCTGTGATGCTGACGGAAAGCAAAGCCAGGGGCTCATAAATATCTCTCACATTTTACATTTGCTTCTTAATTCAAACAGTGGAAGACAACAAAAGGGGAATTAGTCATTGCATCCAAAGAAAAAGGGTACAAACATAAACGTACTCTTTTAGAGTGAAAAATTAAAATACTTTCAAATTACAGTCACAAAGCTTTGGGGATTTCGATAAGATACATGAAAAATATGGTATCCAAACTGCGAAGTTTGCTGTCTGTTTTAATGTCTAAATTTCGTTTTTGAACACTGACTGCAGATCTTCTCTAACTGCTACAAAGAAATGCACGTTATGCTAGGAACGAAAAAGAAAAAGAAACGTGTTTCCTTCGGGGGAGGAGGTAAGAAAGAGGGTCGAGGGGCCGTGGGCTCTCGGGAGCCCTCCCCCTGGGCTGCGAGCACACGTGGGCCCCGGGCCCCGCCCCCGCTCTCCCCCCCCCCCCGGCTCCCCACCCCCCCCCCCCGGCCCCCACCTCTGCTCCTTCCGCAGGGCCTCAGCATGCTGCCGGTTCTCGCTGTGCCACAGCTGCAACTCGTTCTGCATGGCGTCGACATCCTCCTGGATGTAGTCCATGATCTTGCCCAGGGGAAGTGCGCTCCTGCACAGGGTCTGGATGGACACACGGAGCTTCTCTATCTCCTTGGAGACTATGTCCTTCTCCTTCTTCCACGCCGACTCGAAGACGAGCAGTTTCTCCTACAGTCAGTGGGAAGACAATGAAGAGAGAGCAACAGCCTCACTCCTAAGGCAGGACAGGGACTAATAAGGGCGGAAGGGGCGTGGGCGTGGGGACGGTGCGGGTTCGGGACCCACCGGGCTATGGGACACTGCTTCACGCCTGTGACAGCGAGACTAGGTCAGCAGTGGCCCGGGCTGCCAGGCCCTGTGTGAGCACGTCAGCAGCGCCCCGTAAGGCCCTGTCCCTGGAAGGCTGCCCGAGAGGCACATTTCTGTAGGGTAAGACTTTCATTTCCCAACTGGCCAGAAACTCACTGCCGCTGTTGTTACAAAAGCTCAGGCAGGGCCACCGATGATCTTCCCAAACCATGTGGCGGGAAGGGGACCTGGCCCTGCCTCTCACTCCTTGATGCACCACCCTCCCAGCTCAAACGACTCTGCGACCTGGCCTGCCAGGCCAGCGGAGGGCAGCCGCCAGCCGAGGAGAGGAGGGCCGCGAGGTGGAGAGAGGGAGGTGCGGTGTGCGGACGGAGGGCGCGGCCCTCGGCAGCACGGGGGCAGCAGGCGAGGTCGAGGAGGGCTGGCCTGGGCTGGCCGGTGCGGAGGCCACGGGGCCTGGGGCGGGCATCGAGGGTGCAGGGCTGGCGGGGGAGGGGCTAATGCACAGCAGGTGAAGGAGGTGACGATGGAGGCGACCAGGGAGCTTCACGTAGTTTTGGCCAGGAGTTCTTGGGCTCTTGGACAAGAATATTTAATTCCCTTCATATGAGGTTTTACCACAGACGTCTCTGAACTGCAAAAACTGATGTAAGAATCAACAAGCAGTTTGGGTCGGGAAACCTTTCCTGGGGAAATGAACAATGTTTAGCAAGTCCCCCCTGGGTGCCCCCACTCCACACAGGCTGACTAAAGGTCCCTGCTTTACCCACTGACACCGAGTCAGATGCATTAGGTTATAATTAATCAACGTCTTGTTTTATTTTTAAACTTCTTGTATTAAGTTAGATAACCACTTGTGTCACTTCTAATTCCGGTTTCAGACCGTAGGCCCCAGGAGGGCAGGAACCCTGCATCTGGTCCATATAAGTGCTCCTTAAATATTTGCCAAATGAATAGATGAAGTGAGTAAGTAATTTCTGAGTCAAGATCCTAGCCTCACTACGTCCTGGCCTTTGGCAAACACACGCAAAGCCTTAACATAATGCCTGGCACACAGACAGTGTTAAGTACACAGGACTACAGATAAAAGGCCAAGCTCATACAACTAATAAGTGAGCTCTGCAAGGCTGCGGGATACAAGATAAACATACGAAAATCAACTGTGTTTCTATTTACTGGCAGTGAACACACGGATACCAAAATTAAAAATACGATGCCATTTATAATTGCTCAAAAAAAAGAAATACTAGGTGTAAATCTAACCAAATATGTACAGAACTTGTATACTGAAAACTACACAATGTGGATGAAATAAATCAAAGGAGATCTAAAGAGAGAGAGCCATACCCTGTTCATCAACTGCAGGATTCAACATAGTAGAGATGTCAATTCTCCCCAAGCTGATATACAGGTTTAATACAATTCTTACCAAAATCCCAAATTCTCTGTAGACATGGACAGGATTATCCTAAAACTTATATAGAAAGGCAAAGGAACTAGCATAGCTAAAGCACTTTGAAAAAGAAGAAATAAGAGGGAAGAACCAGGCTACCCAATTTCAGGACTTCCCAGATAGCTACAGTAATCAAGACAGGGTGGTACTGGCAGGATGGACACACAGGTCAATGGAACAGAACAGAGAACCCAGAAGCAGATCCTCACCAATACGCCCAGCTGATCTCTGACGAAGGCGCACAGCAATCCAGTGGAGGAGACAGCCAGCCAACAGGAGGCACCGGAGCAACCGGACAGCCACAGGGGCAAGGGAACCTTGACCTAAGTCTCACATCGTGTACAAAAATTAACTCAAAATGGATCACAGACTTAAATGTAAAACAGAAAACTATAAAACTTCTAGAAAAAAAGCTAGAAGAAAATCCTTGGGATTTAGGGCCAGGCAAAGAGTTCTGACTTGACACCGAAAGCACGATCAATTAAAGGAAAAACTGATAAACTGGACTTCATCAGAATTAAAAACTGTCGCTGGGCAAGAAACCCTGTTGAGAGCATGCAAGAAAGCCTAGAGAGTGAGAGGACATATGTTCAAACCACAGACCTGGTGAAGGACTAGTACCTAGAATGTAAAAACTCTCAAAAGTCAACAGCAAAAAAAGCAAACAATCAAATTAGAAAACGGACAAAAGAACAGACATTTCACCAAAGATGATATACAGAAGGCCAACGAGCACGTGAAAAGATGTTCAAAATCATTACCTATTAAGGAAATGGAAATTAGAACCACCATGAGATAACACTCCACACCTATCAGAATGTTTAAAACAAAAAACAGCGACCACGCCAAATGCTGGGAAGGGTGCAGAGAAACTGGATCCCCCATTCACGGCTGGTGGGAATGTAAAGTGGTGCAGCTGCTCTGGAAAACCAGTTGGCAGTTTCTTTAAAAGCTAAACGTGCAGCTACCATACGACCCAGCAATTGTACTCCTGGGCACTGATCCCAGAGAAGAGAAGACATGTTCACACAAAAACCTGTATAGGTATGTTTACAGAAGCTGTATTCAAGGAGCCAAAAACTGGACACAACCCAGATGCCCTTCAAGGAGTGAGTAGTTAAATAAACTATGCTACATCTGTATCGTGGAATACTACTTGGCAATAAAAAAGGAATGAACTGTTGATTCGCACAACAACCTGGACGGACCTTGAGAGAGTTATGCTGAGTGAAAAAAGCCAGTCTCAAAACTTACATGCTGCGGGCTTCCCTAGTGGCGCATTGGTTAAGAATCTGCCTGCCAATGCAGGGGACACGGGTTCGAGCCCTGGTCCGGGAAGATCCAATATGCTGCAGAGCAACTAAGCCCATGCGTCATAATTACTGAGCCTGTGCTCTAGAGCCTGTGAGCCACAATTACTGAGCCCATGTGCTGCAACTACTGAAGCCCGCACGCCTAGAGCCCCTGCTCTGCAACAAGAGAAGCCACCACAATGAGTAGCCTGCACACCGCAACGAAGAGTAGCCCCCGCTCGCCACAACCAGAGAAAGCCCGCGCGCAGCAACGAAGACCCAACACAGCCAAAAATAAAAACAAATTTTAAAATTAAAAAAAAACTTACATGCTGCATGATTCCATTTATATAACATTCTTAAAATGATAAAACTATAAAAACGGAGAACAGATGAGTGGTTGCCAGGGGTTCAGGACGGGGTGGGGTGGAAGGTAGAGAATGGATTGTGGTGATACAAGGGCAACAAGAGGGATCCTTGTGATGCTGGAGATGTTGTATCTTGACTGTATCAAGGTCAGCATCCTGGGTGTCATACTGCACTCAGTTCTGTAAGATGTTATCAGTGGGAAAAACTGAGCAAGGTGTCCCTGGGATCTCTCTATTATTTCTTACAACTGCATTTGAATCTACAGTTATCGCAAAATAAGTTTAATTAAGGAAAAAAGGTAGTAGCTATAAAAATGCTTTTAAATTACAATGCTAAATGACTAAAATGAATCAATACAATGACAAACGACTTCCCAGGAAAAACTGTGTTGTCTTTATTATATTGACTACTTACTTAGTTGAGACATTTAAAATTCTATTTAAACCGACTCATAATGATTATTAAGTAATTCCTATGCATTTGGCATCACGTTGTCTCTAACACAAAACTGTTTAGGGCACAGAACTTAGGATGGAGACTAACAGGCACAATGTCTTGCCAAACTGGCAAGTCCCAACGTGGATGAAGACAATAGGGGTCATCTGTCAAAATCCTTCATGTTTCTGTGGCACAGAACCAAGCAGGATTGGGAACAGTAATCTTTTTTTTTTTTTTTTGGGGTACGCGGGCTTCTCACTGTTGTGGCCTCTCCCGTTGCGGAGCACAGGCTCCGGACGTGCAGGCTCAGCGACCATGGCTCACGGGTTTAGCTGTTCTGCGGCATGTGGGATCTTCCCGGACCGGGGCACGAACCCGTGTCCCCTGCATCGGCAGGCAGACTCCCAACCACTGCGCCACCAGGGACGCCTGGGAATGCTAATCTTAAAGGTCATAATTCTAAGAGCCTCAGAATGTTAAACAAGACACATGTGGGCTTGGATTATGATGGTCGGGAGAGGCTTTGATTATTGCTGCAAAATATCAAAATTCTGGCATTTTTCAAACTTTCACTTAAAGTGGCGGGTGGGGTGGATAAGTCAAGCACTGATCATGTGCTTTGAAAGCACACTCCACTGACGACAGCCTCTGATTTACGCAGAGCTTCTACTGCTGTATCAGCAACTTTCCAGACAAATACAACCATTATAAACCCTTGTTTTATAGACTTTTAATACGTACGGTAGAACTGGAGAATCCACCACCATACTTACCATACAGGAATTAGCCACATGAAATATACTTAATTTTTGAAAACAGAAGAGCAAAAAGTAACAAAACTGTATCATGATCCAAAATAGCACCTAAAACCGCCTAGAACACAAGAGGGCCTGTGGGCGAGGCGCGAGCGGTCGGGAGCGTGTGCTCTGCAGGGCCCCAGCCGGTCCCAGCCCGCCTCACCGCCTCCCATCTTTACGGCCCTGGGAGCTTGACGTGACCTCTCTGTACCTCGGTTTCCTCACCATAAAACAGAAGTAATAATATTTACCCTGCAGGTCAGATTAAGTGGGGTAATATAAAATAAGCAGCTCAGTGCCTCGCACAGAGTAAGCCCTCAGTAAACGGTAACCATTATAAATTGATCCACCATGAGGGACGAAGCCGCAAGGCCTGCAGGGGGAGCAGGCGAGTCCCTGCTTCAGTGCGGGCGCCGCCGCTCCAGGCAAGGCGACAGGCTGACAGGTACGCTGCTGTACTGTCAACACCAACCGACAAGCTGTGTGCCCAGCTGCAGGCGGACAAGTTCTTTCACCAAAAAATCATTTGCCTTCCTTCCTGACACATCCCCTTCCCCATCGCCACTTCATAAATAACCCAAACCATGAAATTAGCCCTAAAAAATCTTTACCGAAAGACTGCAGTGCTGAGCTCGGAGATCTGCAGCTCCTGCGTGTGGCTTGCCACGGGATCAGCTGCTACAGGTGACACAGAGGGGCGGCAGCTGTGTGTCGCGGGCACACACACCCGCCCGCCCTCCCGCCTGGCCGGCCCTCCGCCTGCCGCAGGCTGCATGCAGACTGTTTGCTCAGCTGGTAGCGTCTGGCCGGCCACTTCGCACGGGCGCTTCAGAAAAAGTGACTTTCCAAGAGTTTTCAGGTGAAGAGTTACTCCTGGGACTTAATATTATTTGCGTTTACCACACACACACTTGTCCCCAGAACTGTGGGCATTTGTGTGTATAGTGCTTTTTAAATTTATAATGATTTATTATTATAAGTCATACACATAAAAACTGCTGACCTCCGAGATTTGTTTCTTTAAATTTCAATTACAGTGCTTCAGGGCAAAAAAGTACTATTGTTAAAATAATGCTTGAAAGCCTGACCCTTAGATTCTGCTAGAAGTCTCTCAGAAGCCGGATCTGGGGTACGACACTGCCCTCCACTCTGCCGCTGATCTGAGGGGTCACGGACACTCCCGAGCAGAGCTCTACCCTACATGAAGCCAACCCGATAAACAAAGGCCTGATTAATTGAGGGGGGTGTAATAAATCAAAGAGTGTGAGTATTTGCTTTAAGTAACATACTCGCCCATGACTTCAGGAAGCGATTTTATATACAACCTGTCAAAAGTTCATTTTCTTCGTAAACCGAGGAATGCCTGCATCCAAGTTACATGAGAGAAGCAGAGACCCACAGAATAATGATTCCAAGCGTCCTGTTCATCCAGAAATATTCCATCACCAAACTTCTCTGTAAACCACACATTCATTTCTAGTGTGGGTCAAACTGGTATCTTGAACACACAGTAAAACGGTCTGGAATCAAACACTTTAACCTTTACACACACACACACAGAAAAGCATCTAAGACACAAATGAACGGTTTAACAAAATGATAAAGTGACACCTGCAGCCATCATCTGGGTAAGGAAAGCAAACCCTGCCAGGGTCCCCAAAGCCCAAGGTCACTGTCAGTCTGCTGTCCCTGGTGTTCAAGTCCCAGGTCTGCATGACGGGCTCTGCTGTTTGCTGACCCGTGTGCCGGTCCTATGTGCACGGGACAAATGGAGTCACACATGTATCTGCATGTGTTGGACTCTGTTGCTCAACGCTGTACTTGAGAATCAACCATGTAATTACGAGCACACGCGTTCTGTTCATCTGCATTGCTGAATGGTTATGTCACCATATGAATACACCATGATTTATCCAACCACCCCACTGCTGGTGGACACTTGGGTGATTCTTGGTCTGGGGCCATGACAAACAAGGCCACTCGGAACAACCTTATACATTTGTCCTAATACACACAGGCACACAGGCACAGGATTCTCCACGGCATGCAACAAGAAGTGGCACTGCTGGGTCAACGGGTACGTATGTCACACAGTTTTCCAAAGTGCTTGTACCAATTTACATCAAATATTTTTCACAAGCCAGTATTTTACTTCTGTGCATATACAAGAACATCGACTCCGATGGCATTTCCACAATCTGACAGCTGCAGGTGTAACTACTGAACACTGGCAGCAGAGAGAAAACCGCCGGTCCAAGTCAGGGACACGCTGTTAAAAAAAACCTCCCAGCTGGTAAAATCTGCTCGCTGCAGCCACTACGGATAAGAAATAAACACGAGCAGGAAGCTTTTAGAACGTATGTATGAGAAGCTATATAATGTGAGGTTCACTGACGTCCCACCTGTGCGACTGTCCACATAATCTTGGGCAAGATAACTCTTGTGCCTCAGTTTCCTAACCTAGAAAATGGGGATGACACCTATCTCATAAATTACTGGGAGGATTAAATGAAGTGATGTATGCAACTCCTTAGGGATAGTAAGTGCTCTATCAACGTCAGCTGTTGTTATAATTATATTGTCTACGACTGAGACTATCCGATGGGTAAGCTTCTACAGGAGAAGAAATGCATATAAGGAACTACCTAGAACCTGGTGCAGAGAAAAATCAAAAGATCATTAAATGTTAGCTACTTCTACAAACATTAACGTCCTTGGAAAGGAACGAGGAACCCCCTCGGAAGGCCGGTGTGTAAGATAGGAGTACAGAGGCTTGGCGTGGGGTCACTGCGGCTGAAGCCAAAGGTTACTGCACGGAACAGAGAAGACGTACCTTCAGCCTGGCCTTTCAGACTGACATGAAAATGGAAAGAATTTAAAAAATCATCTTGTCACATGGAGGACTGACCATAATGACACTAACAAAGCAGGCAACAGGGCAATGTAGAGCTCAGGTCCCCAGCCACAGTGATCCCTTCTCTGCTTAAAGTAATGAAAGCAAGTTAGGAATGTGACATTACTGGCCTGAACCTGGTCCTTTCAAACATTTTTATGGAAGGCTATTCTCATATATTTATGCTTTCAGAAAAACTTCAGAATATTCCCTGCCAAATTCCCAAACATCCATTGAATGTTTACTGGAATTGCATTAAACTTACAAGTTAACTTGAGAGAAGTGACATCTCTATAATATTGAGTTTCCACCCAGAAACACAATGTCTCTCTCGACTTTTTCCAGACCTTTTATATTTCTTGGTAAAATTCTGTGGCTTCTCAATACAGTTACTATAAATTCTTATTAAATGCACACATGCCTTGGAAACTTACATTTTTGTTTCCAGTTCTGGATGGGGGACTTGATATACATTGTTTCCAACTGGTTATTGCTGACATATAGGAAAAGTACTGACTTCTGTGTATTTATTTTGTCACTGGCCACCTTATAAATTTTTTAAATAGTTTTAACTTTTAGGGGGTTGATTGACTCGGTAGACTGCTGTCATCTTCAAATGATGGTGACCCTGTCTCCTTTCCAGAATTCAACCTCATTTCTTTTTGTACCAGTTAGACCCTCCAGAATATCTCAGCCAGGTTTCACTTCACATCCTTGTTCCTGAATTCCACGGAAACACCTGCAGCCCCTCCCTGCTGTGTAGGTTGCTGACTGCTCGTTGCAGGAACTCTCCCTCCTGTGGCCAGAGGAACCTTCCTACCCCTCGTTCACTGCAAGCTCTTAGCAATAATGGATGTTGAATTTTATATGTGCCATTTATTCTTGAGAGACAACCCACTCACTAGTGATTTTATTTGGTTCAAGAATAATTTCTTGGTTAAATGTACCGTAAGTAAGCTAAGTTCAAAGGATGCTACAACGGCTGACTTGAATTTTTTTTAACTGAAACAACTGACTCTTTCCTGGATGTAGCAGCCCAAAAGAAGAAGAAACACTGACTATTAAAGAGAATGGACAAAAATATATTTATCCACTAGGGAATAGGGTTTCCATTCCTACAGTGTATTCTATTTCACTATTAATCATATAATAAAATATATGCTTTAGAAAAAAAACAAGATTAGGAATTCGTAACCATGAACCTTTATTTTTGTATTTCTTTATCTTTGTTTAAATCTCTAAAATTCATTCTAGCTAGAGATTTTTAGGATTCTGCAATTCTTTTAAGCTACAGCAAGTAGATTCTGCCCAAATAACAGAACTGAAACCGAACTAGGGAACAACTATAAAACAGAACAAACTGTCAGAGGCAACCATGCTCAGGAGATGAAGAAAGGCAGTGGACGGCTCAGAGCTGGACAGGAGGACACGTGGGCAGCCAGCCCACTCTCGCTCCGCTCTCCACGTGGGGACAATCTCCCAACCGCGGCACAGAGCAGGGGGCCACCAAGCTTTGGAGACTCCACCACAAGGCAGCGGCTGTGCTGACTCTGCAGGCAGGGAGCCCTTGGAGAGGTCCAGCACACCACCAGAGCAAAACAAGCCAGTGTGGATGCACTGGAGAGGGAAAGAGAAACAGCCTGACCTCACCCATGGTGTCACTCCTCCCCGAGGAGGAGCAGCTTAGGGCCAAGAGAGACCACCATGGCCTGTGACTTCCCCCTCGGGGACAGTGAGAGCGCCGGAGTGGGCACTCCGCTTCCCCAGCTGTGCGGGAAGCTGCCAAGGAGGCTCCTTTCTCTCTCGCCCCATCCAGAGCTGTGGGCTGCATGCCTGGGGGCTCGGAGTGGCTGGGAGAGTGGCAGGTAGCTAAACTGATGCAGACCCTACTGCGCCCACCGCACACTCCACCAACAAATCCGCCTATACGAGCCGCTGGGGACACCTCACCTACGGAGCCCCAGCTGGCCCATGGGTGCCCCCCAGCGCTCAGCGTGCCTCACCCACACGCACTCCCACCCTGCGGCCACTCCTGTGTGTGATCCCCACATGGTGAGAGCAAGCTCTGACAGACGGCTACTGAGCACGTGCAGAGAGCCAGCCTGAGTCTGTGGAGGGAGAGACCACAACCTTCAGCTTGAGCTCCACTCCTGGGAAAAGAAACAGAGGCTGTCATCACCCAGCCGGGAGCTACGGGGCAGAGAGACGGCACAGAAGCTGAGGAATTCTGCTGGAGGAGGGAGCAAGAAACGGCAAGAAACATGGAGCGAGCGTACGCATAGGAGATGAGAAAGCCTCAGAATCCCTAGCAGGGCTGGTGGAAATATTTATCACCCAAAGGCAGTCAGTAAAGACTGGAGGAGAGGGCTGCCACTTCAAACGTGAAGACAGCAACATAAGACTCAAGCAACAAGGGCCTTCCTGGTGGCGCAGTGGTTGAGAATCCACCTGCCAATGCAGGGGACGTGGGTTCGAGCTCTGGTCTGGAAAGATCCCACATGCTGCAGAGCAGCTAAGCCCATGCGCCGCAACTACTGAGCCTGCGATCTGGAGCCTGCGAGCCACAACTACTGAGCTCACATGCCACAACTACTGAAGCCCACACGCCTAGAGCCCGTGCTCCACAACAAGAGAAGCCACCGCAATGAGAAGCCGGCACACCACAACAAAAGAGTAGCCCCTGCTCACTGCAACTAGAGAAAGCCTGCGTGCAGCAACAAAGACCCAACACAGCCAAAAATAAGTAAATAAGATAAATAAATTTAAAAAAAAAGACTCAAGGAACATGAAAAATCAAGAAAACATGACACCACCAATACTCTTCCAGTAACCAATACCAAAGACATGGAGAGCTCCAATTTACCTGATAAAGAACCCAAAATAGCTATTTTAAGGGAGTTCGATGAGCTGCAAGGAAACACAGACAGTTCAACAAATCAGGAAAATAACATAGGAAAAAAATGATGTTTAACAGAGAGATAGAAACAGAAGTTCTGGAGCTGAATAACACAACCAATGAAATGAAAAATGTGACGAGAGCATCAACAACAGAACGGTTCAAGCGGAAGAAGAATCTGTGACGTAGAAGACAAGACCTTCAAAATGACCCTGTCTGGGGGGAAAAGCATGAATGAAAAAGGGTGAAGAAAGCCTACGTGATCAATGGGCACCATCACGAGAAGCAATCTACAAACTACTGGAGTCCCAGAAGAAAAGAGGGAGAAAGGGGCAGAAAGCTTATTGAAAGAAATAACGGCTGAGAACTTCCCAAATCTGGAAGAAGAGTTGGACATCCAAGTTCACGAAGCTCACAGTTCATCAAACAAACTTCACCTAAGGAGATCCTCTCCAAGACACACAATAATGAAACTGTCAAAAATCAAAGACAAGAAGAGACTCTTAAAGCAGCAAGAGAAGAGCAGCTTGCAACTTCCAGCTATCCCCATAAAGCAATCTGCAGATCTGCCAGCAGAAACCCTATAGGCCAGGAAAGAGGGGGACAAAATATTCAGAGAGATGAAGGAAAAAACTGCCAACCAAGAATACTCTATCCAGCAAAGCTGTCCTTCAGAAATGAAGGAGAGATAAGACTTTCTTAGATAAACAAAAGCTGAGGGAGTTCATCACCACTAGATCTGCCTTATAAGAAATGCTGAAAGGAGTTCTTCAGGCTGAAACTAAAGGACACTAATAAGTAACATGAAAACATGAAAATATACAATACACTGGTGAAGATAAGTATATGTCAAATTCAAAATACTCTAATACTGGCCTCTTGCCTTCGAAGATGGCCCACACTCTGCCTACGGAGTGTGTATCTCCCTGAATAAACCTGCTTTTGCTTTAAAAATAAATAGATAAATAGGTGCATGTATAAATGCAATTAGTTTTCTTGAAATGTAGTATTAACCAAATTTAAAACATTTCATCTGAAACAAAATGCTGATCTTGAAGGAAGCAATCTCAAGATGGGACCTCATAGTTCTTATGTCATGACATATAGTTACTCTTAGATTTATGGCTGTTAAATAAGAAGCCATAAAGTCTCAAAAATAGCATATTTGTTAACTGTAGACAATCCCGTGTAAATCGTGCCTTCTAAAGTGTCACAGACAGAGAAGAAATGTCACAAAGCCTTATCCATGTCTAGCGTTTCTGCTAAAGCCAAACGAAACAACAACAACAAAAAAACTCTAGTACTGTAATGTGATGGAGGTATTAACCACTTAACTCTAGTATAAAGGTTCGAGGAAAAAAGTATTAAAAATAACTAAAGCTACAATAATTTGTTAATAAATACACAATATAAAAAGAGGTAGATCACAATATCAAAAACATAAGGGGGAGTAAAAGGGTAAAGTTTTTGTATGCAATTGAAGTTAAGCTGTTATCAGTGTAAAACAGACTGTTATATCTGTAAGATGTTTTATGTAAGCCTCAGAAAAAACAAAGCAAAAAAAAAAAAAAAAACGAAAAAAAAGCAGAGCAAAAACCTACAGTAGATACACAAAAGATAAAGAGAAGAGACTCAAGGCACACCACTATGGAAAATCATGAATTCACAAAGGCAGGCAGAAAGAGAAGAAGAAAGGAACATGGGAATCAGAAAACAGCCAGAAAACAACAGGATGGCATTAGTAAGTCCTTACTTATTGTAATTACTCTACATGTAAATGGATTAAATTCTCCAAGCAAAAAGCACAGAGCGGACCCAGCAATTCCACTTCTGGGAACATATCTGAAGAAAATGAAAGCACCATGTCAAAGAGCCATCTGCAGCCCCACGTTTATTGTAGCTCTATTCACAATAGCAAAGACGTGGAAACAACCTAAGTGTCCATCAACAGATGAATGGATAAATAAGTTGTGGGATGGATGGATAGATAGTTATACACAGTGGAATATTATTCACCCACACAAAGGGAAGAAATCCTACCATTTGCAACAACACAGGTAGACCCTGGGGCATTATGCTAAGGGAAATACATCAGGCAGAGAAAGACAAATACAGTATGATAGGGGTAAGGAGAGAAGGAACTGGAGGAAGGTGGTCAAAAGGTACGAACTTCCAGTTATAAGACAAATAAGTACTGGGAATGTGATGTACAACACGATGGTTATAGCTAACACTGCTGTACAGTATATATGAAAGTTGTTAGGAGAATAGATCCTAAGAGTTCTCATCACAATGAAAAAATTCCTTTTTTTTTTATCTATAAGAGATGATGGATGTTAGCTAACTTGTTATGGCAACCATTCCACGATATATTTAAGTCAAATCATTACGCTGTACACCTTAAAAGTACACAGTGCTATATGTCGATTATATTTCAATAAAACTGGGAGCAAGAAGGCATAGAGTGGCTGGAAGGATAAAAAAAAAAAAACAAGACTCAAGTACCTGTTGCCTGCAAGAGACTCACTTCATCTTTAAAGATACACATAGGCTAAAAGTGAAGGGATAGAAAAAGATATTTCACAAAATTAGAAACCAAAAGAGAGCAGGGGTATCTATCCTTGTATCAGACAAAATAGAGTTCAAGCCAAAAACTCTTAAGAAGAGACAAAAAAGGTCATTATATATACTGATAAAGGGGTCAATTCATCAAGAGTTTAAAACAACCATAAATATATATGCATATATATGCATTATAAATATATATGCACCCAACATCAGCACACCTAGGTATACTAAGCAAATACTAATAGGAGAGAGGAAGATAAACTCTTGGGCTCAAGCTGCCCCATCTGACCTAGAAGTTCCATGGAAACAGAATTCTGAAAAAGTATCAAGCCTCCTACTGAGTCCCGTCATCAAGGCAAGAAAACCAGTGGCCATTCTGTAAAGAGGACGGATGGCTCTGGGAGTACCCTTAGACGACCAGACCGGAGGCGCCAGCCTCAACAGATGGAGAAAACTGGTATCAAGCACTCAGAGGAACTTAAATCTAAGAAGACATTCCCAGGAAGGACCCTTGCTTTCCATCCAAGGCAACTCCATGGCATCTCCATGGCTATAGCATTCACATTTAAGCATCAACTAATACATCTTCAGGGACATCAAAGTTATTAATATCCTTTTATGTCATTTTTATTACATCTCACATTCCTCTCATCTTTTTACAAGTCTATATTTGTTATTTAGATTTCTCAGGAGCTCAAGATTAAAAAGGTGTGTGCAGGCATTTTTTGTAAAATATTGTTAGGATGATCTCACCTTGGGGAAGGGGGGAGAGCCATGGGGTAAGTGAGTAAGCTTGGAGTGGCTAGGCTCATGCAAGCCAGGGCCAGCAAGAAACAGTCCCTGCTCCTGAAACAGCAACCTGGGCAGACGCACCGGCGAGGAACAGGCCCCACTCCCTGCATGTCAGCAAGAGGAAGAAGCTATAACTGGAGCACACAGGCCACCAGGCAGGAGGTAGTGCATGTTCCCTATTGGTTAGGACGATGCTTTTAGATCTGCCTCAAGTCCATAGCTCCATGGCCCCCCCACCCAAATGAGTCAGGTCCAAGAAGGCCACTGCTACCACCCAGGGATGGAGGGAGTGGACAGGCTCTTTCCTCCCCGAGCACTGACCCCAGGTCTTCTAAGGGTTTAATGGGATCAGCCCTTGTGCACAGGAACCAGAAGTGGAGGCTAAGCAACTCCTACCTCATCCCTCCAGGGGTCAGCGACCACCTGGCGCAGAAGCTTGCAGGCACCGTCTCATTCCTGGCTGTGCATCAGAATCACCTGGGGAAGTTTTTAAACATACGCACACCAGGATCCTGCCGGAAGACTGACCTATGGGTGTGGGGCAGACCCAGCACCAACATTTAACAAGACCCTTTGGACAGGGCTAAGGCACAGACTGTTTGAGCAGATGTACCTTAAGGAAATTTCAAAGGATACAGGGTTCTAAAGTTCACTTGCTCTATACTTTATAATCACCTCCCATGATGTAGGCAGTGGAAGCAAATGAATCTAGGTTTAAAAATACACTTTAGAAGTGCTTTTCTCTTTTCACTATCATCTCTGGAAATGCCCATTAGGATCCTTAAATTATTTTGCTTTTCCTTTCCAGCCCTTTACTAACTAACTGAATTTGCTACTTTAAATGTCTTGCTAAAATATTTATCATTTTCTATTGAGCCTACTGCTCCAATCTGTGCTTATAATTCTGGCTCCAGTTTTTTGTTTGTTTGTTTGTGTTGTTTTGTTTTGTTTTGTTTTTGCGGTACGCGGGCCTCTCACTGTTGTGGCCTCTCCCGTTGCGGAGCACAGGCTCCGGATGCGCAGGCTCAGCGGCCATGGCTCACGGGCCCAGCCGCTCCGTGGCATGTGGGATCTTCCCAGACTGGGGCATGAACCCACGTCCCCTGCATCGGCAGGCGGACTTTCAACCACTGCGCCACCAGGGAAGCCCTGGCTCCGGTTTTATTTTTTCATATTTAGACTTCTAAATTCTTACCATATTTAATGTCTCTAAAAATACCAGATAAAATAATCACACCCAAATTAAGCATTAACCCCCGAAGGCAGTTACTGGGCTATGTATGACCCCAGTGAATTTCACGGCTGCTGGCACGGGAAATGGAGAAGAAATCAACACTCAAACCTGTAACTGGAAGTACCCGGATATCAGAGGTCTTCAGCAGAAAATACATTCGGCAGAATTCGTGATCAGCATAAGCAGTGTGCCCAAGGCTAGGAGGAGCAAAGGAAATGCAAATAAAGGACGCTGGGTCCCAGACACCCTGAGGGCGCTGAGGACAGTGGCAAGGGTGCTGCAGGTGCCCTGCAGACACAGATGGTGCAACTAGCTCTTCTTAAACCGGGACTCATTATTCTTCGCTCCTCCAGCACCCAAGTCAGTCCAAAAACACATTCTACAATTCCAGGTGGCCACCGATGCCATGAAGAGAATAGTCGGGTCGGACTCTCGTGGGTGAGGGGCTGGAGGGAGGACTGGTGTAGCCGGCAGGCAGGGAAGGCCTCTGAAGAGGCGACACGTGAGCGGGGACTTGAGGGGGGGGGGGGGTTGGGGGGTTTCTGTGACAGGTCCTGATACTGGCCACCCAGCGAGAGGCCGGAAGCCGCCGGCCCACAGCACAACCCAGGGGAGGAGGCGGCTTGCCCCGCAGGAAAGCAATCAGGAAAGCAAGCCGCTGATTACACCCTGACAACAGCCCCGCCCCACCACCTACGGACAGAGGGAGCACAGAGGGGACAAACCTCAGCTCTGGGATCCCGCCGAGCTCCCGCAGGGCAGCTGCACCCAGTGTCCCTCCCAGGGCTTCCCGGTGGGGGGCGGGGGGGGGCAAGCTGACCCACGTGTGTAGGAGAAGGACCCCTACCCAGGCCTCACTACCCGCGACCTATGTGCCCCGCAGGCAAGAGCATGGGAACCTGTGACTGTCAGCAGCTGGGGACCAGGAAACCCTGTGAGCTCCGAGCTACTTGTTCTCAAGCTGTCGTCAGATAAGAAGTGAGCTCCTGCTTCTGATAGCAGCCCTGGGGAGAGGAGCCCCGGAGGGGACCAACCTCTGTCTGAGAGGAAGGAAGGGCACCCAGCCTCAAGGCTCCATGAAACCTCTGTGAACCAGATCACTCCTCTGACTTAAACTGTCTAGGGCACAGGGAAAAAAACAAATTTTATAAAACCAACATAATCTTGATCGAAACACCTAATGACAATACACAGACACATTCGAACAAACACCCCAAGTTAATTTCACTTGAATAAAGATACAAACTTCTATTTTAAAATAGTAGTAAACTGAATATAGTTCTGCAGTGGACAAATAATAGTCTATGACCAAGCAAAGATTATTTTAGGAATGAAAGAATTGCTCAACATTAGGAATTCTATTAATATATGACAATCTCAATAGTTGCCAAAAAGATATTTGATAGCAGTTAACATCCATTTCTGATTTGATGCCTGGAACAGTGCCCAGGATATGGCAGGTGATCAATAAACGGCTGGTGAGTGAATGAACACTGACTTGGTGTTTCTTTGGCTGCGCTACGCGCTGTGCGGGATCTTAGTTCCCTGAGCGGGGATGAACCCATGCCCCTTGCAGTGGAATCGCAATGTCTTAACCATGGGACCACCAGGGAAGTCCCGAATACTGACTTCTGAAACAAAATAATTTATAATCATAAAACAAGTTTATATTAAGGTTTTTTTAAAGGGTAAATAAAAACTAGTAACAAGTGTCCAACTTAAGAAATTAAAAAACAAAACAAATCAGAAAAAACTCAAAGAGTAGAAGGAAGGAAATAAAGAAAACTTGAAATATCAGCAAAAAGTAAAATCAAAGATACAAAGTGAAGATCAGCAAAGCCACAATTCGGTGGTTTTAAGAGAGTGACAAATTTCTGTAAAAAGTGATTTTAAAAAAAGGAAAAATCACAAATAAGTAATATTATTAATTAAAAAAAAACCTAAATTACAAATAGAGCAGATGTTTAAGAGTTCTATCAAAAGCTTTTTTGCAGGCTTCTCTGGTGGCGCAGTGGTTGGGAGTCTGCCTGCCAATGCCGGGGGCACAGGTTTGAGCCCTGGTCCGGGAAGATCCCGCATGCCGCAGAACAGCTGGGACCGTGCACCACAACTACTGAGCCTGAGCGCCACAACTACTGAGCCCGTGTGCCACAACTACAGCAGCCCGTGTGCGTAGAGCCCGTGCTCCACAACAAGAGAAGCCACCGCAATGAGCCCGCGCACCGCAACAAAGAGCAGCCCCCGCTCGCCACAACCAGAGAAAAGCCCGTGCGCAGCAACGAAGACCCAACGCAGCTGAAAAATAAATAAATAAAACAATAAAATAAATTTTTAAAAAAATGCTTTTTTGCAATAAGCTTGATAGTTTGTTTATTTATTTATTTATTGCGGTACACGGGCCTCTCACCGTTGTGGCCTCTCCCGCTGCGGAGCACAGGCTCTGGACATGCAGGCTCAGCGGCCATGGCTCACGGGCCCAGCTGCTCCGCGGCATGTGGGATCCTCCCGGACCGGGGCACGAACCCACGTCCCCTGCATCGGCAGGCGGACCCTCAACCACTGCGCCACCAGGGAAGCCCCAAGCTTGATAGTTTAAAAGAAATTAATAACCAGAACTGACTCAGGAAGAAATAGAAGCCTGAATACGCCCATACTTAATACAAAAATAAAAGCAGTAGTTTAAATTTTTCCCACAAAAGAAACACCACACTCGGATGGTTTCACAGGTGAGTCCCACCAAATTGTCAAGAAATATATCATTCCATCATCTACAATCTCTTCCAGAGAGAAGAAAAGGACGCTCCCCAATTCATTCTTAACCTGGGGACAAAAACAAGACGAAGACCACATGAGGAAGAAAATCAGGGGCCCATTTCACCCACGAATATAAGTGGAAAAATACTAATCAGCAACTAGAATCTAGCAGTGGATAAAAAAGATAGCATATCACAGCAATGCTGGTTGTATACCAGGAATGTAAGAATAGTTTAATATGAGAAAAGCTATAAGTGACATTTATCAAATTAAAAGAAGACAACAGAATCATCTCAATGCGGAAAGAACATTTAATAAAATCAACACCCATTCAAGATAAAAGCCCCACACTGGGAAAAATCGTACTTTCTCAACTTGTTTTTGCTACAACAATATCAGGAAGGGGTAGCTTCTACAAGCATGTCCATTAAAAATCAGGAAGGAAACAAGATTGCTCACTCTCACGACTACTAGTTCATTACTACCCCAGCCAGAGCAATTAGACCCTAAAAAGAAAACCGAGAGGACAGGAAAGGAGGAGGTGAAGCCGCCTTGACTCGAGGTGGCACATGGGCTGGGGTCAGAAGGCCTGGGTGGGAGTCCCCGCTGCGCGCTGACCAGTCCCTTGGCCTCCTGGAGCACCACCCCCCACCCCCGTCTGCATCTCAATATCATCTACCTTAGTATCCAGTGGCTATTACAGCATAGACCACAAAAGCATCAACAGATGCATTTTGAACGTAATCAGTTTATCGAGGAAGCTGGTTATGAATCAACAGCACTCCTACCTACCAGCAACAAACAGGAAACAGTTTTTAAACATACAGCACTTACAATAACTGAACGAACTCTGGAGAACCCAGACAGAATCTAACAAGAGATGTGCACAACCTCTACAGAGAAGATCCTCAACATTTAGGATGTTGGACCCAAAAGAAGGCTAAGTAAATGCAGAATCTTGTGCGTGAACACGCCCACTGAGCTCAAGAAGCTGGTTATAACGTTTACATGGCAGTGGAAAGGGCCAGTAAGAGCCAAACTCCCAGACGTGGGGCCTTATTGTAAAGCTACAGGGACTGAGGCAGGGTGGACAGGGCAGGGCCAGCGAGACAGTGCAGCCCACAGCCCACAGCCTGGCCCACCGCCTGCTTTTCATACAGCCCATGAGCTGAGAATGGTGACCTTTCACTTTCTTAAACACTTGAAAAAATATTTAAAGAAGAATACTCTGTGACACACACGAAAGTCCTATAAAATTCACATTTCAGTGTCCATAAATAAAAGTTGATTTACGGATACGTTCATGTGCGTGTTGTCTACGGCTGCTTTCACTACAATGGCCACATTGAGTACTGGGCACAGACTGCACGGCTCTCAGAGCCGAAAATATTTACTACCTGGCCCTCTACAGAAGAAGTTTGCTAGCCTCTCGTGTAGAGAATCCAGGAAGAGCCTTCATATACAGCAGAGGCAGCATCACAGATCAGTGTGGCAAGGAGGAAGAACTGGGGGGAAAAATTGTAGCTCTACCTCAAGGAATACAGGAAAATCAACTCCACATGGATCAAGGACTTAAATGTCATAAGAAAGCATTAGTTTTTTAAAGAGAAGAAATACCTTTCTGGCCTTAGAAGAGACAAGGATTTCTTAACGAAGACACAGAAAGCACTAATGACAAGGGACAAGACTGAAGAATTTGACTAGATTAAAATTAAGAACTGAGTAATCAAGAGACACTGAAGAAGGACAAGGAAAAGTGAGTAAATGACGCCGTTCATGCGACTTGACCTCCCTTGACTCTCTACCCCACTACCTGCTACTGTGTTATTTTTCTATAAAGCTGATGTTTTGAAAGCTGTCTTAAGGATTTCACATTTAATTCTGTAGCCCATTCAAATTCTCTTTGCTTAACTGGTTTTAATGCTCAATTTTAATTCATTTTGTTCACACCAACGACGCCCACTACAAACATGTGAGCCACATATGTAACTTAACATTTTCTTCTAGTTTCGTTAAAAAAGGGAAAAGAAATAGGTGAAATTAACTTCAATGAATTTTTAATTAACATTGTCCAAAATCTTGTTTCAACATGCAGTCAATATAAAAATTACTAACGAGATGGTTTCTGTCTTCTTTCCTTCTATGTCTTCTATAAACCCGCTGCGTCTGTTAAGCTTACAGCGCACTTTTCAGTTCAGACCAGCCACTTCCGGGTGCCCAAATGCATCTGACCAGTGGCTCCTGCACTGGTCAGGCCTACCTTCCCCTTTCCAGAGGGGTGGGCTTGGGCTGCTTTTTTGATCTCTTAGTTATCTAGACAGACTATATTTTAGGCAATCATTTTTTCCAAGAAGAATCCAAGAGCAATATTTTTTGAGCCCTCGCATTACCTGGGTATGTCTTTCATTATTTCTGCATATGAGATGCCAACCTGACTAAATAATAAGAATCTTGGGTCAGTCTGTTTCTCTCCAAATGCTATAACCACTATTATTATTCCATTTTCTTCGGGCATTTAGGGCTGCTGAGAAGTGTAAAAGCAAATCTGACTTTGGTTCCTTTGAAAAGAACCTATTGGGGCTTCCCTGGTGGCGCCGTGGTTGAGAGTCCGTCTGCTGATGCAGGGGACGTGGGTTCGTGCCCCGGTCCGGGAAGATCCCACATGCCGCAGAGCGGCTGGGCCCGTGAGCCATGGCCGCTGAGCCTGCGCATCCGGAGCCTGCTCAATCCCAACAATACTGCCAATATTGTGAGTTCTCTTTTTACCCAGAACATAACAGCCCTTTTAAGTGCAGGCCCACCGCAGGTTAAGCTTCTTACTTTTGTGAAAGTACCAAAGCACCTCTTAAAAAGCATACTTTTATGTTTAACATCACATTAATCTAGGTCAGAAAACCATTTAAGCGTCATGCCTATCACACTTTACTTGGAAATCTGAATTACTGTTCAAACTGCAAAATTCCAAGTTGTGGCAGAAAACCGCAGAGCAAGGGGGCTGCGTGCCTGCTCTCCACCACCCGGCGGCCGGCGGTCAGGCCATCCAGGGCTCTGCGCCAGGAGAGCGCCACTGGAGGGGCTGGAAGCACCAGCCAGCAGTTAGTGTGCGGCTCCCGAGGCCGCAGCCCCTCCTGTTCATTTCATCTCTGCCAAGGGCTTCCTCACATGTTAGCATTCCTTCTCCTCCATGTCCCTCTTTCTCTCCTAACTTTTGTTCAGTAGCTCTGAAATTCACCTAGTCAACAGGCAATGATCACTCACTTATGTCCAATACTATGCGAGCCACGGGAGGGGGAAATGAGATGCACGGGTCCTCACCTTATGAGATTCCCTTCCGAGGGAACGCCAGTAAGTGGCCTTTCCTGGCTCCTTTCCCTCCTGAACCATTCAGCCCTGAAGCCATGAGGTGGGCAGAGCAAGGAAAGCATCTGCACGGGGTGGGAAGCCTCGGGGGCCCAGGGTAGGGAGGGGAAAGGGAGGAAGCAGGCAGCAGTGAACGCAGGCTGCAGAGAGGGCAGCCGTGCGGGGAGGCTGGCTAGTCCAGGAGCGACGGGGAGCTCGTCCACAGGGCAGCGGTCACACTGTTGTTCTGGCGAGGGCTGTTGGAACCCAAGGTGGGTGAAGAGGGCAGCCACACAGCCCAGGGGTGACAGCAGCAATGGGGACCGGCTACATGCAAGGGGGAGTCATGTATAAGCTCATCTACAAAGGATAACGAGAGCCAGGTTTCACACTGTTGGAAAAGAGCAATACAAATACAGAAGCAGAAAACTGGCACACACACACACACTCACTCACACACTTTTTCTCTTTAGCTCTGACCAGCGAGAGGGCCTGAGAGCAGAAACACTTCAAAAGCAGTGAGCACACCTAGTGAGCAGATCGTGGTTTCTAAAGACCCTTCTCCACTGCACGGAACCAGGGCTGAGGCAGGGAAAGTACAGGCAAGGCCTAGAAAGGAAGAACTCAAAGAATGACAGGGGCAGAATGAGAGGACACAGAAGCCAGTCTGAAGGAGCCCCCACTGGCCAAATCAGAGGCCATCTGAGCGTTAAAATAACGATAAAACTAAATTGGAAACCATGAGCCCATAGTGATATAAATAATTAAAATGAAAGTTAGTGAAGAACAGGATACTTACGTGGTTCCAAAGCGCTTCCCCACAAAGTATTATTTACTACAAAAAGTAACCTGCCAGTGGAGAAGCCTGGCAGACACCGTGAGATCTGAGGCAGAACTAGCAGTAACGGGACAGATTAAAACACATGCCCCGTGACGGGACCCAGTGAGAAGAGCAGGGCCTTGCTTCTGGGCTATTCCCGCCCAAGACGGTAACAATGGTAACAATGTAGCAGCGCTCATTTCCTGGGGAAGGTGGCCCTGTTGTAGTGCAGAGAATGCCCCTGTTCAGAGAACTTACTCAGGAAAGTATGTGGGAGTGATAACAGCAATTTGTTCTCAGAGAGTTCAGAGGGGACACTTCTTTGTATTGTACGTGCAACTTTTCTCTAAGTGTAAGATTACTGTGAGAATTAACTGTGGCAACATATCCAGGCACGTGGCTCAGGGCCTGGCCTGTAGCAGAAGCTCACCAACCCCGGGGCACGATGACTGTTGCTGCCACCCCAGGATGGGCTTCGGAGAAGGCCTTCCTTCCCTAGAAGCTAAGCCAGCTTTACCCAGTCGAGGGCTGAATGTGGAGCCAAGACTAACCCGAGGAGCAGAGCGGGAGCGGCCCTGGAAGGAGGGCCATGACACACACTCCTTTTTCACATTAAACATCCCGATCAGTCATCTCTGAAGTATCTGAAAGTGCTCAAAAGTGGTCCTCACAACTTTAAATGTCTTCTAAATCTGCTTTTCTTCAAAAGTAGCTTTTAAAATTGTTTAAAAGTATTTTCTTTGCCTTGTTTAGCTGTTACTATTACAACATAATTGTCTATCATTTTTCACTGCAAGTGACTCTATCTGTAGTACGGTAAAGCTTCTAAAAGCTACCTGGAAACCTAATCAGTCTCAAAGATATTAATATGCGGAAATTACTCCTGAGTTTCAAAACCTAACAAATAAAACTTTTGTAGCACATCTTGTTTGTAATATGCAGTACACACGGAAGAGTATTAGGATACAGTGTATTTATTTGTAAATAATTTATAAATAGCAATGTCTAAAAAATACACATTTCTACTTTATGTTAAGATCTGTTTTTCTTTAAGGGATTTAAGAATATTCTCTAAAATGTATAGCTTATGTAGAGCAAAACCCTGACATAAAGCAAGCCCTTCACTAAGTGGCCATCAGTCCTGGCCTCTGTGACAAGGATTATGGAAAGGCTTTATTCGTCATTAAAGGGTTCCGCCTGCTGGGGAGAGAATGTTTTAGAGATTTGATCAGAAAACCTTGATAATGCTCCAATATGAAAAATTATACATGCATCACTGCTATAAGTAGGAAATCAAGTATTTCAATGCCAAGCATTTCAGTTTTCCTCGACTACAGCACCGCTGTGACCCGGACCCCAGGAGAGCGGCAGGGCCGTGCCCTTGGGTGCCCTTGGTTCCTCCAGCTCGGTCTCGCTGGCATGGCCATGTGGCCCAGATTACATTAGAAGCTCAAGGAAACCTAATTTATTCATCCAGGTCTGGTCCTTCCAGCAACAGAGCTTCCCTGGAAGCTGCTTTTCAAGTCATAAGTAAACACACAGGAACAATAAAGAGAGGGGAACTAGCAAAATAAAATAAACATATTTCTCACTTAAAACAGTAAGCACAAATGGGTATGTTTCAGGATGGACCAAAATAACTAAGAATAAGAACAGTTACCAGGAAATAAATGTCTTTGTTTAAAGTGAAGACAAAGACATGGATTTCAGGATTAAACCAGTTCTAGGAACGAGCTGCTCCACCCAATCCACACAGCACAGGTTCTGCCCCTGCAAACTGGGGGGTGGGGGAGGGGGCGGCTTCTGGTGAATCTGAGATGTGTCCCCAAGCAGCCCGCGGGCCCTACTGCGTTAAGACCCTCTGCCCAGGAGCAGAATAAGAGCTGGGCCCCAGGCCTTGGGCGTGAGACCTCGGCAAGGTACGGAGACGCCTGGACCCCAACTTCCTCAGCAGTGCAGTCCTCCCCCAGTATCCGGGGATTGGTTCAGGACCACCCCCGAACCCCAGACACCAAAATCTTCGGATGCTTAAGTCCCTTATGTAAAATGGCGAAGTGTCTGCATATAGCCAAGTCACATCCTCCAGTATACTTTAAATCACCGCTAGATTATTCATAACACCTAATACAGTATAAATGCTACGTAAATAGCTGTAAATTTAATGTAAATGCCATGTAAACAGTTGCCAGCACTGCAAATTTAAGTTTTGCTTTTTGGAACTTTCTGGAATTTTTTTTTCTTGAAATATCTTCTGTCTGAGGTTGGTTGAATCTGTGGATTCAGACCCCATGGGTGCAGAGGTCCCACTGTAAATCATCAATGGTACCGGGCAGGGCTCTGAACAAGGTGGTGAGATTACAGGAGATGCTGCATGGGGAACGTGACTCTCCTACCTCTGTCACCCACGGACCGGCAGTCCACCTGGACCAGCAGAGACAACTGGAGACCCGCCCTGCAAGGCTGCTCTGTGCTGGGCTTCAGGGGACCAGGCCAGACCTGCACCAGCAGGCCAGCCAAGGCAGGCTGAGCCGGCAACGGCTCAGCTAGATCATTTTTACGCCACTCCTTGTAAGCCTTGACTTCTAATGTGGTTTTTTTTTTTCTTAAAAAACCGTTTCATGACATCTCATGGATATTTTCTAGTCTTCCTACCTGCACAAACTAGCGAGAATTACCCTTCAGTCAGGGCAGCACACCTGCAGTCTCTTCCTGTCGACCGAGCCCGAGTCTGGCAGCTGGAGCTTCTGTGACGTGTGACGAAATCTCTCTTATTTGTCTACCTTCTGCTCCCAAGACTACCCCCTGCACTTTTCTACAGTCAGTTTGTGTAAACTCACTCTGAATCCTAACCCCAACCAACTGACGTCCACCCTGTGGCTTCCACAGCACAATCCCCTCCTGCCTTCATGAACGCGTCACAGTGAGTACAGTTAACCCCAGGCCCCACACTACCCCGTAACTGGACGTCCACCTACAGGCTCAGGCTGTCAAGATCAGTCAAACTAAAGGTATTTTTTATGCAAAGCACAGAACTTTGGAATTGAGGCCAAAATTACTTAGCATGACAGAACTAAAATCTAGGAAAGTATAGATACAATATGATATGAATTTTAAGTTGACATTTTGAGTAAAAATATTTGTCACATCATTCACTGAGTAAACATATTAAAGAGAAGATGATGACCATTCAACTTAGAAATGTTTATAGGACTATAGCTAATTCTTATAATCCAAATTGTTAAGTCACATATATATTTTTTCAGGTAAAGTTTCCTCATCCACATAACAAACCACATCACAGGATATACAGAGAAGGCCTATGTCCTCACAATTATCTTCACAAAGTTCAGATACATATAATGTTTTGATGGTTCCTAAACCACTTTTGTCGTCTATAATATATCCATGGTATATTATCTGTAAGTATTTTGAAGTGATACTGTTGATAATTCTGTTTTAAGTTTTTTTTTTTTTTTTGCGGTACGCGGGCCTCTCACTGCTGTGGCCTCTCCCGTCGCGGAGCACAGGCTCCGGACGCGCAGGCTCAGCGGCCATGGCTCACGGGCCCAGCCGCTGCGCGGCATGTGGGACCTTCCCGAACCGGGGCATGAACCCGTGTCCCCTGCATTGGCAGGCGGACTCTCAACCACTGCGCCACCAGGGAAGCCCCTGTTTTAATTTTATATCTCCAAATCCCCAGCCTGTGTATTGGAAAACACTGCACTACTTGGGAATGTAAAACTATCCCCTTATTTCCAAATAAAGAAAGAAAGAAATACAAAAACCCTGTAACTCTTCATGATTACAATCAATTTCAGTGGTTTCCCAGTTTAGCTATTAAAGTCTCACCAGTGAAGAAATATCGTAGCATACGTTCCCTTTTATTTCTTTCATAGCAATTTAAACAGGAACAATATTCTTAGCAAAAGAACATCCAATAATACTAGGACCATGAACTTCCAAACTAAGAATACATTTATCAGGCGCAGGATTTCAGTAAGCAGGGATTTGGAATAGCAGTTTTCTAACAGGGTTACGAAATTTGTAATGAAATTGCACCATCTAGCTACCAAAATAAGAAATAACTTGACGATCTATCCAGATCACCAAAGTAAAGAGAATACGACCGAAACCCCTGACTTTCATATAAGAATTTAGGTAATGACTATTAGCTATATTCTGCTTATTACGATTAAAATATAGCATGTTTGTGATAAGACCATTTTATCCATCAAGAGGCATTTCAAGATACAAGAGGTTCTCATATGCCCAAATAAGCGCTTCTCTAAGACAGTCATCCATAATCTCTATGATGTGTGGGTGCTACCTCAGGTCCTATGACAGCTTCCTTCAGAAGGGCAGTGAAATACATGCAGGCAGGTCCAATTCAACACACGCTCCGGTTCTCATCTGAAGAGACGTATGACCTCTAGCAGTCCCAGTACAACACATGGTTTACGTGACTGAGAAGACGAAGGGAGTAAAATCACCAAAACGTTAAATAAACGAAGAGAAAGAAATCTACGCAGAGAAACAGACTCTCTGAGTCCATTTCAAAATAAAGAATTTAAATGCAAAGAAAAAGCATCTGAACTTTAACATTCACAGAACAGATATAAAATGAGAAAACACCCGAGAGAAGACTGTATAAAAGGAGATTGAAAAATTAGGAGTGAGAAATCTTTAAATGGTCCTTTAAACTGAGTGAACCATCCTTGACACTGCTGGTTATTCTTCAAAGCATCTTCATTTACAAAGCTGAAAAGGCAAGCATTTTTAAAGCATAAGGAACACTGTCATAAAACTGCTTTTCTGGTTGTTTTTCAAAAACTTCATAAATCTGAAGGAAAAAAATACTTGGCATGGGCTAATATTGTACTATTAACAAAGTTTATATTTCCTCTTGAAAAGAGAGCAAGTAAGTCAGGATGATGAAGAAAATGCTCAAAGCAATCTGACTCACATATTTATTCTATAATGTATTCCTCAAGTCCATTAGCACAATAAGGAACGGCTTTTCTTCCAACACAACTTCAAAGACAGGCTGGAGAGATGCCCAGATTACAAATATGTACTTCCTTAGCATTGAAAAAAGTGCTCCTTCCAAAAAAATTAAAAGTACCGAAACTAAGGGCACACTACAAGTTATGTGAGAGCAAACACCTACTATTTGAATTTTTGAATAAGGTAGAGAAGATAAGCAATTAATATTATGATTAATACATAAAAATCATAGATCGATACAGTCTGCACATAGTCGTCCAATCACCTCTCCGTGAAATCAGCAGTGTGCACTGAAGTGTGGACACCAAAGAGAGAAAGTAAACATACTCTGCAAGCACTCTGAAACATTTGTAAAAACTGACCACAAACTAGGCCACAAAGAAAGTCTCAATTCCAAATAATCAACATCATACAGACCAAATTCTTTGAACATGCAACTATGTTAGATACTGCTAAAAAAAACCACAACTTTTTAAAAACCGTTATGTTTAAAAACTAAAGACCAGGGCTTCCCTGGTGGCGCAGTGGTTGAGAGTCCGCCTGCCGAGGCAGGGGACACGGGTTCGTGCCCCGGTCCGGGGAGATCCCACATGCCGCGGGGCAGCTGGGCCCGTGAGCCATGGCTGCTGAGCCTGCGCGTCCGGAGCCTCTGCTCCTCAATGGGAGAGGCCACAACAGTGAGAGGCCCACGTACCGCAAAAAGAAAAAAAAACAACTAAAAACTAAAGACCAGACTCCTAAATAGCCCACATGTTAAAGAAGAAATAACAACCAACTACTTCATATTAAAATTCAAGGAGTTTTTAGTATTCAAAAAATTTTTAACTTAAGGATATAAAGCATGCTTAAAGGGAGATGTACAGTCTTAAATATATTTGTTTAAAATTATAAAGACTAAAAGTAAATGAGTTGTGTCTTTTACTCAAGAGGCTAGAAAAACTAAACACCCAAAGAAATTAAGAGGAAGAATAAAGAGTAGATATCAATGAAATGAAAATAAAAGTGAATATCTACAAAACCAAAAGTTGATTCTTTGCTAGAGGGTGTCTCCTTCAATAGTTTTTTCAAAGTCTTATCAAAGGAAAAAAGACACAAAAATTTTGGAAGAAAAGGAAAACTATAACTATAGATATATTTTTTAAATCATAAAAGTATCTCGAAACATCTTTTTGCCATGACTCCGTAAAATGTGCATGAAATAAGCAACTTCCTAGAGAAGCTCCGTGGAAGGGACTGCTGGTTGACCCCCGTGTCTGACCTCCCTACTTATAGCAAAGCTTCCTGCCCTGTGTGCAGCCCACATGTGGTAGCCGTGCTGGTTCCAGAACCCTCGGCCCCTAGCCAGGCAGGCAGCCTCCGCCACTTACCCAAGTGCCTTGCAAAATCATCATTTTCTGACCATGCCAGGCAATGAGAAAATCTGGCAAGTTGTGGTCTGTAGTGATGGAACCTCTGACTGCTAGCTAAGCAAACGGATGCCTGGAATAAAGGTGTCACTTCACAGACCCCTTCGTGACAAAGATCTGGCCAATATAATGTAAATGGAAGTAGTGTGCATCACTTCCATTAATAGCCTAAAAGAGAAGAGGTGGGCCCTTCTCCTACTTCCCTTTTCCTTCTTGCTGGCTGGAACGCAGTCGTGAAGGCTAGAGCCGACAGCCGTTGTGGCCCACGAGGTGCCCTGAGGAATGGAAGTCACGCATGGAGGAAGGAGGCAGAAGGGTCTGGATCACCACCAACCTCCAGACTGACTCGGGACCTTCCAGCTCACTTTAGCCACTGTTGCTTCAGATCTTTCCTGCACCCACAGGTAACCCTAATCCTAACTGATTCAAATATTAATTACCATAATAAACTCAAAAGGAAACAGGAAATGGAATAGACTCGCTTAGGAAAGTGACTTGGTAAAACAAACAGAAAGGACCAGTTTGAGAGAACAGAAGAGCCAGCAACAGAGACGCCAATACTAAGAAGAGTGAGAGAGGAGGAAGACCCGCGGTGGAGACAGAGAGAGGTGACCGGCACGGAGCAGGGGTGACCGGCACCGAGCAGGGGCGCCAGAGAGGCACGCTGCTGTCCTGGGAGCCAAAGGGAGAGGGCACATCCAGGAAGAGCGCCCAGGTGAACCAGGTGCTGCCGCTAATTCCAGTAAGATGAGGACTGAGCATCACACGAGGAGGATTTACCAACCAGGAAGGCAGGTGACCGTGACAAGAGCAACTCAGAAGAGTCATTCACAAGAGGATGGGAAGGGGTGAACTGTAGCTGGTGAGCACATCCAGTCCCACTGAGGAGCTCCGCTATGTGGGGGGCAAGGCAATGGAGCAAGGGGGAGCAGCCACAGCAAAACCAAGAAGGATGAAAACAGTTCCAACCAACATCACAACAGGACCTTCCAATGGAACCACACAAACTGATTCTAAAGCTCATGCAAAGCCAGAAAGATTTAGGAGTAATAGCCAAGACAACCTGGGGTGTGGGAGGAGTGGAGAGGAACAACTAGAACGTCTTTCCCAGACATAAAAACACAGGACTTAAAACAGCAGAGCCCAGAAATACACCCACACACGAGGGGTCTGGGTTCACTAGAGGGCAGCACCACTCACAAGGAGAAAACAAGCAGATCCCTACCCACGACATAAACAAAAACTCCAGATTAGAGACCTAGATGTAAAAAAGAAAACAAACTATTTTAAGAAAACTATTGAGACCATCTCTACTACCAAGATAGGACAGTTTTTTTTAAGGCAAGAGCAGAACAACTTATAAAGAAAAAGGCTGATTAAATTTTATATCAAAATAGAAAAGTTCTGTATATAAAAAGACATTAAGTTAGACAAGTAACAGACTGGGAAGATGTTTACAGCAAGAGACACAAGGGATTATTCCATGACACATGTAATATATGCAACCATAGCATACACCATATACGATATTTATTATTACAGGATATATGACATATGCAACCATTTTACACACACACACACACACACACACACCCCAATAACAAAAGGAAAAACACCACTAAAGAAAATGGGCAAAGATGTGAACAGGCAACACACGAGAAGAAACCACAGTGTCAATTCCAAAAGCCACAAGTGCTGAAAATGGAAAGATTTTTCATAAACTTGGCACCAAAACTCATGTGAGGTTATTTTTAGCATTCTGCCCACCCCCTTAGTGGGACTCTTAATCCATGCTGTTGTGGAACTGTTCATGCATTTGATTACCTCTGACCTCAGTAGGGATTAGAGGATATACAGCATATGCACCACAGCACATTTCTAAAACCAAATACCTCTGGCATCAGGAGTTCTGCATACAGGACTGTGACTGAACTGACACCAGACGGTTGATATGAGGCCAGAGCAATCAATACAAAGCCCCTAGCACAGAGGGAGGCAACAGGTGTGTGTTGCTATTAGTATTAAATTAAAGAAACAAGAAGATACAATCGTACATCCTTCAGATTGGGCAAAAAATTTGTTAAGGGTGACAATTTAACAAATGATGCTGGAACATTTGGATACCATATGCAGAAACAAATAAATAAACTTCAATATACCTCGCATTCTATACAAAAATTAACTCAAAATATAAAACCTAAAACTATGAAACCTCTAGAAAATATATGAAGAAACCTCTATGACTGAGGGTTAGGCAAGACTTCTTAGACACAACACCAAAAGCACAACCAACCAAAAGAGCAAACCCCTACATTTGACTACTTTAAAATTCTAAACTTCTGCTCTTTGAAAGACGCTGTTAAGAGAAGGAAAAGACAAGCCACAGATTGGATGAAAATATTTGCACATCATGTCTGATAAGGGTCTCGTATCCAGAATATAAGAAGAATTCTCAGAACTCAACAGGAAGAAAACAACCAGCCTAATTTTAAAAGGGGCAAAAAAATTTGGACACTTAACCAAAGAAGATATTAGAATGGAAAAATAAGCACAGAAAAGACGTTCAACATCATTAGCAACTAAGAAAATGCAAATCAAAACCACAGGAAATTAAAAAGACTGGCCACACCAAGTGCTGATGAAGGTGTGGAGGAACTGGAACTCAACTGCTGGCTGGAATGGGAGGTGGTGCAGCCACCCTGGAAGACAGTCTGGCAGTGTTTTAAAAAGGTGAACACACGTTTACCACATGACCCAGCAGTCCCACTCCTAAGTACTTACCCAGTGGGATGAAAGTATTTGTCCACACAAAGACTTGTTCACAGCAGCTCTGTCTGCAACAGTCCCAAACCGGAAACAAGCCAGATGCTCCTTGGCTGATACGTGGGTGAGCGCACGGCGGTACACGCACACCGACTACTTACTACTCGGTGGTAAAAGAAAAAGTGAACTGTTGATACACGATGCAACGTGGAGATATCTCAAAACAGTCAGGATGGATAAAAGGAGCCAGACCCAATAAAAAGTATATACCAACTGAGTCCATTCATATACAGGTCTAGGAATGCAAACTAAAGTGCCAGAAGGCAGATAAGCAGCTGCTGGGGACTGGGGTGGGGGGGCATGGAGAGAAGTGGGTGGGAGGGATGCCCAAGGGCCACTTCTGAGGGTGGTGGGCACGTCCGTTATCTTGGCTGTGGCTGCACGTTTTGTGGCAACAGAGGCTTTCATTCCATTTGGAGAACAAATCGGTACAGCCTTTGACAGCACCTGGTGAAACTGCAGCTCTGCCCGCGCTCTGGCGAGCAATTCCAGGTCTGGCACGGCCTCTAAAGGACGGGGGTCGCAAATCACAGGCCCAGGCCTGGTTCTGCTGTTGTGAATACAGTCTCACTGGAACGCGGCCACACATCTGTTTACTGGTATCTATGCTATAGCCGTTTGCAAGCTCGTCAGCAGAGATGAGACGTTACAATGGACACTGTATGGCTCTGAAGCCTTAAATATTTACTGTCTGGCCTTTTACAGAGGACGTTTCCTGACCACTGCTGGAGAGAGACACTGGCTCTTGTGTGCCACGGCACACGCAAAGGAGCCCGTGGAAGCACTGTTCACAAACAGCGAAAGGTTGAAGAATCCTAAATGTCCATCAGTAAAGGAATTAATTACTGACAAACACTGGAATACCATTCATCAATTAAAACGAATAAACTAGAAACATCACGCTGTCTGAAGAAAGCAACTTGCACAACAAATCAACAACAGGATAAAGTTACAAACTCACAAAGCAATGCAGATACACGTAAAAGTAAGGAGCACACCAAACGCATCTTAGTGGTTTTGCCCTTGTGAGAACAGGATCAGAGCCAGCACAGAAAGGACTTCAACTTTCCCAATACATTTTAACTTATTTTTGAAAATCTAATTAAAACGTTTTTAGAAGACCCACAAGTTAAATTTAAATCTGATGTCTATAACATACCAAAGAAAAAAAAGCAGAGAAACTTGCTGACTTTTCCCGCCCAACTGTAATACACATCGCCCCTGACTTCAGAACACTCACAAACTGTACTCCTTTAAAGCCCCAAATGTTCACCAAACGAGGGAATTTTTTCCCTTTTATCTTCTGAAGTCAGAAGATCTACTAATCTGAAATCTACTCTTCAGAGGAAACTGAAACACAGGCCTAGTGTGCTTTGCAGAAACACACAGCTATAAAATTTAAAGCAACTGAAGCTTCAAAGGTTACCTACAGTAACAGCCCGAGGCCCACACTGGAGGTTCCTGACAGGGTTGCAGAATCACTGCCAGGGACACCGGGACAAGTCCTCAGGCCTATGAAAAGGACTATGACATATTAAAATTCCACAGCAACAGACAATAAACTGCAGAAAGAGTTTTTCTCTTTTCAGAAGAGCTGGCGGTGGTGCTGCCGGCAGCACTCAGGCTACGCTACTCTCCCGTTACAGCTGTAAGGGCTCCCTCTAACGGCGGGCTCTACCATGCAGCTCTCCTCATAGCTATTAATCCTGCAGGCCGTATCTGCATGCCAAACCAGGACATTTTAAGCAAAATTATCTAAAACAAATAACCGTTCATTCAACTGGAAGGAAAGAAAAGTGTCTGTGGGAGTGTGTGTAAAACTTACTGGAACTGCTGGCTGCTGATAAAGCTAACTAACCGAGAAACTTCTGATAAAAAACCCAAAACAGGGCCTCCCTGGCGGCGCAGTGGTTGGGAGTCCGCCTGCCGATGCAGGGGATGTGGGTTCGTGCCCTGGTCCGGGAGGATCCCACATGCCGCGGAGCGGCTAGGCCCGTGAGCCATGGCCGCTGAGCCTGCGCGTCCGGAGCCTGTGCTCCGCTACGGGAGAGGCCACAGCAGTGAGAGGCCCGCGTACCGCAAAAAACTAAAAAAAGAAGATTTATTCTTATTATTTTAAGGCGTGATAACGGAAACCTCACCGGGGCATTTGAGGCACACTACCCAGCCTGCAGGTATTCACCCCAGGTCACGTGCCCAAGGGCAGTGGCTGGTAGGAGGCCGTGGGTTCCAACAAAGCCACATCACACACCTGTAAGGGAGACGGCTGGAGGCCACATACAAATAGCACGTGCATTTAAAAGCCAGCCCTGAAAACTTCCCCCGACCCTTACTTTGTCATCAGCCAGGGCCATGCAGACAGCCTGCCCACTCTGTGCAGGGAGAAGGGATGCACCCGGCAGGAAGGGGTCAACAGGGGGTCAGAGCAGAACAGGCCTTGGACCCTGACTCCTGAGCTCCCAAGCAAGGCCACTGCCCCACCCAGGACGGGACTGGATGTGGGTCCAGGGAAGCAACGTCGCACCCCAAAAGCCCCAAATCTTCTATCCTCCCAACTGGAGGGTGGGGGAGATGGGAAGGGGCTTGTAAACGTGTAAACAGACATCCAACACTTGAAAGATGCTTCTAGTTTTCAAATGTGAATGTGTGAAACAGACTGCTAAAATGCCACTGTTGACAAAAATCATTTGGTTACCTTCTCTCCAGGTTTGGGTGACTGCTGCAACTTCTCATAATCTTTCTTAGTCTCCAAAATTTTTTTGACAAGTCCTCCTGTTGAAAACCAGTGGTTTTATGTTAAAGTGATTCTCTGCCCTAAGAAGCTATCCTGTTCTAAAGGGGTGGGGGGCTGGGGGTGAGGAGGGATACTTAGTTCTTATCCTTTCTCTCTCTATACTGAAACGGCTTCAGATAATCATTGTATGATAAAAGGTCAAAGCAATTCTCTCAGCCTATTGTACACTAAGTATGAATACTTTTTTTATATTGGGACAAGTCATCAACTTTTTTTTTTTTTTAAAAGGATTACTCGTGGCATAAATATCATATGAAAAACCATTTGAATATATCTTGTTTGGTACGTTTGACCTTGGAACTATGTGAATATTTCACATAAGGGAATATTTTACATAGGTAAAACAAAATTAAATCAAAAATTTCAAAGCCTAAAACTTGAAAGCAAAATGCAACTATAAACGTAACAGTATCGAAACCTTGAAGCATCATGAACTGTTAGCTCATATTTGAAATCGTGTATCCACTGAATCAGAAGCTGGAGCAGTGTCACAATCCGTGCTCTGCAGGACTGAGGCCCGAGGAATAAGAGGTTCATCTGAAACCCTGAAATCAGACCTGCCTCCTTCCCCTTGACCCTGTTCCCGCCCCATCCCCCGTTACAGCTATGCAGGCCAAACACACTTATCATCACATCCACCTTCTCCCATCATGCCTTGCAACCAGAGCCCTAAGACCCTGGAGGTACATCAGAGAAAACCCACAGGAGCAAATGCCTCCCTTTTTCTGGTTCTGAGGGACCATGAAGCAAATATCATGAAAGAGTCCCTTCTAATTGCTCCTTGAGGACAGAAGCGATGGTGACTTTTTCATTTTGGTTTTTTGCTTTTGTTTCTTAATTTTTTATAAATAAATAAAAAATAAACATAATAGTATCATGCTGGCAAGCATAACCGGACAGAGAAGAATTGGTTGCACGTCCCTAATGGGATGTGCACTGAGAACAAAAAGGCAAGCAGATCTGCCAAAAACGATCCTAGGGTGTTTCCAGTAATCACGCTGTTGTTAACCACCAGTGGTGTTGCTCTAAATTGCTGTGAGTGCACAATGTAGGGTAAAGACACAAACAGCCACTGCTGCTGGGAGCCAGGATTGGGGCACGAGACAGGAAGGAACGTACCTGCAAAAATAAAGAACTTAGGAAGAACCCTGCGATCATAAATCTAAGTTGGAAATACCAGTACAAACTCAGGATATACTTTCCTACAAAAAAAATTAGAAAACCCCCAGAAACAATGACCAACCCAGAAGCAAGTTGCAGCCAGGCTCCTTAGAGACACCGGGCAGGAAATACACAAAACGAGCCTGAAACATCTGTCCTACCACAAACAAGGAAGCTACAAAGTCCACTGGGACGTGTCAAAAGGCCCCCACGGTCAAACACTGGACAACAGAACATCAAGGAGAAAGCTGAGATGGACTGAAACGGAACACGTCGAGTGTGTTAAAAACCACGACATCATACAGACAACAAGCGCTTGCTTCGGCAGCACATATACTAAAGTTGGAACGATACAGAGAAGGTAAGCATGACACTTGTGCAGGGATGACATGCAAATTCGCTCCATATTTTTGTAAATCAGCTACTCCAATAAAAACTAAAAAAAAACCCACCACCACCACCAAAGCCCTCGTTAGTCACCCCTGAAGGTGCCAGGAGACAAACGCACTATTAAGAAAACTGATCAATGAAGGGGAAGCACGAAGCTGGGCCTCGGAGCGGCGAATTCCTGCCGAGGGGAAGCCTCACAGTGTGGAGACTGCCCACCAAAACGTGCTGGAGGGGCGAGGGGGCGGGACGAGAATGGTCACCGTCCCCACAACCCTCATGAAACAACAGACTGAGACCAACCAACAGGCACAGAGACGGGCAGGTGTGATGAAGAACCAACACCACTTGTCAAGTGTTCTTGACCAAGTCTCTAGAACCAATTTACAGGAACCGAAGAACATGGAAGAAACCCACAACACTGGGGTGTGACAAGCAACACCCAACGGTGAGGAACTCTGCTGGACAACCGACCAGCCTCTTCAACAAATAAACTACAAGGGGGATGGGGTGGCAGGGGACCTACAGGCTAAGAGCGGCTTCAGAGTTAGATCCACCAGCTGCAAACACAGGGACCCTATCTGGATTCTGACTCATACAAACTAGAAAAAAAACACACAAAACCACTGGGGAAAAAAACAGGCATTTGATGATATTAAGGAAGGACTGCTTTTTTTATATATAGTAATGGAGTGACGGTTATGCCTTTTAAAAAAGAACATGTTTATGGCAAAAATGATGCTCTCCAGGACTCGAAAGCAGTTGGTGGAGACTGAGGTCAGACCAGATGACCGCTCACCACACAAGCTGCACGACCGTCAGGGGCTCACGAGACTATTCTCTCTGCTTCTATAAATGTTTGAAATCAAAGAAGACATTGTGCTTGGGAAGAAAACAATATGACAGAACTGTCGACCTGGGAAGGACTTCAGGGGTCATCCAATCCCACAGTCTAACCGTGCAGAAAAGAAGTGATGTCATCCCCACAACTGCCTACGGCTGCCCCCTGGGGTCCTGGCCACCCCCCGCCCCCCAGCAGCTTCCATCGCCTCCCAGAATAACACACACACGGAGGAGGCATCCGTGCCCACGGCATCCCATCTACTGCTACTCAGACGCCTGACCAAACCCTGGCAGACAAAGCTCATTTCACCAGATCCTTTCACAACACACGGAGCAGACACACGTGTGCACACACAACCCCACGACTCACCGTGCTTCTCATCTTCTAATTCCACCGCCTGTACCTGAGCAGGAAAGGAAGGAGAAGAAGAAGAGATTCAGATTTGTTGGAATCTCAAACTCATGCTTGCATGCCTCTCAGCAGAGGTGACAGAATCAAAGATGGCAGAGAACCAACTGAAACGCGGGCGGAAAATTCCGTCTACACAAATGTCTAAGTTGGAGAATTAATTCCAGTGCTGTCTGAGTGTGATTATTAAACATACACTGTGGCTGACCAACCATTTCAAGCTCTGACGTCTCAGAGAGCTGGGGGGCGGCCTCCACCACAAACTGGTCGGCGTCCTCACTGTCAGAATTCTGTGACTCTATGATCACATTTGAGACGGTTTTACCACTTCCTGTCCTAAATGCAAAGAAATCAGATTAAATTAGAAACATTCTCTAGGTCACACGTCCTCATCAATCCCAGCGCCTGGAACTGTGTCTGAGGTTCCCTGAGAGGAGGCCGGAGCTGAGACGCAGTCTGCGAACATGCAGTCTGGGGAAAGCCACCAGGCCCCGCCCCACTGTGCCACCCCGCCCCGCGCCGTGCCCTCCTCCCAGCCGGGCTCGCTGCGGGACCAGCCCTGGGCCTGCAGCCCCTCTCCAGGAGAGGCCCGATCTCCCAAGTCGCAAATCTCAGGGCAGGGGTGGCACTCACTGGTGGCCCTGCTGGCCAGTGCCACCCCAGACCCCGCTCCTTGGTCTCTCGCAGGAACACAGCAGCCTCCTCGAGGCCCCTCATTTGGCTGCTGGGTGCTGTCCCTGACCTACGGCCCCGCCCAGCACCCTCACTTACACACTGCCTCTCCCCGAGGGCCTGCCATCATTCTGGACCAGTCCAATGTCCACGGGCTCCTGACCTGGTCTCCCTGGTAACCGCCTCCATCCAAGGGCTCTCTCCTGCCTCCAGTGGCCACCGCCGGAACTGCCCCGCCTACTGTCACCCGGCGGCAGACCACCACCAGCTGCCTGCTGCTTAGGCACTGACTTCTGCTGCGCCTGCACTTGGACCACAGCCCCCAGACCCCAACACTCCATGGCTCCCCACCAGCCCCTCCTGCCCTCATTTCTTCCCTACCAACCTGACACAGTTACGCTTCAACAAATACCCTTCAGCCCCTGCCACTCTCTCTCCAGCGCATGTACACACGCGTGCACACACACCCTTCAGTGGGATGGGAGGTCCAGAAGCAGTCCCTGCACTTGGGTGTGAGCTCTCAACACAACACCTGCTTCCCACTAACACCTTCGGCTCCAGCCGCCCGTCCTTGCCCCACCAGGACCGACCCTGTCTCGTCCTTGGTCTTCCACGCCCTCTGTACACCCCGTCCGGCCTGCATCCCACCACCTCCAGCTCCCGAAACCCTCCCCCACATCCTTCCCCTCAGCAAACCCTCCCCATCCTCACCCTCGTCCCCGAATGCTGCCGCCACGTGCCTGCCCCACGAGGCCTTCCTCCTTCTGGCCTCCGACCGCCAGGTCCTGAGGAGGGTCGAGGTTTTCCTTGGGCTTATGGAGGCTTCCAGATCTTTCTCCCTAAAATCTCCCAACTCTGAATCTCACGTTGTCAGAGATTCCCCGAGAATCAGAGTCTCGCCCTGAACCCCATTATGAGTGCCGCCACCTGCCAATCCCAGGCCTCACCCCGCATTCCAGGCTCCTGGCTTCACTCTTGAGGATTTCAAGGGCTGAGAAATCACTCCCAGAGTGATGCCTTGTCACTGCCACTGACAGCAAATGCTTAACCGCGGATCCAAGCACCCACTCTGTGGCCTCCCCCACCCATCTTCCCAGCTCCGGCTGGAGAACAAAGTCCACGCGGTGCTGAGCCATCGCTCCGCCCCACGTGCCCCAGGAGGCACGCCACAGACCTCTGGGGTGCGGCTGCCTGTCCTCCACAGGATGTTCAGCAGCATCCTTGGCTCCAAGCCCCACCTAGAGGCCAAGGGCCTCCCCTGCACCTCCTCCCCAACCACGGTGCTACAAAACGCCCCCAGACGTGGCCCCGGGCGGGGGCGGCCCCCGGGTAGGACCTCTGCCCTCGCCCGTTCACCAGCCCCTCTCGTGGAGGACACTATCCACCACCTCCTCTCTCCTCTGCGCCCTGCCCCTCCTCGCCCAGACTCGCTGTTGGCTCAGGAGAAAGATGAAGAGCCAGGGTCTCACCTCCTGGGATCTCACCTGCCCGCCAGCCCCCCGGCCTTCGCTGAGGCCATTCCCTCCACACGTCCTGGCCCACCCAGGGGCTCTGTTCCCACAGTCCCCTCTCCCCACCCCGCAACGCCGGCATCTCCAGTCTCCCCCTCTCCACTGGACCATCCCCCGCACCAGAAAAATGTGCTAGCCGGCTCATCTTAAAAACAGAGACCCCTAACTTCCCTTGACATTGTGCATCCCTCCGCTTCCCCCGGCAACCATACGTAAAATACGTCTACGCCGCCTCCAGGCCCCGCCTCCCGTTCCATCTGAAGCCCACTCCGACCAGCCTGTTTTCATCTTCCTAGTTTTTTGTTTTGATTTTCTGTACTGGATCCACAGGTAGATTTGTAAAATTTATAACAGCCCTGCCTGAGGCTTGTCTTTATACTGCTGATGACTTTCTGACCACCTTTTGTTTTTTAATTTTTGTGCAATTAAGCCTTTAAATTTTTTTATCCTATTTTTCCCCTAATTGTTTTTATGCTTAGAAAATCCTCTATGTAGAGATGGGGGCAATCCACTTTCCCTGTAACTGTAAAGACATAACTGTACGAGCACGAACACCTGTGTTTTCCCTCGCTTCTATCTGAAGTGTGTGGCACGCACGAGGTTTGAGGTGACGCTCTACCCCGGGTTCTCTTCTACTCAATAGCAGGTGCTCCCTGCGCCGTCTGCTGCCCGCTCCGCCCCCATCTCTCAGCACACGCACCATCCTCACCCATCCCTGTCCCACCAGCGCCAGGGAAGCCCTGCCCCTCGGTGCCAACGCGGATTCCAGGGCCTCACCTGTCCGTCGTCGGCACCTCCGCACTCTCCGGCCGCCTGACCCGGGGAGGCGCGGGCCGTGCGCTCCCGGGCCGAGGTATCCTCCTGAAAAGGGATACAAAACGCTTGCACGTTTCAAAGTGGACAGATGAAAACCCACATTAATGTTAATGCTAACTTCCAGGCCACCATCAATATGCCAGTTAGGACACAGCCTGCAGCATATTAAGAACGTTCCATTAGCCTGACAAGTCTAAAAGTATCCATCTTCTAATCTTACATTCTCGTTAATTTTAAGGTACAAAAAGTAGTAACCTAACTATCAGGAATCAAACCATGACATAATTTAGCCTAAAGTACGAATTTCCCTAAATCTCTAAAACATTCTACGTGAGCTAGTTACACCTCAGGTACAAGAAAATTAAACAGTTTTTGCTTTCTTTGTACACACACTTCCTCACAATTAAGCCCAAGCATTACATGAGCTGTGGAAGGTACGGAGAGGAGCAGGGCAGCTGCCCGGGTGGGAACCAGAGCACACGAACCTGACGGCGGCTGGGAGCTCGCCTGGCAGCTCGGAATTCTCCGGCACCTCACACTTCTCCTGGCCAGAAGGTCCAACGTCTCCTTCTGGACAGGCAGCAAGCCAACCAGCAGTTCACAAAGAAAGAAACAAACAACTAGTAAATATGTGAGGAGACAGCAATCAAACAACTGCAAATGTAAATGAGCTTTTTTTCATCTATCATTTTGATGGAGTTCAAACAGACACTTGATATCTAAATTTGGGGGGAGATTTGGGGAAACGGGCACACTCAAACCCTGGGAATACAAACTGGTTTAACTTCTCCAGAAACAGAATTCAAAAGGTAGGTCAATCAAGTCAGCAATTTAACTTAAAGGAAATACAAGCTAAGGAAAGAAGCGGACACGTGTAACCTCGTGTCAAGACGCTCATCCATCAGCAGTTACAACAGCGACAGACACGAGGAAGCTTCAGGGAACTGCGGTCTGCGAGACCCTCGTATAAAACAGTCGTCATGTTAATGTACGTATCATCAGTAGAGTAGGGTAACGTATCTGATCATTGCACACACAGGTGGGCTCTAGAAGGACACCCGTTCGAGTTACGAGCAGGGGCACTTGCTTTTCATTTTCTTCTCCATAGTTTTCTGCATTTTTACGGTTTTTCACTTTGGCTCTGTACCATATTGTTTTTATAATCTGAATAAAGTTTTGTTCATTTTGATAAATATTTAATCAGTAAATAATAAGCCCAAGCTATAATAGTAAGACAATTAAATTTACTCTTACTATTTAAAGTAAAAGGACTTTATACATTAGAAAATAGTAAAATCAGAACTTGATTATTGGAAATACAGTTTACACTCAGGAAGAAATTCTGAAATGTATTCTTTTGAAACATATTTTCATAAAATATGAAAATTAAATCTTAACTTGGTGTAGTTATGTTTCCTTAAGTTACTTTCACTAATACAATTTGTAAAACATAAACCTGAGAGTACATGTTAATAACTATACACACGTACACAATTTACACCAAACAGATTTACTTACGGCTATTCCTTACCTGCATCACTAGGAGAATCACCTGGGGAAAAAAAAAAAAAAGGTACATCAGAAAATCAACTTCTGTGTTAGGAAACCTCAGTATATTAAATGAGCAGAACAGGATTAGAGAGAAATACATAATTAATAATTTTGGATGTCTATTGGGGAAAAAAGAGGTCATTTCCTCATAGCCTTTTTTCTAGTTTCCTATTGCCACTGCTTTATCTTCAAAGAGAGAAAGACAAAGAACAAACAAAACTATGAATCAGAACATGTTATTACATGGAAACAGGAAGCAGCGATGAGAAGAAAGTGTATCCATCGAAGAGATGAATGAAAGAAACAGAAGAGGGAGAAGGTGACAGAGCCTCGAAGCCACGGATGGACCGACTCCATGTGTGCGGGACGAGCCAGGGGTGAACTGGCGAACACACCTTGGGGCATTTTCCAGGCTCTGGATGGAAGCAAACAAGAGCCCGTCTTACATAACTCAGCAGCGAGTGTTTCTCCATCGGCTCCTAAATTAGAAGAAAGTGTCTCTGCTCCACACAGGCCTGCCTTGGCACTCTTCCCCCAGGACCCTTCAAGTGCCACTTTATGGGGACAAATGTGACCGACGCGGCCACAGTCAACGAGTGAAGCCTTGCAGGGGTGGGTGGACCCAGGAAGGTCTCTGTGTTACACTCCTAAAATGCATGAACACGTGTGCAGAAGACCCAAAACTCCCTGGATTCAGGTGAGGGCCTGGACAGACACCCCCCGGGGATGGGCCCAGCTTACCCTCAGGACACACAGACGTGACAGACAAGCGCCCCTCGGACCCCGGAGCTGTGCACTGGCAGAGGGGACCTCGAGCGCTTTGGGTGGCCTGTGGACGCCGTGGTCAGAGCCACAGAAATGCTGCCCCAAAGAGGGCGGCTCTAGGGGTGCGGGGGCCCGCTTAGGGCATCGGGGGGACCCGGGAGCCCTCCAGGACTCCACTTGTGTGGAACACAGAGCCTCCCGGAGGTCCCGCCCCACAGAGGGACAAGGTGAGGACAGGCCTGGGGAGCGTGGCTCCAGGCAGAGCCTCTGGAAGACGGGGTGATGGGGGCTGCCCGGGAGGACACACAGCGGCCGCAGCCGCCCTCCTTGCTGCCCTGTCGCCTGCTGCGCGGGAAAGAGGCCAGCGTGAGAGCCGCTGGGCCTCCGGGGCCCCGACGCCACACCTCCAGACTCTCTCCAAAGCCCATGCCCTCGGTGTCGCTGGGGACAGGCCGTGGGTCCCGGAAAGGTGGCTGAGTCACGAGCTGATGCCCAGGTGGTGAGGGCACACGGCAGCCCCGCCCACAGATCGGCCTGGCCCCTGGGCGCCCCGTCCTCGCGGATGCCCAGGTCCTCTGCGGCTCCACCTCCTCCCCAGATCCTGGGGCCAAGGCGGCCCGGACGTGCAGGCGCTCTGTCCCCCTCGGATCCCTCGTCCCAGGAGAGCGCACCCTCACAGCCGGCCGCGCCCCCCTATGAGCTTGGGAGCCTGCCCTCAGGTGTCTGCGCGCCTCGAGACTCTGCCGCCCCCCCCTCCCCCGCCACTCCACAGCCCAGGCCGCTCTCGCCTCTGGACCACGCGCTGCTCTGCCCACGTGGAGGCCATCTGAGTAGGGCTTAGCCACTCATCGTAAAAATGCCATCGGCTTCCTGCTGCGAAGCTCCCTAACGTGGCCACTGGCCCCAGCTCTCACCCCTGGCCCTGCCCAAAGGCTCTCCCTGACCCTCCCCGAGAGAGTGCAGAGTCCCCCCCCCCCCCACTGCCCCCAGCACCCTCAGGGCACCTACTGGCTCTGCCCACTCGTGCACTCACTGCCTCAGGGCCTAGCACACAGTAGGCCTTCAACCAACATTTTCTACTGGAACAAACTGACAAATGTCGGCCCTCACCTGGCCGTGCCCCTGCCGCCCCGGTCCCAACACCCTGCACCAGGCCCGGCACTGGGGCATGTGCACCCCTCCGTGCTCGAAGGAGCTCCAGGGCCTTAAAAAGCAAATGCTGAACGTGGACTTTACCACGACTTTTTTTTTTAACTGCTGAGAAAAATTATGCCAAAAGCAGAACCCCACTGAGGTGGGACTTAAGACACTCAGAGAACGTCACAGACAGAAAAGTCACAGTCGTGACAGCGCTCTGAGCTGCTTAAGGTCCTCTTTGGACCTGAAACCTGGGGGATGCAGCTCGGCCTCTGGGACCCCCAGCAGCGACTGAGGCTTGTTCCTGTCGTCCCGACACCCCGGGCTTTCCCACAGTATCTCAGGAGGAACACGGGGGACACAGGACAGTCTGCTGCCATCAGGCAGTGACTAGAAGACGCTTTCTAGTTTCTGTAAAAAGGCAAAAGTGAGCCATTTGCCACGTTCGGTCCTGATGGTGCGAGAACGAGGGACTGGACTCTCTGGGGGTGTCAGAGACTCAGGGAACCTGTGGCTGCAGCCGTGGCCTCGGGCTGAGAGGCCTCCACACAAGCGCCACACCTGGGGCGCCGGGTCTCCCTCACGGGACAGGAGTGGTTGGCACGGGGCCCCTTTCTCACCTTTCTGCTTTACTGCTGGTTCTGGCTCAGCACTTCCTCGCGGCAGACTAGATGAATTAGCATCTGAAACACTAGCTGAGTTAGTATGAGCTTCCTTTGTTCCTGATGTAAGACAGTTAAATGGGTTATTAAGACGGAACTGGTCATCAGGCACCTTACTTATCTGTGCTTCCCCACCACAAGCTTCCCAAGGATGACCCAGGGCAGCTTCTAGAAAACGGCACCTAGAACACTCCTCCCAGGCCTGGCTCTGGGATCAGGAGAGCACGAAGGGACTCCCAGACGTGAGCAGACCCCGCCCACGTGGCCCAGGCAGAGGCCTGGGCTCCCACAGCCAAAGCACCCTGGCCCCCCATTTCCAGGACCACCCGACACTACCAGTCTCCCCTCATCTCCCCACGACAGCCAGGCCTGGGAGTCACAAGCTGCAAATAGGTTGCAACTTCAGGAAAGCAAGAGGAGAAGGAAAAATATTTCTGGCCTCATGCACAGCCCTAGACGTGTCAAAAGCTCCCAAACGCTTGCCTCCTGATTACGGACTCATATGCGAATGTTTATAAAAATAGAAAAAAACACCAAATACCTGAGAAATAAAACATTTTTTCCTAGTAAAAACAAAAGGATGGGTGCTGGGGGAACAGATTTTGAACTGTGGCAGGACCCAGGGAGGAAACCTGACCCGTTTACTAAAGGACCCTCCCACACACTCTCTGAAATGGATCCGGAGGCAAAAATAAAATTAGGAAAATGTTCCCTTTCCTGAAACACGATCTTATAATTTCTTAAAAGTACTCAAAGAAATAGTTTATGTCAGAATTAAACTGTCACTAACTATCAGAGAACTGCTTGATTTTATGTAGTGCAACTACATAAAATAGACAACATATAATTTTCTGAGGAAATTTTTTTTTTTGATCTGCAAAAACGATGCTGACTTAAACAGTCTGATTCATGTCTACAGTTAATTATTTATGATATCTCATAGGACCAACAAGAAATACCATTAAGTTTTAAAACAAACAAATCTAAAAATAAGTATAAGTTAGGCAGCTGTAGATTGTCAATTTTAGAAGAAAACACCCCAATAACTTTAAGTTGTCATATGTTGTTTGAAAGTATCAAATATTTTCTATATTGTACAAAACCACCAGCACAGTAAGTAAATTACAAATGCATTACTTCTGTCCATAGCTTGAGGAGACCAATGACACTCTGCACAATTTTATCTCCTCGAAGCTCTTTCTTTCTTTACTTTTTTGAGAGGCCTATGATGGTTGTTTTAACGTTTCTAGTGGTATTCTTAAGTAAGGTTTACTAAACCCCAAATTCACACAAACAGAAAGAACATAAAAACAGACTATCATTCACTAATAATACTACAATCGATTCTTAATCAGAGGGCAGGTTAACCAACTTGCCAAGCAACAGCTTTTAAAACAATAACGCACCCATAAGAAATTAAAATTACTACGAATTGGAAAAAAAAAACAGTCAGTGCATTAGCACAATCTGCTGAGTTAGCGGCCATTACTGAGCCCTGCAGGTAAGGACGTGGGCGGAGCACCGCGCCTTGAGGGGGTTCTCATCCCAATAAGATCACCCGCGCAAAGCTGGGGGCACCGGCTGGGGCCACGGAGCCTGCACCAGTCACTCTCCCTGAAACTCACCAAGCAGCGCAGAGCCCACAGCACTGCACAAGCAGCTTGCCGTTCTGCCAGGCCTCTGTGCAAAGTTCAGCTGCACGGAGGTGCTGACTACATCTGAGGGTAAATGCAAATAACCAGGGTTTAAAATGGGCGGATCTGCCGGGCCCAGTGACCAGCCTTAGCATCATATCATGGGATGCAGAGACACTAAGTGCATCCTGACAGGACACAAGGTAAAGGGCACAGCATCACCTACGTAGGGGTGAGGGAGAAGCAATCTCTTTAACCCAAATCTGATCAGGCCTTTAGATCTAACAGAAATACCGGGGGGCGGGGGGTGGCGCCATAAGTTAAATGACAGCACGGGAGCGATGAGACAAACACAGGGGAGGGAGCGCTGCACAGGGCACGCAGCCTCACCTCTCCACAAAGTCAATGCTCTGGAACGAAGGTGGGGGAAGGGGGGCAGAGGGAGCGCTGCACAGGGCAAGCAGCCTCACCTCTCCACAGTCAGTGCTCTGGAACGAAGGTGGGGGAAGGGGGGCTGTTCCACATTCAAGAGGTTAAAGACACAAAAAGAATAATAAAAAACATACAGTGTGTTCTGGATCCTGATTTTTTTAAAAATAACATTGTTGAGACAATAAGAATGCAGCCTGGGTTTTAGAGGCTCTTGGGGAATGACAAGTCTGTTGGGTGCAACAATAATTTTACGGCTATGTAGGAACATTTTTTTTTTTTTTGAGGTGCATGCTGAAGTATTTAAATGGAATTATTTAAAGTATTAAAATATTTTTTAAATACTCTGAAATATTTCATAAAACTACGTCACTATAGATGAAGCAAATGTGTCAGAATGTTAGGACTACTGAAACTACATGAGAGGTACATGGGTGCGAGTCATTCTACTCTTTCTATGTATTTTTCATAATGAAAATGTCTAAACAATAAAACAAAATGAAATGAGCGAACCCGAGCAAAATGAAGACATGGATGCCGTAAGGTTCCGGGAAAACATAAGACGACCAAACAGCTGTAGAAGGAGCGAGTCTCCTCAGACAGCCTGTGTGACAATGTGAGCAGGGGAGGAAGACGTTCATGTTTTGAGAAAGAAATGGATAAATTCCTTGTTGAATTCTTCAATCCACCGGCAAAGGCAAATGAGAACCACCAAGCCCAACCATTGTCCCGGGACACCCCAACAGTAACGCGGGCCGGCCAGGCCCTGGAGCAGTCGGCACGACCCGGCCAGGCGCTGGTCTGAAGCGCTGGCCAGGAGAGGAAGGGGGCTGGGAGGACACACCCAGTGGCCCGGATCTGGAAGCCATAATCAATCTGGGAACTTAAGGAACCCTAACGACTGCTGGCAAACCCTGAATTCCGGAAGCAAAATGACTGCCAGTGCAGGACGACACTTGTGATGCCAGGGACCCGGGGTGTGTGCAGTGACAGGACTCAAGGGAGGAAGGGTTTGCGGGGAGGGAGGCTCACTAGGGCCACCCAGGGACAGGGAGCGCACAGGACTCTGCTGGCGGCCACCAGGTGGCGCCAGGCTTCCTTCTAATCTCCACAAAGCGCTCAACTGAGAATCGCCTGCTGCAATGTTCTGTGCTTCTTAAACACTGAGCTTTCATTATTTTCACACATGCAGATAAAGATCTATACAGATCCATAAAGTCTAACATACGTCTAAAGAACTACCCCAATTTATTTTAAATCCAGCATACCGTCTCAGAACAGCGCTGACTCACCCTGACTTGGGGCTCTCGAGTAAACTTTATATATAAAGTGATGGGTACTAAAGCAATGGTGCACGACATGTCTGTGACAAGCCAGTCACTTCACGATCACCACCGCATTTACCCTCAAGGCAGGTCTTCTCACACCCGTGTACCCACGAGGAGGCACTGGCTCAGAGAGCACACCTGTGCAGCTCGTTCCAGGGCAGCAGGTACACAGGTTTGGGTTTGGATGCGAGGTGTGCCCACGTGGGCCGCCCAGGGCCTGCGCAGGGCAAGCCCTCACTCAAGCTTCGCCCCGCCCACTCCCCTCTCCTGCAGTACCAGGACTGCCCTGTGCTGCCCCCCACAGGACCCGCCTGTGGCTGAGAAAAGCTCCTGCAGAAATGAAATAAAACATCACAAGATGCAGCTGAATTGCAATGGGCGTGGCCACTGAGAAAAGCATTTTCATCCGTAAGAACTCATTCTGTCCCAATTTAGGTCGTTCGGTCCTCCCACACTGCTAGAGACGCAGATAAACCACACAGAGCTGACCTACTTGGAACAGAATAACCACAGACCATCACTGCTGAACCAGCGAAGGAGCAGACGGCTTGCAAACACACCCCTCTTAGAAAAGCAAAAGCTAGTAAAGGGAGAACGCAAGTGCAGAAAGATGGGCTCATTGTTATTCTAGCTACAGTTACAGAATGTTAAAAAACCAGGTAGATCCGAGGCAAGTTCAGCCTAGAAAAATCTTTATCTTTCCCCGGGGGCAAGATTTACACTATTTTCCCCCTCAAATGTCACTCAAGAATTGCCGTATTTCTGAAGAATTTAGTTAAACATCACAGAAGACTCCATACAGTTACAACCTTGGATCATCCCACCGAAATTCCATATCCGTACGTCTAATCAGCCGGTATCAGCAGGGTGAGGATGTGCACACACATCACACTGCCAGCCTCGAATGTAAAAGGTGTGCCACGGGGACACCTTCCCCGGGCGCTCCGAGCAAGCACTTGAAAATAGTTCTTGTGGAGCATTTTCTTAACAGAACACAGCAGAGCACGCCGCAGAACTGAAAGATAATTTCTCTAACTATCCACAACACTTTTTAAAATTCCAGGAGTAAGATGAAGAAAGCATTTTGACTTAGATGCAAAGATTTTACACATAATAAAGCATGTAAAGGTTAACTTAGAGCTAAGTTCATCTTCTTTATCATAAAACTTAGCAAATTAAAGCAAACAGACTATCAAGTCATTTCTGTTCTTCAGTACACTGTGGGAAAAAAGAAATCTGATGAACATTAAAGTGGTTAGAAAAATAAAGAATAATGATAACCCCACTGAGATGTAAATATTTCATACCAAAGTGGTGAGGAATTTAAACTAAGGAATATATTTTTCTTACCTATTTCTGAAGTTGTAGTTTCCTGATCTGGTTCATTATTTAATCCAGACACTATGGGGTCTAAAATTTTAGCTGAAATATCATCCTCCTTTCTTCCTGACATAAAACAGTGAACAACAGATTAAACTATTGCAAAGGTTTTCGCGTTTGGTTGCTTTGGTTGGGATTTACAAGGCTTTATGCCAAGGTCACCAACTAACTGTCCCATCAACTCAACGGTCAACCCTCAGCCTCCACGGGACCTGTCTCGGAAGCGCTGGATAAGCCCCTCCGCCTCCGGAAGCCCCTGGCTTTCAGGGCGCTGGCTCTCCAGCCCCCCCAACTTGCTGGCCTCTGTCTCCTCTGCCAGAGCCCTCTCCTCCTCTCCGACCCTCGAATCCTGGGCTCCACGCTCCCCGGAGGCCATTACTGCATGAAGGCCCGCGCGCTAATCTGGGAACCCCCAAGTTCTTCATTTTAACGTCAGCTTCTCCAGCTCTGCCCCTGAACCTCAGGCCCACACGCCCGCCCGCTGTCCCAACGCCTCCACCTGCTTGTTTCACAGGCATCTTGAACTTAACGCCTCTAGAACGGATCCGCCAACCAGCTTCTCCCAAAGCCTTCCCCGCTTCAATAAATGACACCACGGAGGTGCCGGACACCCCCAACCGATCCCACCTGTGATTCCTCTCTAACAGGCGCCGTGCAGTCCATCGGCACCACTGTCATCCCTTCCGTGAGAGCAGCCTACCCCGCCCCATCCCCACCCCCCATCTCCGCAGCAGTGACCTTGGGTCCCAGACGTCGCGGCCTCTCACCTGGACGCCACAGCACCACCTAACTGCTCTCCGGCCTTCATTCCCGCCCCTGCAGTTTTAAGGGGGGCGCCTCTCAAACCTAAGCCAGAGCCTGTCTCTGTCCTGCTGGGCACCCCCGGACTTCGCTCCCACCTACTCCACCATGCCCCCAGCCTGCCCACTCACGAGCCCCTTCTCCTGGCACCTGCCCTCTCTCTGCTCCAGCCTCACCACCTGGCTTCCAGTCACTCAAACAGGCAGGCCTGTCCCCAGCTCGGGGCCTCTGGCCATTCCTGGACACCCACAGGTCATGTGCTCTGTGACGCTAGTGGACTCTGTCCAGACACCCCCTCCTCAGTGGCCCTCCCTGCCTACGCACCCCCTCCACCTCTCTCGGCTTCACCTCCCTTCAAAAGACTCATGGTTAACTAACACGAATGTATACATCCTGAGTTCTCTTTACTATCTGTCTTCTCCTTCTAGATCATACTCTCCACGAGGGCAGGTACTCCACAGATATTTGCAGAATTAAGAAAGGAAGGCTCACATGGACGATTTCGGCCAGTGAGGGGGTCACGGACGGGAATCCATGCACGGCGGGGGCAGCCCCGTGGCTCAGACAAGGGGGCTCGCTGGTCCCCTGCCCCTGCTCCCCTTGGGGCCCCGAGAACAGTGCTCTAGCACCCGGGCCGCGTCTCTAGCACAGGGCGCATCTCCCCTGCACCACCCACGGGGCTCCATCTGTTCAACGATCAGACAGAAGCAAGGGATCAGGCGGCTAAAGGTTTCGAGTCACAAACCCTCGCTCGCAGCCTCCCTGGGGTTCGCTCAGTCTTACCGAGCTGTTTCCCGGCGTGTTCCTTCTTAGCTTTACTGCAGGAAGAGTTACGTTCTTTTTCAGGGGAGAGACTATTTTCACTGGTTCTAGAATCCCTTCTTCCTAACATGAAATTGCACAATGAAAATACGTATTAAACTTAATTTGCGATGCTGCATATTATCAAACAAATGAAATTAAAATGCACCCACTAACTCAAAGTTATTTGCTCTGCTAGTCTCCACTGGTTAAGAATAAGCAAAAATTATCATATTCTTACACAGAATGGTTTTTGGATCCTATAGGGATTCTAGTGTGGCCTTAAGATTCTAAGTATGTCTAACAAACGTGATGCCCTCCCTCTCTAGTAAAGGCAAGGCTTCGCTCCTCGGCGGGCACACAGAGGACCTGTGTCTCGCACACCTCCTGGGTGCTGGACCCTTCCCCTAATGCTACCCGCTAAAGCGAGGCAGCACGACAGGGCGCAGCGCCAGCTTTGCTGGGCAAGGACCCGGGGTGAGGTCAGTGCCCAACTAGCAGAGGCAGGGAAGAAAGAGTTCACCAATTTGTCAACAGCTCAGTAAACCTTAGTGTCTTAAAGCTGGCAACTCTCTGATAACCAAATCTCTCAAAGATCAAATACAAGGAACCCTACAGTTCAAGCTTACCGGTTAACTCAGATGCTAACATCCTGAGTTAGTAAAAAAGAAAAGCAGATGATACGACCATCAGCTTAGAAAATCAAAACATCAATGGAACAATTATGGGTTAAGATTCAATACAAGCTAGATTTAAGATACATTTACAAAAATCAATGAAGTTTCTATACTCCAACAACGATCACTAAAAATTAATGAGGGGAAGAAAGATACCATTTCCAAAAAAACTGAAAACAAAACAAACAATCGAGCAATCCCTGACTGACAGACACACCCAAGCACCCAACACACATCTCGGGAGAGGATGAGACCCCTGTCTAACTTGAAAGTAGAGGTATCCAATCTTCCCAGAATAACGAAAGCCTAAGTTTCACCCAAGTCCAATTACATCCTCATCCATTTGTTTTGTGGGATGTGGGATTCTTTGACTCATGAAGTGATTACAAAATACATCTGGAAGAATAGCAAATAAAAGGGCTTAAAACGTCTTTGAAAAGAAAAATGATAGGGAACTAGTAGTGAAACAGAAAACCGTAGAGAAAAAACAAAAACAGAAACACCAGACTCCAGACTCCAAAAGGCATGTGGGGAGATCACAGAGCAGGAGGGAAGGGAACAATTATTTAGTAAGTGACCCTGGAACACCTGATGAGTTATTATGAAAAAATAAATTCAGAGTCTCATTTTATACCATGAATTAAAATAAGAGATAACCAAAAAGATTAAATATTAAAACGTATGACAAAACACAAACCTTCATCTCTCAAATCTCTGGAAAAACTACAGAAAAAAGACTGGTAGCTTCCAGTGCATAAAAATTAAACACCTAGGCTTCCCTGGTGGCGCAGTGGTTGAGAGTCCGCCTGCCGATGCAGGGGACACGGGTTCGTGCCCCGGTCCAGGAGGATCCCACATGCCATGGAGAGGCTAGGCCCGTGAGCCATGGCCGCTGAGCCTGCGCATCAGGAGCCTGTGCTCCGCAATGGGAGAGGCCACAACAGTGAGAGGCCCGCATAACGCAAAAAAAAAAAAAAAAAAAAAAAAAAAAATTAAACACCTAGGCAAGTCAGTAACCAAACAAAATTAGAATTTAAAAAGTGGAAAAAAAATATAAGAAACAAATACTTATTTAAAAATCGGCAGGGGGGTGGTGGTGGGATGAATTGGGAGATTGGGATTGACATACATACCTAAAATAGATACCTGATAAGAACCTGCTGTTAGCACAGGGAACTCCACTTCCCTGTACAGTAGAAACCAACCCAACATTGTAAAACAACTATACCCCAATTAAAAAAAATAAAACAATAAATACTTTTAAAAAAATTGGCAGATGTCCTTAACATACAGGGAGCTCACACAAATTAAGAACACTCAGACTCTGAGTGTTTTCCATCTATCAAAATCAGCGAGCCTTTCAAACAAATCCCCAGAGAAGGTGTGGGGTAGAGGGTACGGACAGTGTCCACTGTAGCTAAAACCTTACAATGTCCATAATGGCCCTCTGTGCCAGTAATTATACCCTGGGAACCTATCCCACAGAGATCGCCCAAAAGGAAGAGAAAGTTTCTGTCACAAAGAAGTTCACTAAAGCATTTATCAACGTCAAAGAGTGGAACTTACCACCTAAGCTCAATTTCTCAGTGAAAAATTCCAACTACTACATTCTTGCCATACTTCTTTAAGTTTTACAATTTAGGAAAAGGATGACTTTTCAGGAACTACTACTGCTCATTCAAAGTAACTTCATGCTTCCACTGAAAGCCTCCGACACTGCCAGCCTCCAACTGTACTTCCCTGCACTGGACTGACATTCTTTCCCTACTTATTGGTCTGTCACAAGGAGACACATCTTCGGGCAAACCCAGGCCAGGCCCGTTTGCTTCAGCTTCAGCTTTTAGCATGACTGCCAGTGACATTTTCTGCTATGTTTTAAATGCATAAACATCACCTGTCTAAGGGCAGGACGCTCTTGATGTCCGTCCTGCATCAGGACTAAACTTGCTTACCCATTCAGAAGAGTCAGTGAGACACGGATGACTGATAAATATTTCTGGAAAATTAACATTCAGTCACGTCTTTTAGATTGGAACACAGATCACGCAGGTGTACTCTGCCCCTGGTGTCGTGAGCTCACACATGTGTGCGAGGGCATGCACATGCATGTGGGTGTGAAAACCATGTATCTTCATCATTTTCACACAGTCTTTGTTCCTTCCAAAGGCAAATCCGCTTTCTAGTCACAGAAGCTTTTTCCTACTAGATGTTGTGACTAAAGCAAAGAATCTAGTATTGGGTTTCCCTGGCGGCACAGTGGTTAAGAATCCGCCTGCCAATGCAGGGCACATGGGTTCCAGCCCTGGTCCAGGAGGATCCCACATACTGCGGAGCAGCTAAGCCTGCGTGCCACAACTACTGAAGCCGGCGCGCCTAGAGCCCATGCTCCACAACAAGAGAAGCCACCGCAATAAGAAGCCTGCGCACCGCAACGAAGAGTAGCCCCCACTCGCCACAACCAGAGAAAAGCCTGTGCGCAGCAACGAAGACCCAACGCAGCCAAAAATAAAATAAATTAAGAAAAAAGAATCTAGTATTTTCAGCTACATTGTATGATAAATTTTGCAGTACCTTCCACTGAATTTTTGGATCGCCGTTTTGATGTCTTTGTTGTCACTGACCTGGATGCTCTAGTGGAAATCTCAGTCTTAAAGAAAAGAGAATGAAAAAAATAAATTAATTGATGCACCACAGAGCGACACCATGAGCAGATTTATTATTCAAGCTCAAGGAAGAACAAACAGGAAACACAACAACATCCGTACGCATTCAAAGGGGAACTGACTCCAAGTCAGCGCAGCTAAGCACTTAAGACCTAAGAGTGTGGATTAGAAGGAAGCCGAAAGCTCTTTCACTCTAAATGCAGAATTCCACTTTTTGGTACAGCCCTAAAAAGGTCAGCTGTCCACTGACCATACCTTGAGAATCACTCTCATCAGATGAGTTTATGAGGACTTGACTTCTGTCGCTATATGCTTAATTACCTCAATGCATTTGTGAACAACTCTGAGAGTGAAAACGTACACAGTGTGTTTAAACAGAGCGTAAATCAGAGAAAACAGCACATCCCGTCCCTCCCACCGCTGGCTCAGTTCCCTGGCCCGACCCCTCCCTCAACCTGCCACGAGGGCCTCTTAACTAGCCTCCCAGCCTCCACTCCACGCCTGTCCATCTTGCCTGTGGCTGCCCGGATATACTTTCTGAAATCCAAACTGGACGATGAAGTTGGGGTGAGTCTAACCTCCCCAAGACAGCCCGGCCTGGCCTGGACCTCACCCACAGGAACTGCACTGCAGGGTCCCACCGGGCCAGGCAGAGCTTGGACGGGTCCTTCCAGCCGGCCCTCCGGTCCCTGCCTGCCTCATGACTTAATCCTCTCCCAGACTCCTCCAAAGTGCCACCTCCATCCTCTCCCAAATGACTGCCTTACCCCTCTGTACTCCGCACATCATACTTGTCACATAAAGGTACGAGGAGACCCAAGAGTCACCACAGAGAAGCAGAGAATAAGCACACCCCACCTACCTTGCAGGCAGTAAACCCTTTAAAGCGGTACTTTTACGACAAAATAAATATGGACCTATTGTGTGTGAGCCTCCGCCACGCCCCACCCCGTGCCTCCGTGCACTGGGGGTGGACCACACACAGCACTTACTATTTCAACACAGCTATGGGTTTATGGGTTTATGTCTCTCAAAATTATTTTTTCAAGTTTACCTCTGTTTCAGCTTTGGAGTCTTTGAAAGATCCATCTGACGCCTTTTTAGACATCTCTCCTGAGCTTGAGGACTATAAAAAAAAATTTTTTTTTTCAAACTCTAGAATTACTCAAGTCTGTAACATCTAAAAACGCGCCGAGATGTTTTCTCTAACACTGACCAACAAGATAACCCTTCACACGGGAGCACCACGTCACATCCCAGCCCCGCCCCACTGTGGTCGCCGTGTGGCCTGGACCTCCAAAGGCCTATCCGAGATCTCCGCCCACAGGGGGCTGACCAGGAGGCCAAGGGCAGCAGGGGCAGGGCCTCGCAGGGAACCGCAGGGAGCAGCGTCTCCCAGGCCCACGCGGTCCCTACGCCAGGCCAGACTTCTCGGAGATGTTCCAGGAACACACAGGGAATCTGGAAACGAGGGAGTCGCCCACTCCTATCTTCTGTGAGGGAACCACTCTCACCTCCCAATGGAGCGGTTCTTTTTGAGCAAAGTCTCCAGACGCTACATCAGGAAAGCACTCTCAAAACAAAAATGACGTGAAAACTGTAAGCATGTTAAATCAACACCTTAAAAAACCGCACACTTAAATCAACTCTCAGAAAGACATATCTCGACATAAGGAGTAGAAGAGACACGATCACTGAGATTTTCCTCCATGAAAAGCAGTGGATGCCTGTTGAGTACTTCAACAATTAACTGTCCTCACGACTTAACTATGAAGGTAGCAGACTATATCCGAAGTAGTTTCCTGTGCGGGCCAGGCTCTGTGCCTGGGGTCCCCGCAGCCCAGAGTGCTCAGTTCCCTGCAGACATGGGAGGAGGGCAGCACCCACACGTGGCCACTCTGACCTCAGACTCATCCTCCACCGCCACACGGGGACACACCCGTGACTTCTCAGAGTGCCTTCATACCTGCTGTTTCACAGGCTGAGAATGTCTCACCATCGTCTCTTCTAAGTCATGGGATTCGACTGGAGGCTGCAGACTGCCCGGCAGGGCCCAGGTGAGAGCTGAGTCTCCTCTTCCCTGGAGCTGCCCTCCCGGAAGCCTCGAGGCTCGGCTCTCTGGGGGTCCCACCACTCCTGGGGGGAGACAGCAGCCTGCCCCCAGAGCCCTGTTCCACAAAGGAGCCCCAGATGGACACAGAAGGGCCAGTCCAGCAAAATCACCACGACAGGTCTATGAACACCTGCCTTCGGCCAACAAGGGCCAGCTGGGAGCAGGAACGCAGTCCGTTCACCCTGGTCTCACACATTTAAACAAAAGCACGCCTCGCTCGTGGCTCCAATACGTCCCATGTATCCACGTATAAAAGTTCTCTTTGGAACTGTCTCTCTACTTAAAAAACCAGTCATACCACCAGCAACCTCAGTGAACATCACGGGTGGGACACTGGGTCTGAAGGCCTGGAGGGCTGAGAAGGTGCCCCAGGCAGGGGCTGCCTCGTGCACAGTAAAGTGCACTAGAATGTTCGAGCACCACACTAAAACCGGCTCAGCGAAAAAGACTTTTCTTAGACCTCTAGAAAGAAGCAAAAGACGGGGAAGGTCTCTGTTATTTCTAAAACTCCTACGGGAAACCGGGCTCTTATGATACATACGCCGTGGTGGGTTACATGACTCCAGGGTGTCCCTGGGAGACCCCAGGGTCCCAGGTAGCATACCGACAGCCAACAGAACCACTGAGCAGACCAGCTGCCAGGCCTGGCGTGCAGTCCGTCCCACGGAGCCCGCTCACCTCCCGGTGCCAGGGATGCGAGGCCACAAAACCAGAGGCCGGCTCAGCAGGGAAGAGCAAGCTAGCCCCTCACCGCCTGGCCGCCTCACTCAGCAGACCCTGTACTTTCCCAGACCTCAGCTTCCTCCTTTCTAGCAGCTGGAGACCAGAGGATTTCCAGGACCTGCCCAGGACACTTTACAGTTATCTGATGTCCCTGCAAGAACCAGCATTTGCAATGCCAGCCCTGCCAGGAGACTTACCCTATTTACAGCGGGTCCGAAATAACCTGCACCTCTAGAAAACAGTGTCTGAAACCAAAAGAATTTTCTGGAAAACCCTAAATTTACCTGAAAATTTAATTAAACAAGAATTCAGTAAACTGAGATCTCATTTTACTCATCTGCTAATGCTTCAGAGACTTAGAAAGTATCCCCAATCCTTAATCAACGCAGCCATGCCCACACCCCGGGGACCCCACACACTGAGGCTGCCTGGAAACGCTGCTCACAAAGCCATGGGACCCACTGATCCCCAGTCTCCAGGAGAACGCCCAAAGGCACACACACACAGCAGACAGGAAAAGCAAAAACCAGTATCGCTTTAAGGTTCTCCTAGGCATCCACGACTGTCAGAATTTTAAATTGGTGATAAAGAAATCCAGTTTCCTAATCACACTACAACCAAGACCAGAGTCGTTGTGGAGAACACCACGAACCCTTTCTAAGTTAAAGGCAGAGGTTTTCCGACAGGACTTACCTTTCTCCCCGGCTTCTCGCGCTCGTGGCTCCTCTCCTTGTCGGGGTCCCTGGAGCGCTGCCCGTCCCGCACCCTCTGCCGGGCCCGCTCCTGGCCCTTGTGTCGCTCGCGCTCGCTCTCCCGGTCTTTCCACTTCTCCTCCTTTCCGCCCTCGTTCTTCCGCTCGCTCTCCCGCTCTGCGCCCTTGTCCCTGGCCCTCTCCGGCCGGGCCCTGTTCTTGGCCCGCTCGCTCTCCCCTTCGTGGCACTTGTCTCTCTCGGGATCTTTGTGTCTGTCTCGGTCATTCTCCTTGGCCTTCTCCCTGTCCCTTTCCTTTTCTCTTGGTTTGCTTTCTTCCTCTTTCTGTTTTCGACCTCCGCTTGTATTCCTCTCATTTATTTCAGAGTTTCTTCTATCCTAGGAAAAAAAAAAGCTGGATGACAATATCACTTATAAATGTCTACCTGAACCACAAAAAGCCTCATTATTTCATTTTCAGATGCACGTAACTTGCATTCACCTCTTTATCCTTATGAACCCTGGATGCTTCCTCCCTCACGTTCTTATTATCCAATTCTTGAGGTTTCGACGTCAGTGAGGACCTTCCTTTTGTTTCCACCTTCTCTCCGGCTAACACTCTCTTCACCGCATCGTCGCTGGAGAGCTTGTCCCAACGTGAGGAAATAAAATGCAAGGTTGCGATGAAATTAGTACATTTAATAAACGTGAATGTCAACATTCAAAGATTGCTCATTAAACGGAATCTTTGTCTCCTAATGGATTTCAAAGGATAAAATATTAAAAGGAAATGAACGTTACCACAGACAACGTACAGCATCTCCTCTAACCGAGCCCTCCAGCACTCCTGCGGTAACCGCACAGTCCACTCAAGCTAAATGAACCCTGGGTCCCTTCTACCCAAGGTGCCAAGCGTGGACGTGTGTGCTGTTCAAGGACACCAAAGCTGGCCACATGACTCTACGACACCCTTCGCTTCTCACGGGGCCACAGAGGCCCAGCACCGAAAGGGCCTAAGGAATGATCTAACCGGAGCCCCATCAAATGCCAAAATCCCTTCTGCAGCATCCCTGACCGCCCCCGAGAGTCTCTGAACACCTCGGGTCAGGAATCCCACTGGCCACACACTCCCGCTTTCCGCAAGCCTGCGCTGAGTGACTGCTACACGCCCGGCACTAGACCGCGGGCTGAGGACACGCTGCACACCAGCGAGGCCGCCAAACACAACAACCAAAAGTCAGTGCGCTGGGGGAACACGACGGGGGTTCCAGCAAGAGCAGCCAATCCCACACGGCTCCCGGGAAGCAGCTCCGCACAGAGAAAGCAGCAGCACAACTGAGGGAGTGAGACCAGGGCAGGAGCCCTCAGGGGTGCAGGCACAAGGTGAGAGATGAGAGAAAAGGACCAGAGGAGACGGGCTTCGTGAGCAGTGCACGGAGCTGGGGGCGAGGGATTCAGCAGGAAGGCTAGTCAGATTTGCTTTTTGGAAAGATGAGCAACGAGAAGGATCTGGGTGTGGGGGCGGGGGACAGAGGTCAGCGCACTGGAAGATCAGCCTCTGCGTCTCCATGCCTTGGACCCAGCACACCAGGGCGAGGCTACCCTGAGGCCCCGGGGGCCAGTCTGATCCCACTCTCCATCTCCCACTGCTGCTGTGTGAGCTGAAGCCCACCTTTCCCATCTTGGTAACATGGAAGGTGAGCCCTCAGCCCATCAGGTCCATGAAGGGCTCTGTTAGCCATGCCCTTGATAAAGGTCCAACTCCGCTCCCCTGGGGGCTACTCAGATCCCACAAAGAAGGCAGGCCCTGGGGATGACCTGCTCCTACGGCCCAGCTGGACTGTGAGGGAGAAGCCAAGATTCCAGCCCTTGGTGAGGATCTCAGGAAATCCAGTCCCTGCACAAGTGAAACGGGATCTCTTTGAAGGCAGCACAGCTCTGCAAACACCCACCAGGGGAGAGGGAGGGATGGAGGGGAGGAGGGAAAGAGGGAGGGAAGCAGACCCAAGAGGCTGGAAAGGCGGGCAGAGAACAGGGACATCCCACAAGCCCCAAAGATGAAGAAAAGCAGCTCCTCCGGCCACCCGGTTGGAAACAGTCACCTGCCCTGAAAGGAGGCCCAAAAGGAGAAAGGATGCAGGGCTCAGCAGGCCGGGCACACAGCCTCCAGCCACGTGCCCACGAGCAAAGTGCCTGTGGAGTCCCTATTTGATGCTGACAGCTCGTAGACCCTGTGCGTAGCACTGCCTTATCTGTTTCAGTGTACAGCTTTAAACTACTTCTGCAACTCTGAGGCTCCAGGAGAGGTGGGGTCAGACTGCAAGCACAGGGTTAAAACCCCCTCCTTAAACACCTCGGCTCCGCTGCGTGGCCTGCCCTCCCCGTCTGGTCATCCCTCCCGCGCTGGCAGCTTCCAGCTCGGGGGCGGCGCTACCTTGTTGAGACAGCACTTTCCGATTCTCTGGAGCAGCTCGTTGGTCCTTTCAGGCTCGTGCCCGGCCACGATCCGGGCCGGCTTTGCCAGCAGTGGCTCTCCGGAGACCATGGCCACCACGTCTATGGCCTTCTGAAGGAAGCTAATTTTGGCGTCTTTATCCTGAAAGATTTCCATTTAAAACACAAATATTAAAATACTTCAAAAAGAGCTTGCATTATCTTCAGTATGTCCAACAGGCACAGTTCCCGTTTAGATAAAAAGCTATTTTTAGATGTGTGTTAAATTTAGAAATCCTGACTCTTTATAACAACCACCACCAAAAAAATCTTCCATAAAGCTTTTAGTTGTAGGTGGTGGGCTAGCATCATTAACCTTTGGAACACTCATTCCATTTCTCCAGGATAACGTTAGCGTGCTAGGCAGCTGCCGCAAAGACCACGAAGTGAGGAAGGGCACCTGGCAACGCCCAGAGCCACCAGCCTCGCATGCCAGCCACAGGTCAGCCGTGAGCGAGGGGCCACCACAGCGCACCGCTCACAAAAACCCTGTTCACGAAGGCGAGCAGGGACAGTGCCTCAAACCTACCTTAACGTTATCGGGCTTCATCTCGGCGTCTGTGTAGAGGCCCTTCATGAAACCGGTCATCCTGATCACCTTCAAAAGATAAAGCGAGGCCATGGTCAGCGCCCCACGGGACAGCCCGTGCCCTGGCCTCGCCCACTGCCCACGCTAAGGGCCGCCTGGATCTGTCTACGCCCAGGACGTCATTCATCCACTGACGCAATGAGCACTGAGCGTCTGCCACGTGCCAGGCCTCGTCCCGGCAGGAGCCAGCCTGGTCCTCACAGAACTCAGCCTGGCTGTGACGACAGGTGAACATGATGGACCCGCGGGGCTATAACGGGGGACAGGATCCCTCCTAATCCAGGTGCAGGAGGCCCCGGGGAGTCGGGGAACACTTCCCAGAGCAAATCATATCTAAACTAAGACCAGAAGCTTACGGGAGAAGAATTGGGGGAGCGGGTATTGAGGAAGCACGTGACAGGGAAAAGAAACAGTCCCACAAGGTCCAACTAGGTCCTGTTGAAGGGGCCAGAGGAAGTTCGACAAGAGGAGCCTGAGGCCAGGGAGTCAGCACGGGCCTGACTGGATGGCCTTTGAAGCCATCAGGAATATGGACTTAGCCTCACGACCACGAGGAGGCCCTGAGAGGTGCACAGACAGGAAACGGCCTCCTGTGAGGACGGCTCGGGGCAGTGGAGAGCGTGGACTTTGGAAAGAAGAGGGACTTCCCAGCCTGGGTTTCTCCTCACTTCCTGGGACACAGGGGTGCTCTGTGCCACATCACTTTTGTCCTCCCCCCACCCCTTCCTCTCCTCAGTCAACCTGGACCTCCCAGCTACCCCTCAGTCAGGCTTTGGGGGTGGTGATGTGTTCCGTTCCTCCCCACCTCCAGACACACCAGGGCCCTGGCTTCTCTCAGACCAGAGGTTTTCAAAATGCGGCAGGTCACTATAAAGTCAATGTAATGGGTAGCAATAAGCATTTTTTAAATAAAACATATAAGAAAATATCAGACTGCACTGTATGTAGTTAGGATGAATATTGCCTATATGTGTGTGTCCTGGGTCAGACATAAAGAGTATTTATTACCTTAAAAAAAAAAAAAAAAGACAGTCCCACACTAATATTGGGCTCCTTCTCTGAGACCAAGCTACAACTAGCTAGCTATTAATTAAGCTAGCTTTCATTCCTCAAACTACTTAACAGCTGTGCTGGTTTTCTTCCTGACAAGACAGGCGGAATATTAGGAGTATCCTGCATTTAATATTCCTGGAACTTCTGCATCCTCAAAAGGAAAAACCTTTGGAGCTTTTTCCAGTGTGCTGACAGTTAAACTTGTGAGCAGTCATTTTAACCAACAAGAGACATGAATTTCGCAGGATCAGTGCTTCAATTGATGAAAGAGGCAGAGTTGGTTTAGCAGTAGCTAAAATACTAACAGGGAGATTTGAATACAATACTCAGGGGCAGTGAAGAATTTTCGTACAAGGATCTGCACATATTATCTGAAAATGCTTTCCAGATGTCAACTGTCCTAACATCTTTATTGAGTAGGTGACAATTAACGTATTTATCTTTACACAGGTAGAGAAATTAATTTTGACCTTAGATTAGGAAAAAACTGAGGAAGAAAAGCAGACCAGTGGATCCCGATTGGGAACACGGAACTCCTTCCCCACACCCTGGCTACCTGGCCAACCAAGTCGATTCCTGCCCGAACCTTCCTCCTCCTCCGCCCTTCCAGGAGGTGGGGACAGCAGCCACCATGAGCCCAGGGCCACACCAAGACCCACAGGACGAGGTATGGCCCCCAGCCTCCTTCCTGGCTCTGTTTCAGTGAAGAGATGGGACTAACACAGAAAATGAAAGTGTGAGGCTGGGCGGCAACCGCTGTAGTTGGCCACTCACCTCCTGGCTAAGTGACTTGACCCCTCCTGGGTTAGAGGACGCTACCTGCCTACTTCACAGGGCGGGGTGATGCAGCTCAAGGCCCGGCTCCCACCAGGCTCTCCACGCAGCCACGTCCCTTCCCCAAACACTGTCCAGGGCAGGTCTAAGTGCTGCACTAGCTTAGGAGGAGGGGGAGGCCCGTCAAGGCAGCCCTTGGGATGTGGGTGGGTTTCAAGAGAGCTGTAAGCACGATTAGGGTTTTTAACAGAGAGAGGCACACATTGTAAGCTAACCTAAGATAGCAAAAACAAGCAAAGCAAAATTTGTGTAATTTCCAGCACCTGCTGGAAAGAGTGAGACGTGAAGTTTAAGGACAAACATGGGGCAAGAGTGGGAGCCTGAGCCCCTGGACAGCTGCAAATTCGAGCTCTTAACTCCCCAAGAGCATGCCCGAGTTTCCAAGGTCAACACTGCACTCAGGTGCGCCACGGAAATGGGCGCTGCCACCCTGAGTTACAGGAGCCTTGACTGATTCCATTCAACAATGAATGTCTGTCGTGCACCTTCTGTGTACCGTACCCAGGATATGCCAACAAACGAGCTACCGTCCACGTCACTCAGGAATTCGCCAGCCAGTGGGGAAAAGTTTACAGACAACCAATCTCAAGACATGCTCTGTCGTTTATCAGCAAATACTGACCTGCTCTTTTATAGCGTCTTCTTTTCAGGTCCCCTAAACCACCTTCAATCAATTCACCCACAGGTACTGATTAAGCATCCAGTATGTGATGACCACAGTGGAGCAGGTGGAGGAAAACTTGGGGAGAGGGAGTTTATACAAAAAAAAAAAGAATGATTTCTTTCTCCCGGGATTTGTAAGCACTCTCCACATGCTAGACACCACAGCAAAAAAAAATCACAGAAACAGCTTTGCCAGGTAGAGTGGAAGATGTGCTCTGAGAGATACATGGGTAGGATGGGAAGAAATAAGAATGCTCCCCAAGGGGCCGGGAGTCTCCCCGGAAGAGGGGGCTCAGGGGGTTGGCGCGAAGGGGAGCACAGGGGTGAGAGCAGAGGCGCCGCGGAATCCGGCCAAAGCCCGGCTCCTCGGGCAGGGGACGTGCTCAGCGACGCGAGGTCCGACCCTGACGCCAGCCCTGGTCCCGACCCACAACCCGGCAGTGACCCCCGACCCGCATCCCGGCCCTCACCCCGACCCCCACAAGGGCCCTGACCCCCGGCCCGCACCCCGAGCCCCACAAGGGCCCTGACCCCCGGCCTGCACCCAGACAGCGCACCGGGACCCCGGCCCCGACCCCGACGAACCCCGGACTGCACCCCGACCCCCGCCCCGGCCCGGCGCTCACCTCCGTGATGATGTCGTGCAGGTAGCGGAACGGGGGCTTGTTCAGCAGCTTCTCCGTCAGCGGCGGCCTCCGAATCACCTTCCCCAGAGCCTCCTGCGTCCGCTTCACCACCGCCGCGTTCATGGCGGCGCCGCCCGCGTCTCGCCGGCCGCCGAGCCTAAACTCCGCTACGCGGCCGCCGCCGGCCCCGCCGCCGCCGCCAGGTCCGGCCTAGACGCGCCGCTCGGGTTTCCATCCCACAGTGCACCGGAGTCGGCCAAGGCGCGTGCGCGGGGCCGCGGCCCTCGGTCGCCAGGGCGGCGCGGCCTTAGCAACGGACCGGCGGCGGCGCCCCGGGCCCTGTCCGACTGCGCGCGCACGCGGGCGGTGTCTGCGGTGGGGCTACCTCAGCGTCCCTGCCCGGTGACAGCGCCGAACCCCTCCACCGCTCAGCAGCCTCGGGAAAAAGCTGTTCGCCCCGCGTTAGAGGAGCCCTCCCGAGGACTGGATAGCAGCAACACAGCTTCCAAGATTCATTTCAGGGGGACTGGACTAAGTTATCTCGAAAGACACATACCTTATCCTGTTGTTACTTAACATGGCTTCTTGGAAGAGTAACTCGTTTTCTCTGAGGCTATGTTTCTGTTCCTATAAAGCAGGGATAATATGTGCCAGCCTCCCTAACTCCCAGGGAGATGAGGACCAAACGATGCTTCAGGGCTTTGTAACCAGGATGAAGCCGCTCCCTTGTTGTTCTGCCAGGTGTCTGTGGTTCTGTCCCATCTGTCTTCCATCCGCCACGCACAGGCTCACTGCAGATACTTCTATCAATATTGAAGCTTTGTGGTCTGTTTTTAGTTCTTCTATTGGATACCTTTGTAATTTTCATTCACATTCATTTTTACCATTTTCAATGCGCTCCATTCTTTATGTGTTCTTTGCTCGAGATGTATCTGGATGTGGAGTTTTTTAACTTAAAATTTATATTTGACTTTTTAAAATATTTATTTATTTGGCTACGTCAGGCCTTCGTTGCAGCACGCGGAATCTTCGTTGCAGCACGCGGAATCTTCGTTGGCGGTATGTGGGATCTATCGTTGTGGCGCTCCTTGTGGCGCGCGGGCTTCTCTCTAGTTGTGTCGTGCGTGCGAGTTTTCTCTTCTCTAGTTGTGGCCTGGGCTCCAGAGCGCAGGGGCTCTGTACTTTGCGGCACGCAGGCTCTCTAATTGAGGCGTGAGAGGTCGGTAGTGGCACTCAGGCTTAGTTGACCCGCGGCATGTGGGATGTTAGTTCCCCGACCAGGGATTGCACCCATGTCCCCTGCATTGGAAGGCGGATTCTTTACCACTGGACCACCAGGAAAGCCCCCGATTATTATTGACATTCAATAAAATGCACCCATTTTAAGTGCACAGCCTGATGCGTTTTGGTAATTTTACACGATTATGCTACCATCGCCACAATCAAGATACAGAACAGTTCCTGTACCCTAAAACATTTTCTCCTGCTCATTTGCAGTTCATCTCCTCCCCCACCCCAGCCCCAGGCAACTGCAACTGTCATTACAACCATGCCTTTCCTAGAGTTCCATATAAATGGAATCACACAGTACATAGTCTTTTGTGTTTAATTCTTTCCTTTATAATGTTTTGAGATTCATCCATATGTCATTCCTTTTTGCAGCTGAGTAGTATTCCGTAGTACAATTTGGTTATCTGTTCAACAGTTGATGAATATTTGAGTTGCTTTTATTTCTTATTATTTATGAATAACACTACTAAGACCATTCACATACAAGTCTTTGTATGAACATAAGTTTTCATTTCTCTTGGATAAATACCTAGAAATAGGATTGCTGGATTGTATGGTAAGAATATGCTTAACTTTACAAGATACAACCATACTGTTTTTAAAGTGGCTGCATCGGTTTTCATTCCCACTAGCAACGTATGGGATTCCCAGTTGTTCCATGTCCCCTGGCAACACCTGATGTGTCAGTCTTTTTAATTTTAGCCATTCTCATAGGTATGTAATAGTATCTTATTATGGTTTTAATTTGCATTTCTCTGGTAATTACTGATTTCAAGCACTTTTTTAAAAAAATAATTGTATTTATTTATTTATTTATTTATGGCTGTGTTGGGTCTTCATTGCTGCATGCAGGTTTTCTCTAGCTGCAGCGAATGGGGGCTACTCTTCGTTGCAGTGCACAGGCTTCTCCTTGCAGTGGCTTCTCTTATGGAGCGTGGGCTCTAGCCACACGGGCTTCAGTAGTTGTGGCACACGGGCTCAACAGTTGTGGCTCGCAGGTTCTAGAGCACAGGCTCAGCAGTTGTGGCACACGGGCTTAGTTGCTCCGCAGCATGTGGGATCTTCCTGGACCAGGGCTTGAACCCACGTCCCCTGCCTTGGCAGGCAGATTCTTAACCACTGAGCCACCACGGAAGCCCTCAAGCACTTTTTATGTACATGTACACTTTTCATTTTCACAGGCATTCATATATATTTGGTGAGGATAGCCTACAAAGTATCATTCAGGCATTTATTGAATCACTGCTGTATGCTGAGTACTGTTTAGGTGCTGGGGATTTCTGTGGAACTACATACCTTCTAGTAAGCAACTTCCACAACAGCAGTTGTTCACTGCTCCTAGGACCATAGCTCTCTCTGCTGCTAACTGCATCCAGGACCATGTGAGCATTGGTTATCTAGCCAGAGGCCAGGTGAACGGCCAGAGCTCATCTCCCTCCAGCAGTGCCAACCTCATTCCTTTCCACACTTCACCATGCAGGTGGGCTGGCTGTAAGAGACTTTACTGAGAGGTTGAGAGAAGCCCAAGAGGTGACAACCTGTGAGGGAAGGCATTTGATAACACTCACTGTGTAGAGCTCTTCCACAGTCCATGAGGAAGAAAGCCCCTGGAGAATCGTGCTCTAAGATTCCCTCCCGGGTGGCCCTCGGCTATTAACCCTGCTTCCCAACTTCCAAGTCCACCCCTTGGCCAGAGCACCTCCATCCTCTGGCCCTGCCTTATAAAACCTTCCTGACTTTCTGGGAACCCCACTCTACCCATGGGAACTTTTGTCTTCCCATCCATTCCCTTTCGCCCAGCAGTACGCTTCCCAGAGTCTGGGTTCTCCCGTCCAGACTCACAACCCAAGGTCTTGGCAGGACAGTCCCCTGTGGCATTTGGCACCTTGGTCCCTTGGGTGATGGTGGACACTGTGAACCAGGCTCCTTCCAGGGCTCTCAGATTCCTGTTATCCTCCTTGTCGTCCACACACTTATCTTTATCACACATGTATCCTGTTGCCCAAGAGCAAACACTCGTTCTTAAACCGTCCATCAAACGCCATAAAGAAGTGTAAAACAGTTTCCCAACTGCCTCGCCATTTCTGAGCGTCCTCACCCACGCTGACGCTGGTACTTCAATCACGATGGAGAATGGTATTCACTCCCTTCCCCCTCCCCGTCCACCACCCGACCCCACCTCAGGCGCCCTGGAAGTCTATTAAAAGGGGGGCCATAATGGAACTGTGTACTTCTTCATGGCTGGGCCCTTAGTTCATGCAGCTTGGCCCAAAGGTCTGCGGTGATTAAGCCCTTAGACGAGGATGCACCAGCTTCCTGCCCTGCAGGCGTTAGGGAGAGAAGGAAGGGGAACTCACTGGCCCAGGGCGGCCAGGCCCTCAGGGCCTGCAGCAGATGCAGAAGATGCTGTGGAGTCTGAGAGCTGGAGCGTCCCACCCAGACCTCTTCCTCCACCTGCCCACCGTGGCCAAGCTGGGAGCCCAGAGTCTCCCGTCAGGGGCACCCACCTGTGAGCTTTGAACACTGGCTGGGCTTGGCCTGAGCAGGGGCAGAGGGGGAACTCAGGGAGGTCAGTGACCTTGGCCTCTGACCCCCAAGTACCCGGCCTTCTCAACAGAGGCTCCCCAGCCTCCTGCCCAGAAAGTTCACGCCAGGCAGAATCCTCCTCTGGGCCCGGAGCAGCCAGGGCAGCTGTGGCCAGTAACCAGCTTGTCTGTGAGCAGTGGGGGAGGGCGTATGGCTGTGGAGAGTCCTCTGGCCCCGAGGGTCCACCGAGGACCCCAGCCAGTGCCGCACGAGGAGGAATCGTGTTTCTCCCACAGCTGTGGAGAGTAGGGGGACGTCTAGGCTGAGGAGGCCCTGTGGAGGCCGGAGGGCACAGGCCTGGCCCCTCTCTGCAGGACCGTGAGAGAGGGTGTGAGATCTCAGATCTGGGACAAGGGAGCAGGGTCACCACCCCGCACTGAGGGCCTGTCTGGGCGGAGGTGACTGTCGAGTGGACATGAGTCCCTGTAGGTAACGTCCTTAACACTGTCCCTAGGTGAGTCCTCGCCTCCCACCCGGAAGGCAGGTGGGCAGGCATTCTGGGGCCTCGGAAAGCAGGGCTAGTGCATGCAGCTAAGGATTCCTGCCTCCAGGAAAGAGACCTGGCACCAGGAGTCGGGACGGGAGGAGGGCGCCAGCCTGGGGCCTCCAGTTCTGGGGGCTGGCTGCAGGGAGTGGGGGCTCTGTACCCTGAATGCCCCTAAGTTCCTCAGAGTCATGAAAGGATTAGAGAAAAAGGCAGAGCACATAAAAAAGTGTCATTCATAAAAAAAGATAATTGATTGAATAACTAGAGAAAATCACAGCAAAGAAAGTGTTTGAAACATAAAAGCCTGGCAGGAGATGCTTTTGAAATCGGCAGTTTCTGAATGAATGAATGAACCAAGTAACCGTGGCCAGGACTCACCCCAGGAGGGAAAGTCCACAAAGCAAGGTGGCTTCCAGGCCCTACCTTCCCTTGCCTGAGAGGCGAACATTCCTAGAGACAAAGGCCCACAGAGGCTGGGGAGGCCCAATCCTGAGCTCCACATCTGAGAAGAGCCCAGAATGTAGGTCAGCCAGAGGGACAGGCTGGGAAGCAGGCACCAGGAGAGGGAGAAGTGGCCAGAGCCTGGGGACAGCCTCAGAAGAGCAGGTATCAGTCTGTATGGCCAGTAAAGTGCCTTGCTGTACACTCCATCATCTAAGCCACGAGGTAACTGACATCATTTTGTGAAATCTGAGGGGTCTGCCTAGAAGGCTTTGTCCCCTCCTCTCCAAGTGAGCCTAGAAGACAAAACCTTCTATCTGTTCCTAAACTTGCTAAGATCATTTCTGCCCCAGGACCTTTGAACTTGCTGGTCCTTTCAGCTGAATAACACTGGTCCCCCAGATCTTCATATGGCTGCATCCTTCCCATTATTTGGGTCTCAAATCACATGTGACATCTTCAGAGATGTCAAAAGTAAACCACATCTGAACTCTCCAGCCTGTTATCTTTACTTTCTTCAAAGTACTTATCACTCTCTGGAAGTAATTTTTAAAATTCATATCTGCCTTTTCATTTTCTGTCTCCTCTCCCACCCCAGTTGCCCCCCAGAAAGTGAGTTCCATGAGTACAGGTTGATTTGCTCACCTCTGAATCCCCTATACCTTCAACATTGTCAGATGCATACGATACTCAATACCTATATGCCAAACGCTGAATAGCTTATGCAGTTAGTAGAATTGCTCTTTCCTAAGGGCTCTTAGTAACATGGTTCACTTATACCGCAATTTTAAATGAAAAAAACTATGATGTTATGTGGACAATATGATCTCAGTCATGTTAAATGTGTACTTGTGTGAGTGTGTTTGAGTGTGTGAATAAGTCCAGCAGTCCCAAGGTTTCAGAGATGATCTTGGAGTTGGGATAATGGGATATTTCTCTGCTTCGTTATACCTCATTGTAATTTAGATTTATTTCTCAATAAATAATAACTTTTCAATCAAAAACAAAAGTTAAAGTTTGTCAGAGGAAGCCCCCACTTGGAAAAACCACAGTATTGATGCCTTGTTGGTGAATGTTCTGGGTGCCCATTTATACCCCATTCAAATATAACTGCATCTGGGCTTCCCTGGTGGCGCAGTGGTTGAGAGTCCACCTGCCGATGCGGGGGACTCGGGTTCGTGCCTCGGTCCGGGAAGATCCCACATGCCGCAGAGTGGCTGGGCCCGTGAGCCATGGCCGCTGAGCCTGCGCGTGCGGAGCCTGTGCCCTGCAACAGGAGAGGCCACAACAGTGAGAGGCCTGCGTACAGCCAAAAACAAAAACAAAAACAAATATATATATATAAAACTGCATCTAACAGGATCATTTAGGAGACTGAAGTTTACCTGGTACTGTTGTGAGTTCCCCAAATTAGCAGTGACCAGCTGTCACTTTACCTGTAACCAGCTGTGTGACTTTTTGGTCAATTCTGGCCTTTTTAGTCCTCATCTATTTCACCAGGAAAGCGAGGGATTTGAATTAGATAAGCTAGACGCCTCCTCCAATAATTATCCCTAAAGACAAGCCCTTGGAGCAACGCCCCGCAGAAGAATCTGGGCCGAGCCAGATGCCACCAGGATTTTCTTAAACCGGGATCTCCCGGGACCTAGAGATCTGATGGAGGGCCCTTACATCCATGAAAACACAGACAGAATAATTGTTCAGGGCACCTTCCTGGAGTGGAGGAGGGGGCGTCCACGGCTTTCCTCTTATTTGAACAGAGGGGCTGTTTCTCAAACAAAGGGCAAGAATCATCTGCCGTCAGAGACCCAAGCAAGCCCTTTCCAGGAAAGCCTGGTTAACGAGTGTCCAAAGTCAGTCAGGGTTTGCCCGAAAGCACGAGGACAAGGTACACACGTGGACTTGGCGCTTTCTGCCAGAGTAGGTGTCACAGGAGGGCAGGCGGGCGGGTTCCGAGGCCTCAGCGCTGCCTGGCGCTGCCCCTCCGCCTCGCTGGGCCCAGCCCCTCCCTTCTGAGTGCCTACCACACACCGTCCATGTGAGCCACACACCGTGAGCCACACGCCGTCCACGCCTCAGAGCGGAGTTTCAGAGCACAGCTTCTGTCTGAATCATGTAAAAACAGTTTTCCACCCAAACTATGCCAGCCTGCCACCCCTGCAAGCCCAGTAGGCTTGTGGGTCATTCCTCGGGGAGCTTCCCCTGACCTGCACCTCCGGGGGCCTCGCCAGGTGGCCCACGGCCGCCCATCAGCTTCCTCCGGGCTGCACCTAAACGAGAAATCGTGTAAAGGGATGTACAGTGTCTCCTCCCCGCTAGAACGCAAGCTCCAGGAAGACAGGAGCCTGCTCTGCTGTCTCCTCGGTACACACGGTGCACCTTGGCTAAATGAGCCAAAGTCTGAAACCACTGTCACGGATGCTGTGGACAGCCACCCCGATGCTTCTCGGACCAAAGCCCACTCCACAAGGAGTACTGGTCCTTGTTGGCTCCCAGCTAAGCTCCTCTCTGGGGAACTTCAACCAAAGCGGCTTACCTCCCCCTCTTCCCCCCGGGGAGTCCCCATTCGAGTTGGGGCTACGAACCCACTTTCTCAGGGACCTCCACCTAATATAGTTGCTATCAGGAGTGGTCTGGGGAAGCAGCCTCTAACCTGAGACTTTGAAGCGGAATCACCCACTGGCCAGCTGAACTGAAATCCCCATGATTAATATAAGAGTGGGAGAACTGAGCACCTGGTGCAGTAGGGATGCAACTGTGAAAAACCTCCCCAGCGCTGGAGGGATGGGAGTCCAGCAAGAGGGCACTGTCTTCAGCATCTGAAAGAACCATGGGGTCAGTTGGTGGCTGTGGGGTTGCCAGGGCAGTGGATAAAGACAATGAAGGCCGAGGCTGAGAGTCAGAGGACCTCCTTGGCAGGTCGTAAAGAAACCCTTGTCTCTTGCAGCCAAAGATCAGAAATAGCTGAGGATCAGGTCCAACATTAATTTTTTTTTTTTTTTTTTTTTTTTTTTTTTTGGCGGTACGCGGGTCTCTCACTGTTGTGGCCTCTCCCGTTGCGGAGCACAGGCTCCGGATGCGCCGGCTCAGCGGCCATGGCTCACGGGCCCAGCCGCTCCGTGGCCTGTGGGATCTTCCCGGACCGGGGCACGAACCCGTGTCCGCCGCATCGGCGGGCGGACTCTCAACCACTGCGCCACCAGGGAAGCCTCAACATTAATTTTAAGGGCAGTGGAGCTCCAGAGAAGGTTTATTTCTCAACTCCAGGAAGTCTGTTCTGCCAAGATGAGACGTGTGACTGGGAAGCCCTGGGACTGAGATTTGAACAGGAGATCTGGATTGATGTACTCAAAAATCTAGAATCCCCACATTCCCCTGAATCTTCTGGGCTTACAGAAGTGGTCCACTCCTCCCCGTAAAGGGCTTCTCGACGACAATATAGAGGTCATTGCATGCAAGACAGCACGTGTCTTTCTCGGGATCCTCCCCATCAGCCCCCTCCTGTCCCCAGAGTTGTCACCAGGGTCAAGTCACGGCATGACCTGCTGGGAAGAAGGCAGTAGACCCACAGGAGCTGTAGGGCCCAGCAGAGCCTGGAGGCCGTATTTGGGACGGCATCCCCACGTGCTGGATCAGCAGGGGATAGAATGAAAAGTTGGATGAGAGAGAGTTAGTCAGTGTGGCAGGACTTCTGCCATACAGTATAGGATTTACGACCCTGGCAAGGACCCAGGGACACGGGACTAATCATCTTAGTTGTTAGTATGGTTCTTGAAAGCCTGCAAAACGCTGTGGCCTTCACTAAATGAAGGAAAACTGCCGTCCCTGCCACGGGATATGGTGGAGAAAAGGGTCAAAGGCTCAGAGAAGTAGTCCTGCTAGAGTAGATGCAGTATGTAACGCCAGCGAACCCACCAGCCGACTTGCTTCCATGGGGGGTCCTGGTGGATCACTTCTTTTACCAAAGCGGTGACTGGTGAGAAGTGCGCCCGGCGGGGGCTCATGGTAGGGAGATGCTGTTGTGAGTCTGAGCTCCCTGGTAACAACGGGGACAACAGGATCTCAGAATAATAGAGGCCAAGCAGCGGTGCCTAATGATCAGAAACAGGGTAGATACAGTTACAGTAAAGAGTGGCAAGGTTGGCGTGGTAGCCAGCAGGAGGTGGCATGCAGACAGCCATGAAGGTGGTGGATAGAACACAGTGTTCCTAGGGGCCAGATGCACAGGCAGTGAGTGAGGTTTAACCAAAGAAATCAAAGATAATCCAGAGGCTGAGGGTTTCTGCCCCCAATAAAAGGCCTCTACCCCTTACTCACTGTTCAGACCTGGACCCCACTGACTGAAGGAAAGCCCAGATTCCCGACATCACTGCCATTGTATACAGTCATAATCTCCCCCAGTCTTTCTCCAAAGAGACCTAAGGTCACTCATCCGGGTAACCCTACACTGGGAGGACAGGGGCGGGGTATACACAACCATTTCAAGGAATATTGGACGCAGGGTCCTGGGGACATGAAGCGTCATCATGGCCCCTGTTAGAGGGAGGGCATTCGGGGTCGAGTGATAAATAAAGTCCTGGCCAAGATTTGCTTCAGTTAGCTGTAGGTTTGTTTAGATTTTGTTAGGTTCCCTGAGTGTACGGACCCACCTGGTGGTCATTTCCCAAGCCCTTAAACGCACAGTTGAAATGGACATACTTAGCAGGTGGGATTAGCCCCGTGTTGCCCAGGTCCTTGGACTGTGGAATAAGAGCTATAGAAGTGGGGGAGCCTGTGTGGGAGCCCCTGCTCACCTCCGCCGGGAGCGTAAACCAAAACGGTACTGAATACTGCTGAGAATGACAGTAGTTATAAGAACGGGATCTGCCCCGCCCTTAACATGGATAGTTTGTCCCATCATATAGCCATTTAATTCATCAGTCTAACTCCTATAAAATTCATCTGGGTCCTGGAAAATGACAGTGGAGTACTGCAAACCCAAACAAGTAGTAGCCCCAATTATTGCATGTTTTCCAGAGCAGGTCAACACAGCCTCAAGTCCGTGGGAGGCAGCCAATACATTCTCTTCCATCCCTACTAAAAAGGAGGACGAGAGGCAGTTTACACTCATTTAGGATGGACAGAGGGCACATTGACGGTCTTGCCCCAGGGTCATGTTAACTCTTTTCCCTCTGTCCTAACAGAGGGTGCTCTGCGTGACACCATATTGGTCCAGCATATTAACGGTATCATATTAATTAAACTGGATGAACAAGAGGAAAACACGTCAGAGGCTTTAGTAAGATACATGCTGCAGAGGCTGGAGAGAAATCCTATGAAGACTCCAGGGTCTGCAGGAGTCCAGTGGTTTGGAGCATAACAGACACCTGCTCCAAAGGAAAGGACAAAAAAAAAAAAAAAAAAAAAAGGAGAGGACAAATACTGCATTTTGCACTTCCCACCACTAAGAAAGACCCACGGCGCCTCGTAGCTTCTTCGGATGCTGGTGGCAGAGTGGGCCACACTTGGGAATAATGCCCCGATGCACTTACCAAGTGGCTCTGGGAAAAGTCCCAGAACAGCAAAGAACTCTCGCAGGTGCAGAGGCTGTGGTACAAGCATCCCTGCCACTTAGACCAGGTGATCTGGAAGATTCTGTGGTTCTAGAGGTGCCTATGCTGGGAAACGATGCCATATTCCTTTACACCACTAAGCCTGGGGTAATTTTATGGCAAGCCCCAGGAGGAGAATCACAACGGAGACCCCTAGGTTTCTGGAGCAAGGCCACACACTACCTGCAGCAAAGACCCGTAGCTGCTGGCACGCCTCTGTGTCCTAGAGAAGGAGTGCCTGACCGCGAGACGCCAAGTGGTCACCACGCCACTAGAGCTGGGTTCCACCAGACCCTCCAAGTTGCGAGGTCAGGCACAGCCAACTGCGACCCACTGGAAGAAGAAAGTCGTACGTCAGGATCGGGCACGCGCAGGGCCAGAGGACGCAAGCAAACCTCGTAAGCCCAGACCCTCGTACCACCGACTGCTGTTGCCCCAGTTGCCTGTCCCTCACCTCCACCTATTGCTGTGTTGGGTTAGGGTGGCACTTATGACCAGCTGGCAGAGGAAGAAGGGAGCTGAGCTTCCTATGTGGATGGGTTGGCTCAGGGTGGGGCGCAAAGTGTGCCTACGAACAGCAGCGCTACCCTACAGCCTCACTCGGCGTCCCTGAAAGGCAGAGGTGAAACAAAATCTTCCCAAGCTCCCAGGGAGGAGAAACTTGGTGTGTTAGTTTCACTGTTGCTGCTACAACAAATTTCCACAAACTTAGGAGTTTAAAACAATATACATTTAATATCATACAATCCTGGAGGTCAGAAATCCAAAATGGGTCTCCCTGGGCTAAAATCACGGTGATGGCAGGGCTGTGTTCTTTCTGGAGATTCTTGGGGAGAATCCACTTCCTTGATTTTTCCAGCTTCTAGAAGTCACCTGAGTCCGTTGGCTCGTGGCTTCTTTCCAGCAATGACATCACTTCAACATCTGCTTCTATCACCACATCTCCCCCTCTGACTCTGACCCTCCTGCCTCCTTTTTATAGTTAAATTGAGCCTGCCCAGATAATCCAAGATCACCTTCTCATCTAAAACTCCTCAACTTGATGACATCCACAAACTCCCTTTAGCCATGTACTGTTACCTATTCCTAGGTTCCAGGGATCTGGACGTGAACATCTTTGGGGGCCATCATTCTGCCCACCGCCCTTGGGCAGCACACTTGGCTATTCGTTTTACGTAGAAAGGGATGTGACCTGAACGTATTCAAACCCATGGACGGTGACTAAAGGCTTGGCTGCCGCTAGGCTGGGCCTGGAAGGATCCAAAGATTGAGGACCCCAGGAATTTTGTGGAGGGGCACGTGTGTGGATCGATCTGGGGGTGGGTGTGGTGCGAAGACCTTTGTCTTCCATGGTGACACCCACCAGAAAACACCCACCAGGGAACAGGCAATAACCAACCAAGCAGGCAAATGGTTTAACTGGTTGAAATCAACATGCCTCAGCCATGGGCCACTCAGCGATGAGCCGTGGTGGTGGGATAACAGGGCGGCATGGGCCCAGCATGAGATCCTACCCACCGAGGCTGAGCCAGTTATGGCCTCTGCTGAAGTTCAACCCGACAGCACCAGGAGGCAGAGCTACCCCCATCCTAGCACCGCCCCTTGAGGAATCCCACAGGCTACTTTGTGGAAAGTTGATCACTTTGGACTTTTCCCCCCTAAAGGGGGCAATGATTCATGCTGGCTGAATCAACGCATAGTCCGAGTGTGGATTTGTTCTTTCTGCCTTTATGGTCCCTCTCTGGGGCTTATACGAATGTTCGATCGTCAGGTATAGAACAGCACATAATACTGCTCCAGACCAAAGGGCCCACTTGACAGCAAAGGGGGTGTGGCGTTAGGCCCATGAGCGCGGGGTCCACAGGGCCTCTCATTTACCTCTCCACCCAGAAGCGGCGCGCCCAGGTGAGTGACGGAGCGCTCCTCTCGGAGGCTCAGCTGAGGTCCCAGGTGGGAGAAAATACCCTATAAGGATGCGACTCCATCCTTTAGGACACGGAATGTACCCTAAATCATTATAAATTGCTGTCTGCAATTGATATAATGCATAGGTCCGGGAACCAAGGAGTAAAACTAGAAGCAGTGCCCTTTCCTTCGCTTCCAGGCATTCACTGGGAGAATTTGTGCTTCTCCTCCAGAGGGACACCACTTCCACCAGGGTACCCAGTAAGAGTGCCACTGAGCTGTGTCATGGCTGTCAGCAGTCACTCGGGCTCTTTGTGCCCAGAGACCGGCAGGCAGGAAAAGGAGTCACCACCGGAAGGTGGGGTACAAATGTAAGGTCGGACCTCCTCAAGCACAAACAAATGGGAATGTGGTTGAATTTTTAAATAATCTTTTAAATAACTGTAAATCCGGCTACATGAATTATGAAACCCAAGCCGCTGTTCTGCACACTATACACAACATACGTTTTTTTGGATAAGATTAAAAAATAAAAACTAACCAAAGGATGCCCAAGGTTGCATCTCCTGTGAGACCTTCGGCTCCCACCTCAGCTGGTCCCCAGGGCCCATCCACCCAACGCCTTTCTCAGGCCATGTCCTGGGGATCATTTTGATGGTCAGACCCCACATGTCCTTCGACCCTCCCCTACCACGTCCCGCAAGGCCTGCACTGTCTCCTCCCCACCAACCCCACTCCTTTTCCTTTACTTTGTCCATCAAGTTGGTCTCTGATCCCCCAAACAAGCCTGTTTACCACCTTCTGAACAAGATTTGACATTCATTTCCCTCTGATGCACTCGCCTTCAAATCAAATCAACATTGTAAAAACAAAAATAACACAAGCCAGAGAAACAGGAAAATAACGTTTATATCAATTCCCACAATGTTCACTGTACGCAAACAAAAAGCTGAGGCGGAGGTCCAGGCGTGATGTGTTTCTTCAAAAGGCAGTATTTGGCTAACAATTTAAATGTTAGTCTTGCCCATTCACTCTGTGTGGTCCAAACAGATGAACTTTATATGTGCCCAGCAATTGTTACAAATTTAGGACAGCTAACACTAGGCATGATGCCAGCTTCTAGAAGAAAGCAGGGCTGCATCATTGTACGGAGCCATTAAGTGAGGCCAGGCCCCCCCCGAGACTCCTGGGGGTCCACACGCAGGAGGAGCAAGGAATAGTTTAAGAGTTAAAACAGGGCTTCCCTGGTGGCGCAGTGGTTGGGAATCTGCCTGCCAATGCAGGGGGCACAGGTTCAAGCCCTGGTCTGGGAAGATCCCACATGCCGCGGAGCAGCTGGGCCCGTGAGCCACAACTATTGAGTCTGCGCGTCTGGAGCCTGTGCTCTGCAACAGTGAGAGGCCCGCGCACCGCAATGAAGAGTGGTCCCCGCTTGCCGCAACTGGAGAAAGCCCTCGCACAGAAACGAAGACCCAACACAGCCAAAAATAGATAAATACATTTTTTTAAAAAAGAGTTAAAGCAATTGGTTTTATTGTAAGTGCAATGAAATTTTACAAACAAACCAAAACCAATTCCACTTGCTGGGACTTAGTGGGCTCTCAGCAAATGCTTAGTGCACTCGGCTTGCCCTTCACTGAAGCTCTCTGCAAACTCAGGGCTCAGCCGTGTGCCAGAGCTGAGCCTGGCGCCTGTGAGGCGTTCATCACCACGGGGAACGGGGGCTTTCACGGGCCTGAATCCCAGGTACCAACAGGGGGTGATGTTTTCAGGGTATTTCCATTGCGCCCTGTTGACTTTATGCCTAAAGAGAGGCTTCCATTATGACTGAGCAAAAGGAAACCAGAGTCTTGCAAATTTTCCAGAAAGAAAGGAGGTGAGATTTCACAGGAGAGCCACGGCCAGGCTTCCTTCCCACCTGCTAAGCCGCTACCACTTCTCTTAAAAACAACCCGGCCCAGCTGGAGACACATTTCCGCTCTCCCATACAAACTGAACAAAGGCTTCGTCGGCTGCAAGAAGGTGGCTGCAGAAAGTGGGTCTTTTGATGCCGGTGAAAGATGCTAGTCCCTGGTGATAGGCATTCACGCACACACACGTGCACGCACGCACACGCACACACACACGCGCACACACACACACACACACACACACAAACACCCCTAACTGGGCCATGCAGCCGGAGCCCCAGAGCCCCCAGGGACAGACATGGCTCTCCCAGATATCACACGCAGCCTTGGCCTGAGCACCCTCCAAAGACCTGGAGGGACAATTCCCAGTCAGAAGCTCCACGTACAAGCATGCCAGGAGCTCCTTTGCTGGCCGGCAAAGGGTGTCTCAGAGGAGAGTTCATCTCTGGAGTGACACAGATGTGGCCTGAAATCTTGGGGACCTGAACAACGAGGGGGAGAGAAGAGAATATTGAGGGAAAGGTAGGGGACAAAAGAGTTAAACAAAAACAAGGCAAAGGACTTCCCTGGTGGCGCAGTGGCTAAGAATCCACCTGCCAAGGCAGGGGACATGGGTTCGAGCCCTGGTCCGGGCAGATCCCACATGCCGCAGAGCAACCAAGCCCATGTGCCTCAACTACTGAGCCCTCGTGCCACAACTACTGAAGCCCGTGCGCCTAGATCCCGTGCTCCGCAACAAGAGAAGCCACCGCAATGAGAAGCCCGCAAATCCGCAACGAAAAGTAGCCCCGCCCCGCTGCAACTAAAGAAAGCCCCGGCTCGGCAGCTAAGACCCAGCTCAGCCAAAAATAAAATTAATTAATTAATTATTTTTAAAAAGGCAAAAACATTTGGATAGGATGAGGTGAAGCTTGTCCTTGGAAAAAAGAGTGAGTTCCAAACAGATTTGGAGAAGAGCACTCTTAAACCTAGAGCCCAGGGTGGCGAGAACTTACTCCCTCAGAATAAAAAAGCCTCCACGATCCCGGGCAGGGACGCCATCAGATGTTTCCCGAAAGCGGCAGTTGGATGAGGAGTTCCGAGTGTTAGAAGAACGCTGGAGTCCCGAGGGTGAGGACAGAGAGGAGGACAGGAGAGGAAGTCGGGGACGGGTGGCAGGCATGGATGCGCAGTGTCCTTGCGTCAGGGCCGGCGGAAGGGGAGAGCCAGGGACAGATTCTGCACAAGGCGGCTTCCAGGATGCAAATCCGCCCGTACCCAGCGCTGACCGACGCTGTCGTTTTGGGGCCTGACGTCTTCACCCAGATGACACCCAGGGCCTCGTCCAGTCTTCATGGACGGAGGAGCACGAGCAGGCAACCCGTGTTCCAACCCGGAGCCTGAGGGAGTCAGAGGAGGAAGGGGCTGAAAAGTGACCTGGAGGTGCGCTAAAGCCTCGTGGGTCCAGCTGTAAGCAGGTGGCGGGCAGGGGCAGGGTGAGCCCCCCGCCCGCCCCCAGGGCTCCCCCGCACTGCCCTGAACCGCTCCAGGAAGAGCCTCTTACCACATCTCTGCCTTAGCTCCCCAAAATCCCACTCTTGAGAGATGCCTGGTCTTTTTTTTTTTTTGAAGTAGAGTTGATTTACAATGTCGTGTTAGTTTCAGGCATACAGCAAAGTGATATATATATATATATAATATATATATTTATATATATGTGCATAACTGAATATATATATATATTCTTTTTCAGTTTTCTTTTCCATTAAAGGTTATTACAAGATATTGAATGTAGTTCGCTGTGCTACACAGTAGGTCCTTGTTGGTTATCTATTTTATATATAGTAGTATGTATCTGTTAATCCCAAACTCCTAATTTATCCCTTCCCCCTTTCCCCTTTGGTAACCATAAGTTTGTTTTCTCTGTCTATCTCTGTTTTATTAATAAGTTCATTTGTATCATTTTTTTAGATTCCATATGTGAGTGACATCATAGGATATTTGTCTTTCTCTGTCTGACATACTTCACTTAGTATGATAATCTCTAGGTCCATCCATGTTGTTACAAATGGCATTATTTCATTCTTTTTGTGGCTGAGTAATATTCCATTGTACATATGTACCACATCTTCTGTATCCATTCGTCTGTTGATGGACACTTAGGTTGCGTCCATGTCTTGGCTATTATAAATTGTGCTGGATGCGTGGTCTTTAAGCAAACATGCTTAGAAGGTTTGGTTTTGTTTTGTTTTGTTTAAAAGCTAGCTGAGAAAGCACAGGAATTAGCATCCCCTGTTTGTTTGTACAAGCAAAACCGAGCTTGGAAAACAAGTGAGGAAGCCACTTCCACTCCACCCACCCGACAGAAGTGTATTCCTTTCACGTTTCCCCTCCCCACACTCCCCATTGGCACGTACGCTTCATATGGTTGTACATGTAAGATACGTACACCCAAAAGCACAAATTTTGCTTTGTCTTTCCACAATGTTGCCACATCTACATTCTTTGGTTTCACAGATACAGCCAAGCTCATCATTTTATTTATTTTATTATTTTACCTTTCTGTAGCATTTGTGTCTTGGCATCTTAAAAGCCCCCCAATATTGGGTGTTTTCTGTCCCACCTGAAAGCCCACTGCTCTTACTTCCATTGTTTGTTTGCTGCACTCATGGCTGTGCCTGATCTATGTCTGTCACATTATTTTCTGTGGTTTGTTTATTGTTCTATCATCTGACTTTGGCTCTGTAGAATATTTTATTTGTTTATCATTTCTGCAAAGGTGTGGACAATAAATATATGCTTGGTAAATCTCTAGCAGTGGTTGTTCAAAACAGCATGAAACTCATATTTATGTAATTATTGAAGACAAAAACTGGGAAATGAAGAGAAGTCAAACAAAAGTAGTAACTTCACAATATGAAGAATTCAGTGTCTTTGCTTTTCACTGCTCTGGTCCCAATTCTTCATCTCTATTGGGGTTACAAAGCCAGCCATTTTAAACTCATACTAAGCACCCTATTCAAAATTAATTTTTTAGCTCAACATATGCAAATCAATGTGATACACCACATCAACAAAAGAAAAGATAAACACCACATGATCATCTCAATAGATGGAGAAAAAGCAGATAAAATTCACCATCCATTCATGGTAAAAACTCAAAATTAATTTTTGATTTATATTTAGTAGTTTATAACATTTAAAACTATATTTTTCTAATTATAAAAATTCTTATATAAATGTAGATTATCTAGAATTTATACAAATATATAGAACATGTAACGAATGCTTATTATAGAATATATGACAGACACTGAAAAGTATGGTATAAAAAAGAAAACTAATGCCACCCATATTCCACAACTCAGGGAAAAATCACTGTAAGAGTTTTTGTTTTTTTGCGGTACGCAGGCCTCTCACTGCTGTGGCCTCTCCCGCTGCGGAGCACAGGCTCCGGACGCACAGGCTCAGCGGCCATGGCTCACGGGCCCAGCCGCTCCGCGGCATGTGGGATCTTCCCGGACCGGGGCACGAACCCGCGTCCCCTGCATCGGCAGGCGGACTCTCAACCACTGCGCCACTAGGGAAGCCCTCTGTAAGAGTTTTGACGTTCCTTTTTGGTTTGCTTCTATGTACACATTCACACAAACACACTCCCCTAAAAACATAGGCTGTTAACTGTGCACCTCATCTGGAAGGGAAGTCCATGCTCTTTCAATAAAGTGCAAGTCGGGCTCTCTCAGGCCAACATTCGACATCAAGGGCGGGGGGTTTGGGCAAAGCTCATCCCCTGCTGGCCATGCTCCCCCCCCCGCCACTGAGGAACAATCTGTCAGGGACACTGAGACTTTCTGGTGACCTCCTCCTGACCTTTGACCCTGAGGGCTGGCTCAGATGTGAGAGGCAGGGGCGGGAGGAAGCATCCCAGAGGGCAGGGCTCATTCCCAGGGGATGAGACGGGGTGCCTGGCAGCCACTTCTCCTTCACTGGAGCCCTAATGACTTACACCGACACCTGGGCCCTCATTCAGGACAGAACCTTGAGCCGCCTCCTCTGTGCCGACAGGAGATCGTACAGCCGTGATGAGCAGGAGCGCTGTGGCTGTGGACTGGCCTGTCCTTGTCCCGAACAGCTTCTCAGGAGCCATGATTCCAAGCCCAGCGCGAACTGACTTCAGCAGAATCCTTCTACAAGAGGCCAGAGGCCTCAAGAACCCTGAGAAATGTTTGTACAATGAACACTTTATTCGGATTATTCGGTAACACTTGCCTCTTTTTAAATCTCCTAAACAAAGAGTCGTGAAAAAGAGTCTTCTAGGTGTTGAACTTCGGAAGACCCATTTCTCCTTGCAACTGAGTGAATTCACTCTATTTTCTAAAGAAACGCTTCTGTCAGCCGTACTGGACTGAGTCCGGTGCGGATCTTCTCTCTTCACGGTGTGGCCTTGGTGGGCATTGCCGCTTTCCTAAGAGAGTCACATTGGTAGCTGGAAATTGGCCACAGTGGGGACATTTACACCATGACAAACATTTTTTCCCTCCAGAGACCCAGCTGTTAAACTTCTACCAGCACACCACTGGACTCACCCCCAAGAAATGATTAGAACAAGTTCCCGGTGTTCTTGCCAAAACGTTAAGTTCTAAATCACAGAAGAGTGCCCCACGCCAGTGAATCCTTCTCTAGCCACCGACCTAGCCTTGTAGTCCCCCCGCCCCCACTGCAGCATTCTGAAGACACACCATCACACGTGTACTTCAGGTCCTGTGGGTACAGGTCAGCCAGGCTTGCAATTCCTTTGGCGTGTGGGCTGTTTCTTACCAGGGCAGGGCTTATCTTCCCTGCTCTAGCTATGCTGAAACCCGATCCCCCTCATAGGCCTGGAATCAAAGAGGCGTGCTGAGAGTAGGTCTTGAGGAGAACAGGCATCATTTTGCAGGGCACCTGCTCCAGGTGAGGCAACCAGCAAGGACACTCAGTTCTCTGGAAGGGGGAAGTGATCGTTTCTGCCGACGAGGAGACTCCTGGGAACTTGGGGCTTTGAAAATTTCAGTTCATCCATGGCCCAGGATCATTCCCTATCTGACTCCTGACCTTGACATAAGGGACCTGTCAAGCCTGTGACTTGGTCTCCTTTGTAGCTCTGGGAACCTCACAATCAGAGTCTAGGCCTGATTTCCACCAGTCTACCCAGTGGCCGTGGGAGATGTGAATCTGCTGGGCTGCAAAGGGGCCCTCAGGCTTACAGACTTGGTCAAGTTGGCAGTGAGCTGTCCTAAGCCTACCATTTTCTTTTGCCAAGGTCTCCAGCCCCAACGTTAGGAGCCACCCTTCTCCATGATCAATATCATTACCATTGTCCCCTCTGATGAAGTATCGCCTCTGCTTGACTTCCCAGTACCTTGCTCTCTACCTGTGCCCCATCATAACCGACCACCTGTGAAAACCTAAGGAATTGCAATGCTACTGCGTGGTAAGTTATTACCAGCGGTCAGCAAACTTCTTCTGTAAATGGCCAGACAATAAATAATCCAGGCTTTGTGGGCCTAGTGTGATCTCTGTAGCATATTCTTTGACTTTTTTTTTATTATTATTTTTATTTCTTATTTTTTTTGCGGTACACGGGCCTCTCACTGTTGTGGCCTCTCCCGTTGCAGAGCACAGGCTCTGGACGTGCAGGCTCAGCGGCCATGGCTCACGGGCCCAGCCGCTCCGCGGCATGTGGGATCTTCCCGGACCGGGGCACGAACCCACGTCCCCTGCAACGGCAGGCGGACTCTCAACCACTGCGCCACCAGGGAAGCCCTCTTTGACTTTTTTATTCCTCCTCTTTCCCTTTAAAAAATAAAAACCATTCTTGGGACTTCCCTGGTAGTCCAGGGGTTAAGACTCCGCGCTCCCAATGCAGGGGCCCCAGGTTCGATCGCTGGTCAGAGAACTAGATCCTGCATGCCACAACTAAGACCCGGCGCAGTCAAATAAATAAATACTAAAAAATAAAATAAAATAAAAATTAGAAAGAAAATAAAAACCATTCTTAGCTCAAGGACCATACAAAACAAGCCACGGCCGAACCCTGGTTGTTACAATCCCGCTTCCCCCTAGGAATGGATAAAGCGGTGGCTTTAAGACAAGTGGGCAGTTCACTCCCAGAATGAAACCCTGAGGGTCTGCTTTCTAAAACCATTTTCAGTCTCCAGTGTCTTCGTTTAGATTCCCTGGAAAACAGAGCCCGAGGAAAAGCTTAAGAACCCACACTTTACCAGGAGGCGCCGTCCCAGGGCAGTGAGCGCAAAGGAATATGGAGGAAAATGCGAGATGCAGCATTTCCGTGGCCACCTCTGCTCCCCAATGAACCACGTGAGACACACCAGACAGTCAGCAGGTTCACGTGCTCAGCCCAGGAGTTTCTCTGGAACAGCTGGGATTTTTGCCCCCTGGAGGGCGAAGGGTGAGGCTCTGGTGAGCTGGCCCTCTCCCGCCTCTTACTGGAGAAGTGCAAGGCCGGCTCCACAGTCCCACCAGGACAGCAGTTACCACGGTGACCTTTCCTGGGCTCCACCTGGGACCCCAGGCCTAGGATCCTTCCCCTTTCCAGTGTATATGACACAGAGTCTTCAATCCCCACCCAGGCCCAAGGGAGCAGAGGGCCAGGACCTCGGTCCTCATCTTCTGGTTTGAAGGACTCCGGGTGTAGGGAGGCCCGAGCAGGACAGGTCTGGCTGCGTGGACCCTCCAGCCACAAGCCTTCCCTTCAGGAATGCGTTTCAATGTTGTCAGAAGCGGCATGCCAGCTCTTCGGCTGCACTCCCGAGTCCTTCAGAGGGGTAGGAGCTTTGCAGGGTGGACCCCAGAGGTGAGGGTGGTGGGCTCTTCTCTCCTAGGGAACCCCCGGCCCCAGGCTTCCTCTTGCCCTCCCTTCCTAGTTTTCACATTACCCTCCCTTCACCATCTCCCCACCCCTGTCCACACACTTCCTTACAAACGGTCCCTTCCCTACTCTCACCATGGGCCCCTTAGTCCTCCTTCCTGATCTACCAGCCTTCCACTGCCTCGTCCAGTCCATGGCCCCAAAGACCAGCTGGATGGCATGCCAACCAGTGAGAGACCTTCTGCCCTCTGAAGAAAGGGGCACCTCGGACATGGGGGTCACCTTGGACATGGCGGGCCTTGTTGGTAAACTGTCTTTCTTTGGGCTGTTCCAGGAGAGTGAGGGATATTAGTGGCCCAGAAACTCTAGGAAGGGGGCTCAAGCTTCCAGAGACCAGAAAATCTGACCCAGAAATCAGCCATCAAAGTCACGAGGCAAAAAGCTTTTTTTTTTTAACATCTTTACTGGAGTATAATTGCTTTACAATGGTGTGTTGGTTTCTGCTTTATAACAAAGTGAATCAGTTATACATATACATATGTTCCCATATCCCCTCCCTCTTGCGTCTCCCTCCCTCCCACCCTCCCTATCCCACCCCTCCAGGCGGTCACAAAGCACCAAGCTGATCTCCCTGTGCTATGCGGCTGCTTCCCACCAGCTATCTACCTTACGTTTGGTAGTGTATATATGTCCATGGCGAGGCAAAAATCTGACCAGCAAACTCAACCTCCCCACTGCCACATCCCTCTCCCTTACCAAAGGGCACAGGTCTCACCTCAGCGAAACCCTCAGGTTACCTTTTAATGGCCTCGTGATTAGGAAGTTTGAAGTTTTAATCCCCTCTCAAGTGACACAATAACAAACAGTTTTTTGGCTTCTGCTAAAACCATGCCTTTTATTTGCAAAATTGATAATAAGAGAATTCTGTTGGGTACACATTTAATCATTGGGTTCTGAGAGCAAAAAGAAGAAACTGACAACATGAAAAAGGCAGAGTCTTAGGCACTAATTTTTTTATTCATTAATATTTTTTGTTTTAAGACACAATCATGAAGTAAGCAAGTCTATACACAGTGTTGCATAGTAAAGACAAAGGTATGGTGATTTTAAAAAAAAGTTATGGTGACTTAAATTATTTGCAGATCTAAAACAATAGATTGGATTTATTTGGGGGAGATTTTTAAAATAATAATAATTGCCATGGATTAAAAGTCATTGAACCAATGTATGAGTTTAAAAAAAACTCTCAAAGGGACTTCCCTAGCAGTCCAGTGGTTAGGACTCCCCACTGCCGCTGCCAGCGGCCCGGGTTCGATCCCTGGTCTGGGAACAAAGATCCCACCCGCTGCGCAGAGTGGCCAAAAAAAAAAAGAGAAAAGAAAAATACTCTCAGCAAACTGTACTAATAGAGAATAATATTTACATTAGTACTATAGTAGGTAATATGATTATATTAATAATAATATAATAGAAGGACACTTTCTCTATGTGACAGAGGACATGTGTAAAAAACTAAACACCTAAGGCTCACATCATACTTCGTGGAGAAACACTGAGCACTTTTTCTCCAGTTGGGGACTGGGCACGATGTCCACCGTCACCGCTTCTATTCTACGTTGTACTGGAGGTCCTAGCCTGTGCCATCAGGACTGTGATGCTGGGGATGTCGCTTGCAAAGGGGCCATGGGGACGCGGGGCCAACACTCCTGGCCAGGTAGTGCTGTGCAGACTCGCTCAGTCATTTTCAAAGTCTCTTATCCGGGGTGAGGTGAAGAAAGATGTTGGCTGCACACTCACTGCCGATGGCTCAGTCTACAACTTCCCGGGGGAGTACTATGAACACACACATGCGCACACACGTGTGTCGTGCACACGCAACACAGACACACGGCTCCCCAAAACAAAGAACAGACTTCCCTGCATCTATATTTAGTTTTAAAAAAACAAAACAACAACTTTCTCAGTAGGTGGCTAGAACAATAAAGACACCTTCTTTACACTGGTCCCCAGAGCACCTCACAGCCATAGAGGAGGACCAACCCTCTGGTCACTGCCTGATTCAGGAGACTTCCCAACCATGAGGCGCAGGTAGGCCTTGTCTCACCCATGTCTTCAGACCCTGGACACAGCTGCCCATGCCTTTGGACCCACCTCTGGGAGATGGCTGAGGGTGTGTCCCCGACAGGAGCTGCCTCTGTGCCCAGTGCCCAGCATGAGGGAGGCTGGAGAGGGAGGGTCAGGGTCCGGTGTTCTCATCTCCAACGTCCCTAGAGCCAGAAAGATGCACAGTGTCCCCTCCATCTCCTTAGAGAGGACATGAGAGCCCCCTCCCCGTTCACAGACCTAATTCTCTTCCCGGCCCCTGTCCTTTGCCTCCCCAGCTCACGCCCCAGCTTGCCAACTCACAACCCACGTGATCCAGGAGGAGAGGAAGCAGTGGCCAGCACCGTGCCTGTCACATAGTAGTTGCCCAGTAAACAGCTGGCCGACTGAGTGCAGGAGCAAACGAGAGAGCCAGTGCCCTGGCAAGGGCACAGGGGCCCAGGTGCAGAGGGGCCCTCCAGGCAGGGCCCCACAGGAGTGGGCAGGGCTGACCTGGGCCAGGCCCTCTGGAAGAAGCGGGCTGCTGGGAATAGACTGGGCGTCCGGGGAGAGCAGCTTGGCTGGGAGGTGGGGTGAAGGCTGAGACCAGAGGCCAGCTCCTTCCACAGACAGCACTCCCCAGGCACCTGGGGACCCTGGCTCAACACCCCTGCACCCAGGCTTCCTTCTCGCCAGCATGCCTCCCCCACTGCCCAGAGCTCTGCACTAGAGGTGACGGCTAATCTGAACACATTTCCAGGTCAGCGTAAACTGACCAGGAAAAGATATATCCCCCCCGGCCCCTCCAAGCTGAAAGCACTAATGTGTGTCCCTGAGTGCACACACACACAATCTCTCATACACACACACACACACACACACATGCTCACACACCATCTTGGTTCAGTGAGAATGTCATCATGGACTTGGTCTGGTACTAGGAGTTTGCGCCCTATTGGAGCTGCAGTGGACACTTCCACCCAGGTCTATGCAGTTCTCCCAGGACTTACAACCCATCTTAGATGAAATTGCCTCCAGACCTGCCTCATCACCCCTTCTATGTTGCAAACTCCTTACAAGCAAAGGATCCAATGAGATGCATTTTTCCACACCCCCCAATACTCAGGTGTCAACGAATATTTGTGGAGTGAATGAAAATTTCCAGAAACAAGAATAAAGAAACCAGCTGTGAGACATTGAAAATAGATTCAATTCCAAAGAGTTCTCGAGGTCCATAATGTTTGATAATTTCTAAAATAATGGATTTCACTTTTTACCAGATTTTTGGGTGGAAATACAAATGGCTAAATTTAAGGAGGAAATGTGACATATAGCTGAAGGCTGAATATGGAGCAAAAGACCAAAGAAAAGTGGAGCAGGGGGAGAATCTCTGTGTGATGTGAATGAGCTGTCTGTTTCCTCTCGCTTCCAGAACAATGGAGCTCACCATTGATGTCAATGTATGTGAAGAAACAAAAGGTCTTTGGGGGCTTCCCTGGTGGCGCAGTGGTTGAGAGTCCGCCTGCCGATGCAGGGGACGTGGGTTCATGCCCCGGTTCGAGAAGATCCCACATGCCACGGAGCGGCTGGACCCGTGAGCCATGGCCGCTGAGCCTGCCTGTCCAGAGCCTGTGCTCCACGACGGGAGAGGCCACGGCAGTGAGAGGCCCGCGTACCGCAAAAAAAAAAAAAAAAAAAAAAGGCTTTGGGTGTGGTCAGGGTGCAGCTGAGCCTGGATTTGGTTGGGTTTGTGTATGTGTATTTAGGGAGGGGCACGGGGAGGACGTCAATGTCAGAGAAACAGGAGGGGCCACTCTCACCAAGGAGTGTGCGGCACGCAGCAGGCCTGCTAGGACTTACGTGGGAAGGATTGTCCTGATGAACTTGGCATTGCTCCGCCTTGCATCTGTGTGTGATGAAGCTGCACACACACCTGGCCCAGGAGAGGGAAGGAAGTGACGTGCACATAGGAAATACCGAACGTGCATTTGGCTTTGGGAACAAGCAACTTGGTTTGTTGCAGGCCACCAGATCATAACTCTTCCCTCCCTCCCATCCCTCGTCCCCAGGAAAGCCCAGGAAGAAGACTGGACAAATGGAGGGAGATTCTACAGGTCCCTTCAGCCCTTCAGAGCCCAACCAGCCTCGCCCATCAGACCCTGCAGTTTCAGTGGTTAAGAATCCGCCTGCCAATGCAGGGGACACGGGTTCGAGCCCTGGTCCAGGAAGATCCCACATGCCGCGAGCAACTAAGCCCTTGCGCCACAACTACTGAGCCTGAGCTCTAGAGCCCACATGCCACAACTACTGAGCCCGTGCGCCTAGAGCCTGTACTCTGCAACGAGAAGCCACCGCAGTGAGAAGCCTGCGCAGAGCAACCAAGAGGGGCCCCCCGCTCGCTGCAACTAGAGAAAGCCCACGCGCAGCAACGAAGACCCAACGCAGCCAAAAATAAATAAATTAATTAAAAAAAAAAGAAAACCCTCCTTTTCCAAAGGCCTTTCCCACTCTTCAAGCGCTGCCTCCTCCATGGAGCCTCGGGCATGACTCTAGCCCCGGTTAATTTATGATCCATACCGCCCAATTTAGTATTTGATTAAGTTCCCTTTTCATGAGACGTCCTTTCTCCCTAATGACGTGGTTGGGGGCAGAGACAACATCATTTATTTCTTTTGTACATCCTTCCAGTAACAAGGACCCTATTTGCTGAACCAAACCTTGCGACACATGATCTGAAAAATAAGAAAGGCCACCTGGAGGCTAACTGTCCTGGCAGATCTGGGACAAGTGTCAATCTCAGTGGCCTGGGTGGGCGTGCACCGGGAGCTCCTGCAGGGCCGCCCCGTCTCCGGGGCAGCTACAGCGCCTAGCGATGAATGAGAGTGAGTAAATGAATGAATGTGAATGAGTGAATGAAAGATATCTTCGGGGGGCGCGCCTCTGGCCGGTTGCTCAAGGTGACAGTCTCTGGGGGCCTGGGCTTCAGCGGGGGTTCGGCTGCCCGGCGGGCCGGCGCGGGTGCACAGGAGCCCCAGTCCCGCGCCCAACTCCCCCCGCCCCGCGGTGGTACGCGCCACTCCGCACTCCGTGAGCCGGCGGACCTGAGCTGTCTTGAATGGAAGGCACCAAGGCCGGAAGTGGAAGGGCCCACTCGGGAGGACAAGGAGGGGGGCACGAGCGCGCCGCGTCTTCATTGAGGAACCGAATCTGTGAACATGGAATTCCATGTGCGTCTTATGTAAAGAGAGCGACGGGTGCAGCATCCAATGGACGCGCGGCGTTTGCAGGCCCGGCCCCCCTGGTATGCAGATGAGGCGGCACCCCGGCCAATGGCGGGCGCCGGGGGCGGGCGCGGCGAGCGGTCACGTTTTCCACTATGTGACAGCGGCTAGTCCCCGGCGGCGACGGAGGCGGGCGGCCCTGCGGAATCAGTTCAGCTTTTGGCGGCTGCGGCGGCGGGGTCGGAGGGCGACTAGCAGACGGGCTGGCGGACAGGCGAGGGCGCGGCTCCGGTGAGTGCGCGGCGCGGCGGGAAGGGCGAGCCAGCCTGGGCGCCGACTGCCGTCCGGCCGCTGGTTACGTAACCGCCTCCAGGCCGGCCCCGGCCCCGGCCTCGGGCTGGCGGTCTGGGGTCTCGGCGGGCGGGCTGCGGGAGGCGGCAGAGGATCCTCTAGCCCACGGATGCACGATCCGAGGGTTTCCTGGGCGCTTTTACTCCTCGTCTTGAAACCAGCCTCCTCATCTCTTGAAACCGGCCTGGGGTGGGGACTGTTATTCCCATTTTGCAGATCAAGAAACTGAGGTCCAGAGTGGTTAAGCCCATGTCTGAGGTCACAGAGCTACTGAGTGGCTATATGTCGGACTGTCCTTCTCTAGACGATTTTCTTTTATGAACCCTCCTCTTCTCCCTCCCTGACCCCCTCCCTCCCCCCGCACCCCCGTGGGAGAAGGCTGAGAAAGGCCAAGGCAACTGAGGGTCAGTGCGACAGTCCCTGGGAACATGGAGGGACCCTTGGGGAGCCAGCTTCCTGCTCTGAGGCCACAGAGTCAAGTCTCTGGCTGGGGAAAGGCTACTGCTGGGCACTAGTCTAGGAGCCCTACCTGGACAGCCCATGGGTCCCCTGGAGTGGGTGAGTAGAGAGACAAGACAATTCCTGGGCCGAGCCAGGCCTGAGCACCTTTGTTCATCCCCTTTGCCCACCCTGGACCGCTCTGTATTTATTCTCTCTCCCCAGGTTGGGTGGAAGAAGGGGGAGGGTTGTACTTTGTGATGTAGCAATCCCATTAACCTTCTGGGGGGTACTTTGGCTGCCAAGTCCTGGACAGGAGCCAGGGGGTGGGTAGTGGCCTGCTTATCCCTCCAGGAAGGCCAGGATAAGGGATGACAACTCGGTTACCAGGGTTTCTGATATACAGAAGAAACCAGTTTGGAAAACTGATTCATTCTCACAGAAAAAAAGAGCCAGAAGGTACCCTGGAAATCACCCAGGGTAACCCCTTAGCTTGACAGATGAGGAAACTGAGGCCCAGATGCCTGCTGGGCACACATCACGGCAGGGCCAGGCCCAGGCTCAGGGTGCCTGCAGTGTCTTTCCATTGTCCTGAAGGTCTTGATCTGGGTCAGGATGAGCTTCAGAAGTTCTGTTGGGTGCTGCTGAATCTTGAATGAGCTGGAGTTTAGGGAGAGGGGCCTCAGGCCCCCCAAACATTAAGAACCCTAGCACCATGGCAGAAGCCCCTCCATGAATACCTCTCCCCTCCCACGTCCAGTGCAGCAAGGCCACTGGCCTTCTCTCTACCTGCAAAGGGGAGATGCCCATCCCCTGTCCCCAGCCGGGGTTTCTGGTCCTGGGCTGGTTTGGCTGAAGAGGGAACAGGACTCTACCTGAAGGCTTTCACTGGAAATTGAGCTTCTAAATACAAGGCTAATCACTTTTTATAAGGCGTCTGAGTAAAATGAGGAAAGGGACTCCTTTTTCTCAAGTGGAAGCTACGTGATATGCCAACAGGGATGGAACCGTGGGTGTTCGCAGTTATCTTGTCGCTGTCATCTTGGTGTGATTCACTGGTACAGAACCAACACAGCCCTGGCTTTCTGTGGAGGCTGGGGCGCTGGTGAGGAGGCGGGGTGGCCTGTCACCAGCCAAAGGGCTGCTGCTGGCTGACTCAGCTCCACCCTGGGGCTGGTCTGTACAGCGGGGCTCAGGGTAGGCGATCTTTGAGGTCTGTTTCCATCCCTAGCTTTTTGGATTCCTGTTACTCCACAGGTGATTTCCTTAGGCACCTACACAGGAGACACAAGTTTCTGACTCTGGGGCACATAATGTTACCCTGTGAGGCTTAGAAGGAAACAGGAAAAATTCCTCTCATTTGTACTATTTCTCAATCACACTTAACTTTCAGAAAAATGCTGGTGGGCAGGCCTCTGTTTTTAAATGATGATGTAACCTGACGGGGCTTCAGCAAATCACAGGCTCTGGCAGGTCACTCAGTCTCTGGCGGGACCTCTCAGCATGCAGTCCAAAGAGAGAGTGACGCTGAAAACTACCATATTCGGCAAAACTAACTAGAAAGACATAACCTGGCGTCTCAGCAGATGCTCTGCACCCCTGCCCAGTGACAAGTTGGCCCACCTGCCAGCTCACAGAGCACCAGAAAGTCTGGACAGGGCCTCTGATGGGCCTGCCCGGAAGCTCTTCTGTGAAGCCCTCCTTTCTTTTCAGCTCTGTGCTCTTTGCAGGCACCTCGGTAACAAGTTTGTTACTGTATTTCCAAGTCTAGAGCAAATCAGAAGCAGTGAGCGTCCCAGCAGTGCAGGTCAGGGCGAGGCCAAGGCCGCTGTGTTATCAGAGGCGGGCAGTTCTGAAGGTGGTGGGGCTCTCAGCTGAGTGCCGGACCCTCCCCAGGCCCCGAAGGCTTTGAGAATCCTAGCACTCTCCCTGGGGTGACAGAACAATCAGAACAGCTGGGCTATTCCCAGGCCTCCCCACGCTGAAGCCAGGAAGCTGACGCCTTTGCATTATTGTTGTTTTAAATTCTGTGCTTCTCCGTATGTGAGGTTTTAAAGGCAGAGCTGAGAGTGTTTGAAAGGGTCTTAGTGCGGCGGAGACAAGCCTCTCCCCAGCCACCTTCCCTTCCATATTTGGACAGCTGCAGTCATTTTCCTCGGTTACCAGCCGTTTCCATGGAGAGTTGCGGGTGTTTATTCAGCAGGACAAACATTTTCTCCAGATTACAGCAGGCTGGCCTCCGGGAATTGGCTCCTACCAGGAAGTAGCAACCGTGTTATAATATTGGGGGTTGTAAAATACCGAGGTTTGCAGAAACAAAGTACAGGCTGTGACATCCCTGTTACATAAAGTTCGGAAACAGGCAGAATGAACCAGGCTGTGAGAATTCAGGCTCACGGGGCCCTGGGGTGGGAGGGGGAGGGGTGGGGGGACCACCCGGGGCCCCTGGGGGCTGGCAGCATTCTGCCTCCGGGGCTGGGGGCTCAGTTTGTGGACAGGGAGCAAGACCTTACCATCTCAAGTATCTTATCTTCCATTTCAAATCATTGATCGTCTTAAGTGATTGAACCTACACCGCTTTCCGCTTTCCACAGAGAAATGCACGTTCCCCCTTAGACTCAGGGGTACTGAGTGCAGGGAGCCTTTACCAGTCCTGGCGGTGGCAGTGGAAGGTGGCCCTGGGGCCCAGGCTGTGTTTTTGTTCTCCTTTTTTTTTTTTTTTTACTATTTATTATGGAAACTATGAGTACACGTGCAAGTAGAGAGGACAGGGTAATGGACCCATAAGCCAGCTCGGGTCTTGGCCCTTCTCCTTCTGTATCCCTGCCATTTCCTTCCCATCCCAAATACTGTGAAGCCATCCCAGATGAAGATCTCATCGTGGACGGCACTTTCTAAGTGTTCCTCTGTCCAGTCAGGGCAGCCATCACTGCTGCAGGTGTGGTCGGGGGCCCGGAGTCAGGGGTGCGAGCTCAGCTCCTTTCCTCCGGTCTGACCATTTTCCGGGGCAGAACCCATGTGTGGATGACTGAGAAGCAGCCGCGATGGGCCTCTAGCATTAGGCGCTCGAGCTCACGCCCAGTGGCACACCCAGCTTCCCCACAGCCCCTTTGCAGCAGGGCTGTCCTTTCCTTCGCGGGGCCCCTGGGCTCACGAGGACACCCCACTGCCCTGGTGGAAACACAGGTTTCCCAGGGCTTCCTTGGGGCCCTGGCAGTGCTGGCGCGAGCAGATGCTCAGTGGACGTTGGTGGAAGGCAGGAGGCAAAGTCTGCTTTGACGGGCACGTTGGTTTTGCCGACTTGGCAAAATGCGGTTGGTCAGCTAGAGCTGTCAGTGCCGAGTGACGTGTTTTTCTGGAATAATGAAGCTCAGACGGTTTGGTTTGTTGTTTCCCGTTTCTGCCATGCTTGCCCTACCCTCTTAGCAAAAAGATTTACCTTCCACCGCAGGTCATCTTGTGACCCCTGCTCGATGAATCCTACTCAGACAGGCTCCCAGGGGTGGGACTGGTGAAAACCAGGAGGCCCTCTGGGGAGCTGAGCGGCAAGCCTGGGCGAGCGTGGAAGCAAAGCGCGCGATGCACCCACCAAGGGTTGTCCGCATCGCCTGGGGCGGCCAGAAACAGCGCTCGTGACAATGAAATAGCAACTTTTTTTTTTTTTAATTTGCTTTTTGTTACGCTGTCTCTTTTCCTCTAGTGATTGGCAGTGATAGTAAAAGCCAGCCTTTGCTGGACACTTACTGCATTCCAGATACTGCACTGCTGTCCTTTAACCCTCCGAGCAACCAGTAGGAGGCAGGTGCTGCTGCAGCCCCATCTCACAGATCAGGAAGCGAGGCACCAGGACGTGTAGGAACTTGCCCAAGGTAACGGCCAGGAAGTGGAGGAACCCGCCAAAGGCCCTGCTGTCCAGAGTTTGCTCATTAGTCCTCTGCAGCTGCCCTGTCACCTTCATAACTTACCCAGCAGAAGACCGGCGCTGCTGCTTGTCTGGGGAGGGCTGTGGGATGGGACAGGTGGTGTCCAGGGAGTGGAGGGGACAGAGTGAATGTCCTCTGCACCCTGGGTGGCCCAGAGCCCCCTTAGAGGTGTCCTGGCTTCCACCTTGCCTCTACCCTGTGGCCCTGCTAACACATGAGTCATACCTTGTTGCACAGGACTCTACAGCAGTTCCCACCTCACTCAGAAAAAGCCAGGGCCCTGGCTCTGCCCTGCGAGGTGCCACATGACCTGGCTCTGACCTCACATCAGCTCCTACCTTCTGCCTTGCCCTTTCTGCTCCAGACTCGTCCATTGTCCTCAGACCCATCTGCCTCAGGACCTTTTCATGTGCTGTCCTCCTGCCTAGAATACTCTTCTTCCAGCACCCTCCTGGCCCATTCTGTCACTCTCTTCAGTCTGTCTTAGTTTGGGTTCTCTTAAAAGCAGAGTGCGGGCCGAGGCTTAAAGGCTAGTGCTTCCGGCAATCAGAGAAGAAAAAGAAATAAAAGGAGTACAAATTGGAAAAGAAGAAGTAAAACTGTCACTGTTTGCAGATGACATGATACTATACATGGAAAATCCTAAAGATGTCACCAGAAAACTACTAGAGCTAATCAATGAATTTGGTAACGTTGCAGTATACAAAATGAATGCACAGAAACCTCTTGCGTTCCTGCACACTAATGAGGAAAAATCTGAAAGAGAAATTAGGGAAACACTCCCATTTACTATTGCAACAAAAAGGATAAAATACCTAGGAATAAACCTACCTAGGGAGACAAAAGACCTGTATGCAGAAAACTATAAGACTGTGGAAAGAAATTAAGGATGATACTAACAGATGGAGAGATGTACCATGTTCTTGGATTGGAAGAATCAATATTGTGAAAATGACCATACTACCCAAAGCAATCTACAGACTCAATGCAATCCCTATCAAATTACCAATGGCATTTTTTTACAGAACTAGAACAAAAAAATCTTCAAATTTGTATGGAGACACAAAAGACCCCGAATAGCCAAAGCAGTCTTGAGGGAAAAAAACGGAGCTGGAGGAATTAGACTCCCTGACTTCAGACTATACTACAAAGCTACAGTAATCAAGACAATATGGTACTGGCACAAAAACAGAAATATAGGTCAATGGAACAGGATAGAAAGCCCAGAGATAAACCCATGCACCTATGGTCAACTAATCTATGACAGAGGAGGCAAGGATATACAATGGAGAAAAGACAGTCTCTTCAATAAGTGATGCTGGGAAAACTGGACAGCTACATGTAAAAGAATGAAATTAGAACACTCCCTAACACCATACACAAAAATAAACTCAAAATGGATTAGAGACCTAAATGTAAGACCGGACACTGTAAAACTCTTAGAGGAAAACATAGGCAGAACACTCTGACGTAAATCACAGCAAGATCTTTTTCATCCACCTCCTAGAGTAATGGAAATAAAAACAAAAATAAACAAATGGGACCTATTGAAACTTAAAAGCTTTTACAAAGCAAAGGAAACTACAAACAAGATGAAAAGACAACCCTCAGAATGGTAAAAAATATTTGCAAACGAATCAACGGACAAAGGATTAATGTCCAAAATATATAAACAGCTCATGCAACTAAATATTAAAAAAACAACCCAATCCAAAAATGGGCAGAAGACCTAAATAGACATTTCTCCAAAGAAGACCTACAGATGGCCAAGAAGCACATGAAAAGCTGCTCAACATCACTAATTATTAGAGAAATGCAAATCAAAACTGCAATGAGGTATCACCTCACACCAGTTAGAATGGGCATCATCAGAAAATCTACAAACAACAAATGCTGGAGAGGGTGTGGAGAAAAGGGAACCCTCTTGCACTTTTGGTGGGAATGTAAATTGATACAGCCACTATGGAGAACAGTATGGAGGTTCCTTAAAAAACTAAAAATAGAATTACCATATGACCCAGCAATCCCACTACTGGGTATATACCCAGAGAAAACCATAATTCAAAAAGACACATGCACCCCAGTGTTCATTGCAGCACTATTTACAATAGCCAGGTCATGGAAGCAACCTAAATGCCCATGGACAGATGAATGGATAAAAAAGATGTGGTACATATATACAATGGAATATTATTACTCAGCCATAAAAAGGAACGAAATTGGGTCATTTGTAGAGAAGTGGATGAATCTAGAGACTGTCATACAGAGTGAAGTAAGAAAGAGAAAAACAAATATCGCATATTAACTCATATATGTGGAACCTAGAAAAATGGTACAGATGAACCGGTTTGCAGGGCAGAAATTGAGACACAGATGTAGAGAACAAACGTATGGACACCAAGGGGGGAAAGCAGTGGCAGGTGGGGGTGCTGGTGTGATGAATTGGGAGATTGGGATTGACATGTATACTGATGGGTATAAAATGGATGACTAGTAAGAACCTGCTGTATAAAAAAATAAATAAAAGAAAATTCAAAAAAAACCCCAAAACGCTAGTGCTCCCCTGGGAGGTGCAATCCCAGCACAGCTGGAGTGAGGGAGAGGGGAGTGCAGAAGAGAAGGCTGTGACACACGCACACGCACACACACACACAGGCACACATGCGTTGACACCCTGCTTCACAGACACTCAGCTGGCCGCTCAGCCCCTTGGGGCCTCATCCAAAAAACTATCAAAAAAAAAGGAAGGAAGGACACAAGGAAAAGCTCCAGGACAGTCTGTTCGAGGGAGGGGTGGAAAGGGATGGGTGCTGTGGTCCGAGCTCACCCAGGGAGTACAGTCTCCCTGGGTTCCGGCTGCCTCACCGGCCCTTCGGCAGCAGTGGGGGAAGCAGGACGCACCCCGTGGTGTGGCGCTTCATCCAAGGTCACAGGAACCCGGCAGAGCCAGAGTCTCCTGATGACCTCAGGTGTGGAGCCAGGAGGGCCGCGTGGGTGTGTGCCTAGCAGTGGCCGGGGGGTAGTGAGGGGCTGCAGGCCGTGGGGAGAGGGAGGCCAAGAGGCTCTGAATCACCACCACATGGGGGTGCGAGGCCAGACATCACTTACCCATGGGCCTTCCCTGGCCACCCTTCCCAATTCACGCCGCTGCTCCCACACGCCTCCTGGACTCCGGCTCTGCGTCTTTCTCTTAGCACTTACCCTAATCTGCTCTATGCATCGCTCCCCTCTTGATGGTCTGTTTTCCCCACTAGAATGTAAGCTCCGTGAGGGCAGGAAAGATGGCTGTCCCGTTCTCTGCCGGCACGGTGGCCCTCGGTGCTGTGCACAGAGAGCAAGTTGATCAGCAGAAACAGCCCTGGAGCAGCGCAGGCGCACGCCGAGCCCTGCCGAGTGCTGCCTGTCATTCTTACTGTCGCTCCCGCTGTTCTGTGACTTGTCCGTTTATGCCCCAGAGTCTTCCCACATCAGTGTGTCTGGTCTCCGTCTTTCTGATGGAGTACATAGTATTCCACAGTGCAGATGTCCCAGAGTTTATGCCTTCACACCACGTGCCAGGCCCTGGGGTACAGCCGTCAGCAAAAGCGCCCCCGCGTCAGTGTGCAGTTGGGCAGTGTCGGTGCCACGGGAGAGAAAGCCGAGAAGGGGATGCAGGGCTGGCAGGGCCAGGCAGAAGGCAGGGCTGTTTGTGCAGGACGGTCAGGCCATCTGCCGGACAAGTGCTGCGGGCACCAGGGAGCAGCAAATGCAAGGTCCCCGAGGTCGGAGCACAGTGCCTGGGCCAAGGGGGTGGCTGCACGGGAGATCCCAGGAGGCAGCTGGAGGCCTCGCTGAGCTGTTGACCCCTGTGCAGAGCAGGGCTGAGCTCTGTGCCCAGGGGAGAGAGGAGCTCACTTGCCCCGTGTGGACCGCAGTGGGGTCAGGTGAGGCAGGGGGCCCAGTTTGGAAGTTGCCCTGGACAGGATGCGGGTAGACTTCTTGCTGGTGGTTCTTTCCAGGTTTTTCTTCCTCCAAACCCCGTGCTCACATGTCTCTGTGCATGGACGAGCATTCCCACGGAGCAGCTTCCTAGGAGGGGGGAGGGGGAGGGGCTGGGGTGTAAGCATTGCTAGACACGCCCAGAGACCCCCCAGGAAGACTTCGTTAGTCCAACACAGTGCACAGGAGTCCTGCTCCTGGCCAACCCAGGATGCTGTCGGTCCTGTTAGATTTTGGAAACCTCGTGCTTTGCGTTTTCCTCGTGTCTAAAGGTTGGGCATCCTTCCAGGTTTATAGCTCTTACCTGGTGTTTCTCTTTGTGGGAACAGTCTGTCCTTAGTCTTTGGTCTCTCTCTTCCCAGATGTTAGTTCCCAGATGTTAGCACCTTTCATTCTTTCATCGAATTAGCTAGAACTTCCCTGAAATGTTGAAGACCGAGCAGTAGACTTGCTTATTTTGTTCCTGACTTTCACTGCAAAGAGCTGGCGTTTGAGGTTCTCTGTGATTCGGGACCAATAAACAGCTTCCGTCTAAAGCCATAGCAAGATCCTCTGAGACTTCCTGCCTGTGGCCGTGACCGTCTCCTCTCAGAGTGTAGAGACTTTATCTTCTGAAAATTTAACATTACAGCAGAGATGTCCAAGACTAGTGTGACTTAGCATCCTTGCAGGTAACCTGTTTTTCCTGTTGGGATGGGGGTAGAATTTGCTTTTTTCTTGAAAAGCATCATTTTCATCAGGACATGGATGGCCTTTGCCACTCCTCACATAATTCTGCCTGGTCCTCAGGGAGTCCCGCAGCTGCAGCTCTGCCTCCAGGATGGTTTCCTTCACGTGTATCTTTCACTGTAGTTTCTGTTTCATTGCTATGGTGTCTTTTTCAGAAAGAGATGTTATCTGCAGGTAACAATGTGCTTCTAACATCAGCCCTTTCCCGGGGCGTGTTTAAAAGGTTTCTCACTCTCATCCTCCCGTCGCTGAGTCTGAACTTTAGCTTTCTAATTGTCTGTTGTAACGTGACATTTCCACTTCAGTCTGCGGCTTTAGCTCATCCTTCATTACGTGTTTCATCGAATCCGTCATTTTTTGACTTTCGCTTATGGCACAGAGTTGGTGCTGTCCTAAATTTGCTTGTTTCCTCGTGCCGTGGAGGTTGTGTGCATCTTGTCTTCATTGTACTTCTTTTCAGAAGCTGCATGTTGGCTCTTTTCTGTTTATCTGGTTCGTGAACAAGACAGGGTCTGATCGGACCTGCTGTTTTCCAAAGCGTAATGTGGTTGGGTTCTGCGCGGGTCCCCATCTTTGGCGGGTGAGGGAGCCTGAATCCGGCACTGTCTCCTGCTGTATGTGGCCTTGGGCAGCTCACCGGCCTGTTTGCCCATCCCTGGAAGGGAATGCTGGTGCGCCGTGGATGGCGGTCATGAGGGTTACACATCCTCAGCACAGTGTCCACAGAGGCCTCCCTGCGGCCTCTGGTCCAGGTGCCTGAGCGCAGGGAAGCTGCAGGGGCACATTCTGCTTTCTGGGGACCCCCCTCGGTGAAGGCGCCGCTGCCTGGGCCTCCAGATCTTCCCCCACTGCTCGGTGACCGAGGCTGGCCTTTGGAGACTGTGTCAGTGGGTCCCTTTGCCTTCCGGCTTCCTGACCTCCGAGCTCAGGAGGTTGATGCCCCCCACGGGCTGCAGGTTGTCTGGGCGCCTCTGGTTTCAGTAGCCCTCCTCTTCCTGCCCCTCCAGGCCCAGAGAAGGTAACAGCTCCCTCCCCCTAACCGGTTGCCCCCAAGCTGCACATCATTTGTAGTTTCCTTAACCCTGACCACGCCCTTTCATGCCGGGCCTTCCTCGACCTCCCCGCTGGTGTGCATGAGTGCCTGCTTCCTCCCGGGACCTCGCAGGGGGGCACCATCCCAGGTCCTGCTTTTACCCTGTGACGTCTAAGTCTCCCGTCCTTAGGCTTCTGGTCAACCCCTCCTGCCCTGGCTACTCCCTGTCTTTACTCATCCCCGCCTGTGGCCGGTCGGTCTCTCATTTCAGCCCCGCTCCATCCACCTACCCCCAAAGCACCAAAGCTAAACTTGCTGTCCAAACGCAAGCGAAGTTATAGGAATTTCTGCTTCCAGTGCTCCAGCGGCTCCTCGTCAATCCCAGATAACTCCACGCCGGCCTCGTACTGGTCCCTCCACCTCCCCACCCCTCTCGCTCGGCTGGACCCCCCTGTGCCCAGACCCCCTGCTGCTGTAAGGGCCCCCGCCGCTCTGCCCTCCTCACGCAGTGACGCCTGCTCCCCGAAGCCACATTTCTCCCTGGCCCGCAGCCTGGTTCCAGGCTCTGCCCCTGCCCACAGCCTGGTTCCAGGGCCTCCTGTAACTTGTGATGGCCAAGATTTCTGAACCCCGCTGCCCCCGCACACTGCCTGGGGAGGCCGTCAGCAACTTGGTGTCTGAGGCAGCGGCCACCTGATTCATGCGCCTTTGCAGTTCATGGCAGGTGGGAGCCCTGTGGATACGAGCGCAGAAGACCCACGATTGGCCACACCTCCTGCCGGCTCCTCCAGCGAAACGTGGAGAGAGATTCCCACGGGACGCTTCACCTGACGGCCGCACGACCCCCTGCCCCCTGAACCTGATGACCTTCTCTCGTTTGCCAGCATCACTCAGGAGCCAGCATGAACGGATGCGCTGACTACGCCCCCAGCCCCAGTGACCCTTCCAAGGAGCCTGTGGAGCCCTGGCCCAGCCAAGCCCCCCTCCAGGAGGACGTGGACATGAGCGATGGCACAAGCAGGAATGAAACCAACGAGAACGGCTCGACGGGGCGGGACTCATGGGGCAGCAACTGTGACGACAGCGGCCGGGAGCTGGGGATGCTGGTGGGGCCGCCCGGCACCTGCCAGGGGTGGGTGTGTCTGAGGCCCCCAAGGCGAGGCTGGGCATTTGTTTTCTCAGTGTCTCATTCCGTGCTATTGCGATTACTTTTGCAGTCTTTAAATCTTGATGACCAAGTTTTTTAAGACTTCTGAAAATCTTATTGACTCAGAATAACTAAAATTTGCTAGGGTCTGTCCTTCCTTATGACAGTGATTTTGGGTGTCAGACCGCCAGTAGCTAGACACATAGCACGGTGACCAGATCTTGGGAGGCGGAAGAGTCAGGGAACCCCTCGAGCAGCTACTGAACCGACGCCCCGTGGTTTATAGAAAGCGAACTTCTCCTCTAGTCTTGGGTTTATATCCCCCAGTACTTAGTTTCTCCAGTGTCCAGAGGTTTCTTGTTCTTTTTCTCTTAAGCTCGTATTTTTTCCTAATTGACTTACTGTGGTGTAATCCAGCCCGTCATCGCTGGGTGGATGGGGGGAGAAGTGGATGGACACACTCTTCTGAGTTTGGCCTTTATTTTTTGTTCTTTTAGTCCAGGTACATTTAACGTGATGATGGTGAAGTCTGAGCACCACCCGTCCACAAGTGGCTGCAGGTAAGACCAATTAGAACCCCCCCAGTTTAGAGCCTTTAGAGAGATGGAAAGATTTGTCATGAGATAAGGTTTTGGGGGTGATGCAACTTTTTTCAGGCTTCTGCTAGAACCTGTTAGTCTGAGCAGCTGTCTGCCTTGTGAGCCCAGCCGCGCCCTTTCAGACGACCATCCCCACGGGCCGCTCACAGCCCCTGATGTTGCCCCAGACCTGTAGCTGCTCAGCTCTCGCTAAGCAGACCTTGTCTGCGTCTTGGACGTGTATCTGGAACACGCACTTTTTTTTACGTGTTTGTAACAAACGTGTCCTTAATTTCATATTCACATCCCCACTGGAGCAAAATCCTGATCTCTGTCCTGGGCATATGGGGCCTTTGCCATCACCGCCCGAGAGGCCTGACCCCGTCGCTCCCTCGGTGCCCTCTGTCTAAACAGGCGCATCTCCACCACCCGAGAGGCCTGACCCCGTCCCTCTGTCTAAACAGGCGCGTCTCCCCCAGCAAGTGCCGCCCGCCCCTCCTCCTGCCCCTCCCACGTCCTTGAGTTTGAAGATCCTCCGTATAAACCCCCTTTCCTCTCCAAGGCCTCACACGTCATTTATGTCCTCGCCCCAGGACGCCACTGTGCTGCCCTCTGGGGTCTCCGTCGCTGTCTCCCTCTCTGTCTGAGATGGGGGTAGGCAGAGTTCAGCAGTGGGGCCTGCTGGCCGGGCTGTGGGTAGACCAGCAGGGGGGAGGGCACCCTCCAGCATTCACCTGGGTCAGAACACTGGTTCTCCCGGGCAGTTCCTCTCCCCGTGAGAGACACGAGGCGATGTCTGCAGACATTCGTGGTTGTCACAGCTGCTGGGGGCTGCTGCATCCTGCATGCCCACCCAGGACCACGTGGACCACAGTGTCCTCGCGCCCTGGTGGAGAAACTGGACCAGAGGCACGTTTCTTCCGAAAAGGGCACTTAGGGTACTGACGTTTTTCTTTAACTCCGTAGCAGCGAGCAGTCCACCAAAGTAGATGCCCACAAAGAGCTGATCAAAACGCTGAAGGAGCTGAAGGTCCACCTCCCTGCGGACAAGAGGGCCAAGGGGAAGGCCAGCACCTTGTTGACCCTCAAGTACGCCCTGAGGAGCGTGAAGCAGGTGAAAGGTACGTCCGCCTCACATGTTTGTTCCAACCTGTAGAAGTCGGTTTCACATCTCCCCAAATTAGAGCTTCAGTTGTGTTGATTTTCTAAATTTCAGTCCTGAAGTAGCAGAAGGAAGTTGGGGAAGTCTGATGAAATCTCAGCTGGTTGGAAATCTCAGTTCATTGGAAGTTTTCTGTTGTACTTTTAGAGGAAAAAAAAGCAGGTAGAAAACCAGCTGATAAAAGAAACCTATTTACAACATGAAGCTTTCGTGCCCGGGGCTGGGGTCAGGTCACGTTCAGGAATGTCCAGCACCTTCCAGGCTCTGGCTGGAGAGTTGTGACGTGTGTGTACGCTGGCGACGTGAATAGCCCCCAGCATTTAGCTGAGGGCTTGCCCCTCCTTTAAAAAATAATGTTGGGGGGGGGCTCTCCTGGTGTCGCAGTGGCTGAGAGTCCGCCTGCTGATGCAGGGGACGCGGGTTCGTGCCCCAGTCCGGGAAGATCCCACATGCCGTGGAGCGGCTCGGCCCGTGAGCCATGGCCGCTGAGCCTGCGTGTCCGGAGCCTGTGCTCCGCAACAGGAGAGGCCACAGCAGTGAGAGGCCCGCGTACCGAAGAAAAACAAAACAAAACAAAATAATGTGAGGGGGAAGAAAAGGAAACAAACAGCAACAAAAAAAAAGGAGAAGATACAAGGAGGGTATTGCCTGATCTTATCCTTAAAGGACAGTATTTTCGAGCTGCTTCAGATTCAAGACCTTGGGCAGTTCATCTCTCGTTTTTCTAAAAATACGTGAATTTCCATCGTGGTGGTCTTTGCACCAGGAGGGCGGGCAGGCGGGACCAGGCGCCCCCTTTCCGTCACAGGCACACAGTGACAGGACCCACGTGATCCGAGTCCTGCTTACCTCTGGGGTATGTTCGGGTTTTACTGTTGTGTGGAAGAACTCGTAAGAGCTTTCAGAGCCGGTCAGTGGAATCGACTGAGGCTTTTACCTGAGATGTGTGTGCAGAACTCTTCACAGATGCAGTGCAGGAATCCACCAACACACACTGCAGATTCCAAAGGACTTGCGTCATCAAGCCGCTTTACGTTGCATAAATTCCAGGTCCCTGCCGTAACTTCCAATAGCGTGCGGTCTTCCTTCAGTTGCTCCTGTGGCTGGCCCTTCCATTGAGCTGGGGCCCCTTCCCTGGGTCTCAGGTAAACGCAGGTGCCTCTGTCTCCGGGGCAGGTAAGGAACGCACCGCTGTGGAGGGAGCACCGGCATCTCCAGTGCACTGTTCTGCCAACAGCCCATCCCCGGAGACCAGGCCCAGGACACCCACGCCGGGGGTCACCTCAGCACGGTTTAGCTGTTGAAGTCGGGCATCCTGGCTTCCCCTCGCCTGAGGGCTCCCCTCTGGGTGGAGATAGCTTTGTCACTCTGTACGGGGTGTCCCGGGATGAGTGGTCCTTGTCTTCAGTTCTGTTCTGAGCAGTTCATTCTGAAAACAGGGTTGTTTCTCATGCCCGGTGTTTCTAAGAGTCGATTCTGTCCGGATGGGAGCGTCTGACCCCCGAGGGAGCAGATGCAGGGGCTGCCACGGCTGCCCTGCGCGGAAACATTGATGCTGTGTCGCGGTTACAGGCCTTTGGGGAGAGTGAGGCTTAGGCAGAACCGTGTGGTCGTGTTACTGAAAAGAATGTGTCTTTATCGTTTTAAAAATTTCTGTAATCAAAGGCCTTCTGATTTTTCAGGGAAGAGAATCCCAGATGTCTGTTTGTCTAGCCTTCACATTTCTCTGTGTTCTGTGCCCACTTTCTCATGAGAAAGGTAGAGCCCCAGCCATGATTTAGGGCCGCCCTCAGCCCTCCCCTTGGTCTCTCCTACAGCCAGTGAGGAGTACTACCAGCTGCTGATGTCCAGTGAGGACCACCCCTGCAGTGCCCACGTGCCCTCCTGCACGGTGGAAGAAATCGAGAGCGTCACCTCCGAGTTCATTGTGAAAAACGTGGTAAGTGTCCTGACGAGCGAAGTCTTCCCCCGGGAGGCTCAGCTCAGGTGGCCGAGGTCTTCACCCAGGGGAGCCGGCTGAACCTCGGTTCCATAGCAGCAGGGTGCGGAGTTTCAGGAAATGAGTTCCTTCCTTAAAAGAAAAGAAAGTCAGTCAGGGATTCCGAAGTGGCAGCCATGTTGCCGACTTGCGCTGTTCTCTGAGGCTGTCCTCTTGCGCTGACTGCACCCCACACCCCGAGTGTGTGTGAGTGAGCCCCCCTTGACTGGGGGGGGTGGGGGGAAGGGACACACTAGGTGACTGTCAGTTCACTTGCAGGGCGGGTGCTTATGCATTTTTAAGCAACCCGTAAAGGTGAGGCCTCCCTGGAAGTCTGGGGAAGGGGAGGGAGTTACCCCCAGTTCTCAATTAATGAGAGGAAACCAGAGGGCAAGTGGGGACCCAGAGGTGCGGAATCGCAGCAGTGATGACCTGCAGAATGGGACTGCACGGCCCTTCCCGTCTCTTTCCTCCCATGCCCTCCCTGCAGCTTAACCCCCAGGGAGCCCCACCCCGAGCTCAGAGGGCCAGCCGGCGTGGGGAGAGCCCGTGGTGGGCCAGGGGGCCTGAGGCCTCCAGCCTGCCAGGCAGCCCTGAGCCCCGGGAGAGAGAGGAAGGGGCCCCCTTCCCCCTCCCAAATCACCCAGGCTGGACGCCAGGGAGCTCCGTGCCCAGAAGACGGAGCAGGTGACAGCTGCAGGGAATCAGCACAGCTGGGGTTCCTTTTGGCGGTGGAGCCCTGATGTGTTTTTTCAGATAATATCCCCCTGGGACCCCAGTATATGTAAGAGGGGAGGCAGAGTTATCCTCGTCAGGGCTGAGGAGAGGGGCCCAGAGGCTTCCTCTGACCCTTCACGCGTCCTGCTCCCTTCCCCTTTGTCAGCCCCGATTCTCTGCCCTCGGGGGAGGGTGACCTGTCCAGTCCCCTCCAGCCCGGCCTCACCAGAGTCGTGTTCTCCATTCCAGGACATGTTTGCTGCGGCCGTGTCCCTGGTGACCGGGAAAATCCTGTACATCTCTGACCAAGTGGTCTCCATCTTCCACTGTAAGCGGGGCACCTTCCACGACACCAAGTTTGTGGAGTTCCTGGCGCCCCACGACGTGGGCGTGTTCCACAGCCGCACCACGCCATGCAAGCTGCCGCCCTGGAGTGTCCGCCACCGAGCAGGTGAGGGCCCTGTGGCCGGGCTGCCTAGTCCTTCTCCACAGGCAGCATGGGGAGGGGCCGGGCGGGGCCGCCCCCCACGTGAGGCTGCTGCCCACCTCCCCTCTGCTGGAGGCCTGCTGTAGGCCCCGTGGAGGGGCCTGAGGCTGCCCTGTCTGTCCAGGTGCAAGATTAAAGGTGGTTTGCTCAGAATACATTAAGAGAGAGAAAAAAGTCTTTTCATAAATTTCAGAAAGGGAAAACTGCTTCAGAAGATTTTAAGACATGTCAGGCATTTTAGAAAGGAAGTTGATCGGAGCTGGAGTCTGGACATGAGGCTGCAGGGTTGGGGGAAGGACGGAGGTACATCTGGAAGGCTCTCTGCAGGTGGTGCAACGATGTCAGCATAGCGGGGGGCTCTTCACCTCCACCAGAGGCCGCGCCATCCTCCCGGGCTCAGACCCCGGCCTTCCAGGTGCTTCAGGCTCCAGTCTGCGCCCAGGTGGCTGCTTCCTTGGACCTCGGGTCCCCCACCCACCCCCATGTTCCTGGCCACAGGGCTCTCACGGTCAAGTGTCGTGTGTCCTTGTCCTCCTGCAACATGGTTGGGGAGACATTGCGTCTGGAAGGCATGGAAGCTCTCTCGTGACCAGCACGGGCCTTCACATGAGTGGGTGCAGGCGGGGACCGGTTGACCAGACAAGTCTCAGCAGAAACATGGCACGGGGTCCTGGCAGAAGGTACTGGAGAGAAGAGGGTCCCCACCAGCTCAGGCCTTTCAGTGACCAGGTGGCCGACAGCGTAGGTCCTGCAGCGTCCGTCCACCTACACCTTGACTGTCATCAGCTCCTCGGTGGGCTCCGATTGCTCAGAGCTGAGATGGACCCAAAGAGGAGAAGCCACGAGAGACGAGCAGGAAGCGGACGGGGCCGGGAGTCCCCCCAGAACAGCTGGGCCTCAGTCGTGATCTTCACCAAGAGCCAGCCCTGGCCGCGCCACCCAAAGCTGACTCCCATCTCGTCCTTGGCTCCTGGGTCGGCATCTCTGCTCACGTCGAAACGCTCCTCAGCCCACTGTCACCACCTCCTGGATCTTGGGTCCCTCCACGCCATGGTGCTCCCAGGCAGCCGGCAGCGGAGCCGTCACTGTCACAGCCACCTTTCAGCAGCTGTTCCTCCCTGACAACAGACAGCCCGGGGCCAGAAGCGCAGTTTGCTTTAGGGTTGACTCATTAAAGGAGACACTCGCCTGGCGTTTCAGAGGTAGAGCTGTCTGCTTTCTCCCAAAGTCCCAGCCCAAGGGCTGTGCGGTCAGATCGCTAAAGTTTGTGGTGCACGTTACTAGGACCTGTCAATGCTGGGTCACTGCGTGGAGGGAGGCAGCTCTGCGTGTGGATTCACAGCACGAACAGGCCAGCACCATCTCCCCAGGATGCTTGCCACTGAATTTTTGTCTGAATAGAAAAGAAGGACCAGGTGACTTCTTGAAGGCCTTTTCAGGCCGGAAATTTTATATCATTTTCCCCAACCAGCAATCATCTACTTGTCCTCATTTCTTTTGAGTAGAGGAAGCTTTACCTGAAAGACCAGAGTCTAAGATTTCTTTTTCTAAAATGCGTTTATTGTGGAAACACCATTCCGTCATCTCTGATGAGGTCACCCAGTCGAACTCATGTTTTTACTAGACATTTTAAATTTTAAAGTAAGTTAATATTTAGGAAAAGGATTGATGTAAGCTGTGAAATGCCCTGAATTGCTTCTATTAGAATTAAATATCCCCCAAAATATGTAGGTTGAAATGTCCAGGGCTTTATATGCAAAAATTCTGCACGTCAGTCAGTACGTCTTCCACAGTTAAGTTGGTCGTTAATTAGTGTGTTTGTAGCAGCGCTTTTCGCAGGGCATAATTTGGTGAGTGCACGCTCGTGCAATAGATTTCTCCTTAGTCAGAACTGTGGTACAAGGTCTCTGACCTAAGGGCTCTGCTCAGCGCCAGGTAAACGTGCATCCCACCTTGACTCTCGATCCTCCTGCCTCTGCCTGGTCTGTGGGAAGTAAGAGCCCTGTCCCTGGTCAGGGTGTAACTGGGTGAGTGACTGGGGCCTTTTCTTTTAGACTCTTTTACTCAAGAATGCGTGGAGGAGAAATCTTTCTTTTGCCGCGTCAGGTAAGCCCAGGTTTTCCTGAATTTCATTGCACAGACGTTTCATCATGAGGGCCTCTCGCAAAGGCGGAGGAGGTGCAGGGGTGCCCTCCGCATGCCGCCAGCCGAGGCCACAAGCCTGCCCAGGCCCCGTTCTGTGGGGCTGAGGTGCTGCAGGAGCATCCCTGCCGCGTAGCATGAGTGTTCCTGGAAAGTCCGCGTGGAGACATGTTTCCACAAGCGGAGTTATTTGTTTTGTTTGGGGAGGGGGGGTGCCACTTGGCTTGTGGGATCTTAGTTCCCTGACTCGGGATCGAACCCAGTCTCCGGCAGTGAAAGCGCCGAGACCCAGCCACTGGACCGCCAGGGAATTCCCAAGCCGAGTTTTAAATGTGCACAAGATATTAAGACAGCCTGGCCAACGCTGGAGCGCTTTGCCTGCTCCTCGGGGGAGTGTCGGCCTGGGGAGCCCGCTTGCTGTCCGTGACCCAGGAAACCGGCCGGCAGCCCCCACCTGGGAAGGCATGACCCCTGTGGTCCGCGAGGACCCCAGAAGCATGTGTGGCCTTTGGTTCGAGTGTACCTTTTTTCAGGGAGAGCCCCGTAGCTTTCCCAACAGGTTTTTGGCCCCAAGTCGCGTGACCAGTTGAGCATGCAGCTGCGGTATCAGGAGTGACCCTGGCCAGACACTGGCACCCTCGGAAGCTGGGGCTGGGACCCCCCTGTTGGAGCAGCATCCTCTCCCCAATTAAAATGCAAACTACTCCAGAGAAGGGCCCCTGAAGCTCCCATGACTCAGGCCGGTGACTCTCCAATTGACCCCTCACTGTCACCGGACGTCTGAGGGTGAGGACAGAGGAGCAGGGTTGGGGGTTCCAGACCCTCGGGCGGGACGGAGGCACAGACCACAGACCGAGGGAGCACGTGCGGCTCGGCCTGGGTCCCCAGGTGAGGGGCCTGGCTCTGCTCTGCAGGCGTCCATGCAATAAATAAAAGGATTGCTGAGACGTAACAGCTGTCGCTGGGGGCGAGGTAACCAGCAATAAAGGAGGACTCCTTCGGTCGTAATCCCAAACCTCTCGTCGTGCCCTCCTCTGCAGTGTCGGCAAAAACCACGAGAGCGAAATCCGCTACCACCCGTTCCGCATGACGCCCTACCTGGCCCAGGTGCGCGACCAGCAGGGCACCGAGAGCCAGCTGTGCTGCGTGCTGCTGGCAGAGAGGGTGCACTCGGGCTACGAAGGTAACGGCTGGCCCAGGCCACTCCCTCACTTCCTCCCGTGGTTCACATACTTGTGTGTGAGGTGGGCTCCCGGCCCCTGCCTCTCCCCAGCCTCGGGCAGGGCCTCCATCTCCCTCAAGGCTTGGCACCCACCTTTGTCACCTGGCCCCCCCTGTAGTCCCATCCACACCACCTCCCCTTGTTGGCTAAAGCCTCCGGGCCCTGGCATCTCTCACCTGGGTCCAGCCCATCACTGGACCGTGGATGCCTTCACCTTTCCCTGGCCACGGCCTTCCGTCCACGTAGCCTCGATGGGTCCAGGGCCCACGTCCCTTCTGTCCTCGCACTCCCCGGCCTCTGAGGTGCGGAACCCCAAAGCAGCCACCGCCTAAGAAGTAAGTGCTGGGTATTCCTCCCTGCTCACCTTGGTCCATCCCACCTCCTGCTGGACGTCCCGCCCTCCGGTACGGCCTGGCTTCTGCGGACCAGCTGTGGAGCCTCCAGAGCCCAGCGTTCCCCTGACCCCCAGTCTCTGTCCTGCTGTTTCCTCCCCTAGGGCTCCTCCCCTCCACCTCTGCCTGTAGAAACCCAGTCATCACAGCAGTCTTACCTCACCTGGTGTCCTTTTCTGGACCTGCTGGCTCCTCAGGCCACCCCTCCCAAAGGACCCAAGGCGCTTTGCCACGCTGCTGGTATCCTCCCAGCAGCCCCTTCTCATAGGCTTTCTCGTGGCACGGCCTCGCGCTGGCCACGAGACCTGGCCAGGAACCTAGGTCCTCGCCATGGCGACTCAGCAAGTCACGAGATTTCAAAATTCTCTGGAAGCAGGGCCATCTGTAAGTCCTGAACCACAGGGGTCCAGTTTAGTCCAGGTTTAATTGTATTTATAATTGTCTCTCAGTGGTTAATGATGTCTTTTTTAAAAAGGCATTTCTTAAAAGTGATAGAAATGTTTTAGGTATATGAGTTTCTTTCAGATGTTTGCTGGATTCCCACATATAGAACATTCTCTTCTAAATATTCAGTAAAGGTTTAGAGGGGTTACTCAGATCTCAGCACGTTATTCCCCAAAATGATCAGCGTCTCCTTCAAGAATGAAAAGTTTTGGAATTTTGAATGTTTTGCCCATGAATTTGGTAGTTGAGGAAAATTCTGCATATGTGACTTCCTTTATGAAAATTACTCTTATCACCTCTGCCCATCTTAGAAACTGTGAAGTCCCAATACAAGGACGTTTGCTGGGAATTTTGAATCCAAATACTTCACTCCTTTAAAAAATATAATCTGTTCAGTTCCCTATCGTTGGATCTTAAACATCATGAAGACGGCCTTCCAGCAGGATTTTGCTGAAAGAAGCCAAAACCTCACCACGTGGTTCTGCTAACATGGCAATCCCTAGCTTTCTAGACTAAAACTGGTCCATAAGAAGTTGAGAAGCCTGGCTGGTGGTCACCAAGCGTAGGGTCTGTTCTTCACCCTTCAGTACGTGCTCTGTCGTTCAGAGTCCACTGTTAAGTTTTTCTCTAGCTACCCGTCATTCTGAATCTATCAACACATGGTGTTTTCCAGTAGTTGTAGTATGACTACATAAAGTACGTATGTCTTAGAATCAGAAATCCGTGCAAAATTCTTTTCTTTCAGCCCCTAGAATCCCTCCTGAAAAGAGAATTTTTACGACCACACATTCGCCAAATTGTTTGTTCCAGGACGTGGACGAAAGGTAAGCGATGCGGCGCCGTCCCCCTGCCAGCGCTCGCCTCTGCCGCGGTCCTGGCCTTGGAGTCAGTATCGCGTCTGCAGCCGGCCGCCCCCCTCCCCAGATATTTTGTGTTTCAGCATTGTCGTGGTAGTTACTTAATAATTAAATAAAGCTCAATCGATTTTCATGTTTTTGACACTGAAGCTGTTTAGCTAAAGCTAAGGCTGCATGTTATGTGTAATAATCAATTAAAACATTTAATTATACATAGACAATGAGATAATTATGGAATTACACTGAAAACCTCCTAAGGTATGGACGCTGTGTAGATGGGGCATTCTAGGGAGCTGGTCATCATTCTAACTGAGCCTGTCTTTATTACCTTGTTTAATAAACCCGTTTCAAAAATTGGGCACATGAGTAAAGGCTGGTACAACCAGGGACCGTGTGCCTGGGGCAGTGTTAGGACACCCTTGGCAGGATCCCAGCACAAGTGCATCCTCCAGCCTGCGTGCCACAGGTTGCTACAGAGAGGGGGCCACCTCGTACCTCTGCCCGGAGCCCACTCGGACTCCCCTCCTGCGTCTCGCACCCAGGGTGCTGTAGCTGGTGCCCATGGCCCCGCTGGAGTCGGGAGCACTGACCATTCTGAGAGAGCTCTGGGTTCTCTGGCATCGGGTCAGGGGCCCTGTGTGACTCCCCTGGCTCCTGGCAGACGCACGAAGACGCAGAGAATGCCGCGGCTGCCGGCGTGATCAGGGAGGAGTCTCCTGGGAAGACACACGGGAAACACGCTGGGCTTCATGCAGTGGCATCCGTGGAGGGTCAGGACCTCCTCGCAGCCGGCACCTGGCCTGGGACACGAGGTGCCCCCTCGGATGCAGGCCACGGGGCCTGCTGGACAAGTTCTGCTCTTGGGCAGCCAGGGCCCATCAGCCTCCACCAGCCCCTGACTGCTCAGGTGTGCCCTGCCGGCCACCTGCGGCAGAATCTCCGGAGGGACAGCGTCGGGTGCAGGTTCCCAGGCCCCGCCCAGCCCTGCCCAACAAGATCTTGGAGGTGGGGGACTGGGAGCTGCATTTGTGTAGCAATCCCAGGATAATTTTTATTCCTCCAAAAGACTAAGAACTCCTGTCTGCAGCTGCCCCAGGTGCCCACTCATTTGTGTGCAGGAGGGCTGGTGAGCAGGTCGTTACAGGCCAGCAGGCTGCAGAGCCTTCCTCAGCAAAGCCCAGTGGGCAGCCCAGCCCACGAGCCCAGGCTGGCCGGGCCTCCCCCCTCTCCTCCGGCCAGGCCTTGGCCAGGGACATTCTGTACATCCTGTGCAAAGGAAGACACGAGGCCCAGAGAGCATGCCTCAGACAAGGAGGAGGGAATCCGAGAATGGCGCCGGGCCCGTGAGGAAGTTCCACCCCACACAGAACAGGCAGCCTTCACTCTAACGATGCAGGAGGACATCCTCCACCAGAACAGAAGGGTTTGGGAAAACAGCTGTTGGGATGAAAGAAGACGGGCCTGAGAAGAGGAAGGCCGAGCTGCAGCTCAGAAGCGGGGACAGCAACTGAGCGGGGACGGCAGAGGGTGCTGGACACACAGAGGGGACGGGACACGACAGAGGGAAGGGGGACTACAGAAGTTCAGTGCAAGACATTGCCCAGAAAGCAAAACAGCTCCCAGGGAAGCCCTGACGGGCACAGAGCGAAGGTCCCCAGCCAGTGGTGGCCACTCCTGGGGAGCCGTGGTCAATTGGACCGGACCCAGCGACCACAGTTAGAGCTGGAGCAGAACACCTTGAGCTGGAAAAGACGCACACGGGCGGGGTTTTCCTGGTCCCAGCAAACTTGTTAAAAAAAAAAGTCCATGTCAGGCCACATCTAGCCAAACTCACAAACGACACAAAACAAGAAAAAGGTCTTAGGAGAAGAAAACAACATTGTCATGATCGATTCAGGAAATAGACGCAGAGCTAGAGCGCTGAGCCTGTAACGGGCAGGGACTTGTAGGGCCTCATTTCCTATCGCAGACCCTCGGCGATGCTGCCGTTGTCTGTGTGCTAATTAGTTAGAAGACTGACTGTTTCTTTGCTAGCATGAGACCCACATTTTGGTCTTTGGGGAATTTGGAGTCGGACTCGTTCCTGGAGGTGGTCGGCTGCCCCGTTGGGAGGCTGCGTTCTGGCTCGTGTCCTGAAGCGCAGCCGTGACCCTGTGTGCACTTGCTTTGCAGGGCGGTCCCCCTCCTGGGCCACCTGCCCCAGGACCTGATCGAGACCCCTGTGCTCGTGCAGCTGCACCCCAGCGACAGGCCCCTGATGCTTGCCATCCACAAAAAGAGTAGGTCCCCTTCTCACGGTCCTTCCCGGGGGCATGGACAAAGCTAGTGCACTCTGGGGGTGTCTTCCCGAGGTCAGCACCCACCGGGAGGGGTCCAGTGGGCTGCGGGCAAGGGGTGCCCCGCCCCCGGCCTGAGTCCCGGCGCTGTCGGTTGGTTGAGAGTCGCCCTCGGCCTGAGTCCTCGGCCTCTCATCTTTTACCATTGGCTTCGCCAGCAGGCGGGAGGAGGAGAGACAGGGTCAGCTGCGGTGGGGGGTTGGGGGGTGGTCTGCCCAGGCCAGGGGCTGGACGACACATGTCCCTAGCAAGCCCAGGCCTCACCGACACAGGTGACACTGAGCGTCCCACTGGCAGCAGACCTGTGAGGCTCGAAGGGAAGTGTGTCCTAAAACATGTAAGGACACTGCCGCAAACAGTCCCCGGTCGCAATTTAAAGCAAGATGGGAGATTGAAAGTGGTGGCTTTGAAGAGGTATTGGCACCTCCTAAGTTTTCAGATGATTCCAGAATCAAGTGCATCTCCACGTGTCTTTTGTTGTACCGCGAACACCGGTTGAATCTCTTCGCTCCCTGAACTCTGTTTTCGCTCTCCTAGTCGTGCAGTCCGGCGGGCAGCCTTTCGACTATTCCCCCATCCGGTTCCGTGCCCGGAACGGGGAGTACGTCACGCTGGACACCAGCTGGTCCAGCTTCATCAACCCGTGGAGCAGGCAGATCTCCTTCGTCATCGGGAGACACAGAGTCAGGGTGTGAGTGCCCCCAGTGCCCGGGGGGCTGGGAGACCAGGACCCCGGTCACCTCCCACCACGTGCTTGTGCTGACCTGCCCCCTGCCCCCTGGGGGGCCCCAGCCTCGTTCAGGCAGAGCAGTGAGGGGGGGGAGGCAGGTGGCGGGCCGGGGGTCTGCAGAGAGGAGGGCGGGGCCCCGACTCACAGAGACAAATGAAAACCACGCAGGGGGCCTTTGAATGAGGACGTGTTCTCGGCTCAGACGCACGTGGAGGAGAAGGCCCTGCAGCCCGGCACCCAGGAGCTCACGGAGCAGATCCACCGGCTGCTGCTGCAGGTGGGTGTGCTGCCTGCACGCCCTCCCTCCTGCCCCCGCAGGCAGCCCAGAGCTGCCCTGCGGCCTGGGGGCCCCCCACCCCCCGTTCTCAGGCCCTTCTTCTCCTTCCAGCTCTGCCCTGCGCCCTGCTGCGCATGGTGGTGGTCTCTGTCCCACCCGCGTGGGCCTTGCCCGCGTGGGGGCTGCCCCCGCCTCGCACATTCAGGGCATCTGTGTCTGAACCACAGCTCTGGGCAAGTGGCTGAAGGGCGCACCCCAGCCCAGTCCCCACGTCCCAGGCGCCAGCCCACACGTGACCCCCGTGGGTGGAAGGGGGGGGCATCCCTGCAACACGGGATGTCGCGCTGGCCCCAGGGGGAACTGAGGACGCCCCTCCCTGTCCCTGGGGACACAGCACTCAAGACAGATTTCTGCAAGCACGTTGGCCCCACGAGGAGTGGCCTCCTGCCTCTCGGTTCCGGGGGCTGTGGGAACCGTCAGGCACCTTGTTTTGTTTCCAAGCCCCGTGGCCATGGACTCCCTGTTGGTGGAGTCTCCTGGGGATTGGGATCCAGGACCAGCCCCGCGGGTGGAGCCTGGGAGCCCACTGCAGCCTGACCCTGGGTCCAAGCCCGGCCCCACCTGGCCCCCGCCGAGGGCCCCCGGGCAGGTTGCGGCGCCTCTGAGAGAAGGCGGGCGCGCCCCGGCCCGTCCAGAGTCCTTCTGTTGCTGTCTCCCCAGCCTGTCCCACACAGCAGCTCCAGCGGCTACGGGAGCCTGGGCAGCAGCGGGTCCCACGAACACCTCCTGAGCCAGACCTCCTCCAGCGAATGCACCGGCCAGGAGGACCCCTGCCGGGGGAGAGCCGTACGTGCCCCTCTGTCCCCCTCTGTCCCCCTCTGTCTGTCATCTGTGACTCACATGTCTGAGCACTTTAGAAACAGCCCTCGCCGGGGCCGAGCCTTTCCGACCTCACCTGCTCCTGGCTGCTCTGAACTTGGCTCACCTGGGACTTGTTGTGTAACTTCGAAAGGGTGGAGGCAGCCACAGACTGGCTAGAGGTTCAGGTGAAAATTATTTAACAGGCCAATCAAGCAAAAGCGAGGAGTTAACTGTAGGGTTAGGGTTAGAAAGAAGAAAGTGTAACCTGCCGTTCCCTTTACTTCCTATTCTTCCGAATCGTAAACTCTGCTGTCTCTAGTTCTGCCTCTCGGGTCTCATTCAGAACTTGCTGCTGTTGCTGGGATTAATCCTGCTTTGCTCTTTCCAGGGTGGGGCAAAGGCTGCGGGGTCTCCCAGGGTGAATGATGTGTTTTTCTTCCAGGAGATTTGTAAAAATGGTAAGAAGGTCAAAAGCAAAAGCCCTTGTCCGGATGAATCTGGAGAACAAAAGAACGCGTCTGCTGCAGGTAACAAATGATCCAGCATTTCCTTAGTGAGACTTCAGCGTGGTGAGGCGAGGAGACGGAAAGCTGTACGGCCGGCAATTACGGTTACAATTGTTATTCCCGCCAAGTCATGTTTGAAAAGACCGACCCTCCCCAAGGCAGGGAGCGTCGACTGACCATAGGGCGCCTGTGATCTTATTGGCCCTGAAAGTTTCAGGAGTTCAAGTGAAGAACTGACCTTTCCCACTGCTGAGTCCCTGACCCCGGGGACAGGCCGGACCGAGTGCCGCAGAGAGAGCGCCCCCCAGGCCCCCCTGCGGATGGCATAGCAGTGCTGCATGCATAGCAGGCTGTCTCCGGGTCTCTGCGTCCATGAAGCGTATTCTGAGGCCCCAGCCTTATCTTTAGGTAGAATTAAAGTGCTTTGTAAGTATAGAGTGTACTCCGGGGAAAACTAGGATTAACTGAAAAAACAATGTTGTCGTTCCTCCAGAAATGCAGAGCAGTTCCCCGGCTCAGATGAAAGCTCTTGCAGCCACGGAAGAGGACCGCTCCAGGGCCAGCCTGCCCGAGGCCGGCCTTCCTGAGGAGCTGGCCTTCAAGAGCCCGCTCGCGGGCTCCTACCAGCAGATCAGCTGCCTGGACAGTGTCGTCAGGTGCGGCCCTCTGGCCTCCCTCCCCGCCCAGCTGCTCACGCTGTGGGGCTCTCTGTTACATGAAGCCCTATATCACCCGCCCACAGGTACCTGGAGAGCTGCAGCAAGGCCACCACCCTGAAGAGGAAGTGTGAGTTCCCGGCACACCTCCCCACGCGGAAGACCAGTGACAAGCGCGAGGCCACCGCCGGCCCCGGGCCACATGCCGCAGGTACCTGGTTCGTTTGAGCTGTTAACTGCGGGATAACTTAGACCCTCTGTGGTGGGATCAGGCGTCATTTGAGGTCCTGGAGCCCCTTTTTCCAGGTGGATTCTGAGCGGCTTCAGGGACACGGTATTAGGGTATAGGCTATTTTTTACATGACCAGAGTAGCTCAGAACTTCTTATGAGCTGGAGATAAAGGTGGTCCTGGACTTTGAGGGCAGGATCCTGTGGGGCTGCTGGAGGCCAGGGCTTCTCGGGCTGTCATTCTTGGGCGTCTCAGAGGAGGCCTGGCCTCTGAGGGTCAGTGACCCCACGAGTCAGATGAGACCTCAGGCCCTTCAAACATGAGGGCGTTGCTGGCGGCCGCCACCAGGATCAGAAGTAGGGTCTCCCATTGTAGACGGAGGCGACCGGACAGCCGTGCCCTGGTGGAGTCTGGCCCAGCCCGCAGGGAGGGAGCGCCACCTGCCTGCCTGCACTCAGCAGACGGGCTCCTGACTGCCGGGCGGCCCTCCCCGCAGGCCCACGGCAGAGGCCCTGACCCAGGGCACCGCGGTCACCTGCCGCCTGCCGCCTCCCTCCTCCCAAAGGACTCAGGAGGTCAGGGCGGCGGCGTTCCCATTTCAGAATCTCCTCCTCTCCGCCATCCCCCGTGAATAAACACCTGAGGACACAGTGTCACCTGCCAGGACGTGTGCAGACTCGCAGCTGCCCCCGCCCCTGCCCCCGGTACTGGGCACCACCTAGGCCTCCACGCGGCATATCCCCACAGTTCGTTTTTATCACATTTTTGTGTCTTGCTTCCATTTTCCCTTATAAAGAGACCGCGTCACCCTTCAAGGTGAACAGCCACACGGACGTGAGCACGCACTTGACCTCGCTGACGCTGCCCAGCAAGGCACAGAGCGTGGCGTCCCTCACCAGCCAGTGCAGCTACAGCAGCACCATCGTCCACGTGGGCGACAAGAAGCCGCAGCCTGAGCTCGGTACGCGCACTGCTCCTTGGGCGATGTCAGGAACGCTTACTGCTCCTTGGGCGATGTCAGGAGGAATCGGACTTGAACAATAGAGATGAGAAGCTTCGACTGCCGTCCTCAGATTCTCTTTAGGTTTACCCAAGTGTGGAGGTAGCTACACAGCCCAGTAACAGGGGTGCAGGAAATCCGTGCAATGCCGGGCGGGGGTGGCCACACCTGTCCTGCCCCCGCTGCGCTCTGGCTCCACCTGTGACAGGTGTCTGCTCAGGTGTCGATACGGAGGGGCCTCCCAGGACCAAGCAGGGGTCCCAGGACTCCCCCTTCGTTGGTGCCGAGAGAAGCCTGGGGACGAGCCCCCGCCCAGCATCCCGCTTCCTTGGATGGGATTACAAGCCGTGCCCTCCCCATGTGAGGACAGGAGCCAGTGCGGGTCATAATAGCAGGACAACCAAGGGTGCCACACTGAGCTGTTCTTCAGATACCATGAGTAAAACGAATCCTGAATTCGTTCTTTGCTTGGAAGGGGGGCGTGATGAGGGCAGAAGTACACATCAGAGAGTCAATGTCCAACCCCTTCCAGGACGGTCTGTGGTCCCACCCGCCCCATCCTGTCTGCACCCGCAGTTCCACTGGCCACACTGTCAAGCCCGTGATCCTGAGCCAGGATGAGGCTGTGCGCCAGCCTAGCCTCTTGCTCTGAAAGCACAAGACAGCCTGGAGTGTCTGCAGCGTCAGAGGCTGAAAACCCCCCGAGGTGCCCCAATTTAGAGGACTGATCCCGGAGCCCCTGGGTAATGGGGCTTCCTACCCCTTTTGTCATTAACTTTCTCAGAAAGCTAAACAAATACATCATGTTGTGGGCATGCTGTGGGCATCGTGAAGGAATCTTATCCCCATGCTGTGGGCATCGTGAAGGAATCTTCTGTGCGAATGATTTCTGTTCTTCATAGGTGCAGTGTGCATTTTTTCAGCCGTTTTAAAATGGAAGGGCCCTTGCAGATGAGAGCTGTGCGTCTTCTGTTACAGAGACGGTGGGAGATGCTGCCAGTGGGCCCGGGTCTCTGGACTGCCTGGTGGGCTCCGTGCTGCCCTGCGGCCTCGGCCACGAGCAGGGGCCCTTCCGGAAGCTGGGCCTCACCAAGGAAGTGCTGGCCGCCCACACCCAGAGGGAGGAGCAGAGTTTCCTGCTAAAGTTCAGAGAAATAAGAAAGCTCAGTGTCTTCCAGTCTCGCTGCCATTACTACTCACAAGACAGATGCAAGGGGCAGTCGAGTGAAAGAGGTAAGTGGTAATACCTGAGCTAAAAGTGGATTTATTTTTTAACTTTATTCTTAACATTACTGAATCTAGCGCTGCTTTCAGAAGGCGAAACGTCCCCAGTCTGGGACACGTGGGTTTGTAAGAAGCTGTTGGAACTTGACCAGTGATGTTCTCAAGGATGTCACTTTGTGTTCCCAAGGGAGCAGTGCTGTAAATAGTGGTGACAGTCCCAGCCCAGCCCCCTGTGGAATGCAGGGCGGGCAGTTGCAGTGCGGCCGTGCCAGACATTTCTTGCCTGGGTGACTTTGAGGGGCAAGAGACCCTACCCCACCTTCCCACCCAGACAGGACCCTCAGCGGACCAGCTGGGCTAATGCACTGCCCAGAGAAGGAGATGGCACTGACGGGGCCTTCGGTGTCAAGCCCCTGAGGGAGGAGGTTAGCCCCGGACGACACCGTAGGAGGGAATGGCGCCCTCCTCCCCAGAGCACGTACGCTCCTGGCGGATCGGCCTCAGGGCCAGGCTGCGGACTCCAAGCCCGACAGAGCCCAGGGGTGCGTGAAGCTGCCCTTTAGGCTGAGAGCCATCAGGTGGTCAACGGGCCAGGGATGAAGTGGAACAGACGAGCTTCCCTGCCCCTTTTCTGGTCCAGGAGCCTGGCTCCCAACCCCCAGCCACCTTCCCAGGCCCCCCTGACAAGGCCAAGCTGATGAGAGATGCCGCCTCTTCCCTGGGCTCCCAGGCCGTGACACAGGGATCAGAGCTGAGAGCTAGTGAGCCCAGGGGACACACACCATGAGGACCCAACTCCCCCTGGTCTCTGGGCAGACACACCGAAACAGATGTCCCAGAAGTGAGAGGCTGACACACTCCTTAAGGAGTTTATCCCCAGACCCAGGGTTACTGCCAGCACATCGGGAACCTCTGTGGAAATCAGGAAACGGTGTCCACACCACCGTAGAGTTCCAGCCCCCTCTTGCCCCCTTGGCCACACATTTTGTGCAGTGCACAGACTGCACAGCTGTCCACAGCAGCCCCTCCCAGACCCTGGTGTGGCATCCCAGGAGCCCAGTGCCGTAGCTCCGGGTCCCAGTAGGGGGCAGATTTCCTGTAGGAAGAACACCAGGCAGAGAGGCTGAATGGCAAAGCCTCCACCCGCTTAGCAGTCTGCTTTGGGCTGGCCCATTTGCCTTTATCGTGTGACACGGCCGCCAGGGGATGTCCTCGCACACCTGCTGCAGGAGCCCAGAGTTACCCTCTGTGACAGGAGAGGAGAAGCTGAGGTTCCTGGGACCCGTTCCATTGCCCACCCCACCCTCCCCCCCCCAGCTCGGCATGACCCCCGAGCCCACAGTACTCCCAGCGCCGGCCGGTGCCCAGGGGAGGTGGGGGGGGACATGCCCAGGGTCCCGTATGTGACTGGGTGGAGCCCCTCCGGTCTCCTGAGAAAGGCCCTCTCAGCAGCGCTCACCGTCAGAGAGGAAGACCTTGGTTCCAAGGGCGAGCGTTCCTTCGGCCCTTTGACTTCCCTGGGCTGGAACCACGAGCTTTCTAAGCAGGAAACATCTCTTTTTAGGAACAGCAGCGATGAAGCTCATAACACTGACAGATAAGGTTAGATGAGACCAGCGGTTCTACCTCTAAGGTGTCACAAACCGCCCTTGGGGACTAGCGTCGACTTCCAGCTTTCTTACTGTTCTGGGCAAATAAAACCTTCTTGATGCCACTTGTCACTATTGCTTCATGAAAGAAACGGCATTTTAATATGAGAAGAAAGCAAGGAATGTGATCTCGCAACAAAGGGTGGTCCTTTAAATGGATTGAATCTAGTTTTATGAAAACCTAACGTTTTGCCCTGATTTTTCTCACTTTCCTGAGGATCCGGGAAGACCGGGTGGTGGCCCCGAGATCCCCAGGCTGGCGATGGGGAGGGTGGGACTCACTGTTGAACTGGGAGTCACCTTCAGGTTTCTGAGGTCCTACAAATCTCTGAAAATTGACGTAACAGGAAACATAACATAATTTTTACGTTTTAACTCTTGTTTTCCCATTATTTTAGCTGCTCCCGGACTAAGAAATACCTCTGGAATAGATTCATCTTGGAAAAAAACGGGGAAGAACAGAAAACTTAAGTCCAAACGGGTCAAGCCTCGAGACTCCTCGGGGAGCCCTGGGTCCGGGGGGCCCCCGCCCCAGCGGCTGCCGCTGGTGGGCCTGAATGCCACCGCCTGGTCACCGTCGGACACATCCCAGTCCAGCTGCCCCGCGATGCCCTTCCCCACCCCGGTGCCCGCTTACTCCCTGCCCATGTTTCCAGCCCCAGGGATAGTGCCAGCTCCAGGGACCGTGGCAGCGGCACCCGGAACTCCCCACGCCGGCCTCGCGCTGCCCGTGGACACCCAGCGCGAGTTGGCGGTCCAGCCCCCACCGTCTGCCGGCCCCTTGCCCCCGGTCATGGCCTTGGTCTTACCCAGCTGCTCCTTCTCCCCGGTGACCCCGAGCCTGCCCCCAGCTTTCTTCCCCAGCCAGCCGAACTTGCCGTCCGAGGTGATTCCTGCCTCGCAGCCTGAGTTCCCTGGTCGGACCTCATCCCCCAAACACCTGCACACGTGTGCCCTGGCAGAGTGCGGGCTGCCCGTGTCGCGCGTGGCCGCCCAGGCCGCCCTGCCCTCGGCCGCGGGGTCTGCAGGCAGGACCTCACCGCCACTCTTCCAGTCCCGTGGGAGCTCGCCCCTGCAGCTCAGCCTGCTGCAGCTGGAGGAGGCCCCCGAGGGCGGCTGTGCGGCCGCAGGGCCCACGGGGCCCACAGAGACCGTGCGAGCGGGGCCCGACTGCCAGCCTGGCTCATCCTGGGACCGGCGGCCCGAGGCACCGCCAACCGTAAGGATCTCCTGATGCCCTTTGTCTAACGCAGGCAGGTGGCGAACGCGGCCGCCTCGGGCGGGTCACGGACATCCTCACCTCAGGTGGTCCCTGCACTGAGGTTACTACCAGACGATTTCAATTCCGACATAAACACGTGTGCTAGGAGATAACACGTTCCGGGTAAAAGACCCTGTCAGAGCAGCCGGTGTTTATTGTCTTGGGACCTGAAGGGGAAAAGGGAGATGGGTTGTCTGCTGGCGGACGCAGGCGCCAAACAGCCACAGGTGATTTCGTGACCCATCGTCACGGGCCTCCAGGTTTTCAGTGAATGCTTCGGGGATAAAGCACAGTCAGGTGAAAGGTCAGAACGGAGGCGCCTTGGAGGGCAGCTGGCAGCAGAGGGGCTCACGGTGAAGGAGCAGGGCCAGGAGGGAGCTGGAAGCCAGTGCCGTGGGTGTGCATCCTCCCACGTCTTGAGGGACGTTGGCGTGTACTCGTACTCGGTTAATGAAATTGTAGTTTGATTTCCAGTTAATGCTTCTGTGTCCTGAGAGCTTCGGTGTGTGGTCGCATCCGCTGAGGCAGTGTGATCCGTGGGCCTTCCGAGGAAGGAGCTGGGCGGGGCTCCCCTGCCCATGCTCCTGGGAGAGCAAGTGGGAGCAGGGTGGTTGTCCCAGCACGGCTGCTGACTCCCGGGCCTACAGTCTGGGTTCCAAGGATTGGAGGGTTGGGGCGCTCCCAGGCCAAGCCCCCCTCATGTCCAAGCCCGTCCCCACTCTGGGGGCGCAGGAGCCGGGAAGCCAGAGCCCTGCCTCTGCGAGGAGCATCTTTGGGGTGCTGCAGGAGACACTTGCCCGCCTTGGCGGAGGAGCAAGCCTGAGGCTTCCCCCGCAGGGATCCAAGAGCTGCCGTCTTTAGTGGGACTCTCCCCAAACTAAATTTAATTAGATGGCATCCATCCCACTACCAAGAGTCCCGCTGTGGTCCCAGTAACCATGGGGTCTGCGCATATGGCACGTGGAGGAAGGGCCAGCGGTCCAAGGAGGGCGCACCCGCTGTGTCCCTGGGAGTCTGGTGCAGACCAGACACCTGACTCGGTGTCTCCTCCCTGTTCCCAAAGTGCGACAAGCCCAAGGACGTCCAGAGCAGCGACGCCCTGTGCACGCCCAGCGGCCTGCTGCGCCTCCTGCTGCGCGAGGACCTCTGCTCCGCCACGGGCTCAGCCCCGTCCGGGAGCGGGGCCTCCGTCACCTCCTACTCCCTGGGCTCCGGCTCGCTGGGCTGCGATGCATCTGCAAGTGGGGCCGGTATGTAGGTGGTGCTGGGAGCACCTGGGAGTCGGGGCGGGGTGGGAGGTGGCAGGTGTGTTTGGAAGATTCTCACGTGATACACCTGGGTGTCCTTGACTCTCCGGCCCCCAGGGAGCCAGTCACCCCAAAGCCGCAGGCTGACTTGGGCAGGGCCCCGACATGCAGGCATCCGGCTGCACCCCGAGCAGCTCCTCGGGGCCCTCAGCCGTTCAGACAGGCAGCTGGGCTCCTCCTACCCCGCTCCACCCGCGCGGTCGGCAGCCCCGGCCCGCCCCACTTCCCTCTGTTGTCCGTCGCTCTCGACCTCAGCGGCACTGCAGGCCCCCCACCCTAGCTGGCCCTGCTTGGACTGTCCCTGGGGCTCCCCGGGTGTGCCGGGAGGGCTGGCAGCGGCTCGCCTTCCTGAGTTAGATCCCCTGGTGAGAAGCTAGCGTGTGGACCGACCGGGATCGTTTAGGTGTGATCTGGAACCGCCCCACGGGAAGAGCACACACTCTCCCCAGACTGTAAGACCCCCGCTTCCCTGAAGTGAGCGGGCCCCTCTCCCTGCGGGAGGCCTGCCGGGAGGCGCTCCGGGACAGCCGCCTGCCGCTCACAGGGGCGGCTTCTCTGTGGCCTGGCTTAGTCCGGAGGTAGTGAGCCTGGGAGAGAAGAGCACGGCTTCTAAGATATAGCCCCACCTGGACTCCTCGGGGCCTCCCCAGGAGAGAATCACCTCCATGGTACCAGCTGATATCCTGTTTTTAAATTACCCAGACAACTCGAGAATTGGAAAGAGAAGGGAAGGTCCACCAACCCAGGCACCAGTTACCAAACAAAACCCTTCAGCTCTGTAATGCTGCTGTTCCTTTACACGAGCACAGCGTGCAAGGTCAGCGCAGGAGTCAAGGTCAGAGCAGGAGTCCAGGTCAGCGCAGGAGTCAAGGTCAGCGCAGGAGTCAAGGTCAGCGCAGGAGTCCAGGTCAGCGCAGGAGTCAAGGTCAGCGCAGGAGTCCAGGTCAGCGCAGGAGTCAAGGTCAGCGCAGGAGTCCAGGTCAGCGCAGGAGTCAAGGTCAGCGCAGGAGTCCAGGTTTTGACCTGCCATGCTTTGTGTTTTAAAGGCAGCAGCAACACAAGTCACACCAGCAAGTATTTTAGAAGCGTCGACTCCTCAGAGAATAACCACAGAGCAAAAGCGAAGGTGGACGTGGCGGAGAGTGAGCGCCTCAGGGACGCCCTCCAGGACCCCGTCTGGCTGCTCGGGGCCGACACGGACGACAGCGTCATGATGGCATACCAGATGCCTTCGCGGTAACCGTTCGCCGGCGGCTCGGGACAGTGAAGGGCTGGGTGCAGGTTTCCCCAGAACCACAAGGCCAGAGGCCTTCCCTCGGGAGCCGTATCTCAGATTGAGCTGAGTGCACAGATAGAAGCAGGGCTCCTCTAGATGGTGCCGCTGGCCACACAGAGCCCGCAGAGTGACCTGCTACAGGCCTCCAGGATGACGGGCTCTGGGGACCCGCCACGGTGTCACAAGACGTTTACAAAGCATTCGTGCCAACGTCGTCTCTTTTGCTCTGTTGCCAGCAACCCTATGTGGCCGGTGATGTGTGTGTGTGTGTGTGTGTGTGTGTGTGTGTGTGTGTGTGTGTCTTAGAGATGCAGAAACCAAGAGTCAAGGTGGATGACCAGCCCAAGGCTGCTGGCTGCTCTGTAGGGACCTGGGTCTGTGCCTCAGCTCTGACCACTCCAAGGAACCTGGAACCTATCAGGGTCCATGCCCCTGTGCAGTGCCCCCTCGGTGGAGGGACATGGGGGGGAGGAAGGACAGATTAACCCTGAGGCTCAGAACAGCCAGGCCTCTGGGCCAGGGGAGCCCAGGGCTCTGTCTCCAGGACTGCTGCCGGGCAGGCCAGTGTCGGCAGGTGGCAGGGGAGGGCTTGTCTACCTACCACCTCGCTGGTGAGAACCTCCCGGGCACAGAACCAAGTGTCTGCAGATACCCGGCTCCCATGGCTGCGCTAAAGTGAAATGAAAATCAGAACTCGGTGTATCATCTTCATAGAAAAACTACAGACTATCTACTAGGGAGATGACGTTACCTTAAGTAGGGTAATTTATTTTAAATGGAAAGGAAATTTAAACAAAATCATCTAAAATTACATGATTAACACTGGAAGTGTTGGTAGAAAACGAGTATATTCTTTAAAAAACAAAGCCCTTGAGACGTTCTAAAGCTTTCCTATTTCTAAATATTTCATGAAGAAATTTAGAAACGGTCCTGCAGGAGGACAGGGAGAAGCTGAAGGTGCTGCAGAGGCTCCAGCCCAGGTTCACAGACAGGCAGAGGCAGGAGCTGCAGGACGTCCACCCGTGGATGCGGTCGGGCGGGCTGCCCGCGGCCTTCGACGTGGCGGTGAGCTCTGGAGCGGGTTTTCTGACTTTGCGTTAAAAGGCACTGTGATGAGAAAGCTCTGTGCTGTCTTTGCAACTGTTCTGTTCATTTAAAACTTCTAAGATTAAAAGTTCATTAAAGGGCTTCCCTGGTGGCCCGGTGGTTGAGAGTCCACCTGCCGATGCAGGGGACGTGGGTTCGTGCCCCGGTCCGGGAAGATCCCACATGCCGCGGAGCGGCTGGGCCCGTGATCCACGGCCACTGAGCCTGCGCGTCCGGAGCCTGTGCTCCGCAACGGGAGAGGCCACAGCGGTGAGAGGCCCGTGTGCCGCAAAAAAAAAAAAAAAAGTTCATTAAAAAAAAAAAATACCACCACACTGTTAGGTTTCCTTCAAAGAACTTTCTTCCAATGGCTTTTCAACACTGTTTCCAAAAAGGTCTCCTAAATATCTAGTCTCAATCACATGCTGAAATTTGAATTTTTTTTCTTTCAATTCTGTTTCCAGTGAAAACACCCACACACACACTTCCTCTGTCATAAACCCTCAACATCCACGTAGACCATTAAGTAACAGGGAGACAGCAGGTCTCCACCCTCCCTCCCACTCTCACCAGCCTGCCCCTCCTGTCTCTGTTCCTTCCCGAGGGTCCCAGAGGTGTCACTGTACCCCAGCTCCTCTCCCCCGCTCCCCTCAGAGCACCCCCATACCAGCACTGCCCGGGAGGCTGCTCTCGTCAAGGCCTCCAGGTCCAGCAGCTGAATCCACTGACGTCTCCGTCCTCACCCTAACCGACCCACTCGCGGCATTCAGCGACGGCCGGCCCCTCCTCTGAGAGCACCCCTCCCTTGGCCCCGGCCCCTTGGCCCCTCGCTCTTGTACCCATCAGTGTGGATGCGCCCAGGCTCAGGGTTTGCACCTTCCTCTTCTGTCTACACTCCCTCTGGCGCTGTCAGCTCTCTCCTCCTGACCGAAAGCAGTGTCTCCGTGCCGAGACTCCCTAGCGTCCACCTCTGTCGAACTTCATCTGCTGTCCTGGTTATGCTCAGAGAGAGCCAGCCCACCCACTGTCTTCCCACCCACTCAAGGGTGACTCCATCACCCCTCTTGCTCGGTCCACAGCCCTCTGGACTCTCTTTCTGTCGTGCCCCATCCAGTCCACTAGCAGGTCCTACTGGCTTGACCTTCAAGGTGGCTGGAAACCAGCCCCTTCCCATCACCTCCAGCATCACCACCCTGGTCCACGCCACAGTGCTGCTTCACCTGATTGTCACAGTATCCCCCCCCCCGCTGCACTCTGTTCCCCCTTGTCCCCTACAGTGAGATCACGTCACCCCTCAGCTCTGAGCCCTTCCAGCGGTGCCCCTTCTCAATCAGAATAAATTGCTGCAAAGCTGTTAAAATATGACACCCCCTCCCCACAGCTCCCATCTCCCCTCACTCCCTCCTCTCCAGTTGTTCCCTGAAATCATTGAGCAGGCTTCTGCCTCAGGGCCTTTGCACCTGCCCTTCCCTCTGCTTGGACTCCTCTTTCCTCAGACAGACACATGGCTCACTCCAGCTTCCTTCAAGTCTTTTTTTTCACATGCTGCTGTGTTATTTCTCTAATACTACCTAGCAAATAACCCCAAAGCTTAGGAGCTTAAAATAATAATCATTTATCATCTCCCACTGTTTCTTTGGGTTGGGAATTTAAGAGCAACTTAGCTGGGTGGTTCTGGCTCAGGGTCTCTCCTGAGGGCGAAGGTGAGATGTTGGCCGGGGCTCGTGCCATCTGAAGACAGGATGGTGACAGGAAGATCCCCTTCCAAGGAGGCTCCCTCACGTGCCTGCACCTTGGTGCTGGCTGTTGGCAGGAGGCCTCAGTTCCTTGCCGTGTGGATCTGTCCATCGGGCTGCTTGTGTGTCCTCATGACACGATCCCGGCCTCCCCAGAGAGAACCGAGGGGCTGCAGTGCCTGTTACGACCCACGTGTCACCGGCATCACCTCCTCTTCGTTAGTGGCAGGTCACCGAGTCCAGGCCTCCCGCTTCTGAGGAAGGGGTGTCAAAGAATTCGTGGGCGTATTTTAAAACCACTACAGTCACTCTCTCAGTGGAACGTCAGTAAAATTACAGACGTCCTCACATGCCTCATTCCGTGTCAGCCCCGCATTTCCCATCTTTTAATACACTGTGGAGCATTTCTCATTCGGCTACTAGGAGATCACCTCCGCTGGGACACAGATTTTCCTCTTTGTTCACTGCTGACTCCCAGTGCTTAGAACGTGCCTGGAACACGACAGGTGCTTAACAGATGGGAAATGAACAAATGAGACAGTGCGTTGTTGCTGTCCCATTCTACAGATTAGAAAACTGAGGTTAGAGAAGGTCGGTAGCAACTCCAGGTCCCACAGGCAGAAAGAGGAGGAGCTGGCACTAGAGCCTCTGGTTGATGCTGTCCCCTCGCTATGCACAGCCACCTCGAAGACAAGGGAGGGGCCTGGGGAGCTGGGAGCAGGGACCTCTTGGGAAGAGCTCTGGCTCCTTGGAGAGCAGGCAGGGGTCCCACGCCCAGTGGCACCTGCTCACCCTCCAGCAGCCTCACTGCTGACACCTGATCACCTGCACCTCTCTCAGCTTGAACTACTTTTTCGTACCAAAGATCTCATTTTTATTACTGATTTGCATTTTTTCTTTTAAGGAATGCGTTTGCTGTGAAAACAAGGGAAAAGACAACGTTTGCATGCGGTATGAGGAAGCTACCCCTACTCTGGGACTCAGCGGAACAACCGACACCACAGAAGAGGAAAACGGACCTTCCCTGAGTCACAGAAACGAAGGGCAGACGTAACCCCCCGCAGCGGGACAGCCGGTGGCATACATTAGGTGGTGCTCTGAGGAGGGGGAGGGTCTTCACCTGTGTTTCTAATGAAATGGACGGATATACTTACATGACTTTTTTTGTTCTAGAAAAAACCCATCGTTTTCCGAAGGGGTGATTTAAAACCGTGGCGGGTAGGAGAAGTTTGGGAAGAAGTAGCTTTTTGTATTTAAAATATAAATATGGAGTTTTCGGGGACAGGGGAGGAGATTTTCATCATTGTTTAACTTGAGAAGGACTGCTTCCCTCCTTGTGTCGCGGAAGCGGCTGAGTGTTCTCAGCCAGAGCACCAGTGTCTGCTGGCTCCCCGTGGGCGGTCCCGGGGCATCGCACCGGGCTGTGACCCACAGCTAGGATGCCACAGGTGACTCCGTGCTGAGGGGCCGGCCTTTCGGAGCTTCCCCAGAGTGTGTTTGGATCAGATCAAATTATGTCCTCTCTGGGGGGCTGCTTTTTATCTAAATTATTTAGTCAGACTAGATGTTTTTAAAACATACCAAGTGGAGATCACAGCCTCCGCTAATCTTCTTTCAACATGTTTTGCATTAAATGGCAGACCAGCAGCTTCAGCTTCAAGTGTGGTAGAGCAAACATTTCACCTGACGTAGCTTAAGTTTGGGGTGAACGAAGTTGAAATGCTCGCTCTGGACTAAAGATGCCTAGTGGTTTGTGTGACCAACTCCATCGTAGAAATATACATCCTCAGAAATACACAGACCCTTGTGTATATTTTGACATCATTCTCGTATCCTTTTCAGACCGGGATAGCCAATATGTAGATAAAAACACATTGTCGGTCATCCCCTTATTGTGACTTCCCTCTGCAAACCAGGCTTTGATCGCCACACTTGGGACCCACCCGTACTTATTCTTTGATCGGCACTTCCGAGACATCAGCTCTGGCCCAGCTGAGCCAGTGCTTTCTCCTGACTTAGCTGGTGGCTGCATCTGTGTTTTCCAGGGCGCCGTGATCTAACCGCTCTCACCACACCTGGGCTGGGACACCGGCCCCTAATTCTTTTCATGAACCTGACCTCATTGGTGCCATTTCCGGTCTCTGTGGTGATGTCCACTAGCACTTTCAGGTGAATGGGACACTCGGGGAAAAGTGAGACCAGACGGCCCAACTTTTTGCAAAACCTCATACTGCATCGTCTATCCCAAAGATTGTCTGCAAAAATGTTACATTGGTCCCTAGGGTGAATGAGAAGCTGCCAGTGATGAAACAACTGACTTACAATTGCATCGCGTCTGTAGGAAGTTAAAAGGGGGCAGCTTCCCCTGTTCTTTGCTGGAGAAGCAGCTACTAGGACAGGTGACGTCTCCTTGTAATCCAGTTGGTTTTCATAGTCAGACCACTTTATGCCTGAATATCAATCCTATTTTTCATAAACTCGGACACAGAAAGTTTAATTTTTTATTTTTTTTAATTTACAAAGCAACATCACCTGCAGATACCCAAGACAAGGTGTAGTCTATGCATTTGTGTGGAGACTAGATGCTACAAACTGCTTCCTGCCACTAAAGGCAGATCATTAAGGGATTAGATGGGAGCGAAAGTTGCATTGACTTTCCCTAAACGCAAGACTGCCAACACGTTCCCTCCTGTTAGCAATGTTTACTGGCAGCATTATCTTAGCATTTATATATATTCATTGATTGTTAACTGCTGCGTAGCTTTGACGTGCGCTGAGAAGTTGACAGCAGGAGCATTTTGTGAAATTGTTTACACGGTGCCACGCATCGGGTCTTACATTTTCGTTAGTGTGTGTGCTTACACGGGTGTTATAAAAAACTTCTTCTCGATTTTAAACTGAGCCTTCTTTTTAATATATTCCTAAAAAGATATGTAAATAAGCTCTCAGAGTCTGTGTAACGACGTGTTAAGCCTTGCCGGACAAGTGGTTTGTTTATGTGCAAACCAGACTTTCTTCACCCAGTGCAATATGTTTGTTGGACTGCTTGTGTCTTTTTATGATTTTTTGCCTTTTAGAAAATTGGTAAATAAAGCAAGTATATTTTTATTTTTATTTGTGTGTATTTTTAATGTAGCACAGAGGAACAGGAAGCTGAATAGAGATCAAAGATTATCAAAATCTTTTTTAAAAAAAAAGAACCCAGGCTTCCCTGGTGGCGCGGTGGTTGAGAGTCCGCCTGCCGATGCAGGGGACACAGGTTCGTGCCCCGGTCTGGGAAGATCCCACATGCCGCGGAGCGGCTGGGCCCGTGAGCCATGGCCGCTGAGCCTGCACATCCGGAGCCTGTGCTCCGCAACGGGAGAGGCCACAGCAGTGAGAGGCCCGCGTATCGCAAAAAAAAAAAACAAAACCCTAGAAATTCTGAATTAGGAACTCCTCTGTCACAAAGGCCCCCCCTCACCTCTTCCCCTGCACAGGGTGCCTCTCGCTGGTCCCTTCCTGTCTCTATGTGTCTCTCTGACATGCAGCCCCACCCCAGTGAACTCCCAACGATTTAGATCTAATCCTGGAGTCCCGTTCCCCCATGGTTTTTCACTCACAGATGGGGAGTAGGGCCACTCAGCTCAGCCCCTGGTGCCCCTGTCCACTCTGAGGTGACCCCAGGCACCTGCTCCATTCTCTTCCTGCCCCCTCCAGGATAGTCTGTCTCACCTTGGCTGGCTGCCTGTGTGCTGGCCACGGGGCTGAAAGCAGAGTGGTCTAAAGGACCTCGCGTCTCCATCAGAGGTGATACAGGCAGCATGGCAGCCTCCTCCCACCCCACCCCCCAGTCCTTCCTTCCACAGCGATGAAGTCATGCAGGGCCTGGTCAAACAGTGGAGGCCTGCTCCCCCCCCACCCCACTTTTCACACCAGGACCGTATTGTGGTGTCGGAGCAGGGAGATGAATGGATCCGGCCCTGGTGCCCAGCCTTCCAGAAGCTCCCTGAGCAGAAGGGAGGGCTCGACGCCGCTTCCTGTCCTGGCTGCCTAAATCCAAGTGGTGCTTGGGGGCTGGGGAGGCAAAGTCCTCCCAGTGAGCATGGAGGCCTCTGCAAACGCGCTAAGTGGCCAGATGTGGCTGTTTCACTGAACGTCTGAGTGCCTTCGGGGGCTCTTAACTACATTTTTAACTACCATATAACCCCAAGGGCATGTGCTCCCCTATTTCTAAACCAAAAGGAGCTTCTCCAAGCCTCTGGGCTGATTGCCCTCAAGGGGCCTGGACATCCATAGGCTGGCCACTGTCTTTGTTCCCTGGGGATTTATGGCTCACCACCCCTGCCGCTAACTGGTTCCCCTGTGGCCACTGCAGCCCTGCCCAGCCTCTGTTGGCCTCTGTTTTTGGATATGAGGGGATCAAAGAGCCCAAATGCTCAGGAAGTCTGTACTCAGGCAACCTTTGAAAGGGGGATTAGTCCAAGGGACAAATGGCAGGAAGTGTGCCTGCTAGACGAGGCCATGCAAAGGAGAAAGAAAGGGTGTGGTGGTCCTGAGACGGAGTAGCCAGGCTTCTGGGAGGAAAAGGCCAAGCCAGCCAGCCAATGGGCGCACTAAAGGAAATGGAGGCTGACTTCGAAGATGAGGCCTTGGGCAACTTCCAGTCTAACCAGGAAGGATTTTGCTGCCTCACACTCCCTGCTCTATCCCTATACTTTCTTCCCCAAGGGTACTTGGTCAGACTGAGGCATATCCCAGTACTTAATTTCTCCTTCCTTAACTCTAGACAGCATTCCTCAATCCCCCCACCCCATGTAAGACAAGGGTTATGAGGTCCCTAGCCCATGCTCCAGCCTCCTCCCTTCTCCTGACAACTGTCATCTGTCCTTTTGTTTTTACAAAGCAACTTTATATCCTGTAACCATAATTAAGCCTTCCTTGCCTTTTCTATAGATTGACTCTAAAATGTTGAAACCCTATGAACAGTGTTACATTGTTCTGACTGTGAAAGAATTGGCTACTGGGCCAAGTGAGTGCTAAGATTACACTTCTCTTCTTCAGCAGCTTTTTGTTTTTCCCGGAGTTCCTAGTTGCCTTTCATTTTTCGCTTGCACCATTTGCCTTTATAATTCTTCCTCCACCTCCCACATTCAGTTCCCCATCCAATCAGGAAAAGATTAATAGTCTTTTCCCAGAGGCCTTCCCCAGAGCCCTGATGATCCTGTTCCAATACAAACTGCCTTTCAGGGAGAGAGTTCTAAACTACTTGTTTGATCTTATTCAAACAATATAATCAATAACGGGAGGGGTATGAATCAGAGTACAAGAAATATCACTGAGTTTATTTTTCCATATCTGAGCTCCTCAGAGTAGTAGAAGCTTAATTGTAGTTTCTTGGGGTGGGGGTGGGATCTCCTTCCCTGGGGTGATGTCTAAATGGTGAAGAAAAGTAAAGTTACAGGCCAGCTATCGGCTCTCTTGGGGTTCACTACTCAAGCCCCTCCCCCACTCTGTCAGTCCCTCCACTAGGAGTAGAGGGGGAAGGGTATCAGGTCTCTGACCAGGCAGGGGAGGAAGGGAGGAAGAGAACTAAGCTTTCTGGCTTGTGGGGGAGACTGAGGACGACACAGGGTGATTGAAGGAAAGGAGTGGGTTCATACCTGGGTGAACAGCGCAGGGCTGGGGAAGTTCCCGGGCCCTGCTCACAGAAAAGCAAAGAGACGGCCAGGTAAGAATCAGCAGAAGGGGTTCCCAGGTACTTACAGAGGTCAGTGAGGTGACTTTGGGAACCATCAAGCCACTCACCAAACTTGTCTTACCTACGGAGGTCCCTCGGTGGGGAGCTGAGGTGAAACAGTCACCTGAAGGGCTTCCAGATCCATCTTCAGATGGCTGGGGGCACAGGTGGGTGTCTGGGGCCTAGTCCTACCACCCCACCACACTGCAGTCCCTGGATTTTCCTTTCCCCTGCTGCCTTCCAGCTAGGTTTGGGACACTCTCTCGATTTCCCTACCTACCCAGTGCTTCTGCTAGGCCAGGCTCTGTGCTGGGGGTAGATAAGGGGTCCTAGGTCAGACTGTACCCCCAGGGATGCTTGTAACCTGGAGGGGCACAGACCAGACCCTGACAATCCCAGTCCCGGGAGGGAAGCAGAGGATTGGGTAAAGGGAAGCTGAGACCTGAACAGTGAGGAAACGGCCATTGAAGGGAGATCCCAGCGTGTTCCAGGTGTAAGGCTGTGTGTGTGCAAAGGCTTCACGGTCTGAAGGCAAATTGCTATTCTGGCTGTGCCAGGAGACGCCGTGGACCTAGGCCGGTGGGGCTGCGGCCAGGCTGGGGTCCCCAGGGAGCTGCCCCACCGCCCGCGCACCCCACCCTCACGGAGGCTGGGCCAACAGATGGGCGGCCAGCCGTGGGGGTGGCGGTCGTCTGGCGGACACAGGCGCATCCACCGCCCGCTCCCGCCCGAGTGACAAAGCGGCAAAGACAAAGGCGCGGCCAACACCTGTCGCTCTTGGCCAGGCTGCCGCTTTTCTCCGCCCGAAGCGGCTGCAGCTGCCAACTGTCACGGGCATCAAGTTACGGGGACCAGACGGCGGCCTCCACCAGCCGGGCGGGAAGCGCGGGAGGGCTGGGGGGGAAAGGGAGCCGAGGGGGACAGGAGGCGGGGAGGGGGGCCGGGGCGAACAAACAAGGGTGCGGGGAAGGGTGGTTGGGCAGGGAGGGCGGGGACCAGGGAAGGGCGAGCTCGGGTTGGGAATCAGAGAACGTGGGTTCGGGGGAGGGCGGGCAGGGAAGGGAGGGCGGCGGTGGGTGCTGAGGGGGGAAAGGGAAGTGAAAGAGGGGTCGGGGAGCAAAGGGGACTAGAAGGAGATGCGGGGAACTCCGGTGGTGAGGGCGATGATGACCAGGAGAGAACAGACGGCCTGTGGGGACAGAGGATGACCCGAGAAGGAGAGCCTACAGATGGAGCGGTGCGGGCGGGCCTGGGGACCCCGCCCCACTAGGATCCCTGAGCGGGCTGAAGGCGGTGTCGACGTTCGGATGTCAGGACCCACAGGTCCGCAAGAAACGCACTGGGGCCAAGGGCCCGTTCCCACCCCCGCTGCCCTAGGGGCCCTCACCTCCCCGGGGCTCTGCAGCCACCCCAGCCCGGACCTGTAGCTCCCTCCAGGCCCGGAGACCGCGGCCTTCGCTGTGGCTCTGGCCGCCAGGACCCCGGCACTTGCGCAGGAGCGTTCCTCTCCTGTTGCACCTTGGGTGAACAAAGTCAAGCGTGAATGAATGAATGGGCAGATGGATGCGCCCCTGCTAGCACGCGCCGCAGACCTGGGCGCCTTGCTTGGGGTAGGAAGGGAAACAAGCGCACCCAGAGCCACAGCTCTCCGGGTCATCGCCCCCCCTCCGGTGCCCCACAATGCCGGGGCGGCGCGGAGGGCCCGGCTGGACCCCCCAGCCCCCGGCCGCAGGCCACGCCCCGCCAGCTGCCGGCCGACCCCGGCGGCGGGGCCAGACAAAGCACGCCTCTGCCATTGGCTCTCACGAGCAATCGGCGCCTTGAGATGCAAATAAGGCGCTATAAAAGGGGCGGGCGCCGCTGCAGGCGTGAGGACGCGGCGTAAGACGCCAGGGGGCGAGGGCGGCTGTGGCTGCGGGCCGCTGCGCTGCCAGGGGCGCGGGCGCACGGCGCTCCGGGAGGTGGAGGTCATGGCTCCGCTTTTGGCGCTCGGCCGGGACCGTGCGGCCCGGGAGGATGAGGACGGCTGCGAGGCGCGGGGGGACCGCAAGGTGCTGGCTGTAGCCGTGGATGGGGGGGCGGGGGGCCGCACAGCGCCGGGGCTCAGTTGCTCGCTTCCCGCAGGCCCGGAAACCCCTAGTGGAGAAGAAGAGGCGCGCGCGGATCAACGAGAGCTTGCAGGAGCTGCGGCTGCTGCTGGCGGGCGCCGAGGTGAGGCCGGCGGGCGGGCGCCCAGGGGCTGCGGGCGAGCGGGCGGGCGGGGGTCGCCGTCCGGCCTCGCCTCACCGACCCTCCCCACCGGGCGCTCCCGCCGGCGCAGGTGCAGGCCAAGCTGGAGAACGCCGAGGTGCTGGAGCTCACGGTGCGGCGCGTGCAGGGCGCGCTGCGGGGCCGGGCGCGCGGTGAGTGGCGGCGGGGCGCGCGGGCGGGGGCGCGTTCGCCTGGCCTGCCCCTGCCCGGGACCGAGGACTTCCCCTCCTGGAGCAGGGCGCGCCCCGCGCGTCTCCTGGGTGAGCCTTGTCCCCGGGGGCCGGGCGGGCCGGGCCACAGCAATCAGTTGCCGCTCACCGAACCGGGCGCGGCCCTCTTCCCTCCCACCCCTGAACACAGAACGCGAGCAGCTGCAGGCGGAAGCAAGCGAGCGCTTCGCCGCCGGCTACATCCAGTGCATGCACGAGGTGCACACGTTCGTGTCGACGTGTCAGGCAATCGACGCCACCGTCGCCGCCGAGCTCCTGAACCACCTGCTAGAGTCCATGCCGCTGCGCGAGGGCAGTAGCTTCCGGGATCTGCTGGGGGACGCCCTGTCCGGCCCACCGGGAGCCCATGGGCGGAGCAACTGGCCAGTAGGAGGCGCCCTGGGGTCCCCACTGCCCAGCCCCCGGGGCTCCGGGGACGACCAGTCCTCCGACCTGGAGGAGGTCCCCGAGGCTGAACTGAGCCGGGCGCCTGCTGAGGGGCCGGACTTGGTGCCCGCAGCCCTGGGCAGCCTGACCGCTGCCCGCATAGCCCAGAGTGTCTGGAGACCTTGGTGACCAACGGCAGCCTGGGGCCTAAGGGGTGGGCCCTGCCTTCCCATGCTCTAGTCCCTCCTCCCTGGGGTCCAGGTATCTGGACAGGGGTAGGGCCCTGGATATCTCCCAGTTCTGCTGCCCTCCTCCAGTGGGTGCTGCAGGGCAGTCCCCGATAACCAGGCCAGCCAGGCCCCTGTTTCTTAAGGGAGCAACGTTTATGGACCATCCCCACCCCCACCCCCTGCCCCCCTAGCCCTCTGGTGGGTGGAGGGAAGGAGCTACAGGCAGGAGGAAGTATCTTGCAGGGCTACCAGGTCTCTCACCTGTCCCAGACTTCTCAGGCACTGTGTGGGCCTGGGGGCAGAGGTGACAGAGTGGAGCTGAGCCTCTCCTGAGCGCTGGGCACGAGTGTCCTGGCAGCCCTGGCCGTGCAGCCAGGACGCGGGGGGGGCGTTCCGCAGCGCTGCCCAGAGCTGCCGGAGGGACGCATGGCTCTCTGTATGTCTTGTGCTTAGCACACCTGAGCTTGCGTATTACGTTGCCTTCAGTTGTTCCAATTCTGTTAAGTAAAGGGTTTTGGAGAGTTAGTTACCCTTCTGAAGTATTGCTGAATGCTGTGGTGTCATTAAGGTGTCAAACGCACAAAGACTAAACCAAGCACATTTTTTCCCATATCTAATGCTGTGAGTGGTTTTAAAACTTCTGACCCTTTGTCAGCAAAGTAAGTAGTGTAATGGCAGTGGAGATGGGACACCCCGCGGCGTGGTCTCACGTTGGACGGTGTTTCTACCTCCCTACTGCCAGGCCATTCCAGATCGGTTTCCCCTTCAGGTCCCTGGGCCCGGCCTGCACTCCCTGGGAATTGTGTGCATCCTGGCGATGGAAACCACTGCATGGAGTTTGTCTCCAGAGTAACTAAGCAACAGGGAAACGGCCTGTCCCTGGACCATTCTCTTGTTTGTGAGCTTCCAGGAATAAAACGAAGGCCTGATTACTAGCCATGTGATTTGGAAGTTTCTTTCAAAAGTCTGTTTTAAGGTCCATGAGTTTGATGCAGACGTCGGTCTACTTAGGTGGTCAGTTTTCTTGACTGAAGAGAGAGCTTCCCCATTGCCAGTGACCTCGGGGGCATGGAGACCCACCCAGTTCACGGCCCAGGCAGTTTGGACTTAAGGCCAAATTGAGCCCAGGAGGTCAGAACCCTTGGAAGGAGGGTGATGGGATGGGCAGCTGGGGTGTAGGGAGATGGCCCTCTTGGCCTGGGTCTGCAGACAGCATGAGGTCAGCTGATAGCAGTCACTGCCACAGGTATCCCGGCCCCTGCATCTCCAGCTCCAGGACCCCAAAGCAGCTTGTTCTTGTTCTTACTTTGGGTTGGCAGTGCCCAGGCCGGGTCAAGGTGTGACAATTTAGGATTGACACCTGGGTCTCCTCTCCAGTGTGTGCCTTTGCTTGAAAAACATCTCTCCCGAGAACCCTTTTACAAAAGCCCCCTAGCAGATCCTGGCCACCAGGGGTTTTTCACTGTGGCTCCCCGGTGATTTAGTCTTAGACCTCGGCCACCAGGCTATAAACAGATGCAGCCTAATTTTAGCCACTGGGGATGAGTTATTGAGGGGTTGGGGTAGGGAGGCAGGTCCATAAAAGAGAGCTCAAGAGAGACGGAGACTTTTTCCTGGGATTATCTACATCGCCCCAGTCAGATTGATGTAGGATGTGTCCGCAGGGACACGAGAGCAGGTCCACCTGTAAGACGTCTGTCCCGTGTAGCTCCCAGCAGTACCCAAAGGCTACTGTGATAAGCTCTGATGCCATCTGGGGAGCATCAGCCAGGACTGTTTAGGAGGAACCACTCTTTCCTCTCATACCCACACTTGTCACATCCTCCCAAGGGGTCCTAGAAGGGGGCCCAGGGGAGCCCAAGACACAGGATTCGAGGTGCAGGAGGCTGACCTGGGGGAAAGATGTTGCTGGGACCAGGACCCCCCTAAGGTCAGACGCCACTAACCCAGAACTCTGGCCCTGGGCCCCCTCCCACCTATGAGTCAGCTTCTCGGGACCCCCTCAAGAGCAGTGTCTTTTCTTTCTCACAAATATAAGTGGCTCCCAGAGCAGAGACCACTGTCAGCCTCCGTGGGGTGAGAGCAGCTTTTGCCTATGGTGCGGCCTGGGACCACCAGTTTCCTGCCTGCGTTCCTTCCCATTCTTCCAGACAGCTTTCACACCACCTCCTCTCTCTGAAGTACCCAACAAACCCTTGCAAGCCTTGCTCTAGGCATTTGCTAGCCTTGATTCGTCATTCCCCGTGAACCCCCTCCTTCCCACTTCAATCCCTGGCCCCCTGTCTTCGTCCCCTTTGAATGCCATACATTGCCACCAACTCGGTGTCTCAAAACAACACAAGTTTATTTGCTTGCACTCCTGTAAGCTAGGAGTCTCAGGGGATTCACTAGGCTAAAGCCAACGCAGGGCTTCATGCCCTTCTGGAGGCTTGAGGGTGAATCCACTTCCCTTCCTTTTCCCACTGCAGAAGCTGTCCACATGCCTTGGCTGGTGGCCCCCTTCCTCCATCTTCAAAGCAAGCAACGTTGCATCTTTCTGACCTTTGTTCCATAGTCACATTTCCTTCTGACCCTCCCCTACTTCTTCCCTCTTCTTTCTACTTGTGATTACTTTGAGGCCACCTGGATAATCCAGGATAATCTCCCTTCCTCAGGGTCCTTAACCCGTAATCAGACTTGCAAAGCCTCTTTCGCCATGTAAGGTAACATAGTCGCAGGGTGTGGAAATGAGGATGTGGACATCTTCGGGGATCCCTGTTCTGCCAACCACACCCACCTGCGCCTCTGCCGAGGCTTTCTGCCTTCCATCGTGATGCAGTGTGGTACCAGCCTTCCGCACGGGCTTTGGGTCCCACACCCTCGGACGTGCTCAGTGACCCTGCTCTCTGCACTGCATCATTAATCTCTCCTTCCTTCTGGGTCATTCTCGTTGACCTACAAACAAGCTGTAACATCTCCACCTAGAAAAAGAAGAGGGACTTTCCTTGTGGTCCAGTGGTTAAGACTTCGCTCTTCCAATGCAGGGGGCGCGGGTTCCATCCCTGGTCGGGGAACTAAGATCCCACAGGCCACGCGGCAGGGCCAAAAAGTAAAAAAATAAAATAAAAAATAAATAGAAAAAGAAGAGCTAAAACCTCCCGGGCCCGACGTACCCTATTAACCTCTGCTTCATTTCTCTGCTTTAAAGCGAAATCCCTTGGAAGCATTGTCTTCTTCCTCTCCAGTCAGGCTGTTGCTCCCACCCTGCCCTTGTCAAGAGCTTCAGTGACGTCCATGTTTCCAAATCCAGTGGCTGTATCTCTGTTTCAATTTACTCAACCTTCCAGTGAAGCACTCCTTAGGTGTTATCACTCTCTCCCTCCTCAAAGGCTCTCCCCGCTCAACCTCAGGAACACTCGCTTTCCGGGCTGTCCTATCTTACTGGCCGTCCTCGGCCTCCTGCCAACTTCTGAATGTGGGCATGCACGTCCAAGGCTCTGTGCCCGGCTCTTCCCTATCACCCCTGCCCAGGAAGCCCATCTGGTCCATTTGGTTTGTTACATCCACGTGCCCTCGAGCTAAAGTCCATCTCCATTCTGTTGGCTTCCCTATATCCTCCTGTCTACTCAGTGTTTCCACTGACATGTGAGACGGGCATCACAAACCACAGCCAAAACACAACTGATTCTCACCCGAAAGGCGTTTGGAGGCGCCCAGCACTCGAGCGCGCTCGGAGGTGCTCGGAGGCATTCGGGAGGCGCTCGGAGGCTCTCGGGGTGTTTGGAGGTGCCGAGGCCTTGGCCGCGCCCTCCCGCCCCCACGCCCAAGGGGGTGCCGCGATGACTTCTGGGAAGTGTAGTTCCAGCCCTTTCGTCTTCCTTTCCCCGAGGTCCCTGCAGGCCGAGCCGGAACTACGACTCCCAGAGGCCTTCCGGCTCAGAGGCCCCGCCTTTCGCCGCCTCGAGCTCCGAGCCTGGGGCTCAAGGGAGCCCAGCGGAAGCCAACGGCGGTCGGGGCCCTCGCTCAGTCGGCTAAGCGGCTCTGCGGCCGGCAGAGGCTAGGCTGCGGTCCCTCCAACGTCCCTGGGACCAGGAGAGGAAGCGATGGAGGCGCCGGCGCCCCGCAGCTCGGGCCCTCCTCCTGCGGCTCCAGCCCAGGACCGCTGATCGCCTCCGGTCGCCAGGAGGCCTGGACGTCGGGAATATTAAAAGCGCCCCAGATGGTTCAAAAGTGCAGCCAAAGCTCACAGCGACTGGTGTCGAGGAAAGAGGGAGTCGTTTCAGGCTGTGGCAATGGAAGCAGGTTTCTCGAGGAGGGAACACAAGCCTTACTGACCCTTCGGGAGACCAAGCCTCGGCTTTGTCCAGCATTCATTCTACAGGTGCTTTGAGCACCTGTTACGTGCAGGGAACACAGAGACGAGAGTGTCCAGACCTTTGCTGTCGAGGAACTTGCATTCTCTTGAGATGGGCAAGAGCCCACAGAGAGCCGCAAGCCACCCACATACTGCCCAGAGGTAGACAAAGGCGTTGCTTGGTGGAGAGTAGCCAGAGAAGCCCAGAGCTCATCAGGTTATTGAAGACAGTCCTTGGGTTTAAATGGATCTGAAAGGAGGAGGGATAAGGTTTTAAACCTGTGACCCAGAGGCCTTCTAGCTCCTCATGGGGGCACGCAGGCTTTTTGCTCTTCCACCCGCATACGAGAAGAAACTGCCCTGCCCTGAAGATCGCGCACTCCTGCCGTCCGTGTCTGTTCTGCCCCTAGTTGTCATGCTGTCCATCCACTGTCAACAGGTGGCACTTGGGGCACCATCTTCCTCTCCCCTCCAGATCCCGCCCCACCTTAATCTGGGAAAGTCGTGTAGGTGCTTCTCAGTCAATGTATGTACTGCAGTAGACTTCTCAGTCAATAACCACGCCACGGGCTTTGTCACCCCTTACAGCTGAACTAGCTGCAAAACCCTAAGCTCCTGCCTTCCATCCCCTCCGTCCCAGGAAACTTGTTTAGACGTCATCGGGGTCTCCTAGTTACTGTCCTGCCGTTTCCTTCACAGTCAGGTTTCTTGAGAATAGTCTCTATTCTTATTTTCTTCATTCCCTTGCCTGCTTGCTCGTCACAAAATTTCACCATTTTCCATTTCCCACCATTCTACTGAAAACTTCTGGCAGTCTCTGGCAAAGACCTAGTTGCCAGGTAGACCCTTCATTTCCATCTTCCCTAAGTGTTACAGCATCTGACACTGTCAGTAACTTCTTGCTTCTCCATCTAGCTTTCTTGCTTCGTCTTCAACCATTCCTTCTCAAGTTCGAGACAGGGCTCTTCTCCTCAGCCCACCCTGTAAATATCACCATGTCCCACATCTTCCTCGGACCTGTTATCTCTAAACTATGACCTGTATGATCTCCGTGGCTTCACCTACTGCGTCACTGACTCCAAAAAGGACCTCCAGCCCAGTCCTCTCTGGAGCTGTAGTCGGGTTGGTCCAAATGCCCGGGTTGTCACCTCTCAGACATCCCACAGGTTCTTCAAACTCAGCTGAAACCTGAGCTCGGCTTTCCTGCAAAGCCTGCCCTTTCTTTCATGTTCTGGAACCCTGAGAGCAGCACGGCCATCATCAGCCACTCAGGGCAGAAACCGGACATTCGGGGAGACACCCAGTTTTCCTTCAGTCCCACCCTGCGAGCGGCGTCCAGGAAATGTCAGTTCTACATCTTTAACGGGCAGAGTGAAGGAATGAATGAATGAGTTTGCATCTTATACCTTTTATCCCTTTTCCTCTGTTCCTGCTGCTGCCTTCTCGATTCACGTCCTTATCACTCACCTGGAGAATGACAGTGGCCATTAAGTCTCTACATCTAGTATTACCTCCTGAACTTAAGTCCTTCAAAAGCCCAGCACTCCGCAGATTAGCAGGTGTAGTAGGCCCACAGCTCCCGTGGGTCGGCTCGGAACTTCATAGCTCCGCCCCTGTGCCCCGCTCCTGTCCCATTCCCCTGCCAGGTGTTCGTCTTGCTGCGCTGCTGGCTCACTGCTTGCCCTCAAGGTTGGCTCAGATATCACCTGTGGGAAGCATTTCCTGGTCCCCTTGGTTTTATGTAGCTTCCAAGGTTTCTCCCTTGCGTTTCCGTGATGGTACATTTCAAACAATGGGTATTTATTCATTCCACAATGTTTCTTGCATGCCTCCTCTTTGTCAGGCGTTATTCTAGTTGCTGGAGATAAAGTTTCTTCTCAAGCTTATACTGTAATGAGGGAAAGGGACAAGAAATACATGCTGTGGCAGACGGTGTTTACGTGCCAAGAAGAAAAATCAGTCAGGTCAAGGGGACAGGGAGTGATGGTGTGGAAGCAGGGTGCAGGTTGATGATAGAGGTGACTGTAGGTTTTGTCTGAGCGGAAAACAGATGATATGGGGAAACAAGCAAGCCGCTGTCCTGGGAAGGGGTGGTCCAGGCAGAGGAAATAAGTGCAAAGGCCTGGAGGCAAGACGTCGCAGGGCCTGTTCAAGGGACTGTGCTGCTGGGTCCCGGAGTCTCTTAAAAAATACTCATGTTTTCTGTACTTGTTGACACGCACCAGGTACCAAGGGACAGTATGTCAAGCGCTCTATTCATGTGACCTTATCAGTTCCTTACATGTCACAGTAACCCTCTAAGGCAGGCATTACTATTCTTAATTTCACAAATGAGGAAACTGAGGCTCAGATAGGTCAAGTAACCTTTTCTTCAACTAGATTTTTGTTGTAAGAGGAATACACACTCCCAGGAAAAGTCGGGCATCACGAAGGCCTGCAGTGGAAGGTCCAAGGTCTTCCCTCTTATTCTGCACCTTCATCCCTCTCTCCAGGAGTCTCCAGGTTTAACAATTTCCTGGGTGTCTTTTACGAGGCTTTCCATAAATCCAGAATCATATAATGGGATAGGAGAAATGTCTTTCTCTTCTTATGCAGATGGGCCCATTTGTACATACCATTCTGCAGGTTTTTTTAACCCAACAATAGAATCGTTTATTCAACAGTGTAGACTGTGCATCTGCTGTGTGCCGAGCACTGTCCTAGGTGCTGGGGACACGGGTGAGGAGGGAGAAGCCCCTCCTTCACGGGACCTCCTGGCCCACCGCACCTGTACACGCAGACCCTCCTCGCGCATCTTAACCCTGCAGGTGTCCTCCCCCGCCAAGGTTTTGCTAAGATCAATACTCAGCGAACAACCTGGGTACTTTGTAACATACCGTATAAATTTCTGGAATTAAAATGGCTGGGCAAATGGTAAGTCATTGAAAAGTGTAAATCTTGTCAGATGGCGGCCCTGAAAACTGTCTCGATTTACACTCCCACCTTCGGCAGATGAGGGTGGCGGTTTTCCACAGTCTTGTTCAGAGCGGGCATTCCTAGTTCCCTGATTTACTACTGTTAAAACTTCTTTTGAGGGAAGGCGATGAAATTGGGGGGTTGCCTCTCGGCATCGTTTGAGGTAATCACGTGTTTTCTTGTGTGCGTCCTCTGGCCTATGGACATGAGGTATTTTGTGATTGGGATTCACGGAGAATGAGCAATGTTTGTGTTTTTCTTATGAGCCCCAATGGTAATGGTGGGATCAAGGTCCTGCGGAACTCGGTTTATATATAATTTTGTGTAGGATGTTTTAGCCTAGATTTTATTTGTTAGAACAGTTTTAGGTTCACAGAAACATGGAGCAGAAGATACAGATGTTTCCATACAGTCCCTGGCCCCACACGTGCATGACCTCCCCCATCATCAACATCCCTTGCCAGATGCTGTGACACGTCATCGTCACCCAAAGTTTACAGTTTACACTAGGGTTCACTCTCGGTGTCTGTGGTACTTACTATGGATTTGGACAAATGTATAACATGTAGCCACCATTGTCATTCATGCAGAGTAGTTTCACTGCCTTCAAAACCCTCTGTGCTCCCCCATCATCCCTCCTTCCCAACCCCCGACAATCACTCATCTTTTCCAGTCTCCGTACTTTTGCCTTTTCCGGAATGTTGTGCAGGACTTTTTTTTTTTTTTTTTTTTTTTTTTGCGGTACGCGGGCCTCTCACTGTTGTGGCCTCTCCCGTTGCGGAGCAGAGGCTCCGGACGCGCAGGCTCAGCGGCCGTGGCTCACGGGCCCAGCTGCTCCGCGGCACGTGGGATCTTCCCGGACCGGGGCACGACCCCGTGTCCCCTGCATCGGCAGGCGGACTCTCAACCACTGCGCCACCAGGGAAGCCCCTCTGCCCCTTCCTTAAAGGACACGTTTCACAATAAAAATAGCACCGCCAATTAATTTTGCACAGTGTGAGAGATTTTCTGACATTTACTCCAATTTCCCCAAACCAGTATTGCTGTAAAGTTCCTTTCCCCATTGCCACAGAAAATAGAACAGTTGTCATTTTCTTCCTTTTTCAGTCCTTTCTCACAGTGCACAAAACATGCCTGAATGACAGGTTGTTCAATCATTATTGCTGCATTTTACAGACCCCAAAACTTGGCAGTTTATAGCAACGCCTTCATTTGTGCTTGGCCTGGCACTCCTTGCTTCAGACCCTTTGCTTGGTTGCAGTTGACACTTCCGACATTTTTCCTGGAAATCTCTTTTTTACTGTTGTGGTACTGTTGTACATCCCAGTTGTTGATTCATCTATATTTTTATTTTTATATTCTTTCTCACATATCTGTTAGTTTCCTAGTCTAATTTTATTCTTTACTTTGTTATTGTTCTTTGTTTGTTTTTGCTACCCCACGCGGCTTGGGGGATCTTGTTTCACGAGCCGGGGGTCAGGCGAAACTCCTGCAGTGGGAGCTCCAAGTCCAAACCACTGGACTAACAGAGAACCTCAGACGCCAGGGAATATCCATTGGAGTGAGATCTCACGGAGGTCCTCATCTCAGCACCAAGACCCAGCTCTACCAAACAGCCTACAAACTGCAGTGTTGGAAGCCTCAGACCAAACAACCAGTAAGACAGGAACACAATCCCACTCATAAAAAGAATTTTTAAATGAGACAACAAAAAAATATGTCACAGTTGAAGGAGCAAGGTAAAAACCTACAAGAACAAATAAATGGAGAGGAAATTGTCAATCTACCTGAAAAAGTAATGACAGTAAAGATGATCCGGAATCTCGGAAATAGAATGGAGGCACGGATTGAGAAAATACAAGAAATGTATAACAAAGATCTAGAAGAATTCGGGGCTTCCCCAGTGGCACAGTGGTTAAGAATCCACCTGCCAATGCAGGAGACATGGGTTTGAGCCCTGGTCCAGGAAGATCCCACATGCCACGGAGCAACAAATCCTGTGTACCACAACTACTGAGCCTGTGCTCTAGAGTCTGTGAGCCACAACTACTGAAGCCTGTGCACCTACAGCCCATGCTCCGTGACAAGAGAAGCCACCGCAATGAGAAGCCTGCACACCACAGTGAAGAGTAGCCCCCACTCGCCGCAACTAGAGAAACCCCGCGTGCAGTAACGAAGACACAATGCAGCCAAAAATAAATAAATAAATAAATTTATAGAACTAAAGAACAAACAAACAGAGGTGAGTAACACAATAACTGAAATGAAAAATACACTAAAAGGAATCAATAACAGAATAACTGAGGCAGAAGAACGAATAAGTGAGCTGGAAGACAAAATGGTGGAAATAACTGCTGAGGAGCAGAATAAAGGAAAAAGAATGAAAAGAAGACAATCTCAGAGACCTCTGGGACAACACTAAATGCACCAACATTCAAATTATAGGGATCCCAGAAGAAGAAGGGGAAAAGAAAGGGACTGAGGAGATATTTGAAGAGATTATAGTTGAAAACTTCCCTAACATGGGAAAAGAAATAGTCCCTCAAGTCCAGGAAGCACAGAGAGTCCCATACAGGATAAACCCTAGTAAAAACACACAAAGACACATATAAATCAAACTAACAAAAATTAAATTCAAAGAAAAAATGTAAAAACCAGCAAGGGAAAAACAAAAAATAACATACAAAGGAATCCTCATAAGATTATCAGCTGATTTTTCAGCAGAAACACTGCAGGCCAGAAGGGAGTGGCTGGATATGCTTAAAGTGATGAAAAAGAAAAACCTACAATGAAGATTACTCTACCCAGCAAGGATCTCATTCAGATTCAATGGAGAAATCAAAAGCTTTTCAGACAAGCAAAACCTAAGACAAATAAGCACCACCAAACCAGCTTTACAACAAATGCTAAAGAAACTTCTCTAGGTGGGAAACACAGGAGAAGAAAAAGACCCACAAAAACAAACCCAAAACAATTAAGAAAATGGTAATAGGAACATACATATCGACAATAACCTTGAATGTAAATGGATTAAATGCCCCAACCAAAAGACACAGACTGGCTGAATGGATACAAAAACAAGACCCATATATATGCTGTCTACAAGAGACCCACTTCAGACCTAGGGACACATACAGACTGAAAGTGAAGGGATGGAAAAAGATATTCCATGCAAATGGAAATCAAAAGAAAGCTGGAGTTGCAATACTCATATCAGACAAAATAGACTTTAAAATAAAGACTGTTACAAGAGATAAGGAGGGACACTACATAATGATCAAAGGATCAATCCAAGAAGAAGATATAACAATTATAAATGTTTATGCACCCAACATAGGAGCACCTCAATACATAAGGCAAATGCTAACAACCATGAAAGGAGAAATTGACAGTAACGCAAAAATAGTAGGGGAGTTTAACACCCCACTTACACCAATGGACAGATCATCCAACCAGAAAATAAATAAGGAAACACAAGCTTTAAGTGACACAATAGACCAGATGGATTTAATTGATATTTATAGACCATTCCACCAAAAAGTGGCAGGGTACACTTTCTTCTCAAGTGCACACAGAACATTCTCCAGGGTAGATCACATCTTGGGTCACAAATCAAGCCATGGAAAATTTAAGAAAATTGAAATCGTATCAAGCATGTTTTCTGACCACAACATTGTGAGATTGGAAATCAATTACAGCAAAAAAAATTGTAAGAAACACATATACATGGAGGCTAAACAGTGCACTACTAAATAACCAAGAGATCGCTGAAGAAATCAGAGAAGAAATAAAAAAATGCACAGAAACAAATGACAGCAAAAACATGACGACCCAAAACCTATGGGATGCAGCAAAAGCAGTTCTAAGAGGGAAGTTTATAGCAATTCAATCTCACCTCAAGCAACAAGAAAAATCTCAAATAAACGATCTAACCCTACACTTAAAACAACTAGAGAAAGAAGAACAAAGAAAATCCAAAGTCAGCAGAAGGAAAGAAATCATAAAGATCAGAGCAGAAATGAATGAAATAGAAATGAAGAAAACAGTAGCAACGATCAATAAAACTAAAAACTGGTTCTTTGAGAAGATAAACAAAATTGATAAACCCTTAGCCAGACGCATCAAGAAAAAAAGGGAGAGGACGCAAATCAATAAAATTAGAAAGGAAAAAAGAGAAATCACAACTGACACGGCAGAAATACAAAGGATTATAAGAGACTACTACAAACAGCTATATGCCAATAAAATGGACAACCATGATGAAATGGACAAATTCTTGGAAAGGTACAATTTTCCATGGCTGAACCGGGAAGAATTAGAAAATATAAACAGACCTATCACAAGCAATGAAATTGAAACTGTGATTAAAAATCTTCCAACAAACAAAAGTCCAGGACCAGAGGCCTTCACAGGCGAATTCTATCAAACATTTAGAGAAGAACTAATACTGATGCTTCTGAAACTCTTCCAAAAAACTGCAGAGGGAGAAACACTCCCAAATTCATTCTACGAAGCCACCATCACCCTGATACCAAAACCAGAATAAGATATCACACACAAAAAAGAAAATTATAGACCAATATCACTGATGAACATAGATGCAAAAACCCTGAACAAAATACTAGCAAACAGAATCCAACAGCACATTAAAAGGATCATACACCATGATCAAGTGGGATTTATCCCAGGGATGCAAGGATTCTTCAATATAAGCAAATCAATCAATGTGATACAGAATATTAACAAATTAAGGAATAAAAACCATATGATTCATCTCAATAGATGCAGAAAAAGCTTTTGACAAAATTCAACACCGATTTATGATAAAAACTCTCCAGAAAATGGGCATAGAGGGAACCTACCTCAACATCATAAAAGTCATATGTGACAAACCCACAGCAAGCATCATACTCAATGGTGAAAACCTAAAAGCATTTCCACTAAGATCAGGAAAAAGACAAGGATGTTCACTCTCGCAACTCTTATTCAACATAGTTTTGGAAGTTCTAGCCACGGCAATCAGAGAAGAAAAAGAAATAAAAGGAATACAAATTGGAAAAGAAGAAGTAAACCTGTTGCTCTTTGCAGATGACATGATACTATACATAGAAAATCCTAAAGATGCCACCAGAAAACTACTAGAACCAATCAATAAATTTGGCAAGGTTGCAGGATACAACATTAATGCACAGAAATCTCTGGCATTCTTATACACCAACAATGAAAAATCAGAAATTAAGGAAACACTCCCATTTACCACTGCAACAAAAAGAATTAAATGCCTAGGAATAAACCTGCCTAAGGAGGCGAAAGACTTGCACTCAGAAAACTATAAAACACTAATGAAAGAAATCAAAGATGACATAAACAGATGGAGAAATATACCATGTTCTTGGATTGGAAGAATCAACACTGTGAAAATGACTATACTACCCAAAGCAATCTACAGATTCAATGCAATCCCTATCAAACTACCAGTAGCATTCTTCACAGAATTAGAACAAAAAATTTTACAATTCGTATGGAATCACAAAAGACTCCGAATAGCCAAAGCAATCTTGAGAAAGAAAAACGGAGTTGGAGGAATCAGGCTCCCTGACTTCAAACTATACCACAAAGCTAATCAAGACAGTATGGTATTGGCCCAAAAACAGAAATATAGATCGGCGGTACAGGATAGAAAGCCCAGAGATAAACCCATGCACATATGGGCACCTAATTTACAACAAAGGAGGCAAGAACATAAAATGGAGAAAAGACAGCCTCTTCAATAAGTGGTGCTGGGAAAACTGGACAGCTACATGTAAAAGAATGAAATTAGAACACTACCCTACACCATACACAAAAATAAACTCCAAATGGATTAAAGACTTAAATGTAAGACCAGACACTACAAAACTCTTAGAGGAAAACATAGGAAAAAACACCCTTTGACATAAACCACAGCAAGATCTTTTTTGACCCACCTCCTAGAGTAACGGAAATAAAAACAAAAATAAACAAAATGGGACATAATTAAACTTAAAAGCTTTTGCACAGCAAAGGAAACCATAAGCAAGACAAAAACACAACCCTCAGAATGGGAGAAAATATTTGCAAATGAAACAACAGACAAAGGATTAATCTCCAAAATATACAAACAGCCCATGGAGCTCAATATCAAAAAAACAAACAATCCAGTTAAAAACTGGGTGGAATACCTAAATAGACATTTCACCGAGGAAGACGTACAGATGGCCAAGAGGCACAGGAAAAGATGCTCAACATCACTAATTATTAGAGCAATACAAATCAAAACCACAGTGAGGTATCACCTCACACCAGTGAGATTGGCCATTATCAAAAAATCTAGAAACAATAAATGCTGGAAAGGGTGTGGTGCACTATTAGTGGGAATGTAAATTGATACAGCCACTATAGAGAACAGTATGGAGGTTCCTTAAAAGACTAAAAATAGAACTACCATATAACCCAGCAATCCCACTACTGGGCATATACCCTGAGAAAACCATAATTCAAAAAGAGACATGTACCACAATGTTCATTGCAGCACTATTTACAATAGCCGGGACATGGAACCAACCTAAATGTCCACTGACAGTTAAATGGATAAAGAAGATGTGGTGCATACACACAATGGAATATTACTCAGCCATAAAGAGAAACGAAATCGAGTTATTTGTAGTGAGGTGGATGGACCTAGAGTCTGTCATACAGAGTGAAGTAAGTCAGAAAGAGAAAAACAAACACCGTATGCTAACACATATATACGGAATCTAAAAAAAAGTGGTACTGTTGAACCTAGTGGCAGGGCAGGAATAAAGATGTAGACATAGAGAATGGACTTGAGGACACGGGGTGGGAGGGGGAAGCTGGGGAGAAGTGAGAGTAGCATCGACATATATGCACTACAGAATGTAAAATAGATAGCTAGTGGGAAGCAGCCGCATAGCACAGGGAGATCAGCTCGGTGCTTTGCGATGACCTAGAGGGGTAGGATAGGGAGGGTGGGAGGGAGGCTCAAGAGGGAGGGGATAAGGGGACATATGTGTGCATATAGCTGATTCACTTCGGTGTACAACAGAAACTAACAGTATTGTGGAGCAATTATACTCCAATAAAGATGTATTTTAAAAAAATATAGGGCTTCCCTGGTGGTGCAGTGGTTGAGAGTCCGCCTGCCGATGCAGGGGACACGGGTTCGTGCCCCGGTCCAGGAAGATCCCACATGCCGCGGAGCGGCTAAGCCCGTGAGCCATGGCCGCTGAGCCTGCACATCCGGAGCCTGTGCTCCACAACGGGAGAGACCACAACAGTGAGAGGCCCACATACCGCAAAAAAAAAAAAAAAAAAAAAAAAAAAATATATATATATATATATATATATATATATATATATATATAACTGAATCACTTTGTTGTAGACATGAAACTAACACAATATAGTCAATCAACTATACTTCCATTTAAAAAAAGAAACCTTATTTTATTTTGCTTGTGGTTTTGTGGGTCAGGATTTCATAAAGGGCTTAGCTGGGCAGTCCTTGCTCGGGGTCTCTCATGAGGTTGCAGTCAGCTGCTGGCTGGGGCTCAGAACCCTAGTCTGAGTGTTTCCTTCCCTGGAATGGATGTCCAAGATGACTCATTCGACTCGGCTGGCGCTCACTGCCGGCTGCTGGCTGGCACCTCGGCAGGGTTGTTGGATACAGTGCCTACGTGAGGCTTTTCCATCACGGCAGCCTCAGAGTAGTTGGACTTCTTACTTGGTGACTGACTTCCTCGAGAGCAAGCACCTCCAGAGAACCAGGCAGAAGCTGAGGGGCCTTTTACGACCTAGCCTTGGAAGTCACATAATGGCGCATCTTCCACTCTCTATCCGTCCAAGTAGTCGCAGCTCACCCAGGTTGAAGGGGAGGAGACTCAGAACCTACCTGTTGATGGGGGGAGTGGCAAGGACCCATTTAGAAGAGCACAGGGGATGGGAAACATTGTTGCAGCAAACTTTGGAAAATACCGTCTGCCACTCAGGCAGCTGATAATGTCCTAGGACATCCGGTACCTTCCTTATCTCTAGACAGTTTAAGCTCTCAAAATCAGAAATCTATGATCTTTTTCTAAGAGCACAACAGTGAACTTAGTCTGGGCAGCCCTGAGCAAGCACGAAATTGGCTCCAAACTTCCTGACATTCCTGAGGTAGGAAGGCTTGTGTCATGAACTTTGAGCATCAAAAATGGACATATTCATCCATTCACTCATTCATCCATTCGTTCATTCATTCATTCATCATTCATCTAGTCAGTGTACGTGAGCACCTACTGTGTGCCAGATGCAGTAATGTGCAAAACCAAACATAGTTCCTGACCTCCTACAGCTTACATTTTGTTAGGAGATCCAGTCGTTAATGACATAATCACATAAATAACTGTAAAACGGCAACTATGACAAAAGCCATAAAGGGGGATCGTACTTAGGTCACTCAAGAATGGTTTTCCTGAGGAATCGATGACTGAAATCCGAGGAACAAATGAAATTTTCCTGGAGTGGAGGACCTAGAAGAACATCCCAAGCCAAAGGACCCACATGAGAAAATATGCCGGGACCAGAGAGAGAAAAACTAGTACAGGGGTTGAGAAAAGGCCTCAGGGAGAAGCTCGAAAGGAGGCCATGAGTCGGTGACACAGACTTGGTGGGCGCAGGGGTCAGGGGGTGGATTCAAAAGGCAGTCGGGATAAAACTGATAGGACTTGGTGATGGAGGGTGTATTTGTTATCTATGTTGCATAACGAATTACCACGATCGAGCAGCTTAAAACCACATCCACTGTTATGGCACAGTTTCCACGGTTCAGGAGTCCAGGTACGATAGAGTCCTCTGCAAGGCTGCAGTCAAGGTGTGGGCCTGGACAGGAGTCTATCTGAGGCTCGACTAGGAAGGACCAGCTTCCAAGCTCACAGGCTGTTGCAGCACTCATTTCCTTGTGTGCTCCTGGATTGAAGCCCTCCGCTTCCGTCAGCCGGAAGCCACCCTCGGGTCCTCGCTGTGGCCCTCTCCATTCTGCAGCTCACAGCATGGTGTCTTGCTTCTTCAAAGTCAGCAAGAGAGAGCCTCTTAGTGTTGCTGAAACTTGGCCTCTGTACACCGGGGCCGGATTAAATCTCGGAGACAGTTTTGGGTGAAATAGAAAGAAATAGCTTTATTGCTTTGCCAGGCGAAGGGGGCCACAGCGGGCTACTTCCCTCAAGACTGTGTGTCCCTCCCTGGAGGGGGGAGTGAGGAGTCTTATGGAGTTCAAGGAACAGGGCGTGGTCAGCTCATGGACATTCTTCTGATTGGTTGGTGGTGAGGTAATTGGGAATCAGCATCATCAACCTTCTGGTTCCAACTGGTTTGGGGTCTACGTGCTTGTGGGCAGCATACAGTTAACTTCTTCCACTTGGTGTGGGTTTCAGTATCTGCAAAACAGCTCAAAGGATGTGGTTCAGAATATTATCTAGAGTCCTTGAGGAAGAACTAAATGTCCTTGACTTTGTTTAATGACTAAAGTATTATTATTTTGTCCTGTTTGACTGTTTTCCTTTCTTTCTGCATTTTCTCACTTCTCTGATTAAATTACTTCTTTGACTAAAGTTTTTCTACAGACAAAAGGCAGGTGGAGGACATGGGTGGGAGTCTGTTCTGAGAAGGCCTCATAGGATCCTGCTGGGTCACACTAGCAGGATGGGTGTCACTAACCTGTGTGAAGGAATTACATCCACGTAACCACATACCTCCTGACATTTTTGCTGGACTCTATTGACCAGAGCAAGTCACACCAGCCACGTTCAAAAGAAGGTGACCACACAAGAGCTGAATATGAGGAGACGGGGATTGTGGAAGCCACCTTGGAGGCTATCTTCCCAAGAGGGATTCTGGGGTAGGGACACAGGGAGGTGTCAATCCTGGAAGGAGATATCGAAGGGGATACGGTGAGGAGTCGAGAAAATGATTTTGGTTGGGACATGTTGAGTTTGAGGTACTTTTTTTTTTGCTGTACGCGGGCCTCTCACTGTTGTGGCCTCTCCCGTTGCGGAGCACAGGCTCGGGACGCCCAGGCTCAGTGGCCATGGCTCACGGGCCCAGCCGCTCCGCGGCATGTGGGATCTTCCCGGACTGGGGCACGAACCCGTGTCCCCTGCATCGGCAGGCGGACTCTCAACCACTGTGCCACCAGGGAAACCCTTGAGGTACCTTTGAGACATCCAATAGATGTCACATGAGTGATATTTGAACATGTGGATCTGGAGCTGGTAGGAAACATAAATTAATGAACCACGTTTAGATGAGTGGTAATTCAAGCCAAGTGTGGATGAGATTTGCCGAAGGAGGGAGTGTGGCATGAGGAGGACCCAGGATCAAGTCTTAAAGAATGCCATCAGTTAATCGCCGGGCAGAAGACGTGGGCCTGCAAAGCAGACAGAGAACAGGCGTCAAACCAGGAGAGCGATGTGTTCCACAAACCAAAGGGAAAGAGACACTGACCGTGTCATACTGCTGGGATTCATGTATGGGGATGACTAAAAACATCACCTCCATTTAGCCACAGAATGGGAAATGACTGGTGAGCTTAGCAGGAACTGTTTTGGGGAAGTGATGAGGTGAAGCTAGGTTGGGGTGGGCTGAGAAATGGATGAGAGGTGAGGAAATGGGACGGTATTGCTACTTTAGAGCATTTCTGCAGGGATGAGGCAGTTCATCTGTTAAAGGGAGAGCAGAGAGCAGTGAGGGTTTCAAATAGTGGTGAGTGAGCGGGCAAGTAGATGAGAGGCATGAAGGCCCACTGGGCCCCACAGTGTCCTCAGCCAGAGATCACCAGAAACACACCTGCAGTCGTCGGAATTGGGTTATTACTCATCCCAGCCAGGGAGACTATTACCACGGGCAACCTCAGTAAAGGGACGTGCAGAGGACTTACATTTGGGTCTGTGTTAGTTGATTTGGGGAAACATTTAAGGAAGCAGGGCTTTGCTCTGGATTGGATTATGCCAGGAAAAGGAGGCAATTCCTTGACTGGATGTCTTAATAAATCGTATCTCAAAGGTAGGAAGACTAGAGAAATCCTAAACTTGTCATTGGTAAAGAAGCAGCAGTCACTCTTATTGGCCAAGACAGAAGGATGTTTGGTCACTTTTGTGGCTTGGCCAACGCTCGTCTTTTCGTCTGTGTTCAGACATGAAGAGAGGGGCCTCGGTTTTGGCTTGATCAGTCATCAGAGCCTGATGTCGACGTTTTATGAACCTGTGTATATTCAACATAACACCGAGGCCCAGCTGTGTGCCAGGCCAGCTCCCTAACGTCACTGCTCTCTGGAACCTGCCATGGACGCTCCCTTTCCCCTCCCCGCCACGTGCCCGGATGGCGGCAGTCGAGACATGCCTCCTCTCCACACTGCATCTTAAGGGACCGCTCTATGAGGCTTCGGCTTCTCAATCTCAAATTGGCCAAGGATGTAGGCCTACCGTGGCGGTGTGAGGATGAAGGGACGGAACCGATGTGAAAACCCCATAAAGCCTTCCGGGCCACCAGGGCTCACTACAGCTGCCCTCGAGCTCAGACATGTCTATCTGGAAGGGCCTTCTTGGTATCGGACGGCCGTGCCCAGGAAGAGCAGGAGGGGCCCGGGACGGGCGTCCGAGAGAAACATCGCACAGTCCGCGGCGCGGCGCCCAGGTATCCGCTCGCGCAGCCGGCGAGGAGTAGATCTGTGCGCGTGCGCGCCTCCGCCCCGCCCCCCTCACCGCCCCGCCCCCCCGCCGGCGCGCAGGCCGCTGGGGCGGCCGGGCCACGCCGCGCGCCGATTGGTGGCGTTCCGGGCCCGCCTTCGGGTGATTGACGGCTCCCGGGCCGCCACCGCCCAGCCGCCGCAACAGCCGCCGCCGCCGCTGCCTCCGCCTCCGCCTCAGCCGCAGGGTGTGGAGCCCGCCGCCGCTCGCGGGCTGCGCGTCTGCCGCCGCCGCCGCCGCCGCCGCTGCCGCCGCCGCCGACGCCTCCGCCTCCCAGCCTCCGCCTCCCAGCCTCCGCCATGGACCTGTTCGGGGACCTGCCGGAGCCCGAGCGCTCGCCGCGCCCGGCTGCGGGTAAGCGGGTGGCCGCCCGGACGGTGAGGAGGAGGGCGGGCGGCGGCCTTGAGGCCGCGGCGCCTGAGGCGGCGGCGGGGACGCGGGAGGGTGAGCGCGGCCTACACCGGCGCGGGGAGTTCGCGGTCTCCGCCATGTTCGCTGCGCAGGAGGAGGGGACCGCGGCTCGGGGACCTTTGTGTGCGGCCCACACGTGTGGCCGCCGCGGCCCGCGCACAGCCGCCGCCGTCCGCTCACGGGAGCCGCGCGCCGGGTCGCCGGCCTGCGTCCGAACAGCTCGCCGTGTGGGCCGCGTCGTTCCGGGCGCGCTCCCAGTTCTGCGTTTTCTTCGGCTTTGTTTTTCGTCTCTACCCCGGAGATGGAAGTCATCGCCGACTCAGTCCTTGGGGTTGTGAGGCCCAGAGGAGAGAATTCATTCTCTCTGCTCCTCTCGTTGGATCTAACGATTCATGGTAGTTTTTGTGCTTTCCGGGGCCCCGGGAAGGGCCCGCTCCCCTGCCGGCCCCCGACCTCGGCCGCTGTGCCAGGTCCTTCCTGGAGGCTGGGGTTGGAGCCGCCCACGGCAGCAGCGCGGGGGCCGCACGGTTGGTCCTGTGTGTCCAGCGGGTGACGGCCACGCCAGGTTGAGGTTGGCCTGGCGAATGTGTTCACGGCTAGGTACGCAGCTGGGTGCTGTGGTTTAGGGCTTTCTTTACGAGCCCAGCTTGGTGGCAGAAAACATGGAAAACTCTAAAAACGCATTCAGACTGCAGGCTCAGCTCAGCGCCGGGTCTCAGTCTGAAAGCCTGCGGGGGGCGGGGGCCCGCGTCTGCGGTAGGGGATCCGCGGGCGATTTGGGACCGCGCGGCGCGGGTCTGCAGAGCCTGGTTCGGGAGCTCTCGTTGTCGTAGGGGAAGGGGAAGGGGAGGGTGACTGATGGCCAGCCTTTGCTCTCCAGGAGCCTAATTCTGCACGCAAGTGATGAAGATTGAACATGGCTAAGGTTAATGCCTGTGGGAAACGCTGAGTGTCCAGAGGAGCGACGTTTGTAGTCCGTGGACAGAGAGCGGGGAAGGAGGTGGTGCTGGAATCTGGCCTCTCGGAAGATGGGTAGACTTGGGACTTGCAGAGACTCTAGGCAAGGGAACGGTGTGCTCTTTGGGGAACGTTTCGTTCTCTAGTTGGCCTGGGCGTACCAGCGTGGAGGGCTACTGTGACATGGGGCCCTAAAAGAAAGGCCCCCAGAGAAGGGGTTGTTGTGCCCTCCATGGGGCCTGGATTCTGGCTTGTCACACGTGGACCACCAGGCTGGCCAGTCTTTGTCGGACCATTATTCCCAGTAACGGTGCCGTGACTTTTCCCTACCAAACATTCATCTTGTGGATTGTTTCTGAGATTTGTTTTCTAGATTGTTCTAGGTACGGGTGAAAACTCTGGCTTGTGTATGCACTGTTCCTTACTCTGTTGATGGAGTATAACCTCTATCTGAATATGTTTGGGGCAGCGTTTGGACTCGCAGATGTGCCTGTGGGCCTGTCATTTTCTTGAATCGCAAAGGGACCCTTGAAACGATACAAAACTTGACAACTCTTACAGGTTGGTGCTTGGGAGGGCGTATCCAGCCTTGGCTGAGACGACAGGGTGGCAGGGGTGCTGCGTGAAGTTTAAACGCCCCCTTCCCTGAAGCGTGGATTCGTGAGCTGCTCCCTGCCTGTGGGGAGGGCACTGACACGGTCCTGCTTGGCTGGGTGTATGTTTTTAAACAGCCTTGAAAACAAAGAAGGCCTGCTTTCTGAATTTGTAGCTGACAGAAAGCTGAGAGGGATAAGTACTAAAGTGAGTGACAGAATCGGGACCCAAAGTTATCTTGACAGGCATTTAGTTCAGACCAACAAGGTGAGTCTTAACAGGTTAAACAAAATCATTTGAACAAGAACAGAATCTGATTTCACAATTTTGTGGAAATGCTTTGATTTTTGAAAACTTAATTCAAAACGTCATACTTTTTGTTTCCGAAAAATTGATCATATTGATTGACAAAATTGAACGTAGAGAGAATGAAAGGAAAATAAAGTTGGTTTCATGAAGTGGATGGAGAGATGAGGCTAAATCGCACCATCATGACCCTCACAAAGGATGTGCAGGTGACACCAATTTCTGAGCTAATTCAGGGAACAATAAAAGACCTAGACACTTTCACAGTCCCCAAAAAGAGTTGTTCCAGACATGTTATCAGACTGTGTGGTTTCTGATCCCAACTCTGCTCTTGCTGTCCTCTGTGGCAGTTCCTGCTTCTGGGAAACATGAATGTCGCCTCCTCCTGTTAGCCCACAGGTTAGACAGGGCGCTGTGTCTACAGCATGTAGCACAGGTGGAGCACGAGGTCTGCGCTTACTAGATGCTAGTGCCTGGTAGAGGCTATTCTATGAGTTAACTTTCACAGCCATTCAGAAGGGGAAAAAAATGCACTCTTAAATGGATTTTGTGAAAACACTAAGTGTCCAAAGGGAGGAAGTATCACACTCCTCAGATCACATCAAGTGTATTTTATTTAGTTCTTTGATTTTTTGTTTTAAACATTACATCTAATGTTCCTACCCCAAGCCTCTTAATTTTTATGGTCTGAAGAAAAATGTGGAAAGAACGCATTAAATGTTTTCAGATTTTGTGCTAAATTAGGAGTTTTCATACCAGCCCCTAACATGTTTTGACTGCTGAGTGAAATCAGGTTTTTTATATACAGTATACATAGCTTACCTAAAAAAGGGAGTATGTTTGTTATTATCAGATAGAAATGGAATTTCTCTGGTACATCATACTCATAAAAGTGCTGACTTGATGTCTTTAAAGATTGACAGCTTATATTTGGCAGTCCAAACAAGTTAAAGGTGTCCTGGTTTAAAGTTGTTTGGGCAGTAACCTGGTTTCAGTTTTATAGGGCGGTTCTTTCACTGCACCAGTACACTTTAAAGCTGATGGTCAGCTGTCAGGGACTAAATAAATATTTGCTTGGCAGGCCATCTTCAAAATATTTCCTTTTAGAAAATTGGAGATCTAAACATAAAATAAAGGCTAAGATATTAGAAAAAACTTGGACTAATTGTAAAACTTCAGGGTTAATAAGAAAAAACTCAAGTCATAAAAATTAGAATGGATCTAGCTATGTAAAAATAAAAAGTTTCTGCAGGCAAAATAGCACAAAGGCAAAAGACAGACTGAGAGAAAGTGGTTGTGGTACACAATACTAAAGGTTACTATCCCTAGTAAGGGAAAGGCGCAGATAAATTAATAAGAAAAAGAGATGACCCGTTAGAAAAATGGTCAAAGGATGTGTCCTGACAGTTTATAGAGGAAGAAATGCAAATGACCCATCAACCAGAGCTTCCTCCGTCACTGGAAAGGAATAGCAGATCACTGATGTGCCATATTTTTCACCCATCAGATTTAAAAATTGGCAAGATGGTAATGAGGGTGTAGAGAAATGGATATTCTCATAAAGCGTGTTGGGGGTGAAAGTTACCACAACTTTTTTTGGAACAAATTTTGGCATTTGTCAGATTTATTAATTTACCCTTTGACCAGCAGTTAGCAGATAAAATAAGGATATAAGCCTAGGGTTGTTTATTGTGGCATTATTTGTCATGTAAAAAACCAGAATCATGCTGCGTGCCCATCAGTAAGGGAACCAGACCAAGTGAGTGGCAGTGCTTTCCATAGAGAATAGTGTGCGGCTGTTGAAGCGAATCGTTAGACCCAGTGTGATGGCTTACATGAATAATGATATATGTAGAGTGTTGTGTATATAGTATACTTCTACCTTTTAAAAATTAAAATGCACATACACAAGTTCACGAGCATAAAGGAAAGTGGAAAGTATACAATAAACTGTTACGGTGGCGGGGAGGCGGGGCCTTTTTCTAATACGTCTGTGGTATTTGGAAAACATGTACCGTAGTCCCTCAGTATCTGTGGGGGATTGGTTCCAGGATCCCCTTCGGATACCAAAATCCGAGGATGCTCAAGTCCCTTATATATCAATGAAATGGCCTAGTACAATGGCCCTCCGCATCCACAGGTTCCACATCCTCGGATGAGGAGGTCAGCTGTGTCACATTTGTAGTTGAAGAGAAAATCTAGGTATAAGAAGCAATTTAGGCAAAATATTTAAAAGCTTGTTGTTGCTTTACTGTGTGTAGCAACTTATAGCTAATCTGAATATAATCAGCCCAAGAGTATTTTTCTCAGCATAGTATGTAACTTTCAGTAGACTTAGCTTCAGAATGTAGGTAACTTAAAAAAAAAAACCAACAATCTAGATAAGATTATCTATAGTGAAAAACTTGTTTTCTGTCTTGTTTCTTTCTTTATGAGAGTTCTTATATTTAGATCAGGGGCCTCTTCCAAAGTTTAGGGTCAAGGTCACACTTGGTCCAATGATTGCAGCTCCAAATACTTTGAATTACTATTTATCCAAAACAGAATGTAAGGTTCTGGCTAACCAGAAGTTCCCTTTATAGCATCTGTGACCTACAGATTGTTGTTACAGAATCCAGATGCAAGCTATTCTAACTCTGACCCTTTTGATGGTGCAAAAAGGTGTCCCAGAGATCTTACAGAGCCTCGGGATTCTCCTTGTGGGGTTGTGTAAGGGTTAAATGAGATGATCCTTGTGAAGTTCCTAGAACAGTGTGGGGTGGGGGCAGCGTAGCACGTCGCCAGAAGCATGGGCTGGGAAAGCAGGCTGCCTGGGTTTGGATCACCACTCCTCACTGGCTCTCTCTTGGACAGTTATTTAACCTAAGCACCTCAGTTTTCTTATCAGTAAGTTACAATAATAATAGTACCCACCTCATAAGATTATTGTAAGGATTAAATCCATTAAAATTTGTAGAGCACTAGAATAGTTCCTGGCAGGCAGCGAATGTTAATTATCATTTATATAAGCCATTTTCAGTTGTGGCCAACAAAAATATGAGATGATCTCATTGTGTTTAATTGAAATACCACTCACAGTATTCCAGAGTGACAGAGGAGAGGAGAGGCTCATTCTGTTCAGCATGGGAAGATAAGCCCTTCTCTGGGGCTGGTGGTAGGTTTGAGGAACTGACTTAAACTGAGTTGTCGCCAAAGGAGAGAGGCCAGGCTAGTGCTAAGCTGGAAACTCTATTATGAGGAATGCTTGCCGGGACCGAAAATGTATTAATACCTGGGTAAAAGAGGACTTTGCCCCATTGGACATTGGATTTGGAAAGACCTGACTTAGATGGGTGGTTTAATTCAGAAATTAAAATCGGACCCTGCGTAAGTAGAAGGGTTGATTGTCTTCAGGTTGGCCTCCTCCCTATAATGTCCCCCTCTCCCAAGATGCCTGGTGCTCTGGCCCCGCTGAATCCAGTGTGATTGTTCTGGGTCATCGCATTCAGTTTTGAGTCTGTTGGAATGGGCATGTTGATGCTTAGACCAATACAGTTTGAGTTTCCCTTGGAAGTGGCTTGCTAGAATATTAGCAATTCTTGTAGGAGGATTAATACAGTGAGTAAATGGTTATCCTAAATGCCTCTTAGTGTCCTCCTAATGCTGTTTTTTTGGATACTCCCCACAGAGTCTTTATGTCACTTGTGAGAAAAATGAAAGTATTTGTAATTACTTAATGTCTTTAGGGTAATCCTAAGGGATAAAAATGTAATTTATGGAGTCGACATTTCCCATTTGCATTAGGGGTATAAAGTAGAAGAGTTACTTTTTGTTAAATTAGGAATTACCAGGTATTTAATGTACTTCTGACCTAAAGACTCCTGAAGAAATTTCCTTTCTTGGAGTTTATAAATTTTAATTAAAATTTTTACTTTTTTAAAAAAGTAAAATTGATACCCAGCTCATTTCTAGGCAAAAAGACAATATGGATGAAACTTTTAGAGCGTACACATTGAATTGGTTTTTACTTTTATTTTTTTTAAGAGGATATTAAATTGTTTATTTATTACACATGATAATGGATGATTCACAAGCTTCATTCCCATCTATATCTGGTACCATAATCCAATTTAGATATATTGCATAGGATGTGCCAACAATCTTATATTAATAATCAAAAAACTCCATGACTTGGCTTGGGTGACCCTTTTCACGGTGAACTCCAGGTCACAATGCAGTAACTGTCAGTTCAACTACACCAAGGTTTCGGAAGACAGTAGCTTCTCCACCAAAGCAGGTTGTAAGTAAATTTTGAATGGAACCTGGCATCACCTTGAAGGAATGCTAACTTCACACTGTTGGCGTAGTTTACCAAAATGGCTTCAGAGTAGACTAACTTTACACAGTACATTTAAAAAAAGGACACATTTATTCAGCGTCATGATCAGACTATTACGTTTAGCAATCAACAGCATGGGTGCAAAAAAAAAAAAAAAAAACTACATTAAAACCCTTTGTTGGAATGCTTTACACTTTCCACAGAACAGAAACTAAAATAACCTGTTATACAGTTAGTCACAAGTACAGTCCTCGAGTTTTTTTGCCCATACACATGTCTTCTGTGTAGCAGCTAGGCCCTGCCACCACTGTGCTTGGCTGAGCTCACAAATCTGTTGTAGCCTGGAGCTTCCCCGTCACTTCTCTGGCTCTCCTCTCCTCCTAAGCTTTGTTTCCTGGCAGTAATCGAAACCTTCTGCCACTGCCACAGCTACTGCTGCTGCCGGAACCACCACAGCCACCTTGGTTTCGGGGTTTGGCAAAGTATTGGCCTCCACCGCCCTAGGGGCCAGAACTTCTGCCTCCAAAGTTTCCTCCTTTCATGGGTCCAAAATTTGAAGATTGATTGTTGTAACTGCCAAAATCATTGTAGCTTCCACCACCTCCAAAATTGCTTCCATCATTACCAAATCCATTATAGCCATCCCCACTGCCACCATATCCACCACCACCGCGGCTGCCACCAAAGCCACCTCGACCACTGAAGTCTCCTCCGCGACCAAAGCTGTCATTCCCACCAAAACCACCTCCACGACCACCACCAAAGTTTCCAGAACCACTTCGACCTCTTTGGCTGGATGAGGCACTAGCCATCTCTCGCTTAGATAGGGCTTTCCTGACTTCACAGTTGTGGCCATTCACAGTGTGGTATTTCTTAATGACAATCTTGTCTACAGAGTCATGGTCATCAAAGGTTACGAAAGCAGAGCCTCTCTTTTTACACTGCCTCGATCAGTCATGATTTCAAACACTTCAGTTTTCCCGTACTGTTCAAAATAATCTCTTAGATGATGTTCTTCAGTGTCTTCTTTAATGCCACCAACAAAAATCCTTTTCACAGTTAAGTGGGCACCAGGTCTTTGAGAATCTTCTCTTGAGACGGCCCTCTTTGGTTCCCCAACTCTTCCATCTACCTCGTGTGGCCTTGCATTCGTGGCTGCACCCACCTCCTCCACAGTGGCGTATGTGACAAACCCGAAGCCTCTGGAGCGCTTGGTGTTTGGATCCCTCATTACCACACAGTCTGTGAGCGCTCCCCACTGCTCAAGATGGCTCCTCAGACTGTCATCGGTTGTTTCAAAGCTCAAACCTCTGATGAAGAGCTTCTGCAGCTGTTCGGGCTCTTCGGGTGACTCTGACATAGACATGATGGCAGTGGAGGGGCGGAGGGGAGATGTCAACGATACTTACTCTGTGGTGTCCATGAGCAGAAAGGAGTAATCTACCGAACGTATCTCTGAATTGGTTTTTAAATGAGTACATTTCTGTACTTGAACTCAGAGGAGAAAGATCAATGTGTTGAACTTCATAGGACGTGGATGTCCACACCTTCATCTTTAGCCCTCTGTTTCCCCCACGTCCCTGTGGGCCAGTTCATGTATTTCATAGCTTCAATAGAAATTTTGGGGAAAGCTGGAGAAGGAATAATGGTTACATTTTATGTGGAAAGGGATAATTGAGTATAAAACATTTCAGATAAGTACTTTTGGTAGGTAAATCTTTAGGTTTTTTTTGTTTTTTTTTTTTTTTTTTTTTGCGGTACGCGGGCCTCTCACTGTTGTGGCCTCTCCCGTTGCGGAGCACAGGCTCTGGATGCGCAGGCCCAGCGGCCATGGCTCACGGGCCCAGCCGCTCCTCGGCATGTGGGATCTTCCCGGACTGGGGCACGAACCCGTGTCCCCTACATCGGCAGGCGGACTCTCAACCATTGCGCCACCAGCGAAGCCCAATCTTTAGGTTTTTAGAAAGTTTCCTGGCTTTCTCCTGAGTTTACCTTGGAGTATCTGAAATCCCTCATTTTCTTCATAGATATTTATTGAATTGGGCACTGTGCTCTTAAGGCAGATTGGCTTCCCTCAGGCCTCTCACCATCTCTGTGCTCCGTGTGTTTAAGATTCTCCCTGGTGGTTAATTCAGAATGGTACTGAAATAGGATTTTTAAGACCTGTAGATCTTTGAAGAGTCCCTTTATTTCTGAAGTTCTGTATTGAGGTACCAAGATAGAAGAAAGATTTTAAAATATTTGTTCAATAGTGAAATTATCAAAAAAAATACTTGTTTCCCTCAAAACACGCAATAGCCCTTAAAACGCCTGTTGGGTCATCTTTCATTGCTTGTATTATGTGTTGACTGTAACTTTTTGGAAACAAATGTCCCTATTAAATGGCTGTCAAGAAAATATTTTTTAAAAATAAGCTTTGTCCAGCAGCGGGGAGAAGATTTGAATTTAATGGCAAACTTAAAGATGTCCCCCTTTGAATCCCATCTGGCCAATGACCAAATGCTCTCTAAGCAGGTGTTCCGTGTTCTAGGGAAAGAAGCTCAGAAAGGATCTCTGCTCTTTGATGATCTCCCTCCGGCCAGCAGTACTGACTCAGGTACAGTCTTCAGGCTCTCCCAGGTGTGTGTCAACATGTCATCCTGGGATTGTAGTTGTCTCAATCTTTTTCCCTTTCCCCCATTTTCAACACACAGATGTTTTAGGTGTTGGACTGTCTTAAGTTTTGAATCCATGGCATCAGGTAAGGCAGAAAAATCCGCTAGTCGCTAGCCCTGAGAAACTGCATAAAAGTGTTGAGCAGTTTTCTCTGGTTCATTTGAGTGTTTAATATTACTAGCTGGAATAAGATTTAACTCTTTAAGGCAGATTTTTTTGTTTCCTTTGAAATGATAGGACTTTAAAATAAAATAGGTTCAAGACATTATTTAGCACTGTATGAGTTGCCACTGGATTGACACAAGAGTTTTGAGTTTATTTCAATGACCTGTGTAGGTGTCCTGGTGGGATGGATTCTGAAACTTAAGCCTCCTCCTGGTTTTGTGGGCTCACTCAGTGTTCTGCTGTGTTTCAGGATCGGGGGGACCTTTGCTTTTTGATGATCTCCCACCAGCCAGCAGTGGTGATTCAGGTAAGTGGTAGGGAAAAATGTCCAACGTGCTGGTGGAAATAATATGCACTATTTTACCCTTACGTAAAATTTATTTATTTATAGCTTGTAACAAGCCTTAGGATGATATTAAATCATAATACAACATAAGGTTTATTAAAACTGAATAGATACCTGGAATTTCTTGGCAGTCCAGTGGTTAGGACTCAGTGCTTTCACTGCTGGGGCCAAGGTTTGATCCCTGGTTGGGGAACTAAGTTCCCGCAAAAAAAACCCTAAATAGATACCATTAGGTGGGAGCAAAAAGACGCTTAAATGCTACATCACTTTTTGGTGATTATTTTTTACTTCTTGCAACTGACTTTTAAGAAGTGAAGAGTCCAGTAATTTACTTTGATCTTTGTTATTAACGTGTTTTTCTTAATTAATTAATTAATTAATTATTTTTGCTGTGTTGGGTCTTCGTTTCTGTGCAAGGGCTTTCTTTAGTTGTGGCAAGCGGGGGCCACTCTTCATCGCGGTGCGCAGGCCTCTCACTATTGCAGCCTCTCTGTTGCGGAGCACAGGCTCCAGACGCACAGGCTCAGTAGTTGTGGCTCACAGGCCTAGTTGCTCCGCGGCATGTGGGATCTTCCCAGACCAGAGCTCGAACCCATGTCCCCTGTATTAGCAGGCAGATTCTCAACCACTGCACCACCAGGGAAGTCCCTGTTATTAACGTTTAAAAGAAAATCTCAGTCTTTCATTCTGGTTTTGCCTTGTTATATTCCTGACAGGCCCAAATGTATCCAGCAGAAGTGTCTGAATATATGAAGTACAGTTAAAATATTTTCAGTTTCCTGATAAATAAGTCATTTGTTTTATGCCACTTACATTAAAAAGAATTTTGATTTTAAGAAAATGAAGTCAGAATGACACTGCTTTACTGACTGGTACAGACCATGTGCAGGAATTTGAATTCTTAAAATTCAAGACCTTAGTTAATTATTTTCCAGTCAGTCCTTTTATGTTCTCAAGATTCTTTTTATTGATTTGATTTCATTTTTGTCAAGCCTATTAACATTGGCTCTACCTGAGCCTGTAAATGTTTAACTTTTCCTTTTATGTCCCAATTACACAGAAGGGGAAAATAGAGCCGATTCTTCTAGGTTGTCATATATGACGAATGTATTATTCCACTAACTGAGAACTTCTCACATGGAATTCCCCCAAAGGGAGGGGGAAGGTAGGGCAATGGTGGGGGACAGTGGGGATGCAGGCTGTCCTTTTTCACGTGCAGTTTTATCCTCTAGTGTAAAAAACCTTCCTTATGTTGTCAAATAGAACACTTGCTGCTTTTCAGGTATATTTTTTGTATTATTAATTCTTTACCATAAATTCATTGGAATTAGTCTAGAAAGTACGGATTAAATTAGGTATCATTCCTATATTTAGAAAAAGTATCACAATCGTCTTACATAAGAAGTCTCAGGTTTTCAGGCTATGTATCCATACCAAAAAATTACAGCATTCTCATACAATTTACCCTAAAACCTTCCCAATAAAGACAGTGCACTTAGTTAAAATGAAAGTTAATGTGTGCAACTAGGGCTCTTAACAGATTTAATTTAAAAACGGAAGATTCAGCATAGTTACATCTTAGTTATCCACAGGGCAAAAGGCAATAAACTAGTAGAGACTTAGAAGACATCAACCCATTGTTAACAAGCTTGATTTTTTTTTTTTTTTTGGATATAGAATCCAATCTTGTATGCAGTATTCAGGCTTTCTTGAGAAGACATATCTTTCTTCTCAAGCAGGCAAGAGCCATTTACAAAAATTGACTGCATTCTAGCCCATAAAGTAAGTCCCAGTAAAGAATCAGCTTCATACGTAGACCGCATTCTCTGATGACAATGTGATTCACTTAGAAGTCAATAACAGTTTAAAACATTTCTCTGTTTTTCAATTTAAAAGAAAGGAAGATTCTTTTACATACACATTGGGAAAACTGGAACACAAACAGTAAGTGACAGGAGGCTAATGAAGAGACCTTTGGGAAATCCGTGACATTGTCCCAGTTAATTTGCCTTACTATGTGGGGTGGGATGTGTGTGTTATACTGTTGCAGAAATCTGTCCTTTGCAAGTAATTGACCCTTGTTGCAGGCAGGGACATTTCTTTCCTTTTTTTTCTCAGTACTCAGAAATGTCTGGCAAAGAATAGTTGAATAAATAATAAATGGTTGCATGCTTTTATACCTAAATGCAGAGAACACTTAGGGCCATTTATTGGATACTTGATGGACCAGGCACTGTGATGAATGCTTTACATACCTTCTCCCCAGCAGTTTTCAAACAAGCCCCTGAGAGGACAGTATTCGCCCTATTACGGGTGAAGAAACTGAGGCTGGAAGGTTAAGTAACTTGCCTTAAGGGCACACCCCTTGGAAGTGGCAGAACTGAGATTTGAAACTAGACTTCTGTTGTTCCAAAATGCATACACACTGCAGGTGCTCTTAGCTCTGGCTTTGAATACAAATTCGTCCCTTTGCAAGTGGGAATGGCTTCAGCAGTCCTATTTTGCCTCTCAGGATACATACAGTTCTTAAAGCCTGATGTTTATTTTAAGCCTTTTTTGGCACTTGTTACTCTTTTTTTTTTTTTGCGGTACGCGGGCCTCTCACTGTTGTGGCCTCTCCTGTTGCGGAGCACAGGCTCCGGATGCGCAGGCTCAGCGGCCATGGCTCACGGGCCCAGCCGCTCCGCGGCATGTGGGATCTTCCCGGACTGGGGCATGAACCCGTGTCCCCTGCATCGGCAGGCGGACTCTCAACCACTGCGCCACCAGGGAAGCCCTACACTTGTTACTCTTTTGAACTGGTTCAGGACATTTCACTTTGCAGATTTTGGAAACTTATTTATAAGTAAGGGCTTGTGGATGTAAAACATCATATATGTGCCATAGCCCCAAGATATGAATGTGTATTTTTACCACTGAGAAGCCTCTCTTGCATGTCGTCTTATGCCAGTCTGAGCAGGGCCTGGATCTTAATTTGTGGTCTCCCACTGTGGGTGCCCAGGCACTGCCCCACCCCTCAAAGTCATAGCCGTGACTGCTGTGCCTCTCTCTCTGCCAGGCCTCTCTCAAATGTCTTTTGTCTCTGAGGGCTGGGAGGGAGCCTGGTCTGCTAGGGACTCTTATCGTCTACAGCTGTGTTTCTGTCTGGCTTTGACTTTATATTTCCAGGTTCTCTTGACACTTCGATATCCCAGGTGGTAAAGAATGAAGGGAAAGGAGCAAAGAGAAAAACCTCTGAAGAAGAGAAGAATGGCAGTGAAGAGCTTGTGGAAAAGAAAGTTTGTAAAGGTTTTCAGACAGTTTGAAAACAAATGTATTAGACTTCATATTGTAAAACAACCCAGAGCAAAAAGCAAGCTCAGCTTTCCGACAATATTGGATTGGCCAAAAAGTTCGTTCGGTTTTAAGTAAAAATAAAAGACATTTTTCATTTTCACCAAGAAGTTCATTGAATAATGTATTCATTAACTGAATGACCTTTTTGGCCAACCCAATACTTCCTTTTAATGTCTGTATTTAAGAAGTGGATAGGGTTTCTTATTTGCAAACGGATTTCCAAGTTTACTTTTGCTTCCTCTCTCCTTGCTCTCCATGTACATCTGTTACCTTTGGTCAGATAGGAAACCTGCATTTGTCCTTCAAGGGTTAAAAACCACAGGTAGTTCTTACTTAGCCTTCGGCAGTGAGTGTTTAGCTTATTGGCCCCCCAGTTCCTTGTCCCCAGCCTGTTGGTTAGCACTTGGAATTCTGTGAATAGCTCAGTAGACAGGTCCCAAGAGACAGCCTGAGGCTGGAAAAAGCAATTGAAATTTGTAGTCAGCTTTGTAACATGTCACAGTGAGTGGGGAAGAAATGAAAAGTATCAGCTAAAGAGAAAAACTGTGGATTTTCACTTATCGCACTGGCCACTTTGTCTTGTGCCATAAGTGGTCTCAAGGCAGAGGCTGTAGGCTGCAGTGCAGGTGTGAGAGGACCTGCTCCGCCTCTGCTGTGAAGACGTGCGCTCAGCTTGGCTTGTCACTGCCTTGAGCCTGGAGAGCACTGTGCCTGCCACCAGCCACTCTTCAGAAAGCGCTCATTCTATCACTTCTATGGATCTAGGTGTCAGAAAAAGCTTAAACCAGCCATTAAAGAGAAATTTCTGCGCCTCCAGTGAACTCCTTTTTCCTTTCCTTCCTCAGTTAAAGTAAAAGCAGCTGATCTTACCATTTGTTCAAATTCTTCCAGCCTCAAGCATGGAAATATATATTTCCAGTGTATCCAACAGGGTATTAGGGATAAACTCTACTTGCTTGCATTCCTCTAAACTAGAAATTTTTTTGTCCTTATTAAATTATTGACAGACTAGATTTGCACAGAATTCCTTGCCCCAGTTCAAGTCCCACTTCTGTGGGATGACAGCACATTCCTTGCTCTGGTGCTTTGACTTAATGCCCTCGCAAGAGAAGCCATTCTGTACTAACTTGCTGTCGTCTGCTGTCTCCTTTCCACTGCTCAGCCTTGCAGAGACCGGCCCTGTCCAACAGTGGTCTGAATCTTGTAACAGACTTGCAGTCCGGGAGATGCCTTGAGGGGTATAGCTTATTTGTTTGCAGCGCTAGGGCATTGCTGAGTAGAACAGCCATAGTTCCCTCTCATTTGCTCTGGGACTAGGGCTTCTGGAGAGAAGGGCACAGTTTTGTATTGGCTTTTTGTTCTCTTTTTCTTAGGCTCTTCGGTGATCTTTGGTTTGAAAGGCTATGTAGCTGAGCGGAAGGGCGAGCGGGAGGAGATGCAGGACGCCCATGTCATCCTGAATGACATCACCGAGGAGTGTAGGCCCCCCTCCTCCCTCATGTGAGTGTCTGTGCTCTAGCAGCCTGATGGCATAAAAGTCTCTGTTCTGATGGGAACTTTGGGCTGTATCCAGTTTGTGTTTATTAGAAAGACATATTTCTTGAGCTGCTTGGTTCAACATCAGTAGTTCTCAGCTGGGGTTGGTTTTGCCCCCCAGGGACATTTTTGGTTGTCACAGTGGGGGATGTACTACTGGCATATGGTGAGTGGAGGCCAGGATGTTATCCTGTAGTGCACGGGTTAGCCCTACAACAATTGTCCTGCTGGACTTGAGAAACCCTGCTAATTGGGAAATGACTCTCCCTATTTTGGGTCTTGGGGTGTGTGCTTTCCACCAGTACCTGAAGAGATTCTGACAGATAGTATTCTTATTCTTTGACCCAGAAGATAGAGGTAGAAGCTGCTAGTTACAGAGGTGAATGGTGACCGGGAGAGCTAGTGCATATAGCGAGGGCCCAGGAAGAGAACAAAAAAGCAGAAATGGCATCAAGAAGATTTCCTGCAGTTGCACAAACTAAAATGAAGGAAAAGGCATGGAGGAAAAGCCATTGCTCACCAAGAGCAGGAATATGCTTTGGAGTTGCTTTTGAACCCAGGAAAGGGGCTTCTGGAGAGCCCCACGGGGGTAGATATTTTCGGGATAGATTTAATTGAGGAACACTAAGCCATAACTAGCAAATACTACGCCGTAAGATTCTGAGTTATCAACCACATGAAATTTATTTTTTCATGGCTTGTGATGTCCCAAATTGAAAAGGAATTTCAAAAATGTTTGAAAAAAGAGCAGCTCTGCAGAATAAATGTCATTTCTCATAGGCATTTTTGTTCTGTCCTTCTTGAAACAGTTTTTTAATGACATTTATTCTGTTTTTTGGCAAAACTTGAAAGGGGAATAGGAATAAGACTATAGTAAGATAGGCTTTAAGAATTCTATATTGGCCGGAGTTTGAGCAAGAATCCTGAAATTACCTATTCTGTCTCTCATAGATTTTTTAAAATAATTTTTTAACGTCTTTATTGGAGTGTAATTGCTTTACAATATTGTGTTAGTTTCTGCCATACAGCAAAGTGAAGCAGCTGTAACTCTTACAGATATTTTTGACCGTCTTGGATCAGTAACTGTTTATCTGTGTGTTAGTGTTTGAAACTAAATCTGCTTTAAATAGAAAAAAGTTCTGAATTTTAGTTTAGTGAAAAATCAGGGTTAATAGTTCTTGATTTTTAAAAACAAGTGTGAGTTTTTAATTCTTAATTTAAAAATGTCACGGAAGTTACTTAAATGTTTGTCTCAGGTAATGTTAATGTTCGCTGTCTAAGAGTTAACAGCTTTTATGGAGAGGAGTAGTCTTTGCTGTGAGAATCTCTCTGACTCTCAGTTCATTGTTCCAGTACCCGGGTTTCATATTTTGCTGTTTTCGATGGACATGGAGGAATTCGAGCCTCAAAATTTGCTGCACAGAATTTGCATCAGAACTTAATCAGGAAATTTCCTAAAGGTGAGACTGAGAGCTAAATCAGTTCATGCTCATCTTGGTGTTGGCTGTTTGTGCTGATCAGTGACATGTCACTGGCTTTAGCAGAGTCCTTGGTGACTCTAAAAGAGCAGGGATGGGCTTCCCTGGTGGCGCAGTGGTTGAGAGTCCGCCTGCCAATGCAGGGGACATGGGTTCATGCCCCGGTCTGGGAAGATCCCACATGCCGCGGAGCGGCTGGGCCCATGAGCCATGGCCGCTGAGCCTGCGCATCCGGAGCCTGTGCTACACAACGGGAGAGGCCACAACAGTAAGAGGCCCGCGTACCGCAAAAAATAAAAATAAAAAAAAATAAAAGAGCAGGGCTGAGAGGAGGCGGCTCCGAGCTGAGCAGGTGCAGTGGCCGTGCAGGTGTGCCTAGTATGGAACTTCTCGTGTCTCTGAGTGATTGGCCCCTCTCGCGGAATGTCTTTGGGTACAAGTGAGTGTCTTGCCTTTGTATTTGGGAGACTACTAAAACCAAATGCAGGTGGCACTTAGAGGTGAGGAAGTACAGGCTGTTCTTGGTCGTAATACAGAAACAAAATGACGTGGCGGGAGGATAATCTTCCCTCCTTAAGAGTTTGTTTTCTTTTGTTCCTTCTGTAATAGGAGATGTAATCAGTGTAGAGAAAACCGTGAAAAGATGCCTCTTGGACACTTTCAAGCATACTGATGAAGAATTCCTGAAGCAAGCTTCAAGCCAGTAAGTGTAATAACCACATGAAGACACATGAGTGGAGCACGCGTGTTGTTTTCCTAAACACATTCCAGGCCTGCTAATGCAGTTTAATGCTGATGCTCACTGTCTGCAAAGTTCCTAGCACCAAGTAATCTCTCACAACTTAACGAAATCTGGAACAGAAAAAAGCACGTATCAAACCATCCATTTAAAAAGTATAAGACTCCCCATTCAACTCTGGAAATTAGCCTCAAAGTGCTAGCATGTTGGTGGTGACTGTATTTCTGATGTGTTTTCCCCCAGGAAGCCTGCCTGGAAAGATGGGTCCACTGCTACCTGTGTTCTGGCTGTAGACAACATTCTTTATATTGCCAACCTCGGAGATAGTCGGGTATGTGACTCTGGAGGCACCTATTTAGATAACAGCATGTCACATGGGAGAAGAGCTGTAGAAGTACTTGCTGAATAAGATTACAGTGATGATGGCTGGGTTGGAATCTTCTATTGGGGTTGCTGCAGGGGGTTCTGCTGCAGGGTTTAAGTTCTGGGTCAGGGAACAGCAGCTAAGCTTGAGGCTGTTTGTTCTCTGAGAAGGCTTATACCCTGTCTGTCAGATACAGAGCTGTGAGTTGGAATTTAATTGGCCTGCAAGTACCTTAAATATTCATCTTCATTTCTCTGACCTCAGGCCATAATGAATGAATAACTCAAAAGCTGTAGCTAGAAAGTGCTAGATGATGTGACATATATCCGTTGAGCCCAGTACACCTGGCTGAGGGAGAAACGCGATGATTTCCCACTGGTGACATCCTGTTTCCCAGTCCCAGTTGTGGGGAATGACAGAGCTGGAGGGCAGTGCTCTGCAGGGTCTCTGCAGTCCCTCCCACCTCCCCTGCCAGGAGCGGATGTTCACCTCCATTGCTGCTTGCTTTTCAGCCATTCTCCATGCTTGTTCAGCAGTCACTGGACAAAGTGACCTTCCCACTCTTACTAGCACCTTCAGACGTGGAAATAGCTGCTCCCACTCCTGTTGCTTTTAGGGTGATCTATAAATATGGAGCGCTAGGAGCTGTAGCATCACAGATGACAGCCCTGCCCTAGTGGAGTTCATGTTCTGGTGATGTTTTAGTGGGTCTGTCTAGTGGACTGTCTCTTGTACATAGGTGTTTAGATCAAAGGACTTAAAAAAACAACATGAGTAAAATTGGCCAAAAAAAGAGAGACTTTGGAGTCAGGCCCAAGTTTGAGTCCTGGCCTTGCTCTCTGACTCTAGGCACGATGCTTATCCCCTGGGCCTCAGGCTTCCTCCTCTGTAGAATAAGAGGTTTGTCCGGAAGTTACCACACAGTAAACATGGTGGCGGGAACCCACGGAGAGGTACTTGGTCAGTCCACCAAACTGCCCTCGTCTTTGCCATTGTAAACTCTTGGAATGGTAACGCCTAAAGGGGCCTTGGTACCTGTTAGGTCCTCCCTTTCACGTCACAGATGAGAAGATGATGGCCTAGTGAGGGTGAGCAGTGAGCTGTGGTCATCCAGCAGAGTTTGCACCAGAGTTGAGACCCAAGCCCGGGGCTTCTCTCCCTGAATTTTTTTTGTGACACCACTTTGCTGCTTGTACTTTTGATGCTGGATCCACTGACTTCAAGTTTGTCAGCAGGAGGCTGAATCTGAAACTCCATTGTTAGCCTTTCTCTTCAGCTGCAACTTTAGGTGCTGGGCCCATTAAATTTCACAGCCAGTGTACTCTCCATCTTCCCAGGCAATCCTGTGTCGTTACAATGAGGAGAGTCAAAAACATGCAGCCTTAAGCCTCAGCAAGGAGCATAATCCAACCCAGTATGAGGAACGAATGAGAATACAGAAGGCTGGAGGGAATGTCAGGTAACCGGGAGTGACGGGAACTCGGGAAGGAGGGTTCACTTACGTAAAAGCAGCCTTGAGACCTCTGAGGGTGCAACGTTCTGTGTCATGTAGTCTTCAGCGTAATGAGACTCTGTATGAGGTCTAACCTGGTGAAGTCGAAGTAGGTGAACGAGTGTTGTAGGATTTCACCTGTGTCCAAGTGGGAGCAAAAAATGTATGCAAGAAACATGCTTCCCTACGCTTGCAACAGGAGACCTGTCTCAAATTCAAGTTCACCGTTTGCAGCATTGTCTCTGGTCCTGGTAACTCTCATAAAAGCTGTCATTTGTCACAACCCGGTAAGCTACAGTTTTCGGCAAATTCTCCAGAGAGAAAATCTAAAGTGGTTAAGACAGTAAATGTAAGACAGTAGTGTGTGCTGATCACCTCTGGTCTTCCTGGAGAACAACTTATCTAGCCCAGAGGGCCGCTCTTACCTGGCTGCGTCCGTGGCAATTCCAGTTCATCTCCCTTTACACCTTTGAAGGGTGTGTGCCGGCTCTAGTTTATCATCTGCCATCTCTCAGGTAGTTAAAGGAGGGCTTAAGTCTTTTCTGCACTTTAGGAGAATTATACTTCAAGGACATTGCACTATGAATTTGATCAGAGGTGTTTTCTGGTTCATCTTACAGTTTGACCCCATGAGGATTTTGTCTCCTGTTGGAGATAAGGGAGAAGTAATATATCAGTGTAAGAGTGCAGTTATTTGTCCTTGGATGTGTAGTTTCTCTTGTTGTTTATTTGGGGCAGTTTTTATTATTGCTTCAGGCTGTTTCTAGCCAGGGGTGCAGGGAGGTCTCTGGAGAGCAGTTAGAATTCTTAGGGTTGGTTAAAAAAACTCCTGGGTTAGTCAAAGGTGATTTGGGTCTTGGTTGTGGCTGCTACATGAGTGTCGACAGAACTGCAGGCTGGGTTCAGACCTTGGCCAGTGCTCTGTGCCTGACTTCTCCCCCATGACTGCTGTGGAAGTTAATGCCCGAGAATGTGACCCCAGTGTTAGTGTCAGCATCACCTTTTCTGCCCTTTATTATAACTTTAAAATGCTGCTTTTGCCTGAACTCCTTGAAAAGATTTTGACATTGGCAGTCCTATGGCTGAAAGTAAGATTAGCTGCATTGCATTTACTTCCTGTTTCCCAGTCCCTACTTGCTAAGAACAGTGTGGGCTTAGGGTGAGCCCCTCAATTTAGAGAAACGGGGTGGGAGGCTCAGAGACAGCAGGGGCTTTCTGTTCCTGAGCAGCAGGGCCAGGCTGTGGCCCATCTCCTGCCTGAGGCCAGGGGTGGCATGCTTTTTCTTTTCCACCACCCCCTCCTCCTTTTATTATTAAAATTTTCAAACATGCAGAAAACATTTTAAAAGAGTAAACATTTCAATACCTACCACCTAGATTCAGTAGTTAACATTTTGCCATTTTGCTTTGTCTGTTTGTGTGTGTGTTTGGCTGAACTATTTAAAAGTTAGTTGCAGACATAACACCTAAGAAAATAATAATTCCTTAGGTTGTGTTAGGTTATCTAATATCCCGTCTGTACTCGTATTTCCCCAGTTGTCCCCACAGTGTCTCTGTTTGAAACCAGGGTCTGGTCAGTGTTCGCATCTACCTTGGACTCACATCTTTCCATGTAGAATCATCTCCACTTGTACTAGGCTTGGATCATCACTAGTCAGCACTTGTATAGGGTCACCAGTGCTGTTTTTTCATAGTATTGTTTAAGTCGCTTGTGTGTATTTCTTGTGAACTAGAAGTTAGGTCTAAAGGCTTCTTTAAATTCAGATAAGACATTTTCAGCAAAAATATTTGACGGGGGATGCTATGTACTTTTGATAGTCCCTCACTTCAGTAGCCATGTAAGGTCACTGGTGTGATACTGATTCCATGCTGGCTACCATGGCTACCATGTGGTGACAACAGATGGCTCCAGAGTGAAAGGACGTGTTTCCGTGTTATCAGCCCATGATCCGGGGAGATACACTTGAGCACCTTGTGAACATTGTGGCCCACCAGCTTTTCAGCTGACGGTTTTAGCATCCCTTAGTGAGCCTTGCATGAATCATTTAATTCACAGGGATGGCAAAGATGATCATCTACTTCTGTGCTTCCTTCTACGTGTATTGACAGGCATCCTATAAAGAAAGGCTTTCCTTCATCAATAGGGGAAGAACCATAGTTTCTCCCTGAAAGCAGGGTAAATGTTGAATTCTTTAATCACCATTTGCAGAGTGAGAGCCACCCACAGTTGTGGAAACTAGTGTTTTCTTTCCCTTCTCTGCTTCTCTCCATCCCCTTTTCCTTGCTCCATGAGTCACTGCAGGTGGCTTTATGTATTGGAGGCGCTGATTCTAGCTGTAGAGGCAGGGTGCTCTTGCTGCTCACATGACCTCATCTGTGGCCAGTGGGCGGGAGCTTCGGCTTGCTTCAGACACTTCTGCCTTTGTCTTAAAGCTGAGCTCCATATGCTGGGGATGCTTGTTTCAACTGCAGCGTCATCAATTCTGCGTCTGTTCTAGGACAGAGCCAGGAAACACACACACACACACACACACTCTCTCTCTCTCTCTCTTTCTCTCTCTCTCTCTCTCTCTCTCTCTCTCTTTAAGCTGTGAGCTTAGATTGCTATTTCTCATTCATATTGGACACTTATAGGGCTTTCTCTTAAATTCTTTGATTCAGTACTTGTAGTGTCTTCTTTTATGCTGAAAATCTTGGTTCCTGACAACATTAGTATATTTATTTGCCAAAATAGCTTGGAAATCATAGTATCAACAGTATCACTATTAATGAATTTGAGTTCCTGTGGTTCTCTTATCCTTAGTCTGTGCTTCACTGAGGATGTACGGAGTACTGTGTGTAAACATGGGATAATTATTTTCACTGCGGTTTTGTTACACTCTGGTTATTATGATCATTAGTTTCATTTTGCTTTCAACTTCAGGGCTTTTCCTGCTGGTGGGAATGTAAAATGGTGCATCTGCTGTGGAAACTAGTTTGGCAGTTCCTCACAAATTAAAAATAGATCTATCACACAACATTGTAAATCAAGTGTACTTCAATGAAAAATAAATTTAAAAATAAAAAATAAATAGATCTACCATATGATCTAGCAATTCCACTCCTGGGTATATACCCCCCAAAATTCAAAGCAGTGGATTAGAAGAGATAGGCATGCACCCATGTTCATAGCAGCATTTTTCACAAGAACCAAAAGGTGGAAGCAACCCAAGTGTCCATCCATAGATGAAGTCGTGAACAAAATAAGGTTTCTCCATACAATGGAAATACTATTCAGCCTTAACAAGGAAGGAAATCCTGTCGCATGGATGAACCTTGAGGACATTTTGCTAAGTGTTAGAATAAGCTAGTCACAGAAGAGTGACTGCTGTATGGTTTCACTTACATGAGGTCCCTGAGTGGTCAGAATCATCACCGGGACAGAAAGTAGGGTGGGAGTTGTCGGGGGAGGGGGAGGGGGAGTTGGTGCTTAATGGCCGCAGAGTTCAGTTTGGGAAGATGGGAAGGTTTCTGGAGATGGATTGTGGTGATGGTTGCACAACAACGTGAATGCACTTAACGCCACTCAACTGTACGTGTAAAAGTAGTTAAGGGCGTCCCTGGGGGCGCAGCAGTTGGGAGCCCGCCTGCCGATGCAGGGGACGCGGGTTCGTGCCCCGGTCTGGGGAGATCCCACATGCCGCGGAGCGGCTGGGCCCGTGAGCCATGGCCGCTGAGCCTGCGCGTCTGGAGCCTGTGCTCCACAACAAGAGAGGCTGCAATAGTGAGAGGCCCACGCTCACCGCAACTAGAGAAAGCCCTCGCACAGAAACGAAGACCCAACACAGCCAAAAATAAATAAATAAATTTATTTTTTTAAAAAAAAGTAGTTAAGATGGTAAATTTTATGTTACATGTATTTTTACCACAATTTTAAAAATGAAACCCCCCCCCACATTTACGTGGTTAATTAAGTTAAATAAAAGGCACAGTTAGACATGCTTTTGTCTCTCTTCCCTTCACCCTTATTTCCTGATTCTTTTCAGTGTTTCTTTTTACAAAAATAAGCAAATCCACGTATGTATTTTTATTTTCCTACTTGCTTACACTGAAGGTAGTATACTGTATGCAGCAGTGCGTTACACTCCTTCAGGTGACTTCCTCGGAGAAGGTGAAAACAGTTTTGTGTTTATTTTACAAGGAAGGCAACTGAACAGCTGAAGGGAAGCTTGCACATGTAGCATTTAGTGTCAGATTTGCAGTACTTGTGCTGGTACAGGTCTCTGATGGCAAAAAGAAACACTTCTGGAATCATACCTGCAGTCTTCTCTGTAGCACGCATCGTATTAATACACCGGATCTTGGCATCTGCAATCCTGGGATGGTCAGAAGAGGATGGAGCGTCCACCTCCCAGCCTCAGCTTTCCGAGCCTGGCAAGACCACCAAGTCCCTGCATTTGCTCACCTGCCAGAGTTGCTGAAGTCCAAGCAGGGTCTGGCTTGTCCTCACAGCCAGATTGGCTGTCCCAGTGCCTCCCTCTCCGATTGCGAAGGGAGAACTGGAACAGAAAATGGCAGCAAAAAGAGCTACGATCAGGGGACTCTGTTGAACGACTTTCCCACCAATAGAACAGCAGTTCTCTGACGGCTGGGCAGATGGGAAGGAGATGAGGGACAAAGCAATGTGGAGCAAAAGTCGCTTGAGGGTGGGAGGCCAGGCCTGTGGACGATTGGTACCGAGGGAAGGCACGTGGGTCGTGAGTGTGGACCTCAAAGCCCACTCCCTCCTCAGCATGGTGGTCTTGGGGGAGAACTTGGAGGGTAGCGGGAGGAGAGTGGGTTTTCAGCCGTTTGTTGAGGGAGAACCCGCTGCAGAGCACGCAGCTTCCTATTGTGCGTTTAGGAAGCTGGCCGCGTATCGTATCGGGTGCGTGTGGAGGAGCTGTGCTGAGGGGGATTGGAGCGCGCCGGGAAGTGCGAGCCCACACATCCACGTGGCTGGTTCCGGACAGGCCTCGTCGGGTGTGGTCCTGTTCCAGTTGTCACTGACCATGAAGGCAGGTGGTGTGGCTTCGTGCTCTTGTGATGCACAGCCTTAGAGTTGGCACTGGCCTCTGGAGCTGACTGGCGTTTGCACACACACGTCTTAGATAGCCCGTGACACTGAGTGCAGGCAGAGCGACAGCCAGCTTGCGGTGTCCGTTTCTGAAGTGTAAGTGGCTTTTCCTGGGTCTGCGATTCTGTCCGTTGTTGCTTTCTCCTGTCACTCCAGTAGGTGAGTGAGCGTAAGGTTTCCACTCTGTGTAGAACTTTGCTGAGTAAACAGGAATGGAAATGGCAGCTTCTGTGCTGTGGCACACACATTTTTCTTCATTAGACTCAAGAATTGTTCCACGTTTTGTGTACTGAGTTGTGCTGGTAGTAACTGGGGCTTTGGGGCCTGCCACTGCACACAATCTCACCGAAACAAGCTGGGTCTGTGACTTGGGGGTGGGGTTGGGTGCGCGCCAGGCACCCAGTTCCTCGATCCTGAAGGAGCGCTTTGTTGGCTTCTCACGGTGCTCGTGCTTTGAGCTGCTTCCTCAAAGGCGCTCTTGAGGCTGAGGGATCCCGCCCCCCGCCCCACTTCACTCTTCAGCTCGGCCCCTGTGCACTTCGGCCCCTCTTGCTGCGCGGTTACTGTTTGCACTTGAGAAGACTGCTCAGCTCTTCACAGACACCAGCAGAAGTCTTCGTTGCTGGTGATTCAGCTGTGACCACTGGGTGAGGGCGAGGGTGAGGGCGACTTTGTGGGCACAGTGAAGGGCCAGGGGCCAGGCTGAGCTCTGACTCTATGAGACGGCAGCCCAGACCCAGGCGAGCAGCTTCTGGCCATGTGTGTCCATCACACAGCATCTCCAGAGCTTGTTCTGTCGTTTGGGAGCCCCGTGGTGACAGTACACCTCCACGCACGCACAGCTGCTGTTTGCTGAGTGCTCTGACGCGCCTTGTCGAGCGTGGGTTCTGGTTTTACACATGAGGGTCTAGATGCTTGGGAGGTTGCAGCTGCCCGAGGTCACACAGCAAGTACACCGCCCGGATTGTCCTTGGGAGTGTCAGGCTAGGGACTGTTTCTCCTGCTGACAGAACTCTGTCTTACAATGTGGAGTCTTTTTATAGGTCACCTTCCCATCTCCCTATCCCTCATCTAAAAATAGAATGGGTGGAAGTATAATGCTGTGCAGAACACTGCCATTTGTATTTAAGTCATATTAAATCTTATTCATACCCAGTGTGAAGAAAACTCGCTTCCAAATCTGGGAATAGTCATTTTCAGGTATTTTCCGAATCTGATTAGAGTGAAATGCAAAATATCCCTCTGTTCCAGCTATTCTTAACTCTGGTGACATGGTTGAATCACGTGAGAAGCTTTACGATAAAAACAAAGCCAGGTCCCCATCCAATCAAGTTTGACCATGGACTGTGGGCAAATCAATGGATTAGGCCCAGGGCTGCCGTATGCCAGCTAGAGGGGGCGCTGTCCCCATCAGTGTGCTGTTGGGCTGAGGAGCCAGGGGCAGCAGGAGTGTGAACGACCTAGAACAAAGAAGACTCAGCACAGAAATGCTCAGACGCTGCTATGTATTAGAGGCTAAGAGATGCGGATTCCACAGGTTACATCTTTTACTCTATCCCATTTTTCTGCTTTTAAGATCGGATTCTGAGTACTGTGACCCGTGACTGTCAGATGGAATCTGAATTTGCTTTTCCCCTCATTTTAGGGACGGGCGTGTCCTGGGTGTGCTGGAGGTGTCCCGCTCCATTGGGGATGGGCAGTACAAGCGCTGTGGGGTCACCTCTGTGCCAGATATCAGACGCTGCCAGCTGACCCCCAACGACAGGTAAAACCTCCCAGAGGCACAGGTGTGCACGCACATGGTTTTGTTTCTCTTCTGATTTCTTCCAGTTTGTGTAGTGAACCTGGGGTGGGCAGCCATGTCTCGGGCACTGTGCTAGGCCCTAGAGGTGCAGGGATAAATAAAATACCGTTTCTGCTCTCGTGGGGTCCACAGTCTGCCGGGGGGAGCACTTGTGAATGGGCGGTTCCAGTCTAGTGTGTCTTAAGAGTGTGGGGTGCTCTGGGAGACTTTGGCTGTGGGGGGAGAGAGGCATCCTTGCTGGAGAAAAGAGAAGGGCTTTTTGGCAGAGCGGACACAGGGACAGGATGAAGATGTGGCCAGGCAGATGCCATAATAGGGAGTCAGGAAAGTGATGGCAGGGTACCTGGGGACAGATTGTAAAGGCCCTGGATTCTTTGCTGAGGAGCTTGAATTTTAGCTCATAATTGGTGGAGAATCCTGGGAGGTTTTTAAGCAGAGTCAAGTTAGGTTGAGAAAGAGACCCCTTGTTTAATTGTCCAGCCCCTAATTCTGAGCTGCTTGAAGGTGAGGCACCATGCCTAGTGCCAGAAGCTCTCAGCAAGTCAGTGTTAGAGGCTGGAGTAGGACGGAGCCCAGCGGCCAGTTAGGAACTGATGCATTGGCCCTCGCTGCGGGTGGGGATGGGGGAGGTGAACTAAGGCAGCAGTGGAAGGAGACCGGGGAGGCCAGTGCTGCGAGGGAGGAGCCTTACCCCGGCCCCCCGCCTGCTGAGTGAGCGTCTTGGGACACGGTTCCACCAGCTCCCCTGGTTTTCTAGATGATGCCTCAGGGGAGTCTCGTCTGTCCCCACATTAGACCAGGCCCCCTGTCGTATGTACTGCTCGAGCTCCCTCTGCTTTGGATCATGGTTGTGTGTTTGTATGGCCAGTTGCTTAGGGTCTGTCACGTCAGTGGAAGGGGCCGGCACCTGCTTGGACCTGTGTCCTGGTAGATACGTGTTGAATGAATGCCCAGTCAAAAGAGTAAAACCAGGACCTGGGTATTAAAATGAGGAGAAAAGGGTGTTAGATCTGTGGGGAAACTGTCCTAGGAGAACCAGAACTGTCTCGTCTCATCCATCATTGTTCAGAAAGACTTTCCTTGGGAAGTCTAGAGGGGGCTTTGAAAGGGAGGTAGTCCTGTTCTCAGATGGTGAAAGTGGAAGGTGGTTCTCCCTTCACGTGGGGAGTGAGTGCTTGAGAACATTCCTTAAGTCCACAAACTGTCAGTTTTATTGGGTTGGCCAAAAAGTGCCTTTGGTTTTTTAAGTAAAAATAAAAGACACATTTTTCATTTTCACCAAGAACTTTATTGAAGAACGTATTCACCCTTTTGTTCCACTACCTTCTGCCATTTTTCAGCCAACTTCACAATCCCATCTTCCCCAAACTTTTTATCTTTTTGAGCAAAGAATTGTTCCAGGGGCCTTTTACAGTCCTCCAGGGAATCGACATTGTTTTCCATTGAGAGAATTTTGTAAAGACTGAAATAAATGGAAATCCGAAGGTGCAATGTCTGGTGAATATGGTGGATGAATCAAACTTCCCAGCCAAGCTGTAACAGTTTGTGCCTGGTCATCAAAGAAACATGCAGTTTTGCGTTATCCTGCTAGAAGATGATGCGTTTTCTCTTGACTAATTCTGGACACTTTTCGTCGAGTGCTGCTTTCAGTTGGTGTAATTGGGAGCAGTACTTGTTGGAATTAATCGTTTGGTTTTCCAGAAGGAGCTCATAATAGAGGACTCCCTTCCAATCCCACCATATACACAACATCACCTTCTTTGGATGAAGACCGGCCTTTGGTGTGGTTGGTGGTGGTTCATTTAGCTTGCCCCACGATCTCTTCCGTTCCACATTATTGTCACTTTTCATTGCCCATCATGATTTGTTTTAAAAACGGAACATTTTCATTACATTTCAGTAGAGAATCACATGCGGAAATGTGGTCAAGAAAGTTTTTTTCGCTTAACTTACGTGGAACCGAAACATCAAAGCGATGAACATAACCAAGCTGGTGCAGGTGATTTTCAGCGTTTGATTTGGATATTTCGAGTGTGTCGGCTGTCACCAGCGTGGTATAACGGTGACTGTTCTCAATTAATGTCTCGATTTGATCACTGTCTACTTCAACTGGTCCACCTGACCATGGAGTGGCGTCCAGTGAGAAATCTCCAGCACAAAACTTCACAGACCACTCTTGACACATTCGATCAGTCACAGCACATACACTGCACAAATCTTTTTTTGCATTTCAGTTGCGTTTTTACCTTTCTTGAAATAATCATAATATGCCGAAAATGTTGCTTTTTTTCTCCCATCTTCAATATTAAAACGGCTACACAAAAATTCACCAATTTTGATAAGTCTTTTTTTTTTTTTTTTTTTTGCGGTACGCGGGCCTCTCACTGTTGTGGCCTCTCCCGTTGCGGAGCACAGGCTCCGGACGCGCGGGCTTAGTGGCCATGGCTCACGGGCCCAGCCGCTCCGGGGCACGTGGGATCTTCCCGGACCGGGGCACGAACCCGTGTCCCCTGCATCGGCAGGCGGACTCTCAACCACTGCGCCACCAGGGAAGCCCAATAAGTCTTTTTTTTAAATGTACGCTGATATGACAGCTGTCACATACAATCTAACAAAATTGTTTCGAATGAAGTTAAAGACAACTGAGAGCTACTAGAGCCATCTTACAGAAAAAAACTGAACGAACCTTTTGGCCCACGCAGTATGTTTGGGAAATGGCTCGAGGCGTGTGGTGATAGAAATTTAGCATGTATTTATCATAACACCTGATGGAGTTTATTCGGTGATTTTCCTAGAGTTTGTCTAAGAAGTGGGTTTAGGTTAATCCATAATTTTTGGTGAACAGAGAGTAGTCCCAGTTTTGATGTATAACATTTCACCTACAAATATTTTTAAGTAGTTTTAACCTTTGTCTCATAGAAGTTAAATTGGTTTTAAAAAATGTTTAGCCTTTGAGTAGTTGGACAAATATTTTTACCTCCACTGCCAGGCCATTTAATAAAGTTTGCTGCTAAAACCCATTTATATTTTTTCTCTGTGTTGTAGGTTTATTTTGCTGGCCTGTGATGGCCTCTTCAAGGTCTTTAACCCAGAAGAAGCCGTGAACTTCATCTTGTCCTGCCTTGAGGTAAGAAGTCTCACAAGGGAGAGGGTGCCAGTCGTCCTAGCTGCACTTGGGCTTTAGAGGAGAAGTCCCGAAGCCCCCTTCCTCCCCCATGTTCCCTGTAGTTGGGAGTGGGAACTCCAGCCTGGGGATTCACCGGTCAGTTTGTCCTGCCCGCCCTGATGGGGACTGGGGAGCAGTTCTTCCTTGTGGCAGTGGTGTCTCAGGAGAGTGATGGGGTGCAGGGTTCCCACTCACCAGTGCCCCTTTCCTGCCCGGTAGGATGAGAAGATCCAGAGCCGAGAAGGGAAGCCCGCCGTGGACGCCCGCTACGAAGCCGCCTGCAACAGGCTGGCCAACAAGGCGGTGCAGCGGGGCTCGGCGGACAACGTCACCGTGATGGTGGTGCGGATAGGGCACTGAGGTGCTGCGGGCCGGGGCGCGGCGTGGTGTTGACTTCCAATGTTCATTTTGTGTGTTGTGCACATTATGTGTTTCGTGTACTCCTGTGGGATTCCCATGGTTGTAAATAAAGGTTTTGTTTTTTTTTTTCTAGACTTTGGAGTTATCTTATTACATTTTGAGCAACTCTTGACCTTTCAGAGGTTGTGTTTGCTTTCGAACATGCTTTGGGTCTCTCCTCGTTAAAACCCTTATAGGCATCTTGGGTTGGCCAGTGGTAACGGCCCGTCCTTAGTAAGCTGCTCGTTGTGCAGTGCTCTGTGGTTTACGCGCACCTTTCCTGTGCTGTTTCACCCTCCTGATAACTGCCTGGGGAAGTGGCATTTTACAGTGAGGAAATCGAGGTAATGACTGCATTGGACAGGCCACGACTAGAGCCCAGGGCTGCTGGAGCACTCTGGCTGCTTTCAGCTTTCTATACAAAAATAAGGTTACAAAACGTTATGCGGCATGATCCCAGGCTCAGCCAGGGGAACAAGGTGAGGTGGTCACTCTGTGGAGCAGCGTGCCCCCAACGGGCCCTCCAGAAACACCACGGGATTCTGCTTATTTCCAGTTCTGTGATGACAGATGCAGTCTGGCTGAGGGACTCTAAGAAGGGCTGGGTTTACTGGGTCTCCCGTCTGGGTCCCCTGGGTGCAAAGTGCGCACTTTTCCAGGTTTGAGCAGTCAAGCTGCTGTTCCCTGTGGCCGGGTCCAGCCTCCCGTCTTAGTCTTAGGAACGTGCATTCAGTTGGTTCTGTGCTGGGCTGGGGCTGATGGTCATGATCACACTTCTGTCAGAGATGTTACAAATGCATGATGAGCCTACTCAGAAAAACAAACTTTAAAATTCTTTTCAAGCCCTTATTTATATGTAAAGCAGGCCATTGGTATTGCTGTAATTACTTAGTAAAGCAGCTTTTAGGTCTGTGTAAATGCTGCCTCAGGATGATGTAAGATTCTGAAAATTTGCTTTTGAAGCTGTTTTGTCATGTTTGCTGGCCCTGCCCAGCTTGCACACATGGCCTTATCACCTCGTCAGTTCTGTCAGTGGGACCGGCCTCCCTACAAGTACCTCAGGAGCGTTTCCAGCACACCCTTCCCCAGAGTGTTAAGAGCCAGGTTTCACTCCTGCTGAGGACTGGGATGACGCGGTGTGGCGTCGCGGAAGGAAAGAACCTCAGCGTCTCAGAATTGGGAAGTGGGACAATTTATTCAATAAACATTTTCTTACAGCAAACAAGGCACCAGTCTTTGACCATGTATCCCTCTTCCCCAGACCGCTAGTGTCCTAGAGCTGGGAGAGGCTTGGCGCTGGTCTTCCCTGGACGGGCTGTCCCTGCCACCTTCTCCATAGGTCTGAGGGCCCCCATGGGCTGGAAACATCCTTCCGCCTCCCCTCCCAGAGCTCACTCCTCCGTCCTTGGTGAGCCTGGCCTAAATGACTAAGACTCTATATTTTAAGGTCAGCCCTTTGTTTCTGTAATTTTGTATAATCACATAAAATAATTCTCAAAAGTCAGTTTATATATATATGTGTGTGTATATATATATATATATATATATTCCACCTGACAATATTATACAATAAATACTTCAATAAATTGCTGTGTGACACACTCATATTGAGAAAATGAAAGAGATCTGTGGGTTTTTCAAGGGTAAAAGATAGCTTCTCTAAAATATCTGGATACAAAGTGAAATCCAGAAAAGGGCGTGGTCACACCATCCCTTATCAGAGAGCGTGGGCAGGCAGGACCCGGCCAGCTGGTACTTCCTGGTAGGGCGGGTACGAGTCCTACTGAGAACTGTGCCAGGGCTGCCAAAGGGCACAGACTGGTGGTTTGTGTGCATTGCGCCTGGGGTCCCCTGGCTGGGAGGGAAATGTCTGAGCCTGACTGTGGCGCTGGAAGCTTAGGGCTCCGGGGCATCAGCTAGGCCTGGCCACAGTCACCTGCTCATCCCAAGGCCAGCTAGAAGGTTACGGTGAGAGGTGACTGCAGCCATTGCCCACTTCTCTCCCAGGCCTGAGAAGGGGGCAATGGCTTACCAGACCAGCTTGGCCCCCAGGACATCTTATGGTACCCCGTTCCTGTAGCCTGTTCTGTGTGTAGGTACAGGGGTTGGGTAACTTCCTCAGCAGGCAGCGGGGGCCCTGCACCTTGAAAGAAGTTGCAGCAACTCCCAGACCCCCATCACCACTGCTACCCGCATCCCATCACTGCTGCAGCAGCACAGAAGGACTTGGGACCTGGTCTTCTCAGGACACCCATCTGAGCTTGGGGCCATATTCCCACCCCCGTGGGGAAGATTCTTTCAAGAGCCCCAGAGCTGGATAGACCCAGCGAGGCTAGGCTGCGGTTGGGCACCGAGAGCCTGTCAGCTTGTGGGAAGCGTCCGCTTCATCCGTGCAGAGGGGCAGGCAGGGCCTGGCCGCCCCTGACCTGCAAGGTTGTTCTAGCTCTTTCATCTGGTGGGTGGATCCCAGCAGTGAGCCAGGGCCGCAAGGGGGTGGGCAAGGGGCCCTCATCCACAAGAGGGTCTGTGACGGAGGAGGAGGGTGCAGCTCCTATGTGGAAAGGCTGGGTGAGCGTGCAAGTGACCTTGCACGTGTCACAAGTGAAAACAGCTCCAGACTGTCACTGTCCCCTATCAGCCCCCATCCAGTGTCTCTCTGGTGCCTGAGGCTGCTATGCCCCGGGGCCACAAGGAGAGGCTTGGGCCCTGTGGCCCCTGCAGGCTAAAGGCAGGGCTGGGAGAGGGGCAGGTGGGAACCAGGCAGGCTGGGCGGCCTCTGCCCTCCGTCCTGGCACTCCCAGCAGGCAGCCCATGAGAACACTAAGAAAGATGGAAAAGGTGGGGCTGGGCCACAGCAACGAAGCTGAGGCTGCCGGGGCCACTGGGGCCAGGAGGGGCCCAGGTCTGCAGCTGGGGAGGGACAAAGCACGTGCTCCTGGGCACACTGAAACGTCTCCCCTTTAACTTAAGCTGGCATCCTGAAATCACTCCCAGTCTGGGACTGCCAGTTTGCGTGTCACCTCCCCAGGCTGCCTGTAGTGGCATCTCTGGGTTGAACTGCGGTGGGCAGTTCGGCGGGCTCCCTCCTGCGTGTGGCCCCCGCCACTCTGCCACGGCCCCGAGATTGTTCGCACTCCTGCTCCATTTGCCCGGCGAGAGGGAGAGCCTGGGGTGGCCGGTCATACACCGAGGAGGACAGCACTGAAGTGGGAGCCACCGCGCACTGTGAGGGAGGAGCTGCTGGCATTGTCCAGGAAGACGGAGGTGTACTGCCCCGCCTGCGGGGAAGGTCAGCGTCAGCCTGGATGCCGCCGGCCTGCAGGTGCGCCCACCACACACCATGCCTGCCCCGCCCCGCCCCACCCCGCCCAAGGACAGTAGCGAGGGCCGGCAGGCAGGCCTTGTCCTCAAACCCAGCACCCCTGACGCCTGGTCTAGTGCCTCCTCCCCAGCTCCATCAGCCCCGGCACCAGTGGGCTCCCTGTAGTGCATGTGCAGGGGAGCAAGCCTCTGCTCAGGGCCAGAGCGGGGCTCGAGCGTCAAACAGTTCCTTCTGCTGCACTCGAAGCCTGAAAGCGTGCTGAACTCACGTGTGACGGTGCCCCTTCCCCCCACAGGCCCGGCCACTGACCCATCTGGTAGAGCCATGGTCGGACTGGTACTCTGCCTGGCTACTCCGAATATGGTCCAGGCATCAGAAGGGTTACATCCCCAGATGTGAGCTGGGAACTCCCAGAGATGCAAAATCTGGGCATTTGCATCTTAAGACCCCAGGCACGCTGTGTGCCATCTGAGCTCACGCAGCAGTGCCAGGGACCAGACCTCTAAACGCCTTCCAGCAACCAGAGCCGCCTGCAGCCACAGCCTGGCCTCCGATCCTGGCTTTGCTGTGCGAGCTTGGGCAAATTACTTAATGCTTCTGTGCCCTCGTTCCCTTATTTGTAAACAGGGGAATACTATTTTCTACCTCAGAGTGCTGTGAGTAATGGGTAATTTATGTTAAGTGCTCAGAGCGGGCCTGGCCTAGTTAGTGCTATTTACATGTGAGCTTTATTCCACACATCTGTACCTAAATTTTTCTTTCTTAGGAAATCTCATCTTTTCATCAGTTTCTCAAGCCCTTGCCCAAATCCCCACAGTTCTAGAAAGAGACTGTCAGTTGGGCTTTTGTGTAGGAAATAACTGCATCTGCTTCCCGAAGTCCCAATGGGCCAGGGGGTCGTGATGTCATCCTGGGCAAAGAGCTGACCTCTGTCACTGCCCCCCGCCCCCTTGCCCACTGAGTCCCTTCCGAAGGGCTCGTTACGGCCAGAAGCACCAGTCCTCAATATGGGGGGGCCAGGTCTGGGGAAAGGAGCCCCGGTCTCGGCCTGGCTCTGCCTGGGCTAGCGGGAGTGCTCTGTGCCGCCCTGACCCTTGCCCGGACCTGGAGGCTGCGGGCACTGCACCCAGAGCTCTGAGCACCCACCAGCACCCCTCCCTGCCCAGTCACCCCCATGGCTGTGTCCGGGTGGCCCCCCCATAGCTGAGCCTGCCCCACACACCTGCAGATACAGAACGCCGTTGACCGAGATGGTGAAGAACTCGCTGCTGCTCTCCAGCCCCATGACAGCCTCCAGGGAGCTGTGGCCAAAACAGAAAGAGGGTGGGCCTGAGACCCCTGCCCCAGAACCACCAACTTCACCCACAATGTGCTCACAATCACCGCAGCGCCCGACACCAGCAAAGTGCCATGAGAACGGCTGTCTTAGCCGGGGCTTCCGGTGGAGGTGGCATCTGAACTGGGTCCCCAAGAGGAGTAAGGACAGGCTCCACAGGGCTGAAGGTGTGCCGTGAGGGCCGGGCAGCAAATCCTGGCTCTGATGGGAAGCGAGACACTGGCCGGTGCAGCTGGAGGTGCGGGGCTGGCAGCAGTGAGGCTGGGTTCAGGCCAATGGGTGCAGGGCTTTCCAAACCAGAGTGAGAAGATTTGAACTTCACCCATGCATGCCTTCTGCAACCGCTGTGGAGCACCTGCTCTCTGCCTGGGCTGTTCTGGGTGCTGGGGACACCGAAGGGGCAGCCCTGCCCTCCCGGACCAGCAAGAGACGGGAAGCTGGACAAGTTCACGGAGAAGGGCTGGGAGAGAGCCTGGGGAGGGTCCGCACAGACTGGTCAGGACAGGCCTGGGGACGCGACGCTGGCGCCTCGGGTCGCCGGAGGGGAGTCAGTCCCCTGTGGGGGGCGGGCAGAGCAGGGGCTGGGGCGGGCCGGGCCCCCACGTCCCGGGTCGGGGTTCGGGGAGCGCGCGCCGGGGCGGGAGGAACGCCTGACGGTGGCCGGGGGAAGCCCCGAGGGAGGAGGCGGGCGCCCGGGCTGCGCGCCCTGCCCGCGCCCACTCACGCGTGGTGCTGGCACCGGGACTGGATGCAGATGAGTAGGCGCAGGCGGTCCCGGGGGCGCGGCGGCGCCCGTCTCGTCTGCTCCGCCAGCGCTGCTGGGGAGGCACGGGGGCGGTCACCGGGCGGCAGGAACCAAGCGCGGCGGGGCGCCCCCCCCCAGGCCCCGCCCCAGCCCCGGGCCTCACCCACGTGCAGCGTGGCGGCGAGCGCGTAGAAGCCGGCGACGGGCGCAGTGTACTGGCCGCTGGTCAGGTTCAGGCCCGGGCCGCGGCGGAAGGCGCCCTCGGCGTTGGGCTGCGGGCGCACGGACGGTCACCCCGGGCCCACCGCGCCCGCCCCGCCCCGGCCGCCCCGGCCCGGACTCACCACGTAGTAGACGCCGAGCTCGTGCAGCGCGCGCCGCTCCACCGACGCGTCCCGGCGCAGGCGGCAGTGGAAGGCGGCCTCGATGCGCGGCGCCCGCGGACCCGGGGCCAGGGGCGCAGCCAGCAGCGCCAGCACGCCCGCGCCCCCCGCCGCCGCCGCCTCCTCCTCCTCGTCCTCCTCGTCCTCCGCGGGGACGGCCGGCACCGCGGCGGGGCCGCGCGGGCGGGGCTCAGGCTCCAAGCACTCGCGTGTGCGCGCCGCGCCTGGCACAGAGCGAGCGGTGGCCGCGCCAGGACCACCTCGCTCGCCCTTCCGTGTCCCGCCCGGACCCCTTCCCCAAACCCGGGCGCTGCTGAGAGCGCGGGGGGCCATTACCGGTTACCCCGGAACCGCGCGCCGGGCGCACGCAGTCGGGCCTGGCGGGTCTTCGGAAACTGCCTCCTGATCCTGCGGCTGCACCTGTTTCCTTTCACGCTTTGGCTACTGGGAAGCTCAGGGCTGATTCACCCAGGACCCTCGTTCTCCTGCTTCACCTGCCTATCCTACCGCTTCTTCCCCCTTCCCGCTGCTGTTTCTTCTCTGTTTACATTTTTGTCGTATCAGGGAATGCAATAGTTTAAGCCAGACTGGTCATTTTTGAAAAGAAGCTGGGTATAAATAAATAATTTTGCAGCTATATTGCACATAATGTGGAGGTTCTTCAGCCGCTGAAGCTGGTCTATTTAAATGAACAGTACATTAAACTGAAGGGGGAAAAAGACTCAGTAGCTCTTCACAATGACATTATCTAGTCAATAGCGTGAGCTGCGACTCAGCAGCTGGCCACAGTGCAGGGACACCGCCCTCGGGGCCGGAGCCCCGCTCAGCGCTGCTCTCTCCGCCTGCGGCCTCCAGCGGCTGCCCCATCCTCCTCCCTGTGCTGCCCCCAGACACCATCCTCCTTGCCCCGTGAGGGCGGCCTCCTGGTGCCCTCCCATGCGGCTCTGAGGCCAGCGGCAGAGATCTGTCAGGAGAAGAGGCGGGGGCACAGGTGATCAGGGGGTAGAAGGGGGCCTGTGTTACTGGGCTGAGCCTCCGATCTCCCTGGTGTCACTGCGGGGATCAGAGGAGCACTTTACAAGCTTACGGGGCCCTGAGCCCCCTCTGACAGTCCCCATGGGCTTAGATCTCTCGGCCTTTGCTAGGCTCACCGGACTCGCAAGTGGGGCGTGGATGCTGGTCCCCAGGCCCCTGCTGAACACCGAGTGGCCAAGTCCACCTTCCTCTGGAAGCCACCTCCTCACCACGCTCCTCCCACCTCCCCCGCAAGCTCCCGACCCACGGCCTTGACCCAGGCCAGCACCGGAGCAGAAGCCTCCTTGGGATACGGGTCAACAGACAAAGGTCTAGCCCACCTCAGCTCCTCCAGGATGCCCTCCCCGGCCCCGCTCACACCGGGGGTGGGGTGGGGGCCCCGCCCTACCTTTCAGCAGCAGCTGGAACTCTTTCAGCAGGACCTCAGGTGGGGTGATGGGGCCCGGGGGGCCCTGGGGGCCGGGGGGCCCTGGGGGACCTGGCAGGCCAAGCTGAAAGAGAAGCTTGACGGTGAAGACATCTGAACAGGCAGGCTGGGGACCGCGGGCACCCCCTCTGCAAGCTCTTGCCACCGAGCCTGGCAAGGGAGTGGGGTCCTGCTTTGACCCCTGGGGTGGAGGTCAGCCTCCAGGGCCTCCGATTCCCCTGAGGAGGCAGTGAAAGCTGCAGGCACAGGGCCTCAGGGTGGTGGGGCCCCTGGGGCAGGGCTGGGGGGAGGAAAGTGCACGAGTGGGGAAGCAGAGGGCTGCAGCCCAGCCCCGGGGCTGGATTTCCTGATGCAGGGAAAAGGGGAGGGAGGGACACGCCAGGCTGCTTTCCACTCTCAAGGTCGTCTCAGCAGCAGTTGGCAAGCTCTCCCTGTGCCTGGCCCAGCACCGGGGCCTGGGGTCCTCAAGGAGCCCTCACTGGGCTGGGCTGGTACCCACCCAGGAGCAAGGAAGTCCCCTGCAAGGAGGAGCCTGGGGGAGCCCCCAGCTCAGCGTCGGGGGTGACAGGTCAGGCCATGGTGACAGCCCAGCAGCCCGGCTGCCTCAGGCTCAGAACCCGGCACTCAGTCACTGGGTCAGATCTGGGGCAGGGTGAGGCCCAAACTCAGCATGGGCAGCACAGCCGTGACCAGAGCGCTCACCCCAGGGGACACAGCCCTCCTTGGGGCTCAAGGCAAGAGTCAGCCGTCAGGACCAGGTGCCAGGTCCCTGCCAGGCTGAATGAGAGTGGGGGCCGGCAGCTGCCAGGGCCCCCACGTCCCCCAGCCACTAGGAACCAGACCGTGTCACCCCAGCCCGCCCGTAGGCCCCTCCAGCTTGCTCCCTGACTGCCCTACCAGGCCAGCCCAGGCCTCCCGTGCCAGGATGCAGAGGGGAGAGAAAGCGGGGAGCCAGTGAGGCTGCCTGGCATTCCAGGGGTGCAGGGTAAACGGTTGGAACAGGCCCCAAACTCAGGGTCACTAGGCCCCAGCTTGACAGTTCTGTGCCCTCTGGCCCGAGGGTGAGGGTCTCTGCTCGTTGGAACTGCTCAGGGTGTCCAGGGGGAGCCAGTGAGGGGTGTGGGGTGGTGGTGGTGGACTGGGGGTTTGGGGAAAGGCCCGTGGGTGGGGGCTCACACACACACACCCACACCCCCCCACACACACACCCAAGACACACACACACCCAGGACACACACACACCCAGGACACACACAGCCCAGGACACACACACACACACCCCAGGACACACACACACACACACACACCCAGGACACACACACACACACCCAGGACACACACACACACGCACACGCAACACTGGCTGGAGCTCCAGGGCTCACCTTCAACTTCCTGGCTTTGCCTCTGCTCCCCTTCTTGCTGTTGGCGCCCTTGTCACTCTGCCTAACGAAGAGCATCCAGGCATCTCGCGGATCGATGCCGTGCACTTGCTCCACGGGGGGCTCCTGGAACATGGCGGCCATCAGCCGGTCTGCCTCCCCTGGACGCTTTGCAGGAGGTCACTGTGCAGGACTGGCCTCCGGCACCCTCGGGCCCCTGTCACTGCGCCCTCCAAGACAGCACAGCCCCGGCCCCCAGCCCCGCGGAGGACGACCCCCGGGGAACAGGCCACTCCACAGCCTGGACTTGCGGGAGAAGAGGCCCCTGGGCATGGGTGCGTGGGAATCAGAGCACGTGAGAATCGGGCTCTGCTGGGCCACCAGGCCTGTCCCAGCTTCCGTCCCGGGAGCTGCAGTGAATGCACCTTCCTGGGAGTCGGAGAATCAGACCACCGGCTCCACGGGTGCTCAGGCAGGGGCCCCCGACTACCAGCAGGCCCCCCGACCAAGCCCGATGGTCCGAAGTTCCAGGGAGGCCAATTTCAGCCCTCAGCGATGATAAGCCTACAGTCCAGTGCGGTTAGGGGGACCGGGGTAGGGGGGTGTCCAGCACTGAGATATGACTCCAGGCGCCTGCACAGCATGTGACACCGCTCGTCTGCCTCAGGACTTCTGAGACGCGTGACCTAAGCAAGGACAGTGATGGTTCCAGAAATGTCCATTCCCCTTCACAGTGCGTTCTGACTAGTCCTGACACGGAGGAGAGTTCCAGGAGGTACCTTGCAGGGAGAGGCCCTTGGCCCTCTGGGCAGTGGGCCTCGCACAGTCTGAGCTCCAGGCAGGGCTGCCAGCTGGGACGGAAATTGGCTCCAGAGGGCTTAGATGAGGTCATGGGTGCCGACTCCGGTGACTGATGGAAGGACCCTGGGGTCTTGGAGCCACCAGGCCCTTTCGTCAGAGGCAGACTCAGTGGTCTGGCAGCCCCTCCGCAAGGATCTGGGGCTTCCCATCAGGAGCCAGTGTGCTGTGATGGGGACGGGCTTCTGTGATGGAGGAGCCTGGGAAGCCTCGGAAAGGCCTCAGGGTGCCTGGGGCTTCCCCACATCTCCCTGGGTGCTGGGCCCCGCGAGGCGCCCCCCGACTGCTTCCTCTCCACGGACACCAGGACCTGTGGCCTCACTTCACGGCCTCACGCTGCCCTCAGTAGAAACACGTGGCAGGAGGATTCTACGTGGGCTGGACGGTGTGCCACGCTGGCCCTCCAGCTGGACCAGTAGCCTGTGGAAGGACTCAGACCCCAGTTTGGTTTGGGGAACTGAAACAGGTGGGACCACGTTGGTCTGGGGGTCTGGGAGATGGGCCTGCGGCAGTATGGGTGGGTATCTGGCAACTGCCCTGGCCGACTGACGTCTCCAGCGTCCAGGGGCTCTCAGAAAGGAGCCTCTGTGGACCCAAGGAAGGTCCCAGGCCAGAACCCCACCTGGAAGCACGTGAAGCCCCCTCTGCTTCCTGGCCACCACAGCCCAACATCTGGCACCCCTGCCCCCCAGGGGTTGTGGTTGGCTGGCTGGGTAGGGTTTGCCTTCAGTCCATGGGAAGTGGCCGGAGGTGATGGGAACGAGGGCTTCGGGGAGGCCCCTCCCAGGGGGCAGGCAGGGCTGGCCGCCACCTCCACCTGTCTTTAATGGGGGTGTCCTTTAGCGGGGGCATCATGGTTCCCAGAGTGATGCTGAGAGCAGAGGTGCAGGCTTGAGGCCCCAGCAAGGCTCTGCCCTTTGCACTGCCCACAGGCATCTTCAGAAAAAAGAAACTCAAAGCTCCTTCCCCGACGGCCCTCACCTCCCTGTCTGAAAGGCCCCACCCACACTGAGGGCCCCTCTGAAGGCCCCAATTCCCCAGCCTCCTCCAACCTGAGCACCCTCTTGTGTAGCAAGGGAAGGAAGAAGCAGGCTGAGCTAAGCATCACCGGCCTCGGCCAGAAATCACACGTCACTGGGGGCCCGGCACCCCACCCCTTTCTCCCCTGCACCCTCCCCAACCAGCAGCAAGGCAGTTTTTGTTTTCCAGAGAGACTTGCACCAAACAGATTGGGGGCAGGGGTGGGGTGCGGTGGTGGTCGGTAACTTGCTCACACTTTTACAAATACGTTCTTCCCAATTTCAGGAGAATGAAGTTATTTACACTTTACTCACTTCCCAACGCAGAAGTCACCAAAGAAAAGGCATTTCCCCCGGTCTGGTAGAACTTTGCTTCAATGCCAAAGAACTACCCCAAAAGCCAAGGTCACGGCTGGCCTTAAGGCGCCCGTGGGGAGGTGCAGTGAGGAGGCGTCCAGACCTCCTGGGCCTCCCCCGCAAGCTAAGCGTTTTTCTGCCCACTTTACAAAGGAGGACACCCAAGCCAGCCCAGGTCCCCGCTCGCGGCGCCGCGCTCCCCACCGCCCCGGAAGCAAGCGCCCTCCGCCTCCGGGGCGCCCTGGAGCTCAGGAGGTGCGGGCTCCGGGTGGGGAAGCTGAGGCCCGGAGGTCTCTGGGGCGCTGGGGCCCGGGCGAGTAGTCGGGCGGCGTCTTACCTGCGGGCTGGCGGCCGACCCTGCGGGCAGCTCGTTCCCGGGCGGCGGCTCTTCGCGGGCGCGGCTCCCCGAAGGCGCGCCGGGCTCCGGGGAGCCGAGGCCCGCGGCGGCGGCCAACAGGCCCGCGTACGCGAGCATCAAGGCTCCGGCAGGGCAGCAGGCGGGGGCCATGAGGGCGGCGGGTCCCTCTCTCCTACGAGCGCTACGTCTGGGACTCGCCCTCTGGCTCCGCGCCTTATAACGCGCTTGAATCCCCCGCGTCGCCCGGAGAGCGCGCATCACCGCCGGCGCCCCCTCCCGGCTCCCGCGCGCGCTGCAGCTGCGGGGGCGGGGGGCCGGTGCGGGGAGGGAAGGGGGCGCTGCGGGGCGGGGCACGCGTTAGGAAAGGGGGCGCGGGGTCGAGGAAGGCAGTATAGGGGAGGCAGGGGGCTCGGGGAGCGCTGGCTGGCGGTGGTCTGAGCGCCCCCTCCTGTCGAGCTCGTTTCCGCCCCAGCTCGGGACTCCCGGTCCCTCCTGCGCTCTGTCCCGCGCTTCTGCTTGGCGGGGAGCCCGGACGCCCCTTCTACCGACCCGGGGCATCCCTCTCTCCTCCCTATCCCGCGCGTCTTCTGCGGGGACCTCGAGACGCCTCCTCCCCATTCTCCCGGCCGCGCCCTGCATGTTAGATTGAGCACATCGGAGCGCAAATACCGTCAGGGTCCCTCCCTGGAGCCCCTTTCCCAGGCGACGGCCCCTTCCTTCCGACGCAGCCTTCTCCCCAAGGCTGGGGCACCCTGAGGTCAGAGATGGGCTCTTCCTCCCCAGCAGGGCGCACCTGCAGGGGCCTCCGGGGGCGGGGGTGGGGCACGGAGCAAATCTACAGCCGGGGACAGGCGCCCTGCACTGAAGCGGGCGCCCTGAGGCCTGGACTGGGAGGATTGAGCCCAATCTCGACCTGGGGGCCGGGGCCGGGGGGCCGATCCGACCCGGGACCACATTACCCGCAGCCCACCAGGATCAGCGCAGGGCACGCCGCGGGCACACGTGGACCAGGCCCTGCAGGCCTGGGGTCCAGGCTCCTCCCGGAAAAGAGCAGCCCCTTCACTCTTCCATGGGCTGTTTGTTCTATCACCTGCGCGTCGCCTCTCCACCCCTACCGTCCACTCCGCCCACACCCCGCCCCGACTGCCTGCCGAGGCTGGCACTCCAGGCTCTCCTGTGTCCCTCCCCGAGGGGCCTGAACCTGGTGGGTAAATAGTGCATTTTATTCAGGGGGTTCAAGGGAAGGGCACAGCTGAGGATTGCACCTTACAAGGGCCTGCCACCCTCACAAGGGATGATTTCCACCTCTTCTGAGAAGACGGGGGACCTCCCCCTCTCCTGTTTCAGAGCGTGGCTCCGCCAATTTCAGCAAGTGCAGCCAGGGCCTGGGGGAGGGGCTGGGGGTCATCCTCAGTCAGGGCCTCACCGCCTCGCCTGCGGTCTTCCCCACCCCTGCACTGTTTCCAGGGGACAGGAAACACTTAATACTTTAGAAAAAGCCTGGTATTAGATGTTAATTTTTCCCTGTGATTCTGCCTCTTTTCCTGTAGGATGGGGGGATGGTGGTAGTTTTGGGGGGGGGTTTAAAGAGAAAAACACCCTTCCCACCCTGAGAATGTGTCCCCGCCAGGGTGTGTCCTACAGACTTACTCTATGAGACTTACTGAAAGGCAAATTAGAACTGCAAAGGAGTTCTGTCTTTATCTTTATTCAATTTGGGGGGGAAATTATCAGTGGAATGAAAAAACTGAAATTCCTATAGAAATTGCAGCTCTCCAAGAAGATATTTGAGAAATACTGGGTTTTATAATACATACTCAATAAACTATATGAACTTATTCCATCGGCAACCATTTGCTACAAATAAGGCCATTTGCTCCAAAATTTGTAGATGGTGTTGCCAGAAGGTTCTCAAAGAATTCAGGACTTCTTGGGTGGCTTCTCATTTCTGGTCCCACAAGGAACATCTGTTAGGAAGCCGGGCATTGGAACTTTGTAATGACATGTGTGTGTGTGTGCTGGGCGTGTGCTTCAGCGTTAGGTATTAAAATTTTGTTCACTTTCATTTCGCGGGGGAGACTTCATCTGGGACCATGGGATGCCAAGTGTGGGGTGTTTTCATCGTTGAAACCCACAGTCCGCTGGCAGAGAGGGGCTTCTGTCCTCGGGAGATGCAGCTCTGTGAACAGTACCTTCATGTTTCTGAAAAAGCTTGTCCACATCCAGCACCTCATTCGCTTCTCACTGGTCAGCCCAGCGAGATGAGGGTTCGCTAGGGACTCACAGCCTGGGCTCGGGGCTGGGGCCGGGCTGGGCCCTCTGGCCCCCTGGGCATGGTCACATCTTCACAGCCACATGTTTTGCCCATCAGGGTCCTGCCTATTCTTGCTGATGAACTTGAAGGTTATTGAAAATACAGCTCTGTCTTTTCCGGGACGGGAACCCCTTAGGTGTGGGGTTTCCTATGGGGGTCTGGCTGTGAGGGAAGCCCAGAGAAACGCGTGCGGCTGCCACTCTTGAACCAGGGGGCTCATCACGAGCTTTCCCTTCCTGGGGGGATGGAAGTCCAGGGGGGCAGCCCGATGTGGTGGGAAAGGGGCTCCCCCTGGGCTCTGCCCCTCACCTGAGGGTGGCCAGCCTGTCCTCGAGCTCCTTGGAGGCTCAGCTTCCCTGGCTGAGAGCTGGGATTAATGCACGTGTCCTCAGGGCCTGCTCTAGGAGGAGCTGAGTCCATGGCAGGTCCTGTGTGGAGCCACGAGCGAGGCCTGCTTGCCTTCCAGGCTGCCTGAGCAGTGAGGGTCATCACATCACAGCATGGGGGCGCGGAGGGTAGGTGCCCTCAGACCTACCTGAAGACAGAGGCCCTGGGCCATAGCAGAGCATGGAGAGAGCCCAGGTCACACCCAGCCGCGGGTCTGCAGCAAACCTGGTCCTCACACGGCCCTCTGAGGCTTTGGAGGAGGCACACCTCAGGGCCTTCAGGCCCTCATCCCCCGGAGCCTCAGTTTGCTGCTCTGTACAATGGGCACAACAACAGGGGGACGTGTGGGGAGGGAGGGACCAGATTTGGGTCACGTGAGGACGTGTGGGGAGGGAGGGACCAGATTTGGGTCACGTGATCCTTCAGATAGTCTTGTGACACCATTTCCAACTCACAGTAGGGAGCCCCAGTCCTCACAAGGCCAGCATTGAGGACAGGAGCTGTTGCTATGTGAAAAACAGTTATTTTCCCAAACAGTGAACAATCCTCATGATGTCATAGGCCTGCCAGAGGGCCCAAATCAAATCCGTTCTGGCACTGTGCAGCCTCCAGTAACCCTCTCCGGAGGTGATGACACAGCCTGGCCGTGGGGCAGGAGAGCACAGAGGGCTGGGGCCTTCAGGTGGGGCTCCCTGCAGGTTTCTGGGGTCGCATTCCAGAAACGGCCTCTACTCAGAGGAGGGGGGAGCTTAGCAAAGCATGCAGCTCAACGACCACCACAAACAAGGTTCCGATGACCCTGGGGGCCCCTTCCACTGCAGCAGCATCCCGTGGGCTCAGAAGTGAGGGTGGCATCTGAGGGTGAGTTCATGGATCCCAGGGAGGAGGGACTGGATGGAGTGGCGCAGGAGGGGGCGGGCGGGGCTCGAGGTAGCCTCCCCCACGCGCCTTCACGCCTGGCTGAAATCTAATCCTCATTCTTGGGCCCTCATGTCACAGCCTCAGCCCTGGCTTCCCAGTGGCCTGCTGCAGTCAGGCTGTTCCCACTCTCCTCTCTTCCTCCAAAGGAAGGACCTTTGCAGATGAAGTCATGGGAATCAAAGCTCCCTCTGCCCCCCAAAACAATGGGAACCTTGTTGTGTGGTCTCCCGGTATACAGGCGGGCAACCTTTGCTGTCCGTCGGAGCCTTCCCAGCATGACATCATCTAATTCTCAAGTCACGTGATTGTCCCCATTGCACAGACAAGGAAACTGAGGCTAGGTCTTGGGATCGGCCTGAGGTCACGTAGCCACCAAATGAAAACTCGTCCAGATCCAGGCCCCGCAACTTGAGGTCAGTAACTCTGAAGCCCACAGATTCAATTCAATTCAATGAATGTTGACTCAGTTCCTGCTGCGTGCCAAGCACAGGGACAAGTGCTGGGAACCTGCATGTACCTCCTGGATGGGACCGTGGGCAACCTCAGGTCTAATGCTCAGGGGAAGCATTCCTTCTCACCTCTCACCAAGAGGGTCTCTTGGGTTATTTTCTGCTAATTGTTTCCATGTTTTCAAGAGATTCATTTTAAAATTAGGCCTTAGCCCACCTCTCAGCTTATTACAAGATGGTAGGCTCTCAATGGCTCCGTTTGCCATTGTGGGAAGAAGCACATTCTTAAATGTGATTGTGACCAAGGTAATTCCTAGGACAGTCTATTAGCTTTGAGGACATCACGTTGCCTCCTAGGGTGTTCATGCCAAACAGGCAATTACTTTCTCCGTGAAGAGTCTCATCACAGTCTATTCCATTCTTCAATTAATCCGCTTCATGCCCGGCTGTTCTCCTGTGTACCTGGTCCTGCACACATAGCAACGGCAGCTACGCTCAGCCTGAGTGTCCAGCGCTGTGCTGGGCGCTGGGAATCAAAGACGAATGACATAGCCCTGGAGGAGTGGACATCCTTACGCTGTATGTGGCTGAAACTACCCCGTTCTTCAGCCACTACCAGAGTCCAGGTCAATACGCATACTTTCCACTGGGCCACCTGGTCAACCAGCCAACTGGTGCAGTGGTCTAAATGGACTACAGTGAACTGTCATTTGACCAGTCCATTTAATTACAAATGTCAGCTGGCTGATTACAGCAATCCCTGTCCCTGCCTGGTACAGGGAAGATGCTCAGTAATGAAATGGTCTTGTCTAGGAGGTACTGGAAAATCCAAGTCCAGTGGAAATGGCTAGAAGCATCCCTAACCCCAGCTCATCTGGGGACCAAAGGGAGCTTCCCCCGGCTCAGCTGTGCTGGGCCTGGCGGCTGAGAGCACTGTGGTCGCTGCAGACAGGGTCTGTCACTGCAGGACACTGGAAGTGTCTCCGTCTACCCAGCATGGTCTGAGGGAAAGGCAGCATGCCCCCACCCGCACACACGAGTATTCTGGAGTAGGGCAGGTGGTCGCCTGCCGTGGGTCTCAGAGTGGTGGGCATCTGCACGTGTTCCAGGGTTACCTGTTCCCTTTTCTAGATTCCGCACTAGCCCCAAGCCTTCTGATGAGCCTTGATTTCTGGGGGCTTTGGAAAGGGGTGTGGAGGCCTGGATTCTCCACGACCATCCTTGCTTGAATGAGTACATGGGTGTCCATCTCACATGAGAATCTCCTGTGTTTGCTTTGTGTGCTGGAGACCTTGCTTGCCCATCCTGGTGCCCTGTCCACCCCTCTCCACCTGCTCTCTGCCCCTGCAGGCTGGCCACTACAGACTGTGTCCGTGGCCTGTCTTTCCTCTGATTCTGGTTGGGTTTGGCCAGTGGGAGGCGCTGGGGCAGTGGCAGTGGCTGCGTTCCTCTAGCAAAGGCCCCAGCCCCTCAGCAGCCCTTTCCCTCTAGCTCCCTTTCTGGGGTCTGCACCTCCTCTGCTCGGCCCTGGAGGCCGAGGGGTGGTGGCAGCTCCCCACCGTCGGTAGCCCTGGGAGCTCCTCGAGCCCTTGCTGGGTCCCCCTCAGCCTGCCCGCACCTCGGAAATAGCTCCTCATTAAAGTATTCTCCATCACTCAACTGGAGGGGCTCGATTCCAGCTCTGCTGATCAGACGAAGGGCGGTTTGGCGCCCCAAAGTTGAGGACAAGGCCCTGGGGTGGGCTATGCTCCCCCACCCCAAGTACTGCCCCCCAGTGCCGTGGGGGCAAGTGGGGCAGAAAGCAGGTCTTCTCCTAGAACACCACCTTTTCAACTACCCATTTGTTATCAAAATAAGTCCACTTTGACACGTTCAGTTTTTGTTTTGAAACGGCACTTTCAATCACTGTCTGGATTGAAAATTCAGAAGATTTTCTTAAGGAAAGATTCAAGGATCCCAGAAACCTTCATCCTCATTTTCGCCCAGGCCACCAGCCCACCACGTGTCCTCAGGTGCAGAGAGCAGACACTCAGCAGGCCCCGCTCTGTCTGGGCCCTGGGGCCAACTGAATTCTCCCGTAAGACATGGCTGTGAGGGCTCAGGTCTGGGAGCAAAGTGGATCTGGATCCATAGAAGCTGGAGGGACCAGGGGCTCCTTCCTCAGGACCAGGGATGTCAAGGGTCCCTTGGGTCCCTGATGCCTTCACAGAGGAGCTTGTGGGCTGGTCCTGGAGAGGAAACCCGGGTCCTGAGGGGGTGGGAGGTACCCGAGGCCTCAGCTGCTCGGTGCCAGGCTGGACCCAGAGCTCCCCATCTGGAGCCCTGTGTCCCCTGACAGAGCCTGTGTCAAAGGGGCTGGCCCACGGAGCACCCAGTGGGAGTCCTTCATCATCCCCTTGGCTACAAACTTGGCCTTGTTCAGGATGAGGTGGAAGGAGCAGGGTGGCCGAGCCAGCCCCGCGAGGGGACCCAGTCCAAGTCGGGGGGCTCTGGGCAGGCGCGAGCCACCCGCGTCACCCCAAATGCTGGTCTTCCTCACTCAGGAGGCCGCCTGGGCGCAAACCACCAAAGCGCCCAAGGGCCATCCCCCGAAGTCCCTGCAGGACCCCCGCCCCTGTGGGCCCCCGTCTGGGGACCTTCATTTTGATGAAGAGCCTTTGTTTAGAAGCAAATCTCCCCAAGAAACAGGGGCGGTCCTGGCTCTCGCTGCTCGCCTCCCTGGGAAGCCCTACTGCCCCCTCTGCCCCCAGCGCCCAAGTGGGTGGGAGGACCCTTCTCCTCCTGCCACGCCCCACCACCTTCCCTCAGAGCCTCTGAGTGCTGCCCTCCTGGGGCTGACACAGAAAAGGCTGGGTCTCCTTTGTCCCCAGAAACAGTCTTTGGAAACAAGGTGCCAACGTAAGGCTGGGGGCAGGGAGAGCAGGCAGCCCACCCGAGGCAGCCCCATATGCCCGAGGCCCAGAGAGGGTCGGCTGCCGGCCGTGGTCACACAGCTGTGGGACAGGCAGAAGCAGGCCCCCCAGGGCTGGGCGCTGACCCCACCTCAGGCCCTTTGCTCTGTGCTGCCCGCCCTCTGCAACAGCCTCAGCTTCCTGGGCCTCCGTGTCACCCTCACCTGTGCAGGTCCTCCAAAAGCCACCAGTGGGACACACAGCCAGGAGCGGCCAGTATTCAGAGAGCACGGGAGTTCTCTCAAGGCTCCCCCGGCCCTGGGCTCCTTCCTCTGAGGTCTCAGACACCCCACAGGCAGTAGAGCTGCTTCTCCCATCCATACAGGCTTCCAGAGGCCCAGCCCTTCCCGCGGGTCAGCTCAGAGTTTGGCGTGGTGGCTGCGGAGACCAAGGCTGTGTCCTCTGACGTCCCCTGGTGGCCCGAACCCAGCCCAAGCCCTGGAGGGGATGGCGACACTTTGGTTCACAAGCCACAGTGAAAGGGGGCCGTCCCCCGGGGCGGGAGCTCAGCAGGCCTGCTCCAGGCGCGCCGAGGGGCGGCTTAGGGCTCCTGGGTGGGCCCGAAGGGCTGGGTCCACTTGGAGACATCCAGGAAGACGGCGGAGGCCCCATGGTAGAGCCAGAGGCGGGGCAGGGCGCCGTGGCGGGTCCAGGCGTCGCGCCGGGGGTCGTAGGCCTCCATCTCCACGTGGTAGTCGCCGTCCATGCCCTGCCAGCGGCCGCCCGTCACGTACAGCTCATCCCCCAGCGACACCAGTGCCCCGTTCTCATGCAGGCTGTGCAGGGACTGCACCTGTGGACAGTCCTCGGTCAGCGTCCAGTGGGCGACTGGAGGGTGGTGGTGACGGTGCCCTCGGGGTGGGACGGGGGGACATGCAGAGAGGATGGCCCGCACCCCATCCAGGGTACCAGCACACCTGCTGCCTGGGACCTCACCCCGGCTGCCCCTCCAGGACCCCTCAGACTCTCCCTTCAGTGGAGAGACCCCACTGGTCCCCTCTCCACCCTACGTCTCCCAGGATGATGTTTCCGGCCCCCTCTTTCTCTCTTAGGCCTGAATTTGCTCACATCTGAAGCTGGGGAGTCAAAGCGGGTGGGAGATGTGGAGGGCTGACCCCAGGGCTCCCTCCCAGGGTGAGGGCTGGGCTGCGCTTCTGGTTCTCGGCGGTTCTCTCTCGGAGGGAACAGATGTGGCCTCAGCCCTGACTGGTGCCCCATGGGACCCATCGCTCTGCCCCTGCACCCCTTGCCTTGGCCCGTAGCCTAGGGGTGCCCTGGATGGGGGCTGCGGGGTGAGGGCTAAAGATGTGGGCCCTTCTGGAAGAGCCTGGGAGGGCAGGAAGAGAGAGGTCTTGGGCGGCACCCCCCAGGCCTGGGGAGGACCAAGTGGAGCCCCGCACAGCTGGGACCCAGCCCAGAACCACACTGTGGGCTGGGACGGTCCCGGCCGACGGGACCCAGGAAGAAAGCGGCAGCCTGGCAGGTCCTCCCTGCACCTGTTCTGCCGCTGTAATGGGGGCCTCCGGTCAGCTGAGCGCTGACGCCAGGGGCCAGCTGCGGTCAGCAGGATCACAGAGGCCTTGCTGCTGCCCTGCTGGCCCAGCTAGTGCCGAGGCCACCACGGGCTCCGGGCACTGTCCCTCCCCCTTCTCGGGAAGAAACAGGGGGAAAGGCCAGGGCTCCGTTGCCCCCAGGGGTCCACCCACCACGCCCTCCCCTGGGCCTGATGGAGGAGGGAGGGAGTAGCGGCAATGGGGGTGGGGTGAACGGGGTGCCTAGGAATGGCTGCTCCCCGCCCCCACAGCTCAGGAATCCCCTCCCTGGCTTGACCACCCCCAGGGCCGGGAGACTCACTCCCCCTCGGGCCCGGCCGACACCAAGAAGGAAGCGCTGTCTCTGAGTCCACAGGTCCCTGAGTACTGAGCCCGGTTTTGCCCCCTGAGGAGGACAGGCGCTGTGTGCTGGGGACGGAGCACCCTCCACGACCAGCAGCCTGAGGTTCTCGGCGCGCTCATCCTCAGGGGGGCTCTGGGCTCTCATGTCTCCATTCACTGTCCCCACCTCCCTCGGTGGCGACACCCCCAGACCCCACCGTCCCCAGGCCTGCTCTCTGCAGGGTCAGGGGTCCAGGTGGGGGTCGCCCTGGGAGGTGAGGCTGGCTCACCTTCTGCCACAGGTTGGCCCCGGGGTCGTACACGTAGACCTTCTTGGTATTGTCCCCCACCAGGTAGAGCGCCCCGTGCAGCGCGGTGCAGCGCGGCGAGGACAAGTACTTGGGGAGGAAGGGCGAGGCGACCACGCTCCACGCGTCTGCGGGGACACGCCCCAGCCCGCGTCACCAGGCGGCCGTGCGGCCAGGGCTCCCGAGGGGGCCCAAAGCCTGGCACAGAGTCTAGAGCCCACACTGGCGCCCACTGTGCCTTGGGGTCCGGGCCACTGCTCGTCCCCAGGAGACCAGTTCCAGGCAGAGGCAGCAGCCAGACAGCTTTCAGTCCCAGGGCTGGGCTTCCCTGTCCCCCGCCCTGGGCACTCTGCCCCCAGCCCCCTATACCTCCAGGCTGGGATGGAGCTGTGGCTCTGAGCTGGTGACCCCCTTTGTCCCCTGCCCCCTTGGTCCCCTGCCTTCCTCGACTGTCCCATCCGCTGCTGATGGGGCCGTGGCGGCCGGCGCCCTGCCCCCCTCGACCTCACCTACACCTGGGGCCTCCACCCTCCCGCTCACTGAGGTGGGATCCCACCTGTGCCCTGCCCCCGGGTCCCACCTACCCCTCGGCCACACTGGGAGGGACTGGTGGCCCGGCCCCGGCCCCTCCCCGTGCCCCATGCCCCCTCTCCCCGACCTGTGACGGGATTGTAGCACTGCAGAGCCAGGGCGTTGTACTTGCAGGCGCTGGAGCCCACCAGGTAGAGCCTGCCCTGGCAGCCGGCCGCCGAGAAGTTGCTGACGTACTTGAGGGCGGGGCTGACGGGCGTCCAGGTGTCCGTGTAGGGGTCGTAGCTCTCCACCTCTACAGCATCCAGAGCGGTGCCTGCAGGGGCAAGGCGTGGAGGCGTCAGGGCTGCAGGGGGCTAGGATGAGCGAAGGCTCCCAGAGATGCAGGGTCTGGGGCCCTGTAGAGGCCGCAGGGACCACTCCGGGCGCCCCAGGAGGGGAAGGGCACGGCCTTGAGAGGCAGGGGACTTATCCTCATTTTACAGAGAGCGAAGCTGGGGCTCGGAGAGGTGAGGGTGTCTGCCCAAGGCCTCACCCCAAGCAGTGGCATGAGGGTGGGCACCTGGACCCAGGACCGCCCGACTCCAGAGTGGGCAATGGGGCCTCACGGTGAAGCCCAGCCTCTCTGAACATTTCAGAGCCCAGGGCGCTTGGAGAGGTGCCCGCGGGGCCCCCAGGAGGCCACCGCCCCCGACCCCTCACGTGGTGGGGTCCTTCCGTGGGAGAGAGGAGGTCAGTGGATGGAGCTCTGGGCAGCACCTCCGCTCTGGATGTGACAGTGACATAGACCAGCCGTGGGTGGGAGGGCTTCCTGCTCTCCCTGGAGCCCACCTTGGGCTCTGAGAGCCTGGGGACCCTGAGCTGCCCTGGGCCCTACGCGTGCCCTCTACCCTTGGGTCAGGGATACGGCAGCCACTGAGGGCAAGGGGGCCGGCCAGGACAGGTGGGGCACCTAGGACGGCCTCAGGGCCAGCTTGTCACCTCCAGAGGCCTTGGGAAACTCCCACACGCATCTCATGTCTCAATACTTATCTAACCGTTAGCGTCTCCTTGCAGCAGCTCTGGGGTGTAAGGGGGATAAGGTGGGCCCTGGGCTCAGGCTGAGGGCGTGGTGTGGGCAAAGGTGACAGCAAAAGGAGGCACGGTGGGTCCCCTCACCCCAGGGACGTCACCAAGGAGGTGGCCCCAAGCTGAGGGCTGAGCCCAAGTTTCTGGGATGGGAGTGGTCGTCCCTGCTGGCAGCTCGAGGCCCCAGCTCCCCATGGGTCCCTTTCGGGGACTGACTCGTTGTCCTGTTCTTGCGTCCCTGGAGAGCATTGAATCACCCTGGGGCCGGCTACCAAGGCTCGCGCCTGAGCCTCACCCCGGATGCCCAGGGAGCAGGTGGCCCAGGTGTGGGGGCGAGAGGCTGCCAGGCGTTAGAGGGCGAGGAGGGGCCGGAAGGAGGCAGGAGGCGAGGGGAGGGGCCTCACCGCCAATGGCGTAGATCTCCCCGTTGAGCGCCGCGCTGGCGTGGTTGGTGCGGGCCTTCAGCATGGGCGCCACGGGCCTCCAGGCTGCCTCCCTCAGCGGGAAGCACCAGGCCTGCGTCGTGGACCAGGTGTCCGTCTTGGTTCCCCGAGAGCCCCCTGCCGGGAGAGGCTCTGTCCACTCGGGCGCCCGCCAGCCTGGGCTCTCCAGGGCCCCGCCCCCTTCCCCCCACTCCAGGCCTCCGTCCTGCTGGACACTGGGCGGGGGGTGGCCGTGGTGGCGCAGTCTCGCCGTGTGACTTGGACACCCCAGAAACAAGCGGAACATGATCAGTGGTTTCAAACCTCCACCAGTGGGAGCTTTCTTCTCAATCAGACCTTACAAGGACCCCCAACTTCTAAGACATAAAACAGAAGACTGACCCCGGCACCCTCCATCACACAGCTCCTTCTGGGGAGGCCCCGGCTGTAGGACAGAACACAGAACGGTTCCCTGCACCCTCGTGTGGACTGTAAATGTCCTTGCTTTCACAAGATGGAAAGGTCTGGAAGAGCCTTGACTAAACGGGCAGGTATCCCACTGAGTGCAGGGCGAGGGTTTGTTCTCACGACCATTACGTTCAGGGGTCAGATCTGCTCTGTGGATTAAGCTGCTGGGAGCCTGGCTCAAGGCGGGGAGCGCCCGCCTGCCCACCTGTCACGTAGACATCGTTGTTCAGCGCCGCCAGAGAGAAGCCCCACTTGTGGTAGTCAGGGAAGTCTGGGAGCGCCATCCACCTCTCTGGCAAGAAGATTGAGGGGTCAGGGTGGCTGGGCTCACTGCGGGGGCCTCTCCTCCCCGCTCTAGAGGTGCAGAAATGTCCCCTCACCGGTGGGGAGGGCCAAGGGGCGGGACTCAGCTGAGGGCAGAGGTGGGGGAGGACACCCGGTGGGGTGAGGCTCGAGGTGGCCCCGGGGGCTGCGTGTGCACCATCTCTCCTGGAGACCCCCGGTGCCCCACGCCGCCCTCAGAGCCTGGCACCCAGACTGGACACCTGACTGCACCCAGGGTGTGCCGAGAAGCGGTCCAGGCTCCAGAGGCCAGGTCTCACCCCGGCACTGCAGCAGATCCCACTGACCCCCGATGGCCCTCTTGGGCCTGAGTCAGGTCCCACCTCAGTCCGATGGGGGAATGGGTTAAGGGGCCTGCTCACTAGCCACAGGAGGGTTATGACACCAGCCTCATTCGTTCACTCGTTTCTCATCCGTTCATTCAACCTGAGCACCTTCCGCGCCCACGGGCAGCGTGGAGGGGATCAGACTCGGCCATGTAGCGGGCAGAGCGGCTCTTCTGCACCGGCAGTGCGGCCTTGAATAAGCCCCAGCCTCGGTTTCCTCATCTGTACAATGGGGCTAATTCCCATCTCCGGGGGCGTGGGGACTACAGGAGACTCGTCTGTCAGACAGCATCTGCTGTTAAAGGTACAGCGTCCCCAATGTGAGGGATGGGGTAATGCCCCCGCGCTGGACCTGCCTTCACGAAGCTACATGAGGTAAACTGAAGCAAGAGACAAGAAGGTGCTTTGAAAAAACCAAAATGAGGCAACAAGTGTGGGAGTGGTTAAGTCCTATAATGGACACATTTTGGGTGCTTGTGGGAGGCTGTGGGAGAGACCTGGGCCTCGGGGACGTCCCTGGGAGGACTTCGTTTACTGTTTACGACAGTTTTCAGGACATGTGAAACCCCAGGCTTCGCCGGGTGCCAGGCCGCTGGGCAGGGACTGCGTGTCCCTCTGACTCATGTCTGTGTCACCCCAGGGTGGGGACTGCCCAGCGGTCACCAGACCTTTGCCTGCCAGTGCCCCCCGGCCCCCTCCCCTCGGGGTCTGAGGGACAGCTGCTCCTGGGCTCAGCTCCTGACGTCAGCCCCCAAATCCCTTCTCGTCAGGCCCTGACTTGGGACAGCCGGCCTCGGACTTCCTGGAGCCCGCCAGCCGCTGACGCCATGGGGGTGGTGGCCACCTGCCGTGCGGCCCCAGGACAGCGGCCAGCTCCGCAGTGCTTTCCAAAGAGCTTCCTGGGGCCAGTGTGGCCCCTCCACTGTCCTGCTGCCCTCTCAACCCTGCTTTCTTGCGGTCAGGAGAAGCCCCAACCAGACGGCAGGCCTGGCCCCTCTTCCCACTGGCTCCCTGTTACAAAGGCCATCTCACAGATGAGGAAACCGAGGCTCAAGGAGGTGGAGAGACCCACTCAAAGGCCAGAATCAGAGCCCCACTGGGCCGACCCAGAGCTCTCACTCCCCAGGCTGCCTGCACCCCCGGCCCTCTGTCCTCCCCCTGGGACCTGGTTCCACTGGGCGCACAGGGCAGGGGTGCCAAGAGGAAGCAGCAGTCAGGCCGCCCTCCCACTCCGGCCAGCGGCTACCTTCCCACGCTGTGCCGTCTGGGCGGTAGGACCCTTTACCCAAGGCCCCGGGGCCCAAAGTTAGGGCTGTGGCTGGAGGGAGAGGGGGCCGCAGCGCCCCCCACGGTCAGCCCCCCTCCCTTGTGGGGGCCCCGGTTTCCTCTGCAGCCCCCCATCCCGCCCCTGCGCGGCCGGTGGGTGCCCCGCTCTCTGTGCAGCCCGTGTCGCGGTGCGGGGACAGCAGTGCCCGTGCCCTGGGCGCCGGACGGTCACTCACTGGCCTTGGGGTCGTAGAAGGCGAAGTTCCCGGGGCGAGGAGCCAGCTGCTCGGTGTCCTCCTCCTCTTCCTCCAGCGCCCGCCCGCCAACCACCACCAGAACCTCCTCCAGCTCCCGCGGGAGGCTCAGCAGCGCCTGTGGGGCCGGGAGGGCTGGGGTCAGAGGCGCCCGGGTGCCGGCGGGCCGCTAAGGTGGCTTCTGCGGCAGGGGGTGGCTGGGGCGTTTGGGGGCAGCCGTGGGCCCTCCGCGTGGCCCTGTGACAGGACGGGGCGAGCTGCAGCGCGTGCGTGCCCGGGTGTGCTTGTGCGTGGGTGCACACTCACACACACACGTCCACACGCCATGCCGGCGACGGTAAGAAGCGCTCAGGGCCGGGAGAGGCGGGGGCATCAGGTCCTGGTGTGCTTGCGCGTGAGACCTGCTCGCTTCGAGCGGCCAAGGCCCGTACGTTTCCCCAGCTCCCCACCTAAGCTCCCCGCCCCACCAGGAGCCCAGCTCCCCGAGCCAGCCTGTGGCAGGTCACGCTGGGATGGCCCAGCAGGAAATGCTGGGATGTTCCTACCTGGGTGGGTAAGGAGCCACCGCCCAGAGCTCCCAGGATTGCGGGGTCCCACTGCCTCTCAGACCCGCCCTCCCACCACCCACCGTCACCGGGTGACCACCTAGTGGGCGGGGCTCCTAGCTGGCTCCAGCGCGAGGCCGCCCTCTGTGCCTGGCGGGGCCTCGCAGGGCCTGGCGGGGGAGCGGTTAGTATTTGCCACCACACACCCCGCCACCGGCCTGAGCCACGTCTTTGTCCCCTGACATGGCTCCTAAGAAGCCCTTCCGAGCAAGGCTGCCTGGCAGCGGACAGACTTCGGCTCCCCTGGCCCGTCGCTTCATTAGGACCTGTCCACCCACCGGGCCCACCTCCAGCACAGATAGGAAATGGCACCCGATAAACGCTGGAGCAGCTTCCTAAGGGGCAGGTGGTGGCCGGCTGCCACGCCTGTCCGTGCTCCTTGCCTGGGCACAAGCTGTGCCGTCTTCCTGTACTATTGTCCCCCTTGCCAAGCTCCTATCCTTCCTCTAAAGCCCAGCTCAGATGCTGCCTCCTCCGGAGAGCTCTCCGTGACTGCCTGACCCTCTGAGGATGCCCACAGTCCAGCGCTGGCCTTTCTCATGCTGCCTTAGGTGTGTTTCCAGGTTTGTCCCCACCAAGCTGTGGGCTCCTTCAAGACAGGGGTTGGGAATGACCACTTCTGGGGTCCCTCTCCCCTCACGTCCAGGGTATGGCACACCCAGGGGCACAACCTGTACTTGGGGATGAACTGCGACCCCCTCACAGGTAACCGGCCCAAGGGAGGCAGAGTTGCAAGGTTGGGGACACCCCCATCATACTGTCAGTCCCCATGCCGGTGGGGTCTCTGGAGCGCCTCTCCCCGTTCCCCACCCGTCACTCACCCCCTCGTGGCCCTGGGACAGGGCCTCCCGACAGGCCTCCGACTCCCGGATCAGCGGCTCCGTGGCCAGCAGCTGCTGCACGCGGGGCCGGGGCACGGCGTCCAGGTGCACCAGGCCGAGCAGCTCGGGCAGGTGGGTGGCCCGGGCCTGGGGGTCGTGGCGCACCCAGCGCAGCAGGGCCTCCAGCCGGCTCTGCTCCGGCTGCACCTGCAGCAGGTCGCCGGCCAGACAAGTGGCCAGCCGCTCTTGGGACAGCTGCAGAAACTCATCCTCCTGTGCCACGGCCTCAAAGTTCTCCCTCAGGAAGGCCCAGGCCTTGGCAGCCACGCCCAGCAACCCCTGCTGCTCCCCAAACTCACAGATGCCGAGGCAGTTGGTGGCATCCAGCTGCTGCTGCAGGTAGCGGCCGCAGACCTTCTGCACGGCGGGGAAGTGGAGGCGCGCGGCCGTGCGGGTCAGCGCCTCCACGTTGCCCTGGGTGATGGTCAGCCGGCCCGTGTACACAAAGTCCACCAGCTGTGCCACCACGGCCGGCTCCATGTCCCTCAGCTCCACGCGGGCCGAGAAGCTCTCGGCGAAGTCGCCCGCGAACATGGCGTGGAAGTAGGGGCTGCTCAGCGCCAGGAGCCCCCGGTGGCAGGGCAGCTCCCGGCCACCCACCAGCAGCGTGACGTCCGCCAGCTTGGGCTGGAAGCGCAGCTGCCGCAGGCCATCCAGCATGTCCTGGGCGTGCGAGGGCAGGTGGAAGTCCAGGTCGTCCACGTTCCACACCATGACTGCGCGGCCACCTACTCACGGGCGTCCCCACGGGCTCCTAGGGAGAGGAGCCAGCACGGTCGGCCACGGGGACGGTCTCCTCAGCCCGAGTCACCCATCCATCCGACCATCGGTCTGAGCATCAACTGTGTGTGAAGCGCTTCGCCCAGCCTCTCACCTAAGCCGTCCCCATAGCTCTGCAAGGCAGGCAGTGTCTTTCCCAGGTTACAGTGTGGAGGCTGAGGCTCAGAGCGGGCGGGAGACCTAGTCGTGGTCAAGTGATCAGGGCAGGACAGGCCAGCAAGGGAACCAAGCCTCAGCCCCCCTCCATACCTCCTCCTGGAGCGTGGGGATCCCTGTGGACCCCCAACCCCCCAAGTGGCCTCCTCAGCTCCCAGATCCCACCTTGCTGGGGAGAGCATCAGCATTTGAATAGTTTCTGCCCCATAGGTCCTCACTGGGCATGACCTTGCTGGGTGACCTTGGGTGAGCCACGTCCCTCTCTGATCCCAGCTTCCTCATGTGCTGATTAAGAGGCTGGCGGTGAAAGGGGCCGAGGGGTCACGTCCCCACGGCAGCTTGTGCTGTCACGGTGCCCCCCACGTGCCAGGCCCATCCTGAGCTTTGCACAAATACTCATCACTCAGCCCTCGCGGCCACCCCGAGAGCTGGGTGCTGTTTGAGTCCCTTTGACAAGTGGGGAGACAGAGGCAAAAAAGGCTTAGGTCGCTTGTCCAAGACCACACAGCTCAGACATGGCGAACCGGGCTCGGGGGCCTGGGCCCTGAACCCCCAGGTTACACGTCGCTGGGCGTAAGTTGGTAAAGAAAAGCAGGCAAAGGAAACTTTCTGGGGGACGGCCGCCGTTCACATTGCCTGATTCAGCAGATCCTTTTCTGGGCTTATTTAATGATGTGCGTATTTCTTTATGATCTTCGGGTATTTTTGCCCTAAGAAAACTGCCCCAGAGAAACAAAGGTTTTGCACAGGTGATCTCACCCTGAGGTACCACACAGCAAAAAAGCTGTCTGTCTGCCAGGGGGCAGCTTCGGACCCATCAGAGCGAAGGCCAGTGCAAAATGCTGGGTCAACCAAGAGCCATGAAAGTGACAAAGCCCCGGGGAGAACCGTGCACCACGGGTGCCCCGGGTGGGGGTGCCGTTGGTGGGAGTTGAGCAGGGAAGCACCCAAGGAACCCACCTAGGGGCCCAAGGACCTGCCTGGGCTCTGCCCAGACAGGACTGGTAGGGAGCCCCGGTCCGTGTCCATCCTGCCTGACCCAGTGGTCTCTCTGGCCAGGATGAAGGCGGCCCTTCCCTCCCAGGGGAGCGCAGAAGATCAGTCAGGCGGCTGCCACCCCCAGGCCTCGCATTCCCCTCATTGCTGTGGCCCCGTTCTCCGGGCATTGCAGCCCTGGGGACCAGCGGGCCAGGGTGCCCAGCACCTTCCCGTGGGGCCTCAGGTCGTCTGCTGACACCTGCTGCCCCGCAGTTCCAGCAGGGGGGCGGGCGCTTCCAGGGGGTCTCAGAGCCTCCACCCAGTGCCTGCCAGGCCAGGAGAGAGGAGGGCAGAGTGGGTGGGCCACCAAAGGGCCTTAACCCAGCTCTGGCCAGGGGCTGGCTGCTGTGGCCCCGGCTGCAGTCAGAGGTGTGGTCCAGCCTCCCCCGGCCCACCCTCGCCCTCTTCCCCAGCCAGGACCTGAGCCCCCACCCCACGCTGAGGGGCCTGGCCTAACCAGCATGCAGGGTCTCTCCAAAGCACCCAGCGCTGTGATCTCCAAGCCCACTGAGCTGTCCCACTAGAACCCACCCTCCCCTCTGGTCCCAGCCCTGGTCCTCACCTTGCCTTCCCATCTGCCCCCCAGACCCTACCTCTCAGTCAGCACCTGGACCTTGTCTCAGAACTCAGGCTGGAGAGCAGGACTGCCCAGCGGCCAAGGGATATGGAGGGCCTGCTGGGATATGACTGGGCTGGGCTGGGCTGGGCGGGGCGGCCACGTGGGGACAGAAGGGTATTTTTAGCCTCTGTCAGTGTGGGGAGGGAGGGAGGGAGGGAGGGTGGCCAGTGGGGGAAGGAGAGAGGTGACAGCTCTTCCCTGGCTGTCCTCCCTGAAAGCCCACACTGGCCTGGAGCCTCCTGTGACCCCCTGAGACAGGACAGGTGGCAGGAGGCACCGCGGGGCAGGGGCGAGTCTGGGCTTACCCCCTCCCAGTGGTGTTCGGCTGACGGCGGGGGGTGGGCACGGCTCCCCCCACTTCTGTTTCTTCATCTGCAAGAGGGTCCCCCTCAGGTGAAGCCTGAGCTGGGGACTCAGGAGCCACGCGGAGCCCCCAGTGCAGGGCCTGGGTGTCCTGAGCGCCCAGCAGGTACCAGCTTCCCTGTGGTTATCGACAGGTGCCCACATGGCCTCTTATTCTCCGTCAAGCGGGGAAAAGTTATCATCATGAAGAAATCTGGGTTGCTCAGCAAAGACTCTCAAAACCTGGGGTCCCTGGTGGCGAGGAGTCTCGGTGGTAAAGGAGGGGCCCAGAGAGGTGCCCGCCAGGCTGGTAACAGGGTCGTGGGATCCCAAAGATCTGTCCCCTCGTATTGTGGCCTTGGCCTCCCTGCCCTGCTGTCTTCATCAGTCGTGAGCATCAAAGATGGCCGAGAAATGGGATCATCTACAAATACAGCCGCGGCGGCTCACAGCCTCCCCGGAGTGGGGAGTCCCTGCCGTCTGGGTCTCGCTGGGGCTCTGGAGCCGCAGGCCCTGACTGAGTCTGGGCTTGAGCCCAAGGAGCTGCGAGGGTGTCTCTCATGCCAGCGGTCAGAGGAAAGCTTCCCGGCCCAGGGCCTGCAGGTACACAGGAGAGAAGCCTGCAGCCTGGTGAGGCCAGGTGGGGCCTCTACCTGTCAGCCCCTCCATCCTGTCCCCGCGTGGGCCTTACCGAGGCAACCACTTTCTAGGCATGTTGCAACGTGGAAGAGTCAGGTAGGGCCGAGGCTGACAGGCCTCCTGACACCCACTAGGGACTGGCCTGATGCTCTTATGGTGCAGAGAGGCCCGGGGGTCCCAGGGTGACAGTCTCACTCCTGGCAAGATTTGGTAATTTCCCAAGGGTATCTGGGTGTCATGACACCTCGCGTCCGAGACAGAGGGCTCTGCTTCCTGCTGGGGCGCTGGTTGTGAGCTGGGCACCACGGTCTCTGCTCTCATGACATGAGGACCCCGTCGTTACACACATACTGCAGTGATTGCCTAGTTAATTATACATTCACAAGATTCTTCCATACTTTGCTCACTCACAGGTTTCCTGAATCCGTGCTTCCCTCCCCAGCCCAGCCCAGCCCAGCCCAGTCATATCCCAGTTCAGGCCAGTCCAGTCATAGCCCAGCCCAGCCCAAGGCCCTGCCCCCTGCCCCCAGAGAGTCCCAGGACTTTCCCCGTAGCCTCAGGCATCAGCCTCATGCCCAGGGGCCTCATGGATGTCTCCACCTCTCTTTGTGTCCAGGGCCATCCTGGGGAAGGCGCTGGAGGGGGAACAGAGTTATTGGTCTCGCCTCCCAGCCCCACTGTGTTTGCAGGCAGAACGCGGAGGGTTAAGGCATTCCTGGCTCAGGCTGGAGGAAATGAGGACAGGGGATTCTGATGACAGGCCACTTCACAGGCAGACGCCTCCCCTCGTGTGCCAAGAAAGGAGGCCCTTCGGGGACCCAACGCCTCGGATGACAGGTCAGTTTGGGAAACTCGAAACCAGGGACTCAACATATCCTCATCATCAGATTGCTACCGAGTGGCGCAGTTTTTAAAAATACGCTGCTTGTTTGTTTTTATGATTATAAAAATAACACATGTCCATTGTGGGAAATTTAGAAAACACAGGAAAGTATAAAGAAGAAAACTGGTAGAAGGAAATCCCCATGAACACACTGGCGTTAGAATGACTGCAGTGTGTGCCCTGTTTTATCACAATATTCTATCGTGAGCATTTCTGATGTGATTGGTCTTTGAAAATATGATTTTGGGGACTTCCCTGGAGGTCCAGTGGTTAAGATTTCGCCTTCCAAGGCAGGGGGTGTGGGTTCGATCCCTGGTCGGGGAGCTAAGATCCCATATGCCTCGTGGCCAAAAAAACAAAACAAAAACCAAAACATAGAAGAGAAGCGATATTGTAACAAATTCAATAAAGACTTTAAAAAATGGTCCGCATCAAAAAAAATAAAAAGAAAATACGATTTTTAATTTCATCATAAAGGGAACATATCACACTTTAAGAAGGTGGAAGTGACACCCAGTCACTCCTATTAAGGGACGTGTGAGTTGCGTGCTGTTTTGGACTGTGATAACTAGTGCGGTGTCGCCTCTGTGATTACTCCCCCAGAACAGATTTGGAGAGTGAGATCCCCAAGGTTTACATCGACGTGTGGACAAGAGGGTCGTCACCTTGGGTGACGGAGGCCCTTTCTCCATCAGGAGGTAAAACTGTCCCCTACACTTGGCCCGGTGCCTTCACGCCATGAGGTCCTGCTCAACCAGACCCGTCCACCCCCTCGGTCATACATTTTTTCCCCCAAATAGTTACCAACATTCTCTGTACTGTTATTAATAATTCCTTCTTTCCCCCACGGATTTGCTGCAGTGCCTTTATCTCAAGGGCAAAGTTTTCTGTGTGAAATATCTCAGCTTTCTCTCTTCTGGTCTGTTGATCTGAGTGACCATATTCTGGGGTCAGAACCACCTTGTTTGATGGACTATTGCTTTATAATTATGATGTCATCATATTTGAAATGTAAGCCCCTTCGTTACTCTTCTATTTAAAATCTTCTAGTCTGTTGTATTAGTTAGCTATTGCTGCATAACAAATGACCCCAAAGTCTAGTGTCTTAAAACAATGAACATTTATTATCTCACACAGTTTCATGGTTCTGGGACCACTTTAGTGGGTGGTTCTGCCTCAGGATCTGTCCTTAGATGGCTCCAAGGGGCTGGCCGGACTGCAGTTGTCTGAAGGCTGGCCTTGGGTGGGGGCCCACACGGACCTCCCCACAGGGCTGCTCCGAACATGGCGGCCAGCTTCCCCCAGAGATAGGACAGCAACCAAGATGGGAGTCTTTCATAACCTACTTGGAGGTGCTGTCTGTGGCTTCTGCCATATTCTGAGGTACAATGTGGGAGGGACTCCAGCAGACGTGCTTCTAGGAGGTGGGCTTACTGGAGGCCTTCTTGGAGGCTGGCCTCCACAGCTGGCTTTGTTCATGGTTTGCTTCAAAAGAACTTTAGAGTCATTCAAAAAGAGTTTGACTTTGCCTAAATCTATGCATTGATATGTGAACAGCTTACACTATTCCCATATTTTTCCCACACAGCTTTTTCTTCATATTTGTCCTGCACATGTTTATGAGCTGGGGAGAGAGACAGGGTTCCCTTTCTCCAGTATTTTCCCGACTCTTCTGGAAGCCCCTGTTTTTGCACCTTGTTTTGTGTCTGGTCACCTCACAGCCTCCGGATCCCTAGGTAGTGGCTCCGGGGTCCTCAGTGAGCTTTTGACAACTGGACGGCAGGATTATAGGGACCAAACAGGCCTCACAGCGGCATGTGTGGCCTTGCCAGGGCCAGGGGACACCTGCTTCCCACAGGAGAGTTGCTAGTGGGCCAGGGGTTCCCAGGTCGCTACGCATCAGGACCACCTGGAATATCTTTAAAAAGAAACCCAGCTTTATCAGGCCCAGCCCAGGCAAAGGGACTCAGAATCCCCGGGGCTGCTCCTGGGACACCGTGTTTTTATAAGAAGGACCCCCCAGGAAGCAGAGTGTCCGCAGAAAGGCATTTGGGGAGTCCCCCGTGACTGCCAAGCAAAGAAGTCCTCTCCTCCCTTCCAGGCCTCAAGCGTGGGTCTGAGCCCCCCGCCTCAACCTCTGCCTGCCACTCACCTTGAGCCCAGGTCCTCATGGACCCCAGGATACTGTGGGCTGCTCCCAGCTGGCCTCGGTCCAGCCTCTTAGCTGGGAAAGTGAGGGCATGGAGGGACTTGCCCAAGGCCATAGTGAGTAGGCAGGGACGCCTTAAGTTGGGCGTGCTGGCCCCCCGCTCAGGGTTCCCCTGAGCACCCTGGCCAGCAGGCGACCTCTGGGACTGCGCTCTGTGTCTGCCGCCCACCCCGCTCCGGGCCTCCTCTGAACAATAGTGTCCTGCAGGAGGCCCACAGGGAGAGAGACATCGGAGCGCCCAGCACCTTCTGACCCCCGGCCCCCGGGCTCCCCCCACCCCCCTTGGACCTGCACCCCGCCAGCCTGGGCAGCGGAAGCGCCCTGTGGACCAGCCCTTGTCCAGCTCCAAAGGTTGAGTTTTGGGTCTAAGCGCCAGGGCATCATGACGGCAACAGCGTACGGGATGCTCCCAGCTGCCTGGGGTTGGTGCCCTGCTCATTAGAACCTGCTCCTTAAAATACTGACACAGGCTGGTGTCCCTGTCACCCCAGGACAGAGACCCCTCATACGGGACCTCAGCCCACCCTCGCCAGGACGCTGGGAATGGGCGGTGAGTGCCATACCCCCATTTCACAGATGAGGAGGTGGAGGCTCTGAGGGGCTAAGGATGCCGCCTCTGCTGTTTCGGCCGAGCTGAGCTGAGGACTGGGTCTTGCCCACCAGGTGGGGCCCTCGCTCTCTACGGGCACAGGTGGGAAGGCCGGCTAGGAATGGATCTTTATTTAGCAAACTCACGTCAGGTGTCCACCCTGCAGGAGGGTCTGGAGATGGAGCCATTGCCAGCGCTGCCCCCGAGCCCGGCCCTGGCAGCTCCGACTGTATATTTTCCTGATCATCCCTCCCTGTGACAGCCTCAAGTCAGCTGGCTGGGAGGACCCTCTGTTCCATCCCACATCTTGTCTGAGCCGTCCAAGCTCTGCAGGCACGTAGGAACACCACAAGAGACCCCTATCCCAACGGGTCTGTCTGCAGGGAGGCGGCGGCCCGTAGGAGATTCCTGAAACCTCTCCCCAGCACACTGCCTGCTGGGGCCACGGCACGGCTGCAAGACACCTCTCCCCTAAAGCCCCTTGGTTTCCCTCCCTGACCCAGAGAATTCGGGAGTCTGGTCTCTTGCCCGTCGAATCCCGTTCTCTCCGACCCCCAGCTCCTCTGCAACTTCACAGGTGGGGAAAGGGGACAGAAGAGGGGAAGGGGCATGGCCCAAGGTCACCAGAAGGAACCAAGGCAGGACCCAAGGAGGGCAGACAGAGGCTCAGGACGCGACCAGAGCCACCGGCACCAGAAGCACTGAGAGAAGGGACACCCAGGCGACTCTGGAAGGAGGACCAAGGGGAAACCCGGGCTGGAATCACAGGTGCCTGAAGGAAGACTGGGCAGAAGGGCGTGGGCCGAGATGGCGAGTCATCCAACTTCGGGGCCGACTGGGGGACTGACTTTCGGGCCAGCGGTGAGAAGGGCTCTGAAGCTGATTCCCGCCAGGGGGCAGACCTGGAGGGTGGCAACTAGCACGCTGAGGATCCGCCGGCCTGCCCTCAAGGCTCACCTGGCCACCAGGTGGGCGAAAGGAAAAGAGGAGAGGACCAAAACCACACCGGAAGCCCCGTTGGTAGGAAGGCAGGCTGCCAGCCCATCTCACTCCCCGAAGCTGAACATCTCAGCTTCTTTCTCCTTCCAGAAGGCGAAGCTCCGGTCGATGTAGCCACAGATGTCCTCGCTGTTGAAGCTGCCCCGCTGGGGGCCGGACACCAGCCTCTGTGCCGCGGGCCCGGGGCCGCCGCTGGGGCCGGCATGGGGCAGGGGCCGGAGCGGGGTCAGGCCCGACTTGCGGCCGGGCTCTGCGCCCCAGGGGTGACTGCGGCTGGAGCCGAAAAAGCGGGCTTTGATGTCCTCGAAGCCGTCGGTCCAGGCACGGCGGCCGGCAGCCACCTCGTCCGTCACGGCCTTGTGGAAGGCACGCGCGGCCTCCCAGCCGTGGGCGCCCAGGTGCTCGAAGACCTCGAAGCAGAGCAGGTGGCGCATCTTGCGCTCCTCAGCCGACAGGTCGCACTCCAGGAGCTGGAAGTAGCCCAGCATGAAGAGGTCCAGCGTGAGGCTGCCGTAGGGCACCGGCGCCCCGTCCACGTGGGGCAGGAACTGCTCGGGGGACAGGGGGCCGTGGGGCCGCCGGCTCAGCCGCCGCAGCTGCCGGGCGGGCACGTGGGCCAGGATGGACTTCCAGTTGCCCAGCAGGTGGGCGATGATGCTGCGCTGCTGCCACAGGTGGCCCAGCCGCGGACTCTCGCTGGACGGCGGGGAGGGCAGCTGAGGGCCCCCGGCCGCCTCCCGCCGCCGCGGCTCCACGCGCCGGGCCTCCAGGGTCCTGCAGGCCACCGTCTTCAGGGCCGGCGTGTAGGCCGACTTCTTCCAGTGGCTGAGGAAGAGCATGACGATGCGCTCCTTGCGGAGGCTGGCCAGGTCGGGGCCAGGCACGGCTCCCGCCTCCGACGGGGCCTCCTCGCAGCTGATGCCCGAGTCGCTGGCCTCCTCCGCGTCGCCCGGCCCCGGCTCCCCTGCGATCGGGCCGCCGCGGGGCTGCAAGGGGGAGGGCCAGCAGCCTCTCAGGCACGGCCCCAGCTGGGGCCCCAGCTCACAGGGGCCGGGGCTCGGGGTGCAGGGCCGGCCGGGGGCTGACTCGAAGTTGCCACGAAGTGTCCGCACCGACACCCCACACTCCTGGATCTCGCGCTGGGCCTCGCTCCTCGGAGGGCTGGCTGGGGCCTCCCTGGGGGCCTCCAGTGGGGGCCGCTCCTCGCCTGGCACCAGCCCGTTCACGCCCTTCAGCAGCAGCGACAAGCTGCGCACCAGCCGGGAGACGTGGCTGCACCAGAAGGGCAGGGGCTGCGCGCCGGGTGTGGCCTGCGGAGCCCCCACGGAGCCCTCGGGCTCGACCTCGGGGCTGGGGCCCTCCTCGCCCTCCAGCCCGGGCGCGCGGGGCAGGAAGTGGCTGTTGACAGTGATGCTGACCAGGGGCGCAGGCAGCAGGGCCTGCAGCTCGGCCGCCAGCCGGCCCAGCTCGCTCTCATACTCCTGGCAGCGGCGCCGCAGCTGCAGGTCTGCGATCTGCTTCTCCAGGTACACCAGGTCGTCCTCGGTCAGCAGCTCCCCGAAGGGGCCCAGGATGGCCTGGTGAGTCTGCGAGTACCGCCAGGCCGCCTGCTCTGTGGCGCCCGTACTCCCGCCGTCGTCCTGGGCACAGGGAGGGCAGCTCAGCGGGGCCACAGCCCACATGGCGAGTTCCTGCTGGACACAAGCTCCCCTGGGAACCCCAGCCCAGCCCCTGGACACCCGCTGGCCACTGCCTGGACTCTGAGGGCAAACGAGGTGAGCGGCCAGCCCCGTTCCCGAGTCTGAGGCTCAGGGCAGTCACCCACCCTGGAGGGCCCAGTCTTCCCCTCAGAAGGGGTAAGGGTGCCTCTGCTCTGCCACCCGCATGTCCTCCTCAACTCCTCAATGTTGATTTCAAAGACTCTCTCTCCTCAGAGCCCCCCAATCCCTCCGCAGAGTCTTCTGCGGTTGGACGGCAGCCCTAAGGATGGGCGGCCTCAACAGCTCTGCTCTCAGTTCTTGCAGCACGTGGCCAACTTCACCCAAAACACCACCCCTCGGGGCTTCCCCTGGCACCAGGATACAGCTGTGCCCCCAGCGCTCACAGTTTGCGGGGGAGACCGACACAGAGAGCCTCCGAGCTGGGCTCCCTCTGGGTGCAGCTCTGTGCCCACCTGATTACTTCTCCGAGACCCCTGATGGAGGCCCTGCATCTGCCCCATTTCACAGGTGAGGGGGCTGAGTTGCCACCTGGTTGCCAAGAGGCCCGGGATTGTCTGGTGCCAGGTGGCACTCTGCACAAGTAAGTTCTGATTCCTTGTCCCAGGAGGCCCGGGGAGGGGAGCAGGTGCTGCAGGGGTGGGGGGGAGCTGCTGTCCTGGGCAGTGTCCGGCCCACAAGGGTCGGGCACGGGAACTCGCAGCCTACGGCCAGGCTGTGACTGGGCCAATCCCTTTCCCCTTCAGTCTGTCCTTCCTGTTTCCCGGAGTTCTTCTGCATACCCTTGGCCCTGCCCCAGGGTCAGATTCCAAAGGGCTTCCCGGCTGTGGCAGGAGGCCCCACCCACCCCTGCCTGGCTCCACCCTCAACCCCATGGGTGTCCATCGCGGACTTCGAGGACAGGCTGGGCCATTAGACCAGCGCCACCCAACACTTCTGAGATGAGGGGATGGCATGCCGAAACCTGCCGTGGCCATTAGCCACCTGGGGCTACGGAAGTGAAATGTGGCTAATGCAGCTAACTGAGGGGCAGGGGGTTATTTTTATTTCATTTTAATTCATTTAAATAGCCACATATGGCTGGCATTATTGTATTGACAGGCAGCTCTAGACCAAGGGTGCAGAATACATCATTCAGACAAAATTGTATCCCTCCAGGATAAGACTCTACAACAACGGTCCACATGGTAGCCAGAGGGAGCCTGTTGAAATCCAAGTCAGATCACAGCCCTTCCTTGCTCATATTCTCAACGGTTCCCGCCAAGGTGATATCTGCCTGACCCCTCTCCGACCTCACCTCTGCCCACCCTTGGGCCAGCCCATCCGTGCCTCAGGACCTTTGCACTTGCTGTTCCCTCTGCTCCCAATCACTTGTCCCACATTCCCATAGGGCTCCCCTCTCACTTGCTTCTGGCCCCTGCTCAAGGCCACTCCCCAGAGAGGCTGCCCCTGACCACCCGGGCAGAAGAGCCCCCTCCCCTTTTCACTGCTTCGCTTCTCTCCTTAGCACTTGGAACCACCCTCAGCGCAGTTGCCCAGTCACCCTGCCTTCCCTGCTGGAATAAAAGCGCCAGGGGGCGGGGCTGGTCTCTTTCACTGCTGAGAACAGAGCTTTGGCACACGGTGGGCACGGGATACAATCGTTAGATCCAAGAACATGTGGGGACCACATCATTAGAGATGAAGGGTTACAGGTGAAGGGACACAGCCCTCTGATCTGGTTCAGCTTCATGGTCTGGCAGAAGAGGAAGCTGAGGCCACAGAGGGACACGCAGTGGCGTTCCGGGTCTCAGGACTCGAGCTGTGTGCTCAGGGACCCCACCTTCCACGTCCACCAGCCAGTACAAAGCCTCCTGCTCCCGCCTCCGCCCTCTACGCTCTGGTCCCACCCGGGCCCCGCCCACCTCCCACAACGCCACGCCCCTCACCCCATCCGGCCCTGCCCTCCAAGCCGGGCCCCGCCCCCTTTCAGGCCCCGCCCCCACCCTCGTCCCCGCCAGGCCCCACCTGGACCTCTGGCGCTGGAGCTGCGCCCAGGCGAGCCTGCAGCTTCCGCACCATCACCTGCCGCTTCCACTCGGGGATGGGCCGGCCGCGCTCATCCCGCGTGGGCACCAGCCCGTCGAGGTCGCCCGCGGGCAGCCCATCCAGCTGCAGCGCGACCAGGCTGTCCGGGGCGCCCCCCGCTGCCGTCTCCGTCACCTGTGTGGACAGGCAGGTCGTTCAAGGCCCCTATGGGCCTCTGGTCCGGGAGGGAGCGGAGGGGAGGACCGCCCTGGGCAAGCGCAGCTGAGGGAGGAGGGGCGGTGGAGGCTGACCAGGTAGGGCAGGGGAGCTGACCACTGACAGCACCCCCCGCCTAAGTGTGAGTCTTCTGAGGGCAGGGACCCCGCTGTGCCCTGTGGGACCCAGGCACGTGTTGGGAGGCTTGCTGCCTGAAAGAGGCAATCAGAGATACTGCCCAGGGCACGCCATGTGGATGGGCAAACTCGTTTGGGGAACAGTTGCATAGACAAGTTTGGTGGCCAATTCTGGACTGCAGGACTTGTCAGAGCCTTTAATGTGCTGTGTGCACTGTAACTCTACAAGGGGGCAGCACGATGCAGCACTTCCCAAACTCAAAAAGAGCATCTCAGGGGCTGAGCGTTCCCAAGACCCATTCAGGGAAAGGATGGCTGGATTTAAAAGGGGCTGGTGCCCAGAAAGAGAAGGAGTGGGCCGCTGGGAGCCCCCCGAGGAGGAGAGCAGTGGGCGCCAGGCCCACCCTTCCCATGGACTGATGCTTCCCTGTACCGTGACAGCAGCATCTGTCAGGATGAGGGGCTTGGGCCACTGGAACCCCCTGGAATCAGAGAAGTGTCCCTCGTCTACTATGATGGGGAGACAGGTTGCTTCTGGCCTTGGAATCTCCATCTCCTCAGATGCCAGCCAGTCACCCCAGGGGCCTCCTGGAGGAAAGGGCCTGGCTGCCCCAGGAGTGACCTGGCTGGGGCCCACATAGGAGAACACGGTGAGAAGCCAGCCGGGCTTTGGCTGGGGTGCCTTGGGAGACAGGGATACGGCGGGGGTTCTCACCATAGGGACGGCTGTGGCACCGGTGGTGACCCTCGGGGGTGCTGTGCGGGTCACGTGCTCCCTCGGAAGAGGCTGGTCAGGCTGGCCGGGCCAGGCTGGGCTGAGAGACGCTGCCACTGGAAGGAAGGGGCAGCTGGAGTCAGAGAGGTCGGGGGATGGGGAGCAGAGGACCCCGGACCTGGGGCAGGACCGGCCTTCCTGAAGGACCACTGGACTTGGAGCCAAAGGCCCAAGCAGCTCCCTGCCAAGTGCCCTGGGACCTGGGCAAACTCATTCATCCCTGGCATTCCAGAGGTGTCCTTGGAGCCCCCTCCAAGCCCTGCCGGTTGGGGAGCCTGCATTCCACCCACCTCATCCCATCCCATGGCCCGCCCCCCCTCCCCAGCCTCTCCTGTAGCCTAGAAGGAGCTAGAAAGGGCATAGGGTTCCGTGGTCTGGGGATCTAATGCAGCCCCATCAGACCACAAACCTGTCCTTTCACCGCTCTTCCCTCCACTAAACACACATGCACGCACACACGCACGCACACGCACACGCACGCACGCACACACACACGCGCACGCACGCACGCACCCCTACGTGTGACTGTATAACTACAGCCCATTCCATGAAGCACGCTGACCTTCCCTGCACATGGGGCCTGCAGACATTTTTCATGCTATTCCATTGCCGTTTCATTTTCATAAGTGCTGTCACGGTTCCCTAATGGGTGGTGACCGCTCCCCCGCCCCCTGCTGGAATCTCAGGGAACAGCAGCGGACTCGGAGACCCCTTCAGACACAGCCTCTGATTTCCCTCTGCACAGGCTGAGGCCCAGAGAAGGGAGGAGGCTGCCCGAGATCTCAGCGGCAGGAGAGTCAGGCCGCGGGGGCTTCAGGGCTCACAGAGAGACGCCCGAGGGCTGGGCAGGAGGCTGTTTAATTGTGGTTATGGAGTTTGTCCTCACTTGAAAAAGGCAACAGGACAATAAAGGAATCCTGGAAGAGCGGGGGTGCTGGCTCACGAGAAGGGGTGGCCCCGGCCCTGTCCTCAGTGTTCTGCGTGCCCTGCTGCCGAAGCTTCTGCTCCCCACCTCCCCCCGGCCCCTTCAAAGGACCTCGGAAGTGAGGCCAGAAAGGCCCGCTCCCAGCACGCACAGCCCAGGCCAGCCCTCCCTGGAGACGTGTACGCACCAGCGGGATCCCCGACACCTGGGCCCCCTCTTCTTCCATCCTCCAGGGAGTGCCTTGCAGCAGACAGCGGAGGAGGGGGGAACGGCGGCGGCGGCGGGGGCGCCATCAGGAGTGGCACCTGGGGGCAGACAGGCCTGGTCACTGGGAGGCCCAGGTCGGGGTGGGAGGCATCCAGCAGGCTAGCCCTGGCCCGGTCTCCCTGGGGCTGGGGCTGTGCATCTGAACGGAGCTCGGAGAGGTAAGTTTGCGGGAGTGAGGGGCAGCGCCCCTAGCGGTTCTGTCCACCCCTCCACACTGGTGAGCAGCGCCCCCCAAACATACCCACGCACTTGTCTGAGAGCTGCCACCCCTAGGTGAACCCCTCATCTCAAGGCCCGGCTCCCTGTGGAGGCAGCTTAACTCAGCGGCTCTGGGCTCTGGGTCAGGGTCTGGTGTCCCCCTCGTGCTCACTCACCACTCCTTGGCCTTACAAGAGACACATGCACACTTGCACACACACACCCTCCCTGACTGTCCCCTGACTGTGCTGAGACACACTGCCTGAACCTGCCCCCTCTCTCAGCCCTGGGCATAGGGGAAACCACAACAAACTTGCAACTCTTCTCAGCCCCGTAAACAGTGCGGCCGTGTGACCGCGCGTCAGAGCAGAGGCGCTGTGCCCAGGACCCACCATGCAGTGTCTAGGCCACTTTCCCAAGGGCCACCCGGAGACAGAGACCACCAACATTGGTCCCCGGCAGCCTGGGGTCAGGGAGATCCATCAGCCCCAGTCTGGGGCTGCAGGGGCACCCGCATTTCAACCCCATGTCTGCCCCCGGTCTGGGGCGAGGCACAGACCTGGCCTTGACCATCTCCCCTGCCCCCAAGCGCTGACTGGTGGGCAGCCGGAAAGAATCCTCGACCTGGAGGTGCCACTGCCCCCTGCATCCCCCCAGCTGAGGCCTGCAAGGTCTCAGCTTTTGCATCTGGCCAATGGGAGCCAAGAGTCGAGACTGGAGCACGCAGGCTGCTGTGAGGCCGCAGGCGGTGCGTCCCTCCCCAGGCGGCAGAGAAGTTCTCCGGGAGGACGCTGAGCTGTCCTCCAAGGACTCCAGAGCCGGGCTTGCTGCCTTTTGGTTTAAAGCTGAACGTCAAAAGGCCGGCCGTCTTTCAGATGACGTGGCTCCCGGCTGAGCCAGGATGGCCTGAGAGCACATGGCCACCCCAGCTCGGGTCCCCAGCAGGGAGGGCCGCTCACGGCGGTCTCTCTGGGCACCCACCACTGGCTGTCAGACCAAAGCGCGTCGCCCCGCTCCCTCCAGTGGGTAGCTGCGGTGGAAGGTGGCCTCAGGGCTGCCAGGCGGGGCAGAGGGGCTGGTTCCAGCCCACAGCCCCCAGGCGGGACATGTGGTTTGGCGCAGGTGTCACGCATGGGTGGCTCGTGCTGCAGCTCTGTTGAAGGTTCTCCAGTCTCTGTCTTGAAATTCTTAATCAGTTGTTAACAAGAAGCCCACGTTTTCATTTTGCACTGAGCCCTGCACGTGATGTAGCTGGAGCTGCAGGGCCAAGTCTCCCGGCCACGCTGAGTGTCCCCTGGCTCACCTGTAGGTGGGCCCTGTCCCTCCCGCAGGCGTTAGGTGGCCTCCCCAGCCTGGGGGATTCCCGTCAGAAGAATCCCCGGCTCTGCAGCCACTGCCTCGGGCCCCTCGGTCGCATTCCCATCCAGGACCCTTGGCCAGGCGGAGCCACGGGGAGGGGAACACAGCCCGACCCCTTATCTGCCACCGCCCTGCACCTCATACCTCACTCTCTGCAGGAATCTGTGCCGAGAGCCCAGGAGCCCTGGTCCGACAGGGCAGGGAGTGTCCGCCAGGCCCCAGCCGGGAGGACCTTCAGAAGCAGGTGCTGGGCTGTGCGCACAGGAAGCTGTTGGCTGTCCTGGACCGTCGGGGGCTGTCGCAGCTGCCGCCCCCAGGAGCTGGAGGCGTCGCATTAATATTTGAAGGCTGAGGTGTCAGGTGGCCCGGCGGGCTTGGGCTGGGTGTGGGATCCCTTACCACTGTGCCTTAACCCTCCGCAGCGCAGGGGCCAGGGGAGCGGACCCTCGGGAGAGGTGGGGGAGACCTGAGATCCCTGGTCACGCAAGAAGGGACCACCCAGATGGGCTGGGTGTGGGATCCCTTACCACTGTGCCTTAACCCTCCGCAGTACAGCCCTCCAGGCACAGATGGGGAACCCAAGACTCAGAGAGGCAAGGGGCTTTCTCAAGGGCCCACAGCTGGGACGGGGCAGAGCTAGACCAGAATCTTACTTGAGACCCCCCTCTTTGCTCCTTCCAGGACTGAGAGCCCCTCGAATCGCTGCTCCTTTCGTCCAGGGGCATCAGCAGTGGAGGAAGAGGCAGGCGGGCGGGTGGGGTCTCTTGCGCCCCTACCGAAGATGCAAAGCCCTGACCGCGCTTCACCCGCTCTTCCTCTGGGCTGCCTTTGCACGGGAGGGACCCAAAGGAGGAGCAGGCTGCTCGCCGACTGCTGCAGGACACGGGCCTTCCCAGGCTCAGGGGTCCCCGCCTGTGACACAAGTGTGTGCGCGCAGCAGCCATCTGGGCCCCTATCGGTCACACTGGGACTTGGAGGCGGGAGGGGATCCGACCAAACACGACGCTTTCTCCCTGCCGTGTCTCCGACCTAGGAATCCCCTGTCTTCTTCCAGCGTCCGCAAGGCAGGAGCCCGTTGGCCTAGGAACTTTATGCAGGGTCGAGTCAGACCCCAGACCCCACGGCTGGCACTGACAGTCTGATGGGCAGAGCAGGGCTGAGTCCCAGGTGGGCCCCGGGCCCCTGCACAACCAGGACAGGGCTGTGAGGCTGCCGCAGTCTCCCCTGCTCCCTGCCCCTGCCTGGGAGCCCGCAGCCCCTCCCCGCAATTGAATCTGCTCTGGGGTTGAGGGGCAAGGGCTTCCCAGTCCCTGCGGAGTGAAGGGCTCAGCTGGGGTGGCTGGGGCCCTGTCATTCCGGGGAAGATGGAAGAGGCAGGAAGTTGGCCCAGGGCCCAGGGGGATGGACTTGGCGCCAGTACAGTACCCACAGCCTGGGAGACCTCAGGCCACCTGGTCCCTGAGGCTGGAGTCTGCTCCAACCCTCACCAAGGAGAAGCCTTGCGGAGTCACTCAGCGTCCCCCAGGCCTGAGTTTCTCTGCCTTTGCTGGGAAGGGGAGGGGTTACTGAGAGCCCCCGGCAGGGCCTGGCACACGTGACACTCAGACCTCTTTGCTGTTGTTAGCACGGTGTCTTGATGATCTCTGAATTTCAGCGGGGACGGGGTCGGCTGTGGTGTTTCCCAGGTGACAGGAGTATCCACATCCCCGTGTCCCTCATTCAGGCCCTGGACACTAACCGAATCTACGAGGACCCGAGGGAGTGGCAGATGCTGGGTCCCGACGTTTGGGATTCTGACAGCTGGGCGTGTGCTGCCCCCAAAGGGGGCTGTTGCCCTAAGGTTGGCGGTCAGCTGGCCCTGGGCTGGTGCCCTTCCCACGGCCTGGTGTCTCCTTTTCTGTGTTTTTGATGAGATTTGAGCAGCGCCATGCCTGCCATGCATTATACATCGAGGACAGCTGTGGCGAGCCGGGTTACAGGCCTGTAATGCCACCCGGGCCGAGAAAATCATGACCCACAGATGGGCGACAGCTGAGATTCGGTTACTGGCTGCACGGCCAGGCCCCGCCCCTCCCTGGGGGAGGAGACTGCTCAGGGGAGTCCCTTGCCCTCTCTGGGCCTCAGTTTCCCCATCTGTAGAAGGAAGGGGTCCTAGGGCCCTTCTGGACCAGGGGAGGGAAATTAGCACCCGCCGTGTGCTCAAGGCACACGTCTACCGGCCAGCAAGCCTCCTGAGTTACATTATACAGATGAGAACATCGAGGCTCACAGACGCTCAGAACTGGGGGTGCCACCCGGCCGGGAAGACTCGCTCCAGCTCTGGTGAGCGCTGAGTGCCGGGCTGGGGGCAAGCTGAAGGGCTAGGCTCCCCCTCCTGGGCCGCTACTCCTCACTGTTGCTGCCGTCCAGCGTCTCACTCTAACCTGGCTCTGCAGCCAGGAGCCCAGCTGCCCGGCCCACTCCTTGGGGGTCAGAGAGGCCCAGGCCCTCACTGTGCAGAGGGGTACCCCAGGCCCAGGGGCTGGCAAGGCTTGGTCAAGGTCGAGGTGGTGTGGCCGAGGCAGGGCCTGGCCTTCCCGAGCCTCGTGGAGGCCCCGCCATGGGCAGCGGGTGAACCCAGGCCCTGCGAAGCCTCCCAGGAAGGGGGCGCCTCCCACAGGGCAGGGCTCCGTTCCCCGTCCAGCCGTGCCCCGCAAGGCTGCCTCTCCTGGGACCCACGGCTCCCTGGGGGCAGAGGCAGGCGGCCGTGTGGAGAGGAAAAAGATGACTTTCAGCACCTCCTCTGAGCCCGACACAGGGAGAGGCCACGCGGGCGACCTCTGGATATCGTGTTTCCATCAATACTGCATCAGGCGCGCAGCTGACAGCCTGCCGTCTGCGGGGCCGGGACTGCCGGTGAGGCGGGGGCTGGCGGGGAGCAGTGGATCTCAGGGAGGTGGCCCAGCCTGCCCGCTCTCCACCACCGCAGGCGGGGCACGTGGACGGGCTGGACGCCGCGGGCCAGAAGGCCGGGAGGGGAGGCTACACAGACAGGCCAGCCCGGCTTGGGGAGTCCTGAGCGGAGGGGATGCTGCCTTGTATCCTGTGGCGACACCAAGGAGGCCACCAGGACCAGGCGAAACCACAGGAAGCCTGACATGGGCTGGTCCCCAAAACCCTGGGGCTCAGGAGAGCGCCCAGAGCCTCCACCCCCCTAGGAGAGCTGGGCACAGTGGCCAGGAGGGGCTGGCAGATGTGCCAGGACCTGGGGATGGAGAGCAGGGGGCAGAGACCCTGCTTGGACAGAAGGCTCAGCCGTGGGCACGGCCGTGTGGGCTGGGGACAAGCGGGGGACCCCAGCCAGAGGCCCGGCGGCACCTGCTCCCTGGCAGGCGAGCAGCTGCCCACTCTACCTCCAGGCCGGCCCCAGGGCCCACACAGAGGCTGGGGGCCCAGGCGGCCAGGGCATCCCTGGCCGGTGGGCTGCAGAGCTCTGTCCGCTACACCAGGAACCCACTGAGTTCCCGCAACTTCTGGAACCCAAGCCAGAAAGACAACCCTTATCACACAATAGCCAACCGAAGGGTTAGTGAATAATCAGTACATTGATTACTTCAAGCAGTGAGTATAGTCCTGTTTCTGAAACTACGACACCAAGACAAACCAGGACTCCCAACTCGTGTGCCCCGAAGCACCCCTGGCCTTTGACCCAAGGCCGCCTGGGTGTGGCTTTCAGGCAGTGGAGACAAGAGGCTCTCAGATGTGGTCGGGTGAGGACCAGGCCACTGGCCCGGGGCCGGGGACGGCAGCTCAGCCTCAGCTGGTCACAGATGCTCCGGGGGGTGTCCCGAGGGAAAAGGAGGCACGGCAGCCACGGGTGAGACCCGGCGTGGGGGGCGCCTCGCCCCTCTGGGCCTCGGTGCTCTCACCTGAAGGCAGGGCCAGGCGATCCCAGGGACGCCTTCCGAAGGGGCGGCCGCTACAGAAAACTGCGGCACAATCTGTATTCGCCGCCCGGGGCCTGGAGTCAGGGGTGGAGGCCGGGCGGGAGGGCGCTGGCCCTACGCTTCCCCACCGCACACCCGCCCGGCCACCCTCACCTGTCCACTCGCTCACCCGCCTGCCCACTGCTCCACTCATTCGGCACACACGCGTGGCCCGTCACGTGCTGGGGGCTGGGACCCACGAGGCCCTTGCCCTTGCGGACCGAGGCCCGGCGAGGTCACGTGCCCAGGTGGGAGGGCGGGACGAGACTCTCCCCTTCCGGGCTGCACGGGGCTGGCCCGCCTCACTGGGTCACCTCACCCAGGGCCCAGGGCCCTGCTCCCACCCCCGGGGTGTCTTCAGCCTGACACAGCGTCACCCAACAGCAGCCCTGGCCGGAAGCATGGATCCCAGGTCCTAAGTGTGGTTACTGCGGCCCAGGTGGAGGGCAGACCTCGGCCGAGGTCCAGCCACAGCCCAGCCCTGGTCCCGGCTGTCACGGCCCCGGTCGCAGCCCTGGTCCCGGCACCGGCTCAGGCGCGGCCAGGCACGTGACAATGACACCGCGTACGCAGACGGCTCCCCAGCTACCCGGCCGTCAGCGCGGCAGGGGTCTGTCACCCGGCCCGGGGTGGGGGGGGGGGGGCGGGACCGCGAAGCTTACCGGCCGGGTGCTGTCGCGGAGGTACTGGGCGCAGTCGCGGTGGCCGTGGTACTCCGCCAGGTCTGCGGCCGTGTAGCCGTCCTCGTCCCGCAGGGCGGGGTCCACGCGATGGGAGAGCAGGGTCTGGCAGCACTGTGGGGAGGGCACACCCGTGGCCGCACCGCCGGCCCCCCCACCCAGCCCCGAGCTGGGGCACCGAGGCCGTTCAGTCCGCGGCACGGCCTGAACCCGTGCCCGGACCCAGGCTGCCCTGCCCGCGGGCACCGGCATGCCCCTGTCCTGGGTGGGAACCCCAGGCGCTCGCGCTCAGGAGCTCACCAAGGGCCCAGCCGGTCAGTCAGCGACCCAGCCGGATCCTAGCCAGGCAGCCTGACCCCGACTCTGCCCTTGTAGCCCTTGCCTCGGGTTCAGATACGGAGCCGGGTTCCATTTTTACAGCGACCTTTGGAGGCGTGTGTCATTTTCACACGAAGAAACCGGGGTGCAGGAGACTAAACACCGTGGCTCCACCCCAGGACTCCGGGCCTGTGCCCTGCCCACCTCACCCTGCCCACTCCTTGGCCTCCGGTCAGGCCTGGCACTCGATGAGCCCCTCTTCTTGGCCCCAAGCCTAGGCGAGCTCTGGGGGCTCCCACCCTCACCCTCTGCGTCTCTATGTCTGAGCTCACGGCTCCACCAGCCACACGCATGCTCCCTCCTCGCTCAAGCCGGGCCTAGGCCCCCTTTTCTCCCTCCTGACTGGTCCTGTGGGCTCGTGTGATGGGAGCTGGGAGGAGAGGAAGGCCTGGAGGCCCAGAAGCTGGGAGGAGAGGGGAGGATGGAGGAGAACAAAGTGAGAGGAGATCCGGGTCTGTGAAGGGCCCTTTGTGAAGGAGGCTGCGATGGGGTACGGGGGGAGGATACAGGGCGCTGCAGAGGCCGGCTGTGCGTCCAGAGCGTGTGTGTGGGGGGGGGTCAGAGCGGAAACGCTGTGGAGCAGGGGCCACCGGAGTGTCAGGCCTGGCCCCAGATGGGCGGGGACGGCAGCCCGGGGGAGGGAGGGGGGAGGAGAGAACTTTCCCCCCGAATGATGGCGATTACTGCTGGCAAACGATGGTGACCTATTTGTGAGCAGAGGGTGGGTGGTTACAGATGACCAAGAGTTAGGTCTGGAAATCCGTGAGGTAGCCGTGCCAGCGGCAAAAACAGGTGGGCAGACGGACCCGCGTCAAGGAGTAGAGAACCAGGCAGGTACCACCAATCCACTCTCCAGAGTCAACGTAAAAAATGGACTAAATGTGAAAGGCACCTTCCTAGAGCATCAGACAGGCAACAAGGAAGTGAGGACTTGGCAGACCAAGCTCAGGACACAAGGAAAATCCCGAGGGATAAGCCCACCACTCAGAACAGCTTTCGCCCTAAGAGCAGGCTGACGCAGAAGAAATGGCTGTAACCAGAGCAGCTGTGTCACAGGCTCACGAGACTAGGGAGACCAGCAACAGCTCAGGGTCCACCGCAGGCTGGGCCTCCGCCTTCAGAGGAAAGGTGAAGCAGGAGCCAGCCTGCCCTCTGCTTCCCATCACGCAGGTGCTCCAGGAATCTCAAGCCGGATTGTGGACTAATATGATCCACGTGTGCCTGTCAGCCAGAAGCAAGTAAGACGTCACCTAAGGCCCTAAATAATGATGTGCAGCATCGAGTCAAACAAAACCAGCAGCACAAGGAAATAAGATACCAGAAACGAGAACCAGAGGACCCAACACACAAAGAAACAACCCACAAAGTCCTGAGAAATAGCAGACCGTAACACAGCTGTGCTCACTGCTTTCAAGGAAGTAAAAACCAAGCTTGAAAATTTAGGCGTGGAATTGTAAATTCTAAAAAGCGGCACAGATTTTAAACCATCAACAAAATGAAAAGACAACCTACGGAATGGGAGAAAATACTTGCAAACAATGTGACTGACAAGGGGTTAATATCCAAAATATACAAAACAGCTCATACAACTCAATATCAAAAACAACCCAATCAAAAAATGGGCAGAAGGGACTTCCTTGGTGGCGCAGTGGTTAAGACTCTGCACTCCCAATGCAGGGGGCCCGGGTTCGATATCTGGTCGGGGAACTAGATCCCACATACTGCAACTAAGAGTTCACATGCCACTACTAAGGAGCCCTCCAGCCGCAACTAAGGAGACCACCTGCTGCAACTAAGACCTGGCGCAACCAAAAAAAAAAAAAGGGCAGAAGACCTAAATAGCCATTTCTCCAAAGAAGACACACAGATGGGCAACAGGCACATGCAAAGATGCTCAACACCACTAATTATTAGAGGAATGCAGATGAAACCCACAATCACCTCACACCTGTCAGAATGGCCATCATCAAAAAGTCTACAAACAAATGCTGGAGAGGGTGTGGAGAAAAGGGAACCCTCCTGCACTGTTGGTGGGGAAGTAAACTGATACAGCCACTATGGAGAACAGTAGGGAGGTTCCTTAAAAAACTAAAACTAGAACTACCATACGACCCAGCATTCCCACTCCTGGGCATATATCCGGAAAAATGAAAACTCTAATTTGAAAAGATACTATCACTTTGAATTACTGGTTTCCTCATTAATTAATGAATTAAATAAAAATGTTTGACACAGGCTCATTTTATAGTTGAATGAAAGTCACGATTACCAGCACTTTTAAAAATTATCCTTTAACATGTGGAATCATTGCAAATTCAGTTAAAAATCAGACAGCTGGAGATGCAAACGTCAGGTTCAGCATTGCCATTGGTGATGTCATTTGCTCAAATAGTGAATAAGTTTTGGTAAAGTGCTAAATAAAACAAAAGTCTATCTTCCCTCAATATATACAGTCGGACCATTCTTGGAAAACTCTTATGTATATTAAAACTATGAAGAAACATTGGTGTATGTGTACATATATTTGAATTTAGGTTCTAAGCTTAGATAATTACATGTACTTGAGTTAGGTTCGAAGCTCAGATAACTATGAACAGGTTTTCTACCTACATACCTGTCCGATTCACTGGGAACTTGCTTGGGGCACAAGACCCTTCCTCACTGTGCAGGACTGTTCTGGAACAGCGGGCTAGCCGGCCTCCCCCACAAGAGGACCCCAATCGTTGTAACAACAGAAACAGCCCTGAAATTTCCCAAACCGACCCCTCATCTACTGCAGATATTCTCTGGCTCTCGAATCCTTGCTCACATACTAAGCAAGTGCTCAATAACTCTTTGTTGAATGAGTGTCTGCATGAAGGAAAGCGTGGACATGAATCGTTGACCATTAAAGACTCTAAAAAATTACCCAGCACAGAAAGTCGACAGAGGCAATCGTCTGCTCGGAACGCCTTTTTGGGGACTCACAATACTCAATAAAAGTTCTCTCTTGAATTAGCGGCAATGTTAAGCTAGGTGGAGAACTACAACGAGTTTTAACTGCATATCTAAACCTTGAAGGGACCTCGTTTACACCTGTCTTCTGCTGTTTCCTCTTCAACCTCATCAGCAAAGCCCCAGACCACACCCCATCTTACGGCAACTTCCCGGTCCACAGCGAGCCCTCCTCCAAACAGCCAGGAAATCATATGCCCTCTTCTCGGGATCCCACAGCAGCTCCCAAATGGCTCCTTACACAATATTAAAACTAGTCAAGGTCTTCCACCACTGACCTCTCACTACAAGCCCCAGCTTCTACTCTCCACTCTGTCCTAGCACCCTGAGCGCTTATAACCCTCTCTCCCTTGCTAGAAACCCTACTCCTTCCGACATTCACTGCTTTAAGAATGACCGTCTTCCAATAAACTCTGTGTCAGTAACGCAAAAAGAAAAGAACGACCATCTCTATGAATTCTTTCTAGATTCGCTCAGCTAACGCTACTCACATAGGTGGCTCTCAAATTTGACATATGTTAGAGTCACCCGGGGAGCTTTTTTTTTTTTTTTTTTTGCGGTACGCGGGCCTCTCACTGTTGTGGCCTCTCCCGTTGCGGAGCACAGGCTCCGGACGCGCAGGCTCAGCGGCCATGGCTCACGGGCCCAGCCGCTCCGCGGCACGTGGGATCTTCCCGGACCGGGGCACGAACCCGTGTCCCCTGCATCGGCAGGCGGACTCTCAACCACTGCGCCACCAGGGAAGCCCTTACCTGGGGAGCTTCAAGAAGTCCTGATACGTGGGCTCCCTAGGACCAATTAAATCAGAATCGCTGGGGTAGGTGGAGCTCAGGTATTAGAATATTTTAAACCTGTTCTGGAGAGTCGTAGTGCGCAGCCACCTTTGAGAACCATTACACCAGTGCTATCTACCCCACTTAAAATCCTAAGCAAAATGTTAGCAAATTAAATTCACCTGTGTATAAAAGCGATCTTTTTCATGACCAAATTGAGTTTACTCCAAGAATGCAAGGTTGGTTTAACATTTTAGAGAGTAATCAGAGTAGAAAGCAAGGTCTTGAAGAGACAGTTGCACACCCATGTTCACTGCAGCATTATTCACAATAGCCCAAAGGTGGAACCCAAATGTCCACTGATGGATGAATGGAGAACGATAACGTGGCATAACATACCGCGGAATATCATTCAGCCTTATAAAAGAAAGCAAGCCTGATACATGCCACAACATGAATGAGCCTTGAGGACATTATGCTAAGTGAAATAAGGCAGTCACAAAAAGATAAATACTGTATGATTCCACTTGTATGAGGTCCCTAGGGTAATCAAGCTCATAGAGACAGAAAGGAGAATGGTGGTTGTCAGGGGCTGGGGAAGTGGGGATGGGGAGCTGTTGCTTAATGGGTAGAGACTTTCCGTTTTGCAAGATTAAAGTTCTGGAGATGTGTTGTACAACAATGTGCATATATTTACACTTCTGCACTGTACACTTAGAAATGTTTAAGACGGTCAATTTTATGTGATGTATTTTTTACTCAATTAAAAAACCAAGTAATCAGTGTAATTTGTGACATAAGAAAGACTGAGATACAGCAAAACAAAACACATACTAAACTCTCATCATCCCCCACTGGGGGTGCGAGGGCACCAGCTCATGATTCTGAAGTTTTGTTTTGAAAGGGTAGGGGGGGAACTGTCACAGCTCGGGGGAGCCTAAGGGGACAAGATGATGAAATGTCACGTGGTGTCATGGAAGGGATCCTGGAACAGGAAAAGTACATCAGGTGAAAAGTAAGGAAACCTGAATGAAGTATGGACTTCGGTTAGTAATATTGTATCAATTTTGGTACATTAATTGTGACAAAGGTACCATGCTAATGTAAATTGTTAATAATAGGGGGAAATGGATGTGAACTCTGTGAGAACTGTCTGTACTAGTGTCTCAATATTTCTACAAATCTAAAACTCTTCCAAATTATTCTAAAATAGAATTTATTGGGGCTTCCCTGGTGGCACAGTGGTTGAGAGTCCGCCTGCCGATGCAGGGGACACGGGTTCGTGCCCCGGTCCGGGAAGATCCCATGTGCTGCAGAGCGACTGGCCCCGTGAGCCATGGCCGCTGAGCCTGCGCGTCCGGAGCCTGTGCTCCACAACGGGAGAGGCCACAACAGTGAGAGGTCTGCGTACCACAAAAAAAATAAAAAATAAAATAAAATAGAATTTATTTTAAAACGGGGTGTGGCGTGGGGTGGGAATGAAGCATTATCCTATATTTCCTGGATGAATATATTTCTGGAATTGCTAACAGATTAAGACCCAACAGACAAATCAATAATGTGTGGACTTTGCTTCGCTCCTGATTACAGCACAAGCAGGGAAATGGATATTAGATGGCTACTAGACAGACTGGATATTAGAGGATATTAAGAAATTATTGGGGGCTTCCCTGGTGGCACAGTGGTTAGGAATCCGCCTGTCAATGCAGGGGACATGGGTTCGAGCCATGGTCCGGGAAGATCCCACATGCCGCGAAGCAACTAAGCCCATGTGCCACAACTACTGGCCCTGCACTCTAGAGCCCGCGAGCCACAACTACTGAGCCCACATGCTGCAACTACTGAAGCCCACGTGCCTAGAGCCCATGCTCCACAACAAGAGAAGCCACCGCAGTGAGAAGCCCGCGCACCGCAACGAAGAATATCCCCCTCTCGCCGCAACTAGAGAAAGCCCGTGCACAGCAACGAAGACCCAACGCAGGCCAAAAAATTTAATTAATTAATTAATTTTTTAAAGTAGTCTAAAAAAAAAATAAATAAAAGAAATGATCAGGAATTATTTTTAGGCGTGATAATGGTTTGAGGCTGTGATAAGAAACAAAGGGAGTCTTCGCCTCCTGGAGAAGTCCACTGAAGTATTTATGGAGAAAAAGATGTGCCTTCTCTGACTTGCTGTTAAATAATAGTGCGGTGGAGGGAGTGGCCAAGAGAGGCCAATGAGCTGAGGCACGAGGCTCTGCTCTTGTGTGTTTAGAGTTTTCGGAGCAGATTGAAGAGGAAAGCAGCTGTCAGCCTTGAGGCCTGAGCTATTTTATTTTCGCATTAAGGGAGGGTGGGAGGTGGTGGTCTCTTGGCTTATCGGGTGGGCTTCTCGGGCTCCTATAGACTATTTCACTTGAAAAAGATGCTGCTGCTTAAAAATAGAGTTTTTAGAGCGCTGTTCCAGCCACCCTCCCGATTACGGAGCCGGAGGCTGGGAGACGGGCGGCTGTGGCTCAGGGCTCTTCAGGCCACCAACCGCCTGTGGGGACTGCCCTCCCCGCCTCCCACCCTGTCACCTGCTCAGCTTCTTCTCTTGTGTCCAGGACAAAAGGGATGACTGTAGGGGTAACTGCAGGCTCTTCCTCTTCTCTGAGGATTGGCCTGGCCCGGACTGAGGTTCACGCCTGCCCTTCCCCTCCCTCTAGATAGGGGCGGATTGGGGGCATTGAGCCAGGGAGGGCTGAGTGGTGGCTTGCAGGGGTGAGAGGAGGGGGGCTGGGGTGGAGGGGTGGTGGGGTGGAGGGGTGGAGGGGTGGTGGGGTGGAGGGGTGGAGGGGTGGTGGGGTGGAGGGGTGGTGGGGTGGAGGGGGGCTGGGGTGGAGGGGTGGAGGGGTGGAGGGGGGCTGGGGTGGAGGGGTGGAGGGGTGGTGGGGTGGAGGGGTGGTGGGGTGGAGGGGTGGAGGGGTGGAGGGGTGGAGGGGTGGAGGGGTGGAGAGGTGGAGGGGTGCTGGGGTGGAGGGGTGCTGGGGTGGAGGGGGGCTGGGGTGGAGGGGTGGAGGGGTGGTGGGGTGGAGGGGTGGTGGGGTGGAGGGATGGAGGGGTGGAGGGGTGGAGGGGTGGAGGGGTGGAGGGGTGGAGGGGTGGAGGGTGGAGAGCAGGAGGGACCCGAGGACTCCTGAGAGTCAGAGGCAGACAATTTCAGCAGCGCTGCCAGGAGCTGGACTGGGCCTCTTTCTGACTCTTCAGAAGGACCCTGCGCCTTCCCATGACTCTTGGTGGCCGCCCTGTGCTGCATTACACAACGCTGCTCAGGCTGGGCCCCAGGGACACTTTGGGTTCCAGCTGGAAACAGCTGTCCAGAATGTAGGCCCAAAGGGGATACCCGGTTGCACCTCAGTAAAGACTGGCCTTTCCTGGGCCAGGAGCACGTCGCTCCCGACGGCAGATGCAGCAGGCATCCCCGGGCACTGTGGGAATGACACGGGAAAGCCTGGGAGCCGGCATGGGATGAGCTGACTCACTTCAGAGCCCTGCTGGGTGGGGCAGTGGAAGAGTCAGCCTGTGCGCTCCCCTCAGATGCAGCCCTGCCTTTACAGGAGGTCAGTGGGCAGGTGATGCCGGTGCGGGGCCAGTGGCTGATGGCCAGGTCTATTCCCAGCGTTGGACCGTAAATATTTGAACACCATCCCTGCCTACTCTGGATTTCTGGATGCTGTTTCCTGGGAACTGGGCCACAGGAGCCCCCAAGGTCTATCTGGATCATAGCGAACCCGCCAGGGCTCTGCTCCCAGGCTGCTCACATCGGGGGCCAGCAGCTAAAAGGCCCTCCGGGGAGGACCGGCAGGAAGACCACTCCCTGAGCGGGAACCTGGGGAGTCTCTGTGCTAAGGGAGGGGCCGAGCGCACGGATTTTGTTCCCCGCTGGGTCAGAGCCTGGATCCTGGGCAAGTGACTGGCCCTCTGAGCCTCAGTTTACCTGTCTGTAAAAGGGGACTAATCACATCTATTCTACAGGGCTGTGGTGAGGGTAAAATGACTTATTCATAGGAAGCCTTCCAGGACTGCTGGCTCTCGGAGGCCCCCCAGCCCCACCACGCACCCTTCCCCGGCCCCTGCCTCACCTCCATTTGCCCGCTCTCCGCTGCGTCATGGAGAGGGGTCCCACCCCAGGAGTCTCTCATGACGGGGGCGCCCATCAGCAGGAGCCGGTCTAGAATGGGCGTGTGGCCGCCTCGAGCGGCAAAGTGGAGGACGGTGGCCCCCTCGTTATCCCGCGCCGTCAGGCCGATGTCCGTGAAGGTGACCTGAGGGACGAGGAGGGGGGATGGGCCAGCTGAGGCTGGACGGGGGTGACCACTCCTACCTCGGGGCAGGAAGCCCTGGGACAGAGCTGCCTCCTCTTGGCGCATCCCGGGCAGCATGGGAGGAAGTGAGCTCGGTGATTTTGCTGGGAGACTCCACGGTCCCCAAATCTGCCCCAGCCCTGACCGTAAGCTGAACACCCCCAGGGGCTGGTTTCACACATCAAATAAAGAAATGCCTTTGGGCGGCACCTAAGGGACAGTAAGCAGATGTTTGCTGATGAAGGGAGGGAGGGAGGGAGAGAAAGGACATCCTGGCACCAGGCCTGTTTGTACCCTATCACGTCTCCAGCACGAAGATGCAGGGGTGCTGGGAGGCGGGCCCTGAGCAGCCTTCCTCATGGTGGACCCAAGCCTGGTCACCCTGCGGCTTGGGCCCCGTCCTGCTGGCAGCCACATGAGTGACTTCCGGCCAGCCCTCCTCACGGGCCCTCAGCTGCCCCTCTGTGAGGGCACCAGTGGGCTCTGGTCCACGGCACCCGGCCAGGCCCGTGGGCACGCAATGGACTGCGTGCACCGGGGCAGCCATGTGACAGTGAGACGTCAGGGGCTCTTCTTCTGCCTTCCTGATAGAAGGGGCTGGTGGATGTGGCCTCACCCCCTTTTCTCCCTCTTCCTGCCTTGAATGCGGCCAACTCTCACCATGAGGGAGAGGCTGGGAGAACAGCAGAGATGTGACCCAGTGTCAGCGGCCTCTACGTGGGAGGGACAACCTTTCAGTGGCTCAGTGCACTGGTCACTGCAGCCAAACGTGTCTGTTAGAAAAAGGCCAGTGAGCCGGGAACAGAGACCCTCCCCTCGGCCAGCTCCCCGAAGGGAGGGGGCGCCCAGCGCTGGGTGGGTGAGCCAGGCTGGACGCCGCCCCCTCCCCTCTCGGTCCACCCTGCAGGAGGCGGGGCTGGGGAGTCACATCTGGAAAAGCCTTTCTGGCTCTGGGACCCCGTGGCCCCAGCTGTTTCTCGCGGGATGAGCCCCTGTGGGGCTCCATGGGGCTCGGTGGACATTCTTCCCTCCTGCCCACCCTCCCCCTGCTCCTGGGCACCCCTGCTGCTCCGAGCTGCTTCTCCTCGCCCTGCACAGCCCACTGGCTCACTCCCACACCGTGTGCTGAGCACCTGCTGCGATGGTGGCCCTGCGGCCAGAGATGACCAGGACTCAGGCTCCCGCAGGGCGAGGAGTCCAGGTCTGGGGACAGGCACATTTCTGGGAGGCCAAGATCTGAACTACAGTGAGGGGACATAAGGACAACTCCACCCAGCGGCCCGGGCGGGGCCGAAGACGGGAAAGTTAGTGCAGCAGGAGCCGCAGAGCTTTCTCCTGTGAGAGTAGCTGGCCGTGTAGGAGGGGCTGCAGCAAGGGGGCCTGGGAGGGGACGCGGCCTGTACGAAGGTGCGGCTGCCTGAGGGGCTGAGGCCAGCCTGGGAGATCCAGCAGTGAAGGGAGGCTGGAGGCAACTGCTGGCGGCCTCTGAGGCCAAGGTGAGTGGCTGGAGGCCAGATTCCTTCCCTCCTTCACTCACTCATCAAACATCTCTGGAGCCCTTACTATGTGCCAGGCACAGGGAATGCAGCAGCAGGGCTGCGCCACTGCTTCCTGGAGCGGCTGGAACTTACAGCCTGGGGTGGGAACAGACAACCACCAAGATGAAGGCAAACACAACGTTTATCAGTGTTGGTGCAGGACAGACAGCAGCAGAGCAGGACGGGGAGCTGGGCCAGGTGGCTGCCATCCTACACAGGCGGACAGGGGATGCAGTGGGGGGGGAGGCACACCTGGGGAGCTGTCACCAGGCAGAAGGTGCAGCACGTGCAAAGGCCCTGGGGCAGGGAGGCCGGCCTGCTGGAGGGAGGGCTGGAAAAGCAGGCCCCATGCGAAGGGAGGAAGGTTTTGAGTGAGGAAGGGCTCTCCCTTCTCCACCAGTGACCTGCGTGACCTTCAGAGATGCCAGCAGACCCTGGCGCTCCCAGCTCGCAGCCCTTCAGCGGCTCCCCAGTGCCCCAGGAAAGAGCCCAGGTCCTCCCGGGGCCTTGGTCTGCCTTTCCGCCTCACGCCACCCCACGGGCTCTCCCAACTGTGACTGAGCTGGGCCCCCGCTCCTCCAGGAACCACCCCCTGCCCAGCCACCTCCTGCCCAGCCTCAGTTCTGCCCCTCCCCAGAGAGACCTCTCCACTCTGAGACTTGGCCGGGTCTCTGTGATGGACCCTCAGAGCTCCCAGGCCAGGGTTTTGGTGGCGGAGCCAGGAAGTCCTCAGCCCTGGAAGAAGTGTTGGCGGAAGGCATCCTCCCCAAGCTGGGTCACTCTGTGTTCCTTCTGGAAAGAGGTCTGGGTGACCCTTCCACAGGTCCAGCGGGCAAGAGGGGAGGGGTCTGGCCCTGGGCTCCAAATGGCCAGGGCCAGGCACTGCCTGTGCCAGAGACAGAGCAGCTGGGTGCCACCGACGCTGAGGACTCTTGGGGGAGGGACAGGAGAGCCCCCAGGGGGCCCTGCACACGCCCACCGTCCTGCAGGGGCTGACTTTCAGTCCGCAGCCACCTCCAGTCAAAGCTGGGGGCTCCGGGCTGCACCGCGGGGCCGAGACTGGGCCTGGCATGTGGGTGCTCTGAGCCATGGGCCGGCCCATCTGCTCCCCCAACCACCGTGTGGGTCCTCGGACTTCCTGCGGGCAAACTGAGACCCAGTTTGGGTGTGCCGCGCCCACCCCAGCCGGGAGCCACTCGCTCGAAGGCGGTTCTGCAAGCGAGTTGCCAGCTTTCCCGGCCCTCCCCTGCCCGCGCCCCCGGCGGCCCCTTACCAGCCAGACGACGAGCGAGTAGTGGCCGCGGGCAGCGGCGGCGTGCAGGGCGCTCATGCCGTCGAGGGCGCGCAGGTGTACGTCGGCGCCGCAGTCCTTCACCAGGAACTGGGCCAGGTGCAGGTGGCCCTCCTGGCAGGCCAGGTAGAGCGGGGAGGCGCCGCTGCGCGTCCGCCGGTTCACGCCGCTATGGGGGAGGGAGGGGTTCAGAGGGCGCTCGGCCCGGGGGTCGCGGGGAGCCGCTCCAGCCAAGGGCCCAGAACGGGGAGGGGCGTCCCGGCACCTGGCTGAGCTGTTGCGGCCACCCCGCTTCCCGGCTGAGGTGAGGGGCCCAGCCGGCCACCTGTAGCGTTGCACAGGTTGCGCACGGCGCAAGGGCATGGGGTCGGGGCGGGGGTGAGGTGGGCACGGGCCGCCGGAATCCAGCTTCCCTTTCCCCACCCCCCTCCCCATCAAGATGTGCGCGCCGCCAGGGGTTGGCCGGCAGAGGGCGCTTCTTAGGGGGTGACTAGCCCAGCAGGGCCCGCAGTGGACGGGTCAGGGAACCTCCAGAGCTGGGGGCCTGCTCTGTACAAGGGGCCAGTGAGCAGGGCAGTAGCCCTTCTGTGGTGCCCAGCCCTGGCATCCGAATTCCAGGCCCCCATGTGGATGGACTGGGGCAGGGTCGTCAGATTTCCTGCATCCGGCTTTGCCTCTATGGTGCTGCAGGCCCAGGAGAGTTCTTGGTACCCAGGGCAGCCCCTCCCCAAACCGGACCCACGCCCTGTTGACAAAGACTTCACCTCTAGGTCCTGTGTTCGGTGCCGGTGGGAATGTGGGCCCTGGGGCGGGGGACCTTCCCGTGTGCTTGTGTGTGCTTTAATGTGAAATCTTCCACTTTTCAAATGACAGAAGCTGCTTCTAAAACTGCCGGTCTGAGAGACACTCTGTGGCCGGCCGGGCCCGGGGCAGCTGGTGTGGACGCTCTGGGGAAGATCCGCAGAGGCGAGTCCCGAAGGCCTTTGCCGAGGGGTCGGGATGGGAAGGCCCAGGGACAGGACCACTGTTCCACAGCTGAGCTGTCAGGCCTCGTCCAGGAGCAAAAGTGGGGTGGCCAGGACAGCCAGCCGGCCAACAAGAGGTCCCGCAGAGGAGAAGGCGTGTGGTTACAGAGGCAGGCGGGTTTGGGGGACAAAGGCCAGGTCAGGTGTGGGGCGGACATGGAGTCCCACCCCCAGCCAGGGCAGTAGCCCTGAGAACAGACGGTGGGGGGCAGGCCACGTGCACGGCACCCTAGATGGCCCGTTGTGTGCCCAGGGTATCTTTTGTGGGGCACAAGGGCCACAGCGGTGCCCACGATGGGGAAGGGGAGTCCCGCTGCCCGCTGCCCCCGCCTCGCCATCCACCAACTCCAGGCGGTGGGACAGGGGTTCACAGTGTCAGGAACCGGACAGTGTGGAGGGAGAATTCAGGCCGACCTGAAGGGGCCCCCAAGTCCACTGCACAGCCTCTGCTCCCTTCGGGTGGCTTGAGGGGGCCACCTTCCCAGCCAGGGGAAGCCGGGCCCTGAGACGCCCCCAGGCAGGGCCGGGAGCTGCCTGAGCATATAGAGCGCCTCCTGCTCTGACTGCTGTAGCAGCTTCCTCGCCGTTCTCACTGCCCCCTCCACGCTCCGAGCCTCACCCCGAGCGCTCTCCGCCCGCGCCTTGGCCACAGACTTGTCCCTCCACACTCCCCTCCCCCAAGGCCCGCCTCCAAGGCGGCAGCCCCTCCTCCGCCGCCGCCTTGGTGCGGCCTCCCCAGCACCTGCACCCCCCGGACTGCCCAACAGGCGGCGCTGCGGCTCCTCACCTGCCGTGGGCGGCCGTCAGGAGCTTCAGGCAGGTCAGGTCCCCGCTGACGGCGGCGTGGTGCAGCGGCAAGGCCCCCTCCAGCGTCTCCAGCGTGGCTGCGTGGCCCTCTCGCAGCAGCCACTCCACCAGCACCGGGTGTCCGAAGCGGGCGGCCAGGTGCAGCGGGGAGACGCCCGAGGAGTCTCGGTCCTACGGAGGCACGGGCGGGGCGGTGAGCGGGCGGCGGGCCCGGACCCAGCCCTGCCCGGCAGCACCAGTGCGGCCAGGGCCAGCCGCCCGGCACCACAGCGCCCGGGACCCCGGCGGAGAGCTTCCGCCCCGCCCCTCCGTCCGGCGTGCTCCATCGCGGGGCGTGCGGAGGGAGGTCTCTGGGACTGAGAGGTCGGCGGCAGGGCCAGGATCAAGTCCAGGCCTTCTGGGTCCAAGTGCATCCGAGCTCCCTCCCCTTCTCTGCTCGCAGTCAGAGCGGCTTCCGCTCGCCCAGCTGCGCCCGCGCCGGCCGGTGGCCTGCCCCGTGTCCAGGGCTGCGGCGTCTCTGGGCCTCTGCCCCACCCCCACTGAGCGCCCACCCGCCGGCCCCCGAGTCCTCTTGCCGGGGACCCTATCCACCGTGGGCCTCTGGCAGACCTGGGCGTTCTCCCAGGCACAGAGGTGGCCCCGCTCCCGCCCCCGGGGTTGTGCGAAGAGCCGCTGAGGATGAGGACGGCGGCCTGGAGGCTGTTGGGACGCTCAGGCTGTGACCGCCGAGTCCTCCCCGTCGCGGACCGAGCGGGTCACGATGATGCCCACCCCCCGACTCCGGCCTCTGGGAGGACGTCCTTACACCGTCAGAGCTGGCTCACCGACCTCCCGTGGTCCTTCACCGCGACACGGAGCACCCACCGGGCCGGCAGGAGAAGGGAGAGGCGGGCCCTGAGACTCTTCTCTTCACATCAAGGTTCTCGTCCCACTGCCCCCCACAGCTGCGCCTGTGCTGTCACCCACCGGGGCCCCCGGGCGTCCACAGCTCCCGAGCCCGAGTGCCCACCTTGCTTCTCTTTGTAAGGACCCTTTTCTAGACCCTTCGGAAACAGGCCCACGGATCAGGCCTGATAAGGGCTCCGTGAGATCGCCACTGGCAAGGCCAGGCGCCCCTGGGTGAGACGTGGGGAGGAAGAACAAGGATGGCCACCCAGTGCTGGGCGCTGGGGGACGCGAGGGGGTTTAGGAGGTGCCCACTTTGGGGGCGGAGGGATGTTGGGCAGAGACAGACGCCATTGACTGTGCCGTGGGGCCCGCGTGGTGACTCCCCGAGAGGAACAGCCCAGGGCCGAGGTGCCCAGGGGAGGCCGAGGGCTCCGGATCCGGCTCTTGGCTCACGCCTCCCTCCATCCCCATGGACACGGGTCCCCCCGCGGCCACCGTGCCCGCTCGGCTCACCTGCAGACCGCAGCCCCCTTCGCGCACCAGCCAGCACATTTCGGCCAGGCTACCGGTGGCGGCGGCGTCATGCACCGGTGTGGCCCCGTTATGGGCCCGCTGGTTGCCGGGTAGCTGGGCCCGCTGAACCAGGAACTTGACGCAGGCCAGGTGGCCGGCCCGGGTGGCGTGGTGCACCAGGCCAGCCCCCAGGGCGTCGGTGACCCCCGGGCCCAGGGCACCCGCCTCCAGCAGCCGCTCCAGGGTGGCCAGGTCCCCATCCTTGGCGGCCGCGAGCGCCCGCTGCTCCTCCATCCACCCGGCCGGCTCTCCTCGACTAGCGCACAGGCCCGGGCTTCCTGTTTCAGGCGTGGACGCAGCTCCCGGCTCCGGTTACCTGATAAGCGGCGCAGAGGGCAGATGGGAGGCGGCAGGGGGGTGGGGGGACAGGCCTTGGGGACCGGGCCTCCGCAGCCCAGCCCCAGCCGCTCCCGCGGCGCCCGGAGCTGCGGTGGACAGAGGGCGCGGGGGAAGGGCCCACACTGGGTTTGGGTTGGGGGTGGGCGCTGGCCCGGGGGGCACTGCCCTGTGCTGGCCCACGCCTCCTCCTCCCGTGGAGCGAGGGCTGGGATGGACTTCCCGCGTCGAGCAGGTGTTCACAGTGGCAGTGTCCTTTCCAGAAAGCTGTAGGCTCCCGAGTGTCCGCTTCCCCCAGGCTGGGGGCAGCCGCCCTGAGGGCTGTGCTGGGCCATGGGAGGCCACCTGAGAGACCCTTCTCACAGGAGGGCGGACCCATCCAAGTGGAGCCCTTTCTGGGGACCTTAAGTGTTTGGGACATGTTGTCACCCACCGGGAGCTGGGGGCCTTCCTGGCCCCTGGGAAATCTATGCTGGATCCTGGCCTCAGCTGGCCTTGGAGGCTCCGTGAACCTCTGGACAGCAGCTGCTCCCCAGGGCCGGTGACGGGCACAGGGCCTGACCGAGAGTCTCTGGTGCTGCAGCTAAAGGTCCCGAGTGCATTTTCCAGAGCTGCCAAGCATCTTTTTCCAGACTGTCCTCTTCCGTGGGGCTGGACACCCATAGTTCTTTGCTGGGGGAGTCGGGACACCACAGCCTCTGCCTGGCGGAAGCAGGATGCTGCATGTTAGGGACCTACTTTCTAGAGCTCCCAGAGACACAGTCGCAAGCCAAGTTCCTGAAGCTAAGGCGTGATTATGCATGAGCAGTGGGTCTGACCCCACCCCACTGCCGGCACAGACACACTGTGCCCCCAAGAGAAGCACCCACTAGAAGAACCACAAAATGTCCAAAACAAGCACTGGAAGCTTTTATTAGTTCATCTAATTTCTGACGGTTGTTTCCTCAGAGCCATCACGAAGTTCCTTGCACCTTTCAACCGCACATTACAAGTGTTATTCAATTAAAAAAACCCACTCCTATGTAAATGTCTCCATAGACACGACATTTGATGTGAATCAGACACCACAATGCCACTGTGAAGATCAAAGAATCCTCCCGCAAATACAACTGAGATGGGAGCTGAGCGAGGGATGAATGATTTTCCGCCTTGGGAATGAGCCAGCATCACGCAGGCGCTGCCGCCCGTGACTCTGACGGCTGAGCTGAAACCCTGAGCAAATGATCGAATGGAAGGGACGGGAGGGGCCTGCGGACTGGGAGAGAGGGCGCCCAGTGGTTGGTGGCCCGAGTGACCAGCAAGTGATCAGGAGGATGGGCGGGCCCGGAAGCGGGGGGACGCCCAGCGGGGAGGGGCCTGACCACAGGGGCCCCCACCCTCTGAAAGGGCTTGAGAAGGGCCATGAGGGTGAGGAGGGACTGACCTCTCAGCCAACAGGTGCACAGAGGCCAGGACAGCAGCCAAAAACCAGGTCTCCTATTTCCATGAGAGCAGCTGACAATCAATTATAAATACTAGGATTTTACCTTTCGGATAAAAATGCCACCTTCCAGGAAGGGCGTGCTTACAACAAGCCCGCCCCACTTCCCAGAGGGGAGGGTGGACGCGGCTGAAGAGTTTCTAATCCAACTGGTGCCACTGGGCAGCAGTGACAGGGACAGTCCCACGAGGGCATCTTGTCCTGGGCCCCTCAGCACCGGTGGCGTCTGTGGGCCCAGCAGACCCGCTCCCTCACTGACCAAGGGACGGGAGGGAGCCCGGAGCCCACACGCTCTGGGACAAGAGGAAGACTCCTTCTGGCACCGCCCTGGGCACTAGGCCTGGCCCTCCAGCCGGGCCACCGCCTGCTTCAGGTCCTGCACGACGAGGTCCACTTCGGCCCGGGTGGTGCCGCGGCCCACGCTGAGCCGGATGGCGTTCCTGGCCAGGTCCAAGGGGACGCCGCAGCTCAGCAGCACCGGGGATGGCCTGTGGGGCGGGGAGATGGGCCAGCCGTCAGGACACGGGCTCTCCCGGGCTGCCGCGTGTCCTTGGCCAGCTCCCCACTGGCCACGCACACTCTTTGGCCCACCGTCACCAAGGGCCGGCTCAAAGCCTCCCTGCTCTCCAGCCGGGCCTGCCCTGGCACAGACCCCGACCCCGGGAGCACAGAGGCGGCTGTTGGCCCCTGCACCCGAGAGCCGGAGCCCAGGGTACTGTGGCAACTCCCATCTCCAAGGAGCTAGCGGGCTCGGTTCCTGGAAGGGACGCTGAGCCACACGCGAGGCAGAGGGACGGCCTCCTGCAGACCCTGGAGGCTGCGGCCCGCCCAAGTCAGTGCTGAGTTTGGTCCCGGTGCCCTGGCCTCGAACAGAGGCCTGTTGCTCATCACGACCACAGCTCCGCTCTCTCCAGAGCCCAGGTGGCCGCATCCAGCTCTACTCCCGCCTGCAGGGCCCCCCAAGAAACCGAACCCCCTTCTCTTCCTCCAGCAGGGCTGCTCCCGATGCCCAGGCCCGAGGCTCCACCCTCCCCTCCCGCTTCCGCCCGCTCCTGGCAGGGGGCGTGATCTGAACCCAAATCTGGTCACAGCTCCCGGTTTTCTCGAGGCTGAAGTGGGCGCCCGCAGCCCGGCCCTGCTGCACCAGCCCGCCCCTCCTCCCCGCTCCCCACCTCACGCGGAGCCCTGCTGCCCATCTCCGGGTCCAGCCCGAGGCCCCTGACAGCTGCAGCTCCCACTCGCTCCTCCCGAGGGCCTGCGCCATCTGGTCACTGTCCACGCCCCTGCTAGGTTGCAGAGCTGCCCAAACCTAGAGCCCCGATGCGCCCTGGATGCCGCGGCCAAGTACGTGGAGAGCACTCACCGGTCTCCATGGTCCGAGTGGCACGCAGCCCCCAGGCTGGCCAGCAGCGTCCTGCACTGGGCCAGCACCAAGTGGCCTAGGAGACAGAGCACAGGGCCCCTGAGGTGGAGTCCAGGCGGGGGCTGCCTCTCTTCCCTGCTGCAAGTTTGGACGCTCCCTCCCTCGTACCACCTGATGGAATCCCAGGGCACAGGTCCCTCTGACGGCAGGTGAGAGAAACCACAGCAGGTCCCAGAGGAAGCGCTTCCTCTGCCCCTTGGCTGCAGAAAAGCAGACACTCTTCGGCCTCATAAGACTGGCCTTGAGAATGTGGTACCACCAGCTGCCTGGCAGGACTCGCAGAATCCTGACGAGCTGTCTTACCGAGTAACGTGCTGTCCTGGTAATAATGTCTAACTTGACATCTCCGTTTTCTAAAGGGAGAGACACTGGGAGCTTGTCTGTGTTAAGCTAGAAGGCACTTCCCTCTTCCTTCACAGGCACAGAGATTTAAAAAAATACAATGATGGGAATTCCCTGGCGCTCCAGTGGGTACGACTCTGCCCTCTTACTGCCAAGGACCCGGGTTCGATCCCTGGTCGGGGAACTAAAAATCCCACAAGCCACGTGGCGCAGCCAAAAGAAACCCAAAACATAAACAAACAAACAAAAAAACCCCAACACCGATGACTGCGATTTAATTAAAACGAACAGCCTGTCTCATTTAAATTCACACAGGTCCTCACAGAATATACAGTCTGCCCCCAGAAGAAGGCGGGGAAGACACTAGAGGGAGGAACTGCCCTTCCCACAGCGGGGAGGCCTGGAGAGTTAGCCGTGTGCTTCCTTCCCAACGAGGATGCACTCCAGACCCGGTGACGGCCGCCCCAGGGTTTCTTCGTGGTCCAAACACGCTGCCCCGTTTCTCAGAGTGACCACGAGGCAACGACCTCTTCTTCTAAGAGGTGAAAACTGCCCTTCAGGTCGGCTCTCCCGTGCTCTCGGGGCCACCGTAATCTCCTCCCAGACAAACAGGATGCTCTACACCCAGGACTCAAGCCTCAGGGACTCCGGGCAGCCAAGTCCTAAGCGTCTGGGATACAAGTCGCCCTAAGGCTAATCCTAACGCTAACCCCAAGCCTAGTCCTAACCTGAACCCTAACTTTTCCAGCGGGGAGGCAGAGATCGCGGGAACTAATGAAGCCCACAGATCTGCAATTCAGCCTGACTCTGGGCCAGTTTTCACTTGGTTGCCTCTACTTTCCTGACCCTCATAAAATGTTTTGTAAAAATTGCAGACAAAGATGGACCAACTAGCCTAAAATTCAGTTCACTTTATCTCCATCCCTCACATCTTTGGGGCGGGGCTAGGACCCTGTGAGAGCTGAGCGCCGCTGTGCTGTGTCCAGAGAGAGCCTTAGCACCTGGAGCAGGTCAGCAGCTGTGCCCAGAGCCCCACCACCACAGGACAGTGCCTGGTGGGGTGACCCTGCCCTCGGCCAGTGCCCACGCCTCCCCACAGCTCAAGCTTTGCCCAGCCCAGCCCAGCCCCCAGCCAGGGAGAGCTGGGGGCCGTCGTCACCTTGCAGCCGGGGTCCCTGGATGGAGAAGTTACAGGTGTTGGGGAGTCGCTCAGTGCCTGGAAACTGGCTGTTCAGATGGACTCGCTCACCAAACTCAGCCTGGAAAATGAACAGAATATGTGCAGTAACATCTTCGAAGCCCCCTCCCCCCAACTGCTTGAACTTCAGACTTTCTGGAAAACAAAACCTCACTCTTGGGAATTCCCTGGCGGTCCGGTGGTTAGGGCTCTGCACTCTCACTGCTGAGGGTCTGGGTCCAATCCCTCGTTGTGGAACTAAGATCTCGGAAGCCACACGGGTGTGGCAGGAAAAAAAAAACCTTACCCTCAACACACAGAATGATTATCTTACTGATAAGCATCTACTGATAATAGTCAGGGAGACTGACTATGGAGAGCAAAGTTAACTGGGAGAAGAAACTTCTGAATACATTTGGATCGTCTTCACACAACCCTGAGATACTCCGTCTCTGGTATTTCTGTCACGTGTCTGAGAAAGTCGCCTGGTCTGGAGCCCGCCTTGGGGGTCTCGGCCCCTCCGTCCCCAGAGCTCCGGGCCACGGGCGCTCACTGTCCCCAGAGCTCCGGGCCTCGGCCCCGCCGTCCCGGAGCCCCGGGCCGCGGGCGCTCACTGTCCCCAGGGCCCCGGGCCACCGGCGCTCACCATCCCCAGAGCCCCGGGCCGCGGGCGCTCACTGTCCCCAGAGCCCCGGGCCGCGGGCGCTCACCGTCCCCAGAGCCTCGGGCCGCGGGCGCTCACTGTCCCCAGAGCCCCGGGCCGCGGGCGCTCACTGTCCCCAGAGCCTCGGGCCGCGGGCGCTCACTGTCCCCAGAGCCCCGGGCCGCGGGCGCTCACTGTCCCCAGAGCTCCGGGCCACGGGCGCTCACTGTCCCCAGAGCTCCGGGCCGCGGGCGCTCACCGTCCCCAGAGCCCCGGGCCGCGGGCGCTCACCGCCAGCCTCTCCTCCAGGTAGTCGCGCACAGCCTGCATGTGGGCTTCATAGGCCTCGCACTTCTCTGCCACCAGCTCAGCCGCCTAGGGACACAGGAGGGCCCCTCAGTTACAGTGAAACAAGGGGAGCAAGACAGCTTTAAGCAGCAGAGGTGATTCTCCCCGAAGGCAGACCGGCGACACGGCCTCAAACTGCTCACTCTCTGGAACCTCACAGATACACAGTACGCGCCCACCGTGTGACCGGGGCCGGGATAAGTGCCGAGTACCCTTCACTGGTTAACAGGAATTTACTTTTTCAGGCTTCCGGATACCCCAGGCGCTGCAGGGTCCCTAGCCGGTGACCAAAGGCAATCCCAGTCCTGAAGGCACATCCATCCCAGGGACAGACACACCAGGGAAGAGGTGACCACGGTAGACCGACGGGTGGGCGCCGTGACGGGAACTCGGGGCAGCGGGGAAGGGCATTCCAGGCAAAGGCCCTGCAGGGGGAAAGGCGAGCGCTCCTGGAACAGAGTGAGCGAGGGGGACAGCGCCCCAGAGGCCCCAGGACAGGCGGGATCTGAGCCTAAACACAAGGCAGATGCACGTGGATTTTGAGGAAGGGGTGGGCTGCTCTGATTTGTGTGTTAGAACTGGATGCTACGTGGAGAGTGGATGCGGCGTCCACACACAAGACGGGGATGATCCGGCCTAGAGTCGGTACAAGAGGCAGGTCCTGGACCTCTCGTGGAGACTGAACAGACAAGCCCAGCTGCTGCATCAGGTGCGGGGGACGGGACAGGGCAGATCAAGGGCACCTCCTAGATTTCTCAGCTGAGAGCCTGGGTGGCAGGAGGCACCACGGGGAGAGACGCCAACGATGCAGGAGAGAGAGCAGGACACATCGTGGGCTCAGAGGACACGTTGAGGAAGCAGGTGGGACGTGGACCTCCCAGCAGGTCAGGACCTGCCCTGAGATGTCAAGTCCAAGACCAGAGCACAGGCTGGCATCAGAGCCACGGGACAGAGTGAGCACAGCGAGAGAGAGAGGAGGCACCCAGGATGCTGACGGGTGAAGAGGCAGAGAAGGAACCTCCGGGGGGAGAAGCGGTCCCACAGCTGCAGGAGGTCACAGGGTGAAATGGGGACCTCCTCGACCAGCTTCTGGGGAGCAGAGCAGGTGTCAGGAGAAGGGTAGGGGGTGAGAATGCGTGCGGGCTGCTCTGTGGGGCGGAGGACCCGGGAAGAAGCTGGAGCAGTGAGGACCATGGGAGGCCGGTTTTAAAGGCTGGGGGAGGAACACCCTGGCAGAAGACTGTGAGGGTGCAGGGCAGGGGGTGGCCGCAGGGGGGCGCCTTTCTTCAGTCGGCACACGGGGAAGGGGTGGAAGGCAGCATAGAGACCTTGACTCGCCCCAGGGGGGCCAGGACACACCTCCCGGGGAGAGGGGGGGCGTGTCCCGAGCCAGACCACACCGAGGAGGGCCAGGCTGAGCAAGGGGAGGGGGCGACAATGGTGTGCCACCCCTCCAGTGACAGCAGGGTCAGAGGGCCCGGGCACAGGTGCAAGCCAGGAGCGAGGAAAGGGTCATGGCTGCAGAAGGGAGCGGAGGGGCCTGCCGCTGCTGCGCCGCCGTCTAATCCTCATCAGGAAGATCTTGAAGAAGCTGCCCCTCTGTCACCGTCTCGGGGGGCGGGGGTAACTGGACCCAGGGGAGGAGCAAACCTGTGGTGATGACGTCATTGCTTTTAATATTAGAAGAGACTTGAGAAAAGATGCTTCCCTTTTAAATGCTAAGCGTATGAAACCCACTCCACATTTCTTAAACAGCACATCTCCAGGTTGATAAATACCATTCAAGGTTCCTCTTATGTTGGTCTGCTTCTTGGGATCGTGAACGTGATCTCTCCTAAAGCCAGGAGACCTATTAAAGCTGCTGGGAAACTGATGTGAGATCGTAGAAAATATGCGCTCTGGCCTCCGCCCTGGACCGGGCACGGAGCTCCTGAGACCCTTGGGATTTCCTAAGCAGGAGGAGCAGCCTTTATTCTAATATTCTGGCTTGGGCTCTGCTTCCTGCTGCCAAGCTCCTAAATCCCTTGGAACTTCCTGGGTGACAGTGTCTTTTGCCCTAATGAGGCGACCCCGGGTGGGCTCCTGGATAGGGGCTGGTCACCGAGTCCTGATTAGAAGCCTAGAATTTTTGTAGAGATGGGAAAGGGGCTGGAAACAGAGTTGATGACTGATCAAAGCCTCCATAGAAACCTCAACAGTGTGGGTTCAGAGAGCTTCCAGGTTGCTGATCACAGAGGTGCTAGGAGGCTGGTGCCTGGAGAGGGCGTGGAAGCCCCTTCCCACATCCCCTGCCTTACACTTCTCTTCCTTCTGGAGGTTCACCTGTACCCTTTATCATATCCTTTCATAATAAACCAGTACTCTAGTTTCTCTGCGTTCTGTGAGCTGTTCTAGAAAATACACTGAACTCAAGGAGGGGCCATGGGAACCTCTGATTCACAGCTGGTTGGTCAGAAGTGCGGGTGGCAGTTGGCATCTGAAGTTGTGGGTGCCCACAACTGAGCCCTTAGCCTGTGGGCTCTGACAGTAACTCTGGGTAGACAGTGTCAGAATTGAATTGTAGGAAGCTCAGCTGGTGCCACAGAATTGCTGGGTGGGGACCCCCAACCCCGCACATCTGGTGTCAGAAGTGTGGTGAGTGTGGCAGTGGTGTGAGAGTGAGGCGGAAACACAGGAGGAAGACATCGATGGACAACACACGGCTTCGGCTGTCCGAGGTCACCAAGGCTTACCTTCCCAAGGCCGGCAATCATCGGGGTGTTCTCTGTCCTGTAAGAGACAAAGGATTCAATCCTATTTCCATGCAAAGCGATTAACAGACATCCCTGGAAGGAATCCTGTCTATCTGAAAGTCAGGTGTTCAAATAAAGTCACACCAACATCTTTCCTAAACAAGGGCAGCTGCCAGCCCCCAAACCCTCGTCATCGCCCAGGGACAGTAGGCGTGGCCCACTGTGGGCAACAACAGTGGGCGTCCAAGTGACAATTCTACCTGGACCCGCCTCCTACCCAGGAGAAAGCCCTCCTCCGACTGCAGGCCCCAGAGCCCCCCTCTTTGGTCTCCCTGCCAAACAAGGTGAGGGTCTGAGGAACTCACTCCCCACTCCGTTCCCTTCAGCTGACGTTTCAGCTGAAGCCTCTCAACTGTAATATGGGATGAATCTTTTGTTACTACATACTTGGGGCGTAGTGTGTGTGTTCAGGGGGGCTGTGCAGGAGGGGACAGGAACACCCCCGAAGACCAGTGGTTCCCATACACTGATGTAACAAACTGAAAAACTACTCTTCGGGTTTCCCTGGTGGCGCAGTGGTTGAGAGTCTGCCTGCCGATGCAGGGGACACGGGTTCGTGCCCTGGTCCAGGAGGATCCCACATGCCGCTGAGCAGCTGGGCCCGTGAGCCATGGCCGCTGAGCCTGCGCGTCCGGAGCCTGTGCTCCGCAACGGGAGAGGCCGCAACAGTGAGAGGCCCACGTACCGCCAAAAAAAAAAAAAGAATGTGTATTTTGCTGTTGTTGGGTGGAGTGTTCCAAACAGGTTGATTAGATCCTGTTGGTTGATGGGTGTTATTGTGTTCTTCTAACCTTAGCCAATTTTTGTCTAGTTGTTCTATCCATTGTTGAGGGAAGGGTGTTGAAGTCTCCATCTATAATTGTGGATCTGTCTATTTTTCCTTTCAGTTTAGTTTGGATTTTTTATTCCTCACATACTTTTCAGCTCTACTGTTTAGTGCATCCACATTAGGATTGCTATGTCTTCTTGGTGGACTGATTCTTTTATCATTATATAATTCCCCCTGCCTCCCCCATCCCCGGTAATTTTCTATTTTCTTTGCTCTGGAGTCTCCTTTATCTCATGTTATATAGCCATTCCTACTTTCCTTAGATTAATGTTAGTGTGATACACTTTTTTCCAACCTTTACTTTTAACTTGCCTCTTGCTATATTTGAAGCAAGTTTCTTATAGACTGCATATAGTTGGATCAGTTTTTTAAATTTTTATTCTGCCAATTTCTGCCTTTTAATTGGTATATTTATACCATTTACATTTAATGTAATTGTTGATGTTCGGGCTTAAGTCTTCCATTTTATTTTTTCTCTGTTTTCTTTTTCCTACCTTTCTGTGGGTTACTTAAACAGTTTTCAGAAGTTCAAGGGAAGAACAGGAACCTTACCTCCTTTTACATCCCTTTACCCTCCCCCCATTCATAATATAATTATCTTAAATATTTCTTCCACATACATTTTGAAACACATCAGACAGTGCTATGATTTTTGCTTAGGCCATCAAACATAATTTAGAAAACTGAAGAGAAGGAAAGTCTATTTTATTTACCGTTTTTTTTTTTTTTTTTTTTTTTGGTACGCAGGCCTCTCACTGTTGTGGTCTCTCCCGTTGTGGAGTACAGGCTCCGGATGCGCAGGCTCAACGGCCATGGCTCACGGGCCCAGCCGCTCCGCGGCATATGGGATCTTCCCGGACCAGGGCACGAACCCGCGTCCCCTGCATCGGCAGGTGGACTCTCAACCACTGCGCCACCAGGGAAGCCCCCTATTTACCCATATTTTTGTTTACCATGCTCTTTCTCTCTGATGTTCCAAGGTTCCTTCTTTTACTGTTTCCTTTCTGTGTAAAGAACTTCTTTAGTCATTTTTAGCGTAGGTTTTCTGGTGACAAATTCTGTTAGTTTTCTCTTTCATCTGAGAATGTCTTGATTTCCTCTTCGTTCCTGAAGGATATTTCTGCTGTGTTTTTAATTTGGTTTGACAGTTCTTTTCTTTGAGCACTTGAAAATTTTTGCATACTTTCTCTGGCCTCCATGGCTTCAGAAGAGTAATCTACTGTCATTCAAATTATTTTTTTCCTATAGATAAGGTGTTATTTATTCTTTCCTCTGGCTGCTTTCAAGATTTTTCTTTGTCCTTCTTTTATGGAAGTTTACTATTTATGTCTTAGGGTAGATTTCTTTTGGTTTATCCTGTTTGGGTTTTGTTCAGCTTCTTGAATCTGTGGGTTTATGTCTCTTGCCAAATTTGGGAAGTTTTCAGCCATTATTTCTTCAAGTTCTTTTTCATCCCACCCTCTTTCTCCTGTCCCTCCAGGACCTCAACGAAATGAATGTTAGATCTTTTGCTATAGTCCCACAGGTCCCCGGAGGCTCTGTTCAATCTTCTTCCAGTCTACTTCCTGTCTGTTTTTTATATTGGTTACTTCTATTGCTCTTTCAGTTCACTCTTTCCTCTGTTGCCCCATTCTGCTGGTGAGCCTGTCCACTGAGCTTTTTACTTTGGCTGTTGTAGTTTTTAGTTCTAAAATTTCTGTTTAGTTCTTCTCTACATCTTCTTCTTCGCTGACACTTTCTATTTCTTCTGTTTCGAGGGTGTTCATAATTGCTCATTAAAGCATTTTTATTGTGTTTGCCTTAAAATCTCTTATCAGATAATTCTAACATCTTTGTCATCTCAGTGTTGGCATCTCTTGATCGTCTTTTTTCTTTGATTTAAGATCTTTCTGGTTCTCAGGATGATGAGCGATTTTCAGTTGAAACCTGGACAGCCCTATGTCGTTATGAATCTGGATGCTTCTTAACCCTTCCGTATTAGCTGTCTTTTTTTTGACCTTCCTCTGGCAGGAGGAGTGTGCCAACTGACTACTGCCAAGCAGGGGCAGACGTCCAGGTTCCCTCCTCGGTCCGTGTCAACATCCAAGAGGAGAACGCACCTTGTTAGTGATGGGTATGGGTGGAAGCCCAGGGTGCCCACGTGGTCTCCACTGACACCTTGGTGGGGTGCATGACTGTGGTGGGGCAAAAGTCCTGGCTCTTCACTAGGCCCTGTCTGACACAGGCGGGGCGTGGGGCTCTTGTCACAGCCTGTGTGGGTGAAGTCTGGGCTCCCTACACTCCTTTGTGGCACAGGTGGGGGTAGCAGCAGTTTACCATGGTGACGGGCTGGAGAAAAGCAGGTATTGTCTAAAAGTTCTCTGTGTTGCTAGGCTCTCCTTTCCCTGGTCCACTGGCTGGAGAGAGAGGGCTTTCTTGGGCATTTTTCATCAGCCCTTATTGGTGTTTCTGAGTTGCGGGCTTCTTCTGCTCTAATTCTGGAATAAAGGAAGCAAGAGAAACCCTAGGGAACTCACCACATGTTGTCTGTTTCTTCCTCTTGTTATCAAGTTTCTGACAACACGTGTGGTGCTGGTGCCACCTCATTCCCTGGTTAAAACACCCCTGCAGGTCATGGGGACACAGGCGCTTTCAGAGAGGAAACCAGGTGCTCACCCCACAGTCAAGAGAAGGGCAGCACATCTCAGCCGGGGGGCTCCGGCGGCACCTCTTTGGTGGCTGGGCCAAAATAACAAAAGGAACTGGATGCTTTGAAGCAGCTGAAAGAGACTTCCTTCATCTGCTTTGAATCATCCCCAACGAGACTGCAGATCTGTGAGCCCCACGTGTAGAACCAGCCAGTGGAGCCACGTCTGACTCAGTGGAGATGAGAGTGCTGTGCTATCACCGTGCTTCCAAGAGACGGGAGAGCCACTGCCCTACATACAGACAACACTGCCAGCGGCCCAGACACCTCGTTAAACTTCTACCTTACCCTGGCCTGAAATTCCGTTCTTGTCCACCTCCAAACAGCATAGGGTACAGAGGGGTGAGTTCACCAAGCCCTCGGACATAAAGTGCTCCAATCCTGGGGCCATAGAACTGAAAGAAAAGTCAGTCATTTATTCAACAAGAACCTTCTGGGGACCTTTTCCATATATGTATTGAGAGGCCCACAGAGATACTCTATGACGTCAGGCCCGCCTCCTCTGGTCCCGCAGGTGGCCACCCATCCCCACTGCAGACACGCGGGGGTCACAGAAGCCTTTGGGTGGGGGCAGGTGCTGGACTCTGGCCCCCAGCTCGGGGGCAGCAGAGCACCTGCACGGTGCGTGGGAGACTCTGTGAAGGAGAGGGGCTGGAGAGAGAGATGGCCAAGGGCTGTCCTGCGGATGACTCCATGCTCTCAAATCCACATTAGCTAGAAATCTCAAGGGCCCCCATGTCAGGCCAGCACCTCACTCCCTTGGGAACCAGCTGAGGGGAAATTACTAAAAATAATCCAGCTTCTAGTCAGCTGCTGGAAAGATGAGCAAAAGCTTCAGAAGGGTCTTCACTGTTAACTATTTCCCCAGCACACCCTAGAGATGAGGGCTGTGAAAACCACAACCTCACACTCAGAGCCACACTTTTAGTCAAGTTAGAGAGGCCATCATTCTTGAACCCTGCATCTTCCGTCCCTGGGTGCGGGGGTGAGTGGGCTGAGGAGGGGTCTGCACACACTCTCCGTGCTGCAGAGCTCACTCACTCCCAGGCTAAACCCACCTGTGACCTCCACTCCCCCCATCCTTCCCCCGACCCCGCCTCTCCCCCTCCCATTCCCCCCTCCCCCGAAGGCCTTGCCTGGCCTCCCCTCCTACCCCCTATGAGCTGCCCTGCCCAGCATTCCCGGTGGGCACTCAGCCCTCGGCATCCTAGCTCTGCCGGGCTCTCCTCCGAGCTGCCGAGGGCGGGGCCGCGGTCTGCCCATCACCATGACCCAGGGCCTCGCTCGGCATGTGCGCCGGGTGCACCGGTGACGGAGGATGAGCGGGGCCGCGGGCTCTGCTCGCAGGTGAGCCTCCCGGGCATCGAGGTGTCTCCCTGGCAGGAGGGCAGGAAGGCAGACGGACGCACCTTGTGGCCCACGACGGTCAGGAAGTCCACGCCCAGGTCCCGCACGTCCACGCGCCGCTTCCCCAAGGCCTGGGCGGCGTCCGTGTGCACGAGCACCCCCGGCAGCCCGCCCGCCGCCCGCTGCTGGTTCAGGGCTCGGACTCGCCGGCTGATCTCAGGCACCGGCTGGAGAGGGAGAAACGCACGGCTGAGTGTGTTGATTTGATGAAGACGGAATGAGGGAAATGAGGAGTTGTTAATGAGGATGCACCGAAAGGTTCCCGGATTGAAGAGCAGGGGAAAGAAGAGGCGGGGCTGGGAAGCCGGGGTCCGCGCTCCATCTTCCTAAGAGGGGCCGCGACTCACCATGATGACGCCTGTCTCGTTATTGGCCAGCATGATGGTCACGAGGCACGTGGCCGGGCGGACGGCCGCCAGGATGTCCTCAGCCTCCACCTGCCCATTCACCTTGGACACGGGGACAAAGGTGACCTCTGAGGAATAAGACACAAGCATGAGGTCAAACCCACAAAGTATCCTTTCTGGAACGTTTACTTAAGACACAGTGAAAAAAGCAATTTATCATAAAGGTTCAGAAAACTATGAAGAAGGAATATGAGCCCCTTTATCGCCCCGCCCACAGACAACTGGCTTGAAGGCTTCGTCAATGAGCTTCAGTTGGGGGGCTGTCTGGGGACACCCTGTTCCGCCTCTAAGGGACCCGCAAGCAGCTGAGACACCCTCAGTCCATGGGAGCATCTTGAGGCGCTAAGTACTTAACCTTCCCTCACTCGGCACTGACCCAGCCTTTGTTAAGCACCTACCGTGTGCCAGGCACTGCTCTAGGCACCCAGAATCCTACTACTGCAGATGGAAAACAACGAGACGTGACCAAATCAAGGTTTTGGGTTCAAAATGGTGAAGACAAACACACCCACTTTCCCCTCAAGGTCCCATGGAAACGAGAGAACGGATATATTTCTCAATAAGGGCGACCACCTGTGGACAAGGAATTTTGAGCAATGCCCAGAATACAGAAAGATGATGTCATTAGACTAACAGCATCAGGGAGAACCCACCCAGGACACTGATAGGCGAGAACTGACTCCACAGAAAGTAGGAAAGGATCCAGAGGCCACCCACGTTCAGGGTGCACTTGTGGAGAGCAGGGTGGGGGCCGACTGCCGAGGCAGGCAGGGGACCAGGTTCCGACGGACGAGGACCCCCGCCTCATACCCAGCAAGTGGGTGGCAGCAGCGCTGGCCTCGACAGCAGGCGGGCTCCGGGGTGGGCGGGCGGTGCGGGGCAGCAAGAGAAGGGCGGAGCTGGTGCATCCACTACGGGACTCAAACGGGAGCAAAGGAAAGGCAGCTCCGGCCAGGACTTCTGTCTTTTTATTAAGTCTATGAGCACCTGCTCAACATCATCAGCCCTCAGGGAGACGCAGATCAAAACCCCCATGAGCTCTCACTTCACACCCGCTAGGACGGCTGTTACGGAAAACACAGACACTAACACACGTTGGCGAGGACACATGGAGAAACTGGAGCCCTAGGCACTGCTGGTGGGAATGGAAAACGGTGCAGCTACTGCGGGATACAGAGGTTAGGGTTAAACACCAAGATACTGCGAAAGGTGAAACAGAGTTACCACATGACACAGCAACTCCACTCCTGGGTATATACTCAAGAGAAACAAAAACATTCGTCCACACAAAGACTTCTACACAAATGCTCACAATGGCATTATTCATAGCATCAAATGTCCATCAAATGTTCATCAACTGACGAATGGATAAAATGTGAATATTATTCACCCATAAAAAGGAATGGAATACTGACACAGGCCACAATGCGGATGAGCCCCGAGACATGGCGCCAAGTGAGAGAAGCCAACTACGAAAGACCACATGTCATGTGACTCCATTCATATGCAAGTCCAGAATGGGGGAATCTCCAGAGACAGAATGTATTAGTGGTTGCCCAGGGTTGAGGGAAACAGTTACAGTTAACAGATGAGAGGTTCTTCTGAGGGTCAGGACATGCTCTATAATTGACTGTGGGGATGGTTGCACAACTCCGTGAATTCACTAAAAACTACTGAATCGTACACTTCAAACGGGTGAAGAGTATCATACGTGAGTTCCGTCTCCATAAAGCTGACATATATAGTAAAAAACAACAACAGCAACAATTGGACAGTGTGGAGGTGGAGGGGTGTGAGACAGTTGAGGTCAAGTCCCCGTTTTATACCAGGGAGTCAACAAATAGATGCTTGAGTTAATAAACTAAGAAATGGAGATTATGTGTGTAAGTTATTAAGTATTAACGTGGAAGTAATTAAAGTGATAATGCCACAACCACGAGAAAACCTGAAGGCAGACTTGAGGGGCGGCTGCCTCTGAGGAGCCGGACTGGGGGCGGCGGGGAAGAGCCTCCACTTTACAGCAATGCTCGAAGCCCTTCTGTGATCTTTAGGTGCGCGTCTATTCTTTGTAAAAACGTGTACAATTTTAAACAAGAGGCAAAATGTAACAGCAACCAATAACAATGTATTAAGTTGCCCTTCCCTGTACCTGAGACACAGAAAAAAAGGCACCAGGGATTAAAAGGAAGGACAGTTTAAACAAGAAAGTTGGACCTGACTGTTTTTTAGTTAGAGTGGTGCATAAAGAGAAAAACCTTTCCAGTGGTCAAAGGGGAAAAGTGGTAACAAGGCTCACAGTCAAACCGAGCAGTTCTGGCACACTCCTTTATCTTTTTTTTTTTTTTTTTTTTGCGGTACGTGGGCCTCTCACTGTTGCGGCCTCTCCCGTTGCAGAGCACAGGCTCCGGACGCGCAGGCTCAGCGGCCATGGCTCACGGGCCCAGCCACTCTGCGGCATGTGGGATCTTCCCGGACCGGGGCACGAACCCATGTCCCCTGCATCGGCAGGCGGACTCCCAACCACTGCGCCACCAGGGAAGCCATCCTTTACCTTTAAGATAAGAACACTCTCGTCTGCCTCCCCTTCAGGTTTCCAGGCAGATAAGGTAAGAAGGCAAATGCTTCGTAGAAAACCAGTCTTATTCCAAGGAGAGGTCAACCCTGGCTGTCTTGGGAAAAATGTCTCTTACGTTTCCAAAAGCTAGTATCTATACCCTGTGTCTTGAGATGTCACATCACAGGACATGTGAAAGGACCAGAAGTAGCCAGGGCCACTGCCACTGCTGGGCAGAGGCTCCACCTGCCCCTCAACCTGCCTGGCCAGGTGCATCTCCCGATGGGGCCCCAGCACCCCCCCACCTCTGCTCCCCCCACCCCGGGAGGCCCTCACCTTCTCTCTGCTGAGATAACAGGCTCCCAGCAGGGGTGCACTTATTCTTGTTTTTACCACCAGAACTCAATGTCTACTGGGTCCACTTTCTTTCTACCAGAGGGAGTGCAAGCCAAGATTCAATCATTAAAATCGAACAACGAGAAGCACGGGCTAGCATCTATAGGCATGCTATTAGATATGCACGGATGTATCATGTACAAGAGTCTGACGTCTCATGCGGTGATGAACGACCAGTTCCACGCACTGGTGATTGATTTCTCCCTCAGAGAAAATCTGGAAGGACAGGCCTCGTAACCTTCGCCCCTGGGCACAGCCAGGCAGCCCAAGCGCCAGAGGGCCCCCGGGTCGCCGCACCTCAGCCAGCTGCCCACTCACCCGCCACTTGTTCTTCCACCAGGTGCTCCAGGGGCAGGCGGATGGAGTCGTGTTCCACGGTGCAGGTGATGATGTGAGGCAGGGCCCCCTCCACTGGGCTGGGACGCTCGGCCGTGTCCCCCACTGCGGCATGGATTTTGTGGAAATGTTTCACCACAGAATGGATTACTAAATTATTTGACTGCAGAGACAGAGCAGAAAAATCATTTACGAAAACTATGCTAAGGGGAGACTCAGAGTAACAATCTCTCTCATTTGTAGTTTCCTTTGTAGCTAACATTTAAAAAGAAAACAACCAAATAGAAAAACGGTCTCAAAGAAAACCAGCTCCTGAGCTGCACCTTCTCAAAGGCCGAACTACAAAGATTTGGGGGTTTTCAACTTTCAAAAATGTCAGAATTCGTTTCCGGTGGATTATGCAGGCTTTTTGTTAAGCAACATTATGCATTTAAAAAATTTCCTAAATCTGTCAAGAAAGAATATTTTGCCCAGGCACCCATCGCTGGTGGGAATGTGAGCTGGCACGACCTCTGTTAAGGGCCATCTGGCATATCTATCAAACAGGCCCTCTGACCCAGGAAGTCTAGTTCTTGGACTTGACCCTACAGCTACACCTGCACAGAAGCAAAATGATGCATGTAAACGGCTACCGGTTAAGTGTACAATGACGTAACAGCAAAACCTTAGGAAACCCTTCAACGTCTATCCATAGGGGCTTGTTCGGTGGACACCGAGCAGAGGTAGAAGCATGGGGGAACGCCCTAAGGGCTGATGCCAGAGATCTCAAGGCACTTGTTGAATGAAAACAGGTAGCGGGCACTATATGCAGTATCACACCACTTGTATAAAAAGGGCGAGAAACATACACATTTGCTTATACATCCCCCAAACCCTTGAAGAGGTAGAAAGGGAAGGAGAAAAGAATATATAAATCTACACACTTAATCTGTTTTTAAGGCAAAGGCTATCTCTGCAGGACTCGACAGAAACTACTACTGGTCTCCTGTAGGGAGAGGAAGTGGGTAACTGAGGGGATAGGTGGGAGATTTTTGTTTTTAAGGACCTTTTCTCTTACTGCTAAATACAACATACACACAGGAAAGTGTATGAAACAGAAATGTAAGTTTCATGAGAAAGTATGTCAGTGAAGGCCTGAGTAACCGTGACCTGGGTCAAGATGAAAACAGGACCCACACCAGGGAACACCTCACACACGCCCTCAATCACTGCCCCACCCCCATGCCAGCTACCTCCACGCTGATTCGCATGGTAATCATTTCCTTGCTTTTCTTTATGCTTTTCCTCCCTAGGTAAGGATCCCTAAGTGATTTTGCTAATTTTGCCTCTTTTTGACCTTCAAATGAATGGAATTGGACTGAATTAATTTTTTCTCAACTGAAGATCCCACCTATTCGTGTGTCTGAAGGCGCCGCCCAGCGGGAAGGCGGTAGCTGCTGCTTGTCGGGTGCTGAGGAACCCACACGCGGTCAGCCGGTGCTCAGAGGACTTGAAAGGCACTGAGAGCCCAAAAGGTGGCCCTGATGGAGGACCAGGCGGCCGACGGCAGGGCTCACCCAGGTCTGAGACGCAGCAAACCAGATGAAGGGGAGGAGACGGCCAGGATGGAAGGCTGGATGTGTCCCTCTGAAGGTGGATGGCCCTTTAAAGCCCCAGGTCACCCCCTCGCAGAAAACACAGCGACTCCTGGTCCGGAAAGGAGGGCCTTCGGGGGCCGCACACCTCAGGTCAAAGCTGAGCCAACCCACCGTGAACGCGACGAAGGTGCCTGGGCCCCTCCCATGGGCCGCCTCCACCTGCAGGTACCAAAGGGCACAGGACTCCACGCTGAGCGCCCAGGTGGCACTGGGAGCACAGCAGCCTCTGTCGGAACCGGTCAGTCGCAACTAAAAACGTACCACGTGCCCCCAGGCCCCTCAGCACCTGGCCCCAGGCAAGACCAGGACGGCCCACAGGGCAGCAGGGGCGGCCCCTTGCGGGGCACCAGGAGTCTGGTCCTGGGGGGTGGTCGGTGCCCAGGGGCCTGGCGGCAGCTCCCATCCCCTCTGGCCAGCTTGGCTCGGCCCGGGCCCGGCTCAGCATAGCCGCTGGCTGACGCCCGCCGCTCCACACTCACGATCCCTCCGCGCTGCTGCTGCAGGGGACTGTGTGGTACCCTTCCACCCGGGACTGCATCAGAGGTCTGAATATCGGTCCATGCTATTTGCAGGGACATCTGCGTTGTCGCCAGTCTCTCCTGCCTGCCCCTGCTGCCCACGTGCCCCCTTCTTCTATGGTACGTACCTGAGAGGAGCTGCTGGCTGATGGGGTGGCGTGGCCTCGACTTCACGAGGTGATGCCCACCCACCTTCCAGAACGGTTTCCAGCCTACACTCCTGCCAGCACCGTGCGTGCTCGCTGCTGTGCATCCTTTGTCAACACTTCTTGTCGTTGGACTTCTTAATTGTTACCATCCTGATGGGTGGGCAGAGGCAAACCATGTTGTTGTTTACCCTTGTATTCTGATCACTTCATGAGGCTGAGTACCTTCTCCCACGTAGAAACCACATGGGTTTCTCTGTGAAGTGCATATTCACTTTTCTCGCCCATTTTTCTACCATCTTCACCCACTGTCAGGCTGGTCTTCTGATTTCCTTCAGGGTTTTCTGATGAACTACAAATTGTTTAGTGGTGGTGGTGGTGGTAGAATTTATCGACCTTTTCTTTTATGATTAAAGTTTTCTGTATTTTATCTAAGAAATCCATCTCTCCAACATCACAAAGGCCAGGCCTTGTCACGTGACAAGGACCCATCCAGGTATGGCCCTGTTTCGGGCCTCGTGTCTCTCCTGCCCTAAGACCGTCTGCCTTAATTAGTAGAACAATTCACGGTGTTCTTAATCTTGAAGATTTGGCTATTCTTGGCATTGTGTATTTCCATATAAATTAGTTTGCGAATTCCATCAGAAAAGAGTCAGAATCTTGACTGAAGTTGCTTTGAATCTACAGATCAATCTGGAAAGAGCTGACGTATTTATCACACTGAGTCTTCCCATCTGTGAACACGGTATACGCTGCATTTATTTAGAACTTCTTCGAAGGCTCTCGGTAATGTTTCTATCCCTTTCCCAACGTGTGTGTGCGGGTGTCTTACAAAAGCTTTTTTACTAGATTTATTTCCTAAGAATTTGATATTTTTTGGTGCTCTGGTAAATACCTGTTTGTTGCTGGTACATAAAAATACAATTGATTTTTTTATTAATAACTTTGCTGCATTTACTTACTGACTCTAATAATCTAGCTGCAGATTCTCCTGGTTTTTTATGTGGACAGTCACATCACCTGTGGATGACCTTCTTCTCCAATAAGAAAATGAGATGGTGAGAATTACTGAGTAGAGACCTTGACTTCATCACATGGTCACGGAGTATCTTCTATCCATTTAAAAATAAGTACCTTTGAAATCGGGTCAAACCTCAAACTCTTTTTTTTTTTTTTAAATTGAAGTAGAGTTGATTTACAATGTTGTGTTAGTTTCAGGTGCACAGCAAAGTGATTCCATGATATATATGTTCTTTTTCAGATTCTCTTCCATTACAGATTATTACCAGACACTGAACATAGTTCCCTGTGCTATACAGTAGGTCCTTGTTGGTTGTCTATTTTATATAAAGCAGTGTGTATCTGTTAATCCCAAATTCCTAATTTATCTCTCCCCTGTTTCCCCTTTGATAACCCTTAGTTTGTTTGCTGTGTCTGTGAGTCTATTTGTTTTGTAAATAAGTTCATTTATATCATTTTTTTAAGGTTCCACATATAAGTAATATCACATTATATTTGTCTTTCTGTCTGACTTACTTCACTCAGTATGACAATCTCTAGGTCCATCCATGTTGCTGCAAATGGCATTATTTCATTCTTTGTTTATGGCTGAGTAATATTCCATTGTGTATATATATATATATGTACCACATCTTGATCCATTCATCTGTCCATGGACATTCAGGTTGTTCCCATGTCTTGGTTATTGTAAATAGTGCTGCTATCAACATTGGGGTGCATGTATCTTTTCGAATTAGAGTTTTTGTCTTTTCCAGATGTATGCCCAGGAGTGGGATTGCTGGCTCATACGGCAGTTCTATTTTTAGTTTTTTAAGGAACCTCCATACTGTTCTCCATAGTGGCTGCACCAATTTACATTCCTACCAACAATGTAGAAGGGTCCTCTCTTCTCCACACCCTCTCTGCATTTATTATTTGTAGATGTTTTGATGATGGCCATTCTGACTGGAAACCTCACACTCTTAACAGGGTAAGCAACTTAGTGGGATTCGAAGGAATGATTACAGGCCAAAATGAAGGGGAAACTCTCTTTATTGAAATAGCAATGCAAAGCAAATTAATTTATACGTTATGTAACAAATATCCTACCAGCCCCCTGGAATTCACTTATAGGATAAATGTTGGCTAATTATATCAAGGACAAAGCATTACTCTTTCTTTAAAAAACAATAATACCAAGAGGCAGCCACCTTCTACTTTTTAAAAAAAATAATTTACAGCTAAAAGAACACGAGACTGTTGAGACTGTTTACCTCTGTGCCCCCGGAAGTGAAGATCATATCTTGAGGCCTCCCACCCATCATCTTGGCAAGGTTTTCCCGAGCTGCGTTGATAATCTCCTTGGCCTTCCTACCTTGAGGGACCAAAGTGGAAATTCATTAACTTTGCTTCACCAAGTCCAATCAACACATGTTTAAAAGAACAACCAGACATGAAGGAGTGAGAGATCTGAGTGGGCAGTTCTAAGACAAAACGTGCTCCACTAACGTGAGCTACAACCAGAAATCACTCGGCGAAGGGGCAGCTGTAAGATGTCAGCAAATCAGTGAAAACTACTGAGATTTCAGTAACTTAGTAAGAGCCAGAAACAAATATGGGAGAATGCCTGGGAACCCTAAAATTCCCTGAGACATGGTTTTCTTCTTACCGGATGCTACGGGAGAGGGGAAGCTGTGGCCATCTGCCTTGCTTCCCATCCGTCAAGACAGGAGAATGAAAGGATGGAATAATTTGCTTAAGATCACACTGCAAAACAACACAAATCAGCAAAAATAGAACTTGTGACTCCTCGACACAAAGCCCAGTGCCATGTCATACTGCCAGTCCCCTAGGGAATGAGAAAGGCCACCGCCTCAGGGACACGTTTGCCTTCAAACAGCTGCTAGGAGCCCAGCTACTCCCAGTTTCACTGGAGAGCAGGAAAACAGGAACCAAACTTCATGCGGCAGAGAAAGAAAGGCTCTGGGGTGGGAATTCTGAAAAGTTTGATAGCCATTTTGAGTCTGCAGACCAGTAGACTCCAAACTTTTTTGACTATTCAGTCCTATTTATAAAAAAACTTTTTTGAGCAGGTACCACTAAAATAAACAAATAAATAATAAAACATACATAAACACAGAAATGTAAAAAGATGTGGTAAAAATAAATATACAAAGTAATCCACACGCTCCTTAAGACTATTGCATAGGTTCTAATTACAAGCAATGAAGGTCTGGGGTGTCTAGGAAACCCAGTCCTTTCAACCAGTGATACTTTAAAAGACTGCAGTAAATGTCAGTCAGTTTGGCAGGACCCCGGCCTGGTCCACTGTTAGCTCCTCCTGAGTGCCGCTCAAAGCCCGTCCACCAGCTCACGGCCCACTCTTCTTCCAGGATTCTGCTGAGAAGCCCCCTCTGAGGGGATGCTGGGCTGATCCCACAGCAGCAGGTCCCCTGCCCATGCCCCACTGCCCTTCCCAGGACAATCGGGTGGCCCATGTGGCGTGTAGCCCCCAGAGCCTGTTTCGATGTGCCTGTAGACCTTCATATAAGCATTTCACAGGGTTTTCTTTTTCCTTTTCAAAAATGGGTTTCATAATTTACAAACTGGTTTGCAAAAACTTCCCTTTCCACTTATCGATCAGTCTTGGAGACCCTTCTACACAAGGATTCGGGAGGCTACCTCACCACCGTGATGTACCTATTGGAACAGCTAAAATGAAGAGACTGGCCAGTCCAAGTGGTCAGGAGGATGTGGAGAAAGCGAAACTCTCATTCACATCAGTGGAAACAGAAACTGGTACAAGCACTTTGGAGACAGCACAGCAGTTCCTTAGGAAGTCAAACTTACACCTCCCATCTGACCCTGCCGTTCTGCTCCTAGGTGTTTAGGGTAAACGGTGTTTACCCAAGAAAAAAGAAGGTGATGTCCACAACTTGTACATCAACATACGCCCAAAATGCCAACCCAGACCTTGTTCTGGACGCCACTCACCCTACCTGGATGTCCAACAGGCATCTGAAACTACACACATTCAAAGCTGGATGTCCGGGGGCTTCCCTGGTGGTGCAGTGGTTAAGAATCTGCCTGCCAAGGCAGGGGACACGGGTTCAAGCCCTGGTCTGGGAAGATCCCACACGCCGCTGAGCAACTAAGCCCGTGCGCCACAACTACTGAGCCTGCGCTCTAGAGCCCGCGAGCCACAACTACTGAAGCGTGCACGCCTAGAGCCCGTGCTCTGCAACAAGAGAAACCACCGCAATGAGAAGCCCGCGCACTGCAACGAAGAGTAGCCCCCGCTCGCCGCAACTAGAGAAAGCCCACGCGCCGCAACTAGAGAAAGTCCGTGTGCAGCAATGAAGACCCAACGCAGCCAAAAATAAATAAATAATAAATTTGAAAACAAAAACGAACAAAGCTGAATGCCTGCCTCCCTCCCCTCAAACTGGCTCCTTTCTCAAAGGCTCCCAGCCTTTCCTTTCTCAGTAAGTAAACGGCATCTCAGTCCTTCCAGGGGACCAGGGTGAAAGCCCCTGTCTTTCTCCTACCCCATCACCCAACCCATTATCAAGTCCTGTAGGATGTGCCGTCAAAAATATCCAGAATCCAACCCCCCCCCCCGCCCCAGCCACCAGCTGAGTCAAGGCCACGGCTGGGATATTCCCCTGGCATGACCCCAACTCCACGGACCCCACTGTGGTCCATTCTCCACAAAGTGGCCAAAGTAATGCCTTGAAAACCTAACAATTCTTTGTGCTCTGTGCTTTCCCCTCACCGGGAACAATGCTCGGCACACAGTAGGTACTCACCCAATATTGGTTAAATCACCTGTGTTCAAAGTGTGGTCTGGGGAGCTCTGGGGGTCCACAAAGTCAAAACTATCTTCATAATAATACTGAGACATCATTTGCCTTTTTTACACCCATTTTCTCACAGGTATATAAGGAAGCCCTCCAGAGGCTATGTGATGTGAATATTGCAATGGACTGGATACAGAGCCAGGTATGGGACCCAAACGTCTTCTATTTATCCAGACCTTGAAGATTTTCAAACATGTACAACAGTGCCATTCTTCTCACTAAATTTGTTCTGCTTTGGAAAAGATAGTTTCTTTTTCATAAAAAAAAAGTTAACATGTAATGGATTCATTATTGTTACCTTTAATGAATAGCTACGTATCTATTTAAAGCGTTTTAGTGTTAAGCTCTGATATGGCAAATATCTACAGACAAAGCATGCATAAGCAGAGGCTCTTTGGGGTCCCACGAGTGACCTCAGTTATGTCACCCCTCTGCTCAGGCCCTCCAGACGCACTCCACCCCAGGCCCACGAGAGCCAGCCCTCACCTCCCAGTGGCCTCCACAGCCCAGCGTGGCACCGCCCCCAAACCCCTGGGACCCCCGAACCCCCTGCGGTCACCCACAGCCCTCTGCCTGCAGTGCCTCCCCAGGTGTCCCCTCCTCATGTCTGCAAACGTACGTCATCCGAGAGCAGGGTCATCCTCCGTGAAGCGGGGCCCCTCCCCCAGACTGTGTGCCCTTTACCGGCTTCACTGCTCCCCACAGGGCTCTGTCCACCTCACACACCTGCATCTGTAACTGCCCTGCCTGCTGCCCCTCACAAGAGCAGGACCTTTGTCTGTTGGCTGCCCCACCCACCAGGCACAGAGTAAGCGCCCTCCAGGCAAGCTGAGTGGACGACTCACGGGGGAGGACTGAAGCCCTTGAAGGTGAGCCCCAGACACCTGGGGAAAAGGCCCTAGGGAATCCCTGACAGCAGCAGGAGGGGTGATGGTGGGAAAACCCCAGAACCCAGGGCTAGGAGAGCTGGGTTCCATCTGGGGACCAGCCCGAGATGCTGCAGGCCGCTGGCCCACTCTGAGAGCGGACGCCCTCAGCTGTGAACCTGAGCCCCGATCCCCACCCACCATGCAGGTTCTCACTAATAAGAAAAGTGGGTGCGTGCGAGAGCACCGTCAACCTAACTCACTGTACACACAGTGACACCCTCGCCGCATTGAGGCACCCACCAGTGCTGGGGGGTGAGCTGGGGAACGTCATAGCACGGCGTGTGTACTGCCGTGTCAGCTAAGAAAGAGTTCTGAAGAGACAAAAGCTTGGCTTTAGTAAAGTTTTCTTCTCATTACACTAGGCATGCTGATTGTAGAAGAACTAAATACCATGATACAAAAAGAAAGTACTCAAAACCTCCTGCCATCCCGCTACTCCAAGATAACTGCGGTGGGAGCATCTGGTGCGCGTCCCATCTGCGTCGGGGCTGCCCTTGCTGCCACTCTGCCTCCCTACCACGGAGGCATTTTCAGCTGGAACACATCTTAATTAAGGCCACATTTAAATGAAGAAAGCCTTAGATGAGTTAAGAATTTAGAGCCCATTTCCCAACTTCCACTGCAACCGAAATGCCAACGCGTGGCCATGGGACCAACCTCTGGCAATGGGCTACAGGCCAGAGTGGTACTTGCAACTTCCAGAAGTGTCTCTGAAGGACTCAGGCAGCCCTTTCTCCTCCTCTTTCTCTCCGTCCCACAGGCCGGACTGCTTACATGATGGCTTGAGCTGCAGGAGCCATCTTGACCCCAAGGGGCAGGTGCACGTTAAAGATGGAAGAAGCTCTAAGATAGAAGGAGCTGCATCTCTGGTAGTGGCTGAGCAGCCACGTGGGCCCTGGACCGTGAGAGAAATAAATTTCAAGCTGTTTAATCTCCAGGTATTTGGGAGTTTCTCACAGCAAAACTATACACCTGTCATACTTGCTCTACGTAATTTTTTCTTGGGTGGTGGGCAGGGGAGTCAATCACACGGCACGTTTATAACGTGCATTTTCCACTTGGGCCAAATGCTGCAACTCTCCTCCTAGGTCGTCAGTACAGTCCACACCATTGCTTTAAGGGCGACCAGAACTCACGCCAGGGCCTCTGCCCACTTATGTGATCCATCCGTGACTGATGGACACTGAGGCTATAAGCGAGGTAGTAAAAAACATCTCGGGTTTCTGAACTCTGCCCACACCGCCTTAATATTGGCCTTAAAACAGATTACCCTCCAAGGGATTATTATCATTATTAAATCATAATATTGTGAAAATAATTAAACCATTCTACCATACAGGTGGTTTTTTCTTTCTTTCCTTTTTTTTTTTTCTTTTCCATTTCTACCTGAGTGTCAACAGAGAATTACTGCAATGCATTTTTAGTTATGGTTCTTAATTTGTGGAAACAAAGGCTGTCAAGGCAACATGCAATCCACAGACAGACAGGCGTCATCAGGTCGAGAAGGGTTATTTCTCCCTGAGGGTTATTCCTAAATTTCTTCATGATAAATGCTTTTTATTAGCACTTGACTGTTCTCTGGATTCTCCAGTTTTATGCGTCAGAAACTTCAGTTTCACTAGAGGAAAGATTAGCTACAAGGCAACGTCCAGAAGATTAGCCAGAATACATGTATGAGATAAACCAACAACAAAGTTAATGAATGACTAGTATCTGATTTTGCAAAAGCTTTTAGTTATCAAGCTGTGAAGCTCTGAATAAGCAAACCGACATGAAAACCCACAAAAGTCTATAAATTTGTACACAGGTGTTGCTAAATCCTAGGGCATGGCAGTAGTCTCAAAGTTACTTTAGTTCATCAGTGATCCACAGTTAAGATAGTTTATCTTCATTATCCCTGAGAAAGCATTAAATAAGAAGACACAGCTTCAGCTCACTGTCTGAAAGACACAACGTGACTCTGCCATGTGACTCCTGATTTGAAGCAAATTCTTTTCCAATTTAATGCTCTACATTAAAACAAGAATAAACGAGAAACATATAAGAATATTTATAATTGAAGAATTTGAAAGTAATTTTTATTTTTAAAAAAAGACCAGGATTCTATGTGATCCTGATGTTGTAAAAGATCTCTTTTGCAAATTTCGTAACAGTCGACTGAGACAGATACGTGACAGGGTTTTAATAGGTACTGTCACCACAAACAATTCTTAATAAGACAGCTTTTGCATCTGGGAAAGGACGACAGGAGAGTATGTTAAAGATGAAAGATTATGGTATCAACAAGGCTCAAATTTGGACTTCTCAGGAAAAAACTACCCAAAATTACAGCTAAAGATTTGCAGTTAACAGAAAATCTATTCAAAACCGAGTCATCCCATGTGGGATTCTCTAATTTCTCTAAGAGCACCTCTGCCCCCCACGTCTCTGATCTGCGTGTGTCTTCTAGAATTACCTGCCGCGTAAGGGCTGCTGGGATTTCCCCAGGCTTCCTGCATGGCTTCAGTCATGGCCTGGATGACCTCCGGCTCCAGGGGGGTGGTTGCATTATAGTCCATATACACTTTCCTGCTGGAGAGAAAATAAAGACGTGCCTATTAGGGAAAAGAAGGTGAGATCTGGAAACACAGCTGCACCCTGTCTATCGCAGCAACAGGAGCAAATAGTTCAAGGTCGGGGTGCTTCTCTGCATTTACACGTGCCGGATGCTACAAGCTCAGAAATTTCCACATCTTCATTACTTATGGAAAATGTATACATGTTTTCCAACCATCTATCAATAGTATTTGCTAGTTTCCTTTATCACTGTTAGGAAATTGTCCCTTTGGACTTTCAAAACTTTTTTCCACCGCTTGGTAGGAGGGGTGGTGCGCTGGGCCTGGGCTACCTACCTGACTCCGACCTTCCTCCTGAGGGAAGCAGGGGAACCTTGCAGTCCCAGGGAGCCGCACATTCCTCAGGGCTTTTTCCCTGGTTTTTCAACTTCACCACTTCACCAGTAGTTTTCCTTTATTTCCCTGCAGTGCCTGCGATGGCGTGAGGCTCGGGTGATCTAGGCGCCCACTGCTCCCCCTCTCTCCCCTCTGCCTCCCCTGAGATGCAGTCTCCTCTGCGGGGTGGGGGGCATGTGCAGGCTTCTCCTCCCTTTGCACTTGCCGTTTTCTTTGCCTAGAATGACCACACTGACACCCCCACCTTACTTTTTAGGTCTTTGCTCCAACTTGACCTTCTTGTGAGGCAAACTGGGCTCTAAATAAAATTGCAGCCACCCATGCCCTCCTCCCCAGGGCTGTGCCCCCTGGCACCCCGTTTCTCCAAGGCACCCCATCATCTAACACACTAGACTTGCTCCTTGTTTATTCTCTGTCTCAACAGAAAGTAACAGAACAGCAGCTCCACAAGCTCCCGTTTTCCTCCCAGCTCTGTCGCCAACACTGAGCACAACGGCCGGCGCAGAATAGGGGCTTGATTTATAAGGTGACAAATGTCACAGAAAGCGCACAGCCCCTGAAAGATCCCTAAGTGAAACTTATCTGTATATCTTTTTACCAGTACCAAAAACTTTCAGGAATATGTAATAGTAGGCAATCCTGCCAGATACCATTGATTATTTTACCTGACTTTAAAATCAGCAATAGCATTTAAACCAATCCACATGAAAATTCAAACACAATTACCAATGGTGGCTGTTGAAACACAGGTTCTTTAACCCACGGAGTGGTTTTTTTTGGCCGCGCCTTGCAGCATGTGGGATCTTAGTGCCCCAACCAGGGATCAAACCCATGACCCCTGCAATGGAAGTGAGGACTCTTAACCACTGGACCGCCAGGGAAGTCCCCCCCATGGAGTGTTTTAATGCAGCATCTTGTCTCTAAGATGCCCAAGCACAAGGCTTTGGGGCTTGGGAAGTCTGAGCAGCCATCCTTGGCCACCGGGGTATTAGGAATCCCTGGGTCCTGTTGAGTCTTAAATCTGCATGTGCCCCTAGCGCTGCTCTCACTTCCGATGGTGAGTATTCCAAAATGACTCAAACTACTAGTGACCACAGCTCTTCAATCTCCTGCTTGGCTGAGTTAATTCAAAGCTTGAATTTCAGAACACTTCAGACATTTCTCTGCCCCATTATTTGTTATTTCTTTAAAGTGCTATCAATATTGCACGGGAAAGCTAAACTTTATTAGGTTCATAACCAAAAAGAAAAAGGCATCACGAATCTCTTCTCCACTCGGTACATTTTCCCAGCTCCCTTTTCTCAGTTCCAAGCAAATGAGACCTAATGAAAGACATGGCAGATTTAGGCCTGGACCCACATTTTAAAGACACACACCCGTTCCTCACACTCAGGTAGAGAGGATTACCCCTCCTACCCAGAAAGTATTTAACAAATTCCTGGATTGAGGGTGAAGACTCACAAACAAACAAACAAAGATGCATTTCCCCCGCCCAAGGGAAGGTCCCAGCAGGCTGGAACAGCTCTGTGGGCTGGAGTGCCCCCCCCCCCCGTCTTCACCCCCACTCTGCCAGGTGCTCAGGCCAGCAGCCTCGGGGCATCCGTCTTAACCCTACCTCTCCCATACTCGGAGGACGCATCAGCAACTACCGGGTTTATTCTCAGTACAAACCCTTCTCCCGCCACCCCTGCCATCACTGCGGTCCACACCGCCTCTCCCTCCTCGATTGTGACAAAACATTCCCAACTGGCTTCCCTGCTTCCTGCAACCCCTACTCCCTACAAAGCAGCCAGAAGGATTCCTTTAAAATGTAAAGTAGTAATTTGTAATATAATTAAATGACGTCACTCCACTCTCAAACCTCCAGGACACCCCAAGTCCTTCCTGGGCTCTGCGTCTCTGCTCGCGGACAGCTGCCCCAAGCCCCTCCGCTCCGCAGTCCTCACTACCCTGGACCCCAAGAGCTCGTTCCTGCCCTCGGGGCCTTTGCTGCGGTTTCCTCTTCCCCGCGCGCTCGCTCCCAGAACTTGTGCGGCTCACACCTGGATGTCACTCAGGTTTTAGCCCAAGCGTCACCTCCCCGGAGCCCTTCGCAGGCCACGCCTCGCATCCGCTCGTCCTCCCAGCGCTCATCCCTGCTTTAGGCCTCCCGCGCGGACAGCCGGGCGGCGCTGCATCCCCGCGCGGACCCTCATGCTCGCGAGAGACCGGCCTGCTGGCGGCCCCTCTCCTGGAAGGACCCCTCCCCTGGAAAGTGACCACCAGCTGGCCGCCCCCTCCCTCGGGGAGTGACCACCGGCCGGCCGCCACCCTCAGACCTCGCCACGCGGCGCCTGGAGGGCTTCCTGGAGGAGGGCGCCGACGGCTTCCCCTGCCTTCCGCTCAAGGAGCGCACCTCTCCGGCGGGCTCTTCTCTGCTCGGCTGCCAGGCTGACTCGCCGCTCGCCCCTGCGCGTCCCTGCTCCGCGGCCCGGCCGCCTCCATCCCAAGCCCTCCCAGCCCGGCCGCCCCGGGCGCAGCCCCAACCGCCAGAGCAAGTCACTGTCAGGAGCGCCACCGGGGGGGGGGGGGGGGGGGGGGCGCGAGGGCCGGGGCGAGTCCGGATTGGCTGAGGTGCGCACTCCCAGCCAATCCTCGCGCTTCAGTGGCGCTCCGCCGGGAGGCGGGGCCCCGGCTGCGCGCCGTCTGGTGATGGGCTGAGGGCGGGGCTTCATGCGCGTCACAGGGGGCGTGGTCCCGGCGGCGGAGCGCGGGCGGAAAGGCTGTGAGCTGGCCCTGGGCGGTGAGCGGGTAGGCGGCACCGAGAGGGAGGGCGGCGGGGGCCCGGGGGCGACCGGGGAGCGAGGGGTCCGCGTGCTTCCGCCCGGCTGGAGCGGGAGCCCCGGTCCTCCGAGGCCGGCGGGCCACGCCCCGCGTCACCGCTCCCGGGGGGCTCCACCATGATCCGACCCTCTGCTTGGGTGACTTTGAGTGAAATTAGGGCTCATTGCCTGCGGGTGGATCTGAGGGGTCTGGAGTGGAGACTGTTACAGGAGCCAAGGCAAGACATGAGGAACACCAGGCCCGGGCGCAAAGCGCAGGAAAGATGGATCCGGGACAGATTTAGGGAACGGGGTCTGCTGAATGTGGGGTACGCGGGAGGGTGAGGGAGGAGGATGTTAGTCCCTTTACCCTGACAGGAAGGAGCCCCGGGATGGGGAAGGTGATGGGCTGAGTTTCCGACCTGTTGGTTTGTCTGAGAGGCAGCCAAATGGACATGTCTAGTGTATCCTGCCAACCATAACACAAGTCAGTTGCGAAAGCGGTGAGAGAGGGCAAAGATCCAGATGTTTGAATTCTAATGAAGCCACCCACCGTCTCTTGCCCTTTTGACAAAATAACAATTTCTAAGTTTAATTGAGCCCTGAGCATGTGTCAGGCACTGTTCCAAGCGCCTTTCCTGTATTCACTAGTTTCCTCTTGATAACACCCTTATCAAGTGGGTGCCTTTATCCCCACTTTATATATGAGCAAACTCAGGTACAGAAAAGGTCAGCATCTTGCCCAGGTTTACACGGGGAGTAATGGAGCCAGAATTTGAATGCAGGAATGCTTTGTCAAGAAATTGAATTTTAGGGCTTCCTTGGTGGCGCAGTGGTTGGGAGTCTGCCTGCCGATGCAGGGGACACGGGTTCGTACGGGTTCGTGCCCCGGTCGGGGAAGATCCCACATGCCGCAGAGCGGCTGGGCCCGTGAGCCATGGCCGCTGAGCCTGCGCGTCCAGAGCCTGTGCTCCGCAGCGGGAGAGGCCACAGCAGTGAGAGGCCCATGTACCGCAAAAAAAAAAAAAAAAAAAAGAAATTGAATTTTAATTGGATGTTTGTAGACTTGCTCAATTTTATCTCCTGTTGGGGTCCAGAAGAAGTTGTTTTTTTCCAGCTCTTCAAGTCTCCACATTCCTGGACTCCTTATTTCCTTTCATTCTTGCTTGCAAACCGAGCTCATTTCTTGCCAAATGCGGCCAGGAGCAAAGGACACACCAACATTTAAGAAGCAAATAGAGGGCTTCCCTGGTGGCCCAATGGTTAAGAATCCACTTGCCACGGGTCATGGGTTCGAGCCCTGGTCCAGGAAGATCCCACATGCCGCGGAGCAACTAAGCCCATGTGCCACAACTACTGAGCCTGCACTCTAGAGCCCGCGAGCCACAACTCCTGAAGCCCGGGCGCTTAGAACTGTGCTCTGCAACAAGAGAAGCCACCACAATGAGAAGCCCTCGCACCGCAAGGAAGAGTAGCTCCTGCTCGCCGAACGAGAGAAAGCCCACGTGCAGCAACGAAGACCCAGCGCAGCCAAAATAAATAAATAAATTTTAAAAATACCCTTTCGAATTAAAATAATAATAATAAAGAAGCAAATAGATACACAGAAGCTCAAGGCCAGTGAAAAGAGGAGGAAAGGAAAGGGAATGAAGGAAGAGTGTCAAAATACAGAAGGTAGTGTAAGTGCAGCTCAGAGGAAATCTGAAGTATCTGCTGATACTCAGTAGTCAGTCGGGAGACACTGATGGTTTCAGCGAGAGGAATTTCAGTAGAGCAGTGGTGGGGGAGGGGTGATGCAGAGCTGAGGAAAGAACAGGACAAGAAAGGGTGGAGAAGGCAGGCAGCTCTTCAAAAGGTGGAGGAAGGAGGTCAAAGGGGTACAGGATGAAGGGGAAATGTTTTAGAGACTGAGCATGTTTATAGCTGACGGGAAGTAGCTAACAAGGAAGCTGAAGATAGAAAGAAGAGGTGAAGTCCTGGATGCAGTGAGCGGGCATGAGGGCAAGAGCAAAGGTGGGGGGCACGTTTCATTCTCTAAGTCTATATGGAAGGCCATAAGGGTGGGAGCTGGAGGGGCCCAGGGACCACTGACAAGGGGGTTGATTCATCTCCAGCCCCCCTTGGACCAGTTAGGCAGCGGTTAGAGGGTTTGTGTTTCCAGGTGGATATAGTGAGTGTAGTGGTGAAGTCAGAGACAAGACAGCGCCCCATGTGGCTGGCGATGTCCACACACAGAGGACCAGTGGCCTCTTCTCCACTCTTCCTAGAAGCGGTAGCAGCCACCACGATTCCAAGTGGGCTGGTCAAACAGATGCAACAGGTGCCCTAACAGGGTGTCTTAATTACGAAATCAGTGTCCAATAAAGACCAAACGTTTGAGGAACGCCATCTCCATGGAAATGAGGAAGTAAATGCACCAAACAGCTCACACCTAAGGGAAAAAAGTCATACAGCACTCAGTGTCTTCAGTACAGGAAAGGTCTACAAGGAGATAAGGGGGTATATCTTATTTTTTAAAAAAGGCAGTCACAAAACAAGAACAAACAACAATAAAAAAAAACATATTGGGACCTCCCTGGCAGCTCAGTGGTTAAGACTCTGCGCTTCCACGGCAGGGGGTGCAGGTTCAACCCCTGGTTGGGGAAATAAGATCCCGCACGCTGAGTGGTGAGGCAAAAAAAAAAAGAAAAAAAAACATATCGGACAGAAACTATAATAATTGAGGTTTAGGGCTTCCCTGATAGCGCAGTGGTTAAGAATTCTCCTGCCAATGCAGGGGACACGGTTTCGAGCCCTGGTCTGGGAAGATGCCACATGCCGTGGAGCAACTAAGCTCGTGTGCCACAACTACTGAGCCTGCGCTCTAGAGCCCGTGAGACACAACTACTGAGCCCACATGCCACAACTACTGAAGCCCATGCACCTAGAGCCCATGCTCCACAACAAGAGAAGCCACCGCCATGAGAAGCCCACACACCGCAATGAAGAGCAGCCCCCGCTCGCCGCAACCAGAGAAAGCCCGTGCGCAGCAACGAAGACCCAACGCAGCCAAAAATAACTTAAATAAATAAATAAAATAATTGAGGTTTAAAAACAATAGAGTTGCCAGGGATTGGGGGGAAGGGAAGGATGGATAGGTAGAGCACAGGGGATTTTTAGGGCAGTGAAACCATTTTGAATGATACTATAATAGACAGATGTAATTATACAGTTGTGAAAACTCATGTACAACACCAAGAGTGAACCTCAATGTAACATGTGGGTGACAATGATGTGTCCACGTAGGTTCATTAGTTGTAACAAATGTTACCTTTGTGTGATCTCGGTAGTAGACAAGGTTAGACATATAGGGACAGGGTTATATGGGAACTCTGTTCTGCTCAGTTTTCCTGAGAACCTAAAACCGCTCTGAAAAATAAAGTCTGTTTTTTAAAAAATCAATAGAGGGACTTCCCTGGTGGTCCAGTGGTAAAGAATCCACCTTCCAATTCAGGGGACGCGGGTTCAACCCCTGGTCAGGGAACTAAGATCCGTGCCGTGGGGCAACCTAGCCTACGTGCCACAACTACTGAGCCCGCACGCCTCAACAAGAGAGCCCACATGCCACACACCACAGAGTCCACACGCTCTGGAGCCTGCACACAACAACTAAAGAAGAGAAAACCCGCACGCCACAACTACAGAAGCCCACACGTCGCAATGGAGGATCCCACATGCCGCAACGAAGACCCAACGCAGCCAAATACATAAATAAATATTTTTTAAAAATCAATAGATGGGCTGAATAAAATAGGCATAAAAAGTGAATTAATGCCCTAAATGCCTGAGCATAGGAATTCCCTCAGATTATTGCTCAAAAGCATAAAGAGATGAAAAATATGAAAGAAAAGAAACATCCATCTAATAGTGATTCTCAAGTGGGAGTGGCTTTCCCACCAGGGGACATTTGACAATGTGACAATGTTAGCCGTTGTAACTGAGGGTTGGCGCTTCCGGGATCTAGTGAGTAGAGGCCATGTATGCTGCCAACCACCCTACGATGCACTGGGTAGCCCAATTTGGGGCCAAATCTGGCCCCCAACGTCAAGAGTGCTGTGGTTGACAAACCCTGTTGTGGTTCCATATTTCCACTTGGTATCATTTCCTTCTGCCTGAGGACTTTGTTCAAGGTTTCTAGCAGGGCTAGTCTGCTGGTATGACTTTCAGCTTTTGTACATATGAGAAAAATCTTTATTTAGCCTTCATCTTTGATATCGTCCCTAGATATAGAATTCTAGCTTGAGTTTTTTCTTTCAATAAAGATTTTTCTCCACTGTTTTCTCGCTCACATTGTTTCCAACAAGAAATGTGCGATCACCCTTTATAAATTATGTGTCTTTATTTCTCGACTGCTTTTAATATTTTTGCTCTGTCACTGATTTTAAGCAACTTAGAATGTGATTTGATGTAATTCTCTTCATGTCATTGTGCTTTGAAGCTGGTATCCGTGAGTTTGTAGTGTTTATCAAGTTGGAAATTTGTCAGTAATTATATCTTCAAATAATTTTCTCTCTCCCCTGCTCCTTTGGGAAACTCTAATTACAAGTTGATTGGGCTGTATGAAGTTTTCCCACAGCTCACTGAAGTTCTGAGGGTTTTCTTCCCAGATCCCACTGTTTTTCCTTTTGTTTTTATAGTTGCTATGTCTTCAAGTTCACGAATCTTTTCTTCATCAGCATGTGATCTGTTGTTAAACCCATCCACCCAGTGTGCTTTTCACCACACATTTGTGTTTTTCTTCAGGAGGCTTATTTTGTGTCTTATATTTTCCATCTCTTTACTTAACATGAATTATCTTTTCTCTACCTTACGGCACTGTTTTAATGCTCTGGTCTCTAACATATTTGTCATTTCTGGGTCTGTTCTGACTGATTTTCTTCCCCTCTAGACATGGCTCTTGTTTTCTTGCCTCTTTGCATACATTGAAAATTTGTATTGATTACTAGGTATTGTCAGTTTTATCAATACCTTCTAGGGTGCTGGGTATATAGTTTAATTTAAAATTTAAATGAGATCCTTGTAGGTTTAATGCAGTTGTAAGAATGATACAGAGTCCCTCACCCAGTTTTCCACAATGGTAACACCTCCCCACACTATAGTAACCCACTCTGTAAGTCTTCGTCTTTGGGTGTATTAGACCATTTACATATAATCATTAAATGGTAATACATCTTAAATCTACCATTTTATGATTTGCTTTCTATCTGTTTCATCTGGTTCTCAACTCTGTTTCCTTTTGCTTGCCTTCCTGTGGGTAATTGAACATTTTTTAGTTTTCCATCTTAATTTCTCAATAATGTTTAAAAACAGATATAATTCACATACCATAAATTTCACTCTTAAAGTGTAAAACTTAGCATTCACAAGGTTATGCAACTACCACCATCTAATCCCACAACATTTTCATCACCCCAAAAAGAAACACTGTACTCGTTAGCATTCAGTCCCCTCTTCCTCACCACAACCGCTATCAACAAGCCACTTTCTATCTCTATAGACTTGCCTTTTCTGGGTGCTTCATACAAATGGAATCATACAGCACGTGGCCTTTTGTGTCTAGCTTCTTTCAGTCAGGAAAATGTTCTCAAGGTTTCAGTCCAGGTTGTAGCATGTATCAGTAATTCCTTTTTGCTGACGATTACTACTCCTTTGCCTGGCTACACCACATTCCGCTTTTCCATTCATCACTTGATGGGCATTTGGATTGTCTCCAGTTTTTGACTATTATAAAGGACGCCGCTCTGAGCATTCATGGACAGGTTTTCACGTGGAGATGTATTTTCAGGTCTCTTGCTTATATAATTAGGAGTGGAATTGCTGGGTGATATGGTAACTTTATATTTAACCTGAGGATTCCAATTTCTCAGCATCCTCAGCAACATTTGATGCCTGGTTGTTTTGATTTTAATTAAAAAAACTTTTTTTAAAAATTGTAGCCATCTTTGTGGGTGTGAAGTGATCTTGATTTGCATTTCGCTAATGACTAATCGTGATATTGCAATTTACAGTACATATAGTTCACCTTTGTCCCTGTTCCTAGTACACAGAGGAGATTAATCCAGTCCTGTTGCTACATCTTAGCCACAAGCACGAGCCCCCTCTGTCCTGTACTCCTCTGTCTGCAGACGGCTTTTGTCTCTGTTGTCCTCGTCTGCGTTCTGGGAGAATTAATCAAGTTTGTCTCCATGTCATTGCTCTGTTTTCCCAGGATCGGTCCTGCCTGTACTGTTGTGCATTTATTATTATGGTTATAGTTTCATTCTCTTGCCATTTCATCTTAGCCTGTAGTCTCCTTATGAATTTTTGATTCCAGGTCAAAGGTGCCATTTACTGCATTTTCCTAAACATGTGGACTTCTTTTCCCCTGCAAAAGTTTCTTTAAATCCTACACTTCATTCCCAGCGTCATGTTTATCCTGAGTCTGCTGGATACCGTTCCTTCTTTTTCTGCAGGATTTTCCGCGGAGCCGTTTACACAAGCTAAGCAAGCAGTTCAGACGTGGCGTCTGTCAGCTGAAGGGCAGGTGGTCTGCCGGCCCGTGTGGCCCGGGCCTGCCGGCGTGCCCCGTCTCCGGGCAGGGGCCTGTCCTGAGCAGGCCTGCCTCTGGTGGACTCATGGTCTTAAGCTCCTGCTACATCTACTCAGCGTTAGGTCATCACATCGTAAGAACCTACTCAGTTACTGCCGGATGACTGAGGTGAGGCCGTGGGCTCCAGATGCTGACCGACGCCCGGGACAGGCAGAAATACATGTGAGCCCGCGTGGACCACTTCCTTGGTGCTTCTGGAAGCCTGGGCGAGATGAGGACACTCCAGGAACTGCCCATCTGCCTGTGAGACAGGCTCCACGGGGGGCACCACCTGAACTGAATCCTGAAAGGAGCCCCAGGAGGGAAGCTCAGAGTCTGGGGAGAGTGGGCCTCACCACAAGGTGGGAAAGCACTGCTCTGAGGCCAGGGTCCCTGGCACAGTGGCTGGCAGGGTGGACAGGCCCAGTCACAGTGGGCTCCATGTGCCAGGCCAGGTGCTTCTTCTGGATACGTGGGAAGACATGGCACGGGACGGGCTGCTGTAGGAAGCCCTCTGGCAGCACGTGAGGCGGCCGCCCCACGTGTGCTTTGGTCTCGGCCGGCTGTGGCCGTGCCTTCCTCCGCTGCTGCTCTCCTGCAGAGACTGTGGTCCGTGTCACACCCGGTCACTGGCCTGGCGAGACACCAGCGACCACACTGGCTCCACAGTCACAGCACTCGCCCGGGACACAGGCTTTCTCTGCTCCGACTCTAACCTGAGGCTGAAACTGCTTCGGAACAGGTTGCAGCAAGGCTCTCTGTCCCCAGCGCTGCCCCCGGCTGTGGCTCCCAACTCCATCCTGGCTGCGGGAAGGGAGGACGCAGGTGAACAGGGGTACTGAGGGTGGAACAAATTTTTAAAAAGAGCTGTTTGGTAATGACTGGCTTAAGAGACAAAACAGTCTTTGGCCATCAAGCACCACGCATCTCCTGGGAACGATGCGTCGTGCGGAAGGTGAGGGCTGACACCGAGGCAGTGAGGATCCAGCACCAAAAAATACAATACAGACGAGTGAGTCCTGCCAGGCGGACAGGAGACCCAACAGGCCTCACTCGGGTACCAGAGCAGGGGGAGCATCCCTGGATGTGACCTGTGGGGGGCCACGCGAGGTGCCGGCCCACGCGCAGCCAGTGCTAACCCTCTCTCCGGGCCCCTGGCCCCGGCCCAGCATTTGTCCTGGACTGCAGTGCACGGGGCCTGTGCGTAGTCTCCCCTCCAGCGCCGGGAACTCTTGGGACGTGGATTATTTCTTCCAACTGGCCATAAGTTAAAAACCAAACCAAACCAAAAGGAACAGTGAATTTACTGGGAGGGCCCTGGCCCAGTGCATTTGGTAATGAAAGTGAATGAGACCTAAGATGGATATTTAAAAAGAGATTAGAATTCAGTTTATACAGCTTGACATGAATAAACAGACATTCTTAACAATGCAAGGTCCCCAAAGGCCTCTATCACGGAGTTTTTTGAAGAATTTTTTCAAACTACAATTCTTTCAATAAATCAATTTTGGTAACCCATGGAACCCCAGGGCATGAGCGGTAACTTCAGCAGGTGATACGAACCCCTCTGCAATGGCCCCTCCAACCTGCTGGATTCGCTTGAGGCAGGCCATGGGAGCACGGGGAAGAAGGGTGTGACAGGTTTTCTCATTTTCCGAGTTCTTCTTTGGCAAAGGAAAACATTATTTTACTAAAACTATGTATTAGCATCTTACTAGACACTTTATGAAGAATAATGAACTTGTAACAAACCTGACTTTCCATTTTTAAGTGGATGGAAGTGAAACAACCCCGGAACAGATGGCAGCACCTGGGAAAGGGTCTCCTTAAAGCTGCCATTGGTGGTTAACGTCTTTTTTATTTATTTATTTATTTATTTATGCCTGTGTTGGCTCTTCATTGCTGTGCGCGGGCGTCTCATTGCGGTGGCTTCTCTTGTTGCGGACACGGGCTCTAGGCTTGCGGGCTCTAGAGCGCAGGATCAGGAGTTATGGCGCACGGGCTTAGTTGCTCCACAGCATGTGGGATCGTCCCAGACCAGGGCTCGAACCTGCATCCCCTGTGGTGGCTAACATCTTGTTGGACTTTTTTTTTTTTTTTTGCGGTACACAGGCCTCTCACCGCTGTGGCCTCTCCTGTTGCAGAGCACAGGCTCTGGACGCGCAGGCTCAGCGGCCATGGCTCACAGGCCCAGCTGCTCTGCGGCATGTGGGATCTTCCCGGACCGGGGCACGAACCCGTGTCCCCCGCGTCGGCAGGCGGACTCCCAGCCACTGCGCCACCAGGGAAGCCCCTGGGCTTTTTATATGAAGAGAATTCTGCTTGATCTGATAATCAAATCAGCAGAAAGTCCAATGGTAACAGGAATTTGGTTTTTTTCACAGCTGTTCTTTAAAGAAAGAAGGGCGGGGCTCACGGAGCAACCCAGGGAACAGTGGGATTTGTCCCCTGAAGACATGTAACACATTGTGGTGATCACCACTGACTGGGAGCTTGCCCTCCGAGATTACTTTGCTAAAGCTCCAGCATCTGGCAGGACTGCTGAATCAGCTTCTGCTGCCCTAAGACAGAGACATGCTGCCTCCGCCCCCAGACGTCCTGAGAGCGGCCTGGCTGTGGCCAAGCCACGGGGAAGGGCGCTGGCGCCTCCCGAAGTTGTGAAGTCTTCCTAGACGAGTGTGCAAGCCCCGGGTAACGAAGGGCAGAGGAAGACGTGCACAGACACTTTGGAGCACTGAAACCGGCAAACACAAAGGGACACGTTCCTCTCAAAGACTACATTCAAAATAGTTTAGCTACTGCAAATGGTCTGAATAGGGGAACGTTTTAACATGAAGTTTGTACTGCAGGCTTCTCCAGCCACGTGCAAGGCCTGACTTATCTGAGGTCGGTCGATCAGACAAGCAGGCCTCTGAGGCTTTCAGTGCTTGGAGGTGAGGGCAGGTGAAGCAGGGCGTCTTGTGAAGCTACCCATAACCCACGACACACCGCTCCCCGGGGCCAGCGTTCTGCAACAACGCACAGTGGCTGAAAAGAACACACAGGAGGTGCGAAGACCAGGACTGCAGGGAAAGAGGAGACACAAAGCCGGGAGGTCAGTGCTCAACATCCAGGTTACACTCGGCCCAGCTCCTTAGAAAGGCTGCAGAGGAGGTAGCCTGAAGGTGGTGTGTTTGAGGGAAGGGGAGAGGCGAGATGTGAGCCTTCTCCTTCTGAGAGGGCTACTCTGGGGAGCTGTTTCCTTCTAAGTGTTCCTGAAAAACACGCAGCTGACATACCCCATTTTAAAGAGTAGAGTCGTGGGGATCCACCTGACCTTCAGAGTCAGAGCTGTGCCACAGCGTCTTGCCCCAGGCCTGCCCCACCCCACCCAGCCCCAGGGCTAGTCTGGCTGGCCAGACGCTAGCATCCCACCCCAACCCCCGCAAGTTAGAAATCATCAACTGTCTCTGGGCTGGTGGGGCACATGGACGGCAGCCAGAAATGTTACTTTGGCCTAAGAGTGGGAAAAAGACCCCAGGAAAGCAAAAGTCCTGGAGGTCAATGTCCCGCAGCCACCAAAAGGTGCCACGGGCCCCGCTGGCCAAGCACCCAGCACAGTACCACTGGCCCACGGAGATGGGCCAAGCTGGGTGGGCTCCTTAACAAGATGGGAGGGGGCAGGGAGGTAAAACGCCTCTGAGATCGCCACTGGACAGAAAGGGATGATCGTTACGTGGAAATGTCATTTTTGAAGAACTGCTTGACCATGTATTTTTCTATACTGTGTGAGGTCAGAATTAACAAGGGATCTTCTCCCTTGTTTTCTATATTGTGTGAGGTCAGAATTAACAAGGGATCCTCTCCCTTTCAGTCTGGCCCAGAGGGCAAAGTCTTCACCTGCATCACACACGTTTCCATTTCACTACGGGCGCTGCCATCATTTCTTCCACCTCTGTCCGCACCACCAGGGGAGGGTGCCGCCGGGAGAGCTGGGGGTTGTGAAATGACTCGGGCTAGAGCTGGCAGAGAGCAGCACGCCCTGGGTCACAGGGGCACCAATCAGGCGTGTCGATGGCCAGCTGCTACCCTCCTGACCCCCTAGCAGAGGATGGCTCTGAAGCCAGTTAGTGAGTTGAAGTATGTGAACTGGAGCGCCCCTCCCAGGGTGACTGTGCCTGACAGGCTCTGGGCCACAGAGACGCCACCATGCCCTTAACCAGCCCCATCCTTCCTGCTCTGCACACCCGACGGAGTGGCCCGTCAGCCAGGGTCACCCTCCGGTCTAATGGGCATGATTGCTGGTTACAAATGGGAAACATGGCCCGAATTCCTCCCCCGCTGATCTCCAGGACAGACTGATCTCATAATCTGGGATCACGTCATAAATTAAGAAAAACGAGCCAGACCGGTTAGCTGGTAGACGGGGGAATCCAGAGGCCTAAGGAGGCTGGCTGTCAGGTACACTGGAGCGTGTTAGGTGAGCGGCAGACAAAACCATACAGATGTTTATTCTGCATTTGATTCCAAGGGTTCAGATGTCGAACGCTGTAATAAAGCCGCTCTCCTCTCTCGGTGTTCTGACTCTGAAGTGCACTGACCTGACCCAGGAGTGGCTGAGTGGCGCCACTGATTCCTGGCCCTCCAAGGCCTGGGAGACTCAACCCTGAGACGGGGCCCAGAATCAGAGAACTCGGAAGGCCACATGGGTGGTCTCAGTGGCATCAGACATTGTTTGGGCCGATTCCTGAGGTATCTCTCCTGTCCCCAGAACACGAGGGTCTGGCTCTCTTGCGCAGTGGCTCATAGACACATGACGGCAGAAACACCAAGCCCCTGGCGGGGCTGCGCTCCAGCCAGTTTCCTCTGGGCAGCATGTGAGAAAGGGCTCCCTGCTATTATTATTATTATTTTTTAGTTCATGCAGATCTAGCTTCAAAGGGTCCCTAAACTTCTTTGCCCCATCTGGACCTGAAAACAGGAGCTGATTTTCACAAGCCAAATTCTCGTTGCATTTGGACAGAACGAATACTGTGTCTTTTATATTTTCTTTGTATTTCTCTTCAATAGTTGCTTGACCCAACATCTTTCTGTCTGCTCTATACAATGAAAATACAAACTAAATGAGAATAGAAAAAAATAATTAAAGCATTAAATTGTACAAATTACAAATCTGTTCCAAAATATACTTACATTAAATAAAATACGCATTTCAGTAAGAGATCTACAGTGAACGACCATATGCATTCTGGGAAGCTTCACGACACCTGGGCAGGGCCAACATTCGTGGAAGGAGCGAAGGGAATTCGCATCCAATCACGGTTTGCAGCGGGTTCTGACCGCCGTCTGCGAGCTACACTGAGCACATCATTAGCATCGCCTGGGCAGGGACTGACTGGGGAAAGGGGAGAAGCAAGCTCTAGCCTCAATGCTGAGTTCATCACAACTTCTCGAGAATCTCATTAACAGCCTATACAGTACAGTTTCAAAAAAGTAAACATGTTAAGGTAAGCAGACAACTCTTTAGGACCCGAAGCACATTTTCTGGCTGTATTTATGCGGAACTCTCTGTCTACAATGGGCGGTCGTGAAGAGGTGCTTCCTCGGGACGGCATGGTCGCGGGACTGGGGCGGCCCAGCAGGACTGAGGGGAGCCAGGGACGGGAGGAGACTCCCTTCTCGTTTCAGCTGGAGACAAGCTGGTAGCGCACAGTCCACGGCCCCGCAGCCCTCTCCTCCTGTCATCTGGCGTAGCGCTTAATGTAGTCTTCAACTTTATTCCGGAAGTCCTCCTGTGGGGCAGAGGGGAGGAAGGGGGGGTGAGTCAGCGCAGGGCGACACTTCAGGGACAAGCTGCGTGCCCCCGAGCCAAGGGCCCCCGCCAGCTCTCGGGAGGGCGTTAAGGGTCCGGCCTCCAATCCTCCAGTCGCCAAGGTGGCAGGAGACTCAGAGACCCACGGGGCTGAGTGCCACCTCCCTGTCACTCTGGGTGCCGGGAGGGGACACAAACAAGCTTTGGGCGGACGGGAACCGAAGACCCTGCGTTGTGCGGACGGGGAGAGTGAGATCCACCAGTGTGGTCAAGGTCACGATGCGGGTCCGGCCGGGACTCTGGACCACAAATGGGCATGAGCCTTGGCTGCAGCTCTCAGGAAGACCCTTGTGTCCTGATCTGTCTCCCCAGGACCCTGCTACCTATGGCCCAAGTGCAGCCCGCCATCAGGGTGACCACCCTGCCTGAGACGAGAGGTGGGCTTGCTACAGAGGGCGCTCCTTGGGCATCAAGCAGAGGCCACCTGGGGGCCTGGGCTGATCCCTCAGGGGTAAAAACGCTGTATGGATGCAGGTATCTCCCAGGCTAGCGCGAGAGGGAAAGCCACCTCAGATCTGAGCCAACGCCCCAAGTGTGTCCCCAGGTCTTTTCTCTCTAAGGTCAGGAGCAAAATTCCCTGGCCTTACAGGACTGGGAAGGGCCCCTGGGACTGTCTGAGCCACGAGTGACTTGGAGCCTGTCCACCTCAGAACACCCGTCCGCATTTGGTGGCGGGACGGCCTGTGACCTGAAGGCGGGCTCTCAACCCTCTCACCCCCACCCACAGCTGCACACAGGGTCCCAGGCTTCAGTCCCATCCAGCAAGAGGCACAGCCCCGGGCCCTGCCTGCTGCAGGGGCCACCTGGGAGGCACGGGCGGAACGGGCCTGCTCTCCTCGGCCACGCTGCAGTCACTCTTTCAGGGTGGGGCGGGTTCAAGGAAAGGGGAGAAGGGGACCCCTGTGGTCGCCACCAGGCGGCCCAGGACTGTGCTCAGAGGCTCCCTCACAGCTGTCTGCCCGCAGCCAACACGGGCTGCACAGAAGCCCTGGCTGTCTTCAGCAAAACTCTCACAAGGTCACCTCCACGGTACCCAGCTGCCGACATACCATCGGCTCCCAGGCAGCCGCGGCCAAAGCTCCCGGGATGTGGAGTGACGATCCCACAGACACCCAGGACCACAGGTGCCTCAGCTCAGCCTTAATCACCTTTGCTCTCGTCAGTGAGAAGACCACGAACCCTGGGGCCAAACCGCCTGGGTTCAAATCTTGGGGTCCGCCCCTTCCCGGCAAGTCTTTCACTTCCTGGTGGCCCTGCTCCCTCAGCAGCAAATCAGGGGCAAGAGTCCCTCCCTCGTGGGTTGTCAGGGAAACAAGTGTGTCTGGGAGCAGGTATGACACTGCCTGGCACCTGGAGGGCCACGCAGGGCTGCTGCTACACCATGTCACCACTGCCCTCCTGCTGCCCTGCCCCAGTCACACGGGGCCTCTGAAGCATCGCTGAACACCAGGAGCGCAGTCCTGCCTCAGGGCCTTTGCGCTGCCGCTGAGGCCTCTGGAACGCTCCCGCCTGAGGTCCACTTGGTTCACAACCGGCCTCTACTCACATCTTACCAGAAGGGCTTTCCCTGAGAACCCGACATAAAGCAGCAACACCCATATCTGCGAAGCACAATAAAATGAAGTCTGCCTGTAAGCTGCAAGTCTCTTCCTATTTCATACAAAGAGCAGGAAACACCCTTCCGAGAACAATAAAAAATAAACAATCGTAACATGTTTTTTCTCCTCCTGGCTCTATAAGGGTGTTCCCTCCCGACAAGGTTTAGTCTACAGGGGCTACAACTGTTAGTTAGTGCTGAGTGGGGACATCCTTGTTGGGCACAATGACAATGACAGGTGGAGTTAGAACTTGAACAGAGCCTCCTGGGGGCCCGCCAGCAAGGCTTGTCAGCACAGCGGACAAACAAAGGCTCCTCCCCGCCAGGGCCGCCCCGAGGGTGTAGATGGCTGACTGCCAAAGGCCGGTGAGGCGAGACTGAAGACCTCGGCCGCCTCCCGGCCTGCTCAGCAGGACGTGGCCTCCTCTGCCTGCCCGACCAGAGGCACCCGCCGACCCTCCGGGGCCACCGCCTGGCTCTCTGCTCCCCGCGTGCCGGGACACGTGCCGGGGGCCCTCCTGCCTGCCCTTCGGGGCCCTGCTAAGGCCGGCTGTGGTAAACACCACACGTGGCACATTTAAAACGCCCGTGCGCTTTGGCACACGGTAGGTCTTACATGTACAGAAGCAGCTGACCTCAACATTAAGCACGGTATTTAGAACCAGCTTGATGGCCTTTAGAACGTCCTACGTTCAGAGCCACGTCAGCCGATCCAACAGTGTTAGGTGGCTGACTCCTGGGCAGGGCAAGGATTCACAGGGAATGTGGCTCAGAAAACGAAACGTGAGGTCCTGTGACTAAACGGAGTCAGCGCCGCAGAGCTGTCTGCTTAGGCCCGACCAGCTCCGAACAACCTCCAGCAGCCTCACCTCGGCCACACTCGGCCGCCTCCCGGACCCTGTGCCTTGTGCCCGCACACTGTAAGGATGTGTGTACGAAGGGCATTTACTGCAGCGCCGTCTGTAGCTGGAAAATAATCCCGTGGAAAAACCTGAGTGCCCAGCCATAAGAGAATGGTTGAGAAAAGTACGGTAGAGCCACACCACGGGATATTATTCGACAGCTCCTAAAATGAACGAGTGAGAGTTTATGCACTGACTTGGAGGGAAAAAGCGAAAATACACGAACAACGACAACAAAACAAACACGACCCCATCGCTGTGGGCTCGCGTGCGCCTGCACTCTGGGAAGGTGTGGAGGGCGGTCAGCCCGCTGGGTGGCGGCAGAGGTGGCGGGGGTGGGGGGGTGGGGGGCGGTAACACCCTTGGTTCGGTCTCCCTTCTGTGCTCCTACGCCATCACGCGGTAAAGCGACGGCCGCCTGCTGTAGGTCATCATACTGAACTCTACCAGGAAACCACACCTAAAAACACTTCTGTCTGACCTCGGGTCAAGCGCTTTTCTGAGACCACTCACATTTATTATAATACATCATTCATACATTGCTTTAAATTCTAGTCCCATTTAATTCAATGGGATTTAACTCTAGTTAAATTCTAGTCACCATTCTCAGTTTCATACTTATTTAATCAAGGGGCAGTAATTATCTTTTCACCAAATACATCAACCTAGAATATTCCTGTTACTAGCTTACCTTGTCCCGCAAATGATGTTCTGCAGCTTCAATATTCAGTGGGTCATCAAAATTCAAAAGATCCTTAAAAAGAGAGAAACTCAAAGTAAGCAATGGAAAGAATCTGTTTTTCTGCTGTTGCACGTCTTCATTTTATGAAGCAGGCAACAGAAACCTAATCAGCAAATGACAGAACGACCCAGAGCTGAAAAAACTCCCGAGAACTAAAGTTCCTTTTGATGTAGGAGCACTGAACCTGAGATACTTTTTTCAGATGGTGATTAACGGTCCACTGAAAGAAGGCAGGGATGTGTTTACCCACGATTATCCAACGTTTGGTGAGGAAAGAGTGACCACACTAATTTCTAATGCTAGTTTTGATACTTGGGGAATGACAAACCACTCTTATTATGAGCATTTCTAAATAAAAAATCCTGTTAATTTTTCCTTAAAAATTCATTTTCTCCTTTATTTTGTGATTAACAACTCTGTCTTCTAAGTCTATGTTTCTATTCTGACTTTGCCTAGATTCTCCCTTCACCTTTAACTCACCTCCACAAGCACGGCACTCACAATCCAGTAGGAAGGACGTCTGCAACCCGACCTAACAACGTAGGATGGTGCCACTGTGGCCAGGGCTCCCTGGCCCCAGGGAACCAGCACCAGACCCTTTCCACCTTAGAAGAGCCCTGGAATGCTACTCCCCCCACCCCCAAGAATAATGACGGATTTATACTACCTAGTCCTCTTCTTAAAGGTCAGGGTAGAAACATTTGTTATGTTGAGTCACTGCTTTCCAAAGCCACTGATGGATCATTGTAAAGACAACTGTTATTTCTCCTGAGGAGCAATGTTTAATCTGGGGATTGTATTCCTGATTTGGAAATAAATATGGGTGTGACCAATATGTCACAAATACAGCCAGGAAAAATTCTAAATCTCTATGATCATTAACAGCTGGGAAATTAGTTCCAAGTCCCAGAAATAGGCAAAAATATAAAGCACGTATTGTATGAGAATCCCGGTGCATATAAAGACTCACACCAGACATACAGAATTCTTCATCTTCTTTACCATGTATTTTACCTAAAATGAATATGTGAGTTGGAATAACCGTTATAGACTTCATTAGCAAGTTTGATGGGCTCTTTAGAATTTGGAAGGTTTGGAGTGCTTGGAGAGATGGGGACCCATCAGATGTCCTTCAAAAGAGAAGCAGCACAACTGCCAGGCAGGTTTTAAATCACACTCCAGCCTCTGCATCTCCAGAAGTAAAACTTCATTCACTTCAATGGAGAAGCCAAAAACAATCACAACAAAACAGCTGAGACCAGCAGAAACCTGTCCAGATGGCCCGGTACCCCTTGGGTATTGCCTTCTCCTGGAGATTACGGCAGGTCCCGAAATCAGGAGGTGTTACCGGACCACCCGGTGACATCAGCCGAGAAGGCAGGGGGGGCAGGCACTTAGGGGTCTCCTCTGGGCTCTGCTCTGCTGTCTTTCACTGGCTGAGGACGGCAGGGTGAGGGAGCAGTCCCGTCGTCCTGGGGGCTGTCCAGGATGGCTCGTTTTCATGGGGGGACTTAGGTTTTACCAAAAGTAGCAGAGATTTTTTTTTTTTTTGCCCAGAGACAGATCCCTGAAGCTTATTTCTTTCAAAGCTTCTTTATGATCAAAAAGCCAAAACTCAAAGTAACGAATAATACTATATAAAACTCCAAATACCAGCTTTCCCCCTTTCCCCTTCTCCTACACCTCTTCCCGCCCTCCAGCCCCTGCCTGAGAGGTGCTGTTCTCTGAGGACAGCAAACTTCACTGATTAAGAGAATAATTCTAAGGTTCTGGGTTTGTGAAAAGCCCAAAGGTTGGTGACTACACACTCCTTCTCCCAAACCGGGCCCCTGGGAGCGAAGGAAGCTGTGGACTGGCTGCCGGTGAGAGCGGACGGTGTGAGGTGGGCCAGGCGCTCCCAGAGGGGCCTGCGTGGAGGAGACCACAGCGAGCGGAACTGGCCCACGCCGGCCCCCGGGAGCGAGGCGGCCACGACAGCAGGGCGGAAGTGGGGACGCTCTGCTCCCGCCCCTCCCAGCCCCAGGACCTCCCAGAGTGTCACTCCAAAGCCCCCTCAGTTCTTGTCTCACTGCTCCTCTGATTCACAAAAGTGCCAAAGAAAAGGGGGTTTTAGTGCGCCCACACCGCTGGTTTTGATCCCCTCATGTTATCCTTGATGCGATCTTTAAAACCAGGAGGCAGAGGAATCAAGAAAAACTTGGGATTCTGGTCAGCATACTTACAGTAAACAAAGAGTTTAATCCCCAAACAACATCCTGAAATGAGAAAGAAAGACAAAAACAAGTTTCAGGTGGGGATGGTCTCTAAGAGATGAACCAGTTAAGTCAGCATATAGTGGAAGAGGTTAGTTTTCTGCAGGAGTTATTTTAAAAGGTAGGGCCTAGGGCTTCCCTGGTGGCGCAGTGGTTCAGAGTCGCCTGCTGATGCAGGGGACGCGGGTTTGTGCCCCGGTCTGGGAAGATCCCACATGCTGCGGATCCTGTGCTCCGCAACGGGAGAGGCCACAACAGTGAGAGGCCCGCGTACCGCAAAAAAAAAAAAAAAAAAAAGTAGGGCCTAGAAAGTTAATCTCAGGCTCCCCCTTGCAACCTGGGGGACAGCATCCAGCGCAGCAGCTGTTACCAGCCATTGCTCGCTTTTTGTGCACTTGGCACAGACTGAGACCTACGAGTGGTTTTAGGTGGGACAGCGTTTGTAATCCATGCCTGACTGAGCCAAAGTGGACATGTGTGGAAAAACGTTACGAGAGAGAGAGGCAGGGAGACGGCACGTGTGATATGCCACACGGCTCTCAGAGCTTCACAAACAGGCTGACTGGAGGCCCACGGCCCTTTCAAGTTGAAAGGTGGGACCATCAGTGTCAGAGCAGCAGGACGGTCACCAGGGAAGACGGTGACTGGCTCAGAAGACCACGCCTTTGTGCTGAAGTGCAGGCTGGGAACACGGCTGCCCCTAAACCCAGTCCCAGGCGATCGCTCTTCTGGGCAGGATCGATCCCTCAGCAGACAGGCAGAGGCTACGACCGTGTGGGACCAGTTCACTACTCAGGCAAAGAAGATGGCAAAAGTCAGGTAGCTGCTTACTACTAGGTGAACACTGCCCAAAAGTCCTGACTCCTTCTGATAAAAGGTCAGGCATGGGGAGAAACTGCAGGTGCCTACGGACAGCACCATGGAAAAGCCCTGAGGCGAAGCACAGCCGGCGGCCTCACGTGGGTACCCACGACACGCACCCCCGAAACCCACTCAAGCCATGTTGGAGAAGCAACTGGGGCCACTTATTTAGTCCCTGTGGCTCCCCCTTCCACCCCCTGCCCCAGCAGAGGGGCCCCCGTGCAGCACACCTGGCTGCACCCTGCCACCCCTCCTCTGTCCAGTGTAACTCAGAGCAGACACAGAACATCCAGCCTTTCCTTCCTCCGTCTCTACCCACGCCTGGCGAGTCTCCACTGCTTAAAGGGGGAGACAACTATCAAAGACTGGGGCGAATAGCAAGACGAGGGTAGAAACAGTAAACCACCGAAGCACAAACCGTAAACGGTAAAGGGCAGAGGGGAGAGGAGATGACCCGACACCCTAATCCCCGCCCCCAACCGAAGAGAAGTGGGGGCAGAGGAGCTGAGCAGGGCCAGCGCCTGGCCAGCAGCCCCAGGCAGGCGGTGGCGGGTGGGCAGCGTGGGCCCGTCCACCCATGCAGATAGGACAGCGTGGACATTGCTGTCCTTACAGGAGGCTGGCTGCCGATGGAGGGGCATCCGGGGAGTTGTGGGCAAAGGACACGCTACCTTCAGTGTCCTTGTGGGGGCCCAGCCGGTGCCGTCAATCGAATGTTCTCTCAGTAAACTGAAACAGACACAGAAAGGCACAGCGGTCAGCAGGGAGCAGGCTCCAGTCCCGCGAGCTGCTCAGCGTGATTTCTGTCGGAACGGAGGTGCACGTCTCATGCAGTCCGTCTCTCCTCTGTGGCTCCACAGTTTCCTGTGTCGCCACAGAAGGCCTTCTCTGCCTCACGCCTGTATGGGTCCTCCAGTCTAATCGCGAGTGTTATTTTTATGTATTGTACACTCAGCAGGGGAAAAGCATGCTTAAATCAGAACATACAGAGCGCATCTGTCAATTTAACATTCAGAAAAGGATGGTGACAACAATGACAGCGGAGCTTCCTGCTTGTGTGTCAGCAGGACCCAACACTCACCCAGTGCCCCAAGACCAAAGAGGGAGGGGTCCCGTGCTACGGAGGAGAAACCAAGGCGCAGGGCAGCACCCGCCCCAGGGCACGCGCCCCCAGCTGGAGCTGCAGACTCACCCACGTGAGCACCCAGCACGTGATTTTAATAGCTGTGTAAAAAATAAAAGCAGAGGAACACAACATTCTGGAAGGTGCTCACCCCGGGTGGGAGGACCACGCTCAGGGAAGGTCACGTGGGCTCCAGGGGTACGTGATGTGAGCTGACCTAAGAGTCATTTTCATGACTGTCCTACCAACTGCAAACGCACAGCATATACTCGCATATAAATAAGCATCCCACACTTTGAAGAGTTACCACTTACTGCCTAGTTTCCTTCTGGTGAAAAAAGGAGCCTGGCATTGTTGAATTACATCACACTGCTGCTTTCACCTGAACCTAACAGCTCCTAAGCTAACACGTCAGTGTCAGGCTTTCCAGGTCATACTTGTTACTGTTAAGAAAATTTTTGAATCAGAACACGTTCAAATTCACAAAAATCAATGACGATCAGGAGAAAACACAAATATGCAGAATTTGAATCAATGCCATAATCTTAATTGCCCATGAAGATCAGTTAGAGTAAATAAAACTAACCTACAGCTTACTTCGAGCACCAAAAAGAAAACTCCCATCATGCACCCTAATCCCATCTGCCCAGGGCACGTCCTTCCACCCTGCAGAGGCATCAGTGAGTTGTTGAGATAAAATCTCTACAACTTTTGAATAACTTTTTGGAACCAACCGCCCAATCCTGGTGCTTTATATGATCCAACGAGAGACTTCTTTACTAAGACGGGCGAAGAATTATTTCTGATCTAGCTTATCCTTTTCATTTATAGACCTTATTGCAATTTTAGCTATACCCTTGTTTACTTGTTTAGTGCCTGTCTCCCCACCAGCTGGCAGACCCCATAAAGCAGAGATCGCAAACTGCTCCCCACTGTGTCTGGGCTCAGCCAACATTAGCTGATGGAAGGCAGGCGGGCAGACTGGGCGACCAGTCAGCGCCCTCTGAGCTTCCCCGTCAACAAGCACAGACAGAGCAGGACTGCCCCTGGAGGCCAGGTGTGCCCATGTCTGGGGGCCGCAGATCTGAGCAGGGTGACACCACGGAGGTTCAGGCCCAGCCTGAGCAGATGGCAGTCCCGAGGGAGCTCAGGTGACAGCCACGTGGCCATCAGAGAGGGTACAGGCAAGGGGACAGAGGATGCCCCAGGGACTACACTGGAAACTCAGGTTCTAGGAGAACAAAAATCTGAAGTGCAACCGCCGGGTTCATGGCCCTGGTCCCTCCAATCCCACAGACATAGCACTGCTGGCCCTGAGCCAAGAGCAGGGTGTGGGCCCTTGGTGGGAGCAGGGCAAGTCTCACTAAGAGAAGCAAAAAGCACCCCTGTGACTAGACCAGACCCCATGGAGCGCCAGGCACATCATTTCCTTTATTCAGGAGATGCCATGTCCAAAACCATCGCTGGACACTGTCTAGTTTTTCACAAAGAGGTAGTCTTTGTACATAAACCTGGCACACTACTTCCCTCAGTTAAATTCCCAGAGGTGCAGCTGACAGGTCCGAGGGTATATACAAGTTAAATGTAGGCCTTATGGCTGAAGGACCAATGAAAGGTGTACAGGTACACGCACTCTCCAGTGGAACGAGGGAGCCTGTTCTCACACACCCTTTGCTTTTGTATCTGCCAGTCTGAGAAGTGGTGAGCGGCGTCCCCTTGCTTCCACGTGTCCTCTGATCACCAAGGAGACTGAGCATCAAGCAGACGCTCACCACCCGCTGTGTTTCTCCTATGAATCACCTACTTGTAGGCAATGCTCATTTTCCGGTGGATATGTCCCATCGTTTTCATATTGATTGAAAGGACTGTTTACATACAAAGGACGTAATCTTGCTGATCTTTTCTCTTTCAATTTTGTGCTTTTGTATTTTTAATTTTAATGTGGCTAAACCTATCAATGATTTTCCTTTAAAGTTTCTGTCTTTTGTAGCAGGCTACAAATTTAACCAAATTTAACTACAAATTTAGCCAAATTTACATTTAACCATCTGTTAAATTCCTATTATACTTTGCTAATAATCTGATTTCTCAGAAGACTGCAAAAGTGAGTAGAGAAATGCCCTCTCTGGACCTAATTCTGACCGGAGAAGGGGACGTGACAGGAAGTGGAGTGTGGGGAGCCCCCAGGAGAGTGAGCACAGGTGAAAAGCCTGGGGAGACAAGGCCGGACCAGAAACCACTTACAATCTGGACCTGAAGATCATAGATTTTTAAAGTTTCAATATTTAAAGGACAGATACTTAAAAGGGAGGATGACTGACTTATAAAGTGTATTTTTAACTTTTTTTTTTTTTTTTTGGCGGGATCGTGGTTCCCCAACCAGGGACTGAACCTGGGTCCTTGGCAGTGAGAGCGTGGAGACCTAACCACTGGACCACCAGGGAATTCCCGTTAACTTGCTATTAAAAAATGAAGCTGATATGAAAGAACAGGGGGCTCCACATACAAACTAAAATGGGGAGATGAATCCTAGTGGTTGTCCTCGCAGGGAGGAGCGGTCACAGTGCACGTGTGGGGAGAAGAGGGTAAAAGGACAGGACACAGAGGCAGGGCCTGCGGAGGGACTAGCTCACAGTAAGAAAGCAAAGGACACACCGGAGAAACCCTGTCTGCCTGCCTTCCAGGTTCCCGCAGTCCCGAAGCTGGCAGTGGTGGGGCTGGGGCTTGGCCCGGGGGTCCAGCACCAGAGCCTCTACAAGTTAACCTCACTGCCCTACCAGAGAAAGCGCAAGACGCAGAAAAATAAAGCCCACAAGCTAAATTTACTAAAAAACGACAACAACCAACACTCTACGCAACTCCTCCAGCTCTCTACGTTAGTGACCGGCAAGCTTAGGCGGCAGGAAGTCACTGACCCCTGACCATCTGCCATTGGAAGGGTGGGGACCCAGGCACGACTGGGAAAGCGTATCCTGCTACGAAAGTGCTCCTATGCGCATCCAGACGATTTGGGAAAGAGGACATTTAAATACAAGTGCTTGGGTCTTCTGAAGCCTCCCGTCCACATCCCCCCACCCTGGATTCCATTACTCATATTCTCCCCTCTTAGCTAAAATCAGCCAGACGGAGGGAAAAGGGTAAGGGCCCTCGAGGGGGGCACCTGGGTGGACCGCAGAGTGCAGCCAGAAGCCTCCCTAACATCGGCCCAGCCTCAAGATCTCCTCTCGGGGGAGATACCGTGTAGAAAGCCCATCACTCACACACGGCGCTCACAACACGGAAGACGGGAACGCAGATAAACTCACCTGAGACATATCTCGCCTGTCTCTGTGATGTTGGGGTGCCAGATCCTGGTCAGGCATCTCACTTTAGGAGGCTGCAACACAGAAGGAAGAGATCACAGGCTCTCCAGAGCCTTCCACGTACCCCGCCCAGGGCCTTGTCTCACCACTCACGTGGCTCAGCAGGCACCGGCTCCGCCACCCCCGCAGCAGTGTGTGCACACTGCATGCACCGCGCCGCTCGCACGGGTAAAGCCTGCCCGCGCCCCGAACAGGACCCCTCTGCAGGCCCCGGGGCTGCCGGCGGCTGGTGCCGGCGGCCGGGCTTCTGCGTCCTCTGACCCTGCCTGTGCAGGAGGAGCCACGGCGCCCTCCGGGAGGAGCTCTGCAGCCTCCAGGCCCCACTGCCTACGGGAGCCCGCAGCCTCCTTGACGCTACGTAGCTGGGCTACGGCTGAAATACTGCCCCTCACGGCGGCACTGGCCCCCTCTATGCGTGTCTCTGAAGGCGCTGTTGTCATTTACTTTCTTCTCGGTGCATGTCCTAGCCCACTTTACACTTAAAGGAGGAGACAACGCACACAAGCATGGGAATGAGGCACATCAGCAGTACTCAGGGTGAAGCATGTTTGCATAAAACTGTTCTTTTACTATTACTCTGTTTTAAAAGCAATCCATACTCACCTAAGAAAACAACAAAAAGGAAAGCTATCTGCACATCTACAGATATAGAGAATATAAAACTCTCCCCAGAAATAATCTCTAGTAACACCTGATGCACATGTTGGAGCCTCTGTTCTAGGCGACACACAGGTGCGTGTGATGCACATTCATTTTTCTTTACAGAAGTAGGGAAATGTGCTATACGTTTCTTTTCCACGTTGATTTTTGTCACCATTTCAGATGACTTTGGGCTTTTGTGCATTCCACGGTACAAACACTAGTATTTAACAAGCCAGTTCCCTATCACTGGACGCTTAGGTTGCTTCCCACTTCCACTACAAACCTGCTGGATCAACGCTGTCTTCATTCGCATCCATGAGATATGTCCCCAGGATGAAGGCCAGGAAGGGGAGGGGCTGCCAGAGAGCAGGCTGCGCACTCAGCGCCAAGTGCCCTCGCCTCCAGAGAGGCCGCGAGCCCACCCACTGCAGCGGGTGCGCCTCCTCCCCAGGCCCAGTTCCACCGCGAGGTGGCCTTGCTTTGAGGAGCTTGACAGTCGTCTCACAGAATCTCACCAGACAGCTCATCTCACAGATACGAAGCCTTCGTCATCAAATTTTTATCTTTGATACCAATCTAGAAAATCTTTCACCATCCAGATCTTCTCCTGTACTATTTCTAGTACTCTAATAGTTTCAGCTCCTTATTTGTATAAAACAAACATATTTTTCAGTACCCTCGTAAGTTTTCTTCCTGATTTCAAAACACCATGACATCAGAATGTCAAATATGTCATGTCACCTAGACTCCCCAAAATGATTAATCCAACCATGCAGATGTAGGCGTCTGAGGATTACAGAATTTAGGTTCACAGTGAGCTGAAATCAACTGAATACGCTCATTTGCTTTCCTGCAAGTAAACAGGAATGCATTCGACAGAAGGAATGCTAGCACAGCCTGCACTTTCAGCAGGGCCTTCAGGCTGAAGAGGGAAGGTCAGCGTCACTGGCGCTGTACATATTGGTAAATCTCTCTAATGAACACTGAACGCAGGTAACCTACTGGGTAGAGCGCATCACCAACTCAGGATCTGAAGGGACTGAAGGCTCACCCCCTCCCTCCTCTGAGGCCCCAACACACAGTCACCCCGCCGAGTGTCCACGCGGCTCCAAGGGTCCAACTGCACTTGCCCCTCTCCTCCTTGTCCCTTCACACCGTCCACAGTTAGATGTTGGTGCAGCCGCCCCCCCGGCCAATGGCCCTCGTAACAGCGGTACCCCACAAAGAGAGCAAACCTCTGCACCAGAACTGTGGTCCTGGATTCTGACACACACTTTCTAAACTGAACCATTCTTGTAGACCCTTACCGCCCCCAAAGGAAGACCAAGAAATACCAGCTCCACCTCCTACCTCAGTGGTGGCATGACCAGCCATCCCATCACACAGCTAAGGGTTTAGTATATGACAAAGACTGCAGTGCAAATCAATGGGAAAGCAGGGATTCTTCAGTGGACAACTGGCTAACCATTCGGAAAAGTACAGTTAGATATTCACTTAGAGCTTTATTCCACATAAACGACACAGAACTCTAAGAGGACTAGAAGAAAACGTGGATGAGTTGTCTTGGGGTCTGAGGCCTGTTTTAAGCATTTCACAACATGAAAAATTCAAGAAGGAAAAGTAGATTTGACTACAGTGGTGAAAAAAAAACCCACAAACTTTTATAGAACAAAAAAAATGAAAAACAGGAAAATGTTTACAGCACAGCTAAGTAAACTAAGAAAAAGTTTCATATAATTTCTATATAAGAACTCTTATAATAAAAAAAAAATACCTCCAAGGAAAAAAAGGGCTAAGCACATAACAACAGCTCATAAAAGACATAAAGAGCTAATAAGTAGGAAAAAAATTTAGCATCCTACTTATTTAAGAAATGAAAATTCAAATGACATTTAGATACCACTTATTTCCTCCCAAAATAGCAAAAAGAAAAAAAATAATGAAAATATCCCACGTTGGTAAGGGTTTAGGAAAAAGGGAATTTTCAAACACTGATGGTGGGGATGTCAACTGGAAAAACTCTCTGGAGGGTAACTGGATAGTACTGATAAAAAGCCTTAAAATTAGCATCAGTTACTCAGTACCTGTAATTCCACTTCTAAGAATTTATCCAAAGACAGCGGCAGGCATGCACAAGCTGCTGTCTAGGACATGTATCACAGCACTGCTTATTCCAGGGGTCAGTAAACTACAGCCTATGGACCAAATAAGGCCAGGCCTGTTTTCACGTGGTCTATAATCTAAGCATGGCCTTTACAGTTTTAAAAGGTTGTTTTAAAAAAAGAATATACGACAGAGACCATATATGGTCCACAAGGCCTAAAATATTTACTATTTTGCCCCTTACATAAAGTCTGGTTCACATAATCAAAATATTGGTCAGCCAGTGATCGACTATAAAGGATTAGTTTAAAACCATGATACATCATACAATTAAGTGTTCTTACTAATGATGATGTCATTATATATTAAGTGACGTGACAACATACGTTCTCACGCTATGATGCCATACTGTCCTATCTACGATGTTACCAAGCTACGTGCAGCGTGGCCCCACGCGCATGTCTGATTATACATTGTGCATACCATACATCAAAAAGCTAACGGTGATCATCTCTGGATGGAGAGATAACAGGTGACTAACATTCTACTTTTGCATAGTGGTATTTTCTCAATTTTCCACAGAGTATAATAAATTACATAAAAAGAAGAGGGGTGACTGGGTATTCAAGTGTTACTTGTGGTACCTCCGGTTCTCCTCCTTCTGGAAACGTGGCAGGGCAGCCCTTCCTGACCCCTCTCAGGGCTGGTCACGGTCACATTACTCGATTTGGTTGCATCACATAACCTCACTTCCAGGGGGAGAGAAAAGCCGCATTCCTTTCTCCTGCTTCAGCACACGGTTTCCTCTGACCACTCACAGCAAAATGCCATGGGAGCGTCGTGAGGCCTGGGACATCACAGCCAAGCTGCCATCTGCACTCAGGCCTCCTCCGGGCATCCCCATCACATTGGTTCGTCACTGTTTCTGTGTCCAGAGACTGAGCTTCGTCAAAGGCCGCTCGACTCTCATCTCCAGCCTACAGTGTCTGACACAGAACCCAGCGCATTTCAGGAGCTCATTAAACGCCAGTCAATCATTGCAGCCTACTTCTAGGACTGAGAGAGATTACGAGGCAGCTGGAGACTGCGAGATGAAGTTCAGGGAAAAAAGGACAAAGATCCCGAGGAAATCTGCCCTTCAGCTGCTGGGGCAGAGGGGTGTGAGGGGTGAGGGGGCACCAAACAGGTGTATTCTTTCTGTTCTAAAAAAGTTTATTCTAAAATAATGATCTACTTTACTGCTTAAAAGGTTTTCATTCACAACCTTAATAACTGACCTTAATTATAGGAACTATAAGTGTTAGGGGTTAAAAACAAATTCCTCATGAAGTACAGAAATCATGTAAATTACGGCATTAGAGCAAATGAATCCTGAGAAAGCTCCGCAAAGCCCTTTCAGGCTGACTTGCTAAAAACTGGCTGTATCTCCTCACCCAGATGGAACATGAATCCCTCCAAGTCTGCCCTCATAATCTCTACCCATTTGCCTGTAACCTTTCATATGCTGGTTTAATCTGCAACACCATAAACTTGCTGGGGGGCAGAGAGCATGCCAAGCACTGGATGTCTGGTGTGGCAGCCCCCGCCCAGCACTGGAAATACAGTGAGATTAAGACACCTCCAGACTCCTCCTTCAGGGAGCAGATGGTCTAGTGAAGAAAGACGCTAAGAAGAATTCTGTAGATAAAGCTTAACCGCAGAAAAGGTGAACAGAGCTACCTCTGTATCACTGAAGAACTTTACCTCACGCACCCTGGAGGCAGGGCAGCCCTGTGCACCCTGCGTGAGTTTGTGACCCTCACTGGCCTGCTGGTAAGGCAGCTGCACCACCTCTGCCTGGATGAGAGGCAGAGAGGCCCTCACGGCAGCAGGGTGGCGTCTGGATACAGCCCCGAGGGCCTGGCCTCCCAGGGCTTCCTGGCTGGAGAACATGGGTCTCCTTCCCGATGAAACAGGACTAGCCCATCATTTAGAAATTTTCCAAAGGAGACAGAAACTAAAACCTAGAAATGTAAGGTCTTTATATGCCACCAGTTAATACAGGAAAAGTGTCTTGGAGGCTCAGTGGCTTTCTATCCTCTGTTTATTTCATTTCCTACTCCTCTGCTTCTTAAACGGGGAGTATGACAAACATTTTCTCACTACCAAGCGGCCACCAGGTGCGGTGGGAAGGACACACATTAGGAAGCCGGGCAGCTCTGGACAAGAATCAGCTTTGGCAGTTGAGCCACCTAGACCGGCAAAGCCAACAAGTTCTTAACTTTACCTTTCTGAGCCCTAACTTCCTGATGGGAAAGATATGAACATTAATGTCACCGAGAGAACTACTGGAGAGTGACATAAGGTAAAACTGAGTGGAGGCACCTGACACACAGAAGCCCTCGACAAAACTCTGTTCCTTCCTTGACGTTTCTGAGGTTTTGCTTTCTCCTCACACTTGGAAAAAGACACTCTGCCACTAAATGATGCCAGTGCACCCGAACCACGGTTCTCAGCCCCGCCAAATTCACTGCTTTTCTGAAGACTGTCACAAACTCACCGCCCTTTAATTTTAACATTCTCTAGGTGAGTAACCCACGGATATGGCATATGTCCAGAAGGTTAGAGAGTCTAGAGTTTTAAGTACCGCACGTCGGGCTGTTTCCAGAAACCATTAAAACAGCCCCAAATCCTTAATATGTGTGCACTTAAACCAAGTTCTCAAACTGCTCTCACCTGAGGGAGTGCAGTGCTCTGTCAGGCCAGGTTCCCCTGTTGGTGATCAGGGAAATAGGGGAAGTCTCAGCGGGTGGCTGGTTGGCTGGATTGACAAAGACCTGAAATGCATATTTTCCTGTCTTCACTTAAAAATTAAATTTATTTTTTGTTTTTCTTGGACTGCTAACTCTTCCATCCTCATAAATTACACTTCCAAAAGAACTTTTAATACAGTAGCCCAGTAAAGATCAATTTCCATAGATAAAAGTTTGGCTTTAAACAAACGAGTGTTAGAGCCACTGAACTAGACTTGGGCGGTGGAGATGGGCCGAGGTCGCGGGGAGCAGGTGATTCCCCCTGTCAGAAAAGGAGGGAGCAGTTACTGCAGGGAAAGCAACGGGACACACGCTGTGCCCGATTCCCACAGCCTCAGGTTAACAGGAGACTGAACTTTACCATCAGATTTTTCTTTCCTAGTCGACAGGCCAGAGAAGGCTGAGGAACATCACGGGGGGAAAGATGTATATCACACCGGCAGAGCTGGCCACGTGCCAACCTCGGCAGCTCAGGGATGGAGAGGGCCCGCGTACCACGCCCACTCCGGCGCCCGACTCAGGGGTGTGCGGTGCTGTTCCGAACCGTCAATGATTTCTCACAGGCACAGTGAAAATGCCCCCAAAACCCCAAATCTGAGTTTTCTCACCTCTCCACTATTCCCCAAGCCTGATTCTTCATTCAAGTAGACCTGGTCAACTTGACCTGTACACAGGTTGCCAGTTCTCATTTCCATACCCACTGACACAGTTGCAGAGACGTCCTCGTCACCTAGAACACCCGCCCCAGTTGTGCATGAGCCAACCCGAGACAGGACGACTCCAATTCTAGTTCTCCTCAGAAGCTTAACTGGCCCCGACCACTTTCCAAAAGGGACCCTCTCTCTTCCTTCTCTGAATTCCTCTAAAGCATTCTCCTATTATTAACCAATATCACTGTCTGCTACTTACCACTTTTATCATTTTATGATAACTTCCTACACTTTCTCTCACCTTCCTAATGGGTCGGCATGTTCCTTAAAAGCAAAGACAGATGTGACAGCACTTGGCACGGTTATTACTGGGAGGGTCCTGGAGGGATCAACACGTAGCTAGGGGTGTACATCACTCATAATTTGAAACTACAGGTCATTGTTCTTTTCCAAAATTCTAAAACGCACATTTTGTACACTTCTGGAATTGTGCTGTTATACCATAAACAGAACTACAGCTTAAACTAAAATGCTCTTTTCTCCAGTGCCAGAACCTAACAAGGCTTGCGTGAACTACCCAGGCAGCCCCTGCGGAGGCGCCAGCCTCGGGGGGGTAATTCCAGCCCCGGCAGAGCTGCGCCCCAGCGCACACCGGCACACGGGACTCGCAAGCACTCGCTGAGAAAGGGAGCCTCTCCGCTAACACTCTCAAGAATGCTGATGAGGGGCATTAACCACACAAGTGTCAGCCATCTCGTGCTCAGTCCCAGGACTGGGTGGGCTGCACTCGGACACAACGCGGGGGGACTGCCGGGCCCGGTGACGGCCACCCGCCACAAGAAGGGGGAACAGCGGCTCAAGCGCGGGCTACTCACCACCATGTTGTATGCATCAGGAACTTCAGTTTCAAACTGAAATTTTCCACCCTGGTAGTAACCCTCATCTATCAAAAAACACAAAACAAAACAAAAAAATCCTTTAAATTAAAAAAAAAAAAAAGGAAACAAAAGGCAAACACTATGTTAGCATATGGCAAATACAGAGAATTAAGAGTTGAAAAAGAGGACTGCAGGGCTCCTTTGTTACTCCACCAGCCTCACCCCTGACCTGACGGTTACAAGTCAGCCCACACTGACTGGCGCCTGCAGCGCTCTCCTCACTGGCCACGCGCCCTCGGGGAAAAGGGAGGCCTCCCCTGGGAGACTGGCCCCCTCCCTGCGCTCAGCCCCTCGGTCCCGGCCCGCGGCACCCAGTGCCTCCCCTCAATGACACGTGACCACCTTGCTTCAGCGCTCGGTCACCTGTGTGCCGCTGGTCTCCCCACGAGAATCAGCTCCACGGGGGAGGCAGGCTTGTGCTGACTGCTTTTCCCCGGTGCCCGGCATGTGGCTTCCAGTCACTCGGCAAACACTGACTGAGCATGGACCCTTTGCCAGGCCCTGCTCCAGACCCTGGCCGGGGACACGGCAGTGAACCAGCCAGACAAAATCACCGTCTCAGCGACTGTGCCCGGTCAGCACTCGTGGGCTGGCTGGCCGAGCGCTTGGTACAGCCTTCAGAACAGAGCAGGCCCTCTGGAAAGGGGCTGGAGGGTACGCAGAAGAATGTCCAGGGTCAGAGCGGCACCGCCGTGCCCCCCCCGCCGCCCCAGGTCTGCAGACCCCACAGCTCAGTCCCAACTCCCTCGCTGCACCGCCCACCTCTCTGCCTCTCCTGGAGTCCGCCGGCGGTGGGCTCGGCTGAGTTGCAAGCGCTGCTGGTGTGGCTGCCAACAGAGGGCGCTCCAGCACGAATGCCCCCCACAGGAGTTAAATTACTCTGAACTTCACAATTTGATAAAATTACCACCATCTTTAAAACGAATGTTCAACTTCCTCTAAAATATTATCATCGTGAACAAATCAGCAATATTACATTTTATCACTTCCCTCAGCTTTTTATATAAAATGAACATTTAATAGGAAGTTGTTGGTCTCAAACCAGCCACTAAAAAACCATTTTTCTTCTTTAAGGGCGTTGAGATTGTGTCAACATTTATGTCTGTCCCGCAGTTAGAACTCGCCTTATCTCGCTGTGTTACACAGGGAGCCCTCTGTGCCCTGGAGCCTACTCCCTCCTTCCTGCCAGGAACCATACGCTAGTGTCTTCCAGCCAGGGTACGGGTACTGCGGGGAGGACACACTGTCCACGGGGTATGTGGGCACTGACAGCTTTAACAGAATCCACTTCTAGATGGCCAGTGTCCACGAGTGCCCTATCATGAAATCAATCTGCCCAACAGTACTTGTGAGGCCAAGGAGTCATGCCAGCTGCCCCTTCCCACCTCCCCTTTCACTGTCTTTCTCCCACTTGTAACAGAAGGCCTCCTGCTCATCTAGCCTCTCCCTGTGATGCACTGCACCAAGGTGTGATGCACTGGTCACAGTAAAGCTCCTTGAATCGAGGCACTATGCAGGGTTGTGCCTTTCCCTATCTTACACCCATTTCTGTAAAGGGCAAAGCATGGCGTTAAAGATAAGATGTCCCAGTTCAAGTTGGAATGTCTTGAAGTTAGACACACGTGGAGCCTGATGGCAGGGATGATTAGATTTCATTTAGTAATGTCAATCACGGGACTACTGGAAAAGAATGCCTCACCCCCATGAGAAGCAAGCGAAGAGGGTGCCAAGAAGCAAGAGGCCCGTGCCTTCCCCCGCGCGGTGCCAGCCCCGCACCTCACCTCTCCACTAGGGGTTAAACTCGGAAGTCAGGCAGCTGTTGGAGACACATCTTAATTTAGAGGCTTCGCCAGAGAGAGAGTCTTGGCAGTTAGAACTGGTCCTGCCTACTGATGCACACGGCAGAAATTTCTGATACGCTGAATGAGCTAAATCTGCAGCCACGAGTCTTTGTAAACCCTAAGTGTTTAATATATATTGGTAGGGGTAAGATGAAATTAATATCACAGTTTTCTCAATGCTTTCTGAATATTTCAGGTAACATGAGAGGCCGTCAAGTGAAGAATGATGGGTATGATTAGCGGTCGGTTGGCAGGTCTTAGGAAAGTGGTTTTGGTGCGCACCTCGGAAAATGCAACACAAAGGGATCCTAATGACTGGGTTTGTAAAGCCATTTCCAGCCAGGTGGTTCCCAACTCTTTGCTTTCAACAAAATAGAAGAAGGAACCTAATCTAGTAATCAGCTGAAAGACCACAGTAAAATACCTTGTATGATTTTTGGTCCCTAACTTTGAAGTCCAGGGACACAAAGACGTAGTGACAACAAACACCTTCCGTGCCTGCCTACTTATTTATATGAACAAGCAGTTCTCAGTGTCTATACCTACAAAGACAAAAGGAAGGAATAAAACTGATATTGACCCCTTCTTTCTGGCATTAAGTAACATCGTTCACAAGCACATCAACTAAATCAGAAAAATGCTAAGAGCAGCCTCTCGCTCTCAGATACATCTCCGATGAAACGCTATTGTGTTTAGTAACCATCACTATTTATCCAACAAACATTTGGTGAGTGTTACTATGTGTCAGGCACTGTTCTAGGCACCACCAGCAAGAGACCTTCCTGCCCTCATGAAGCTTACATTCTAGTGGGAAGAAACAAAGTAAGTAAGTTAATCATATAACAGAAAGTGAAAAAGAGCTGAGGGGCCAGGAGGTGGGAGGAGCTGCAATTTTAAATAGAGAGGTCTGAGAGTGAAGGCTGGAAAACGGAGGGTATCCGGGAGAAGAACACTCCAGGTATGGAAGAGTGGTGAGAGACCCATGAGAGCGCCTGATGCATTCAGGGCACATGCAGAGGCCAGAAGGTGAGGCAAGGGAAGGGGAAGCTGCGGCTGCGGAGGTAGCAGGCCTGGCCTTGCAGGCCACTGCTAAGTGCACTGGCTCTTATTCAGCAAGGCAGGGAGCCACAAGAGGGGCCTGAGCAGAGGAGGGGCAGGACCACAGAAACATCATGCTGGTTAGGAGCAGGGTAGGAGCAGCTGGAGTAGAGATACTCTGATGGTAGCAACACCAGGATTTGCTGGCAGACTAGGGGTGGGGTGGGGAAGAAAGGAGTCGAAGCGCTGCGCTGTTTGACCCTGCAATGGAGAAGGGCAGAGCCGTCACCTCGAAGATAAAAAGACTGCAGAGGGCACAGGTGCGCCAAGTCCAACATCAGATTTGAGATTAATTTGAGATTTCATGTCAACAACCAAGCGGAGACACTGACCGCAGCTGGCAGATCTTTCTGGACAGATCTTTCTGGAGTGTAGGGGAGAGGTCAGGGCTGCATGCGAGGTTTGGGAGCTGTGTATAAGAGCATCCAGATTTCATGAGCTGGCGAGGTCCCCAAGGGCCTGACTATGGAGGTCCAAGGACAGTACAAAGCCTTGAGGCATCCCCGACTTGGGTCAGGAGACGGGACAGGAGGGGCAGTGGCAGCAACAGAAGAAAACCAGGAGCCAGGAGCTGGTACAAACAACTGTAACAATCGTTCAAAAGAAGATGCTCAACACCCAGGAGTCTCACAGTGATAGGAACTTCTTAAATAAATATAAATATATAGTTACAAAACAGTATGACAGGGTGAAAAAATTCTTATAGGCAGAGGAATGTTTGTATTAGGATAAAATTCTGTGAGACGAGTGAAATAAAAATATATGAGTGCAAGGAGAAAAGGCAGCCACGAACATTTTCCAACCATTAAAGTGGAGCCTGTTCATATACATATGTTTTTTTTTAATGCATGATGGTGGGTGTAGCCATGGTATTTAGATTCTACTGGAAACATTTTAAAGAGTAAAATAATACTTTCCCCTTTAAATGTCAATATTTACAGCACACTGGAAATTACACTCTATGCAAATTTTAAACTTAAGGGCAGGAAAAACACAATTCCTGCCAAGATAACCTTGTAGATCAGGGGTCGGCAAACTCTCTGAAAAGGGCCAGGCGCTACGTACCTGGGGCTTTGGGCTACAGGTCTCTGTCATGTACTGTTTTGTTTTATTTTTTATCTTTTTAAATAGCCCTTTGAAAATGTAGAAACCATTCTCGGCTCGAGGGCTGCACAACTGGCCCGGGATGGGCTTTGGCTCACAGGCCTGGCTTGCCCACACTCAGGTGAAAATATAGCAAAAGAAAACCGCGGCGCCAAGCTGAGCGACACTGAGCGCCCGTGCAGCGGGCTCACTGAAGAGGGAGAGCCTGTGGGGCGGGCGTTACGGAAGACCTGAAGACAAGCACCGCCAGCAGCACAGCAACAAGCACGCTGACACGTGGAGCGTGGACCACGCGCAGCCGCCGGAAGCTCTGCTCACGTACCCAGTCCGCCACACTGCGGCTGCTTTAAAGGAGCCACTGAGGCACATGGACTGAGTACCAGCTGCTCCACAGCTGGCAGGCCGCTTCACATCAGGCGGTGTCACAGGGACCGGGGGATGAGCGGGTCAAGGGAAAGGAGACAGAGTGGGGGTGGGGGGGCGCAAGGGGAGCAGAGAGAGGAAGGCCGCTGGGAGCAGAGGAGGAGCCAGGCCCGGCGGAGCTGCAGACAGACCCCGAGTCAGCTGTGAGAGAGGGGTGCTGAGATTCAGAGGAAACCGCGAACATGAGGAAAGAAATGGAGAAGACATTTTAGATGTAGTAAACAGAATATCAAGAGCTAAAAAACATAATATCTGAAACGAACACTTCACTGGATGAGCCTCAGAGTCAATCAAGCGCTGCAGGGATTTGCCTGGCGTCCCGTGGTTAGCACTCGGCACTCTCACTGCCAAGGGCACAGGTTCAATCCCTGGTCAGGAAACTAAGATTCCACAAGCCGTGCAGTGTGGCCAAAAACAAAACAAACAAAACTCAGCAGAAATAGAAACGATCCACAGTGAGGCACAGAGAGAAAAGTGAACAAAACCTTCTGACCCCAATGGAAGTCTAGTTTATATGTATAGGGAATATACAGGTAAGCGATATATATTTTGGGGGGGCTTCCCTGGTGGCGCAGTGGTTGAGAGTCCGCCTGCCGATGCAGGGGACACGGGTTCGTGCCCCGGTCCGGGAAGATCCCACATGCCGTGGAGCAGCTGGGCACGTGAGCCATGGCCACTGAGCGTGCGCGTCCGGAGCCTGTGCTCTGCAACGGGAGAGGCCACAACAGTGAGAGGCACGCGTACCGCAAAAAAAAAAAAAAGAGAGATATCTTTTTTAAAGTTTTACTTGGGGATATGCATACTTTTTAAATATTTATTTTATTTATTTTTTTATTTTATTTTTTTTTTGGCTGTGTCGGGTGTTAGTTGCGTGTGGGCTCTTCGTTGTGGCGCTCGGGCTTCTCTCTAGTTCCGGCGTGCAGGTTTTCTCTTTTCCAGCTGTGGCACACGGGCTCCAGAGCACGTGGGCTCTGTAGTTTGTGGCACACAGGCTCTCTAGTTGAAGTGCTTGAGCTCAGCAGTTGTGGCATGGGGGCTTAGATGCCCCGCAGTATGTGGGATCTTAGTTCCCGGACCAGGGATCGAACCCGCTTCCCTGCATTGGAAGGTGGATTCTTTACCACTGGACCACCAGAGAAGTCCCTAGGTAAGAGATATTAACATTCGTATATCTAACTGGAGTCCCATAAAGGGGTTATAGATAAAATATTGAAAGAAATGTTGGTCAGTTATTTCTATATATGCTTTTCTCTTCTTTTCTTTTCTTTTCTTTTTTTTTTTGCCGTACGCGGGCCTCTCACTGTTGTGGCCTCTCCCGTTGTGGAGCACAGGCTCCGGACGCGCAGGCTCAGCGGCCACGGCTCACGGGCTCAGCCACTCCACAGCATGTGGGATCTTCTCGAACCGGGGCACGAACCCGTGTCCCCTGCATCAGCAGGTGGACTCTCAACCACTGCGCCACCAGGGAAGCCCCGGTCAGTTATTTCTAAATTTGATGAAAACTGTAACTCACAGATCCAAAAAGGTCAATAAACCCCAAGTGAGATAAACAGAAAGAAAACCACATCAAAGCACATCATAATAAAACTGCTAAAAACTGTGACAAAGAGAGAACATTAAAAACAGCCAGAGAATAAAATGCATATCACATAAAATGAAACAAAGAATCACCACTAACTTCTTTTTTTTTTTTTTTTTTTGCGGTACATGGGCCTCTCAGTGCTGTGGCTTCTCCCGTTGCGGAACACAGGCTCCAGACGCGCAGGCTCAGTGGCCATGGCTCACGGGCCCAGCCGCTCCGCGGCATGTGGGATCTTCCCGAACCGGGGCACGAACCCGTGTACCCTGCATCGGCAGGCGGACTCTCAACCACTGTGCCACCAGGGAAGCCCACCACTAACTTCTTATAAGAAAAAAAAATGTCAGAAGGCAGTAGAATGATATCCTTAAAATGCTGAAATTGTCAACTTAAGAATTCAACATTCAGCAAAGCTGGCAGAATTCATCATTCAGCAAATCTGCACTACAAAAAAAAAATCCAAGGACGTTCTTCAGGCAGAAGAAAAATAACAGATGGGACCTCAGATCTACCAAAAGGAATGAACGCTGTTAAGTGGTAAATATGTTGATAAATATATGAAGAAAATATAATTATCTAAAAAGTAGTAACGTATTGTGGGTTATAACAAATGTACAGTAAATGAGACTACGTGATAAAGGCTCGGATGGGAAGTGGAAGCAGAGCAACATAAGCCTAAGCTTCCTCCTTCAGAACTAAAGAAAGACGAGCAAATTAAACTGAAGACGAGCAAATACGAGAAACCAAGAAATATATTCGAGGAAAATCAATGAAACCGAAAACTGGTTCCTTGCAGAGACCAATAAAATTGATAACCTCTAGCTAACCTGATCAAGAACACAGAAAACGGACATTTTCAATGGCAGGAATTAAAGAGGGGATTATCAACACAGACTCTACAGAACTTAAAAGGGTCAGAAGATGTTAAGAGCAACCTTATACCAATAAATGTGAAAATGTCAATGGTATGAACAAATTCTTTGAAACATACAAATCACCAAAGCTCACTCAAAAATAAGAAGCCCAAGTTAACCCCTATCTAAGAAATTTTATTCATACAGTACTTAAACTCTTACCACAAAAACAAAACAATAAAATACTAGACCTAGGTGGCTTTACTGGCGAATTCTATCATTTAATAAAGAATTAATAGTAATTCTACATAAAACTCTTCCAGGAAACAGAAGGGAACACTTCCCCATTCATCCCAGGAAGAGTAAGGAGGGGAGGGGAAGGAAAGAAACTAGAGCCTTATCTTGCACCATATGCAAAAATTAACTCAAAATGGCTCACAGACCTAACTTTAAAACCTAAAGCTATAAAACTCCTTAAAAAAAAAAAAAGGAAATCTTTGCATTTCTTAGGACACAAAAAGCACTGTATTAGTTTTGTATTGGTTGCTGTAATAAATTACCACAAACGTAGCAGCTTAAACAATAAAAAATTACTATCTTTTGTAGGTCATTTGTCCAAAATGAATCTCACTGGGCTAACACAAGAGCTGGCAGTGCTGCATTTCTTTCTGGTGGCTCTAGGAAAAATCCACTTCCTTCACTTTCCAGCTTTAAGCAGCCACCTGTACTCCTTCCTCCACCTTCAAAGTCACTGGTGGCCAGTGGAAATCGTAACACATGCACCAACATGGATGACTCTCACAAGCACTGTGCTCAGTGCAAGAAGCCATGGACAAAATGCTACACACTGGCTGGGGCCATTTACATGACATTCCGGAAAAGGTAAAGCAACAGGGCAGAAATCAGATCAATGATTGCCAGGGGCTGGGCGTGGGGAGAGGAAACTGACTACAAAGGGGCCCAACTTTTGAGCTGATGGAAACATTTTATGTGTATCTTGATTGTGTTGGTGTCTACACAACTGTATGTGTCTGTCAAAATGTAGAGAACAGTACACCTAAGAACAGTGGCTCTACTGTCTGTAAATTATACCTTACTAAACATGATTTTTAAAAAAGATACAGGTAAATCCTGCTACATAAAAGGCACCATCAGGTGGTCCAGGAAAATGAAGGGGCGCTGGCGATTTTACAATGCCAAAAAGCTCAACATTTAAACAGCACGTCATTTTAAAATATTTTATATAATTATACACATTTTTACTGGTAACCATAAGAATATATATTTAACCATGGTAACGAATGGCTTCTAAAACAGTACGTCAGACATTTAATTGCACACCCACTCCTAGAAACCTGAGCATCCCAAGAGAGAATTTGCCTCAGTTTTACGTGCGAGGCAGAGGGCAGAAATCAGTATACATCGGACAATCAGAAAACAGTATATATCGGACAACATGTCACCTACTCAGCAGTAAGCAGAGACATATTGCATCAACACAGTTCTTGCAAGCAGCAAGGAAAAGAGCAGTGAATGTTTCCTTAACAAAAGTTAGCTGATGTGAAGGCAGATAACCGACTGTCTCAAGAGCAATCACCACGTATCTATTATATATGAAGGGGGGAGAACTGCCACCTGCATTTCCAGGATGATTTGAAAGAAAAGACTCCATCAGGGAAAAGTCTGTCCCTCATGATGGGTATCCCTATAAAGCTAAAATCACCCTAGAAAGCACCAGGGCTGAGAGCACACATTCTGTGTCGAAACCGCGACACATTAACAGTAAGCTACACACACACTACTGTGAGACTGGGGTGGTGGTCAAGCCAAAGGCCTGCTTCAGTGCTCTGACCCATTTCCGCATCTTTTAACACGTCCATGATTATTTAAATGTTGTTCCAAATGTTCATGTGTGGAACCAAACCTGTGTTTCAGGCTTACTAACCGTATTTCTTTGCTCAGAAACTGGGAATCTTACTTTATTTCATACTAAGAAATTTTTCCTTCTATAACTCCAAAGCTCTGAAACAAAGCTTAGAATAACTAAGAACCAAACATAATGGGGATAACAGATAAAACAATTTAAATTTCATGACTCAGTGTAAGGCGCACTTTTATTATCATGCTCATCAGTTAGGGAGTTTTTATAAATTAAATGTTAAAATTAAGAAAACATGACAAATCTAATAACCAACACATTTAAAAACATACTTACGTGAATATACACATAAATATACAAGATTTACAATGTAGCTATAGAATTCCCCAATCAGAATTTTTAATATATGTAACAATAATAAAAAGGATGTTATTAACCATTAAAAAACCCACTTCCCTGGTGGCACAGTGGTTAAGAATCCGCCTGTCAATGCAGGGGAAACAGGTTCGATCCCTGGTTGGGCAAGATCCCACATGCCACGGAGCAACTAAGCCCGTGTGCCACAACTACTGAGCCTGCACGCCTAGAGCCTGTGCTCCGCAACAAGTCACCACAATGAGAAGCCCGCGCACCACACTGAAGAGTAGCCCGTGCTCACCGCAACTAGAGAAAGCCCACGCACAGCAATGAAGATCCAACGCAGACAAAAATAAATAAAATTAAAAAACAAAAAAACAAAGAAACAACCTCCCACATATCTAATAAAGAACTTACACCAGGTATATAAAACTTACAACTCAGTAATGAGACAAGCAATACAATTTTTAAATGGGTAAAATTATTTGAATAGACACTTGAACAAAGGAGATAGAGAGTAAACAAGCTTGGGAAATGATGCCCAACATCTTTAGTCACTAGGGAAATGCAAATTAAAGTCACAATGAGACACATACCTAACAGAATAGCTAAAATTGAAAAGACTGATAATACTAGCTATTGGCAAGAATGTAGGGTAACTGGAATTCTCATTCATTGCTAGCAGGAATGCAAAACAGTACTTTCATTTTGGAAAAGAGCATGGCAGTGTTTTATGCAGTTAAACTTACTCTTATCACATAACCTAGTAATTGCACTGCCAGGAGAAATAAAAAACGTTGGCAAACGAAGACCTGCCCACAAAGGTTTACAGGAGCTTTATTCACAACAGCCCAGAAGTGGAAATAACACAAAGGTTCATCAATAGCCTGTTATAACCTGTTACAAATAAAACCCATACAATAGAATACAGCCCACCAATAAAGATACAAAATACCACATAGATGAAACTCAGAAGCATTACGCTGACTGAAATAATGTAACTTATAGCTCAATCAACATTGCTTAAAAATTTTTTTTTAAATCAATCTAAGTTTCCACCTTAGGAAAGCAGAAAAAGAAAAGCAAATTAAACCCAAGGTATAAGGAAGGAAATAATAAAGAAAACAGCAGAAACCAATAAAATGGATAAACAACTGAGAAAAACAAAAGCTTGCTCTTTGTAAGAGATCAACCGGATAAACCTCAAGCTAACATGATCAAGGAAAAAAATAGAAGATCCAAATAAATCAACATCAGGAATGAAAACAGGGACATGAGTGCAGATCCCACAGACATCAGTAGACTAATAAGAAAATATTCCAAACAACTTTGGATGGTATGAGAATGCTAAGAGCAGTCTTACTCATCACAGCCAAAAGCTGGAAAGAATTCAAGTGCCCATCAATAGGTAAATAATTAGGTCATATTTATACAACCAATACTGTTGCCCACAACAATACATATGAATTTAAAAACATGTTACATGAAAGAAGCCAGAGAATAAGAATATATAATATGATTCCATTTATATGAAATTCAAGAACTGACACAACTAATTTATGATAAGAGAAATCAGAAAGCAATTTTGGGTGGGTAGCAGGGGGTGAGGAATTGACTGCAAAGGGGAAGAAGGGAACTTTGGGAATGCTGGAAAGATGTTTACTGGGATTGTGGTTACACAGGGATGTGTATCCATTCTGCAAAACTTATTACACTCTACAGTTCAAGTTAGTACATTTTATTGTTTGTAATTTTATACCTCAGCAAAATTTATTTAAAAAGTAAAAACTAAAATTAAAAAAAAAAGGGTCCATGGTCCCCTCTGCCTACAAGCCACCATGTCACAGTGGGGGCAGGCTGAGGGGACCTCCACAAGTCAACTGGGCAACTCTGACCTGGCCCGGTTTTTCAAATCATCCCTCTAACTTCACAGAAGACTCCGGTGGTATTTCAGCCAGTCTTTAGATTTTTGCTTTGTTTTGTTTCATTTTACTTTCTAGTATTGTTTCTTGTTTTGTGAGTTGATGTGGGGATTTTTTTCTTCTAAGTTCATTTCTTTTCTTTTCCTCTATCACCAAATTACATTTCCATCTTTTCTCTGAAGAATACATTTATTCCCAAGCATGAGGGACATTCCAAAAACAAACAAAACTATAAAAATGTTACCAAGTACGAACAGGAACTATCTTGCCAGGAGCCAGATAAAGAAGAGCTTTGAGCTTCAAGTGCAGATGCAATTCTTCCACCCTGATCACCTAAATATCTAGATCTTCTATATTATTGAGTTTTCAGACTCAGCCCCAGTATTACTGGCTGCAAATGAGCCAGTTTCAATACCATCTGCTCCATATACTGTTAAAACTTTACTACTCAGACCTATTTTTCTTTAATAACTAAGAAGAGCATGACTCCAAAAAGTTTTTTAAAAAACCAGGATGTTGGGCAAGTTTTTAGTGTTGGCGGATCTCTGCCACGCTTCACTTAATAACAAAGGACAAGAACCACAGCAGCTTTCTGAGTCACTGACACCACACAACATGGGCACACACACAGCACCTGAAGAGCACGCCACGCAAAACTCCATGTGCGCACTTCCACAAATATAAATGCTCAAGTACTAAGCAGTTACAGGCATCAAAACACAAATTCCTTCTTTACTTGATGGAAGAGCGAACACAAAAACTGTAACAAACAATCGTGCTGCAGTTTCAAGAATAATATCAAAGATGGCGTCATAGACATAATCTCAATAAGAACAACATCCATGTAATTTAGTAAAAAAAATTCAGTTAAAAAACAAAGACCTATCCAGAGGCTGGTTGGACTCCACACAAACTCACTCATGTAAGCCAGTAACAAGCCCGGCAAAAGCAAACACGGTTCTGAATAGCTGAGAATCACAAAGCTCTCACAAATGCCCCAAAAAGGCAGAGAGAAGAAAATATCTTTACTACAAACCCTCAAGTGTGAGACTACTTAGTAAACAGAGAACCGATCTTAATTGCCACAATTTCTGAAAACACCCTGCAATGCTTAACAGTAAGAGTAACTGACATTCATAATGGTGACCTCTGGTCACCTGGAAACAGTGTGCTCAGTATCCCTCACTAAAAAGGGCAGAGCTTGCAATGTGTTTATGAAGGTGGTCAAAGAATGGTTAGAACCTCCATCACTTCACAGTTACAAGTCCTGAGCTTCAGTCCTCTCTCGAGGTCAGGCTTGTGGAACGCCTGTTTCTGACAACGATGTTCTGATGTTAGTATATCTACCCTAGTGCTCACTCATCTTAGAAATGGAAATGGTACCAGACTGAATTTATGGATACGCCCCAGAGTCGTCTATAGAACCACCACACAAACTAAATGAATTTTTTTAAGTTTTCAAGCACATTTTGAAAATGGGATTTCTCCTGTTCTAATACAACATCTTCCATGGGAAAAAACCATCCTACCTGCGGGGAGACAATGCCAGGGGTTATTTGTGGGTTCATTACCACCTACTGAAATTCTGCATTCTTTCACTTTTTAATTAAATTAGCTAGTGACTCATTATTCTCAGTTTCTCACTCCCTTTCCCTCCCCCAAATAAAATAACACCCTCCACTTCCTCCACAACACTGCTTCCCCTCTTGTTAATTCCCTCTGTCCTGCTTTCTTCCTTCACCAGCCAGCCCACAGCAGCTCCACTGGCCATGACACCCACTGTCAACATAAAGCCAGAGGGCTGCACTGTTGAAACGTGCAACTCCCAGAGCTGCACTGTAACCAGGAAAAACCCAAGCCCTCCCTCTAGCTGCGCAGCGTGACCAAGGAGAAATACCTACCAGCTCGGAGCACTTGGAGCTTGGACACTTGATCAGTGCTAACAAGGACAGCTGGTAATCTGCTTCCTTCCTGGTGCCTGTAACAGGCCGGGCTGAAGTGCTTCACACCCATTATCTATTTAATCCTCCAAACGGTCCCATGAGATAGGTTCTATATGATCCCCACTCTGTAGCTGGTAGGCTGCAGCTGAGAGGTTATTAAGCAATTTAACCATGGCCACACTGTTGCTAAATGGCAGAGCAGGATCTGAATCCAGTTATGTCCTCAGAGCTCATACTCTCCACCCTACACCAGGAGCCTTCTGCGTCATTCGCTGGGGGCGTTAATGTCTGCACCTAGTTCCTGGGTACACGCCACATGCCTCAGAGCACTTCCCTATGCTTTATTGGACTACAGCATGTATCCTGTCTTCATATGGAATGGTCATTACCGTCATAACTTTCAAAAAGTTGGAGGACAAATCAAACCAAATATTATAGATTTCAAAAGCCTTTGGAATTTGCTGTTTGAAAATACTTACACATGTAAGAATATTACCTGGGGTGACAGTTAGCTGAAAGCAATGAAGCTTGTTTGGATCAGGAAAATACACTTTACACGTACCTGCAAAAGAAACAGGCCGTCAGGAAGGTCTGACAGTTAGCAGCAGTCTTTATGTTGAGGCAAACTTTGAAACACATGGGAAAGTTTAACGGTGCTGAGTCTATAGACTAAACCGGTATATTTCCCCTATTTGTTTAATAATAATTATGCCAATGTGCTGAAGTTGCAAACCAGTGATATTTGCTATGTGTTTTCCTCCTTACAGTTTTTTATTAGTTAGTTCCAAATTGGGATGTTATCTTTAACCCTTTAAATGATCCCTAAAATAGAGATTTTTCCATTAATTTCAAGAATGATGCTACTTTACTTTGAAAAGAAGAAACCGTACCTCAAGGAGATTAATGTATGTGGGTAAAGGCTAACTAAACATAGAAAAACCAGAAAAAGAGCCCAGGCCGAACTTCTGGTCTGTTCACCCAGCACCACAGTCATCTGTACCCACCACAGCAAAGAGAAGTTAAAAGTAACTGTACCAGCTAAGGTAGCTCACACCCAGACCACGGCTTTTCTTTTTTCTTTCTTTTCTTTTCTTTTTTTTTTTTTTTGCGGTACGCGGGCCTCTCACTGTTGTGGCCTCTCCCGTTGTGGACCACCAGGCTCCAGACATGCAGGCTCAGCGGCCATGGCTCACGGGCCCAGCCGCTCCGCGGCATGTGGGATCTTCCCGGACCGGGGCACAAACCCGTGTCCCCTGCATCACTGCGCCACCAGGGAAGCCCTCTTTTTTTTTTTTTTTTTAATGTCTTCACAACCCGACCGATAATTCAGATTGGTTTGCTGGTGACAGGATGCTCTGCTGACTTGCACGGCAACACTCTAATCGCATGTGCACTGAACCAGAACGGTCTGGATCAGGAGACCCAAGTAGTTCCACTGGAGAAGAGCTACTGCAAAGGTGCAGACAGGGAAGACATCCTACATCTGCCTCCTTCAGACAAACGATGCAGAAGAGGGGTAAACACCCAAGGGATAAATACTGAAGGAATGTGGAGGGAATATACGTAGAAATTGTCTGTATTTTATAAACCTGGAAAATATTATGCTAGATTCCTTGGGTCGTCTGCTATTTCTTACAAGTCCTGATGAAAATATTTGCCTAGTTTTACATGGTATGAATTTTCATCAAAAATAGGACAATTCAAATTTAGCCTTGGAAACAGCCTTAGAGACCATCTAATCTAACATCATCAATTGTGAGAGATGACATGAAGGTCCAGAGAAGTTCAGTGACCAGCCCAAGACCACACAGGTTATCAAGAGAAGGAAGTTTAGTTCCCAAATTAAAAACTAGTTCATGGGCTTCCCTGGTGGCGCAGTAGCTGAGAGTCTGCCTGCCGATGCAGGGGACACGGGTTCGTGCCCCGGTCCGGGAAGATCCCACATGCCACGGAGCGGCTGGGACCGTGAGCCATGGCTGCTGAGCCTGCGCTCCGCAATGGGAGAGGCCACAACAGTGAGAGGCCCGCGTACTGCAAAAAAATAAAATAAAAAAACTAGTTCATGCCTCATTTCATTACTTCATGAACATGCCAGAGATGACACATAAAAACAATGCAAAACTGTTAGTGGGGTTTCTTTTTTTGACTGATCCCTCAGAAAATAGTTGCAGAGTGAAAGGTAACTCCATCTAGAAGAACAGGAAAGGGTCTCAGAGATCACATTGTCATTTTCCTTGTTTTCAAAATAAAGAAACCAGGGGCCAAAGAGTTCAAGGCTTTCACCCAAACCACACATTTGAACTGTGTGGAATAATTTAAATGGCATTCGTTTTTCCTAATCTTAACTTGGAAAGAGAAACACCATTTTTCTAGTGAAATATATGTAACAAAAACATATGACAAGGGCTTAGGAAATGTTTCATTGATTAAAGTTGGCAGCATCCATTTGTTTTTAATGTCTAGTATTCTCCTTTGTTTTAATAAAAGTACAGATGTAGAAATCAATCCTTCTAATATAGACTGGCCCACCAAGAATAAAGAAATTATCGAGATGGATTAAAAATAACAATAAAACTTCTAAAAAGAACCAAACATTTTAAAGCTAAGAAGAAGTCTTAGGTTCTAACATGACAACAAAAGGTTAAAAGTCAGCCTGTTTAGTTCAGTGCAGCAGCTTTACTAAAACTCCAGAACTAAGTTTTTCCTCTCTGCAAGCACAGGCTAAGGCTCTCACGGTATCTCCGTCCATCTGAAAGAGATGTCTTCTACTTTTTGCAAACAGAAACCTCTACAAACTTACATGAACAGAGCTCCTGAACTAGTTCTGAATCATTACTAAGCAGCACTGCTATATGGCAAGTTATTTTGTTTGCCTTAATATTTTAGAAAGATTATTAATCAGATAGTAAAGATCTATTCTTTGGTGGTTTCTTGTTTCCTCTTTGGTGAGTTGCATACTTTTGGAAAGCCTGGCTTACTTGTATAAACTGATTTATATGTCCCCCCACTTTGAGAGAATAGGCAGGGAGAAGAAGAGAAAGGAAGCATATAGCATGTAGTTTTTAAAATCTGACATCTTAGCTATAAAGGCAAGGAAGATGGGGCATGCCTTTTCCAAACCTAAGGTTTTTAGTTAAAGTCCTGGTTTGAAAGCCAATTATAGTTTTATTGTTTTTAAACCAAACATTTAGATAAAGCTAAACTATATTAGTTACAAACCAACAATCTCTGTAAGATTAACATACAAGGACAAAATAAACTGGGTGTAAGTTGGAAGTTTTTTATGGTCTTTGATTAAATGTCTGCATGTGTATATATGTTCAAGATGGAGGGCCAGTGGGAAGATATGATGGGCGTGGAAAATAGAAGGATTACTTCATTTTCTTTTTTAATTGGACCTTATTAGATTATTATATAATCTGAAAAGAATAGAGAAAAAAAGAGAAAACAGTATAATGAACCCATCACCCAGCTTCGGTATTTTACTAATCTTGCTTCGTCTGTCCTACCCACACATACAGTCATTTGTTTTCCTGGAACATTTTAAAGCAAATCAGTTGTAAATACTTCAGTAGGTGGAAAGATAACCTTTTAATAGAAATCCAAGATATTTCCTTCTAGTTCTGACTAGAAGAAAACTTTGAAGTCAAGCAACTTTGAAGTCAAAAATCCAGACATTTTTGACTTACACTAAAATATATTTTATAGCACAACCCACTATACTCATATATAAATACTATATATTAAAAATAATTTTTCAAGGAACAATATGTACTTACCCTTACACACTGATTACACAACCACTTAAGGGTTGCACCCCACAATTATCTTTCCAACTTTAGGTGGAGGTTGGGATGGGCCCTCTCTCACCCTGTATCAGATGGCCTCCGTATCAAACTCTCTCGAGCATTCGCCCAGACTAGGAGACCCACGTATAAAATAGTTCACTCATATTGATAAATATATTCAGCCTTAACCAAGTATAATGATAAAAAGTTCTAATTTCAAAAAATACTAAAATGGTCGAAGCTTTCAGACTTTGATGGTCTTACAAAATATAATGGCTTGGGAAGGCATCAATGATAGGGGAAAAGAGAAACACTGACACGTTATCACAGGAGTTAGCTGGCTGGTAAGCAAGCCCGCTGACGAATGAGGCCCGCAGTCAGTCCCTGTGTGCTGGGGCACAAGGACCTAGCAAGGTGAGGCGACCTGGAGACATCAAGGCAGCACAGCTGTCCTACCTTGGGCACAATGATAAATTACAAATAAGCACTTTTCGGGCCAAAAACATGGTACTGTCACTAACAAAAATAGGACTGTCCACCATTGATTTATATGCCTTTTCACTAAAAGAGGACGTGGGACAGAATGCTGTGTAAGAGGAACAAACCCTAACCAAACGCACCTCTGCAACAAACAGTAAGGAGAGGAAGTACTGCCGTGCTACATTCTCCTCCTTATCAGAGCCTCGAAAATCCTCCTGTCTATTCCTAACATACATAGAAAACGGGCTTTTTGCTACGCAAAGTTATCAAAGCATAAAACAAGCTTCTCCATGCAATTATTTCACAGCAGTTAATGTGTGGGGATGCTATACTTACAAGGTAAATTAGCTTCAAGTTCTGCAACCTCTGTAGAAACAAAGAGATTATTGTTAATATTAGTCAATTGCTCCACATAAAATCACCAGCTCTAAACTGGCAATTCCCTCCAGAACAATGAAGAAAACAAACAAACAAACAAACAAAACTGAATTAACAGAAATCTACACTTGGTCTAAAGGTTAGACTTTAAGCCAGGAAGTTGCTTTCAAAGATACAAAGTGACTTGCAGGATGCCAGCAAGTGCAGTCGAGGGCCCTTGAAATTTTACTTCCGCGAGAATGAGAACTACTCAAAATTAACATAGAAATTATCTATAGGTAAACAGTCACTAAAGCGTTTTTGAAAATCTTGTTCCCCCAAGTAGTGGAACTACTGCCCTCAAAATCTGATTTATATTTATATCTCCGCCTCTTCCAGTTTTTCCGGATTTGTCTTCCCGTGAGGGCTTGCCCAGTTTGCGCTAGAACTTTTCCAGGGAGAGAAAACTCTCTACCTCCTGCTGGGCTCCTGTGCTGCCCCGCCACCTGTGGGCAAGCTGATACCCAAGGAAGCCTCCTCCTTGGAGCTGCATTCCTTCGCCCTAGTGCTCTCCTCTGGGGCCTCTTCTGTCCGTCACTCATTCAGCATTCAGGCCCAGCACCCCTCTGCCAGGACAAAGCTGCAGAGCTCCCACCAAACCTGCTATTCCCGAGCTGAGGTCTGGGGGAGCACCCAGAAGAAACCGGGCAGGCAAGTCGCCTGCGCCTCTGACATAACATAACGTGCTCTGGCGACTCTCCAGCTGCGGAGACTGAAGGAAGGAGGAGGTTTTCAATCTGGGCGTTAAAGAACCAGTAGAATTCAGTCCCACAGAGGTGGGGAAAAGGTATTTCAAGGAGATAAGTTAGCAATGTGCAAAAGCACAGAACTCAGACAAGCACAGAAACCAGACGCTACGCAGTGCAGCCAGAGCGATGGGAGACAAGGTGGGAAACCAGGGCCAGGGTGGTGGAGGGCGCAGAATTCTCCACTTTATTCTGCAGCAACAGGAGCCAGGGGAGGTTTCTGAACAAAAGTGCCTAAGCTTTGCCTCAAGAGGACACCTAAGCGGAGGCCAGGTGACCTGGGAGGTGGGTGCTCTGAGAGGCGGCAAGGACTCAGCAGCGGTGGGGAGAGCCAGCGTGCCTAACAGCAAAGGGGACAGAAGGCTCTGCCAACTGTCGTGTGTGTGTGTGTGTGTGTGTGTGTGTGTGTGTGTGTGTGTGTGTGGCAATCAGAGATGGCACCGAGGCTTGAGGGCTGAGGAAGCTGAGGGGGGCGGGTGGGAGAGTTGAAGTCTGGGTGCACGACCAGGGCCAGGGCTGGGGAGCCCCTGCAGAGTGATGCCACCTGACGTCATGAGACCAACGAAGGGGAGAGACTGGTGAGAAGAAAGAACTTTGGCAGAAAGCAGAGGACAGGAGCAGGGAAAGTCACCGATGAGAGACAGGAGGAACAGTAGGAATGATTCAGTAGAGAGGACAGACTGGTCCGAGGGGAATGAGGCCTGAGGCAAGCCTGGGATGTGGATCTCTGACCGGTGTGAGATGATACCTCATTGTAGTTTTGATTTGCATTTCTCTAATGATTAACGATGTTGAGCATTCTTTCATGTGTTTGTTGGCAGTAAGGTAGATAGCTGGTGGGAAGCAACCGCATAGCACAGGGAGATCAGCTCAGTGCTTTGTGACCGCCTGGAGGGGTGGGATAGGGAGGGTGGGAGGGAGGGAGACGCAAGAGGGAAGAGATATGGGAACATGTGTATATGTACAACTGATTCACTTTGTTATAAGGCAGAAACTAACACACCATTGTAAAGCAACTATATTCCAAAAAAGATGTAAAAAACAACAACAACAACAACAGGAAGGTAAGTGGAAAGATGAAACCAGTCTACAAAACACTAAGAAGCAAATGACTCCTTCAAGTGCAGAGCAGGGGGTGGAGAGGGGGAGAATGGGTGGGAAGGGAGAGGCCACAATGTTTGTAAAGCTGAGTGCGTTAGTGGGGAGACTGGCAGATGGCTATTTTGAGGCTAAAGTTTTAGGAAAGGCACAGGCTCTGACCTCAGCTAGCTGAGAATCTCGGTAGAGACGGGTGGCCCACTAAATGTATTAGGTCTGAGTTCCAGGCACTCGGGATGGGTATCCAGACAAGTGAGGTGAGGCAGAGGAGGGAGGAAGTAAGGACTGCAGTCCTGGCAGTCTTGTGCTATGGTATACTAGAATATATGCACTTAAAACAAAATGATGAAGATCCTATGGAAGGTTCACTAGCATCATACTTATAACGACCATGGTGATCTTTAGTTTCGCCTTTCACTCTAGCAGGGCATGGGGTAAAGAAACACTCTGAGGCCACCCACCCCGGCCCTCCGACCAGGATGGGGTCCGAGCCAGGCTCTGCTCCAACAGCCCACACAGGGCACTCATTTTATCAAAAAAGCACACCTCTTATCAAATGAGTCATGCATATTAATCACTTTTAAATATATGCTATCCATATAATTAAATCTAGATGGTTTTAAGGTGAATACTATTTACATATTTATTACACTATTACTTAACTTTTTGTTGATAAGTATTCACAAGAAACTCTTCTTGAGGACCCTTCTTTTGAGAGATTGATGCTGGCCACTGGAACCTGGTTTTCTCTGGCGGGCCTATCCTGACTCCTGTCATGAGAACTCTTGTCATTCAGTTTTACAAAAACCCAGAGAAATAGAAAACATGCCCAGAGGATGTGAAATGGGGCAACATGACAGAAGTGAAAAATTTGAGAAGACAGTCTACTGCCAAGGAACAGGGAAAAGGTGAGGCCCGGACACAGGAGGGCAGGGATGCACTGACCAGGGTGTCGTGATGACTGAGCAACAGAACCGGATGCTGCATTACAGGGACCTAGTGTGGGGATGAGAGGCTCTGGGCCAGAGGACGCCTCACTGTAGGACAGGGGTTCTCCGCCCTGGCTGCACACAATCATCTGGGGAATTTTTTTGTTTTTTTTGTTTGTTTGTTTAATAAACAGCCTTGGTGAGGTACAATTTACATACTATAAAATAGACCAACTTTAAGTGTATAATTCAATGATTTTTAGTAACATTTGGAGCTGTGTACCCATCCCCACAACCTAGCACCTGCTGAGCAAACCCTGCCACCCCACCCTATCCAGACCAATTACACCAAAAGTCCTAGCTGGGGCCTAGGCCTCTGAATGTTTTATTCCTCCAGGTATAGGAACTGCTGTAGGCTACTTTGCCAAGCTAAACTATTTACACACAGCTAATTTACACAGACGGATTCAATAATTTCACATTGTGGTCTAGAATTCAACTCCAAAGACGAGAGCCCTCAGACCTAGTCCAGTGATGACCCCCACCACAGTCAGGGCCTCTGCAGACTTCTGGTCCAAGAACAAGAGTGGGCAAGGAATATGACCTTGGAGGCAGAAGGATTTCATTAAAGATGCCTGGCATTTTAGTCCAGCCCAGTATGGAAGATAAACGAACTACAACGCAGTGTTCCTCTCAGGGAGTTGTCACAGATGACAAGTAGTTTGATGATGGCAAATAATAATTCACTGACATCGATAGTAATAACCTCAGAACCCACCTACAAGCAGACTATGGCCAAAGAAGCCAGGGATTTGCTTTACACGCTCAAGAGGCCTCTTGGCAAAGCAGCAGTCCTCCCCTGGATAACCTCACTGCCCAAAGGACACCACCCCACCTGGAAGGTAACAAGAAGTTCAGATATTTTTAAACTGCTGAAGTCGCGCCTGTTGCAAAGATGCTAACACCTCTCCGGCTCACAGGCCCACCTCTGGGGAGGCACCTGGCACCTGGCACAAGTAAGTGGCTGCACAACTTCCTCCTGAGAAATTAGACGCTTTTCCTGTCTAACTACACATCAAACCACAGAGCCCACTTGAAGCACGACTGACTGCCCTGAAATGTCAGACTACAAAATCCGCCCCATTACCACAATGGCCCCCACACAGCACGCACTCAGCCCCTTCTGTGGTAGGCTGCCCACAACACAGTGCTCTAGCTGTTTCCGCACCACCTGCCACTTGAACCTGTGCCTTTTTGGTGGTGGGGACTGTAGATCCTGACCCAGCCCTGGGACCCCAGTGCCTGGGCCTGAGCTTGGCACACTTGGAGTGCTCAGGAAATGCTCGACAAACAAGCACACTTGCCAGCAGGGTGGCAGTACTCTCAGTGTGAAAATCCTGAGACACGAGGAGCCTTTCTCCTCAGACAGCTGGGGACTGAGGCATTCCAAAGGTGCTGAGGACTGAACGGTGTCCCCTGCCCAAGTTCTTATGCTGAAGCCCTAAACCCCTACCCACCATGTAATGGTATGAGGTGGGGCCTTTGGGAGGTAATTAGGGTCAAATGAGGTCAGGAGGGTGGGGCCCTCATGACGAGATTCATGCCCTTATGGGAAAAGACACCAGGTGCTTACAAGCCAGGAAGAGGGCCCTCACCAGGAACTGAATCTGCCGATGCCTTGATCTTGGACTTTCCAACCTCCAGACCCATGAGAAATAAATGTGTATTGGTTAAGCCCCCCAGTCTATGCTCTTTTATTATGGTAGCCTGAGCTGACTAAGACAAAGGCCAATCATAGATGCAGATGGTTCTTAGCAAGAGCCAGCTCCGAGCCCCATCAGGTAACACGAGGCAGGGCAGCTGAGCCCTTTGACCCAGGAAGAGCTGGCAGCTATGTCCCATGAGACTTGATTACCTCTTTCCACCTGAACCACTACCTCTTCGATTTCTTGAACTACAACTTTATCTCTTAGCCTCCCGTCTGTCTTTATGCCTTGAGCACCTCTTCTGCATCACCAGCATCCATGCACAGTGCCCTTATGGGGGAGACACTTGCCCCAGCAGCACCATCCTATTCCCAGAGATGGCATGGCTACTGCCCAAGAGCCCCACCAAGCCCCACATCAGCCCTTCCACTCAGTCCAAGGGCCTTCTAGCAGCACACTGCAGAGTGCAGGCCCAGAGTACTCACGGCCCCCTCCCTCCACACTCTGGAGAAGCTAGGATGTAACCCCAAAAACCAGCACAGCCCCCGTAGCAGTCTCTGGGAATGGATCCCCAAAGCCTCATATCACCCACTTTCAACATGAGCAGACAAAGCTGACTTGAGCCCTCACGTGTCTTCTACAGATCCTCCCTGCCCACCCCCATTCCTGGGCTATCCGGCACACCTGAGGGCCACCAAATTCCCTGGGCAGTTTCAGTGGTGTTTAACCCTGCAGCCAAGCATTTAAAGGTTAGGCTTGGGCCAGCTGCCTTACTCCACGTTAGCAGGACTCCTCCTCTTTGGGCCACTGCCCTCGTCTTTAGAACACATATTGGAACACACAGCCACAGCTTCAAATGCTGCTAAATGCTCTGAATACCCTGCCAACATGACAAGCCAACCCTGAGCCCACCTCCAGAGTCCTGGGCAGGGCCTGGCATGGAGAGAGCAGCTCTGGAGAACAATAAATGGTTCTCTTTTGCCCACTCTTCCAGGAAGCGCCCTGAACCGGAGCCGTTCCTATATCACGTGACCAGACCGCTCATGTGGACACAGAAGCGCTCAGCCAAAGGAGGCCCCGTGTGGCACCTCGTGGAGACACCTGCACCTTGGATGCTGGGAAGCCCATGCAGGAGGGCAGCCAGGCCTCTCTGCTCTGCAGAGTAGGCTCAGAGTATGGAGAGCCGCCACAGCTGCTAAAACAAGAGAACACCAGGAGCCACATGGAGCACAGGGGCTGATGGGACAATGGCTATAGATTCATTCCCAACTCCAGCCCTGGCCCTGAACTCAGTCAGCTCAATTCCAAATCTCCACATTTAGCAAAAGCTTCCTGCCAGCCTGCCTGGAGCCCCTTGAGGTCTTCAGGGGCCACTAACAGGAGGCTGGCACACACCAGGCACTAAAATCTTTGTCACGTGAACAAGTCAAAGGACAGGGAGACACACAATCACGTTCCCATTATATGAAAAGTGCCAAGCTTCAGACAGAAAAAAAAGTAGGTCATTCTGCCCAGAGGCTTTTTTGGAAGGTGGGGAGCATCATCAGACTCAGAAATTGACGGACTTGGAGGAACCACAAGGGTCCACCGGAAACGCAGTGCCCTCTGCCCTGTGGCTGAAAGCACCGGTGATGGCTCCCAGAGAGGCCCAGACCTGAGCTGGGGCCAAAAGGAAATGCGCAGATCTGAAACGCTCTCTCCCCAGTGTCCCCAACTCCCAGGATTCAGGGCAGACAGCAGCCCTCAGTCCTCGCCCAGAAACACCTGATTGTTCTATACCCTCCAGGGACTGCTGCTGCAAGCATCTCTCCAGTTGCAGCCTGGAGGATATCCTTGAGAATGACCCCAGGGGTGCAAATGAAAAGCTGGTATGGCCAAGGTGCCAGTGTGGTAGAGCCTCACACTGGCCAGCGGCTCCGAGGCAGGCCACAGTATTCCAGGGACAGCTGACTCCACCTGTCACCTTCAGAACGGGGCCCACTAGCCCAAGAAAAAGAACAGAAGCTTCAGTTTTGTAGCTACCACTGGCCCTCACCACTAGGGACAAGTGTCCCTGTCAACCTCCGATCTCCCACGTTAACCTTACAGCCACCCGCACCAAGCCAGATCTCCACCGTGCATGGTCAAGCATGGCAGCGGACCAGCTAAAAACATATTTTTGCCTCTAAGTGTCTGTGGTCTTTCCTCTGGGCGATGGACGCATGGCCCAGATGTCCTCTCAGCGAGGGCTCTCAGCAGATGGCCTTCAGCTCTCAACCCTTCCAGGGACTGTGTGGGCTGCCCAGAGTCCCACCTCAGGCCAGACCCATCTGACGACTGGTCGAGCAGAGCAGGAAGGCCTGACCATCTCCCCTGACTGGGGACAGCTGTGAAGGGCCACGCCTGCTCTGGAGCAGAGGCTGTCATGGGGCCTCCGTCAGAGCTCTCCCTCTCCCTCTGCCCGCTCCTGCTTCCTCCACCACCCTCCACAGGCATCAGTCCCAAGGATACCCTTTAATAACTACACCGCACGCCAAATTCCCCACTCCCGGGAACCCAGCCCGTGGCACCGAGTCCCAAAGGCGCATGAATACACTGTTCTGCTACTCAGGGATCCTCAGGAGCAACATCCTCACGAGCAACATCCTCACGTGAGCCACAGCCACAGCCCCAGATGACAGTCCTGACTGCAGCCATCTCACTGAACCCGGACAACTGACTTTTCTCAAAGTCCCCAAGGGGAGTTTCAGCTAGGAGGCACTCTCACAGTAACCACCCCTCCAAGTGCCTCACCAGGCCCACGACAGCCATGGACTCCGCCGGGCTCCACCTGACCATCAGAAACCCCCAGAATGGAGGTGCTGCCGCATTCTGAAGGAGCGCTCTAGGTGCAGCCCAAACAGTCATCAGCCATGAGAGCGTTCTTTATTACAGCCTCCTCTCTCAGGTCAGGCCCACCCTTCATCTCCACCTACCCTCCACCACGAGCCCAAACTACTCACCACTCAGTCAGCCGGCCCACACTGGGCTGGCCACCCCGAGGCAGATGGAGAGCAGGCCACATGAGGGGCGTGTTACACTGAAGCTTGGTACACAACCACCGCCAACTGCAAGTGCTCTGGGCCCGGAAACCTAATAACCCCCAGTGTCTCTGGGAGAATGGAAACAGGTGGCCTCTCGAGGAGGTTTTGCACCTCTCCTCGATAAGCCTCACAAAATCAAAGGACCTCAGCTGGGTCCTGTAAACCCAGCCAAAGACATCTCCTGTCCTAGGAGCTGGGGCAGAGTCCAGCTCCATGGGCCTCAGGGGGCTCCCCTGGGCTGCGTCAGGGCCTCGAGTCATTTGAGAGCTCTCAGGGAATCCCTGAGCGGGAGGGCGTGTGGTGGAGCCTCTGTGCCTCCCTGAGTTCTCTCTTCTGGGGACTCACACTTCTGTTCTGCTCCTTCGGGTTCTGCTTGCTGGGTCTGTTCCCCAAGTGCCTGCCCTACCCCAAAATGTGGGTCTGGCTGTCTTGCTGCAATAAAGCTGTGACCTGGGCAAGCTTTTGAACCTCTGAGTCTCAGTTCTTGAGCTGTAAAATGAACCACCCACCTGGCAAGGCTTAGCAAAAGTCAAACAAGAGCTGCCCCTATAAAGCACCCAACAGAGGGCCTGGCCGCAGGCGCTCAGCAGACAAGTGCTGCTGTCCGCCGTGACAGGAGGCGGGAAAGAAGATGGCGCCGTCCATTTGCCAGCTTCCCCCCCGCTCCTCCTCAGCTGCAACCCCCTTCCTCACCGCAACTCCCTGGCATTAGAACACCCTCCCCTCGAAGGACTTTGACCCACGCGTCAAACCCCTTCCCTGGCTTGCTTGGCTCCTGGCTTCCTCTGCAGATGGAACCCTTGAGCCAGCACCCAGGAAAGAGACTCAAGTCCTATCAGGCCACCCAAGTGAGGGGCTGCAGCCCAGGCCACAGCCCCAAACCCCGCAGGGTAAACCTTCCTGCGTTGTAACAAACTAAATACCGTCTAACGCTCTCCCTGACACAGAAGGTATTTTGCCAAAATGTCAAAAACGATTCTGACTCCATCTTTAACCTATCACCCATCAGGCTGGGAAAGCCAAAGCTCAGTCACGATCCAGGGGCAGAGGGAGAACAGGGGAGAGTACACCAGTGACGCGTCCCGGAACCCGGCATCTCCTGTGCCCACCCCTTCCCAAACGCAGCTGTGCTTTGCTTCTGAGAAGGCCCAACACGGGGCATTCATAAACGCCAGGTCTCCCACCAGCAGATCTGTTCTCGGACATGCAGATGGCAGCCACCCCCACCGTGTCCACCTAACACAACATGAAAACAGACAGTTCTAACAAATCATTTAACCCTCTGTGCTTCCTAGCTCCTTACACTTAAAAAATGTAAACATGTGTCATAAAGTAGAGTGCTCCTTCAAGGCAGAAACTGTTTGATCTTTCGTGGTCCTCATGACCCTAGGAAACTGCCTTTGCACTCAATAGTTGTAAATCTGTTCAACGGATACATGCAAAAGTTCCACACAAACACTCGCATAGTCACACACATACATCACGTAACCCTTCTCCAAAGACTACTGCTAGGACACTCTATTATTAATTCTGGGACAAGAACCAATTTTGCACAAGGCTGTCCTCAGGCTGTGAATAAATAAAAGAGAGAAGGATCCCAAGAGATTACCGATCTCCAGTCCCTCCCTCTACAGGTCAGACACTCTGCTGCTGAGGAGTCCAGAAAGGAAGAACCTCCCCGACTCCCCACCCCGACACACACACCAGCCGGATAATGACAGCACTGAGACCAGAGTCGTCAGTCTGCTGAAGGAGTACCTTACTCCTTCTCCTAGCATTCTGGCAGCCCCTGCAGAGAATATCCCAAGGGCATAAGACACACCAGTTTTAATACCGTTTTCTTGCCATCAGCATTCCCATAGTGTGTGCAGAGTACAAAGTTCTTCTGTTGTATGTGACAGCAATTATATTTCAAAATATTTTCAAACAGGTACTTCTATTCAACAACAGGCTGCTGCGTATCCCAGAAGAGCCTCCAGGCAGACTTCATTTTGTTATGGGATAGAAAAACAGCTCACACGGATGGTCATTACCTTTGACAAGCAGCCTGTCTCTCACAGAAACCCGCCGAGTGGAGTCGGAGGCTGTGGCTGACGCCCGGGACCCTTTGAGACCGTCATCCCGCTTCAGTTTGCTTGCCAGTGTCAGCATCACTGCTACCTTTATCCTGAAAGGCCAAAAGCAGGTTAAGACAGTGACTGGACAGTGAAGACAATGATGTAAGGTGCTTTTTAATATTTTTCCCATAATTTAGTTACAGAAAAATTTAGCATGTAAGATACAATAACACTGCATTCCTTCATAATGAATGTGGATAATCTCTATGCCTCTCTAAATCTGATGTTTTAAAGTATGAATGAAAATTCAACAAGGGTGAGCCAAGCATTTAACACTCACTGGGCGCCAGGCCCCGGGATGTAGCAGTGGCAATGCTCCTGGGCGCTCATGGTCTAGGGCAACCTCCGCTGACGGGCCTCACGTAGGCCCACCGCTGTCCACTGGTAAGTCTGCCCATCCCTGCTGTGTGGACCATGCACCTGAGGGTGTGGCCCCAGGGCCTGGCCCAGCACAGACTGAAGGGAGTGTCCACCTCTGGTGAGGAGGGAGCACCGCAATGCTTTCTTTCCTCCTTCCTTTAATAAAGGTGTGGCTAGAACCTTAATAAGCATCTTCACATTTATTTACGTTGTACTGTATTTATATTGTTAGGCAATAGCAACATAATTAAGTTATAATTAATGTTCCAAACTAGATTATTTTCACTTGGCTACTTCCAACCCACCTATGTTTCAGGTTCCCTCACTGACAGCTCACTGGGAAGGATAATAAAGACCAAAAATAGGTGATGCACCTGACTGCTTCGGAGAAAGGACTAAAGATGTCAACGATGTTTACAGATAGAACTGTCCTCTAGAATCTGCCTTCTGTTTCTAACATAAACCGCCATTCATCTGACAGGCCTCCTAACTCTTCTTGCTTGCTTTACCAGTTGGAGAGGAATTCTGGAACTTTTTTTTTTTTAATTTTTAAATTTTATTTTTTATTTTTGGCTGTGTTGGGTCTTCGTTCCTGCGCATGGGCTTTCTCTAGCTGCAGCGAGCGGGGGCTACTCTTCATTGTGGTGCGTAGGCTTCTCACTGTGGTGGCTTCTCTTGTTGCAGAGCACGGGCTCTAGGCGCAGGAGGTCAGTAGTTGTGGGTCACGGGCTCTAGAGTGCAGGGTCAGTAGTTGTGGTGCACGGGCTTAGCTGCTCCGTGCCATGTGGGATCTTCCCGGACCAGGGCTCGAACCCGTGTCCCCTGCATTGGCAGGCAGATGCTTAACCACTGCGCCACCAGGGAAGCCCTGGAACTTCTTTTGATTGAGGACAAAAATTGGTCACCAGCTCAATATTTTCATAATTTCCTTTGTTGCTTTAATGTAATTTCCTTTCAGTACCACTCTGATCATTTTCAAAAGAAAATGATCTAAAAACTTCCAGATGAAAAACATGACCTAAGCACAGAACTTTTAGTTTGAAGCCAAGATCTTGTTTGTTTGTTTGTTTGTTTTTACGAATGAGCATCATTTGTTCTGATGCTGCTTCTTGGCGGCTGTCACCTGTCCAGCGATTCTGTCCAGATCTCTCTGTCCCTGAGGTGTTAGTTTGTGGCCCCCATCTTGGTCCTTTTCCACCATTTTCAGCCCCTCCAGGGCTTGGAGGACCCGACGGGCCACGCTCTTGGAGCCTCTGCTTAAGTGGCTGGGCATGACGCCATGTCTCTGACGCCCCCCCATAGATCTTGGTCATGGCACCAACCCCAGCGCCGCCCGGAGGTACAGGTGCCGTGCTGTGGAAGCAGCTCGTGTGTAAAACCAGTTCTCATCGTAGGGAGTGAGCCCTTTATGCTTGGCCAGCTTGACAGTGTCCACCCATTCAGGGACTTTCAGCTTCCGGACTTTCTGAGGAAGGCTGCCAGAGCTCTGACGAACTCCCGCTGGTTCACGTCTTTTACAGGAAACTCCAGGCATCGTGCAGCCTCTGCACTGCCAGCCAGGGGCTGAAGCCAAGATCCCGAAAGCCAAACTATAAGAATAACTCTCCCCTCATCAGTATTTTTAACCATTTTAACCCAGGTCCCTCACATAGCTTTTCACACCATCTTCTGTGTATTCCCCCACCCCACAAAGACTGTAAGATTTAATTTTCTATTGTTTGTACCATGAAAACAACATATTGAATATGACCTTCTGAACTGTACAGGACCTATGCACAAACACACACACATCTAATCCCTTTAAGAGTCACTGGTCTAGGGACTTCCCTGGAGGCACAGTGGTTAAGAATCCGCCTGCCAATGCAGGGGACACGGGCTCAAGCCCTGGTCCGGGAAGATCCCACATGCCGCAGAGCAACTAAGCCCACGCGCTACAAATACCAAACCTGCACTCTAGAGCCCATGAGCCACAACTACTGAGCCCATGTGCCACAACTACTGAGCCCGCGTGCCACAACTACTGAAGCCCGCGTGCCTAGAGCCCGTGCTCTGCAATGAGAAGCCACGGCAATGAAAAGCCCACGCACCACAGCGAAGAGGAGCCCCCCCTTGCCGCAACTAGAGAAATCCCACGCGCAGCAATGAAGACCCAATGCAGCCTAAATAAATAAATAAACAAACAAATAAATAAACAATTTTTAAGAGGAGTCACTGGTCTAAATGCTTCAAGAGATAGTTCTATTACACACAAGCACTCACAAGCTCCTAGAATTTCAAACCTGCGAAGGACTTCTCCCCTGACTCCCACTCTATTTTATGGATGTGGACTCTGGGACAACCAGGGCCCAGGAACTGGGTTGTCTGAGGCCACTCAGCTGCTAGAAGAGGTCACCACGAAACACTAGTTTCCCTCGTGTAGATGATGGGATGTTTTTATCTCGAATGTGGTGATGGTTTCAGGGGTATATCCGTACGTCAAGACTGATCAAATTGCATAGTTTAAGTATGTACAGTTTAGTGTACTTCAGTTATACCTCAATAAAATTGAAAAAAAATGTGAAACCAAACCATTGCTAGTTTCTTTACTCCCACTCTACCTCAGCTGGACCCACGGAGAGGACCATCACCGATGGACACACACCTTCCCAGCTTCACCCAGGGCAGGGACTACCGGTTCCGTTTACCAAGCCCCCTCACAAGGGAGGGCGGGGCGGGGGGAGCGGGGCAAGGAGTCGGGAACTCCTGTGGAGGCTCCAGCCCACAAGCTACCAGACACAGCAGCACCAGCTAGAGCCAGCACCCCCCTGCTCAGTGGCCCCCGAACGATCCTGCCAGGAATCCCTCAAGCAGATCTAGATCCCAAAGCAGGGTCTGCCTCCCCAGCAAGCCCACTGCCAGGCACCCACACCTGAACACATCACTCTCACCACATCGACAGGGTCGCCTGATGGTGGGCCAAGATATGCGTCTATCACGAAGTCCCCTTGGTTTCTATCCTCTAGCTGACCTTGGTAATAAAAACATGTCAAGCAATAAAAGCACAGCGTGTGTAAAGAGAGTTCTGTAGGCAGCACCCTAGGAAAGCCATAATAAAGAGCCCAACAGAAAGGGGAGTCCTAGGGCACATGATTGGTCCGCACCCAGCTCCCTGCAGACCCGCACTGAAGGAGCTGCTCAGAGGGTCCTGGCAAGACCCACTCATACAAAGGAAGGCTCACACCAAGACACTCTTCTGTGTGGCTGCAGTCTGAGGACTCTGCTTAATTCTTATACTCCTACCCCACACCGAATTCTTCTCTGTGGGCAGAGTATGCCCCATACTCAATTCCATTTAGAGTCAGATTCCTGGTTTTCAATCGTCAACACGTTTGTGGCCCTTAATAAAATACACAGGACTGACTATGCAAGATATCAAAGAAAACACTGGCGTCTGTTTCCTGTAGAAGACAAAACTTAGTTTCCTAACATTCTATGAAATCTAAGTATATAATGACCATCTATTTCTCCATCATCTGTATCATTTTCACACACCACTTTAGGGATAAAGCAAAGGCCTAATCGGGGGTTGCTACATAGCTGCTAATTTAACTCTGTACAAAGAGATCTGAACGAAAATAATCATTCAAGCTGTCAGGTTAGCTGAACACCTGCAGTTTGCTGCAGAATTCTCTCGTCTTTCTTCAGTATGCTTCACCCCTTGAAGACCTGATTTAAAACTAAACTTCCCCTTTACTGCAAATTACACTTCGACTAGGGCAGCATTTTCGGTAACAGCACCCTCAGTCTCTAAATTCCACAAGTTGTAATTGGCCCATTTAAGTTCTTCCTCTGGGTGGGACTTGCTTGCAGACTGTTCAGAGAAGATTCTGATGTACCGTATTTACTAGGCTCATCATCGAGCAGTACTGACTCAGTGTTCCTGCTTATAGTGGCAAAATCAGGCCCTGTCACCCGTGCAGGGGCCAGTCAGCTCACGGGGTGAGGACCTCATTTACGATTCTTCCTGCCCTAGACAAGTCCCAATCTAAGTGTAAAAGGTGGAACTGCAGGTCACTAGGGGACAACCAACTTCTCCAGCCAAAGAGGCCCAGATCAGGACACAAAAAAGCCCACACCCCACCCTTCTCCTTTAGAACGCCAGGGCCCAAGGAACCTCCCACCTGGCTCCATGGCTGGCTGACTGATGACCTTTGGAGCCCAACCCTTTTACCTGAGCAGTAAACCTGCCTCCTCCTGCACTGCCCTGCCTACTACCTGAGCAGCAGGTATGTCCAGCCCTGCACCACCTAGCCTGGTGATGATTTCTGTCTCTGAACATCTCCCCCACCCGTGCCCTTCCCCTACCTTCATCCCCTTACTCAGCCATGAATCCTCTACACAAGGTAGGTGGGCCTCCTCCCTGTTCCTCAACAACACCCCGCTCGTTTCTGGAAGCTTCTGCTCACCCTGACATCCAGGTCTGGAATGCCCTCCCTCCCTTCACCACCTAAACCTGCTGCCTCTTTAGGATAACAGATGACCACCCAGATTCCTACCTCTCCTCCAAGAAGCCTTCTCCGGCCACTCCAGTCCATCCTGACCCCACTCCGGCGCTGGAGGGAAGGCAGAAGGGCGGACCCGATCCCCTCGTGGGACGGATGAGGGAACTGAGACCCAGGGAGGGTGGGGCCACACCCAAGATTACACACCAAACTTGGCCGTACGGATCGGTCCAAGATGTCCTCCCAGCTCCTCTGGCCCGGGAAGACCCTCCAAACCAGCCGTGGTCTCCCCCGGTTGTGGGGAAGCCGCAGGCAAGTTGGCGAGGCGGCAGCCGGGCTCCCCCTCACCCTCAGCGTCCCCCTGGCCTAGCCCGATTCACAGATGATCAGGAGTCCGGCTGCCTAAGACCGAGCCCCGTTGCCTCCGGCCACGTCGGGCCGGTGACCTTGGGCCCACTCGGCGCTGCGTTTCCTCCTGGACAATGCGGCTAGCAGCTCCCCCGCGACGGCGGGCGCGAGCGAGGCCGTGTGTGCGCCCGGCACAGGTCCGGGCTCGGGGCGCACTGCCCCTGGAGCCCGGCCGCGGCCAGCGCCCCGGACCCAGCCCCGCGCCCCCCGGCCCACGCCCCGCAGCGTCCGCCCGCCCTCCAGCCCCCGACGCCCGGCCGTGAGGACCCGCACGGCCTGTGGCGGCCCCGGCGCCGCCCGCCCTCCGGCCCGCCCGCCGGGTGCAGCGGCGCCGCGGGAGCCGAGCCACCCTCCAGCCCGTGACAGCCCCTCGCCCACCGCACGGCCGCGCGCTCCTCACCTGGGCACCCCGAGACAGGCGAGGCGGGCCCGGCGCCCAACACCATGCCCGGCCGGCCGGCGGCGGCGAAACGCAGCCCCTCACAGCCGCACCGGCTCCGGGCGGCGAGACCGGAAGTGGCGGGGCGGGGACTCGGCCGCTCTCGCCCGCGGCGGCCGAGACTGCAGAGGGCGCTTTAAAAAAAAAATTCAAAGCCCCGAAGAACTTTATTTGGAGCCTGACAGGCGAACAGCAGAGTGCGCCGGCCGGGGCTGGGCTCGGCGGCCGGCCTCTCGGGCCTCTCTCATTGGCTGACGGCACGGCCTGGGGCGGGCACGGATCTAGCGGCCCGCGCTGATTGGTCAGCGGCGACCGGGGGCGAGGTCGCCCAGTCAGTTTCCGAGCCTGCGCGCCGAAGGGCCGGGTTCTCTGCGCGGTGTTCCTGCCTCCATTCGTTTGGCCGTGTGCTAAGTCTGGGCCTGCGGCTGAGAGGATCCCCGCGCAGCGTGGCCTGCAGGGGCTGCTAGGCCGGTACTGACTGCCTCGGTGGATGGGGCGCCCGCTGTGTGCCCATCACAGTGCTCAGGATGCAGAGGAGCGGCCGCCCCACAGCCCGCAGTGTTGGGAGTGAGCGGGGCCGGGCGGTGAGCCGTGCAGCCACCAACCCCCCCGGGTGCTCCGGGAGACTGCAGTGGAATGGGTGGGCGCTTTCCTGTTGTCTTACGGTTTTCATGCCTTGTTTTAGCTCTAACACTTTTGCAAAGTACTTACTTTAAAAAATCTGTTTCAAATTGTTCTAATTTCTAGCTCGTTGAATACAAATTATTCTCACGTCCATTCGCGTCCTGGTGTGGTTGGTAATAGGCGCTCTGGCAGGGTCAGGTAGGGCTCCTGGAGGAGTGAGCCATCTGAGAGAGGAGGTTCACCTCGTGGACAGGGACAAAAGAGCCAAGGAGTTAGAATTTTATTTCCAGAAGCCCCACTGATAGGTTTTAAACGGTGGAGTGACAATATCAAGTTTCCTTGACCCGAGTGAGGAAGACCAGTCACGGACAAAATTCACGGTATTCCTTCTGTCTGGGAACAGTTTCCTCCTTCTTCACCTGGCTAACTCCTAAATTTTCCTAAGCTTAGACACCACTTGCTCAGAGAGGGCCCAAGGTCTGGGAGAGGCAGGTGCCCCTCTGTGACTTTGCTGAAGCCCAGTGCTTCCGCATTCCTGGTGCTCAAGACGCCGTCAATGCCTGTTTCCCCGAGCTCAGCTCCTCAGGTCCTCTTCTGTGTTTCCCATAACACTCCTCCCCGATCCTGGCGACAGGTGGTCAAAACACATCTGCCGGATAAGTATTGCATGAGTTTGTAGCAGCAGTCCTGGCGAGAGAAGATAAGGCCTGAAGCAAGGCAGCAAATTAAGGTACAGGGCATTGGCTTGAGTATTTGTCTTGCTAAGGAACACTGTCTGTAGGACAGCCTGAGCGCACATGGGCCCGCGGTGGCCCAAATCTCACCACTGTGGATAAATGAAGCTTCATTTCATGAGGCTGCCTCATGCGTTCACCTGAGCCTTATTTAGGGTTTACTAAGTTATTGACTCATGTAATCCTCACAACAACCTCATGAAACAGGTGTTTTATTATCCCCATTTTACAGATGAGGACACCGAGGCACAGGCGTTAAGTAGTCTGCCTGATAAGGCAGAGCTGGGATTTGCCCTCAACCAATGCGCCATGTCCAATAGGTGGCAGGAGAGGGGCAAAGCTGGCCCTCCTGCTTCCTGGAGAAGCAATCTGTGTTCATCTGCGGCTCCTTCAGAACTGAACTTTCACTAGCTTAAGCACAAAACATTTAGAAGACAAGATATGCTCATAGGATATAAGGAGACAACTGGGAGCCCGGCCTCCAGCTCGCGGTGGCTCCGTCTGAGTCCTGGCCTCTGGGGGTGGCCTTGTCCTCCCAGATGCCTCAGTGGAGCTGGGGCCTGGCCTCATACATCTTTACAATCCAGGCCACAGAGGGGGCTGTCCCTTCCCTCCCAATTTCACATTTTCCGGGAGAGGATGGCTGGGCTCAGATCATGTGCCCACCCTGTGTGTGTTTGTGTGTGTGTGTGTGTGTGTGTGTGTGTGTGTGTGTGTGTGCATGCGTACCCGAACATATAAGAGGAAGGGGTAGAGGACCAATTGTGAGCCTCTAATAGGGAAGAACCTTTGTATTTTATTACAAGTTAATCACGAAAGGGATGTTGCCTAGAAGCTTAAATTATACATAATGGTCCATCGCTGGGAACCCTGCCTCCCAGGTAATGAGCATTAAGCTACAATGCCTATGTTTAGCTCACAGGAAACATCCTGACTGGGCCCACCTGTGAATGGCTGCAGAAAGGAAGAAATTAGCACATCCCTTTGGGAGGCTGACCAGAACCAGGACCTTACCCCCTCCCCTTTGAGTATAAAAGAAGCCTGAATTCTAGCTTGGGTGAGATGATTCTTTGGGACACTGGTCCATCACCTTCTCAGTTTGCTGGCTTTCTGAATAAAGTCACTATTCCTTTCCCCAACAACTTGTCTCTTGATTTATTGGCCTGTCGTGCAGTGAGAGCATGAGCTTGGACACGGCAATAAGCCTCCCAGGATAGTACTGGTGCCAGGGGACGAGCCGGTGGACACAACTCATTAGGTGTCCTTCCCACCTCTTTCACCCCTACCCTGAGAAGCACAGCCCAGGGCTTCTGGCTGGAACAGGGAAGGGGAGATGGCCCCTAGCTTTTCAGCCATTCCTATCTCTGGTCACAGCTTCACAGGCTGTCCCAGAAGCTGTCCCAGCCTGGTCTGGGACTGACCTGGGTGACACGCTACCACCAAGCCAGGGTTCTGGGCACTCTTCAGCCTGGGGCAGCCTGCCAGCTGGTTAACATCGTCTGGTGCGAGGGCCTGGGTGCCTGCTGGGTTAGGGCAGGGCTTCCTAGGCAGGAAAAGCCTAGGGAAGCCCTAAGGGGCGAGCCTTCCTTAGTCATTCCCTCCACTCTTCCCTCCTGCACACGCTGTGGACAGAGCAGAGCTCTCCCACACCAGTGGCACCCGATCGGGGTAGATGTTCCTGGCTCCGTGTTTCAGTGGAAGACTGCTCTGCCCCACACCGTCCAATGGACTCGAAGCCTTTGCCAGGGCAAGACCTCAGCGATGTTCCAAACGCAGCCCCTTGGCGTGGATTGGGAAACTGCACTGGCAACACTAGGTGTGGAGTAGACGTGGATGGAAGGGTCCAGCTCAACCCTCAGCTGGTACCTGCTCCAACCTGTTCTGTGTTGCTCCAGGTTATTCCACGGCGCGCATCCTACCCTCCAACCAGGCCCTATTCTCCTAAGGAGTAAGGCCCAGGGCACTGAAGAGCAGCCTGGAGACACACAGGCCCGTGTCCCTACAGGTTCTTCTGAAATATATGTCAGTAAGTCAAGAACTGTATCATGAGCATCTACCAAGTGCTGAGTGCTGGGAGGGGACAGAATGTATACAGCACAGACCCTGCCCTCCAAAACCACGAGCTTCTTGGAGAACTAGTACTGGTAAATCATGATAGAATGAGGGATACAACTGGGACTCAAGGTTTGCTCTGCACACAACAGATCAGCGACTCCGCAGTCCCACTTGAGTTTAGAGACTGTTGGGGGAAGGAGGGAGGGAGGATAGCTATGCCTTAGGGTCCAGCTGGGGAGGCTGAAGGTGAACGTACAAAACCCAAGGTCCTCCTGGTGCTTTCTGTTGCTAAAAGTAGAGATGGTACGTTATTGTTAGGAAAAGCTTTATTGGGCCTTTTATGGTGAAAGGCAGTGCCCTGGGTCTAATTTGGAGAGGAGAGGATGAAGCAAAGACGACACCAGACAAACAGTGGCTGGCAGTGGTTGTGGGGTACCGGGAGAGCTTGTCAACCAAGACGCATGAGCATCCTTGTTCAACCAGTTCTGGGATCGTTTGTAACATGAGGGAGGGGCAAGCCCCTTATAGTTGGGTCAGATCGGGGCTTGAATGATGGTGATGACGATGATGATGGTGGAAGCAGCTATCATCCAGGCAGCAGACAATTGGATTCGAAGTAGTATGACTCTAACCACACATCTAGTGTAATTAACTTTTGACTGCTCCATAACTGGCCTCCAGGGAAAGCATCATGTTTCCTTTTATTCCTTTAAAAAATAATAAATGGGCTGTGACAGCTTTCCTGAAAAGGGACTGAATCAAAGCAGTGTTTTAAATATTACAGGACTGAGATTTTCTCACTCACCCTAAAGCCACACTGGGCACATTTTAACAAGGGCTGTGCGTTGTAACTGGAATGGAGACATCGTACAATCAGCTCCCCGTGGTCCCTGCTGCCCCTTCCTGCAGACTGCACTTCTGTGATTCTTCCCCTTCAGGTCACCCTGTCACATCAGGCCCCTACGTGGAAAAGCCCTGGGAACATTACACAAGAGAGAAGCTGCCTTTCTCTGAGGATTTTGCTTTTACTTTCTCAGGAAAATATATTAAAATCATCTGCCTTTGTCACACTCTCTCCTGTTTTGCGTTGCATATTCTTTTGTATTAGTCACTGACTGAAGTCTGTTCATGTTTTCAGGTATTTTTATGCTGCTGATGAAAAGTTTTTATAGTTTAGTTCTGGTAGGGGACATGAATAGTAGGGGTGTGTGTGTGTGTGTGTGTGTGTGTGTGTGTGTGTGTGTGTGTGTGTGTGTGTGTGTGAGTGACCATACATGCTAAGCTGAATTAATAGCCCCCTGAAGGTGTCCTTGAACTAATTACTAGAACCTGTGAAGATGTTACTTTACATGGTAAAATGGACTTTGCAGTTATGATTAAGTTAAGGATTTTGAGATGGGGAGTGCTACACATGGAATGTTTATGTCCCCCCCAAATTCATATGTTGAAATCCTAGCCCCCAAGGTGATGATATTAGGAGGTGAGGACTTTGCGAGGTGATTAGGTCATGAGGGTGGAGCCCTCATGAATGGGATTAGTGACTTTATAAAAAAAAAAGTCAGAGAGTTCCCTTGTCCCTCCTGCCATGTGGGGACACAGAGAGAAGGTGGCCATCTATGAATCAGAAAGTGGAACCTCCCCTGTTACCAAATCTGCCGACACCTTGATCTTGGACTTCCAGCCTCCAGAACCATGAGAAGTAAATTTCTGTTGTTTATAACCACCCAGTTTGTGGTATTTTGTTATAGTAGCCTAAATGGACTAAAATGGGGATTATCCAGGTGGGCCCATCATAATCACAAGGTCCTTACAGGAGAGAGTCAGGACATCAGTCACTAGTAGAGGATGTGACAGTGGAAGCAGAGGTGGGGGTGATTGGAGGAAGAGGCCTGAGCCAAGGAGTACAAGTGGCCTCTAGAAGCTGAAAAAGGCAAGAACATGTCTCCCCTGAATCCTCTGGAAGGAACAGGGACCTGTAGACACCCTGATTTTGCATTTCTGAGTTTCAGGACCGCTAGAGAATAAACACGTGTTTTAAACCACTGTTGGTTATGGTACCCATGGGAAGCTCATGCACAGTATCTCCAGGAATCGTGCCAAGAATGGTGGTTGGTGGCTTCAAGGGCAGCCTGGGATCTGGGTATTAAGGAGACTCCCTGGAGGACTGGGCAGGTACCATCAGCCCAGGGCTCATCATGACACATTCATAGGGATTCAGGATGCTCAGACCACTCCTGCAGTGAGGTGCTGCTGCCTGGGTTTTATATTTTGTATAATACCTATAGTTTTTGTTGTTCTAAGTATCTGGCATTGTCTGTTTCGGTGAGTGATATGGGAAGAATGCCACAAAACCTGTTTTCCCTTTAAAAAAAAAAAAGAACCCTGTGGTTGAAAATGTATATCCATGAGAGTTTATGTAAACACCTGAGGGAAGAAGGTAGGAACAGGATCGGAAGCAACCATCCTGTGTTCTGAGCAACTGTAACAGCCCAAGATGACATCCATTGGGCTGCATCTTGGGCTGCAACCCCTGGGACCACACTGGGGTCACCCAAGACAGTCACCTGGCACATCAAGGCAGTCCCACCTCCAGGGAGAGTCCCTCCCCCTGCAGCCACAGCTCCATCTCACTGGAGACTGGGGTGAAGAACCAACATCCCAGTAACTCCTTTCTAAACCCTCATGACTGACGTCTGGCTCTGGAACTCTGGTGATGGCCATGCTGTGGCTCCCATTTGTGAAGAGGAGGAGCCGCCGTTCAGAGTGGACCTGGGCTACTGCTTGCTCTGCTGGTATCAGGTGACCCAGCACAAACCTTTAAGAGGGCAATAAAAGTCCTAAAAGCCTTCAGATCTTTTGACCCAGTAATTCTATTGTAGGGATTGGCCTCACGGAGTAATCCAAAAGCAGACAAAGCCCTGGCACAAGAATGTCCATTGTTACAGAACTTGGAAGCAACCTCAAGCTCAGTATTAGGGGAAGGTTAACTAAAGTACCATTCATTTACTTACAAGAATATTACACAGTGAGTAAACTTGATTGTTATGCAGATTATGTAGAAGCATGAACATACTTATTAAATTAAATGAAACAATCAACATTCAAATTGTATAAATTCAATGACCGCAATTCTGGAAAACAAATATATGGGCAGAGACTAGAAGTAAATTAACAAAAATGAATATAATTTTTGTGTCAGAATGGTAACATTTTGAGTGAATTTTCCTCATTTTTCTTCAAACTTTTATTTTGTCTTCATAACAATACAAAGGTCTCCTTTAACATGACTGACCCTTACCTTGGAGCACAGGTCTTGCGTCAAATAAGTGATTTTAATGCTGCGACTCACCAGAGAAATAAATATGGGGCAGCATACAGCTTCCTTGAACACACTGTTTAAAAAACAGGCAATCCAAACCAGGCTTCCAAAGCCTTTCTAAATTTCAAGAAGACAGATAAAATTGTTTTGAAATAAATGGTGACTCTCCACATGGCAGTAGAAATGCCCCTCCACATGCTATATGTACAGTACATTCAAGTCCAACGAAATTCTAAACGTACGTTTTCTACAAGAAAATACAGTCTGCCTCACGGCAGTCCCCAAACACATGCTGCAGGAAAAAGGGGACACTACCTCCATCTGAGAGGCCAGGAGAAAGACCCAGGGAGCACTGGGGCAGGTTACAATGAAGAGAGATGATGGAGAGGGCACAGTCAATAGGATGAAGAAAGACTCAGATATCCACCCTCACCATCATTATTACCTAATCTGGCTACCGCTGTAAGGCACGTGCCAGAAACAGAAGATAGTTAATAGAAAGGACTAGGCAAGGTGACCGTTACATAATGAGACAATGTGATTGGCTCCCTAGAATATCCAAGAGGCAACTGAAGAGTAAAAAACTAAAACTGAGCAAAGTGACTCGAATTAAAAAAAAAAATCAATAGGTAAATTTTATGTACCAACATCAGCCGGTTAGAAGTTATCAAGAAACCCTTTTCACAATGCAGGGGAGGGGAAAGAAAGACGTAACATATTTAAATAAGCTTGATGGCAAAGAGGCATGACCTGGGTAAGAAAATTACAAACTTTACATCTCTCAGAATGTACGTGTCTGGATCAGGGAGGAGTTTGAAGACATCGTCTGCATGGAGAAGCCCACATCACATGAAGGAACCACTGAGAACCAGCTAGCAGGGAAGAGTGGGACCTGAGCCTGGTCAGAGCCCGCATGGGATGTCAGGTAGAGAACAGGTTACTATCACCCCATCACTGCTGTACTGTTCTCAGCAGCGTCAGCCTGGAAGCCACCTAAGACTCTACCCACAGGTCCTTGAGGAAATCAGGTGCTTCAGGGGGTGAGGTTAGGTAGCTACTCACAGAAGCAGCAGACGGGCACCTCCTGGCATGGAAATGTGTCCACCGTCTATCATAAAATGGAAAAATTAGTGGCATAATTGCATGAATAGTATAATGACGTTGTGTAAAAATAGTCTGTTTAGAGATAAGTTTACAAACTATTAGAAAATATTTAGAAGCATATTGTATTAGTTTGCTAGAGCTGATGAAACAAAGTACTATGAGTGGAGTGGCTTAAACAACAGAAATTCATTGTCTCTCAGCTCTGGAGCCTGGAAGCCCGAGACTAAGGTGTCGGCGATGTCGCGAGAGGGGATCTGTTCAGGGCTCTCTCCTTGGCTTGTGTCTTCTCCCTTTGTCCTCACATCTTCTTCCCTCTGTGCGTGCCTGTGCACAAATGTCCCCTTCTTACAAGGACACCAGTCATATTGGATTGGGCCCCGCCTCAATGACCTCATTTTATTTTAATTAAATCTGTAAAGGCCCAATCTCTAAATAAGGTAACATTGTGAGGGTCCAGGGGTTAGGGCTCCAACATAAATTTGGAGGGGACACAATTCCACTTGTAACACTTATACACCGGCTGCTGACAGTTGCTCTGGGCTATGGGATGGGGTGGAGGTGGAAACCTGGCTTTTCACTTCTTAGAACCCTGTGCTGTTGGGATTTGTATGTGGTGGGGAGGGAGGGAGAGTCTACGACCTTGTTCAAAACATTGCCCATCAAGTGCTGAGAGGGGTGGGAGCTGCTCACCTTCCAGGTTCCAAAGCCACATAGGCAGCCCGGCCGTGGATGGTGGGGGCACTGCCCAATTGGAGGCCCCTGGGCCCGCATGACGTGGGGAGCTGGGGGCAGAACAGCCCTGGGACTCAGAGAGCATCTCAGAGACCTCTGTTAAGTGGTCTGGGAAGGTAAGGGTCTGAGACCAGGCAGTCCCGAGCGAGATAGCCTCTCCCCATCTCCTGTCACTTGGCATCTCTTGGAGGAGGGGGAGGGGAGGGGGAGGGGAGGGGAGATGGAGGGGAGGGGAGATGGAGGGGAGGGGGAGGGGAGATGGAGGGGAGGGGGAGGGGAGGGGAGCGGGAGGGGGAGGGGAGGGGAGAGGGAGGGGGAGGGGAGGGGAGGGAGGGGGAGGGGAGGGAGGGGGAGGGGAGGGAGGGGGGAGGGGAGGGGAGGGGGGAGGGGAGGGAGGGGGAGGGGAGGGGAGGGGGAGGGGAGGGGAGGGGGAGGGGAGGGGAGGGGAGGGGGAGGGGAGGGGAGGGGGAGGGGAGGGGAGGGGGAGGGGAGGGGAGGGGAGGGGGAGGGGAGGGGAGGGGGAGGGGAGGGGAGGGGGAGGGGAGGGGAGGGGAGGGGAGGGGGAGGGGAGGGGAGGGGGAGGGGAGGGGAGGGGAGGGGGAGGGGAGGGGAGGGGGAGGGGAGGGGAGGGGGAGGGGAGGGGAGGGGAGGGGGAGGGGAGGGGAGGGGGAGGGGAGGGGAGGGGAGGGAGGGGAGGGGAGGGGAGGGAGGGAGGGGGAGGGGAGGGGAGGGAGGGGGAGGGGAGGGGAGGGGAGGGAGGGGGAGGGGAGGGGAGGGAGGGGGAGGGGACGGGAGGCAGGCCGCTGGGCAGGGCTAGGCCCACAGCTTCTCCACCTCTGCTGGGGGGTGGGGGGGGTGGGGGGGGTGGGGGGGGTGGGGGGGGAAGCTGCCCACCCCCAGCTCCACCCGAACCCGGTTGCCTCTCTGAGGCCACGTGGAGGCGCCGCCAGGGCCAGGCCACGAGGGGTGTCCTTCCACCAGGGCGATAGTGGGCGAGGTGCCTGCCTGCCTCCCAGGGTAGCCCGTGGGGAACACGGAGGTACCTCGGGCATCCTGGGCCACCGCGTGTACACCAGCGGGGCACTCGCGGCCGCTCTGGATGCCTTCTCGGCTCAGGCCTTAGACTCGGCCGGGCTGCTGGGGTCCAGCCCCTCGGGAGCCTCTGGCTCAGTGCGACCCGGAAGGCCGGGTGACCACCCCGCAGATGCCATGCTCCCCCGGACCATGGGCGCGCGGACCTGGAGCATGCGGTTATCCTGGACTAGGGGACACGGGACGTGGGGTTACAGGGGGCGCGGGGGTCCGGAGCGTGCGGTCGCTCGGGTCGCGGCTGGGGGCACCGCCCGGCCGCTGACACCACCCCCCGGGGGCCCCCTTCTCGGGCGCCCTCCGGATGGTGAGCGCAGTGGCCTCTCCCCGGGTCCACGCAGGAGGTGGCCCAGCGCCGCAGCTTTGCCAGATCCCTTAGCCCGGGCCGCCTGGGGCTGGGTGGGAACCGCACTCGGGCGGTGGGCCGCCGAGCGTGGCTCCAAGGGTGGGCCTGAGACGGTCGCGGGCAGGGCGGGGCCCGCAGGGCCGACAGCCCAGCCCAGGGCTGCGAACTGCGTTCCCGCGCCAGCTGTCCTGGCCTCGGAGGAAGCTGCAGGAGCTGCCTGCGGGGCAGGACCAGCCTCCAGGGGGCATCTAGAAGAGCCGTGGAAAAGCAGAGCAGAGGAAAATCCGTGAGGGGAGACGCTTTATACACCTTTGGGAAGAGCTTCCCTGCACGGGGGAGGGCGGCTACCCCTCCCAGGATGGACTTTAGGACCCCGATCCCAGCCCTCCCGCCACAATTGCTCACCACCTCACATGAGGGATCGCAAAGGGTTTCCGTTACAGGTGGATTGTAGATCTAAATGTGACCGGTAATAATGCTTTAGAAGAACTCATAGAATACTTTACTCGGAGAAGGCAAAGATTCCTTAAACAGAACCCAAAAAGCACTAACCTTAAAGAACAAAAAGAATACCTCGGACTACATTAAAATTGAGACTTTCTCTTCATCAAATGATACCATTAGGATAGTAAAAAAAAAAACCAACAAGCCATAGAGGGGAAGAATATATTTGCAATATGTGTACTCCACAAAGGCTTCAAGTCCAGAACCTATAAAGATTCTGCAGATAAACAAGAACAGGGAGAAATTCCCAAAGAAAAACCAGCCAGAGACTTGGACAGGCACCATGCAGACAAGATTACTCAAATGGCAAGGAGCACGTGACACATGCCTCCTCACTAGTCATCAGGAAAGGCAAATAGAAACCTCAGTGTAACATCCCTTCACACCATGAGAATGCCCAAAACGAAAAGGCTGGGAATACCAAGCAATACCAAGGACGTGGGGCAGCTGCAACTCTCATGCCCCACAGATGGGAGTGAGAACTGGCACATTGGCTTTGGAAAATAGGTGGTGAGCAAATGCTCACCGTACAACCAAGCAATTCTACTCTGAGGTGTTTATACGTTTATTCACACACACGTACTTATTCCACAACTTGGTTTTTAAGCTTAATAGTATGTTTCTGAAGTCTATTCGTATCCGTATATAGAGATCCATTGTATTCATTTTAATCTATGCTTGTGTTATTACTTCGTAAGAATATTTCACAATTGTTCCTCCCGTTTCCTGGACGTTTAGGTTGCTTCCACTTACCTGGTATTACAACAGCGCTGCAGTGAACACCGGTACAGCAACCTGGGGCACAGGGAAAGGGCTTCTCCAAGGCCTGCCTCCAGAAGTGAAATTGCCACTGGTGGAGGACACACATTTTTAACCTTGCTAAAATTGCCAAATTGGTCTTCCAGGTGGTCATAACTTAACATGCCAACAAGCAGTATATAAGAGCTTGCATTTCCCCATAACTTCCTGGCAGTGACAGACTTGGTGATTTTTGCCATGTGATGGGTATGAAATGGTCTCTCACTGTGGTTTTAATTTGCATTTCCCTGAATGGTGAGTTTCTGCATCTTTTCTCGTGTCTATTGGCCATTCAGGGAATGGCCTCTTCATATCCTTTGCCCACTTTTTCTGTTGTCTTTTTCTTATTGATTTGTAGAAGTTCTTTATACATTCTGGAACAAATCCTGCGTTGAATACACAAAATCTTCTCCTGGTCAGTGGCGTGTATGTGCTTTGTTTATGGTTTCTTTTGTCATATGGAAGTTTTCAATGTTGATGTCAAATTCATCAATCTTTTATTTTTTTAAAAAAAATTTTGGCTGCATCTCAGGGCACGTGGGATCTTGGTTCCCAGACCAGGGATCAAACCCCGGGCTCCCTGCATTGGAAGCTCAGAGTCTTAACCACTGGACTGCCAGGGAGTCCCCAGTCTTTTCTTTTGAGTTGTGCTTTTTCACTAAGAACTCCTCTTCCCAGAGGTTATAAAATACATTCTCCTATATATTTTTCTAATAGTTTTACAGTTGTTAATATTTGAGTGTATAACCTTTTAATTCAACTGGCGTTTATGTTGGGCTATGGGTAAATAGGAATCCAATTGCATTTTTTTCTGTACAGAAAACCAGTTGTTCCAACGGTATGTCACCGAGCTGTCAGCTCTTTCCCCACTGAGCTGTCAGCTCTTTCCCCACTGAAGCGTAATGTCATGTCAATCATATGTCAAGTTCCCAAATGTGTTTGGGCCTGTTTCTGGACTCACTATTCTGTTCCACTGAGCTATTTATCTTCCTACCAATACTACCCTCTTCTCATTATTAGTTTTATAGTGGTAGATTTTAATCTCAGGTAGCACGAATTCCCTTCACAAATTCATCATCCTTCCCCCGCACCCCACCAGAAATGCCTTAGCAGTTCTAAAATCTTTACTCTTCCATATGAATTTTAAAATCAGTTTTTCTAATTCTTTCTGAATTTGTATTGGATTTTAATTGAATCACATCCTGATTTTGACTTAAGAAAACAATTAAATTTTTCTTTATAAAAATACTCCAGGGCTTGGGAATTCCCTGGCAGTCCAGTGGTTAGCACTTGGTGCTTTCACTGCCAGGGCACCCCTGGTGCCCTGGTCAGGGAACTAAGATCCTGCAAGCCACGTGGCCCAAAAAACAGTACTCCAGGGCAGATCAGGTTTTGGGGGTCTATGGCTCAATGTACAGTTTGGAGCCCTTTAAGAAAGATTATACTCAGTTATATAAAGTTGGTATACAAAGTATACTTAAAGAATTCAATGTTAGAGATGAAAGTGAATATTCATTTACAGTGAGAAAATAACTAATAAATACTAAAAATATTATGAAACCCCCAAAATATGATCATATAATATTTATATATATGTAACATATAATATAAAATTTATTTATTTAATATATTTATTTTACTTAATATATAATATAAAATTTTTTATAGTATATAAAATAAAATTATAAGTAAATACAATATGTGAGTTATATCTTTTTCTGTTTTTTCATGTTTGTGGTATTTGCAATTTACTTTCTCATTCTAAATAATATTTACTTTCATCGGGGTCGTTTGTTGCAGCAAGAAGAGCACACACAGCCTCGTCTCCATAGCTACCTCTAGAAGCATCTCTTACACAGCCGGGTCACACTCTACCTGAGCGCGGCAGCTCGCTTTGCCCCTCTTCCCAGCTAACAGCAGTCCTGAAGGTCTTTCCTATACGCACGCGCAGAGCACCTCACTCGTGGTAAACATGCTCATGAGCATTCCCACTGCTCCCCCAGACCCCAGACCCCGGGGAAGTGGGGCCACCCACCCCCAAGTGCTACCCCCAGCCCCGCCCCACCCTAATGCACAGCTGCCTTGCAGACATGGTCTGTGCTGCTCAGTTACTCTGTAACATTAGCAGGGGGAGAGGGGAGGGGGAGTTTCTGGGGGCTCAGGGGTCAGGGCATATGTCCATGGAGGCCCACAATGCACGCAAACACCGACACGGCTCCTCTCTGGGCCACGCAGACGATCCGCGTGCTGCCCGCACTGTCCGGTCTTCGGTTCTACCTTCCGTTAATCCACCTTGCTTTAGTCAAGATTCTTTGGTAGCAACACCCAGAAACCCACTCTAACTTGCTTCCAAACTTGGCATCTCTAAACTGGGGGCAGATCAGCCAGCAAGCCTCAGGATACTAGGAGGCCTTCAGGAATGGAAGCTTCTAGGGGGCTGGCTCGGTCCTGCCTCTCTCCACCACCCGCTCCCTCCTCATCAGGCTCCCTCTGCCCGGTGGGAAGCCCAGCAATGTCTATCTGCTCCCGTGGCCAGCCACAGGGCTGGTGGGTGCCGAGTCCCAAGAAATAATATGTCAGCCAAGAGGGGGCTTATCTAGCCACCCAACTTATTAATTAGATAGCATGCACCAGACCTTGTGCTAGGTTTTTATCCTAGTTGATAAAAACCTTGATGCTGGGTTGATAAAAAGACAAGGTAGGCACGTACTTTTGACTAAAGGTTGAGGGCGGGCAGTTTGCATGCTTAACAGGACCTGGGCAGCCTAGATAGGAATCAGAGAGGGGGCCTCGTTACCCACCGTGACAAGATCAGGTTGGAAAGCAAAAGTCAGCTAATGTGAACACAACCTCCAAAGAATACTCCACTTATAAAATGACCATTCTCTGTGCCTTTTAAGTTTATTTTATTTATTTTATTTTTGACTGCGTTGAGTCTTCATTGCTGCATGCGGGCTTTCTCTAGTTGCGGCGAGAAGGGGCTACTCTATGTTGTGGTGCGTGGGCTTCTCGTTGCTGTGGCTTCTCTTGTTGCAGAGCATGGGTGCTAGGCGTGCGGGCTTCAGTAGTTGTGGCATGCGAGCTCAGTTCCTCCACGGCATGTGGGATCTTCTCGAACCCGTGTCCCCTGCGTGGCAGGCGGATTCTTAACCACTGAGCCACCGGGGAAGCCCTCTCTGTGCCTTTTAAAAATGAATATGGCAAGTGACATGAGTAAAAATGGAGTAAGGAACCCTGAAATTCTGCCGCTTCTAAAGAGCAATAAAAAATTGGCCCAAAGAGTCAGAGTCCAATTTTTGGAATCTGGAAATTAACCAAAGACCAGCAACAAGTCAGGAAGCACTCATCAAAAGGAGCAGGTAGGGCTTCCCTGGTGGCGCAGTGGTTGAGAGTCTGCCTGCCGATGCAGGGGACTCGGGTTCGAGCCCTGGTCCGGGAGGATCCCACATGCCGCGGAGCAACTAAGCCCGTGAGCCACAACTACTGAGCCTGTACGTCTGGAGCTTGTGCTCCGCAACAAGAGAAGCCGCGATAGTGAGAGGCCCGCGCACCGCGATGAAGAGTGGCCCCCGCTTGCCACAACTAGAGAAAGGCCTCACACAGAAACGAAGACCCAACACAGCAAAAATACATAAATAAATTAATAAACTCCTACCCCCAACATCTAAAAAAAAAAAAAAAAAAGGAGCAGGTGAATCTCAGCAAGAACAGTTAGAACGTGTGGGTGTCCACTTACGCTGGTCCCATCCCCGGCTCCCCAGCCCAGCAGTAGCCGGAAAACAAGAGAGACTGAAATATAAGCAGACAATGGCTAGCCCCTGTATAAAAATAGAACTCTGGCTCACAGCCTGCAGCAGCGGCCCAGGTCACTAACCCCTTCTCGACGGTACACAGAGCAGGAAGCCGGCTCGCTGTAAGTCAGACTTGCGGGGAATGGGATTGTTGTTTCTAGTAACAATCCAGGAAGCTAAACAAGTACTTCTGTAACAATCAGCCCCAAATGGCCAGGACTGGATTAATAACTGACAGCTTCCCTAGTTTTTGTCCTCACGTCCAGCTTAGGACCAACCAGAGAAAGCCAAAAATACTAATCACACGGGCCACCCCAGGCCCATGGCCCCATCAGGCACCCTGGAGCCTTCCCTGTCTCCCACTGGAAAGCTCTCCCGCTCCTCTGCCTGTCTTTGAGTCTCTGTCAAACACAAGTGATGGTGGCTGACCCTCTTACTACAGCCGGCTATGAATAGATAAGCTTTTTTTTTTTTTTAAAAAAAAGAGATGGGGCTTCCCTGGTGGCGCAGTGGTTGAGAGTCCGCCTGCCGATGCAGGGGACACGGGTTCGAGACCTGGTCCGGGAAGATCCCACACGCCGCGGAGCAACGAAGCCCATGCACCACAACTACTGAGCCCGCGCCCTAGAGCCCATGAGCCACAACTACTGAGCCTGCTCTCTATAGCCCACGAGCCACAACTACTGAGCCTGCTCTCTATAGCCCGCGAGCCACAACTACTGAGCCTGCGCTCTAGAGCCCATGCGCCACAACTACTGAAGCCCGTGAGCCTAGAGCCTGTCCCCCGTGACGAGAGAAGCCATCACAATAAGCCCGCGCACTGCAAGGAAGAGTAGCCCCCACTCGCCGCAACTAGAGAAGGCCCAACGCAGCCAAAAAAAAAAAAAAGAAACCAATGTCTGGGTGCTTGGCATGGGCATTGCTACTGGGGTTTGGACCTGGTTGGAGAAGCTGTAGGCACAGCCCACTGGATACCAGAGAGGTTTGCTGGTTTATCCTGGTCAGAATTGGTCTGCAGTCACGGGGCTAGCGGGAAGCTATCCTCCAGAGCTCCGGCTGAGAACAGGCCATCAGCTACCAATGCCCAGGCAGGCATACAGAGGGAGTGGGGGCTAGTGTTAATCCTCTGGGTGCAAGGGGATGCAGGTAAGACATAGTCATGGGCCAGGTGTGTGGGTGAGCAGAAGGGATCGGGGCACTGGTGTGGCAGGAGACCTGGACCTCGTGGTGTATCAGGGGGACCATAGGAAAGTTGTCTCCAGATCAGGCTGCAAGGCTCTTAAGGGTCCATGTGTCCTCGGTACATGCTGGGGACAGAACACCAGCCCACGGACCCGTCATACAGCAGCTGCAGGCAGGTGAACCTTTCTTCTTGATGTGTCCCTACAGCGCCCTCTGCTGGGGAGCTTAACACTGCTCACTGTGAGGGGAAAGGCTTAAAGGAATTACTCCATCACTGCAGGGCAGGCACTGAAGGGTGAATTTGGAGCTGAGAGGCGATAAATTGATTACTGGCATCAATTAGGATAACTGTCTACAGATTCCCATCTACTAATTCTAACACCTGCGTCAACTCTCCATCAGTTTCAATTGATTGGTTTTGTCCGCATCATGGGTCATATTTTCCTGTTTCTTTGCATACCTGGTAATATTTGCTTGGATGCCCGATACTGTGAATTTCACGTTGTCAAGTGGTGGATTTGACGACTCCTAGAAATATCCTTGAGCTTTGTTCTGGGATGCAGTTAAGTTGCTTGGAAACCGTTTGATTCTCCTGGGTCTTGCTTTTAAGACTTGTTAGACTGGACCAGAGCAGTGCTCAGATTAGGCTAATTATTCCCACTACTGAGCTGACCCCTCTGTCTATAAGGGATAGTGGAGAAATGGGGTAACCGAGGGAGATGTGGGCGTGTCCAAGGAGGGTTCATTAAGGGGGGGAGGTTTTGTAGTTTATTTGTAGGCTATCAGTAGGAATCATCCCATTAAAGAGGGAAACACTGAGGGTGCCAGAGAGAGGTAGAGGATCATGGCTTATGGGATGTCCTTGACAGGAGAGGGTGGGGCTTTAAGCAGAAGGCCACAGTGACAGGGAAGGCAGGGTGCGGGGGACGGCCCCTGCTGTGCGTCAGTCACATAGGAAGCCAGGCTATCTGCTGAGAGTGAGGGGGGAAAGTGGGGAGGAGCAGGGCTGCGGAATTCAAGAGACCCGGGAGAGGGCTGGTCCCTCCTCTGTAGCCCTGGGAGGCACAAAGGGCCCTTCTTGGGGTCACGGGTTTGTAGGACTAGACATGTGCTGAGACAGACATTTTTGAGCACAAAATTCATTTCTTCTCTAAGGCTGGGGCCCAAGGAATTGAGTCTCCTGGCCCTTCACCTTCCTGAAATGAACCCCAGCGGCAGGGGCCAGGCTTCCCAATAGCCCCCCTGCCCGGCCTCTGCCAGGTGCCCTGAAAACAGGGAGGTTCTTGATCTTTGCCACTCCCAAGTTCTCTAGGGGAGTCCCCCACGTTCTTCCTCAGAAGTAGAGGCAAGAGTGGGTGGAGGCCTAGGGTTGGGTGGGCCTGCAGACCCGGGAGGGGGCACAGTGACCAAGCCTGAGGGGAGGAAACCTGCGGGGGAGGGACACAGTGGGGGCAGTGCCCTTGGCCAGCAGCTCCCCTGTCCCGGGTCAAAGGTGAACACACAAAAGCCACGGAAGGGGACTTCCTTGGCGGTCCAGTGGTTAAGACTCTGCGCTTCCAGTGCAGGCGCACAGGTTTGATCCCTGGTTGGAGAACTAAGATACCGTATGGCGTAGCCAAAAAAAAAAGCTATGGAAGAACAGGACTCCAGGTGGGCAAAGTCAAAATGGAAATTTTGCTTGGGAAACTGAGGGCCAGGTTTGGGTCGCTTTTTTTGGGGGGGGGTCGCTTTTTTACTGAGCCTGTTATCATTTGGCGTCACATACGTTAAAAAAAAAAAATTAAAGCTGGCAGAAATCATTGCACCAGGGAGTGCGGAGCAGGCGCTATTAATCCATGAAAACTAAAGGTGTCCCGCCTGATTTTCCACCCATTAGTGGCGGGCTGTGTGTAGTTCCGGCGGCCGACGCTCACGCAGGTTGCAGAGATGCATGTCAGCATTAACCAGTCACCGCAGGATGGGGGCAACCCAGGGGCGCTGCCCACACAGGTCCAGGTGAGGGGTTTGCGCTCATAACGCATAGGTATCGGTGTCCCGCAGGTGGAACCAGGCTCTGTGCCAGACAGACCTTGCCGTCCCAGCTCAGCCTTCCCTTGACAAGGGTCTAAGCCTATTCAAGCCACAGATTTTCATCTTTCCATCTGTAAATTGGTATTTATAATTGTGCCTGTCTTAGAAGACCATTGGGAGAAATATGTACAACATGGTAAGTGCTCAATAAATGGGTGGCATTGTCGTGAATTATAAGAATTAAGGATGACACAAGAAAAAGGACTGCTGTCCTGAAACTCTGCACCTTATATGTTTACTGTTAATTGAAAAGCAGTCTTGGGCTGTGCCAAACGTCTGGGAATAATTTAACAACCTGAGGTTTTATATCATAATATCAATGTCATAGCATGTAATTGTGACATTGCAACTGAAACGTATTGTGGCAGTGGGCTGTCCCCACCCGTGTGACAGCTGTAACAGTCATTGCTCTGGAAGGATCAGGATTTTCATTGGAGACTCCAACTCACTTTGATGCTCCATTTCTAGAGACCCACCCAGCAGTGGGAGAAAATAAACACTCAGAAGCTGTGAGTTTTGGATGCCTTGGGTAAAAACAGTCAAAAATTCCCGAGAAAATATTTCAAGCTTTCTGGATGTGTTTGAGGAATAGAAAAGTCAAGGACTAGCTAGGAAAGAGGGTGGAGTGTAAAGTAAACTCAGCTGCACAGACATATGGTCCATGGGTGGAACTGGAGTCGGACCAGATATTACTCCTCAGGGAGGTAAGGCTCTGAAAAAGCCTCTCGTCCTCAGGTGTGATTCCGGGCTGCCAGGGAAAGCTGTGCAGGTGTGCACTGCACAACTCAGGGCCACCATTAATATCATGCATAATCTTACCTGGCAAAAGTTTGGGCTAGGATGCAGCCTTTTGATCTTACTATGCTAAATGCCTTTCTCGGCAAGCCGCTGGGAACCTGAGAGCCTGCCAGGGAACAAACACTGCAAGGCTCCCCTGACCCTTGCCGTGTGGCACCCCAGAACTCTTCCCCAAGGGCCCTCCCAGAGGCAGCTCCAAAATCTCCTCGTGGGGAGTGTGGCAGACAGACCCTAGGGTGGCCCCAAGTTCATGCCTCGTAATGCATAATCGCCGCCCCTTGAGGGGGGTGGAACCGGTGGCTTGCTTATAACCCGTAGAATATGGGGAAGGTGATGGTGTGTCACCCCCATGACTATGTTACGATGTAGCTGTGTAAGACTGTCTTACTAGCATGCACTAGAGAGTCTCCTTGCTGGCTTGATAAAGTAAGGAGACACGTTCTGGAAGTTCACTTAGCAAGGAACCTAGCAAGGACCTGACGGGGGCGGGGGACCTCCAGTCGACAGCCAGCAAAATGCAGCACCCTCAGTCACTCAGCCAAAAGAAGATGAATTCTGCCAACAACCTGAACGCGCTTGGAAGCAGGTCCTTCCCCAGTTAGGCCTCCAGATGAGAATGCAGCCCAGCCAACACCTGTACTATAGGCTTGTGAGATGCTGCAGTCTCAGAGGACCCAGTGAGGCCATGCCTGGCCTATCTGTTGTTCGCACTGTGAGTCTGTGGTGCTTTGTTACACAGCAATAGGTAGCTGACGCAGAGGGTCTCGGGGATACAGTTCAACTGGAATTGGAAAATAGGTGAAAGACATAGGAAGAAATTTGTCTTCAGGTGGTGAACATGCTATTTTGTGTTAAATTATGTGTTCATTTGGGGTGACATGGGAGTGCCGATGGAATTACGGTAGCTAAAGTCCCTATGGGCCACCCTGGGACTCAGAACTGGGCCCAGGAACCTGGAGGAGGGGGAGGCAGGGCTGGAACCTGGCTTGTTGAAAGGATGCTTGCTTGGAGCATTCTTGTACCATTAACTGGTGTGAAAAGGGTTGCTGGTATCATTTGTAACTTTTGGACCCCGTTTGGTTTGGTTAGATTTTAAAAGTTATAATGTTACACATGAAATATTATGTAATACATGAACATATAATATTCTAACAGTTTAAGAGGGTACACGAGTTCCCTTCCTAACCCAGTCCCCAGTAACTGTCCCCCAAAGGCAACCACTGTTCGGACCTTCTAGACATCTTCAGTGCACAAATCGGATCATATTGTTACACTCTTTTCACTTATCAGTATTCATGCATCTGCCCTGTTCTTTTTAGTGGCTACATGGTTGTCCGTTGTATGGGTGGATGTGTGTTTACTGTGTCGCCCCTCCCTGGCAAAACACTCAAGATCCTCCAGAACAAGCCACAGTTCAAGGTCAAGGTGATCTCAATTCACACACAAAGTCATCTACTCTCGCCTGAGGAAGGGGAGACAAAGACCTCAGCCACAGCTCCGGCTCAGCCAACCCCAAGTCCACCCCACTCCAGAACCTGTGAGGCTCCTGCGGCCAGGCTGCCCCCGGGAAGAATTTTGGGAGCAGCATTGAGGGTTTGTAACCAAAGGCTGATGGTAGTGGTTTTCTCAAAGCATAGAAAGCGGTGGCGCCAGAGCTAATTCTCTCCATCCTAGAGAGATCTGCTTGCTACTTGCAAACAATGGGCTGCCCTATCCTTCCCGCCCATCTCCCCCCATCCCACCACCAAACACACACACACACACACACACACACACACACACACACACACACGTACGTCCAGCCCCTTCCCTGCTCCAGGTGTGGGGTGCACCTGTAACCACCCCAGGAGAGCCAGAGAAGGCCTTGATAGCATCCGCCGTGAGGTCTGTGTTCTTCAAGTTGCAGCTGTATATTTACAGCCTGTAGCCGTGTGGGTTTGGGGCCCTGGTGTCCCTCGTCATCCCTCCTAAGCAGAGCCCGGGTGGATTCAAGTGATCCAGGCTGCCAGGCCATCATGGGCGGAGCTCCAAGTGCAGCTCCAGGAACCAGGAGCCATCGTTTTCCTGGGGCTGGTGCCACCTGCAGACTCTCAGAACAAAGACTCCATCGAGTATTGACTGGGGTCTCAGCAGCCATGAGGTTGGCCAGCGTGATGTGACGTCCTGCCCAGCATGCTTGACTTGCCCAAGAAAGGGGCAGGTTTGCAAAACTGCTCCATCAGCTTTCTCCACGCCTCTCTAAGGCCTTTAATATTTAAGTCATTCTCTTGACCCACCTCCATTGTCATTTTTGCATCACATTAATTAATTAATTTATTTTTAATTTTTGGCCGTGTTGGGTCTTTCTTTTTGAATGCGGGCTTTCTCTAGTTGCGGTGAGCGGGGGCTGCTCTTCATTGAGGTGCACGGGCTTCTCATCGTGGTGGCTTCTCTTGCTGTGCAGCACGGGCTCTAGGCGTGCAGGCTTCAGTAGTTGTGGCACGCGGGCTCAGTAGCTGTGGCTCGCGAGCTCTAGAGCGTAGGCTCAGTAGTTGTGGCTCACGAGCTTAGTTGCTCCACGGCATGTGGGATCTTCCTGTACCAGGGCTCGAACCCGTGTCCCCTGCATTGGCAGGTGGATTCTTAACAAATGCACTACCAGGGGAGTCCCTCTGCATCATTTTAATTTTTTTTTATTTTTATTTTTTGCAGTACGCGGCCCTCTCACTGTTGTGGCCTCTCCCGTTGCGGAGCACAGGCTCCGGACGCGCAGGCTCAGCGGCCATGGCTCACGGGCCCAGCCGCTCCGTGGCATGTGGGATCTTCCCGGACCAGGGCACGAACCCGCGTCCCCTGCATCGGCAGGCGGACTCTCAACCACTGCGCCACCAGGGAAGCCCATAGTATCATTATTGTTTGAATAATGCATTCCCTGATCCCCTTGAGGAAGGGCATCTTTTCATATATTTAATCATACGTTTGTCACATACCTTTTCATACATTTACTCACATATTTCCATTTATTTTCTCTGCATTCCTCATGCTCTGTAAATCATTCCAGGGCACAGAATAACATGGTAACACAAATCTGATCACAAAACACAAAATCATGACAAAAGGATTCCCCAGAGAAAACCTACAGCCCCACCTATGAATATATACGCAAGAACGCTAAAGAAAACAGAGGAATTTTGCGCATTAAATACGTTCCTGAAAATGTGTATATAGTCAAATTGTGCAAGCAGAGTGCTATCGTGGAGTGAAATCATCTGGAAATGGGTAAAGGACCTGGGAGGTAATTTGCTCCAGAAGACTCCCGTGGGCAGTATCCAAGAAGAGGCTGGCCTCGAGGTAACCAGATACGCACAACACAAAAAGCAGTATATGTGAGTTGAGACTCAGGTGCTGATGAGTGGGTGATGCAAACGTTCAAAATGGATCTCGCAATATTCACAGAGAGCTTGAATCCCCTTGCTTCCCAAATTCTAAACACTTGTTTTAAGGAATAGAATAAGGACATGCACATCTGAGCATTATTTTTACACAGCAATAAGCAAAACAGACAAACCCCGCCTTTAGAAATTTATAAAGACTGTGTAGTCATTTTGTTAAATGACGTTTTAAAATTTTAAAACTTCATTTACAAAACTGTATGGGCCCATGTTTTTTCTTTTTTCTTTTTTTTGGTTTATCTATCATCCATGTACTACCTAAGTACAAATTAAAGTTTGGAAGACTGTATGCCAAAACGTATGTTAGAATTACCTGAATGGTAAGAATGAAGGCTTTTTATTTGCTTATTTTATTTTGTTTCTACAATGTACAGGTTATTTCTATTGATATAATAAAAGTTACTTATCATTGGCAAGACAATAAGAAATCGAGGGAAACTGCTAATACGTTAAACGCCTGACAATATAGGATTGGCTGATGAGGTTGCAATTCACTGTTATTATCGATAATTACAGTGAGTTAATTCAATAAGTACTTTTTGAGTGCCAACCGTGTGCGGGGCACTGCTTTAAACACTGGGAAGTTCTTTAGCTGTTCTGCGCTGTACATGTGACTAAGCCCTTAGTGAAAAAGATAAGGGACCGGAGTAAGAGAGAGAAGTAAAGACGGGTCCTGGGCTGGGCAGGTAGCAGGCGCTGCTGCTCAGCTGACAGGTCGCCTCCTGCCTTGGGTCCGCCCCCCCCACGCCCCGCCCCACTCCAGCCGCGGCCTCCGACTCGCGAGCGCCCCTAGCGGAGGGCCGAACACCTGGTGCAGGGTTTATTACCTTGTCCGCTAAGCCAGGCAACGCCAGCCAGGCACTGTCTGAACTGCACCCCAGTTTTCTTTCCAGAGTCCCCCGCCCTCCACGGGGCCAAGTCAGGACCCAGCAAGTGGCAGCCAGGTGTCCCCCAGGCCGATAAACGGGCAGAAAAGGCCGCGGGCACAGGCCGCGTCTGAGCGGGTGCCTGTCCAGCCTGTTTCCTGATCCGTAAAATCATTTCCAGCTGTGCATGACCTTCTACAGCGCCAGGACTTGAAAGCTAGAAAGCAGTTATCTTTTTAAAATCACAAGGAAGGAAACTATGAACTAAGAAAGTCTCTCATCCAAACCCATCAACAGAAAATCACTGTTATATTGGTACCAGTTTTGGAAAAAAAATTTTTTTAATTGAAAATTGGGGATTGAGAAGAAAGAACGGTGATGGAAAGGAATGTTCGCGTCGGCAACCTTGGGTTTGGGCTGGGGGCTGGGGCCTATTAGGAGGTGCAGGCTGAACAAGGCAGCGGGAGGCCCGGGGGCGTGTCTGTGGCGCCCTGCTTGGCCCCTTCCTCCTGGGACAGGGGACTGAGCCCTACTCCTGGGCTACACAAACATTCCTCCCTCAGACACGCCACGTTATGTCCCCAAAGTTTAAGCACAGCTTGTTCTGGTTGGGGGTCAAGCTGTCATCCTTCCTCGGGGCACAGGAGGCTGAGAGGCAGGAAGACTTATTAACACCACTCTCCTTTCCATAAGCTCTGGGGAGAGGTGCGGTGGAAGGACCAAGAGGCCTCCCAGTTTCTTCCCCCAGGCAAGACGCGGAGGCTTCCTCCAACCTGGTGGGCCGCGGAGAGCCAGAGCACCTCGTGGGGCTGCAGGGGATGGATGGGGCCTCCCCAAGTGGATCTCCGTCCTACGGTTTCCCGAAGGATCAGTCGTGAGGCTGCTGTGTGGGGACAGAGGAGGGCCAGGAGGGCTTGGGGAGGAAGGGGCACGAGTCCTGCCGAGGGGGGCCCTCTTGTACTCGTGCCACCTGGAGTTGCAAACACCCAGTTGTGACCCACCTCTCCCTGTCGCCCTCTTGGAACCCTCAGTTCCTGACTGTTCTCCGTTCTCCTGAACCAAGGGAGATGGCACAGGTGAGAGAACCGGGGGTCTGGGGGCCAGAGGGCTCCGGCTTCAAATCTTGGCTCCAGCACCCACGGTCAGGGGTAGCTGGGCGTGTGTTGTCACCCTTCTGTGCCTCAGTCTCCTGATCTGCAAAATGGGCCTAACTTCCCAGTCTGATGGAGGCTAGGAGAGCAGAGATAAGTCGAGAGCATCCTTCATTCACCGCGGTGCTTCTCCCCGGCCTGGCCTGCTGTAGGTGGCTGGCTGGCATCTCTCACCCTCACCCTCGGGAAGCAGGCCCAGGCTGCCCTCACCCGCCCTCCTTCCCCACAGCTCACAGCAGGCTGATTCTGCAGGCATCTCTTTAACATTCTCTAACAGTCTTCCTCTTTTCCCTGCTCTCCTGATGGTTGACCTGGTTAACTCAAGAAAAACATCTGTACTTTTTCTTCCTCTCTCCTTAGCCCTTCATTTCTTTGTTCCATTTCTGGGCCCAAAAAAGAAAAGGAAGAAAAATTATTGTGCAGAAACACCGGCACCAGGCAAGAGGAGAACTGTCCATTTTTCAAAAAATGAGACAAGATGAAAAGTCTATGTTGCCAGACTGCCAATGCCCTCGAATGCACCGTCTCTGGGAACCTCTTAGGAATCACCACCGAGATCTTCCCCTGCCCCTGCAGCCTTGCTCCCTCCCAGAAAGAATGTGTAATGCATCTTAAAGCAGGTTTTTTATTTGATCTTGTGATATTTCTATAGCAATCACCTTGCTACAATGCTGTTTTCTGCTAGTTTTCAGGGTGAATTACAGCCCTTTAGTTCCATTGCAGCTTAAATTGGCTGCTGCAGGCCAAATGGAAAAGCTGACCGTCTCCTGAGTGGCAGTTCCACGGCTGGGGAAGGTGGGCCCTTGTTAGGGCTGAGTTGTGTCCCCCTCACCCCTAGCTCATGTGTTGAAGTCCTAACTCCCAGTTTTTCAGAATGTGACTATATTTGGAGATAGGGTCTTTATTTATTTATTATTTATTTATTTCGTTGTGCTGGGTCTCAGTTGCGGGAGGTGGGCTCCTTAGTTGTGGCATGTGGGATCTAGTTCCCTGACCAGGGATCGAACCCGGGCCCCCTGCATTGGGAGCACAGAGTCTTAACTACTGTGCCACCAGGGAAGTCCCGGAGATAGGACCTTTTTCTTTTTTTTTTAGATAAATTTATTTATTTTTGGCTGCATTGGGTCTTCGTTGCTGCGTGCGGGCTTTCTCTAGTTGCGGCGAGCGGGGGCTGCTCTTCATTGCGGTGCATGGGCTTCTCATTGCGGTGGCTTCTCTTGTTGCGGAGCACAGGCTCTAGGCGCGTGGGCTTCAGCAGTTGCGGCACACAGTCTCAGTAGTTGTGGCACGCGGGCTCTAGAGTGCAGGCTCAGTAGTTGTGGCGCGTGGGCTTAGTTTCTCCACGGCATGTGGGATCTCCCCAGACCAGGGCTCGAACCTGTGACCCCTGCATTGGCAGGCGGATTCTTAACCACTGTGCCACCAGGGAAGTCCCCGGAGATGAGGTCTTTAAAGAGGTAATAAGGTGAAAAGAGGTCACTGGGGTAGGCCCTAATCCCATATCCCATATGACTGGTGTCCTCATAAGAAGAGGAGATTAGGACACACAGATGCAGAGGATGACCATGTGAAGATACGGGGCAAGATGGCCGTCTACGAGCCAAGGAGGGAGGCCTCACAAGAAACCCACCCCGATGACGCCTTGATCTTGGATTTCCAGCCTCCAGAACCGTGAGAAAATAAATTTCTGTTGTTTAAGCGGCCCCACTTGTGGTACTTCGCTGCAGCCGCCCGAGCTGACTAACACCTCTGCCTGCACCCAATGGGATGGACCCCCGGAGTGGGAGAGAATCCTCAAATGTCGCCACTTGAATTATCATGATTCTTGTCCCTTTACACACCTCCCGCCCTCTGCGCAGTGGGGCTGGGACCACACTGAGAGACAGAAATGGATGCCCAGGCAAGTGCATTCCGCAGCCACCAGGCCCCAGATCCTTCGTGAAAGTGCATCACCACAGCCAAGTGAAAGAGGGTTTATGCTGTGCTGGGCACAGCGCCAGGGGCTTTCTACAGTGACGCCCCAAAGCACCTATGGCCACCCCTTCACAGGTGAGGAAACAGGCCTGTTTTCACTGTGCAGAGCTGGGATTCGATTCGATCGCAGGCAGTTCGGTGCCGTCGCCTCTGTGCTACCCGTTTTTTCCTTCTTAATGTGGACTGTTTCTTGTAAGGAGAAGGTGCTAGGGTGAGAGGCTGAGTAGGCTCCTGGTGTGACCTTGGGCAGCCTGGGCAGGCGCTGGGATGGAGCTGCCATCACGATGATGGGCTGCACTGACCTGCAGGCACCCCTGCCTGTCTCCGCCCCCACTCAGAAAACAGTCAGGGAGCGACCTGCCCGGCCTCCTGCGAGCGTGTCTGTTGGGAAGACAGCCCATTGGAAGGAAGGAGCTCCTCGGTAGCCATCCACAGCCCAGGGATTGTGGCTGGGGGGCGTTAGCCAGGAGGGATGCTTTTGAGGGCCATACGCAAACTATTCTTGAAGCTGCCATCAGTCTGGTGTCCTCTTTCCCTGTAGCACATTTATGAAACCGAGTAAAGATGGGCAACCTCACGGCCCATCTCACCCTGTTCCCATGGAGAAGAAACCAAAGTCAGATCCAAGTTCAACTCCAAAAATAGCCTTGAGAAATACTGCAGATCCCTCCTAAATTTGTTTTACAAGGAACCAAAGGGCAGTTACGCTCATAAAAGAGAGAAAAGTTGTCTTAAAACCTCTTTCCTCTCACTCTCTCAAAGCCCCCAGCCTACTGCTTGTTCTCCACACCGCACTTCCACCCCTACCCCACAGACATACGATCCTCTGGCCAGGAGCCTGCTCTTCGGTGTTTAAACACAGTCCGTGGGATGGGGCTGATGACGGATGACAGGCCACCTTTTCCAAGCACATAAACTCACCAGAGGGATGAAGAAGCCGCTCAAAGCCACACAGGTGGACATGGGTCCAGCCAGATCCCAGCGAGCTCGAGTCTAGCCCTGGGACCCCTGACCACGGCTCTAAATGGCCTTCCATCCCAGCATCTACAACACGGCCGCTAGATCCAAACTGTAGCGCGTCGTTACCATTTCTGTGAGTCGTGTTATACCGCCTTTTCCTGGTTAGATACGGCCTGGGGACGCACACTCTCTCACACGCACAATCATACATGTACCCCAAATGGAGATCATCTCGTTTCCTTGTTCTGTAATCTGCCCTTTCCAATTAACTCTATACTGTGAGAAAAATTTCCCATGTACTTAATTTTTAAAGTTTTTCACCATCATCTGGATTTAATCTACTTGAACAGCCATCTAGTGTGGGCACTCAAGACGGTTCCACTCACTCTCATATAAATAACCCTGGGGGCAGGTCATTCCACACAAGTCCTTTAGCACGTCTCTAATTATGACCTTGGAATACATTCCTAGGAAGGAAATTACTGGGAACAAACATTTCAAGACTTTGGGTACATATATCTAATCTGTCCTCCACGAAGACTGTGCTGATTTTCATATTTGATGCACAAGAGGGAATTTCATCTCCAGGAGACTCAGGGTTTTTCTCCGGAGGGAATCCACCTGTCCAGCCTGAGGCTCACTCTGCATTCTGCTGGATCTTAGTTCTCTTGGCCCCAGGCTGTTGCACCCTCCCGAGCTGCCATCTCCACCAGGGATGTCCTTTCTGTGAAGATGATCTCAGTTCAGAGCTGCTTCTTGGCTTGCAGGAAGCCCTGTCTCCAGAGCAACTGTATCCCTGGGAGCTCATTAATGTGAGCAATTTGGGAACAATACATACCTGGCCAAGTCCACTTCCCAAATCCTTTCCCTTTGTTTTTTTGGGTTCTTTGACTTCCAACCAATTATTTTCTGGGGATTTCCATGACAAAGCTCTGGAGAAGGGGCCATTTACCTAGCTTGGGACACAAAGAAAGCCAGTTCATCTTATTTTTCAAATTAAAACTGTCCTCAGCTTCCCTGGCCAGCTTAGCGGAAATCTCTGTTGGCCTGTCAGGGAAGCCAAAGAAGGTTAGCTGCTTCCATGCAGCCCTCCAGGGGCCCACCTGCTCGGCTGGGCGCTCCTGGTGGGAAAACAGGAGGGTGATCGTTTGTGATGGTGTGTAATCCACCACTGTCCCTCTTTGACTTTACAGGCAGCCCCAGGGAAAGACTCATGAGAAGAGTGCAGAACACAGGTGGGCAGAGGGAGAGCAGTGCCCGGCGTGGTGATGTCACTTGTGCACATCACCCCTTGCCTCCCCAGCTCACCCTGGGCCTGAGCAGTGCCCCTCGGTGGGGAGGGCCCACAGCTCCTGCTTTCTTCCCTGACCCCACCCCACGGCGGACCCCTGAGCAGGGGGGCCCTGAGGAGCCCCACAGCTCCTGCCTGAGGTGGCCCTGGGGAGTCTGGCATCATCCCACGTGGCCCTGGCAGGTGCTCATTCTGCTGCCAAGGTTGGACGCCTCATGAGGCTCTTGCCCCCTGCCCGCACCTCTTCAGAGGATGGGCGACTCACAGGGCAATTCCAGGAACACTTCTCAAGGCATCTTAGAAACTCGTTTCCTGGAAAAGTCAACCATCTACTCAGTGACCCTCCAGGAGATAACGTGGGAGGGGCCCTCACAGCCCGGGGTGTGGGACGGAAGTGGTTGAGGGTGGCTTCTGCCCAGAGGACTAGGGCTGGGGGCCAGGACAGAGCTGCCAGAGGCCTCTGCTTACCTCACCCATGTGTGCACACACCCAGACATACGCACATTCATGGACACACACACACGCAAAGACACACACCCAGACATATGCACTGCACGGACACACACACACACGCAAAGACACACACTCAGACATACGCACATGCATGGACACACCCACCCACATGCAGACACACACCCAGACATACGCACGTGCACACACACACACACATGCAAAGACACACACCCAGACATACACACATGCACACACGCATGCACGTGCACACACACACACACGCACGGAGTGGTCCCTGGCTCTCAAAGGCAAACCTGAAGCAGCTGTTAGAGTGGTCTGTCTGTGGGAACAATGGCCTGTATCCTAGCCTTGGGGACAAGGCATTTTCTCAGGAGTTGCTGGGACACCCGGTCTCGTTCTATCACCTGATTGGCTGGGCTTTGGAAACAGCCTCTGCAGCAGGTTATTAGATGTTGTCCCCTCTCATGGCCCAGACAAAGGGGGGCCGAGGTGGCACCAGCTCTTGAGTGTGCTGGATTGAACAGTGTCCCCCCCCCAAATTCATGCTCACGTGGAACCTCAGCATGTGACCTTCCTTGGAAACAGGGTCTTTGCAGATGTAATTAGTTAAGTTAAAAAGAGGTCATGCTGGATTAGGGTGGGCCCGACCCAATGTGACTGGTGACCTTATAAGAAGGGATGACACGAAGACACACAGACAGAAGGTGGCAAGGACTGGTGGGACGCAGCTCGGAGCCGGGGAACACCGAGGAATGCCGACATGAGCAGAGGCTGGAAGAGGCGGGAGGGACCCTGCCCTGGAGCCCTGAGGGAGAGCGTGGCCCTGACAGGACCTCGATCTCGGGACGTCTAGCCTCCAGAAAACTGTGAGGGAAAACACATTCTGTCGTTTTTAAGCCACCTGGCTTGCGATAATTTGTTAAAGGCAGGCCTAGGAAACTACAATGGTCCTTTGGTATCCTCAGGGGATGGGGTCCAGGACCCCCATACATACCCAAATCTGCAGAGGCTCAAGCCCCTTGCAACTGACCCTCTATCTGAGGGTGCAGAAGGGCTGAGTGTAAGAAGAAAGTCATTTGTGTTTGTTTATATGTTTATTTATAATAAAATCTCAAACTAATAATACAAAAATTCTGCTTTGGCTTATTAATTCTCATTAAGCACCTTATTCACTGGTGTTGGGTTCTTTGCCCTCAGCCCCGTGATGTGCAGATGCCTGACCACAAACCCGGACTGGACGGAAAGCCCCTGGCGAGCAGAACCTGGCCTCCATGCCAGCCAAGACTGGTGACCTGACGAGGAAGAGGGAAACCTGAATGCTCTCTGGGTCCTCCTAAACCTCTACAGCAGAACTATTTCACTTGAAGGAAAGTTCCAGATCAGGTGCACATATACTCAAATGTACTTACAAACACACATTCCAAAGTCCAACCTAAATGTTTAAAAATTACCCACAATAGCCAAGCTGTGCAAACAACCTATATGTCCATCAAGAGATGAAGGGATAAACAAAGTGTGGTCTATCCATACAGCGGAATATTACTCAGCCTTAAAAAGGAGGAAATCTTGTCATATGTGACAACATGGATGAACCTTGAAGACATTATGCTAAATGAGATAAGCCGGTCAAAGAAAGACAAATACTGCAGAACTCTATTTACAAGAGGTACCGAAAATAGTCAAGTTCACAGAATCAAAGAGTGGGAGGGTGGTTGCCACGGGCTGGGGGGAGACGGAAATGGGAGCTGCTAATCAAGGGGCACAGAATTTCAGGGAAGCAACATCAATCAGTTCTGGAGACCTGGTGCACGGCATCGTGCCGACAGTGAACAAGACGCCACTGAACGCCTGAAACCGTGCTGAGAGGGTAGAGACCGCACGCCATGTGTGCATACAACAACGCAACATCTAGCGAAACTCTATCTAGCAAAAAAGATTCTGTCTCACACAGGTGGCCAACGGGCACATGAAAAGAGGCTCAACGTCGCTAATCATTAGAGAAATGCAAATCAAAACTACCTTGAGGTATCACCTCACACCTGTCAGAATGGCCATCATCAAAAAATCTACAGACAACAAATGCGGGAGAGGGTGTGGAGAAAAGGGAACCCTCCTGCACTGTTAGTGGGAATGTAAATTGATACAGCCACTATGGAGAACAGTATGGAGGTTCCTTAAAAACTACAAATAGAACTATCATACGACCCAGCAATCCCACTACTGGGCATATACCCTGAGAAAACCATAATTCAAAAAGAGTCATGTACCAAAATGTTCATTGCAGCTCTATTAACAATAGCCAGGACATGGAAGCAACCTCAATGTCCACTGACAGATGAATGGATAAAGAAGATGTGGTGCATATATACAAGGGAATATTACTCAGCCACAAGAAAGAATGAAATAATGCCATTTGCAGCAACATGGAGGGACCTAGATATTAGCATACTAAGTGAAATAAGCCATATAGACAAAGACAAATATCATATGACAGCACTTATATGTGGAATCTAAAAAAAATTATACAAATGAACTTATTTGCAAGACGGAAACAGACTCACAGACATGGAAAACAAACTTATGGTTACCAAAGGGGAAGGGGGGGTATAAATTAGGAGTCTGGGATTAGCAGATACAAACTACTATATATAAAATAGGTAAACAAGGTCTTACCGTATAGCACCGAGAACTATATTCAATATCTTGTAATAACCTATAATGGAAAACAATGTGAAAAGAATATATATACATATTTATAACTGAATCACTTTGCTATACACCAGAAACACAACATTGTAAATGAACTATACTTCAATAAAAAAAAATTTTGTCTCTAAAGACAAGACCCAATTTTTGTGTACTTTAAAACATATTTAATAAACCTGAAAAATACTTAAAAATGATCGATCACTGTTCTCTTCCGTTAGCTTGGATAATTTTAAAATAATGATATTGTTCAGCGTTAGTGACACGGGCTGTAAAACGTTTTAATACTAACAGCTACCATTGAGCGCGCAGCGTGTGCCTGCGCCCTGCGCGGGTAGTTTCTGAGGAGGAGCCCTCCATCACCGGGAGTGGGGCTGCCCCACGGCCCCCTGCCAGCCCAGCTACCCATCGGGCCTTTATCTGCAGGCCACACTCCACGAGGCCCTTCGCGAGAGCGGGGAGCGGGCGGGTCAAGGCAGGCCTGCTAGCCGGGGCTCCGGGCCGCGGGCTTTGGCGCAGGGACCCCCATGGCTTCCCTGACCCTCCTGAGATCCTCCTGGCATCTAGAACCTTCCCCAGCTCATAGGTGCCGTGCCAACAACAGCCTCACCAGAATCCCATGCGGGCGGAAACCTGGGGCTACGACATTTTACTTAATTAACGCATCCCCCTTCGAGGGAGACCCCATTACCCTCCCCACTTTATGGACGAGGAGGTGCGGGCACAGAGCCATGGGGGGGGACAGTAGGAAGGCTGTCGCGTGGCTGAGCTTGGCCTTTTCTGTCGGGTTTAACACCATTAGTCTTCATAGGCTATGATGGCAGGAAATACACTTCCAAAGGTTTGAAAACAGGTACCCAACTGTTTTTCCGGAACACGCGACATTCTGACTTCATGAAATTAGGGGACAGCTTTCAGAGCAGACCTTTCAGACGAGAACGCTCGGAAAACACATTCTTCCGATAAAACCGTCCTCTGCCTCGTAGGGACCAGCTCCCCTCAGTCCGTTTTCTTTCAAGTGAAAACGGTCATACGGGGCTACATATTGAAATGTGAGAAACAAGTGGCCTGCTGTCCCGCAGAAGGTTACTTTCCTTGGTCAAAACTGGAAAATCTCATTAACCTGCCGTCGGTGGTGCAGAAGAGAGTGGCCACTTAGGAAGACCTGAGGCAGGAGACGCCTTTCCACCAAGGACGACCCCGACCCCACCCCACGCACCTCCGGCCAGCAAAGCACGTGGGGAGGGACGGCCCGGTCCCTGAAGACGCCACAGTCGGAAAACTGACTCTGGAAGGACCCCTTGCTCAGCGCTGGGCCTTGGGCCGTGCGGCCTGCGGGCGAGGGCCTGCGGGGTTCGGGGGTCAGTGGTCAGGGGTCGGGCGCGCCCCGCGGTGCCGAAGGGGAGGAGTCCCCGCGAATAACCGCGAGCGGCAGGACTTGCAGGAGGGAAGCAGGGGCCGCGCTTCTGAAGCGCCGCCTCCGGCAAACGCACGTGTCACAAGTCACGGGGTGATTCCCCCGAGCCCGGCGGTGCTGTCCTTCCGCGTGCGCACCGCCGCCCTGCTGTCACTGGACAAGGCTCGTCGGGACCCGCCCCGCCCCCGGTCCCGCCCCCGGTCCCGCCCCCGGTCCCGCCCCCGGTCCCGCCCCCGGTCCCGCCCCGACCGCGGCACCCAGCTGCCGGCCCCGCCTGCTCCCGGCCGCCCCTCTGCCGGCCCCTTTCCGGGAGGAGGATCTACGCCCCCTGAGGCGTCTGCGTCCTCGGGGGCAGCTGCTCTGGCGCCGAGTCCGCGCCGTGGGGAGGCCGAGGAGCCGGGCCAGCCCGCCCTGGGCTCCGGAGTACGGACGCGGGACGCCCCGAGGGATGGCCCGTCGTCGCTGCAGGGGGCTGCCCAGGGGGACGGTCGGGGCTCTCGGGCCGGCGAGGCCCAGCCCCTGGCCCGTCGCCACTGGGGCGCCGTTGCGGGGGTCCGGCCCCTTCAGCCCCAGCGCGGGTTCAGCTAATGTTGAAGAGCTCGGGGGCCGTGGCCTTGGCCCCGTGTCTGGGTGGCTGTCCAGCTGGGAGGAGGGGAGGCCGACGCGGAGGGCAGTGGGCCTGAGAAGGGGCAGGTCCTGGGCCGGTGGCGCTGCAGCCAATTGGGGGCTGTAGGGACCTCAGAGGGGGGTTCTGAGCTCAGGAGCCATCTGGGAGGGACGGTGCAGGGAGCTCCCTTTGGAGATCCAGAACCTTCTGGAAGCTGGAGCTTGGGAAGCGGTGAATGTGGCGCAGCAGCAGCCTGGATGGGTGCAGAGGAAATAGCCGCTGAAACCCTGGGGGACAGAATGGAGGTGGGTGCCTGGACCGGGGGCTGGCGAGGCATCTTTGGGGAGGGGCCTCAGTAAAAACTGAGCAGACCTGGCCTCCTCCTGCCAGTCGCAGCCCATTAAGCCAGTAGTTCTAGACAGAGTGGCGGGGAGGGGGCCGGGGCCTCAGAATCCCGGGGAGCAGCTTCAGCGCACGCACAGCGCTCAGCCCCCCTGGGACCTCACCATCATCGTCCCCCATATAGGTACCTGTGAGGGCGCCTCTTGTCAGAGAAAGACAAAATCCAAAGGGGCTAGAGTTTCTCCCATCCTTCTACTCCTGAGGGTCCACATCCAGAAAGAATGACGCTTTCCAAATTCAAGGACATCCTTTAATCACAAACTACTTATCCATGATCGAGCCAGGGGTGGTTCCTAAACACCTTGGGAGACAGCTCAGAACCCTCCCCGGAAACACTGACAGCTATGCTCTGCTCCCTCCCAGCACCTGGGCTGCCCTCCCTAGGGTGGCTTCTAGGTCAATGCCTGTGCCGTGACCACGCCAGAATCCTGCTGTGAGCTCTTCTCGGGTAGAAGAAGAGGGGACCGGGGGTCTGCTCTGCCACCGGAGTCCCAGAAGCCTTGGCCAGGCTCGGCCCCCACGCCCACACTCTGGCCTGCCCGGCAGCCTCCATGAGCGACAGCCCTCCCCCTCCCCTGCTGGGCACGGGAGCCCCCAGCCTACACGATGCCCTCCAGGCGCCTGCTCCTCCAGACCACCAGTGCCGTCACGAGCAGGGTCACCAGGATGGGCACCACGATGAAGGGGCAGAGGACACTGCTGGGCGGGTCCTGCAAGGCCCTGCCTGAGACGGGGCAGTCTCTGAAGTAGTGCCGGTGGACGGAGAGGAAGAACCTGTCCACCGCCGCGTTGGGCCAGAAGCAGTCCAGCTTCTGCGCCACGTGCCTGGTGCAGTCCGAGAGCTCTTCGTAGCTCCTGCAGATGGAGAAGCAGGTCGTCAGTCCCTGGTGGGCAGGGGATCAAGGTGGGACTCCAGCCAGGGGCTCCCCACCTCACTCCCCACTGGGGCGAGCTCCCCCAAAGTCCAAGCCCTGAGGCGGTGGCCCTGGCTTGAGAGGCACAGGTCCTGCGCGGGTCCTGTGCGGGCTCCCTAGATGTCCTGCACGTGCTCACACCCCAGAAGGCAAGCTGGGGCTAAGGGATTCCAGGAGCTGGGATGCAGCACCAAGGGCAAACGAGAAGATGGACCAGCCAGGCGTCTTCAGAAGGCAGCCTGGGACAGCGAGCCCTCAGGCGTGGGCAGATGTGCAGCCTCTTGAGCCCCTTGCTGTCTGCATCACCCCGAGCAGACGCCCCCCAGCCTGAAAGCCCCCCAGGTGTCCACAGGACTCACCGTGAGGCCCCCCAGGCCTACCCTGACCTCGCACCCCCCCATCTTCCCACACTTGCTGAGGAGTTTCCCACAGCACTGTCACCCTGCACTGCAGCGGGTTACAGATTTATTTTGCTTATTGAGTGTAAACACCGTGAGGTCAGGGATGTTGTCTATTTCGTTCACCTCTGTAATCCCAGTACCTAGAAGAGTACCTGGCACATGGCAAGAACCAGTCAATTTTTTATAAAAAAATTGTGGTAAAATATAAAGAACATACAATTTACCATTTCAACCATTTTTAGCTGTACAGTCCAGTGGCATTAAGTACTATTCCATCGTCGTGCAACCGTCACCACCATCCATCTCCAGAACTATTTTATTGCCAAATAGAAACTCTGTCCCCACTGAACACTCACCCCCATTTCTCCCTCCAGTCCCTGGCAATTCCCATCTGTCTTCTGTCTCTATGAAACCTGACTACTCCAGGCACCTCATAAAAGTGGGCTCTACAATATTTGTCCTTTTGTGATTGGCTTATTTCACTGAACATAATGTCCTCCAGGTTCATCCATGTTGTAGCCTGGGTCAGAATTTCCTTCCTCTTTAAGGCTGAATAATATTCCATTGCTCGTACATACTTTATTTTGTTTATCCATTCATTGACGGACATTCAGGTTGCTTCCGTGTTTTAGCTATTGTGACGAATGCTGCTGCTATGAACATGGGGGTGCAATTATCTACTCGAGTCTCGGCTTTCAATTCTTTTGGCTGTATATCCAGAAGTGGAATTGCTGGATCATATCTTAAGTCTGTGTTTAATTTTTTGAGTAAATTGTTTTTTTAATTTAATTTTATTTATTTTTTAAAAACATTTATTTTTGGCTGCATTGGGTCTTTGTTGCTGCGTGCGGGCTTTCTCTAGTTGCAGCGAGAGGGGGCTACTCTTTGTTGTGGTGCGCGGGCATCTCATTGCGGTGGCTTCTCTTGTTGCAGAGCACGGGCTCTAAGTGCACGGGCTTCAGTAGTTGTGGCATGTGGGCTCAGCAGTTGTGGCTTGCGGGCTCTAGGTGTGCAGGTTCAGTAGTTGTGGCATACAGGCTTAGTAGTTGTGGCACGTGGTCTCAGTATTTGTGGTGCATGGGCTTAGTGCTCCACAGCAATGTGGGATCTTTCCGGACCAGGGCTCGAATCCGTGTCCCTGGCATTGACAGGCGGATTCTTAACCACCGCACCACCAAGGAAGCCCCTGTTTTTTAAGAAATGAAGATTCAGTGTTGGGGGAAATTAAAATGTATTCAGTAGTTTCCAGAAAGTGTCACTTCTGCTCAGGATGGAGAAAGCAACACAGAGTGTTGATCCCATATGAACAGCAAAAAAAGCTGAAGAAACTACAAAATCATACATTTTCTTGAGTCCATCAGAGAGCTGAGACTGCAAGGCAGCAAAGTAACCTGAGTTTCAAGGAGGAGAAAGACGCAGCTGCTGTACCAGCTACATAATAGCTGAACTGCCCAGGGTTTAGCGTGGGCTGGAGAGTCATTCTGGAATTTCTGGGGCCCCAGATGCGGTGAGCGGGGTTCCATGACCATCTGCTCTTTCCCATGAGGCTCCAGGGGGTGCTCGTGAGAAAGGTTAGGGGCAGGCAGGGGATTGGCTGCTGTTTGGGGCCAGGCACAAACACCACACATTTCCCAAACCCTTCTCACAGAAGCAGCAACAGGCTTGGGGCCCTGGGGGATGAGCAGCTGATCTTGATGAGCAGTGGCTTCAGCTGAACGGGCCTGAAGCCCTTCCTACTTCCTCAGACCCCGTGCCCACAGGGGTGCGTGGTTTTTCTAAGTGAACGAGGACTCGTGTTCCAAGTAGAAAACAGAAGTGGAAAAAGCCACGGGAAGTCAGGACAGACTGGGTCTCATTGTGAAAAAAATGAATTAGCACACGTCAAGGGCCTGGCACAAGGTAAGTGCAAGTGTGTCAGGTATTACTAAAAACCAAAGTCCAGACTTTTGAGCTGGTCGTCCATCAACCACAGGGCTGCATGTTACAAACACTAGCTTGAATGGTCGTCTTTTTCCCCACCTCAGACCCACTGAATCAACGTGTAGTTTTAGGTGTTCTGCAGACGCAGTGACACACAGTCAGTCCTAAATGTTGTTCCCTACGCTCTGCCTGAGGAGTGAAGCTGGGATGTCCCTAGAAGGAGGTGTTGCCACCTCCAGGCTGGCCAGCCAGGATGGGAAGGACCCCGACCCAGGGACCTGTGACACCGGGGACCCCACGCTGAGGCCACGCTGAGGCTGAGCCCGTGGTGGGCTATTCTGGGATGAGGCACTCTCTCCTTGAAATACCCTTCCAGTCTGCAAAGCCATCCCCGTCTAAAAATATCCCTAATGGGCAGTCGGCTGCCCACTTCATCCTGTTTATTTATACCGAAGTAACAGCTGAAACTTTCAACAAATATTGTGAGCCCTGTCAGCAGGGATGTGATAAAAGAATTTCCTCCAGAGGACAGACATTCTTCTGTTCAAAAGAACATTGTACTGACTGAAGGGGCCAAAATAATCATGAAAAAGTATGCTTGCTTTCACCCTCTATTTTCAGTTCTCATGTAATGGAATGATTATCCTTTTTCTTGGCCAGGACTTTCTATTGTGGGCCCCTAAGTGAACTTTGCTTGGAATGTTCCTGAACACTGTGGTGGGAGTAGTTTCCAATATATCTGGGTCCCAAGTCAAGGCTTCTGGTACCATGCTTCATGGTTGTTTGACAGGAAGGTGCCCACTGATGCCCACAGGGGAGTCGTCTGCTCTGGGGACACCAACTAGCCCTGTCTGGCCCCGACGTGGAGTATGTGACTCTGGGCCCTGGTGCCCCACAGAACTGGGTTCAAATCCAGCTCCACCTCTTATGCTGAGTGATCCCAAGGGCCGCATCTCACCCATCCAAACCTTGTTCTCTTTATTCAATGAAGAGACAGGTACCCACCTGACAGGGTTACTGGGCAGATCAAGTTAAACAAGGTCAAGGGCCTGATGTATAACAGGTGCCCCGTAAGTGGACAGCTTCCTGACAACTGGTGTGTGGCCCCTTAAGCGTCCATTTCTTATTCCATAAACTCGAGTAAACGTTGACCAGGCAATGTGTGTCTAAGCCCTCAGAATATCTGAGGAGGAACCACTATTTTGGTTCACTCTCTCTGGACCAGTATTTGCTTCCATCAACTCAGGACAATTCACAACCTGGTGGCTTCCAGCAGCTTTAAATACCTGCTGGGAGGAGGGGAGGTGGCACCCTCGGCACCCTGGCAGCCGGGGCAGGTGAAGGTGAACAGGGCCCATTTGAAGCCGGCCTGGGAAGCCTGACTAATAAGCAGGTGAAAAAAATGTCTAACCTCACTTTTAAGGAAAAAAAGAAGCAAACATCCAAATAGAATCCATTTTCAAATGAAGAATATACTCAGGACTTCCCTGGTGGTCTGTCAGGTAAGACTCTGCACTCCCAGTGCAGGGGGCCCAGGTTCCATCCCTGGTCTGGAAAATGGACCCCGCATGCCTGCCACAACTAAGAGTGCGCACGTCGCCACTAAGACCTGGCATAGCCAAAATAAATAAATAAATATAATAACAATAATAATAATAATAAAAGAACAAGGTAATTTAAAAAATGAGAATACTCAGTGCTGGTGAAGGTATAGTGAAATGAGGCAGGTGCTCGCATCATCGCTGGTAGAAGATAAACGGGTAAAATTTTTCCAAAAAGCAGTTCGGCAATTATGTATCGAGAACTTCAAAAATCACAGACAGCCTTTGAGCCAGTAACTCTATTTCTGGGAATTATCCTAAGTCAATCACATGAAATGTAGACAAAAATAATGTAAGAAAATGAACATTACAGATTTATAATTATGAAAAAGAGCAAACAACAGGACAGTGAGGAAAAAATTGCTTATAAGAGCCTCAGCTATGTAGCTATTAAAATGATATTTAGGAGGAGGAAAATATTTATGTTACAATGTTGAACAAAAGAAAAAGCAGTTGAGACCAAATTATACCAACAATGTGCTTTCAGCATAAAATGGTCCATGTAGGAGGGGAAGACCTCAGAATGTTAGGAGGAGTTGTCACCACTAGAGGGTAGTGATATGAAGGACTTTTATTCTCCTAGCTCCGCTTTCGGGGGCATTTTCCAAGTTTTCCGCAGTGAGCATACATTATTTTTATAATTATATTTTTAGACAGCTCACTGAGGAAAAGGCCTGCAGAAAACTGGACATCGAGGTCCCTGAATCTGCAGCCGTGGGGCGCACATTTCCTCGTGTCTGGGGCAGCGGGGGGCCTTCGGCGCAGGGGACTCGTGTGCTGTTCTAACTCCCGAGCTGCGTGGGGTAAACCCCGTCCCAGGCAGGGCAGCGTCCCCACCACGGTGACACCCTCTCTCCCACCCTCTGCTTCCAGCACAAGGGGTTCTCCCCTCGCCACTTCAGTGGAAGGAGCTCTGGGAACCCCCGCCTAGGGGACACCTGGCTGGCAGCCCTGCTCCAGGCGGCAGTGCTGGGGGCTGGGCCCCTCCGAGCGACATAATGCGTTAGCTCGGTGGCTCAGCCGCCATTGGGCCCTCGCACACCTTCAAGGCTGCAGAGCTCCCGATGTCCGCTCACTCCCCGAAGGTCCCCAGGGCCTGGGCGGGCCGGCGGCTTCGCTCCATCACTCGCCTCCTCCAGGGTCTGGGTTGCCTCCGGGGTGGAACGGACCTCCCTGCCGTCCCCGCACGGATGCTGCGGGGATTAGACGCCCGGTCCCGAGGGGCGTCCGGACCTGGGGGCAGGGAGGGCCCTGAGGGTAGGTGGGGGGGGACGCAGGGGTGGGCTTCGAGGGCAGGACCCCCTTTCGCACCCATCCCCGCCGGCTCCCCGCCCCAGGCGCCCAAGGACACTCGGCTCCCAGGAGCGGCCCGGCCTCCCGGCCTCCTTATAGGAAGGGCGAGGCTACCAGATGGCGCCCCCTTCCCGGGGACCTCCGCTCCTTGGTCCCTCCTCCCCTGATCCCTCTCCTAGGGACCCTCCCTCCTCCGCCTCACCTCGCCTCTCGCCGTCAGCACCCCGCTCGCTCCCTCCCTCGCCCCTGGCTCTCGAGACTTCTCCCTCATCAGCAGCCCGGCGCACCTGCCTCCGCTCTTCCCGCCAGGTGAGGGGCCTTGGCGCTCTGCAGCCCTCGCTCCTTCCCTCCTCCGCCGGCGCCCAGACTGCAACATCCGACACCCGTGACATCCCCACCCCCATCTGAAGCCTTGGTCCAGTGCACAACGGGCGTCCACACCTGACTCCCGGGATGCCCCCCACCCCAGCCCCATCTCTCATGCCTGGGAAGCCTTGCCCCCTCTGAGTTGCCATGGATCCCCCCATTTCCGGGCGTCCCCTCCCCTCCTCCAGCCCTGTCACTGTGCCCAGGAGTAGGGCAGAGTGACTAGCCTTGGCGGGTTATTACAACCACATTTCTAATACCAGCTTCCACTTCTCTGCACTGAGCATGGGCTGGGGCCTGGGCATCTCTGCTCCCCTTCTCCTCCCCCAACCCGCTTAGTCAGGGCAGCCATCAGCACCCTCCCCTGCTTTCCTCCTCTCTGAAGCCCTGGGCTCCATTCACCATTGGCTCTTGGGGCCACAGCCCTGGCCTCTGCCTTCCGCCTCCCCCAGCCCACTGTCCACACAGACTCACCCTTGCTTCAGGCCTTCAACGCTCCCTGCTGCACCTGTGCTGGATTCAAAAGCCCTCATGTGGCCCCCACCTCTCCACTCTCAACTGTACCCTCTCCCTTTCACTGGCCACCCTGGCTGATACTTCTGCCTCAGGACCTTTGCACAAGCTGCACTTGCTACTTGTAAGGCTCTTAACCCCATCTTTAAAGGTCGACATCTGTGTATCCCTCAAACGTCACCTCCTCAAACAGGTGTTTTCTTATGCTTCAACCTCACTTGGATCTCCGGCAAAGTGGGGTTTTCCATCATAGTTGTGTCTTACTTTGTACCTGTGCTTTCACTCTTGATTATTCACTCACTGTTGGTCTCAACAACTTGACTGCAAACACCATGAGGGCAGAGAGAGTGTAGGGAAAAAAAGTCCCACTCATCCTGTTCACAGCAGTCATCTCAAAGGCAAGAGAAACAAAGGCAGAAGGGACAGAATGAGACAGATCGGCCTGGAGATGTGAGTAGGACAGCAGGAGTGGTGGTCTTAGCAAACACAGCACATTCCAGTGCAAAAGACAGTAAACGGGAAGAGGGGGCGTTTCACACTGAGAAGAGCGTTATCGTAGCTTCATAGGACAAAGACAGCCTACCGCTGCGAGTAATCGCGACGGACTCAACAAAATCTTCAGGTTAGGTGAATAGAAACTAGCATAAAAGTGAAAAATAAAGTTAATAAGCCTGACTCACTGACTATATGAGGAAGTTTCTATCCTACAGAGAATCAACAATCTTTTCAAAAGTCCCTGGATCCTACTTAGGCTCAAAGAAAAACTTGACAAATTCTCAAAGTGGAGATTTTAAGTCAGTATTCTTTGACTATAATATTAGAAACTAGAAATTAGTAGGAAAAGGATAAATTTTAAAAAAATGGAATCCCTAGAAACAGAAGATCACTCATATAATTTTAGGGTCAAACAAAGATTTAAAAATTCAATGATAGGCTGTTAAGAAAAACCAATGGCAATGCTGCACGTGAAAATCAGTGAAATACAGGCAAAACTGAATTCTGAGAAAAATCTGCAGCTGTAAATTGTCTTATTACCAACCAAAAATAAATGAAAATAAATGAAGAATCCAAATCGAGACATTTAAACAAAGAAGCACAAAGTAAATCTCTGCAAAGGGCACATAATTTAAATGCATTAATAATTATTAAAAACTAATATTTATTGATATTTTAAAAAACATAAAACTGAAAAAGTAAATTCAACAGTTGATTCTTTAGAAAAATAGCTACAATGAAATCACATTTCTGGATAGTCTAATCCAGAAAAAAAGCAGAGAAAACACCACTGTACAAAACCTCAGATGAAAGATTAGAACAAGTATGAGATTAACGTGCAAAACATGTGTGTTAAAAATCGGAAAATCCTTGAGGAATTGGGATGCTTTTTGGGGAAACAATAAATTATGAAATCCTGATTTAAAAAGTAGAAAATCTGAGAAGAAAAAACAGAAAAAGTTGTTAAAGAATTACTTTCACAGAAGGTGCTAGGCCCGGGTAGTTCTTTCAAATTCTTAAGATCACACCTAGGGGCAGGACAGGAATAAAGACCCAGATGTAGAGAACGGACTTGAGGACACAGGGAGGGGGAAGGGTAAGCTGGGACGAAGTGAGAGAGTGGCATGGACATATATACACTACCAAACGTAAAATAGACAGCTAGTGGGAAGCAGCCGCATAGCGCAGGGAGATCAGCTCGGTGCTTTGTGTCCACCTAGAGGGGTGGGATAGGGAGGGTGGAAGACGCAACAGGGAGGAGATATGGGAATGTATGTATATGTATAGCTGATTCACTTTGTTATAAAGCAGAAACTAACACACCATTGTAAAGCAATTATACTCCAATGAAGATGTTAAAAAAAAATTCTTAAGATCACAGAAAAAGATGTCAAGCTTCCCAGTTCTTTGAAAAAGTTAACAAAACCCTGATCCCAAACCTCTTAAGATGACCTGCCCACGTGCCTCAGAGCACTCACAAACAAGCAACAGATGTTCACTTTCACTTATAAATAGACATAGAAGTCCTGTTTAAGCGGCTGGCAATTTTAAGCTAGCCATATACAACAGAATAAAGTAGGTTTACTTCAGGAATGCTTTAATGCTATTATGATAAAATCACACTTCGATCTGTCAAAGGAAAATAACATATAATCATTTCAATACACGTTGAGAAGGCATTTGATAAAACTGAACATTCCTTTCTGATTTTAAAAAACCCCAACCTTATAAAGCACCAAGAAGTTCTTCTTAATGTGATAAAAAAAAATCTCTCTCAAGCCAGTAGCAAACACCACATTTGCTACTGAGGCATTTTCATCACTGTCAGGAATCCATTTATTTAATTTTCAGGTGGCCAGGTCTGTCTTCTCCCTTGTGGTTTCCACCTTTGGCGTCAGGGCTCCCACCCAAGGCTTCATAAAAAGTCAGTCACCGCAGAGCCCTTCCAAAGCGGGGAGGGGCTGCCCGCGCATCGGGCTACTTCCTCTGGTGACAGAAAGCCACAGAGGGGCCTGGCCTATGCTAGGCTTGGAGCGAGCCTGCCCGCCAGCTCACCTCTGCAAAGGGCCTCTGACCACAGACAGGAGGGCCGAGTGGCCTTCAGGGTGGGTAACCAAGCCCACGTGGGGTACTTTTCCCACAACCCACGGTGGGCGCACGGGAGCTGCCTGGAGGCAGTGCAGGACAGGGCATCTTTTGTTTTTCTTGACGCTGCAGGGAGCATATAAGGAAGTCCTGTTAATGGTTTGATTCAAAACATTTCACTTCCGACCCTGGTGTCGTCTGGGAACGCGTGCTGGGCCGGCAGGACCCAAGCCGGCGGTGCACCTGGAGCCCACCCGCACCTCCGGGACTTGCAGTGGGGGTCGGTCTGTACAACGAAGACCTTCCTAAACCAGGCAGATCAGAGAGGTCCCATCAAGCTGGGAGAGTCCAATGAGACCAAGTGACAGGAGTCGTCACGCATTTCCGCCGGCCCAGGGCTGACCTACAGGACACCTCGCCAGGAACGTTTTGAAATCAGTGTGAGCACAGCGTGCAAACTCACACTTGCAGAGGAATGTTTCCAAGGTTCTGACTATGTTGTAGCACAGGGACTCCTGGCATCTGGGCCACCCCGTTCTCCCTGGGAGCACTGGGAATTGCCAGGAATGACAGCACTGGTGAGCCCGCGCTAGGAGGTGTCCACTAAGACTCTCGGATCAGTAAATGAACAGAACAACGCTACAGGCTTCATACAAAGCCTGCTGGACGGCGGAGGTAAATCCCATCTCCCATCTTCGTGACCAGCTCCCTGGCTAACCTGTACCACCCCGACTGCGGGCATTTGCTGAGCGAGGTGGACGGACACCATCCTCTCGGAAAATGAACGATACGAATAAACCGGAGAATCAAGAACCTTGGAGGGGTTTTCCAAGGCAAGAAGAGGAAGACAAATGGAAATGGGCTGGTTTTTTCCCCGCTGGGTAGGAGACAACAACCCCTCCGGAAACACTCCCAGCCCATCCGGAGGTACCGTCAGCGGAACAATGGTGGAAGCAAGGTGGTCGGGGAAGACGGTGGGACCCCACTGTTGAACAAGCTCTCTTTGGCCCCATCCTCGCCATGTCCCCTCCCACCCCGGGCCTTTGGCTTCACCCCTTCTGTCTTTCGCTCTCTCAGTCTCTCTTCTCCTGGCCTGGAGCCAGCCTGGCTGTCCCACCCCTGAGACGTTCCACCAAGGAAAATGTGTCAGTGGAGTTTGGGAGATGCTGCACAGGGAGGTTCCCCCCCCACACACAGTACAGACAGGCCCTGAGGGGCTTCGGGAACCCAGTCCTCGATTCCCCTAGAACCGCGTCCTTCTCCACCTGCTCCCCCAGGACCCCCACCCTGCGGACACGGAGGAGTGCGAGCCCGTCTCCTCTCTCACGGTCTTCTTTCTGGCTGCTTCTCAGCGCTCACTTAGGAATGACCTGCTCCCTGACCCTCAGGCCGGAAGGGATTTCACGCCTCCTCTTCCGGAGGGGTGTGGTTCTCCCAGCCCTGCTTCTACAGCAGGGAGGTGGGAGAGTCCTCTCGCTGCTGCCCCGGTCCTCCCAACCCCGCCTGCGGACATCCCGTTCTCCAACCTCCAACCCAGTACGTTGGGGATACACCTCCTGAACGCCACCTCTGCGCCCCGCGGCTCCCCTCCCCGTATCTCGCCCATCCCTCTGCTCGTGCTGCAGCTGCCCACTTACTGTCCGTCCTCCCCGGACTGAGACCTCAGGGAGGGCAGAGCTCAGCTCCCTGCTGTACTCCGGGCCCCGGGACAGGCGCACCGTAAGGCTCAGTGCACGATGGTCAACGGATGCTGTGTCTGCAACTCCAGGAGCCGCTCGGAGCCCTCGTTCCCCGAGCCTGGGCTGGGAGGGAGGGGGTGTTGGGGGTCACCGCCCCTTCCAGCCTGGGCTGCCCTGGGGCCCCAGTGTGGGCAGAGGAGCCCTGGGGGCATCTGGGGTTCTTGCCTGGATATGGGGTCTGCCGTGGGGAGTCCAAGGCCCCCAGTACACACACCTCTCAGAAGCACAGGCTGCAGCCCCTACGTTCAGAGCTGTCAGTGTTCCCATGGCAGCCCCACAACCGGGCCCTCGGACTCCGGGGAAGGAGCGGGCGAATGCCCTGAGCAGATTCTGCAGCTCGGCATCCAGACCGGCAGGCCAGGCCACCTGGAAGCAGTGAGGGCAGTCACGTGGGGGCTGGGCTGTGGGAGGGGCCGTGTGGGGCCCTGTGTGGAGTGGGAAGGGTGCCCCCTCCTCCAGGCAGTGCACGTGGCTTGGGTAGAGGAGCGCAAGCTAGATTTCAGCTTCTACCTCGGCTAGCTGCCCCGTGAAGCTGCTGTATGTCCCTGGGCAAGAGACTCAGGGTCTCTGAGCTGTGGACTCTCCATCCGGGCAGACAGCCCAGGGCTGAGATGGAGGCCAGGGAACCAATGCACGTGGGAGTGGTCCCCACTCCCCGACCCCCGTAGGGAGAAGCGCCCAACCAAGGCAACTGCTATCAACTGAGGACGCCAGTGCTTTCCGATGTTTCTGGAAGATTTCAACAGAGTTTGGTGGATAACCCAGAGCTCTGCCACCGCACGGGGCAGCTCGTGACCCAGCCCTGGTGTCCTGAGCTTGGCCCTGGTCAGGCCACGGCACCTGTTCCCTCTCCAGGGTCTGCAGACAGAGCATCAGCTCCTTGCTGGCCCCCAGGCTTCCTCAGCCGGGCCCAGCCTGCGAGACACACCCACGGGGCAGGAGCAGGAAGGCCTAGAGGGGGCGAAGGGGCTGCTGGGCACCGGGCTGGGAGATCAGGTTCTAGGGACCCAAGGCTGCAGAGACCGAGCGAGGCAGGTACCTGGACGGGGCGAGTGGTGCTCACCCTTCCGCGTCTCCAGACGCCCTACTGCAGTTGTGGGGCTGGTCGGACATCCACAGGGGGTTCTGGGCTCCTGCTGGGAGCACGTGCACGCTGGGCCCTGGGACAGGCCAGGCCCAGTTCTCATGCCCCGGGTGATGGATGGGCAGAGGGAGCTGTGGGCATGCAGAATGCGGACCCGCTCAGACTGGGCTATGCAGCCCACAGACCCCCGCAGCCGGCCGTGACCCCCGATGGCAACACGCTGCACCCCCGCGACAGCGGAAGGCCTGGCCCTCTGCCGTCCAGAGGACAGGACACACTACGGCTATTTACATGGAGACCCCTCACAGCTGCTCCCCCACTTACAGACCGGGGAGCTGGGGAGGGGCCCGAGCGACGGGCCCCAGGTGGCAGCGAGGTGGTGGCCCCGGGGCCCGCGTCGGCTCTGCATGGCTCCGCCACGTAGGCCGCTGTCCCCTGCTCCCCGCTGAAGCCCCTCCTGGGGAGGGGCACCCTGGCCTCTCGGCCTCCTCCCCTGCGCCTGTTCTGTGGGCCCTGCTCCGGGCAGGAAGGAATCTGGGCACCTCTGCTCAGGCCGGCAGGAAGCGAGAGGTCTCTAAATCCATCCCCGGCTCCGCATGCAGCTCGCCTGGGCACCAGGCTCTCCACGGGTGGCGGGGCACGATGCCTCCTCGGAGAACAGGCCGCCGCGGGAACCAGGCTCCAGGCTCATGGAGACAAAGCCACAGTTTTGAAATTCAGTGGGTGTCCTCTGAGGCCTGGCAGGTGGGGCGAGACTGGGCCCGCAGTGATCCCGCCCTGGGCTCTGAGAACGCTGGGGGCTATGCCCACCGTGGGCCCGGCCACACGTGACCCGCTCTGACCCGCTGCAACCCTGGGACCTCCTGGGACCCCTGGGCGGACACCCGGGTCTAGCAAGGTGAAGCCACCGGCCGGCCGCACCCGGGCCTGCCAGGGCCTCAGGGCTCCCGCCCTCCCTGGGACAGGGGTGAACACACGTGTCCGGGCGCCAGCATTAGGCAGGACAGCCGGGCGCTACATTTGGATACTAACACCCCGGGGACATTATCCTTGTGAAACAACGCTGGTGGCTGGAGGGTAGGGCTTCCTCCTCCAGTCCCCCCTCAGCCCTGCCCCCAGGGCCCTGTGGAGCACTGCTCTCTGCCCGCCCTGCCCAAGAGGCCCTTTGTCTCCCTGATGCACTGGATTCTCCTGAGGGAGCTTCCCAAAGGCTTGAAGGACCCACCCACATATCCCACTAGCTTGCTGCCTCTGTCAAGGTGGCCCCCTTCCCTCTGTGCCCCTCCTGCCCCACCCCCCCTTGTTCAGAGCTCAGGGCAACACTGAGTGTTGGGGAAGGGCCGTGGAACATTCCACACCACGGAACATCGACCAGTGGGGGACTCAGTACTGAGCCTCGGTGCTTCCCCCTTTAAAATGGAAACAGTGGTCCCGGGCTCACAGCAAGGGGTGTGAGTCCCCCCTCCCCGCCCCAGCAGGAGGCAGTCATGAGGCTAAGAAGCCCCCACTGAGGTGCCCACCACACCCCGCACACGGGTACCTGGCCATCCCTGACCTCACAGCTGTGGAGGAGCCTCTGTCTCTGAAGGAAAGCCCCCTGAGGGCAGGCACCGTTTGTCTCCCAGTCCAGCCCCGAGTGGGCACTGCAGGTGGGGGGAAGGAAGGGAGCGTGGCCTCTCCTAACTCGATGGGGCCACTGAGACCTGCCAGCAGGTGGGACATTCACGTGGAACTCCGCATGGGCCTGGCATGGGACACGCTGTCAGGAAACGTGAAACGGCCCGCCTGTCTGGTCAGGCGTGCAGACGCCAGGCTGGCGGGAGGGGAACACAAAGAAATGCCCCACCCTGGGCTGCTTCCAGGAAAGCATGCAGGGTAGCATCAGCGGTCACGCTGGCACGGCACGGCAGCCTGCATCCCCCAGGGTCCCATGAAGATGACCTCCGGGCAGGGTGGCACTATCCCAGGCCAGGTCACTGCACCACCAGGACAGGGGACAGTGGCCGTGGCTTCTCTGTACCCCGACAGCTTCTTGCCCTATCCTCGCCCTGGGCAGAAGGCCATGCCGGCTGGCAGGGTGACCCCTCACCAGGTTCCTGCAGGGTGGCCTTGACACCCAGTGGGGGGTTGCAGCTGGGGGCCATCCCTTCCTACTGCTGGGGTTCACCCCCAGGGAGCGTGAGGGGCTCCCCAGCAGCCAGGGTGCTGGGAGGAGGTGTGTCCAGGTCCCGAAGCCTAAACCCACAGGGCTGTGGCTCCAGGAAAGGGAGTCTGCTCCCTGCGGCCCCTGCTGCTGCCCAGTGGAGAAGAAACATAACCAAGTAGGGTAGGAGCAGGCCACCCCTGGCCCCCCGGCCTGGCGACACTCTGTCCCACCTCCCCAGGAACACGTGCCCGTGCAGGAGGGCAAGCCACTGTCACCCCCAGCGAGGGCAAAGCTCCCAGTCATCCTCAGGGGCTTCTTCGTGACCCCAAATCACCCTGGGACACAAGCTTGGACCAGAGGCAGCCCCAGCGCACCGGGAGGATGAAGACACATGGAAGTAAGTGTCACAGGGACCCTGCAGACCACGCTGGCTTCTGGGAGGAGGTCTCAAAACTCCCCCACCTGCTCTGGGACCAAGTGGAGAGGGGGTGTCAGGCATTGGTGCTGCCCATCGACTCATGGCCCCAGTGGTCCTGGCTGCCAGGGTATGAGGACATGTGTCTTGAGAGCTGCCCCCAGGCAGCCCTGACTCAGTCACGAGGGCTCCAGGCACACGTCCTGTGTGCCTGCCCTACGCCTCTGCCATCTCTTCCTGGTCCCATAATTCTAGCAACCCATGAGCAACCACGCCCGAAAAAAGGAGTTCATATTTAAAAGACAAACCAAAATCTCTTCTGCCTCCTCTGATAACATAATGAAAACCCAGAGACGATGGGACAACAGCTACGTGAACTTCAGAGAACAAGGCTGTTCATCGTAGGTTTATTATCCTGTCAAGCTGCCACTCGAGTACAAAGCCAGCGAAAAGCTCCTTGGAAATTTCTGAGGTCTGAGAAAGTACTAATTACATGGCTTATTTCTAGGGTCTACTTCAAATAGTTGCGTGAATTGAAAAGAGGCACGTGAAAGGGAATGATGATGTTAAAAATAATGACATGTTTGAGTTAACAGTCTATTTGCACAGATAAGTAACCAAGAGCCCTGTCAGATCAACAGTTATTACTGATAAAATTCAGAACAACAAAGAGTACAAAAAAAAACGAAATAGAGGCAGAGAGAAAGAAGTAGGGTTTAGAACATTAGCTGACATCAATGAGGAGAGGCAGAGAGGAAGAGATAGGTAGATAGACAGATAGATGGACTGCAGGATGGATAGATAGACAGGTAGGTAGGTAGACAGAGGTAGATAGATAGGATAGGTAGGTAGGTAGATGGATACAGATAAGTAGATAGAGGGATAGAGGGGTAGATAGATTAAGTAGATAAATGGATAGATACATAGATAGATAGACAGAATAGGTAGGTATGTAGGTAGATGGATACAGATAAGTAGATAGAGGGATAGATGGATAGAGGGGTAGATAGATAAGTAGATAGCTGGATAGATAGATAGATGGACAGACTGACAGACAGATATGGAGGAAGCCAAAACCCCAGAGACTCCTGCTCTTTCATCAAGTAGAAGCCAAAGTATGTCGTTTGATAACGTAAGCAAATCAGTACAGGAATAAGCACATCTGTGTTTCACATTTCATGGCCGGTTGAGTGAAAAAATAGCTTTGCCAATATTTCCACCTCCTTTAAAAGGTAAAAGAAGATACATCATGTTTCAACGATAGGGAGAAGAGGAAAGAAATCAGCAACCAAAAGTGGAGTGCCTGAAAATAGAACAGAAAGGACAAATATGATGTAATTTTCTTTGCTTCAAGGCTTGTCACTCTCCAGATGGAACAAATAAAAGCCAGCAATAAGCTGCCTGCAAGCGAGACGATAAAGACGGAATCAGACGGAAGCCCGAGAAGAGCTACCGGTAAACTCCAAGCAGCTGAAACACCAGGGTTTTGATGTTAATATGAACCCAAAGATCATTAAAGCGAAAAGTATTAAGTATGATGAGGAGACATATAATGATGTTTCATGGATGGTAACGGCTACATGATAACATGGAATCTCAATGTTATAAAAACAGAGCAAAATATAGACATAAGACCCGCTAGAAAAATAGAAACAATAACAATATGATTAGAATGGAAGAACCGAATCATCGTCGAGCACATAAAAAATTCAGAAACACACAAAGGGCTGGATAACACAACAACGCAGAATTCATGATTGTTTTGGTGGGAGTTAAACAGAATGAACAGAACATGCTTCATTTTTGAGTATTCATGGTATGTTCAGAGAAAGGTCATCATATACCAGATCTCAAAGAAAACCTCAATAAAAATACAAGAGCAGAAATGATTTGAGCTATGTTCTCTCACTACATCAAGAAGAGATTAAGAACCAAATAGAAATAAAACATATGAGAATTAAAACACACTTGCCTAGAAATAGAGACACAGATGCAGAGAACAAATGTATGGACACCAAGGGGGGAAAGTGGTGGTGGGGTGGTGGTGGGATGAATTGGGAGATTGGGATTGACATGTATACACTAACATGTATAAAATAGATGACTAATAAGAATGTGCTGTATAAAAAATAAATAAAATAAAATTCAAAAAATAAAAGAAAGAAAATACACTTGCCTAAAGAAAAAGCTGTAAACAAAACGAAAAGACAGCCCTCACAATGGGAGAAAATATTTCCAAACGAAGGGACCAACAAGGGTTTAATCTCTATACAAAGAGCTCATTCAGCTCAATATCAAAAAAACCCAAACAACCCAATCAAAAAATGGGCAGAAGATCTAAACAGACATTTCTCCTAAGAAGACACACAGATGGCCAAAAAGCACATGAAAAGATGCTCAACATCACTAATTATTAGAGAAATGCAAATCAAAACTGCAATGAGGTATCACATCACACAGGTCAGAATGGCCATCATCAAAAAATCTACAAACAATAAATGCTGGAGAGGGTGTGGAGAAAAGGGAACCCTCCTGCACTGTTGGAGGGAATGTAAATTGATACAACCATTATGGAGAACAGCACGGAGGTTCCTTAAAAAACTAAACATAGACTTACCATGTAATCCAGCAATCCCACTCCTGGGCTTATATCTGGAAAAACTATAATTTGAAAAGATACATGCGCCCCAGTGTTCACTGCAGCACTTTATACAATAGCCAAGACATGGAAGCAACCTAAACGTCCATCGACAGAAGAGTGGATAAAGAAGATGTGGTATATATATGCAATGCAACATTACTCAGCCATAAAAAGAATGAAATGATGCCATTTGCAGCAACATGGGTGGACCTAGAGATTGTCACACTGAGTGAAGTAAGTCAGACAGACAAATATCATATGATACTGCTTGTATGTGGAATTTAAAAAATGACACAAATGAACTTATTTACAAAACAGAAATAGAGTCACAGATGTAGAAAACAAACTTATGGTTACCAGGAGGGAAAGAGGGGGGAGGGATAAATTGGGAGATTGGGATTGACATTTACACACTACTATATATAAAATGGATAATTAATAAGGACCTACTGTACAGCACAGGGAACTCTACTCAGTACTCTGTAATGACCTGTATGGGAAAAGAATCTAAAAAAGAGTACAGGATACATGTATATGTATAACTGATTCACTTTGCTGTACACCTGAAACTAACACAACATTGTAAATCAGCTATAATCCAATAAAAAATTTTTATAAAAAGAAAAGAAAAAGCTGTCTGAAGAAGAAAATACCTGTCTATTAAGAAAAAAGGATGGAAAAACGGACATAAAATCTACAGAAAGTGAGGAAGGAGGTCCTTAGGAAGAATCATCAGGTTTAAATGCCTTTATTATGTTTAAAAAAGTGAGAAAAAATGATGAACTAAGCATCTAAATGATATCTTAGGAAAGAAGTACATATTTTTTAAAAGAGGTGAGAGTGAATGCTGAGTTAATGCCAAAAATTTAAAAGAGCCATTGTTACGTAAAGCCTAGCCTATTCTGTAAGGACTATAAATGGGCACAATTAATGAGGAAGTGGGCCTCCTGAGTTCCCTTTGATGATTGAGGTGGCATCCACCCAAAGGAAAAAAGGGGGAGAGAAACACGAAGATAAAACAAAACTTGGATATAGAGGATAGTAAACATTTAAAGGGATGCTACGCATCCTTGTGTTTTAGTGAGAAATCTGGAGGATACGGCCCAAATAAATATAGCTGAAATACAAATAGGAAATAAGAAACAGCCAAAATTCATCAATAGTGGAGGAAGAAACTGGAGAAAGGAATTCCCCAAACCACCCAGAGCTGATGGCTTCGATGATGAGTTCATTCCAACTTCCGAGGGAACATCAGTTATTTCCTACCCTTGACCCCAATCGTCAGCTGAACACATATATTCCATTAGGCCAATAGGAGTCTGATCCTAAAACCCGATTAAGGAAACTCGAACAGAGGGAAATCAGGAACTGTCAATCAAGAAAATGCCGTTATGGGACTTCCCCGAGGTCCAGCGGTTAGGACTTGGCGCTTCCATTGCAGGGACGCGCCGGTTCCATCCCTGGTCGGGGAACTGAGATCCCGCGTGCCGCACTGTGCAGCCAAAAAAATAAAGAAAAAGAAAAAGCTGTTATACTGTTTTCACCGGGGAGAAAACAGAGGCCCACAGAGAGTGTAAGCAGTGAAAGAATCAGCAGGATTCGGGCCCAGGTGGTCCTATCGGAGCTCCACACTTCTTCTTTCCCCACGCTTGTTTTTTCTACTGATTGCTAAAAGACAGCACCCAAAGGTAACAAGTGGTCAATCCAACTAGGCCAGCTGCCAATCCTCAGGACCTTGTGGGGGGGGGGGGGCCTGCGGGGATCCCCATGGGAAGGACTCTTGCAAACAGGTGACGCTTCCTGAGTTGACTGATTGATACTGGCCGGCTCAATTAAGATCTCAATAGGACTTTTTATGGAATTTGGCAAAATGGTTCTCCAGTTGTTTCAGCAACATAGGTGGAAAATATATCAAAGAGAGCACAACACAATGTGAAATATAACAAAAGTGAACACACTCGTCTCGGAGGACCTCTCCCAAATTGTAGAAAATATCATAAAGCCATGATAATTTAAGTGGTGGAATATGCCCCCAAAACATAGGTTAAAATCAACTGAAATAGACTCTAATGTGTACAAGAAGGTATTAAATGTGTTAAACTAAGAAGAACTGAACGACTGAGGTAGGAAAAACTGTTTAACAAATTATGTTAGGATAATCGAGATAGGAAGGATATAAATTTTAATTCATGGCTTAATGTAACTACCCACTGTGTTAAGAAGATAAACATTATTTCACAAAACAGAACAACTGAATAGAAAGAGAACATAAGATGTGTGGCCACGTGACTCGGCTGAATTTGTGGAACAGATAGGACCCCGCTAAATCACAGAGCTCTGGGGAGAGAGCGGGGGCACACGCTTAACTGAATAACTAACTGAAACATAGAAAATAAACATCACCAGAATAAACACAAATGGAACATGAAGCTATTTAGAACAAAATGACAGAGAGCTAATCTCTACCATAGTCAAGAGTTTGTAAAAGCAAATTAAAAATACCCCCAGCAGGGGCTTCCCTGGTGGCGCAGTGGTTGAGAGTCTGCCTGCCGATGCAGGGGACATGGGTTCGTGCCCCGGTCCGGGAAGATCCCACATGCCGCGGAGAGGCTGGGCCCGTGAGTCATGGCCGCTGAGCCTGCGCTCCGCAACGGGAGAGGCCACAACAGTGAGAGGCCTGCGTACTGCCAAAAAAAAAAGAAAAAAAAAATACCCCCAATGACTCAAGTATAAATAGCAAAGGTTAAGGTCAGATAATCTGTGTTTGAGAAAAAGCAAATTGCAAACAACTGAGGGAGAACAGCTCAATCCTCCTAGGGGCCAAAGATGGGCAAATTGAAACCAAAAGGAAATCTCATTTAAACCTGCAAAAATAGTCTCTACAAACTCAATACTCAGGAACCTATATGGAAATACATATTTTCCCATATGTTGCTGGTAATGTAAATTAGTGAAATTCTTTAAAAGGGCGACTGGGCCAAACCTATCAAGAACCACAGAATGTTCATGGCATGTGTTGTAGCAAGCCCACATGCAAGAATTCTTAAAGAAATTAGTCAAAAAGGAAGTAAGCCTCGGCGTACAAATCTCAGACCTAAGGCCTGTCCCGAGCGTGTCCTGCAGGGCCCCCTGCGCACAGGTGTCCAGGGCTTAAGTCCTGTACGACGCTTGGGTAGAAAGGTGACCTCCAAAGATGCCTGGGGCGTGGCTGCTGTGCTGCACCTCGGCTCCCGGACCCCTCCCACAGAAGACTCTGAGTGTGCTCGGGACAGGGGACCGCCACCTGGGTGACTGATGAGCGGGAGACCCTGTCACCGGGCTTGGGGCGGGGGCCCTGGTAGGCAGGGGGAGCGCTGGGGTAAAGACAGCATTACGAAGCGACGTCTGCTAGGATCCCCCCACCCAGCCTCCCCTGCCCACCAGAGCACACCCCATCCTCGTCTCCCATCACGAGCCCGCCCTGCCCCCTTCCGTGTGTGCGCAGCTCCCCTGACAGAGAAGTCCCATCTGCCTGGACGGTCCTGGGTTTCCCGGGCTGGGGGGAAGGGGGTGCCGCAGTGTATCCTGTGGGAGGTGGGGATGAACGCACAGAGCAGGGAGGCCCCGTCACCGGATGGGTTCCATCTGCCTGTCCCTCCGCTCAGGCCGGGATCTGCTGAGTGTCATCTCCTTATGACCTTATATGTTCTGACACTGGCCTGATTTGATACCCAAGCTGTGGAGATTGTGAAACAGGGCGGTTAATGGTTTGATGGAAAAAGACGTCACAGCAGGCCGGGTGCCAGGGCCCAGCGGTCAGTTAGCCTCGCATCTGGGGACATGCGTTCGTCCCCTCCCAGGGGAGCAGTGGAGAAGAAGGGAAGCTGAGGTCGACGGGGCAGCCCCAGGCGTGGACAGTGAGGGCCGGGCCCTCCTCCCCAGCTTCCAGCTCCTCGGTTGTGGGCTCGCAGGCGCATCGTCTGGGAGCTTCCTGAGACCCTCCTGCCGCTCACCCCCATCTCCAGGAGCCCAGCTCGGGGTGCTCGAAGCCCCAGACGGCGCCTGCCTGCCTTCTCCAGCATGCCTCGCCCCTGACATCGGTCCCATCGTCCCAGCCCTGGATCCGTCCCCCAGGCCAGCTGGGGCTGAGCTCCCCGGCCAGGGCGGAGGGGCCTGGCAGGCCTCCTGAGAGCCTCCGGCCCGCCAGCAACAGACAGGCCCGTGTTGGCGCCGCAGGGTCTCAGGGCGCACAGCGCACTCCTCCCCCGTGAGCTGGCATTCCCGAAGGCTCTGTCGCGATGCCATCTGGGTGCGGGCTTCAGGAAGCTGCCTTGGAGAGCGCGGGGCAAAGGGCGCCCCTTTCTTCTGCCCGCCCAGCGAGCCTGAGCACGTGCTGCCTCCTTGTCACAGCTGGGGCCTGACGCACCCGGGGTGGCTGCGGGGGGTCTCCCGCCCCACGGCCCACAGGCAGCAGCAGGTAGCGGCGTCTCCACACACCCAAAGAGCCAGCGGGAGGTGAAATGCAGCAGCAAAGGGCCGGGGAGAGCTGGGGAGACCCGCGGCCCCGTCCTCAGCCGCCTGCATGACCTCGCCCCCCCTTCTGGAAAGCCGTGTCTCCACCTCTTCCCCGAGGGCAGGAGCCCCAGCTGAGGCCGGGCCAGGGGACGGGACCGAGGCCTGAGCAGAGCCGGCTTGGCTTCTCAGGGTGAGCTGGGGGGTGTTCCTGGCACAGTCCCTCCCCAAAGGCCCCCAGAGGTCCAAGATCGGCTGCCAGCTGTCCGCAGTCCTGGGCTTGAGGGGGCGGCTGTGCTGCGGGACACCTGGAGGGTCCCCGGCATGCAGGTGGGCAGAGGGTGTGGGAGGGGCGTCTGTGCCAGGTCGTCCCGACAAGCGTGTGGCCCGAGCACGGGTGAGTATCAGGGCAGATCCTTGACAGACAACCCCCGAGGGCCCGGGGCCCAGATCCGAAAGCTCCCGGCTGTGAGGGGCGCGCAGGTGGGCTGACCTCCACGCCAGGCATCCTGCAGGGCTCCGGTGAGAGGCTTGCCCAGCACCCTGGGCGTGGGCCTCCCTGAGCCCCGGGCGGGATGGGCCGAGCACAGCAGGAACCCCAGGAGGGTGATGGCCGCTGCCCCAGAGAGACCTCCGTGGTTAAGGAAGATGCCCGCTCTCAGTTCCCATTGGGACCAAAACCAAAGCAGCTGTTCCAACGCTGCTGCTGAGCCGGAAGAACTTCCTGACTTGACCCTTTTCACGGGACACACAAAGAAGGCCCTTTGTTCCAACAGCAGGCCGGGGATCACGGCAGGCCCAGGAAAGACCCCGCGGTGGGTCAGCGCACCAGGCCTAAACCAACAGGCGCCTGGAACTGGGGGGCTAGGCCTGCAACCCACGGCTGCAGGAGCAGGTCTGCAAGCCTTCTGCACTGCTCTGGGTCCTTCACTTAACTCACTGGGCTGTTCCTCCACTCGCAGGCCAGAGACCCAGACTCATCGCTGGGCCGCGGCTCGCGCCAGGCTGGAGGACTCTCATGGCCCAGCATGGGGCCAGCGTGGCAGGGAGGGGTTCCCGGGAGCAGGCCACGGGGACCCGGGTCCCTTGGACCCCGAAGCTGATGTGCGCCGAGGCGGACATGGTCAGGGTTTACAGACATGGAGGCTTTGGGGCAGAGAGACTGGGATGAAGGTGAAGTTGGGCTCTCTGATGACCAGCCTCGGAAGGCGGTGCCCCGTGCCCCTGGGCCACCTCTGATCTCCTTGGATACTTCCCCAGCCCAGGTGACACCTTAGAGCCTGAAGCTGGGCAGGAAGTGGGGGAGCAGGGCTGCCCCCTGGTCTCCTAAATCCACCCGGCATTTCTTGTCTGGGGGAGAAAATCGATATGCAGTCACTTTAAAACCAGCCCTTTCCTGGTTGAGTTCTGCACGTTCCAGATTCCTCTCCCTCCCCAAACAACACCAACAGGAAGGTCTCTGGAAATGAGAGTTTCTGATGACACATTTCCCCAAGTCCTCTATAGCTTCCCCAATTAGATTACGTTCCCAGTTAATATGTTAAATTATGTTAAATTTCCGTTAGTGAACCAGGGCTGTACTTTAACGAGCTGACCTCTGGGACACGGTGGACTTGGCCTGGCGCACAGTGGGGAGCCTGCCCTGCTGGGCTCACTGGCCCTACAGGGACCCAGAGTGGGAATGGGTCAGACACCTGCGGAATCTGAGGCCCCCCCAAAGCATCCTCACACGGAAGGACTCAGGAGTAACCCCCGAGCCATTCTCACGACGGAGGAGCCAGGGGTCCCGGTCCAGGGCTGCTGGAGAGAGGGGCCTGCATTGGCTCAAACACAGAATCTCGCTGCGCAGCTCTGGTCGCAGGGTGAGCTCTAACTGTTGCAAACCTTGAAACGCAAAAACGAAGCAGGCCCACATGCCAGGGCAGGTCACTCAAGAATGTCCACTGTCCTCTTGTTAGAACAAGTCATCAGCCCTCTGCTCTCCCTCGAGAAATTCCTATCCGTGAGCAGCGATGCACAGATGCACAGCACCGTGAGAGCCGGCCAGCAGGGGCAGAAGCCCCGACGTACCCATGGCGGGCTTTATCCCCAAGTGTTCTGGAGTGTGCGTTCTATGCAAGACTGTCTGGCTCGCGTTCGTCTGTGTCACTTAGTGTGAAGGTGATCTCCTCTGACTTGCAGCTGTTTTGAACTGGAGTCTTTTCTGATTTCGGGAGAGCCCAGAAGGTTCCCTCTGACAGAGCAGAGCCGCACTGACGTCAGGGGGCAGGCACCAGGTGGCTCTGGCCCTAGCTGCGCTTGCTCTAGGGGCTTCCCACCCTCAGCTGCAGCCTGGCCCTGAACCCCAGACCCCAACAACGGCCCAGTACTGCTTGCTGGGCTGTGGCCTTTGCCTCACCCACAGGCCTTCGCTGCACTTGGCTTGGACAGGCGTCCTTCCCAACACCCGTGCCCTTTGCCAGACGCCCACCTGGCTTGTGGCCCTCCGGCTCCAGGAGAACCCCCTGAGCCACCGCCGCTGTCCGGCTCTCTGCCTGCTGGTCCCCACCTTGGGTCCCTGCTCTCCCGCTGGTCACTGCGCTCTGGTTGTGGTGATGGCCCTCCTGCTTACATCCTCACGACGCCTAGCCTTCTCTCTGGGTCCCTCTTCCGTTCTCCTTCCACCCAATCCTTTGGACAAGTTTGTCCACCCCCAAGACCCCCCAGACCTCCACTGTTCCAGGAGACCCTGGAAAGTCTGCCCTTGGCTCGAGCACCAGGCTTGGTATTGAAGCCGAGCAGGACCCTGTGGGGCTCCAGGGCACGGACGCCTTTCCATGTCCCCTGTTCTTGTTTGTAGGGACAAGACTCCAGCCTCCATAACCTTCCCTGAGTTCTAAGGCGCAGATTCAAACAGTTGCTAATCAGGGAAGGGAGGGGATGCAGAGACAAGGGAGGAGCGGCCAGGAAGCAGTAGAGCAGCCTTGGGCCAGGGTCCTGGTCCCTCCTCAAGGGACACATATAACAATGTATTTGAGATCTTTACAGAACTATAACCCCCAACAAATGGAAGATGTTGGCATTCTTCATTCCAGAGAACATCACAGTTTGATAACCTCATCAAGGGACCACCTGAGGCCAGATTAAAGGAACCAGAGCAGCTCATTAGGAGGAGAGCACCTGAGGCCAGAAAGGAGGGCAGCCTCGCAAGCACCCTGATCCTTATCAGCTACTGCACCCCTGATCCTTGGCTATAAAACCCCTCACCAGATCCTCCCCGGCTGCGACACGCAGTTTTTCAGGGCACAAGCCCGCTGTGTCCCCCTCTGCCTGGCAAAGCAATAAAGCTATTCTACTTCACCCAAAACTCTGTCTCCGAGATTCTATTTGGCACCTGTGCACAGAGGCCAAGCTTTCGGCATCATTATCCAATGCAAATGAACTTCACCAGGCCCACTGGATGTTGGCGGGGGCAGAGATGGCCACTGGAGGCCAGCATCCACCTCCCGGGGAGCCACGCTTATACAGAGAGCATCCCCACACTGCCCCCTGAGGTTCAGGAAGCGGCCACCTAGTGCCCTTGGGGAGTGTCAAGAGCTGGGACTTTGACTCAAAGAGACCTTCCTTACTAGCTGTGACCCTGGGCAGATACAGTGGGAATTACCACAGTTCTGCCTCTTCCTGAGTCGCTGCCTACTTAACTGAGATAGTGAATGTTCAGGGCTTAGCAGGATGCCCAGCTCACAGTAGGTGCTCAGTAAATGCGAGCTATAATAATAAACTCTTTTCTTGGACGGAGGGAACTGACAACTAAGTAAGCGTTCAGTAGGCAGTGAGCACCCACTGATGGTTCTGGAGGAGAAATTAATGCTGTCGATGCAACATGGGGAAGGCTTGAAAAGGGACCTTTTATAAAAGTATGAGTAAAATGCACAGGGAAACTTAGTAAAGGGCGAAGTGGCGTCTCCAATCACTGGGGGCAAAGATGGGTTCATGAATAAACAGGACAACGGGCAGCTCATCTGGAAGAAGACAAAATCTGCTTCATAGTTCACACCGCAAACCACAATTAACTGCAGGTAGACCAGGGGTTTAGATGTCGCCACTGAAGCCAGACACGAGCTCGAGAAGAAAACATGGCTGGATTCCTCTTGAATCTTGGTATAGGGAAAGGCTTTCCAACTATGACTCAGATCCAGAGGCGATAAAAGATCAACTCTCATGTGACTACTTAAAAAAAAAATTACGTGGCCCCAAAAATGCTGAAAACAAGTCGAAAGACAACTAACAAACTAGGAGAAAATATCTAACATGTATCACACACAAAGGGCTACTCTCTGTTCTGACTTACAAAGAACTCTCGAAAAAGGACCAGAAATGGTCTTGACAGAAAATGGGAAAAGACATGAACAAACAACTTGATTTGAGGATGGCCGTTAAACGTAGGAAAGATGTTCAGATTCACTTGTAACTGGAGACTGCAAATTAACACTCCACTCAGACACCAGTTCTCATTCATCCAACGGGGAACGTTCAACGTCTGATGACAGTCTGCTGGCGAGGCTTGGGGAAACGGGCCCTCCACTGCTGGCGGGGTGCAAACCGCTGCACCCTCAGGAGAGCCATGGGCAGTACTTAATAAAACCATGTGCGCCCTTACCGTTGACCTGAAGATACAGCTCCAACAACATGAAAATGCATCTGCACAAGGTCATTCACTTCAACGCTATCTGAAATTGGAGACTACTGGGAAAACCTAAATGCCTCTTCACAGGAAAGCGATGGAAACACTGTGCATGGTGGAGTATATTACCCAGCTGTAAAAATGAATGGGAACATTCTCTGTGCACTGATGAGGACTGATGTCCAGGATATACTTCTCAGTGAAAAAAGAAAACCCCAAGTGCAAAAAGAATATCTATAGTGTAGTATAAGAATAGCTATAGTATAGTATAGTATACTTATAGTATAGTATGAGAATATCTATAGTATCTTATCGTACAGTATGGTATAAAGATATCTATAGTATAGTATAAGAATATCTATATTATGGTATAGTACAGCATAAGAGTATTGATAGCATAGTGTAGTATAAGAATATCTATAGTAAAAGACTATCTAGAGTATAGTACAGTACAGCATAGTAGAAGACAATCTATGGAATAGTATAGGATAGGAATAGCTGTAGCACAGTATAGTATATCAGGTGGGCCAAAAGGTTCTTTCGGTTTTTCTTCTGTAAGATGACTCTAGTAGCACTTAGTTGTCTTTAACGTCATTGGAAACAACTGTGTTAGATTGTATGTGACAGCTGTCATATCAGCGTGCATTTAAAAAAAGACGTCAAATTGGTGAATTTCTGTGTAGCCATTTTAATATTGAAGATGGAAGAAAACAGCAACATTTTCGGCAAAAAAGGTAAAAATGCGACTGAAATGCACAAAAAGATTTGTGCAGTGTACGGAGAAGGTGCTGTGACTGATCGAACGTGTCAAAAGTGGTCTGCGAAGTTTCGTTCCGGAGATTTCTCACCGGACAATGCTTCACGGTCGGGTAGACCAACTGAAGTTGATAGCGAGCAAATTGAAACATTCGTTGAGAACAATCAGCGTTATACCACGCTGGAGACAGCCGACACACTCGAAATATACAAATCAAGCGCTGAAAATCACCTGCACCAGCTTGGTTATGTTCATCGCTTTGATGTTTGGGTTCCACATAAGTTAAGCGAAAAAGACCTTCTTGACCGTATTTCCGCATGCGATTCTCTGCTTAAATGTAACGAAAACGTTGTTTTTAAAACAAATTGTGATGGGCGATGAAAAGTGGACACCATACAATAACGTGGAATGGAAGAGATCGTGGGGCAAGCGAAATAAACCACCACCAACCACACCAAAGGCCGGTCTTCATCCAAAGAAGGTGATGTTGTATATATGGTGGAATTGGAAGGGAGTCCGCTATTATGAGCTCCTTCTGGAAAACCAAACGATTAATTCCAACAAGTACTGCTCCCAATTAGACCAACTGGACACAGTACTCACGAAAAGCATCCGGAATTAGTCAACAGAAAACGCATAATCTTCCAGCAGGATAACACAAGACCGCACGTTTCTTTGATGACCAGGCAAAAGCTGTTACAGCTTGGCTGGGAAGTTTTGATTCATCTGCCTTATTCACCAGACATTGCACCTTCGGATTTCCATTTATTTCAGTCTTTACAAAATTCTCTTAATGGAAAAAATGTCAATTCCCTGGAAGACTGTAAAAGGCACCTGGAACAGTTCTTTGTCCAAAAAGATAAAAAGTTTTGGGAAGACGGAATTATGAAGTTGCCTGAAAAATGGCAGAAGGTAGTGGAACAAAAGGGTGAATACGTTGTTCAATACAGTTCTTGGTGAAAATGAAAAATGTGGCTTTTATTTTTACTTAAAAACTGAAGGCACTTTTTGGCCAACCCAATACTTCATGTAAGAAAGAAGAGGATATAAGGAAAAAAATATGTCCACCTGCCCATTTGTACAAAGGAATACAAGGAGGAAAAACCGGAAGCTAATGAGACTGGTACCCACAGGGAGTGGGTGGGAAGGGGGTGAAAAGGATGGAGAAATGCAGTGGGGGGAAATGACACTTCTCGGAAGCTACCTTGAGGACAGCGTGATGGGCAGTTCTCTGCCTCAACCTGCCCAAGCTTTAGTTCCCAGTTACTCAACCAAACACCAACCCAGGTGTTGCTGGGGCAGTTCTGAGATGTGGTTCACCTCTACAACTAGCTGGCTTTAAGTAGAGAGATCCTCCCTGATTCTGGGAGGTGGGCTTCAGCCTCCAGCTGAAAGGCCTTAAGAGCAAGTTAAGAAACTCTGCCTCAAGGCTGCAGCCTTGGCTCCGCCCAAGCGCCTCCAGCCTCAGCCTGCGCCGCAGATTTGAACTTGACACACCCATGATCGTAAGCCAGTTCCTTGGAATAAGTAGCGTTATATATAGCTTTTCCCTACCCCAAGGTTAAAGGGGGGCTCTCCCGTGTTATTTTTCTTCTTGTGCTTGGGTGGTCTCACTGGTCACATCTAAATCCCTGGTAGGAATATATGTGTATGTTTATCTTGGCTTTTGAGCCTCATTCTTTAATCAAAGGAACCGGGGCTCCTTGGAAAAATGGCTGATTCCAGGGCTGGGGCAGAAAATGCACAAAACGAGCCTGGAGAATCTCATGGTGCCAGAAAGTAAGGAACGGCCCCCAAAGGATGCGGGGTGCGGGGGGTGTCAAGAGAACACAAAAGCCAATTTGAAGGTGCTGTAGCTGCCAAAGCTGGGACAATGTAAGGACCCCTGTGATGGTGTTGGCCCCACCCAGATAATCCACATACCCCCCGTCTCAGGGGCACCTGGGCAGCAGCCTTAGTTCCATCTGCAACTTACCTCCCCGTCACCGTGTACTGTACCATATTCCCAGGTCCCAGGATTAGGATGTGGTCACCTCTAGGGGCTGTTATTCTGCTGACCACAGACCCCGGGGCTGGCTGGCCCCAGCCGATTTGCCGAGATGCTCTCAGGATGAGGACTTCTGCTTCTTCCTCCCACAATTATCTTGATTTTCTTTTTAAATAAAGACATTTCCTAGCAACCTCACCTCCACCCCCGGCTTCTATTTTCAGCTGTATCACCACACAGCTCAGCTCGGATGATGGCAAACTCTGGGGCCCGGGTGATAATGACTCCTGTCTGCACTCTAAGCGGAGTCGGAAACCGTCTGCGGTGGCTTCGTTTCCAGTAACATGTCACCACTGCTTCGTTCAGAACGTCACTTGCCAATTGCGTTACCTCTTCTGCGAGGCCACCTGTTTGGAATCTGTCTACACGAATCACTTGCCCAGAGCTGGGGTCGGGGACGGGGGCATGTTGTTCCCCAGGGACCCTCGTGGTGTTTTCTCTGCGTCATAATAATGTGCACTCTTTAATTTAAACACGAATCACTCAGCGGAGGCAGAAAGCCAATTAGCCTCAAGAACAGGCTCTGCTGATTTTGAACATCCTGCCCCCCACCACCCCGGCCCCGCTTTGATTTCTAACCCCGCCCCCCTTTGATTTCTAACTCATGACTGATTTCTCAGCTCAGAAAAGGAGACCCTGAAGTCTGGGAAGAGGCAGCGGAGAAGGAGGAGGGTGAGGAAACCCCACCTGGCCCGGCGCCCGCTCGGCCTCTGCTCAGACCCTGGAGGGCCGTGCGGGTTCCATGTTAATTGCAGGGGCAGGAAGCCAGCACCCCCGCGCCCAGCTCCTGTGTGTCCTGCGCTGTGCTGTAAACCGAGGTGCAGGTCTTTGTACAGAGGACATCGGAGCCCAGGCTGGAAACCCACAGACACTCTGCGGACCCTGCTCGCCTGGCAGGGTCGGCCGCCCACCTGTGATCTTGGCATCTGGAGGGTATTTCTCTTTGCCTTTCCTCGCCCACTGGAGCCCTCTGATGCTCCCGGGCCCTGAACGCTGAAGCAGAAACACAACCTGGGATAGCGCCTGCAGACACACCAAGTTATGATCTTTGCTCCAGAAGACGGAGGGGACGGGGCCTGGGCAGGGAGAGACGCCGACCCCGCTGAGCGGCCGAGGGGCCAGGGATGAGCCCTGTGGGGCAGGAAGAAGGACGTCTTGGCAGAAGGACTGAGTCAGGAAGGGGAAGGGGCTCAGCTCGAGCTGGGCCGCCCATGGTTCCAGGAAGCTCCGAGCCCCGAGCAGGCAGGAAGGACAGCCCTGGCCGGACCACAGGGATGGAGGGAAGCTGCGGGTACAGCCCTGCACTCGGGGGGCTCCTGTCACAGGGACTCGGCCCGGCCGCTAGACCTTTGCTCCCGGCTCCCGGCCTCCCAGACCGGACAAGGACCAAACGGAACCCTCCGCCCGCCGCCTGCCACGCTGGCGCCCGCCACCCACCGTGACCCCAGGTCGCCGCGCTCAGGCCTCCTCCACCCCACCGTCCACGCTCACCTGGCAGGGGCGCCCTCCTTCGCCCTCACCCTGGACCCAGCCCGTGGCGCATCCACACCCTGGACTTTGGTGAAGAACCGCAACCGCGGCCTTGAAGGAAACCCTCTCACCGGCCCCGCGGCCCCGCCCCCGACACGCCCCCACGCCGGAGACGCGGACTCACCCGATGGTCTTGCCCCAGTCGCACCACAGCGGCCTCCCGACGGCCTCCATGTCCACCTGGAACTGGGCGAGGCAGAGCTCGTGGAGGAGGGTGCTGAAGGTGGCGTCCTGGCAAGCGGTGGCCATGAAGAGGTGGCTCACTGCAACGACAGCCCCCAGACGACTGTCACCCTCTGGCCTCGCCGGGCCCGCCTGCCCCCACTGTGGGTCAGGGACTCTCATGTCCACAGCTCACATCCATCGGGGCTCCCAGCCCAGGGCCCGCCGGGGAGCCCCGTCCGACTCTGAGGCCACCAGGATGCCCTGGGGTCCCCGTGATCCCTGGAGGGGGCATCTAGGCTCCAACTGGATCATTTCTTCGTCAGTTGTTTCTGGACCCAGGAAAGGCCCTGCCTGCTAATAGCGGGTCTGATGATGAGGTCTCCCTGGGCGACAGCGACAGAGTGGGGACCGCACTTCCTCTTGTCCGGGGCACAGAGTCTGACTCTCACATACTGTTTCATCCTCACACCACTCCCGACATGGTTCCCAAGGCCTGCCCTTCACTGACATGGAAACTGCGGCTGCGAGAACAGCTTGCTGGGACCGGACCCTGGTTCATCACCCGCGAGGCCACCAGGCCCCTGCTGGGGAGTGAGGAGGAATCAGCCCGGCCCAGGGAGGGCCAGCGGCACAGGGTCCTGGAGCCCGCCGCCCGCCCCTCTTCCTGCGGCACCTGCGGGCTGCACTGCAGCACCCAGCACTGAGCTCACATCCTCTGTGTCTGGATGTTCACCAGTTAGAAACCACCAAGCAGACACACTGTCACGTGAAATGTTTCTACCCTCCCGCCTTGATGAAGGTACAGTCAGAAATTACAAATGGCCAAGCAGTGCCCTGCACGAAGCAAACTTCACTCATTTCCCCCAAGCCCAAGCCTGGCTCCCGTGGACGCCAGGCAGGTGAGGAAGCTTCTCCACTGGGTCCTCCCCCCGCCAGGCCTCCTCCCCCTCCCCTCTTCAGGCTGAACGTCCACTGTCCACCTTCTTGCTGCTCTTTGGGGTGGGGTCGGGGTCCTTGCATTCCCTGCTTGGGCTCTGCCTGCAGGCACCCACCCGCCCCGCTGGCAGGCCCTTCCAAATCCCTGGGGGGAGGGGCTGTGCTGGGGATTCTTGGACTCAGGGACATGGGTGGACGGCAAGCTGTCACTTGAGGCGCTCGGGCCTGGTAGGGGTGTGCGCTCAGGTGGGAGCCCCTGGCCCCTCGGACTCCTCCCCCTCCACCTCTGTCTTCCCAGAGTAAAATGCAGAGGAGCTGGTTCTCCAGTCCCTACAATATTCGGGCGCTGCTCAAAGCTCTTTACGACTACCCTGAGGTGGGGTCCTATGGTGATCATCGCCTTACAGATGGGAACTGGGGATTCGGGGCTCAGAAGCAGGCCCAAGGTCCGAGCACTGGAAGCGGTGTAGACTAGACTGAACTAGCCCTGCCCCCGTCGGGGCCTGCACCCAGCCGACTCCCAGACCGCGAGGCTCGGGCCGGAAGCAGGAAGTGGGGCAGCAGGCCTGACCTGTCCTCTGCTGCAGATCTCGGGGAGGGGGTAAGTGAGGAAGGTGGGGCGTGGCCAGAGAGGTGGTGACGGCAGGGGGCTGGGAAGAGCCATTCTAGTGTTCGACTCTGGGGGCTCAAGAGTTACTGCATGGGGGGACGAGGCGGGGGGGATGGGTAGGTAGGCGGGTGGGGGGATGGGTAAATGGCTGGGTGGGTGGATGGCTGAGCGGCTGGGCAGGTGGACAGGAGGGTAGATGAAGGAGTTCACACACCACAGACGGGGCTCTGACCGGCCCACGGTGGGCAGAACGGAGAGACGAACGGGAAGCTGAAGGCCCGGCCGGGGCAGAGGGGAGGACGGGTTCTCAGAGGAAGCCTGTGGACTTGGGAGAGGGGCAGGTGGACAGTGGTGCTGGTTACAGGTAACAGCGACGGGCTGCCTTAAACAGAAGTGAAGGGCAGGCCGGGCACAGGGGCCCCTCACAGGCAGGAAGAGCATGCTCCGTCCCTGCCCCGCTGAGAGTCTGAGGCGAGGGAGCTGGTGGGGGGCCCCGGAGCCTGTGCAGGGCACTGACCTCCTGCCAGAGCCTGTGCGCCTGGAAGCCGGGCCGAAGTGCACGAGAGCCATCCCCTCCCGGCACGGCTGGTTCTCAGCACGGCGGGGACTGGTGGCCAGTGACAAGCACGCCGTGTCCGGCAGCGTCGGAGACTTGGGGTTGGGGAGGGCTGTGGTCAGAGGGAGCCGCGACGAGGCCTCTCCGCTCTCCCGGGGGACGCGATGGCGGGGGCTCCACACGCTTCCCCAGGATCCCCGTGACGACCCCGCGCCCCTGGATTCCACGTCCCCCGACATGTGACGGGGTGGGAGGCTAACGAGCCCATTTACCTAATTTAAGTGACAGACTCCAGGCTGGACACATCTCGGCAGGGGGGCCAAGCTAACAAAGTGACATTTCATAGCAGTAAAAGTACAACTCTGTGATTAATTACAAATAAAACCGCAAACGCAGGGAACCCACGGCACATGGAAGTGGAGATGAGACCAGTGGCAGGAGCTGGAAGCAGCCTTGGGCTGCACCTGCCTGCACGCTGAGGTGCCTGCTTGCGCACCCGCCGCCTGGAGGGTCCCACTGTCCCCCAGGCCTGGACAGGCAGGCCGGGGGCCTGGAAGCCGCTCAGATGGGGAGGACCCCCGGGGGTTTTAGCTCGAGAATCCGGGAGTAATGGGGGGGAACGGAGAAGATGAAAGGCTGGCAAGAGGGAAAGCCCTTCGGAGGAGCCCCCAGGAGAGGACGGGGGGCGGGCACAGGGCTGACCCGCTCTCGACACCCTGGGAAGGGGCGCCCGGCTGGGTGTGAAGGAGTGAGGCCCCCGGGGCGCTCAGGGGGCCGGGGAGGGAGACGCGGGAGCCTCTGAAAGCCCGAGTTCACGCTGCTTCCCAACAGCCCGGGTGTGGCCCCCTCAGGGTCCACACGGCGCGCACGTGCGCCCGAGGGCCAGCCGTGGGGACGGGGCAGCTCCCCACCCCTGCCCTCTCAGCACACCCCGAGAAAGCCCACCTGCGCCGGGGGTCGCAGGGAGCTCAGGAAGTCTTAGACACAGACTCAGGGAGGAGCTGCAGCCTCATTCTGAAGGTCGGTCACCCCTCCGTGTGTCCCCCGCTCCTCACTGCTCGTGGCATCCTCTCTGCACTCCCCACCTGGACTGCCCTTCCTGGCAAAGCTCAGGCTCAAATGTTGCCCGTCCTCCTCCCTAAGGTCCCAGCACCCCCCGCCCCACCTCTACATCTAGTGCCTTGTTTAGGGCGGGCGGACGGTTCTTTCTTTTCTCAGAACCGCTTTGCTGTCCTCTCCTCGCCCACTCTTTCTGACTCACGCGGATGTCCTCCCTGGCACCCAGCGGCTCTGCGTGTTAATATTTGTCAGGTGAACCAGATGGTGACGCCCAGTTTACCAGTGGACATTCTACGTGGGAGTGAAGCATGGTGCCTCGGACTGTCCCAAGGAGGTTCAGGAAGTGCAGCGGGCTCCCCTTCTGCTCTGGAAGGGCTGGTTTACAGCGAATGAAGATGAACGCGCACCTCAGGGCACTGGGTGCTCGCGACAGAAAGCCATGGGCTGATGTGAGCGCTGGAGGGATCTGATCTAAGGGTGCTGGGTGGCTCCCGAGTCCCTGGAATGTCAGGGAAGCAGGGGCCCACAAGCCCCAGAGGGGGGTGGGTGGGGGCCAGAGGCCGAGGGCCTAGTTGGAATGGGTTCCGAGGGACGTGTCCTCAGGCCACAGTCCCCCCTGTGAGGCGGTCCCTCCCTGACGCTCGGGTCGGCCTCTTCCTGCTACCCCCTCCTCTGGGCTGCACACATCCAGCAGCCACCTGCCGCCGCCCGGCCGGCTCAGGGCCTGGGTGGCCACCCTGACCTTCGGCCTCAGTGGTCACACTCTAGCCCGCACTGTCTGTGCGCCGCCCTGCCCTGGGCTGGCTGCAGGGCCTGCCCTGTGGCCTTGACCCGGCCTGGCTCTGGGCTGGTCCCTGGGCGGCAGCTCCCACCTCTCTGTGAGCCACTGTCTGTCTCCCGAGGGCGGGACCTCTGCTCCCTGGACACCCCTACCCCGCTGCCCTTTCTCTCCTGCCCTGGGGGAGCCCAGAGCCGCTGTTCCCTTTGCCATCGTTCCTACAACTGGGATGAGGCTGGGCAAGCTGTTTGTGTGAATCTGGAAACCAGTTTCATTTTTAAGTAGAGGAGAATGACACTTAGATTTACAAACAAAAAGAGCCTGATGTGGTTTCTTTCATTGGGAAGAGAGGAAACGTTATGGTTTTAACATGGAATAAAATTGCCCAAAGTTTTAAAACCAGCTGTTTGGGGCCAGATGGGTTCCAATCCTGTGTCATTGCAAATTTAACCATTCATAACTCATGTCTTTAAAAGGCCGAGTGCAAGGCTGCCGGGCGGACAGCAGCGAGTCGAGGCAGGACTTTCCCTGGTGTCTGCATCGTTCAGTCCAGCGAGCCTGGCGGCGCCTCGAGAAACAGCTGGAAAATGTCCCTGACGCGAGGAGAAATGGCAGTGAGATCCCTACGGCCACGTGCCTGGGGCCAGAAAGATGGGACGGCAGCCTCCCCACGGGGGACCTCGGGGCTCTGGGGCATTTGGGTTTTCTAACGAGAGATGAGGGCTCAGAAGTGAGGACCTGATAGGTGTTGTTCCATGCCTGTGCCCTTGGCCTGTGGGCGCACGTCTGCAGGACGGGCCCATCCTGCTGCCACTCATCCCACCCCAAGTTTGCAGAGATGGAGCCGCAGACTCACACGGTCCTCCCAGGGCTGGGGTGACTGGTGGGAGGTGAGCCGAGGGAAGGGCACCTGCTGGGGGGCCTGCTCATCAGAGTGACCGGCTGGGGGCTGAATTCAGAGCCCGTGAGCCTCCAGGGCCCCCAGCACACTGCCCACCCCCACCCCCAGGCCAGGCCCAGAGGAGGCCTCGCCACCTCTCGGCCACAGTTTCTTTCTCTGTGAAATGGGAACGTCCCACACCAGGTGGGCAAACAGGCCTGGCTTCCAGAAGACGTGTTCACAGAACCAACCCCACCTCAAGACGAGTGGCCCTCCCTGTGGATTTGCAAACTGAGTGGCCCTTAGCGACTCACAGGAAGTGCGAGCCTGACCCCAGGGCCCAGAGGGGTGATGGGAGAGGGCAGGAGGGGGAGGGGCCAAAGGCACGGGACACTTCTGGAGGTGACGGATATACATGCTCACGGTCTTGGGTCCACGTGGGTGTGTACCTATGCCAGAACCTTCCAAATGCTACACTTTAAACATCCAGTTTATTCTCCGTCAGTTACACCTCAATAAAAACAGTAAATCTGAAGGGCATGTCGAGTGGGTTGTCTCTGAGTGGTGTAATCACAGATGACCTTTATTTTCTGCTTTATGCTCTTCTACGTTTTCCACAGGTTAAAAGTATAATTTCTAAAATATTCTCTCTGTATTCTGTCCAGACCTTTTCCTAATAGCTATCGGAAAAATCCTTGCTAGGCATGTTCTTGCTGAATCACTTTTTGCTCACCCAGCTAGGGCCAGCAGGGTGAAAAAACCCACTTCCAGGACTCTCCTGGGTACAGCCACTTGGGAGCAAAATGCCCAGGCAGCTACATGCCTGGCCTGTCACTGAATGCCCCAGAGGATGATGTAAACAGAACTTGGTTTGAACATGTTACCTTCAGCCTTTCTCAGTCTACTCTGGAAAAAGAAAACAAAAACCCAAACGACAAAATGAAAACACAGGAACTCTGTGTGTCCAGTAAAAACTCCTACTCAACCCTCAAGGCCCAGTGAACCATCACCTCCTCTGCCCTGCTCAGCACAGAGCCCTCTCTGACCGTGCATCGCGCCGTCTTCTAACCCTTGGTGAGCCACCGAGGGGCCTCGGAGACTGCGTCTTCTGCACACCCAGCGCCGGCCCTCAGCAGGCTTCTGGCTGACGGCACACTCACTGAAGGAGCAGATGTGCTGGGGCACACCGCACTCCTGGCCAGGGACAGCTCTCTTAACTTTCACGGTCTGTTCTGGCTTCTAGAAAGTGCAGAGTGGTTTGGGCCTCAACCTGTCCTCAGCCAGCAACTTGTGAGCTGCTTCTCTCTCCTCCCTGCTTAAATACTCTGTTGATTTCATCCCCTTCTGGAGGGTTTTGGGGACTGCGTAATGTGATACCAGGTCATATTTCGGTGCCTCGAGGTGCCTGTGTGTCTGTCAAGAGCCACTGTCTGTCTTCTCTTTGGAAGCGGGTTGGTATAAATGGAGAATGCAGATCAGGCTCTAGATGGGTTACACATCAACTGCAAAAGGCCTGCTACTTCCCCTCCCACTGCCACATGCTGGGAAGGCCCCATCAAAGGTGGTGACAGCTGCAGTTCACGTGGCCAGCTCCTGTCCTAAGCCCTCTACGGGCATCAGCTTATTAAATCCTTGCAAGTAACAAACAGGGCAGGTATTAGTCTCTCATTTTACACATGGGGACAGAGGGGCCCTGAGAGGCTAGGTAACCTGCTCAGAGCCACACAGCCCAGGAGTGGTGGAGCTGGGGTGCAACCCCTGGCATGCTCATCTCAGACCACGTGGGAGAGATGCTGAGGGCGGCCACCTCGACGCCAGGGACCCTGAAAGCAGCCCCAAAGGCTATAGATGATCCATGTCTGCTGAGGCTTTGAGGGCCTCGAACCAAGTCACCTCTGCAGGTGGGCTTCCCCAGGGCCACCTCCCCATGAGCGGCCTGGAGGGGTCTCACTGGAGAGGTGGGAGTCCCATGAGATGGATGCCTGGCCGCGTGCAGGCGCCCCGAAGGACATGAGGTCAAGCCAAGAGCCAGCGGCCGAGCTGCCTCTTCCCGGCACCGGGTCCACCTAATCCCAGGGGACCAGCATTTTCTACCTGAGCAGGTACAGCCGACTCAAGCCCATTGCTCCCACTAAAATCACTGGTGTCCTTAAGGAACACGTGGTGCCCTCAGAGGAAAGCAAAAGGATTTTCATGGTTTTAGAAACTAATTTCAACGTCTCACTTGTTAAGGGAGTCTATCTTTGCATGCTTTTCTGACACGTAGATGAATCACTGCACAGCGACTGGAGAAGCACATCCCAGCGAACTTACCGACAGTGGCTGGGCCAAGAGAGCCTGGAGACGACCTCTCCAGAGGATGGAGAGCCTGGGGCCCAAGGGAGGAGCTCCCCAGCCCATCTGAGTGCCCATTCCTGCCGCCCGCGAGTCGGGGTCTCCTGAACTGGCTCCATCGGTTACCACGCTCCGTCGTTGGCGGGCCGGAGGGTCCCTGTGCCAGCCCCTGAGTGGGTGCCGTGGTCCCTCCAGCATTCCCCACGTGGCCCCTGGGCATCTCCCCACTGCCAGGCTCCGTCACATTGAACTTCCTCTAGAGCGAAAGCCCCTCGGCTTCCCCTGAGCTCTTCCTCTCCCGTCTCTGTTCCATCTAAGGCCCTCTCTCTGCAGGAGGTCAGCTGGTCCAGCTCGCCCCCTGTCCCAGGATGCTCTCCATGCCTGGCAAGAGGAATTCCCGCCCTTGCCACCCTCTGAGCAGCTAGTCAAGGGCTGAGAGAGCGCAGGAAGAGTCCCCTCCTCCCGGCCCAGGGGCCCTTCCACTTCCCCCTCAAGCAGCAACTTGCTCCAATGAAGCCCTCACCTAGAAGATTCTCCTGTCACCTGATTTTCATCCTTGCCGTCAGCCTGCAGACCCACCGTCCCCTTGCTCTGGCCCAGCGATGCTGCTTCCCCTCCTCCCTCCCCTCCTTGAAGTGCCTGCTCTGTGCTGGATGTGGGAGGACCTGTCGATGTGTGCCCTGAATCCACGAGAAAACAGGATGCTAAATGAGATCAAACGCCTAAGTGATGCAGAATAACACCCAAAACGTGGGCAATAGAGTCAGACAAATGTAAGACCAAAAAATAATAAAGCACAGTACCATCCCTGACAAAGTCAAATTCCACCTGGAAAGAAAGAAAGGGCATCCCACACCCATCAGGACAGCTACCGTCAAAAAACCAGGAAAGAACAAGTGCTGCTGAGGATGTGGTGACATCGGAACCCTTGGGCACTGCTGGTGGGAATGGAAAATGGTGCAGCTACTGTGGAAAACAGTAGAGCAGTTCCTCAAAATAGTAAACATAGAACTACCATACGATCCAGCAATTCCACTTCTGGGTATTCACTCAAGAAAATTGAAAACAGGGTCTCTAAGAGATAACTTGCACACCTGTGTTCATAGCAGCGTTATTCACAATCGCCAGAAGGTGGACGCAATCCAGGGGTCATCGAGAGATGAATGGATAAACAAAATGTGGTATATACGTAGGAGGGAACGTTATTCAGCCTCAAAAAAGAAGGAAATTGTGACACGTGCCATAGCATGAATGAAGACATAATGCTAAGTGAATAAGCCACTCACAAAAAGACAAATACTATATGATTCCAATTCATGTGAGGTACCTACAGTAGTCAGAATCAAAGAGACAGAAAGTAGAAAGGTGGTTGCCAGGGGCTGGGGGAAGGGGATGGGGAGTTAGTGCTTCGTGGGTAGAGTAACATTTTGGGAAGATGCAAAAGTTCTGGAGGTGGGTGGTGACAATGATTGCAGGACAATGTGAATAGCCTCAATGCCACAGAACTGTAACCATCTTAAAATGGTTAAGATGGTAAATTTTATATGTATTCTACCACAATTAAAAGTAAAAACAAATAAAATTAAAAAACAATAAAGAGGGGCTTCCTTGGTGACGCAGTGGTTGAGAGTACGCCTGCCGATGCGGGGGACGCGGGTTCGTGCCCCGGTCTGGGAAGATCCCACGTGCCGCAGAGCAGCTGGGCCCATGAGCCATGGCCGCTGAGCCTGCGCGTCCGGAGCCTGTGCTCCGCAACGGGAGAGGCCACAACAGTGAGAGGCCCGCGTACCACAAAAAAAAAACAAAACAAAAAAAACAACAATAAAGAGGACACAGAAGGTTATGCTATAAGAACTCCTCACGTGGATGTGACTGGCAGAGATTAGGTGTGTGAATTCCCCACTGTCCCAGTGGCACAGAACGTGCAGGAACTCAGCGACAGAAAAGTGAATCAGAGAAGCAGCGTGGGGTTGAAACACAGTTCTCACAGCCCTGACACAGCTGGGGGACTACAATAAGTAAGGATACGTAAGTAATATGGTTTAAGATGATGACTAGAATCAACACATAAAAACTCCACACTCGGAAATTCCCTGGCCGTCCAGTAGTTAGGACTCGGTGCTTGCACTGCTGAGGGCCCGGGGTTTGATCCCTGGTTGAGGAACTAGGATCCGGCAAGCTGCTCAGCACGGCCAAAAAACAAACAAACAAACAAAACTCCACACTCTTTTTGTGGGTTTAGGGGCCTTTTACAAAAGGGAAATTCTGCAAGGCCCAGAACGATGCCTTCACTCGCACTAAGCCGTGGCGGTGGTCTACGACTGCTTCCTGACCACGGAGTGTCGGGGGAGAAACCAAAAGGCTGAGTCACTGGGATTGTTCAAAACTTGCTTCCAAATAAGTCATATTTTAAGAAGATATAAAACCCACAAAGAAAGAAAATCAAGAAAATGTTAGCAACGGGCACAAGACAGAAAGAAATTCAGGGGCTGCAGCCATGATGCCAAAGAACAAGTTTCATTCCTGAGAAAGACAGAACAAAAACAAATGGATTTGGCATTCAAGGGAAATGAACTGGTTCTTCTGGGGGGAGGGGAGGGGTCTAATAACAGAGATAAATCACTGTCTCTTCTGATCGAGAGATGACAGGAAAATGCCAATTCAGACCAGACATGGCAAACATATGTCCACAGATACAGTGGGAAATAGAAAAATAAGATGCCTATATTAATGATATATTGGATAAAATGGACAAGTTCACAGGAAAATGTGAAACATCATCACTATAAGAAATAGGAAACCCAAGAGGACCAAGACCCACGAAAGACACTGAAAACGTTCTCGGTTATCTTTCCTGCCAAACAGGGCCCCACTCGATGGTTTTGCAAGTGAAAATGAAGGTCCTTCAGGTCCTGGAGGAGCTGATCTTTCACATCATCTCAACTGCCCTGACGCAGACAGAAAGAGTGAACGTTCACAAACCTCTTTTGGGAAGAAACCCCGGTGCTGCTAATAAAACCCACCAAAGAAAGTGCAGAGCACTCTCACTTAGGAATAGCAAAGCATAACTCAGAATAAGCAGTGGGCAGCAGACTCCCAAGTCTGCTGAAAGCCAGCACAGGGACCCAAGGAACACTCCATTCATCCCAGAAATGCAGGAAGGTTCACACTGGTGAACCCCTTCTCCACCTGGGGCCCCATTTCACCAGTGCCAGCAGCCCGCCCCTCAAGGAGGGAACTCAGAGCTCTGCACACTGCCAAGGAAGAAATGATTCTTCCTTAACGTCACAAAAGAGTATTTCACACATGGAAAGAAGACTCATTCTCTATCCCTTCCCCTCCCTGTCTCTAGCAAACATAAAATAAAATTAAAAAAGCATCTTGCCCAAAGGAGAAAGACTGAAGGTTTGAGGCACTGTTGCCCTCAGCCAGGAATGAAGGAAGGCAGCTGCGGCCACACCCCCTACTCAGCAGAGAGTCACCCTCCAGCCCAGCTGGAGCGGGGAACCAAGAGTGTCAACGTGGGGAGGAGGTGACACCCTTCCTTACAGATGATCTAATGATCTATCTGAAAAAGCCAAGGGGGAGAAGAACGAAAACAAAACAAGAAGCTGGCACCGTTAGAAACCACGTGCACAAAGACCGCCAAGTGTAAAACAAACGCACAAAAAAGGAGCTTATGTTCCAGCAAAGACCAGATAGAAGATAAATTGGGGGAGATATCCCAGTCATAGAGCAGCCAGAAACCACAAGATTTCTAGAAATTGAAGAAGTAATCTGCAGGAGAAAAGGAATCCTGTGGGTGGGGTGGAGGACAGACTGAACAGGTGGTCTTGTTAAAATCCTCCCAGATCAGTCAACAAATCAGGGCAATCACCATTCAAATCCCAACAGCCACTTAGCTAGAAAATCAGCAGGCATTCCAGATGAATCAGAGTTCTGCATGTCTAAAACCCCAGCACAGGAGGACACCCTCAGTAGGCAGCACTCTGGGTGAGCCCTCTCTGCACCTTCTCAGAGGACCTGACCTTCTCCAGGCTGCACTAGCTGTCACCTCTTCCACACTCGCCCCTGCCAACTGCCTTCCCCAGTCTCTGTCTCAGCCTCTCCTCGGCCTCGGCCTCCCCTCCCCGGCCTCCATCGGGAGCCTGCGCCCCACCTGCATCCACACCCCCGGGGCCATCCCTTCTATCCGAGGCTCTCACACCATCTTGACACGGATGCCGCCCCACACGTCTCTCCCAGCCACACTTCTTCTGTGCCCTGCAGACACCTGCCTACTTGCCACCATCCCTGAGTGTCCAAGGGGACGTGTCACCCAATGTGGCTGCTGTGGATAGGGCCGCCAGCTTTAGCAAATAAAACTACAGGACGCCCAGTTAAACTGGAATGGCAGGTAAACGAGTTCTTTTTAGTATAAGTATGTCCCAAATATTGCTTGAGACACTCTTATACTAAAACAATTTGTCGCTTCACTGACACTGAATTTAAGCAGGGGCCTTATGACTTCCTGGAAGCCTCAGCTGTGATGCGCCAGCTCTCTGGCCGCTGCCTGCTAGGTACCCAGCTCTTCTGCATTCCTCACTGCTCCCTCCCTTCCCACAGCCGAGCCCTCTGTCCACCTGTGGAACCCTCTGGAGCCTCTCCACTCCTTCCAGCTCAGCCCCACCTTCCCGCGCCCTGTCTCCCACCTCCAGCCCCCGCCCAGCTCCCGCTGGGCTCCAGCACAGCAGCCCAGGGCTCTTTAAACCATTTGTTCCATCTCGTCACCGCATTTAATATCCTCCAGGTCTGCCCATTGCCCTCGCAACGAAATCTGAACTGCTCCCCTTGGCCTGGAGGATTGGGTCCTCCTGTAGCTTGGCTCAAAGCCCTCTTCCCCTCATGCTTCCATCACAAAGGCTTCTGGAAAGTTCCAAGGCCTTTGCATAACTCTTCTTGTGCTCTGGAGCGCTCTTCCCGACTCCCGGGGGCTTGAGATCTGGGGCCCCGCCGCCCGCGGCTTTTACTTCTTTCTGCACAGATGGCACCTTCGCGTACGTGGCTCAACGGGCGCGCGGCTTCTCAGCCTTGGCACCGTGGGCGTTTTGTGCTGGACGCTTCTTCGTGTGGGGCTGCAGCGGGCAGCCCCCAGCAGTAGGCTGTGTAGCGGCACCCCTGGCTTCTACCTACTAGAAGCCCCTTCCAGGCCTGACACCCTGGGGCCCACTTGTGTTCTGTACCAGGTAGAAGTTACCAGGAGAAATTAGTGCTTCCCCGATGCTCCCTTATCTGTCCCTCCACCCAGCCCGCAGCCATCCTTCCTCTCGCAAATGGACCCTGGAATCTTCTGGAGGCAATACAGGCATATGCAGAGAGCACCAACCTGGGGTGTCAGTGTCACCAAGTTTCTGTTACCTGACTACGCCTTTCAGGCCTCTTCCCCCGTAACATGGATTTGCTATGTGATACATGAACTGCTTTCATTCCAGCCGACAATTGGCCTGAGTCTGTGACAGTAAGGCAAGCGTTATCATTCAGTCATTTGCTGGGTAAACTGCTGCCCTTGGGCCTCTCAGGTGAGGTCTGGCTCAGGAGAACCCTTCCTGGTCAGCCTGTTGGGTGTCGGGGTGCAGAGCCCCAGGGAGCAGGGTGGGCACTGCCCGGCTGGGCCGTGGAGGGCAGAGGGATGCGGGCCAGGTCTCCGGTCCCACAGAATCGACCGTGGGAACTGCACGCGGGAGGGAGGGCGCCATCGTGGAGGGAAATAAAGGAGACACTGTGAGGCCTAACGAGGAATAAATAAGAACGGCTTGGCTGTGATGCGCCGCTCGGGCCCACGGGGTCCCCTGCTCCCCCGCCGGGACTTGGCAGTTGATCCTGCTTGAATGAAGCTGCTTAGCGTCTGTGTTTTGAATGATGACTGAAGTGATGTCTTAGAAAACACTAAAATAGAACAATCTTAGGGAAAAAACTTCTTTCTCCACCGACAACAATACCGTCATTATGTTACAAAGAATAAGTTCCTGTTTAGGTTGGGAGCCTCCTCCTGCCGCTGTGTTGACATAACCCTCCTCGCTAAGAACAAACGCATTCTCTAGAAATGTTACCCAGACCCAAGGTCATCCATCCTGGAGCAGGGAGGGCTGGTGCCAAGGACATCCCTGTAGGGGCTCCGTGTGTGTTGTGTGTGTGTGTGTGTGGAGGGCTGGTGGCTGGGCCTGGGGACAGGACAGACCCCCAGCAGCATCGTGTTTGTCTCCATCTGCCAGGAAGAAAGTGAAGAGCCAGGGGCGGGCGGGCACAGGGCCAGGGTAGGCGCTAAGGCCAGAGCAGCCGCCCCATCTCCCCTTCACCCCTCCTAAGGCTGCAGCGTCTCCTCCTCGGGTCTTCCCGGAGTCCCCAGCAGAGCAAGAGGCTCTTGGGCAGGGATCCCACAGCCCTCAGGCGTGTGCCCTTCTCAGAACCCCGTGAGCCTCTGCCACATATCAGGCACTGTTCTGCAAGGGACACGGCTGGCTCAGATGTGATGGGGTTACAGGATTGAAAAGTTCACCTCTCGGGGCTCAATCTAGGCTCAATGAGGAGAGGTCCTGCCTGCGTCTGTCAGCTTGGACAGGTGCCCTACGCCCAGTCCCCCGAGGTTCCTGGGATGCGATCTGGCACCTGGCACTCACATCCAGCCAAGAGGAGAGAGTCAGAAGGCTCCAGGAGAAGACGGATCGCTCAGTCTGGGTCCCGTGCTCCTCCCTGAGATGAGCCTGGGGGGGCGGGCTGGGGCCGGGGCCCTCTGAGTGGGGAGCCCTCCGTGCCAGGTGGACCTTGGGAAAGATGGGCTCTGTGCCCGAAGGAGTGGGATGCTGGTGGGCAAACCCGCGGGGCTACACGGTCGGCAGCTCAGCATCTTCACTGGAATTCACACCGCATGGGGCGCCCACATCGCACACTCTGCCAGACAGCACGTCTGAGTAGAAGCTGTGAAACTGCTTCATCCCGGGAGAAAAAAATCAGGAGGAACAGACTTTCCGAACTAGCTATTTGCCTTAAGTAAGGATTCCACCTACAACATTTCCTTGACGTGTTGCTATCACCACTTCCAATGAGGGCATAAACATCTCTCAACAGCCCTGGCCTGGGACTGACACTACGCACACCGACTGGCATGCACCTATGGAAGGAAGACAAAACCCAGAAACTTCTCCCTGCACCTAAATAGAATAGAGAGGGTAATAAACAAACACACCACGTCGATTAGCAAAAAGAATCCTTCCGATTTGGACTCCAGGATTAGAACCGCCTCCAGACGTCAAACAGCACGGTAATCTGCAGTTGTCACATTGACTGCATTTCCTGTGACACCCCGGTCGGTTCCCAACAGTTATACTTGCATTTATACAGAGTCACATATTTCAATAAATATAGCAGCCTTGCAAGAAAACCCCCAACCGCCCCCAGCATGCCAGGGAAGGTGCGTGTTTCCCAGGACAGATGACAGATGAGTTCATAGAGGACAGTGTCAGCCAGCCCTCCTGAGTAAAGGTGGACTCATAAAAACAGGAGCTTACAATGAAGTCATCATAGACTAACTCTGGGTCCTCTGGAAACGCCCTTCTTTTCAGATTGATGAAAAACAAGAAATGCCACCTTGCTTTTCTGGGTAGCAAAATCTTCATCACCATGGAGATCTAGCTCACGTCACCACTTGGGAAGAAAACTGTGTGCTCCTGTAATTCTTCTAATTACCGCTGGGCTCCAATGACACTAATTAACGGATAACCTCATAAAGCCTGTGTTTCTTTTTCCAAGATGTAACATTAGCCAGACCTCTCAGAATAATGTTAAGATTCTAGGATTTTAAACTTCCACCAGAACATGTATTATTTTCTTGGTAAGCAAGGAAGGTCTTTATATGTGACCATGAAATAGTGTTTTATTTATACAAGCTTTAGAGGGTGCAGTTTCTGGACAGCTGTAAAGAACATTTATTTATTTATGTTTAAGAAATGAGCCAACCCAGCTCTCTAACTTGCTAAAACAGAAATGTTCATTTCTTAGGAAACTAAAACAGTGAGTTCCACATCAAGCCCATAGATCCCAATGTAAAAGAAGAGAATAATATTATTATAAGACTGGGCTTTTCACATAGCTTCAGCCAAAACACTTAGGTGGCAAGATCAGCTTTCAGATTACACTCTACTGAAGCAGATACTAAGGGTTTTAGGCAGATCCAACACTCCTTGGCGAGGTGTGCGAATAGGGAGATTGGAATTGCAGCCCCTCTTGTCCCAGGTTTCCCAGGGCCGCTGCATTCTTTCACTTTAAAAGATCTATTTAGTTTTTATTAAAAGGTAACTAACTAAATACACGAAATGAGTCCAGCAGTTAAAGCAGTTTAGGAAGGTTTCTTAGCATTTTGTGAGAACATTTTGGACAGGGAAGTGAAGATGACAATTTCTCGTGAAATTTTGCTAAGGCTGGTGCAGGTTCCTGTCACCACTGGGTTTCCATCTAGTCCCTCAAAACAGAAAGCCGAGCGCGTCCCGCCCCCTCACCAAGGGTCCCTCTTTGAACTTCTATTAGCCAGAAGTGACAAGTCAACGACAAACAACAACAAGCTGTGGCGATGTCCCCGAAGAGGACAGAGAACATCTGCAAAGGAGGCTTTACTGGCAAATCAGCAACTGCTGCCTGTGACAGTCAGATTCTCAGTTTTAACTAAGTTTCTAGGTAAATGGCCCGTGGTCTGATTCCGAAACCCTGAAACGGCCGCACCCGCAGGCCAGAGCCGGGAGCAGAGGTGCGGGAAGGGGGGCCGCGCGGCCGCTGTTTCCTTCTGAGCCGAGAGCTCCCGTGGGGCCGGGGTGGGTGGGGGGAAGCGCCCGCCCCTCCAGAGCCCGCGACGCCTCCGAAGCCGCCCCTTCCCCTGAGGGAGGCGCCGCCCGCGGCCCCGTCCCGAGCCGGACCCGGGGTGGCCGGGACCCCCGCCCTACTCACCCAGGAGCAGCCAGAGGCCGCGCCGCGGGAGGCCGCGCAGGCCCCGGGCCATGTCCGCAGCCGAGTCCGCCCGTCGCGCGCCCCGCCGAGGAGTGAGCCCGCCGGGCGGCGCGCCGAGGGCGGGGGCGGGAGCGGAGCGGGCGGGAGGCGGCGGCAGTGCGGCCCGCCGGGGATGGCGGGGGGGCGCCGGGACCCAAAGGGAAGGCCGACAGCGGGGGAGCCGGGCTGGCCAGCACCTGCCAGCGGGGCGCCGGGGCAGAGGCTGAACCTGCGAGGCGGCCCGGCCCTCGGCGAGTAGCCCTGAGCGCGCGGAGCGAGCGCGGGGCCGGGACCCTTCCCGGGCGAGCGCACACTCGGGCTCCGGGGAACGCTCCTGAAGTGTTTGACAAACAGACGCTTGTTTAACTAGGGCGGCTCTTCTAGACAGGGCATCTCCATGTCAACCCGGGCACCATCCCTCCTCCTCTCCCTGGGTTACAACCGCCCACTCCTACCTCGGGGGTGTGCTCTGCAAAAGGCCAAGGTGCAGGCACTGGGGATCCTGAGAGGACAAAACCAGTCCCGGGGCCTGAGGAGACTCAGAGTAACCAAAATCGGACCCATAGGTCCAATGAGGAACTGGAAAGACAAGATGAGGAACAGGGTGCGGGCGCAGGGGAGGAGGTGCACGAAGGTCCTGGGGCTGGAGGGAAGAGGGCTGTTTGGGGGGACAGAAAGGTGGCCCTGGTGGACTTGCTGCCGAGAATGGGTGGTGAGAGGCAGAGGAGGCTGGGAAGGCCTCATTCTGACTCTGAACTTGTGTAGAAAGAGAAAGGGCACATGAGAGCCCCGGGAAGCCTGAGGGAGCGCAGATTTCCCCAGCTTGCTTGCTCACACCTGAACTGGGAGGCATCAGCCCAGCATAGCTGAGCTGACCTGGGCTCTCTAAGCTCTTCTGGTGGCTGGAATTCACCTTGCAGTGGTTCCTTCTTGTAACAAACTCTTCCAAGAACTCTGAGCAATTGAGTAAACTTATGCTCACGCTAAGGAATCAGCCACTGCCCTAGGGAGGAGGAAGAATCACTAGCCGGAGAGCAACTCACATCTTTGTGGCTGAAGCCTCATACACGTAGCAGAGTGCCTCACGCAGGATTCTGCGGTCAGTCCATGTGGGCTGACTCAACGCTTCCCTCTGCTGAATGAAAGGGAACAGGGCCACCTGCTGTCGGCTCAGAGAACAGGCAGCAGCTGACAGCCAGGTGGTTGGGAGGGCACTCAGGGCCAGCATGCCTACAACCTGGGGGTCCCAAGTGTCCTGATAGGGGTCTGTGTCAGATGGTGGCGGAGGCCACGTGCGCTCTTGAGTTGAGTAGCCCCTCTTCCCAGACCTTAGGAAGATACACCCCAGCGGGTGGCCTGGCCTCTCTATTCATTTAAGAAACTTCTGAGCCCCAACTGTGTGCAAGACTGTGCTGCATAAACAAGGCAGGTCCTGCACTTCAGATGGTGGATCTAGTGAGGAACGTCCAGATCTAAGTAACATGAATGCTGTGACACAGGAACCACACGTATGGGGCCTGGTGCGCCTGGCTCAGCTGCAGTGTAAGAAGCCTTGAGGGCTGGGTAGAGGAGTGTGTGAGGGGCTGCAGGCCAGAGTAAAGAGCCAGTGACCGGGGACCAGGCCAAGTGGGAAAGGCACTGTTACGGGAGATGAGTGGGGCCCGGCCCAAGCCTGTGAACCCTATACTGGGGACAGCCAGTCGCTGGTTAGGGAGAAGAGCGGGCGTCTCTGCTGCTCTCAGACTCGCCCTCCGCTCACCCTTTTGAGTCACCCTTTCCACCCTTGGCCTGCGGGCCTCCTTGCATCATCTTCTGGTCAGCTCCTTCTTCATTACCCCAGGTACCTTCATTAACCTGGGACCCCACTGGGGTCAGCAGGAACCATTCTTTGCAACATGTTCTTTGAGGCTCAACTGCAACAGGAGGCATGGGCTGAGCAGAGGAAGCCCTCTGCCTTTTCTCCTCCATTTTCTCACACTCACCACCCTAACAGACACATGCGCCTAGCAAGACAAAGTGTTATTTCTCAAGTTCATGTGCTTAGGCAGTTCACAGTTCTCTTGGGAATGCCAAAGCCAAGAGGTATGCACACCATGGCACTTTCTCCCCTAATGGTTTTCTTTTCTGCACCTTGGGTCTGGGTAAGAGATGCCCCAGTAATTACGATGGGTTTTCCCTTCTGCAGAGGTAGGAAAGTGGGACAAACTCTTCAACACTTGTTCCTGTAGCTGTGACACATATCTAAGGGTTGACAGTTTTGCCCTGGCTAGATTTTGTCTGATGTATCTGTATTTCTAGCTGGTAGCATGGAAAATCATTCCTCTCCCTGGGCACCTCCATCTACATGGATGTTAGGTTAAACAATGGAAGAGTTGAGAAAATGGCCAAGTGCTTTACTGTATGCACAGTAGGGTTAAGGACACAATCTAGATAGTTCAAAAAGACCTGGTCAACTTTACTAAAAATTCAAAATTAAAAGAAGGCTTCTGTTTCCAGCCATGATGAAATAAGAGGGGCTGGATTTACCCTCCCCACTTCAACTAAAAAACTGGACCAAACAGATCGTCACACTGGACCACAGGAGAGGGATCCCTAAGAGATGGAAAACAGCTCTATTACAAATACATAACACAACCACACTGAAGGGGATCAGGAATAAAAGACAGAACCTAAGTAAGTTTAGAGAATGATATTCTGACTGCACACTCTAAGGATACAGACAAAAAGAACTTTACACAAATGCTGTGCTCCAGGTAGTAAAGGCTTCTCCCAGGGTCTGGTTTAGCAATGCTGTCATGATTTGGTGTGTGTGCTAGGTCTGAATAAACAACTACAGCTGTGTCTGGGTGCACAGATTGACAGAAATGCATACATTTCCTAGTTCTCTCTGCTGAGAGGGCCTACGACCAACTCCAACAGCAGGAGCACATCTACTGACCAGATCTTGGTTTCTAAACATCATTCTCAAAGAAAAGGAAACACAGCTTGTTGGAGAAGTGGCTGATTCCAGGGCTGGGGCAGGGAACATATAAGATGAGCCTAAAATATTCTGTGGTGCCAGAAAATAAGCAAGTACTTGGAAAAGGATGGTGATTTTCAAAGACAAAGAACCCAACCCAAAGAAGCTCCTAATGCCTACAGCTGGAATCATCTGAGCGACAAAATAAGCAATGATAGTGTTATAACTCACAGAACAAAATGAACATCACTGAGTCCATATTGAAATAAATAACTGAATAAATACATGGGGGAGAAAGGACAGGTTTTCCTTATGGAACAATTCTAAGTAATAAATGTAGAAGGAAAGAAAGACATACAAAATCATCATTAGACAAACACCACAAGAATAACTGTTTCAGGCAAGATTGGCTGATGGATGCTAAACCAGTGAGCAAAAGTTTTAGGAGAAACATACTTACATACCATCAAAGCTCTCTCTCAATTACGAAGGAGAAATAGTAATACAAATAAAATACAGTGGAGGAGCCCAACAGAGGCCGCCATAACCAAGTGATGAAGGATAGTATCACCTGCAGGAGATGGATCATGTACCCCAGATATGAAGTACTGAAGACCTCTTCTGTGGTCTTCTTTATCAAAAAATGCATAACCTCAATCTCATCAGGAGAAAACAGCTGATAAATCAAAACTGACAGGCATTTTATAAAAATAGCTGATCAAATACTCATCAGAAGTGTCAAGGTCATGGAAGACAGGAAAATAACTTAGGAACTGTCCCAGACTGGAGGGGATGGAGAAAACACAGTAACTAAATACAATGTGGGACACTGGAGTGGGTCCTGAAGCAGAAAAAGAACATTAGGGGTTAAAACTGGTGAAATCTTAATAAGATCTGTGGTGAGTAGTATTGCACCAATGTTAATTTCCCAGTTTTGATCATTTTACTGTGGTTATGTAAACTGTTAACATTACAGGAAGCCCAACCAAGGGCATACATGAACTCTCTGTACTATTTTTGCAACTTTTCTGTAAATCTAAAATTGTTGCTAAGTAAAAAGTTAAGAGCGTATAACAAACACTTAATTTGAACACTGCTTGTGTGCCTATTTCCCAGAAGTTCAGTGAACACTGTAACCATCCCTACTTAGCTGTGTGTGTGTGTGTGTGTGTGTGTGTGTGTGTGTGTGTGTGTGTGTGTGTGTGTGTGTGTGTGTGTGTTTGGCGGAGGAGGGAATCAGGGAGGGAGAGGTAGGAAGAGAGAAAAAAAAGAAAGAGAAAAAGAAGAAAAGGCTCTTGATCCAGTTATATCTGAATTAATTTCTGGAAGTGTCACTTATGTGAGTTAAGTTTACTTTTTTTGTGCTTTGGCTAGTTTGATTTGTGTTTCTATCATTTGTAATCAAGTACCCCCTAACATGGCAACTTACGGCCTGCTTCATTCTAAGAAATTTTCAGGCAGGTTATAGACGTTCATAGAAGAGAAAAAAAAGATAATCAAGAAAGGAGAATGAAAGCAAAACAGCAAGATACTACAACAAAGTCAGGGTAAAGTTACAACACAGAAAGATGCATCGCTGCACACTGCTTGATGACCGCGCTACCGGAAGCAGCAACCCTTGACACGCTCTTATATTGTAACAAGTACTGTGGCAAACGCTTTACTTTACTCCATGCCTAGGAGGGCAGATAATTCTTGTATCTCCATTTTACACACCAGACAACTGAGGCACAGGGAAATTATATAACTTGTCCAAGGCTAAACACAGCAGACAAACTTGGGGCAGGAATCTGAATCAAGAAAATCTGGCTTCAGAACCTGCCTTCTTAAACAGTAAACTGTTAGAAATGATGCGCAAGTCTGACTCTCAGCTTCCTCGCAGGAACACCGAAGTTGTTTATAACGATGTCCATAATATACATAACAATGACATTCTCTGATCTGTCAGGGGACTATCGCTATCAACCCTAAGTATCACGATGTTATTAAGATAAAAGTTCTATATAAATACGAAGAGGTGGTGGTTTATTTAATACTCATAGCTCACACCTACCTTATCCCCAAGAATCCAAATTCAGGCAAAGATACACTGAACCTATAAGCAGTCTTATACTGTTCCTAGCAGTTCTCTAGAGGTAACAATTATAGCTTCATTAGTTTTCTATTGCTGATGTAACAGATCACCACTAGCTTGGCGGCTTAAACAATACAGATTTATTATCTCATACTTCTGTAAGTCAGAAGTCAGAGACAGGTTTCACCAGGCTAAAATCAACATGTCGGCAGGGCTGCACTGCTGCTGGTAGCTCTAGGGGACAATGTTCCCTTGCCTTTTCCAGCTGCTAGAGTCCACTTGCAATCCTTGGCTCCTAGCCACCTTCCTCCATCTTCAAAGCCAGTAACAGTGGGTGAAGCCCTTCTCGAAATGCCATTTCTCCGGTTCTCTCTTCTGCCCACCCAGATAATCCAGGATCATCTTCCCATCTCAAGGTCAGTTGATTAGCAACCTTACTTGCTTCTGTACCCTTAACTCCCTTTTGCCATGTGACGCATTCACAGGTGTGGGCATGAAGACTGGTCAGCTTGGAGGGCCACTGCTTTGCTGACCACAGGAGCTAACACTTATTAAACATTTTACTATATGCCAGATAGATACTTTGCAATAAGTAACAATGATCAATAATGAAAAAAAGTTAAGTCAATATATGCAGAACTCTGGCTGAAGAACTATTTTTTAAAAAAGAAACTACCTGTAATATTGAGCTTCTCAGTTACACATATTTATCTCTTTGGACTAGAATTAACATTGGCATTAGGCAGAGCCAACTGGGAATTTTTAGTCCCACTTTTTTGGTGATAGTCTCAGGGTACTCTACAACATTCCAGGTCTCTGGTTATCTGCAAACACAATTACCTGTATATCCTATTTGGTACAGCTAAAGTGCTCTTTGGTGTCCTAGTAATACAGTATGATAGAAAAATGCTTCTGAGCAATAATTAAGTCTGCTAAAATTATCTGAAACTTTGCTGGTTGAAGATATTTGGAAACCTGGATAATTTGACCAGTCTTTTAAATTCTCTAACGATTTATTATAATTAACCAATGTCAAATTAGAGATCTTAGAGAATAAGATAAATATTGCTTTTTCACTTGCGGTTCCAAAGATTCATGAATTTCTCCAGTTTCTACATTTTACTTGGGAAGCTTAATAACAGTGATCCATTTACATGGTCATGGCTAAAAGCCCTTTGATCTAAAAGTTGCCTGATCTTTACATACCTTTAGGTTTTGAAGAGGACACCTTTATTTCAAAAAACCTCAAAGTTATAATTTCAAATGATCCTTTCTATATTTTCAATTACTAAATTGAATTCAGTAATTTGGTCTCCATGTATTCTAAAAGAGAATTCCATTGAATTAAAATCCTTTTAGAAACAAACGACTAGAGGTATACTTCTCATGGCTGCTAGTATGTTAAAAATAATGTCTAATCCATGTTTCAACTTTATTAAAAAAGGTTACTCTGAATGTAGCCTTTTAATATAAATAAGCGTATGATTGAACAGATAGGAAGCAACCTCCATAAGTCTAGGATTCTACTAACTTCATGTATGGCCAAAACTAGAGAATCATCTACTAACTTGATGATTTTCAAGTTTCATTTAATCGAGTCCTTTAAAAAAACTTTTTTAAATTAATTAATTTTTGGCTGCCCTGAGTCTTTGTTGCTGCACACGGGCTTTCCCTAGTTGTGGTGAGCGGGGGCTACTCTTCGTTGTGGTGCCCGGGCTTCTCATTGCGGTGGCTTCTCTTGTTGCGGAGCACAGGCTCTAGGCGCGTGTGCTCAGTAGTTGTGGTGCATGGACTTAGTTGCTCCACGGCATGTGGGATCTTCCAGGACCAGGGCTTGAACCCATGTTCCCTGCATTGGCAGGTGGATTCTTAACCACTGTGCCACCAGGGAAGTCCCCCCTCAATTTTTTTTTAACATCCTGGAACCCAATTTCTGGTAGACGTTTGGACTGGGTCTGGTAATAACCGGAGACAAATTAATATACGAAATAAGCCTAAAAAGTCCACGAAAGAGGAAAAATTTGAAATGCAATAGTTTGATCTATAGCCTTACTGTCCATTCGTATTCCATATAAACACTGGTAGGTAATTTACACTTAGAAAATGCCACCAAACCTGCAGAAAGTATTAAATTTTACTATAGATTCTACCTTTATTAAATATAAGTACACCAAATATAAATGTTAAATGGGTAACTTTTAATCAAGCAATACCAACTAAATATTGAATGCTCTAAACATTGTAAACATCTGAAGAAGAAAATGCACATTTGTTCATCTTACTACTAGTAAAACTGCAACTTTAAACAGTATGTTACTTTTAAAAGTAAGCAATTAAAGAAATTTGTTAACAGATAAAGCATAAAATTAGGTCTTGAAAAGTGTTCCAATTTACACTCTAACCTAATATAACAGAACTTATTACAAAATGAACATAACATGGTGACCATTTAAATTTAAGTACTTTACCAAAGTTCACTCTTCCTAGTGAAAGCAGGGAAAATACATCTAAATGTTTAATACTAAAGTCATAAAAATGCATTAAATGTATCACAACAATAATTTAATCATTTTGGAAACTTAAAAATATACATATTCCAAAATGTACACCTGTAGACTCAGTGTATTTGCTATCCTATGGTCCAATATAAGAGTCTTAAGACAACTGAAAAGTGGAACTAAGAACTTCAGGTAAATTATATTTTTCATGTATGAAATAATAATAAACCTTTTCTTGGTCAATATTTAAAAAACTGATTTAACACAGAGTTTTAAAAATGACACCATTTCTGTTTCTGATCCAAAACATACTGCTTTAAGTCTCTAAGTAACAAGTTTGAAATACAAAGTTTATAAACATTAAAAATGATCTTTTAATTATATATAGAGAGATCTTTATATTGTAGAAACAACAGTTGCTGGATTTTAAGAGAGGGCTATATAAGTAGAATATTATAAACAGCTAAACCCATTTACCAAGCCTATTTAATTGCATAATTTTGCTGTTACCACAATTTTTCCCTAAGTGCTGTAGAACATTCTCTGCAGGAGGGAACTCATGCTTTCCAAAGAAATTCTATAGGTGAAGAAAAGAAGGAAGAAATCAACAATAAAATGTGATATGCTAAATCTAAAATTCCAGAGAAGTATATAGTTATCAGTACATTCTACTACTAAACCAACCATTGTAATTAAACCGATTTATATATAAACAAACATCATATATACTTATTTACCATTAAGTTCTACCCCTTGACTAAGCGTAACACTAAACTCAGTAAATACTCAGAAGTGGAACTGTTGGATCATGTGATAATTGTAGTTTAATATTTTGAGGAAGTGTCATACCATTTTCCACAGTGGCTGCACTATCTTACATTCCCATCAGCAATGCACAAAGTTCCCAATTTCTCCACATCCTCACCAACATTTATTATTTTCTGGTTTTTTGCGGGGATACCAGCCATCCTAATGGGTATGAAGTGGGTATCCCATTGGGGTTTTTTTTTTTTTTTAATAAATTTATTTTTGGCTGTGTTGGGTCTTCGTTGTCACGTGTGGGCTTTCTCTAGTTGCGGCGAGCAGGGGCTACTCTTCGTTGCGGTGCGCGGGTTTCTCATTGCAGTGGCTTCTCTTGTTGCGAGGCACGCAGGCTTCAGTAGTTGTGGCATGTGGGCTCAGTAGTTGTGGCTCGCAGGCTCTAGAGCGCAGACTGAGTAGTTGTGGCGTACAGGCCTAGTTCCTCCACAGCATGTGGGATCTTCCCGGACCTGGGCTCGAACCCATGTCCCCTGCATTGGCAGGCGGATTTTCAACCACTGCGCCACCAGGGAAGTCCCCCCCATTGTGGTTCTGATTGCATTTCCTTAGTGACTAGTGATAATGCGCCTCTTTTCATGTGCTTATTGGCCATTTGCATATCTTCTTTGGAGAAATGTCTATTCAAATCCTTTGTCCATTTTTAAATTGGGCTTTCGTTGTTGAGTTGTAGGTATTCTTTATATATCTGTACAGATAAGATATATAGATAGGTAGATACAGATACGTGATAGATATATAGCTATATTCTTAATATCCTTATCAGATAATATGGTTTACAAATATTTCCTCTTATTCTGTGGGTTGCCTTTTCACTGCTGATAATGTCCTTTAATGCACAAAAGTTTTAAATTTTGATGAAGTTTAATTTATCTATCTTTTCTTTTGTTGTCTGTTTTTGGTGTCATATCCAAGAAATCAATGCCAAATCCAATGTTGTGAAGTTTTTCCTGTGTTTTCTTCTAAGAGTTTTACAGTTTTAGGTCTTACGTTTAGGTAATTTGATCCATTTTGAGTTAGTTTTTGTATACAGTGTAAGGCAGGAGTCCCCAACCTTTCTGGCACCAGGGATTGGTTTCATGGAAGACAGTTTTCCCACGGGGGTGGGGTGGGGGAGGGAGTGGGATGGTTTAGGCGGTAATGTGAGTGATGGTTTAGGGAGTAATGCAAGCAATGGGGAGCAGCAGACGAAGTTCTGCTAAGCTAGCAAGAGGCTCACCTCCTGCTGTGCGGCCTGGCTCCTAACAGGCCATGGACCGATACTGGTCCCCGGGGGTTGGGGAACCCTGGTGTAAGATAAGGGTCCAACTCTACCCCAGAGATTACAACTATATTTATCATAGTCTGATATCAACTGGTATGTGTAGAAAAGAATTAACATAGCAGGCCTGAGATGACAGTCATCCGTAGAAAGCCCTGCTTGCAAGGCTGGCCCTGGAGTCTAGGAACTTAGTTCCCACCAATCCTAGTAGTGACAAGAGTGGCTCACTGTGCCAGAACTGTAGAAACAATGTAGTTTGTGCTGAACAGCTGCTTTCCTTCTGAGAGTCTGCAACCTTTGGTACATGCTAGATGTTGGGTACCTATGTGCCCAGCCTCCAACAAAAATATTAGACACTGAATCTCTAATGAGGGTAGACAACATTTCTTATGAGTTGTCATAACTCATTACTTGAGGAAACAAGCAGGTCTTATGTGACTCTACTCGGGGGAGGACTCTTCGAAGCTTGTGCCTGATTTCCTCCAGACATCACCCTATGTGCCTCTTCCCTTTGCTGGTTTTGCTCTGTATCCTTTCATTGCCATAAGTCATAGCCATGAGTACAACTATATACTGAGTCATGTGAGTTCTCCTAATGAATCACTAAGCCTAGGGGGTGGTCAATTTATATGCTACTATTGTCATACATGTTAATTATATTAGACCCTATAAAATACCATTATTCTTGTTTTATACAGTATTAGTTGATATAAACATTTTGATCTTCAGTACATCTGCATCTCTGACCTTTCATCTAAAATCACTTTCCTTCTTCCTAGAAAACACTGTTCAGTATTTTCTTTAATACAATGGGTCTTCTAAGTAACAAATTATCTTAGTTTTTAATTGGGTAAAAATGTATTTATTTCATTTATTCTTGAAGGCTCTTTTCCTGAGTATAGAATCCTAGTTGGTAGAATTATTTGGTGGCTTCTGTTGAGAATCAGATGTCAGTTTAATTGTTGCACTCTTAACGTAATTTTTTTTCCCTCTAGCTGCTTTATAGATTTTCTTTTTGCTTTGAGTTTTCAAGAAGTTTTTGTGTGTGTGTGTGTGTGCGCATGTATTGCCTTTTATTTCTCTTGTGTATCCCTTATTCATAAAGCTTTGGGGCTCAATACATGGTTTTGATTGACTTTCAGCAGCTTTGCATGGTGGTCACAAGGACCATATTCAGGCAGTTTTTCTGATGCACTGAAGTCTTACTTTCCCTGCTTGGGATTTGAAAGGGCTTTACTACATTTCTGGCTTAATTTTTTTCATCATTAAAAATTTTTTTTCAAATATTGTATCTGACCGATTTTCTCCCTCTTCTTTTTTTGGTTAAAACTCCAGTCGCACAAATAATTAGGCTTTCTTGGTACGTCTTTATGTTTCTTGCATTCTCTTTTGTGTTTTCCATCCTTTTACCTCTGTGTGTCATTCCATAATTTTTCTGACCTTTCTAATTCTCTAATTTGTCTAATATGCTGTAGAACCTATTAACTGAGTTATTCATTTAAGTAATTCTATTTTTTATTAATGGAATTTCCATTTTAAAAATATTTCCAGTTCTATACTAGAATTCTCAAGCCTGTCTTTTGCCTCCTTGAGCATAACACATCTGAATTAATTAGCTTTTGCTGTGTAACAAATCACCTTCAAAACTTAGTAGCTTGAAACAATGACCACCTACTATTTAGCCTCTAGTTCTGCCAGTTAGCAATGGGCTGGACTCATTTTGGTGATTTGTCTTATCTTGGTTGGGCTCACTCATGCATCTGTGGGCAGCTGCCAGGTTGGGTATGTTATCTGCTGATCTATGCTAGATTCTGTCCCATATTTAAGGGCAGCTGGCTGTAGGCTGGAATGTCTTAGCTATCCTCCATGTACAGGTGGTCCTCCATATCTGTGAGTTCTGCATCTGCAGATTCAACCAACCTTGGATTGAAAATATTTGAAAAAAAAAAATTCCAAAAGGCAAAACTTGAATTTGCTGTGTTCTGGCAACTGTTTACAGCATTTATATTGTATTTACAACTATTCACATAGTATTTACAATTGTCTTAGGTATTACAAATAACCTAGAGATGATCTGAAGTATACGGGAGGATGTGTGTGGGTTGTATGCAAGTACTAAGCCATACTACGTAAGATATTTGGGCAACCTCGAATTTTGGTACCCGCGGTGGGTGGGTGTGGGGGGAGGTCCTGAAACCAATCCCCCACGGATGCTGAGGGGTGACTGTAGCCTCTTATCCTCTAGCAGGCACCCTGGGTGTCTCCATGTGGCTGCAGCAAATTTCCGAGAGAGCAGAATGATCAAGGGCTCTTGAGGACCAGGCTTGGGAATGGCATAACTTGTCAAAGCAAGTGTAAAGGTCAGCCCAGATTCAGGGGGTGGGAAAACAGACTCCACTTCTTGATCAGAGGAGCTTCCAAGTCACACTGCAAAGGGGCATGGTTATAGGGAAAGGAATAATTGTGGCTGTTTTTGCAAACAATCTATCACATACAAGTATGGTTTTTAAAAGTGTGTCTGGGGGATTCCCTGGTGGCACAGTTTAAGAATCCACCTGCCAATGCAGGGGACACGAGTTCGAGCCCTGGTCCGGGATCCCACGTGCTATGGAGCAACTAAGCCCGTGTGCTACAGCTACTGAAGCCCGTGCGCCTAGAGCCCGTGCGCCACAATGAGAAGCCACCGCAATGAGAAGCCTGCGCACCGCGACAAAAGAAAGCCCACGCGCAGCAACGAAGACCCAACATGGCCAAAACTAAGTAAATAAAATAATTAAATTTATTAAAAATAAAAGTTTGATAACTCAATTAGCTGGAGTCCCTGTGGGTAATTTCTATTACCTGGTGTTCATGCTAGTTTTCATTCATGTGGTCTCATTTCATTTATGATTAGTTATTTTTGATTGTATACTCTTATTTACAAAATTATTAGTATATGCAAAAATTTTGGTAGAAACAATTTGAGGCCTAAAATGATACTACCTTCTTCCAGAGGATTCTTACCTTCATTTCTTCTAGGTGCATGGCAGAGCTAGTAACCCCAGATCATCTCAATCTAACTTAGGTTCTGAAGCTGAGTTACAGTCCCTCAGAGGAACTATCTACTTCTGGTTCAAAGTTACTCCTGGAGTAGAGTAACCCACTGGTGTCCCAACTCTACTGCTGAGGCCCCACCCCCCTGGCTTCAGTGCTATCAGAAGGGTCCCTTTAAACTCCTAGCTGCCCCACATGCAAACAGTATTGGGGGAAAGTGGTCCCAAACAATGGGCATATTTCCCTGAGACTAATCTTCTCTTATACTGGCCAGATAATTTATCGTATCTTGACAGTTCTCCAGTACCTTCAAGCAGATGTCTATATATTTATTCAGCTTTTCTAACGGTTCTCCATGGAAAGTTGGCTTTACTCACCTGGACAGCTATAACTAGAAACAAATCCCCAACCACTATTTTATAAACAGGGATTCTATGTTTGTGTGTGGTAATTTAAAAATACATACACAAATTCTTTGATACACCTTTCTTCAAAAGCGTGGGCTGCACGTAGTGACTTGCATCTGATGGAATGTGGTAGAAACGACAGAGTGTGACTCCTGAAGTTAGGTCACAGAAAATACTTCAGCTTCCATCTTGCTCTCTCTCTCTCTCTGATGGCTCTTACTCTGAAGAAGCCAGGTGTCATGTTGTAAAGACACTCAAGCAGCCCTACGGCAAGGCCCATGTGGTGAGAAACAGAGGCCTCCCGCCAACAGCCATGGGAATGAGCCGTCTTACAAACAGGTCTTCCAGTCCCAATCAAGCCTCCTGATGACCACAGCCCAGGCCAACATCTTGACTGCAACATCACGAGAATTGCTAAACTAAAACCACCCAGCTATGCCATACCTGAATCCTGACCTGTGAACTCTGAGATGATAAATGTTGCTTAAGCCAAACAATTTTGGGGTAATTTAACATTACCCCAAATAGTTTTGCATTAATAGTTTACAAATACAGTATGCTTGTTTTTAGCTTCTATGTTACTTTATTATTTTCAATATAATATTTTTATTTGAAAAGAAAATGGAATCCATAGCTTAAAATGTTTACTATTTAAATATGAAAGGTATGACTGACTTACCTCTTATTGCTTCTTTTCTACCTAACGGGAAGCAGAGTTTTCCAAAACAGAGGAAGTCATTCTCACAATAGCATTAACAGACAGGCCACTGAGAGAGCCTTTATGATGCATTCTAACCTCCTGAAGAGCGTTTATAATGTGATCTCTGTGCCAAAGGAAGACACGCATGAGCATCTGCCCTCTCCAAAGCAGCACATTCTAGATATGGCTACGGTACTGAAAGGAGCGGTAGTTTACTCACAACTTATAAAACCACTTAAAGTGCAATTGTAGTCACTACCTGCCAACTTTCGGATGTAGTTCAGCCAGTCTCTCCACGATCTTGGTAAAGCTACGCAGGTTCGATGTATTTGGAGGTACAAATTGAATAGGTGCATCAGGTAGTAATTTAGTGGATCCAATCTGTTTACAATTCTTCTTGACACCCTAAATAAACATTTTTAAAGTTTTATTTAAGTCAGTAACGATTACATAGAAATAATCCAGCTTATTCTAAATTTAAAAATTACAAATAGTAAAATCAAAATTCCTAAGATATTTACGTTGATTTGGGATTAGTTTTTCTACCAAGTAATTTTACTTGAGATGTATTCAGGGCCATTTATTTAAAAAATGCCAAATACATGATGAAGTATAATATATGGGCTATGTCGAAATTAGCTTTTCTCAAACAGGATTCTCATCTGATCCACAGAACACAAAAAATGATGTTAACTATTTTCTCAATTTTCCCTAAGATAGGACATAACTATTCCATTCTAGGTGCGTAGGAGAGAGAGTCATTTGCTATATACAATGGATATCTTAGGCTTAGGACATGAAGGCTGAATTCTCTTACCCAACCTGACAGAGAAAGGCTGGTCTACATAGTAATTATATGTACATATTTATATCGTATATTCTATATCTTATTTACTAAATGTTCAATGTACACAAACTATATGCCCAGAACATGCTGGAGTGGGGGGGGGGGGTGGGGAAACTAGTGCTATAAAAAAGAACCTCCATCACTTATGTATCTTATAATTCAACTGAAGAGACAAAATTAAAATGATCAATTAATTACTATTAGCCATGCAAGTAGGATATAAATTATATGAAACCACTGTACATCCCATACAAGTTCAACAAAGGAGGAGCGGATACGTTCAAACCTAGATGAAACGTCAGGGTAAGATATACAAAATATTAGATCTGTCACATCAGAATAGTACATATTTTACTTATTTGCTTATTGCCTTATCTCCTTCATTAGATTTAAGCTCTGTAACAGCACAGATTTTTGTCTGTTTTGTTCACTGCCTCTTTCCCAGTGCCTACAATAGTGTACACAGTTGGTATACTGTTTATTGAATAAATAATTTTGGGATACAATAAGTTTAAATAGTAGTTGGAACCACAGAGAGGATGGGTTTCCCAAGAAAGAGCCAAACTGCTAGTAAATAACAGTAGCTACTATTTACGGAGTACATTCTCCATGACAGGCACTGTTCCAAAGCATTTTCTGAATTAAACTCATTTAAAGCTCACAACATTTGTGAGGCAGGAACACTTACCCCCATTTTATTTTTTATTCTTTTTAAATGACTATTTATTTTATTTATTTATGGCTGCATTGGGTCTTCGTTGCTGCATGTGGGCTTTCTCTAGTTGCGGCGAGCGGGGGCTACTCTTCGTTGCGGAGCATAGGCTTCTCATTGTGGTGGCTTCCCTTGTTGCAGAGCACGGGCTCTAGGAGCGCAGGCTTCAGTAGTTGTGGCACTCGGGCTCAGTAGTTGTGGTGCACGGGCTTCGTTGCTCCATGGCATGAGGGATCCTCCTGGATCAAGGCTCGAACCTGTGTCCCCTGCATTGGCAGGCAGGTTCTTAACCACTGTGCCACCAGGGAAGTGCCTATCCCCATTTTAAAATAAGGAAGCTCAGACACAGAGGGCAGTAACTCGCCCAGCCCATGAGTAGGTAGCAAAGCCAGGTTATGAATCTGTTGTTCTTAATCATCACTACCTCTTATTATAGACGATAAATATTTTCTAAATGAATGAACATAATGAAAAAATGTTGAGAATCTGAGAAGAAAGGTGACAATAAACTGCTAGAAAAGTAAGAGTATAGTTTAACAAAGACAGCAGTAAGAGCTGCCCTGTCCACACACTCTAAGACAACATACTCCTACCCTAGCCCACGGTGCCCTATTTATTTATGACACATAACCTTCCCTCTACCAACTCCATGACCTGCTTCCTCAGCTAACAAGACCAAGAGTGGTGTTACCTGAACTCATGAACACCAAAATCATGCGCTGGATCAGACTCCCTGTCTAAAGAATGTGGAATTGGAACAGAGCAAACGAGTTAGTCAAATGATGACAGGAGCTTGAACTGAAAAGTACTGTAGAGTTAGAGTTAAGCAAAATAAAGCCTAATGGAGGAAGAGAGAAGTCACGAGCTGACAGAGAAAGCCAGTGTGCAGAGAGAAACAGGAGGATGGAGCTTACAGGCATGCAGAGGCAAGAAACCAGGGGCACTACCTGAGAGAGGCAGGGAGGAGCCATAGCTCCCAAATTTCCAGCTCAAGCGCCCGTAGCCTGACTGCCTGTTTCCTTCCTTCCTATTGTGGACTGAGGTTATGCACCAAAAAACCCATCCTAAACACGAAGTGTCACTGAGATGAAAGGAAAAGAGATGAAAGGAAAAGAGTTGAAAGAAAGGAATGACCGGCACCAAATAGGCTAAGTGGTCAAAAAGAAGGTAGATAGGGCGAAAGACCAATAAAAATGTCATTAGTGACTATAGAAAGAGCACTGTAAGTAAAATTTTAGAGACTGGGGTCAGATTATTAGGATGAAGAAGAGAAACAATCAAAGAAACCCAGACATTGGGTATAAACTACCTGGTTGGGAAGTTTGGCAGGGAAAACACAGAACAAATAAGGACGGTAACTTCAAAAGAATGAAAAGTCAAGTGAAAATGTGGTTCGGATTAAGAAGAGTTGTGCATAACTGTGAGTGGAGAAAGGTCTGTGAGTACAGAAATGGCACTAATGGTACAGAAAAATAATGGGATAACTCCAGGAATTAGGAAAGGATAGGGTAAAGGACATAGGGAAAAGAGATCCCTTTATCTTATTGTTATGGAAAAAACCAAAATTCAGTTATTCAACAAATATTTATTCTTTCATCCATTTATTAAAAAGGAATTTTCTCTGATCTGTAGAGTCAAACTAATTCCAGTAAAAATCCAAGGACTTTTCTAATAGATAGTGACAAGCAGAATTATGACATTTATACAGAAAGGCAAAGAGACTAGAAGAGCCAAAATAAATTTTGAAAAAGAATGAAGTTGGACTTACTATTTCAAGACTTACTATAAAGCCATTATGATCAAGATAGTGTAGTACTGGTGGAAAGTTTAAGAGATAGAAGAGAACAGAGAGTCTAGAAATAGATCCACACAAATATGGTCAATTTTTTTGACAAAGGCACAAAGATAATTCAGTGGAGACAGGATAGGCTTTTCAACAATGATGCTGGAACAATTCCATACACAACACAAAAACAGAACCAAAAAACCAAAACCACCTCAATTCATATCCCACACATTATAAAATTAACTCAAAAGCTTTGTGACAATGGGTTATGCAAAGATTTCTTAGATACAACATTAAAAACACAAGTTAAGGGACTTCCCTGGTGGTGTGGTGGTTAAGAATCCGCCTGACAATGCAGGGGACATGGGTTTGATCCCTGGTCCAGGAAGATCCCACATGCTGCAGAACAACTAAGCCCGTGTGCCACAACTACTGAACATGTGCTCTAGAGCCCGCGAGCCACGACTACTGAGCCTGTGAGCCACAACTACTGAAGCCTGTGCACTGCAATTACCAAGCCCATGTGCTGCAGCTACTGAAGCCCATGCGCTCTAGGGTCCTCATGCCGCAACTACTGAGCCAGCATGCTGCAACTACTGCAGCCCGCGCACCTAGAGCCCGTGCTCCACAACGAGAAGCCACCGCAACGAGAAGCCCACGCACTGCAACAAAAAGTAGCCCCCACTCGCCACAACTAGAGAAAGCCCGTGTGCAGCAACGAAGACCCAACACAGCCAAAAAACCCACAAAAAAACAAACAAAAAACCCCCCACAAGTTAAAAAAAAAAACAGCGACAAACTGCAATTGGTTAAAAATTAAAACTCCTGCTCTGAGAATGACACTATTAAAAGAATGAAAAGACAAAGTACAGGCTGGGAAAACGTATTTGCAAAGTACATACGTATCTGATAAATGACTTATATTCAGAATATTAAAAAACTCACAGAACTCAGTAAGAAAATGCATAAAGCTAAGTGAAAGAAGCCAGACTAATAAGGCTATATAATATTCTACTCACAGGAGATTCTGGAAAAGGTAAAATTATAAGAACAGAAAACAGAGCAGAGCACAAGAGAATGTTTTGGGAAGATGGAACTGTTCTATACCTTGATTGTGATGATGGTTACATGCCTGTGGCATATGTCTAAACTCACAGACAGCAAAAAGAGCGAACTTTACTATATGTAAATTTTAAAAAATCTATGGAATGCCTATAGGATGCCAGGCATTTTGCTGCGCAGTGGAGAGACAAGAGTGAATAAGTCAACTTTATCACCTTCCATGTGGCGTTTAAAACCTCAATGTGGTAAAGATGAGAGCATGCATAATAAAATGACTATATTTTATGGTTTAAATAATTATGAGATGAGGTTAGCTGTGAAAAAAAGAATGATGAAAGTGTTAAGTAGCTACTTACAGAGTAACACTATCCAAGAATAAAGAGATACAAAGACTGAAAAGCATTGGCAGAGAGCCTAGTTACAGAGAAACGCTGTCTCTGCGGCTAGGCCTGTAAAGATCTGTGCTTCCTCCAGGGACAACTGGGGTTGTACAAGAGCAGGCTAGGGCGGATCCAATGTTAGGCACAATTCAGACTAATGTCCTTATTCCCACTTCAAGACTGCTGTCCTGGAGTTACCTGTCCTTCAAAGCTACTTATCGCAGTATAGTGTATATATGAAGACCATTTAAGGGCTTGATCAAGAAAACTAACCTTTTGGTCAAAAGCGAAAAACTCACTGTCTTGCTCAGATCCCAGCTGCTGCCTCGGCCTAGTTCTAGGCAATCTAGAAACAGAGGAGGCTGAGTTGACTTCTTTGCTGATGTTTTTCTCCAAATTACTGAAACTAACTTTATTTCCATTTTTGGACGAAAGTGGTGATGTATATTCTCCAGGAGTTTTGACAAGCCGCACATTTACTGATTTCCCATTTATTTCTGTACCATTCATTTCCTTCACAGCCAGCTTCGCATCATTGTTTTTTTTTAAAGCAAGAGATGCATATCTAAAATATAAAAGCAGAAAACCAAAAGGTTCTTTGTTAATGACTTTAAATGGCCTCAAACTTCATTGTGTAACTACTGGCTAGCATATACCTTTTATAAGAATAACTGCTCTTAAAAATAAGTTACTATACTTACCTTGGGATCAGGAAGAATATTAAGATAACTAAATACAAAAAATTAAAGATGGGAAATAAAAGGTAGTTAGTATTTCTTCTGAATTATCACCTGTTAATTTTATATTAAAATGTAATGTAGGGCTTCCCTGGTGGCGCAATGGTTGGGAGTCCGCCTGCCAATGCAGGGGACGCGGGTTCGTGGCCCGGTCTGGGAAGATCCCACGTGCCACGGAGTGGCTGGGCCCGTGAGCCATGGCCGCTGGGCCTGTGCGTCCGGAGCCTGTGCTCTGCAACTGGAGAGGCCACAACAGTGAGAGGCCCGCGTACCCAAAAAAAAAACAAAAGTGTAACATTTGCAAAGCTGATATATGACACAGTTGCACAGATTAGTGTTCTCGGGACAACTGGTTATCCATACCAAAAAATTAAAATTAATCCCTATACACAAACATAACCTCCGGATACAGAGAAGGCATAAAGGTGAAAGGCAAAATCTAAAAACATTTAGCAGAACACAGAAGAGAATGTCCTTATGGCCTTGTAGTGAAAAAATATGCAGTCCAAACAGAGTTGGAAAATCTAACCAGAATTTTAGCCATAAAATTGAGAGAGCTGGGCAAGAGCCATCCTTCTGGAAGTGCCAGCTCCAGACAGTGTCAATGGAAGGATATAGGCCAAGTCTGATGAGCAGTTGCCTCCAGAAGATGGGACTATGGATCAATTTTTATAACCTCCTTACACTTTTGTATTTAACTGTACTTCCTAAATTTCCACACAGAATGTATAATACTTCAAAGTAATAAAGAACCATAAAGTTTCTTTTTTTCCAAAGGATTCAACAAGACACTAAAAGAATCTTTCACATCAAGTAATACTCCTAGGAGTACAACACTACTTTAATATAACAAAATATATTAACAACATATTAATTAATAGGTCCAAGAAAAGCATATGATCTTAAGTGAATCCATTTAAGACAAAATTAAACACTTATTTTTAATAAATTTCAACCCAACTACAAATAGGATCCTTTTTTAATTTATAAAGATTTTCATATCTGAAATAAAGAGCTATCATTTTTTGTGATAAAATAGTAAAGGTATTTCCATTAAGCTATCACCATTCTTATTTGATACTTTTGAATGTTCTGATGTCACAAAACAGGAGGTTAACAACACACATACTGGAAATGACTATATGTAGATGATATAACCATCTACCGAAAAAATAAAAAAGGATCAACTAAGAAGTAATTAAAATAAAAAATAATAAAATTAAATATAATTTTCTGAGTACCTACTATATGGCAGCCTTTATTTCTACTGGTTTACTTATGTATCTCATAATAGTTCCACAGTAATGCTATGTAGGTACTATTATTATCCTCACTTTATAGATGAAGAGCCTCAGATACAGAAAGGTTAAGTAACTTGCCCAAATGTATTCATCACATTACTGACGAAGCTGAGACATGAACCCAAGACACTTGCTGTAGAGCCCATTCTCTTAACTAATGCACTCGACTGCCCCCATGAAATGGTATGAAACAAGATAACTGCAGAAAAATCAATAACTCTCCTATATCTCATTAGTAACAAGTTAAAAAGTATAATGAAAGAAAGATCTGATTGAGAACAGCACCAATTGATGACTGTAGCTATTTGTCAACGTGTATCCCTCTACTAGGCTGGGAAACCCCCGCGGGAATGGCGCCTGGCTTAATCACCACTGTGGTTCATGTTCAGTACAGAACAGACCTCTGTTAGAACCTAGGGCATACCCAGTAAATGCACATTCACTGAATCTGGGAAACATACCTGTAATTAGGAGAAGAATCATAAATTGAAATGTCAGAAATTTCATATTTCTGGAAATGAGACCTTAAATCAGCCTAAAAGAAGATAAATAAAAGTTTGTGAAAGGTAGAAAAACAATCAAAATATGAACAATTAATAGATTTGAAAGTGAAGCTCAAAAAATAAATCCTGGCATACCTCAGACACTGAAGGGCAGAGCCCACCAACATGTATCAAGTAACCTTTATCTCTTCGTAAGGGTTCAACATTCTTCATTTCTGCTTGAAGATAAACATACAACAGAAGATAATCATTATTTTATCAATATTTTTAAGAGAAAATGTGAAAATTGTTAAGTATTTCATTTTTTATTATCAAAAAGGTTATTATAAAGTTATTAGCAAGTATCAGCACTAGGCTGAAGATTAAGAGCTTGGAGTACAGTGTCAAGATTTCTGGGCTTTAATCATATGTTAAAAACAAAGAGGTTGGACTGATTGATACTTAGTCTCTTGTGACTCAAAGATGGATCAATAAATAGGTAGTCCTGGCTGTCTGATGGAAACTGAGAAGCTTTTTCTGTTCACTATGTACCCCATACCTGCGAAGTGCCTGATGAGGGTTTAGAGGAAAAGAACGCCTGAAGGAATACTGATGTTGGACTAGAGTAGGGAGAGAGAATGGTGGGCCTCTATCTACGAACTAAATCTTGGATTTAAGCTTTTAGCAGACAGTTTTCTGAAAGAGAAATGAACATTTTAAACTGATTTACTCTTAAAAAAAAATGACATCCAAATGGCCGATTTTCTCATTTTTCATATTTAAAAATATGGAATAAAATATTATTTTACAAACAGGAATAAAATATTAAAACAGTGCAATCCCCCAAAATAATACAGAAGAAGATAAGCACTATTTTATAAATGAGCTAGGTTAGGATTTCTTGGTAAATTGTTAAGAACCAACCTAGTGTAAACTTCGGATCCTCTTTGTCTTGTACTATTTGATTTTCTTGTATTCCTGAGAAGTCAGCTCCAGTCACGTTCTCTTTAGCATCAAACCAGTCTTCACTTATTTCTCGGTAATTTGTGGAGTCTGAGAAATTGAACACACTTAGCAAGGAACTATGTACAATGTTTAACCGTGAGAAGTTATCTGAGTGATCTGCTTCCCAGTTTTACTTTAATTAACACTGATTCCTAGCTTATTAAAAGCCTTACTTTTCTGATTTTTAATTATCCTTTATTGAAGAGATTTATCTTTACAGACAGAATAACAATGAACATCTTTAAAAACGGGTTAAGCCGTGCCGCAAGTCTTTATTTCACTAAATAAGGATCTTTCTCTTCTCACTGAGGACAAAACTAAAAAACAAAACAAAAAACCCATACAATTTACAGGGATACAAACTGGACAGAAAAAAGAATTTTCAAAATGGAAAACAAAAACCAGAAGAACAAAAGTCTGTATTATTATTTGGCATTATCAGATATATTAAGTAACCTTAAAGATATCAAGTGGATGTAACAAGAACATACTTAACATTCATAATCTGAATGATGCCATTCAATTAAAAATATTTACTTTAACTTAATAGATGGGCACGAGGGGTATTTTAAATCTTATTATCTGCTTTCTGGCAATGACACAAGACAAACATTTTTATACTGACCTTTATCATCAAGTTTTAGTTGACTAAGGTCTATATCTACGTCACCATTTTTTAAACCATCCTCTTTGGGTGATGTATCTTGTTTAGGATGACTACTGTCAGGTAAGAGAGACATCTGAGAATTAAAATAATAAAAACAACAATAATAAATAAGGAGGAACAGTTACTGCACTCTATGTGACAAGTATGCCTCACTGGCATTATTTACCCTCACAACAACAAAGACTACGAGACAAAGTCATTATCGACCCAGTTTATGGGTGAGCAAACTGAATCGAAGTAACCTGTTGCTTTATGTCTGTCACACAGTGAGAATTATGATTTGAAACTAGTCTATGTATAGTGACTGCATGCGCTACCACCACCATTATTTAGCAAAGTGTGGCATCCACACACTGGAAGTACCTGAGATGATTTTTGGAGCTGCACATGTAAGTATTTTTCACATTAACATCAACAGTTATATATTTAATGTGTGCTTATATGTACCTTTCATTTATGGGGAGTGATATTTCTTTCTCATACATAATAAGTTACTCTTCACAGATAAATTTTTTAAAAGAGGAGAATAAGTTAAAAAGTACAAATCAAATAACATTACAGGTAACACCTGGCTATGAAAAATTGTGAAGATGGTACATAAGTAGCTGAAATTTAGAAACACTACACTATACAATGCTGGCTTTCATGCATAACTTAATTTAGTAAGGTGGGTATTAAAATGTAATCCTAACAAAGTAGATATTGTTTTAGAGCCAAAATTAAGATTATAAAAATGTTATATCTGCATCTTTTACTTTTAAAAAGATTTATTATTCTGCCCAAATGAGCAGGTTACATCATTGCTACCTTTACAATGATGAAAAAAATAAAATAGTGAAAAAACAAAACCTCTCCAGAACATTATATATCATTAAATGGACAAGTTGTTTAAGCAAACTATGTAAGAAATTTGAAGATAAAAAAAATCTGGTTTTAGACCTGTTAATTCTTTGTGGATAACTGAGATTTTGTTTTTTTAAAGAGCAGAACAATGGAATAAATAATTTGCTAAAATAATTTATTTTTAATCATTTATCTTAATAGAAAGGAATATAAATCAATCAAGTATTTATCTCACTTTTGGCTTTGGGATGCATCTTATTCTTTAAGACTACCCAAATAATAATATAACCTCAAGGTTAAGACTAAAGTCAGAAAGTAGAAACAAACTTGAGGGGACCTCCCTGGTGGTGGCCCAGTGGTTAAGAGTCCGCCTGCCGATGCAGGGGACACGGGTTCGTGCCCCGGTCCAGGAAGATCCCACATGCCACGGAGCGGCTGGGCTCGTGATCCATGGCCGCTGAGCCTGCGCGTCCGGAGCCTGTGCTCCGCAGTGGGAGAGGCCACAACAGTGAGAGGCCCGTGTACCGCAAAAAAAAAAAAAAAAAAAAAAAAAAAGAATCCGCCTACCAATGCAGGGCACATGGGTTCAAGCCTGGTCCGGGAAGATCCCACATGCCGCGAAGCAACTAAGCCTGTGCACCACAACTACCGAGCCTGCGTTCTAGAGCCCATGAGCCACAACTACTGAAGCCCGTGCCTAGAGCCCGTGCTCCGCAACAAGAGAAGCCACCACAATGAGAAGCCCACGCACCGCAACGAGGAGTAGCCCCACTCGCCACAACCAGAGAAACCCTGCGCACAGCAATGAAAACCCAACGCAGCCATAGATAAAAATTAAAAAAAAAGAAACAACCTTCATTTTTCCTACTCCATTGATAATGGAATATAACTCATGTTTCTCTATCACTTCACTGTTTGCAGAGTGCTCTTACACAGATTGTTATCTGACAAACACTTCCTTGGGGGAACAAGAGAGATTAAGAAAATCTACGAAAGGCACTTAAAAATTATTTTCATCATTTCAGCAAAGGAGGAATGAAAACTTTGCCCTGTCTAACATAAATGGGGGAAAAAAATAAATGGGATATTATTATTTTAATTATTTATTTATTTTTGGCTGCATTGGGTCTTCGTTGCTGTGCGTGGGCTTTCTCTAGTTGTGGTGAGCGGGGGCTACTCTTTGTTGCAGTGTGTAGGCTCCTCATTGCGGTGGCTTCTCTTGTTGCAGAGCACAGGCTCTAGGCGTGCGAGCTTCAGTAGTTGTGGCTCGTGGGCTCTAGAGCGTGGGCTTGATACTTGTGGCGCATGGGCTTAGTTGCTCCCCGGCATGTGGGATCTTCCTGGACCAGGGCTAGAACCCGTGTCCCCTGCATTGGCAGGCGGATTCTTAACCACTGTGCCCCCAGGATATTATTTTATACTATCTCATGCGATGAAGGCATAACCATATTAGTTTTTACTACATTGCATTAACACGATGGGGGCCAAAAATTATGATTTGCCAGAGACACTCAAGGTTTATACCAATCGTCATGTTGAACTGTTAACATCACTACCTTTTTTCATCCTCAGAAGTCTCCTGATTTGATGATAAATTATGGGGTCATCTTACCCAACATATACTACTGACATCCGTTTGATCAGGACATTACGCTCCTTCTAATCAGTTATATCCCTCAAATGGTAGTACACAAAATAAGCCAGCTGAGTGAAAAGAAGGATGCGAGAGCTTCTAAAAATTATAGTTTACTTTGTGCAAGCCATAAGATTAAAGATTTACACTTGACGAACTACTCTAAAAAAATCTCACTTGAGAGAGTGTCTTTTTCAGGCTTGAAGAACCATCAACATCACGTGTACTTTGATTATCTAGTTCAGAATCTGCTCCTGAAAAGCTAAACAGATAAACATTTCATTAAAGCATTTATCAATGTTCTGAATAAGGACCAAAATAGAAAACAAAGTTAACTGAATTAGCAATGTTTAAGATCTAATGAATTCTAAATTAGATGAAAACATAACTTACATATGTGATTCTTCTTTCATTAGCTGGAAAGAAAGAGAAGGGAAGAAAAAGCTTTTAGCGTAAAATGTTTTCTGTCTAAATGAAGTAAAAATTTTATTCCTAAAACATAAATACATACCCTGGAAGCAAAAGCAGAGAAGGTAGATAATAATTTTGATTCTACCGACAGTGGAGGCAGCTCTTCCAGTGGTATACCCTTGTTTATCTTTTCTTTCAAATTCACATATCTAACTTTCAAGTCTTCTAAAACTGTCAGTAGAGCTGATCCTAATTCTTTCTTAGTAGAATTACTTGATAAATTCCTGTTCAAAAGTTACATTCACAAAACTAAATTACTTAGGCCAAGCCACCCATTTAAAACTAATGTCAAATTATACACTTAATTCTAACTCTACTAGATCCCTAAAATGTTTTCTTTTAAATGTTTAGTAAAAGAAAATGAATCACAGAAGACGTGTTTTTCCAGGGGCAAGATAAGCAATCCTTGGTATACATATAAGCCAGACAGAATGTGGTCGAATGTCACGAAAAACCCTCCAACTGACTTCATCCGAACTTGGACTTTATAAAGAAAACCTGAATCTGTCTTTTTACTGGATTCATCATTCCAACGTGCACTGTTGCCTCTCCAGGAAATTACAATGTACTACTTTTTAAAGTCTATTACCCCTAGGCCAGTTAACAAACCCAGTTATAATCCACCCCTCTTCTGCCCTTTAAAAATGAAAACTAAAGAAATTTTCTAGAATAAACTTAAAGTTAGTGATAAATTTCTAGGAAGATACAGATTTAAAATTAACAATCACCTATAACTATAAATAGAGAATAACCTTTAAAAATTGTGAATCACTATGATGTACATCTGAAACATATAATACTGTAAATCAACTGTACCTCAATAAAAAAGCAGATTAATAAACAAACAAACCCTAACAATCACCTATTTAGTCCTTCTCTATTTTCCATTACAAGTTTGTAAATATCACTGCAATGGTGATGACACATTTGATAGTGAACATTTAAAAGGTGCAACTCTGCTTTGATGGCTCTCTGCATTATTTGCTGACAGCACTTTGATGGCAAATTCTTCTCCATCTCTTTAGAAAGTTGAGGTTCCCTTTGAAATAAAAAAATTGGATTAGGTAAGATTCCAAATATTTTTCTGTGTTGATGACATACCTCCAGAAACAGATTTAAGATTTCTTACATTTCTCTGTCAAGTTTAAATCAATTTCTACTAAAGATGGAAAGGCTGCAGAAAACAAGGATGTCAAGAGTCAATGCTAAATATCTTCTTTTTAGGACTTCCCTGGTGGAACAGTGGTTAAGAATCCGCCTGCCAATGCAGGGCACATGGGTTCGAGCCCTGGTCCGGGAAGATCCCGCACGCCATGGAGCAACTAAGCCCGTGCACCACAGCTACTGAGCCTGTGCTCTAGAGCCCACGAGCCACAACTACTGAGCCCGCGTGCTGCAACTACTGAAGCCCGCGTGCCTAGAACCCGTGTTCTGACCACAATGAGAAGCCCGTGCACCACAATGAAGAGTAGCCCCTGCTCACCGCAACTAGAGAAAGCCCGTGGGCAGCAACGAAGACCCAACGCAGCCAAAAATAAATAAATAAATAAATTTATTAAAAAAATAAATATACTCTTTTTAGAATTCAAGAGAGTAAATAAGTCTCAAATTCATACTTCATTTTACCAAGAAAAGAATTCTAAAGTAAAGTACTAATTTATCCAGAATCAACAGATTTTTCAACCTAAATCAAGCACTGGCCAGCATTTTTAAAAGTTATAAACATTCTGGAGGGAAACTGTTTTTAAATGTTATCTTTTAAACAGAAAATATAATTTACATCTTTCTTAATAATAATAATGCTTATGTTATTATAAGCAAACATTTTGCTGTTATAACAAAAAGCTCCAAAATCACTACCTCTTTGAATGTTAATAGTTCTTCCCTTGCTAATACCGGCCACTTCTAACTATTCTCGATACATCTGCCTCTGGAAACCAGCTCTTCTATTTAATTTTATAGGACTGGATACCAGATCAAACTCATTAGAAGAATAAAGGATGAATGAAGGAAAAAGCAAATGATCTCAGAGCATGAAAACCAATTTGACTTCTCAGAGACTTCTCCCTTTCCTCTCCCCCACCACCTGGTTCTCCATGGATGCAAAGTAAATTATACAACGAATTAAAATATCCCAGTAAAAGTATCTGTTTACTTCTTCAAATATATGATGTTTTCCAAATGTGCTATTTTGTTTTGGACTACAGGGGATCAAATGAAAGAAAACGAAAGTAATAAATCAGTGTGGGTTTGGGTTGGATAAAGAAAGAAAAGATGCCATGAGTTTTTCTGAAGGAATTATTCAGACTGAAATCTCAGTAAGTGGAAAGCTTTAACATTCTACATTGTTCTAGTATTTATTTCTTTCAAGACAAACAGCCGAAGCAGACGATCTCTTCAAGTCACTCCTGGCTATTATACTATATGGTTAAGTACCTACACAAAAAGCAAATTACTATTTTGATCATATGTCTGACTTACCTTTCAGAATGTTTCTTTAAGTCTGTGAAATCAAATGTTTTCCTTAATTCCAGGGAATCCTGAAAACATGATTTAAGATCAAATTAGACATATACAACAAACAATAATACATGTTTTATCTGGTAAGCTGTAAAATCCAACTTCTGACTGACTTCGTGGCAACAGCTGCCAACAGAGAAGAAGAGCTGGGAGCAATCTGTTCACCTTTTTCCTTCATCCAGCATTTTCTCACAAAAGCCTCAGAAACCCCTGATATAATTCAGTGAACCAAAATATTCACATTAGCCTACAGTGCCTCTTTATAAAGTCAAATAAATTTTTATTATTAATCATATTGGTTTTACCTTATTCAGGAAATTTCCCTTAGGTTTTAAACTGTCAACGGAGACAGATTTCCCCAAAGATCCTTTTGTCATAGCCATCTGTGGATCTTCATTATCTTGACTGTATGCCCAATCTGTGTTACACGCCACACTTCGTTTCTCACTTTGCCACTCATCAGGCCGTTTTTTATTTATCATTGTTATCTCTGTGTTGCTTGATGTAGATACTACAGAAGATCTTGTGCTCGTCGCCCTGCTTGTTGTGAAACAAGCCCTAAAATCAGTGCTAACATCCACTGTTTGATTAACTGTGACTGTACAACTTGCTACATCTGTAACTGATTCGGGACATGGTCCTTCCATATGGTGAAAGCAAGCTTTATTTGTGGTATTGCCATTAGCAGCTCTTAGGGAGCTACCTTCTTCTATTGCCTGGTTATCTCTGATTGCAGACCTTGGTAGAGTAACAGAAAAATCTAAGGCTGGGTTAGGGGTGTTTTCTAGGCTTTTATAACATGCAGAAATTACTGAATCATCAAAAATAGAGGTCCAGGAACTTTGACGATCTTTATAGGGCTGGAGTAATGTCTCTAAAACTTTGTCTTGTGGTAATGTGCTTGGATTTTCAAGGTGCTGTAACATTTTTTTCTCAACAACTGAATTTCCACAAAAATCTTTACTTTTAGTTACTTGAGCCTTCACTTTGCCAGTATAAATTTTAGTTTTTAATGCTTTTTGAGGGTTCAAGAAACCACTCTTAGATTGAGATTCCTGGTGTTCAAGAGGACTACCCTTTAGTACAATTGCATCAAATACTGTGTGGTACATTAAACTAGTATCTTGTTCCATACACTTTCCATGTTTTGGTTCATGATATTCTCTTAACATAACAGAATTCTGAAATTTGGAGACATGAGGTGAACCTTCTTGTCCATAAACATCAGCTGAATCTAAAGAGGTGCTAGAATTACTTTCTAATTTAACATGATTATCTTCTAGATTGCTAGCACAATTAACTCCATAACCTGAACTTCTTAGTCCCCAAACTTCCAGATTAGATATGTTTAATGTTCTCGCTTGGTCAAAAGATAAATGGTTCTCTATATACTCCTGTTCTTCTGCGCTGTGATACTCCTGCTGCGAGTCATCATCTAGATCGCGCTTCTGCGCATCTTCAGAATCATCATCTGAAATCCTGTAGATTCTTTCCAAGCCAACAGTCTTATTACCTCGATGATGCAAAATATCAAAAGACACCTCCTTTCTTTTCTGCATTTCATAATCGAATTCTGAATTTAAATGAATAAGACTTTCATTCTTCAGTTTTGACTCTGAATGATGTATAGAGTAGGTTTCATTCAGGAAAGCACTGTCAATACTACCTTCAAACTCACTTGACTGAGAGTGAGTACTCTCCATCTTAGTATTTGGACTCACAGTAAAAGATGGCTCCAATAACTCTATTTTGTCAATATTGCTGATCTCTTTGTCATTAGCTCTTTTTTCTAATGCCAAGGAATCCCAGTCATAATCGAGAAAAGTCAATTTGGCTTCTTTACAACCATCAGGAGATAACAAATTTTCTTTTTGACGATTAGAAGGCTCATCTAATTAAAAAAAAAAGGATAAAATGTTAGCAGAAACATTACAGAATTTAAACACAAGACCTCAGATGTAATCTGGCCTAAGCTCTTTCCAATGTAAGAATATACTTTTTACATTATCCATAACAAATATCCCTAAATAGTTGCTGCTATGGACTGAACTGTGTCCCCCTCAAAATTCATATGTGTTGAAGCCCTAACTCCCCATGTGGAGACAGGGCCTCTGGGAGGTAATTAAGGCTAGATGAGGTCATGAGGGTGGCACCCTCAAAATGGGATCAGTGCACTTATGAGAGAAGAGATACCACAGAGCTTGCTCTCTGTTTCTCTCTACCATGTGAGGACACTGCAAGAAGGCGGCCATCTACAAGCCAGGAAGAGAGCCCTTACAAGACCTGACCATGCTGGCAGCCCCGTTTGGACTTGCAGCTTCCAGAACTGTGGAAAAAAACAAATATCTGTTCTTTAAGCCACCTCCATGGTATTGTGCTATAGTAGCCCCAGCTGACTAAGATAGGAGCTAAGATTCTTCTTGAACTCTTTCAGTGGCAAAGCATTTACTATTTAGAAGGCAGTCACTCCCTTTGTAATCTTTGGGTGCCTCCTAGTGTCCTAATATCAACCTTAGGCACTGCAGAAATAAAACGAAGAAGACATGGGTGCTGTACCAGGCTGCTGATTAGCAGGTAAATGCTTAAGAAAGGAGAAGTAGATGTCAGAGAAAACTGTACATTTAAAAAGTGTTTTGAAACAAAATAGTTATTTTAGGCAAATTAAACAGCACTACAAAGTTAGCTGGGTGAAAAAACATGGCATTTTCAGGAAATTATAAGCCAGCTTGCCTGGAGTGAAATAGCTCTAAGGGAGTGAAAGGAGCTGTGAACAGAAAGAGGCCTTTTATGAGGTGTTAAGGAGTCTGGTTCTTATCCTAACACGGAGGACCACTGAAAGCTTCTTAAAAGGGTAGTCATGTGAATGCAACTGAGTTTAGACACCTCTGGCAACAGTAAGAATGAAGGCTTGAGGGCTTCCCTGGTGGCGCAGTGGTTGAGAATCTGCCTGCCAATGCAGGGGACACAGGTTCGAGCCCTGGTCTGGGAAGATCCCACGTGCCTTTGGAGCAACTAGGCCCGTGAGCCACAACTACTGAGCCTGCGCGTCTGGAGCCTGTGCTCCGCAACGAGAGAGGCCGCGATAGTGAGAGGCCCGCGCACCGCGATGAAGAGTGGCCCCCGCTCGCTGCAACTAGAGAAAGCCCTCGCACAGAAACGAAGACCTAACACAGCCAAAAATAAATAAATTAATTTAAAAAATTAAAAAAAAAAAAAAAAGAATGAAGGCTTGAAGGGGGAGACTGAAGGGAGACAGACCAAGAGTACAGAAATGGGACTGGAAAAGAGGAGACTAGTATAAAAGTTCCACAACTAACAAGACTTGGTGATCAATTAGAAATGGTAGATAAGGGAGAGAGAGATTAGTGGCTTTCAAATACATATTTTTTTTCTTTAAGAACACAATCAGAAACACGTTTTATATCAAGATCTAGCATATATGTGTCTGTATAAGTGAAACAAAAATTTTATAAAACAGTAATTACTCCAATTATGTCCAAAGTATTCTGCTATTTTCTAGTCTATTTCATTTTATTAAAAAAAAAGCTGATCACAATCAGCTACGCTGACTTCATGACTCATCAATTAGCTACCACCTGCTTAAATATCTTTCTAGGATAATGCTAAGGGTTACAGCTTGGTATTACAGATGAGTGGGAATATCTGGCGCTAAAGAGATAGGGACTTCACGGAAGAGGAGATTTAGAAGATAAAGAGAAAAAGCAAGGGGCTGGGGAGGGAGGTGGAGGGAGAAGATAATGAATTCAGTTCCAGGCAAGTGGAGTTTAAGGTTAGAGATAAAACACCCAGATGTGAATGTCTAATAAGCTGTTATAAATATGGGGTTGGAGCTAAGGACAGTAGGGTCAGATACAATTATAAATTCATGTGCTGACTGTGTTTTTCTTAGAGATTTGTATAGGAGTTCATGATATATTCTGGATACTAGGTGTTTGTTTTTCACATTTATAATATAAGTGACTTTCCCCCAGTTTACTGGCTATCTTTTTTTTTTTTTTTTTTGCGGTATGTGGGCCTCTCACTATTGTGGCCTCTCCCGTTGCGGAGCACAGGCTCCGGACGTGCAGGCTCAGTGGCCATGGCTCATGGGCCCAGCCGCTCCGCGGCATGTGGGATCCTCCAGGACCGGGGCACGAACCTGCGTCCCCTGCATCGGCAGGCGGACTCTCAACCACTGCGCCACCAGGGAAGCCCTATTGGCTATCTTTTAACTTTTTATAATATTTTGTCATGCCACGGGCTTTAAGATTATTTAGTTAAATGAATCAGTCTTTTCTTCTCTGACTTCTGGGTTTGTCTCCCTGGCCTTCCCTACCACATGATTATAAAAGTATTCTTCTATAACTTTCCAATTCTTTGTGTGGGTGTATGTGTGTAACATTTAGCCCTTTCACACTATGTAGAATTAATGCTTCTCTCTAGCATGAGGTAGGACTCTTAACTTAATTTTTTTCCAAAAAGGATGGTCAGTTGTCCTAATACCATTTGCTGAAAAATCCAGTTTCCCGTCTGACTTGAAATAGCATTTTTATCACATTCTAAAGTCCTCTTAATAGTTACAACTACATGTATTCATAAGCATATAAAGGTTAGTCAGCTTGCTTTTTATGCCCTTGTTGATTATTCTCTCTTCTACCATTATGACAGAAAGAGAAATTTTAGATCCATGTGAAGAAAAAACATACACGACTTCAGTAGCAGAGGTCAACCTGCCCACTTTCTACTTATTACCCTGAAGGCAACTGTACCTGTCAGTAGTTCCTGAAAGCCTGCCTGGACAGAAACCCTCTCTTCTGGCTCACCTTCTCTCTCCTAAATCTTCCATTTACCTGAGAGATCCTATGTAGGCTGCCCATATTTACCAAAAATCACCTGAGTCATCTGTCAAGATAAAAACATGCTGAATCTTACCTTACTGGTAGGAAGGCTTAAGATGTAGCAACACTGGAGAGGGAACTATCAAGTCTAATTACATTTAATACCTCTTTCCACCCAGAATAAAGCCAATTGGACTAGCTTCTCACCTTTCTGGATGTTTCCATTACTGTGGTAGCCTTTACCAGAAGCTGTCTCAACCACTTCAGTGGCCTGCATCACTCAAGAACGTATATCCTAGAAGAAGTATAAATATTGAACTGTTATTATACTATTATATTTTAAAAACTATTAGAACAAGAATCTGACAAAGTAGTAATTATAGTCAAAGATTCTAATATCAAAGGCCTAATAAACAAAACTTGTAAGACATTTGAATAACTTTTTTTAAAATTAATTTTATTTATTTATCTTTGGCTGTGTTGGGTCTTCATTGCAGTGCGCAGGCTTTCTCTAGTTGGGGCGAGCGGGGGCTACTCTCCGTTGTGGTGCACGGGCTTCTCATTGCGGTGGCTTCTCTTGTTGCAGAGCATGGGCTCCAGGTGCGCGGGCTTCAGTAGTTGTGGCACACGCACTCAGTAGTTGTGGCTTGCGGGCTCCAGAGCACAGGCTCAGCAGTTGTGGCGCACGGGCTTAGTTGCTCCGCGGCATGTGGGATCTTCCCGGACCAGGGCTCAAACCCGTGTCCCTTGCAGCGGCAGGCAGATTCTTAACCACTGTGCCACCAGGGAAGCCGTGAGTAACTTTTTTAAAGGCGTGGACAGCTACATAAAAGACTATTATTTAAACAGACAAGACATATTTTTCTAAAATTTCCAAGGAACATTTAAAAACCGTGTTAGGCTACCCAAAAAGTCTTAATCCAAAAAACAGAGTACTAAATAAAGGCTACAATGTGACCCTAGTTATGTCAAACCCAGTACAAAAATGTTTCCAAAACAAATTGTAGACTTATTAAAAACTAATGACATGATAAGTCCCTACAATGAAATATCTTTCAGCAACAGAAAGGAACAAACTACTGATATATGTAAACTGGTGGATTAATCTCAAAAACATTACGCTGAATGAAAGACGGCAGACAAGAGATCACATCTTGTATGATTCCATTTAAGTGAAATGTACAGAAAAAGCAAATTTATAGAGACAAAGTAGATTAGTGGCTTTGTGGGACAGGGGATGGGAAGAGGGGGTAATGGTATCATTTCAATTTTAGCATATGTGCTGCTGAAGCGAGCACAGGAAGGGTTAACTGTAAATGGGCATAAGGGATTTTATCAGAGGGATTAAAACATTCTGAAACTGACTTACGGTGTGATGGCTGCACCACTTGATAAAGTGACTAAAATCACTGAACTGTACATTTGAAATCAGTGAGATATATTTCAATAAATCTGTTTTTAAAAAGTTAATGACAATGGTTCTTTGAACCCAGCTGCTACATGAGGAAGCCCAAGCTGGTCACCTGTCAGAAAACCAAGGCACCCTAATGGACACATGAGTGACCCCAGAGAAGACCAGCAGAAGAAATGTCCAGCCAACCCACAAAATCATTTTGAGCCTTCTGGACTCTAGTTATCATCACTGTCTACACCCCTAAAAAGTTGAAGTACTTGTCAAGGGATTCTGGTGACCAGGTATTACAAAGGTTCCTGATGAGTTTGGGGGAAAAAAAAAGAACTGATTTTGTTCTAATTCTCAATGAACTATTTCAATCGATGATCCTGAACAAATCCCCAAGTTTACTCTCCCTGTTCTACAATGAGAAGACATTATAAAGCAGAAGAACTCACTCCTTGGAGACAGTCTGTCTAGCTTTGAAACCTGATTTAGACACTTAATATTAACAGTGTGAAAAAAATTAATGACAATGATAACACGGGACTTCCAAAATATATGGGACCTGCCCAAAGTTATAGCCAAAAGAAGTCATAGCTTTAGATTCTTATTATTCAATAAAACTAAAATAAATGATTTAATAAGCAGTCAAGAATCTAGAAAAGAACTAAAGTCTTTATTTCAAAAAGTTGAGAACAGAATTATTTAAGACAAAAGAAAAAGTGACCAATTTAAAAACAGTAAAAATGATAACTAAAACCAAGAGCTATTCTTTGAAAAATGAATTAAATAGATAATATCAGACAAATCTCACTGACAGTACTGAAACAAAAGCCAGCAATGAGAAAAGAAGCATTTTAACAAGACATAAAAATGTACTTCTAAAAACTGGAGTTGCTATATACACCTTTGATGGCTAATTTGCAAATTTAACCAAAATAGCCAATTTTGTAAGAAAATAGTTTAAAAAAAAACTTACAGAGGGCTTCCCTGGTGGTGCAGTGGTTAAGAACCTGCCTGCCAATGCAGGGGACACGGGTTTGAGTCCTGGTCTGGGAAGATCCCACATGCTGCAGAACAACTAATCCCATGCGCCACAACTACCGAGACTGCGCTCTAGAGCCTGTGCGCCTACAGCCTGTGCTCTGCAACAAGACAAGCCACTGCAATGAGAAGCCTGCGCACCGCAATGAAAGAGTAGCCCCTGCTCACCACAGCTAGAGAAAGCCCGCACACAGCAACAAAGACCCAATGCAGCCAAAAATAAATAAATAAATTTATTTAAAAAAAAAACAACTTACAGAAAAAGCTAAACAGAATCAACAATAGAAAAAATTGAACAGGCCATCAAAGATTTATCCTATAACAATTCCTATCAAGCCTACTAAATTCTTAATTCATCTGTATAAGCAAAAAAGTTCTAGGTCAAGTGAACAAAACTCTAACCTGAGTCATAAAAAGAGTGACGGCCCCTCAATCAATTCCCAGACTTGTGTCAGTGTACAGACCTAGAAGCCCTTGAATGAAGGGGAGGCTGGGTTTCTTCTTCAGGAAGAACCCCAAATACACTACTAAAAATACTCTTCCCTAAATGGTCCCTAAAGCCTTTTACCGGGGTAATTGTACATTGGGGAAAAGAAAATAATCAGGGCACTCCGGGAGGGCTCACGCCAGAGAGTGCTTCCCACAGCTTCTGCTGCCGGTGTCTTGTCCCCGTGGTGAGCCACAGCCACCCCCCACCTCTGCGGGAGACCCTCCAACACTAGTAGCTTAACATTTTAGGCAGAAGAGAGATGTGAAAATGCCTCAAGATAGATAAAGTCTTGGCCTGCTGGAGAAATTCAAGAGTACTGTGTGATGGAAAATGAATATGGACATGATGGCTGGACCTGGAGCAGCTATCCTGAGCCAGCAGGTAACCTTGGTAATGGAGCTACGTATGAATGAGCACTCACACAGAAGGCGCTGGATCTCTGAGGACTCTGTGGAACAGACTTACCATATCAGCATTAAACTACTTATCTCTAAAACCTTTCCCTATCCAAGAAATAAATTTTCGTTTTACTTAAAAAAAAGAAAATAACCACACCTTTCAGGAACACTGGCTCTGAACTGACACGGATTTTAGGAGACCCAAAACATCACTGTGGCCTTCCAGTCAGAGTAGGGGCTTATGGAGGTCAGGTGATCAATGGAATTTTAGCTCAGGTTCATCTCACAGTGCGTCCAGTGGGTCCCTGAACCCATATTGTGGCTATTTTCTCAGTTCCAGACGCATAATTGGGAAAGACATACTGAGCAGCCGGCAGAATCCCTGCAGTGGTTTTCTGACCTGTTGAGTGAGGGCTATTATGGTGGGAAAGGGCAAGTGGAACCATTAGAATTGCCTCTACCTAGGAAAATAGTAAATAAAAGCAATGCCACATCCCTGGAGGGACTGCAGAGATCATCCAAAGATAACTCTTCTCCTTTTGAGAAACAGCTCTTGGCCTGCTACTGGGCCTTGGTGGAGACTGAACACATGACCCAGGGCCACTGAGTTATCATGCGACCTGAGCTGCCCGTTACGAACTGTGTGTAATCTGACTCACCCAGTGTGCACAGCAACTTTCCATCATCAAGTGCATCTGGTACATATACACATGTGATCAGCCCTAGCAGCCCTCAAGGCACAAGCAAGTTACATGAAGAGTGACCCGAATGCCCATGGCCCCCACTCCTGCTGCACAGCCTTCTCTCTCCCAGGCTGCACCTATGGACTCATGGGGAGTTCCCTATCATCAGCTGACAGAGGAGACGACCTGGGCTGGGTTTACAGATGGTTCTGTGTGATACGCAGGCACTACCTAAAAGTAAGCAGTTGTAGCATTACCAGCCCCCACCCCTCAAGGGCATCCCTGAAGGACACTGGCGAAGAGAAACTCTCCAGTGGGCAGAACTTTGGGCAGTGCACCTGGTTGTTCACTTTGCTTGCAAGAAGAAATGGCCAGACATGAAATTATATAACAAACCACTGTGGCCCGTTGGTTTGGTTGGGTGGTCGGGAGCTTGGAAAGAACATAACTGGAAAACTGGTGACGAAGAAATTTGGGTATGCAGATAGACCTCTCTGAATGGGCAAAAGACGTGAAAATATTTGTGTCCCATGTGAATGCTCACCAGAGAGTGTCCTCAACAGAAGAGGATTTTAATAATCCAATGGATAGGATAATCGATTTTGTCGACGCCAGTCCGCCTCTTTCCCCAGCTACCATGTCAACACCCCGCGGGCTCACGAGCAACAGCACTGTGGTGGCCAGGATGGAGATTCTGCACGCACTCAGCAGCACGGACTTCCACTCGCCAAGGCCAGTCTGGCAAACTGCCAGCAGCAGAGACCAGTACTGAGCCCCCAGTATGGCACCGTTCCCCAGGGTGACCAGCCAGCTACCTGTTGGCAGATTAATTACACTGGACTATTTTCACCATGGAAGAGAACAGTGTTTTGTCCTTACTGGAATCGATGCTTACTCTGGATACAGATGTGCCTCCCCTGCATACAGTGCTTCTGCCTAAACCACTATCCATCGACTTTGAGAATGCTTTATCCACTGCCATGGTATTCCACACCGTAACGCTTCTGACGAAGGAACTCACTTCACAGCAAGAAGTGGGGCAGTGAGCCCGTGCTCAAGGAATTCATTGGTCTTACCATGTCCCCCACTATCCTGAAGCAACTGGCTTGACAGCACAGTGGATGGCCCTTTGAAGGTTCAGTTTCAGTGCCAGCTAGGTGACAATACCTTGTAGTGCTGGGGCAAGGTTCTCCAGAAGGTGGCATATACTCTAAATCATCATCCAATATACGGTGCTGCTCCTCTGATAGCCCCAGGATTCATAGAACCAGGAATAAAGGGGTTGGAAATGGGAGTGGCACCATTCAATATTACCCCCAGTAATCTACTAGCAAAATTTTTGTTTCCACAACATTATGCTCTGCTGGCCTCAAGAGGAATGCTTCCACCAGGAGACACGACTCCACTGAATCAGAAGTTCAGACTGCCACCTGGACACTTTGGGCTCCTCACGCCTCTGAATCAACAGGCAAAGAAGGGAGTAACAGTGTTGGCCAGGGTGACTCATCCTGACTACCAAGGGGAAACTGGATGACTACCTCACAATGGAGGTAAGGAAGAACATCTGCGGAATACAGGAGATTCCTTAGGGAGTCTCTTAGTATTACCATGCCCTGTGATTATGGTCAATGGAAAACTAAAACAACCCAATCTAGTCAGGACCACTAAGGCCCGGACACTTCAGGAATGAAGGTTTGGGTCATCCCCCAGGTAAAAAGAATACACAACAGGTAGTAGAAGAATGCAGTTATAAATACCTGCTACAACTACGTGACAGGCTGCAGAAATGAGGACTGTAATTGTAATGAGTATCTCTTCCTTATTCTGTTATGAATATATATATGTATATATACATCTATTAAATAAACACCTTTGTTTCCTTTCCTCTCTTATTCCCTTACTATGTAACATAAAATGTACTGACCGTATCAGTATTTAACTTTACATAACAGCATTTATGGAGAAGAGTAAAATCACTCAAAATGTTACCTCCTCTTCTGAGGCCAAGGGATTAGCACATTTTCAGTTGTATGCATGATAGCTGTATCACATTAGGTGAAATTATGATCTTGTAATTGTCTTTATTTGGAGATTAAGCATGGTCTAAGGAGATGCGTATGGGTGCCAAGTTAACAAGGGGTGAACTTGTGATTGTTAATTTAATGTGTCAACTTGAATGGGCTAAGGGATGCTCAGATAGCTGGTAAAAAAATTATTTCTGGGTATGCCTGTGAGAGTGTTATTGGAAGAGATTAGCATTTGAATTGGTAAACTGAGTAGAGAAGATCACCCTCACCAGTGCAAGTGGGCATCACCCAATAGGTTGAGGGTCTGAATGGAGCAAAGAGGTGAAATAAAGGTGAATTTGCTTGAACTGGGACATCCACCTTCCCCGGCCCTTGAAAAGGCGACCACTGCTTTGCTTGGAATCTCAAGCTCCTTGTTCCATGGTCTGCAGTGTTCTTCTGGGCAGGAAGTCAGGCTACCCCAGGGCTCATGTTGCAGGTTTCCTTTCTTTCAGAAATCACAGTCCTGTGCTGTCCATTATCCGTCTGAAAACAGTTGTTTCACACACGTGGCCTAGTTTTCAAGTTGTTTTATGGCAACATGGTAAAACCAGTCTATTACTTCATCATGGCCAGAAACCTCATTATGCTTGAGAGTATGTTTTCTGACTATAGTACAATTAAGAATAACAAAAAGGACAATAACTTCCCGAATATTTGAAAATTAAACAACACACTTGTAAATAATTCATGGAGAAATGAATATATCAACAATGGAAGTCAGAAAATAATTTGAACTAAATGATTACGAAAATACATCAAAATTTCTGAGATGCAGCTAAAGTGCTTACAGAGTAATGTACAGCATTAAGTGCTTATATTAGAAAAAAAGGTTTAAAATTAATGATCTACCTTAAGAAACTAGAAAAGTTAGACAAAATTAAACCCTAAGAAAGTAGGATGGAAATAATAAAAGAGAGGTAAATAAAAAAAATAATTATAAAAAACACATCCGAAGTTTTTTAAAGAGATTAATAAAATGTATAAACCCTTCACAAAACTTATCTAAGAAAATGAGAAAACACAAATTACCAATATCATGCATGATAAAGGGGACATCACTACAGAACCTACAAATTTTAAAATGGTAATAGGGGATATAATGAACAACATGATCTGATAAACTCTACAACCTGAACATACTTCCATGAAAATACAACCTGGATGCAAGAAGAAATAAACAATCTGAATAGTCCCATATCTCTTAAGAAATTAAAACTGTAATTAAAACTTTTTCCTCACAGAAAACTCCAGATGTAGATGGTTTCACTGATGAAGTCTACCAATCAACTGAGGCAGAAATAGAGTCAGAATTCAATCCTAACCAAAGTCCACTAGAGAAATATGGATGAGGGACAACTTCCCAACGTTTTATAGGTCCAGTAATATCTTGATACCAAAATCTGAGGACACTGCAAGTAAAAAATAAAGAGACCAATACTTCTTATGTAGAAAGACTCATACATCCTGAAGTAATTTTTTACAAAACAAATCCAGCAACACATAAAAAGAATAATGCATTCTAATCAAATGAAGTTTATCCCAGGAATACAAGGTTGGTTTAACATTTGAAAATCAACTTATGTTATTCATCACAGTAAGAGAATAAAGAAGAAAAATCACATGATCATCTCAATAGATACAGAAAAAGAATTTGATAACATTTATTAAAACTTAGAACCAGGGACTTCCCTGGTGGTCCAGTGGTAAAGAATCCACCTTCCAAAGCAGGGGACACAGGTTTGATCCCTGGTCGGGGAACTAAGAGCCCACATGCTGCAGGGCAAGTAAGTCCGCAGGCCACAACTACTGAGCCCGCAGGCCTCAATTAGAGAGCCTGCATGCCGCAAACTACCGAGCCCACACGCTCTGGAGCCCATGTGCCACAACTAGAGAGAAGCCCGCACACCACAACGAAGAGCACGCACACCGTAATGAAAGATCCCTCATGCCGCAACAAAGATCCTGCAACTAAGACCCAACACAGGCAAAACAAACTAACTAAATAACTAACTAAATAAATATTTTAAAAAGGTAAAAAACAAAAACCCTTAGAACCAATTCATGGTAAAAAGCTCTCAGCAAACCAGAAACAGTAAAGATCTTTCTCAATCTAATAACAGGTACCTACATACAAAACAGCCCTGGGCTTCCCTGGTGGCGCAGTGGTTGAGAGTCCGCCTGCCGATGCAGGGGATATGGGTTCGTGCCCCGGTCCAGGAAGATCCCACATGCCGCGGAGTGGCTAGGCCCGTGAGCCATGGCCGCTGAGCCTGCGCGTCCGGAGCCTGTGCTCTGCAACGGGAGAGGCCACAACAGTGAGAGGCCCGCGTACCGCAAAAAAAAAAAAAAAAAAAAAAAAAAAAAAAAAAAAGCCCCAATTAACCCTAAAGCTAACATCATACCTGATGGTGAAAAATTCAGTAACTTCTGTCAAAAACAACACAGTTATTCTCTCACCACTTATATCTGACGTACTAGAGGTCCTAGCCAGTGCAATAAAGAAATAAGAAGCATACATATTGGAAAAAAAGAGGTAAAACTGTCTTTATTCACAGACCATATGATAACATACAGGGAAAAACCAAAGGGATATTCAAAGAAACTACTAGAACTAATAGGTAAATTTAGCAAGATTGAAGAATACAAAGTCAATGTACAAAACACAAATGCACTTCTATATTCCAGCAAGAAACAATTGGAAAATGAAAATTTAAAAACAGTACCACTTACAAAAGCATAAAAAAACATGAAACAGTTGGTGGTTAAATGTAATGAAAGATATACAAGACTTTTATATTGAAAACTACAAAACAATGATGAGAGAAATTAAGGAGGAACTAAATAAATGGAGAGATATACCATATTGTCAGATCGAGACTCAGTATTGTTAAGATCTGTTCTCTACAAATTGAGCTATAGATTCAACACAATTTCACTCAAAATCGCAAGATTTTTTGGTAGCAGTTGACAAGTTGATTGCAAACTTACATGGAAATGCAATGAACCTAGACTAGCCAAAACAATCCAGAAGAAGCAATTTGGATGACACATATTTCAAGATTTACAAAGCTACAGTATTGGCAATGTAGTATGTTAAACTAATAGATTAAAGAACATATTATGAGAGGCAAGAAAGAAAGCCACTTGACTTTTAAGAAAGGGATTAATTCAATTCAATGTGTAAAGGAAGTTCTAAGGCATATCCTATAAATGGTACTGGCACAATTAGATTTCTGCAAGGGGAAAAAAATACTGGGATCCCTACCTCACATTATACCCAATAACAAAAGTGAGATGGCTCATACTTCTGAAGGTGAAAACCAAACCTATAAAGTTTGTCAAAGAAAACACAAGAGAACATATTCACGACGTTAGGGTAGGCAAAGATTTCTTAGAACACGAAAGGTGTTAATAAAAAAGTTGTTAATTTGAACTTCAGCAAAAATTTTTTTTGAATTTTGTTTTATTTATATTTTTATACAGCAGGTTCTTATTAGTTATCTATTTTATATTCATGTATATATGTCAATCCCAACCTCCCAATTCATCCCACCACCACCACCCGCCCCCCGCCACCTTCCCCCCTTGGTGTCCATATGCTTGTTCTCTACATCTGTGTCTCTACTTCTGCCAGGCAAACCGGTTCATCTGTACCATTTTTCTAGGTTCCACATATATGTGTTAATATATGATATTTGTTTTTCTCTTTCTGACTTACTTCACTCTGGCTGACAGTCTCTAGATCCATCCACGTTTCTACAAATGACCCAGTTTCGTACCTTTTTATGGCTGGAACTTCAGCAAAATTTAAAAACTTCTGCTCACTACTGAAAAGTGAAAAGACAAGCCAAAGACTGGAACAAACTATTCACAATTTATATATCCAACAGAGAACTCTTACATAGATTATGTAACGAACTTGCATAAATAGAACCTTTTAAAAAAAGACAATCTAATAAAAAAAAGTGGACAAAGTAGTTGGATACTTACTTCACATGTGCATAACACAAAGCATATGAATTGCTCTTAAGTGTATAAGCAAGTGCTCAACATCATTAATCAACAGAGAAATGCAAATTCAAACCACCAAGATACCACTTCACACTCACTAGAATGGAAAAAAAAAAACAAAACCTGGTAATACCTAATATTGTGAGGATGTGAACAAACTGACACTCACACATTGCTAAAGTGAATACAAATTGTTAAGACCACCTATCTTGGAACACTGGCAGTTTCTCATGATTGTTAACCACATAACTACCCTATTACCAAGAAATTACATTCTAGTTTCAGGAATAAACACCCTTCTCTACAGAATCATTCTTTAATACACTATTCAATAATGACTGAACCCTTATTTGTTAAGTCATATGCTAAGTGTTGAAGACATGAGTTCTTGCCCTAATAGTTAATGATAAGCACACAATAAATAAGCAATTCCCAAAAGTCATGTGGGAGGATGGGAATGGAGCACATAAATCTTATTGTAGAGTACCTTTTCTCAAAGTTGCCTGACATATGAATCACTTGGGGCACTCTTTAAGAATACAGATTCCACAGCCTAATTTGGAGGCCAGAAATAATAGGAAATTTCTACAACCTGAAGACTTAGGGAAACATAAAAAGACCTAACCTAATCTAAGGCCTTCATGAGAAAGTGTCCTTTAACCTTTAACCTGAGATCGGAAAGAAGAGCAAGGAGGCGTTAGCTGTAATACGGATTATCATATCAATTTAGTATTAGATTTTTATATAAAGGATATAGTGTCACACACAAAATGCATTTGGAGTTTTTAAAACTGAGAGTTGTATTTAAAAAGCAATTAAAAACTAAAATTTTGGATTTCACAGATAATTAAGTAGGAAATAATATAGCATGCTTGCATTGACAAAGGCAAGGGAAAGCCTATAAAGAAAGTGACATCTATCTAAGCTAAATCATGGCGATCACATAGCGGCTGGCTAGACTAAGGAGCAGGGAAGTGAACAGAGCACCTCAACCTAAGGGGACAAATATGGGATGGCCCCAAGGTAAGAGAAGGGTAAGAAGAAGGGACAGGATAACTAGACTTATGTATAAAAGTGAACTCATTATTGTTGATGGTACACTCATTGAGCTAGGAAACTAGGAGGAAGAATACTTTTCTGTTCTTTATATTATTTTGATTTTGGGTAGGGAACAGTGGTGATGATGAGTTCATTTTTATACATAGTAAGTTCAAGGGCCTGTAACAATTTGAAATAGATATACAGATGTAAAGCTTAGGAATTATCTGGACTGGAAATATTCAACTTTCAACTAATGTTTCAGAAATTCTTTTTAGCTGGTAGCTGAAAAGATTTGGCCCAATATCAAGAGCTTAACAGCCTTTTATTTATTTATTTTTTTACTGCGATAAAACTGGCTAGCAGTTGTTAACGTTTGGGGTTATGGACTTTCTGAAGATTTGATAGAAGTCTGAGAAAATGCACATACATACACATATAATTTAAAGGATTTATGGACTTCTATACTACATTTAAAAACTGCAGGTTTGGACTTCCCTGATGGCGCAGTGGTTAAGAATCTGCCTGCCAATGCAGAGGACACAGGTTCGATCCCCGGTCCGGTAAGATCCCACATGCTGCGGAGCAACTAAGCCCATGTGCTACAACTACTGAGCCTGCGCTCTAGAGCCCACAAGCCACAGCTACTGAGCCCTCGTGCTGCAACTACTGAAGCCCACGCGCCTAGAGCTCGTGCTCTGCAACGAGAGGCCATCGCGATGAGAAGCGCGCGCACCACAATGAAGAGTAGCCCCCACTTGCTGCAACTAGAGAAAGCCCGCGCACAGCAACGAAGACTCAAAAATAAAAATAAATTAATTAATTAATTAAAAATAAATTAAAAAAAAAACTGCAAGTTTGTAACTCCTGGCTTAAGAGATTTTATTTAAGTCAGTAAAGATCCTACTATAGGAATGCCAGGTAAATGTTTAAAATAAAGACTGGGTATAAAGAAAGCTAGTTTATCAAAATAACTAACATTAAAATAGATAAGGGGTTTTCTTACTTTTTGGACTCTGGTACTCTTCACATTCTTAAAAAGTACTGAAAACCCCAAGGAGTATCTGTTTACGTTGGTAATATCTATTAATACTTATATTAGAAAGTAAAACAAAAATTTGAAATTTACTCATAAACACATTACTTAATATAAGTAACACTTTCAATTTTAAAAACATATATTTTCCAAAAAATTAGCAAGAAAAACATATATTTTGCAAATCTCTTTACTATATGCCTTTACAAGCTGCAGCCTCATTCACATCTGATTCTGCATTCAAATCTACCTTCAATGTTTTGCAAGCTTCATTCTTAAATATGAAGACACCCAAGTTCAATAACTTTGACAAAAGGAAAAATTTTAGTATAAGAAAAATACTTGCAAATCATATATCTGATAAGGGTCTATCACCCAGCATATCCAAAGAAGTCTTACAAGTCCAACAAAAAGACAAACAACACAATTTTTTAAATGATCAAAGGATCTGAATAAACACTTTTCCAAAGAGAATACACAAATGGCCAATAAACATATGAGAAGATGCTCAACGTATTAGGTAAACGCAAATCAAAACCACAGTGAGATACCACTTTACACCCACTAGGATGACTATTAAAATAGAGAGTAAGTACTGTCAAGGAAATGGAGAAATTGGAACCCTCTTACAGTGCTGGTGGGAATGTAAAACGGCACAGCCATTCTGGAAAACAATCTGGCAGTTCCTCAAAAAAAAAAAAAAAAAAATACAGAACGACCATGTGATCCGGCAATTCCGCTCCCAGGCATATACCCCTTTTTATTCTGCTCTCCCAGCTCTCACTCATCAAACTATTCTCTCCTGTGTTTTCAATCCCGGAACCAAACCAGAAGCTGCTCTCCTCCCTCTGACACCTCCCTCAACCCTACCGGGTCTTGTCAGTTTTAACCCCTGACGCATCTTGGTCAAGAGACCACTTACTGTTAACATGGATCCAGGCAATAACCCCCTACCCGGCCAGAATAATCTTTCCAGAATGCAGATCTGGTCAGTTCATCCCACTGCTTAAAACTAAGCAACAGACTATCACTGTTCTTTGGATAATGATTAAAGCTTTAGTACCGTCTGCAAGACACACACACCCCCCCACCACCACCAACCAAGGGCCTGGGCTCTGCAGAAACCTTGGCACTTCGAGGGTTCCAGATGCACCGGCCACTGTGCTTCCTCACACAGGTTGGGCCACGTGCCGCACCTCCGCCTGCCGCACCCCGGCCCCCCCAACCACCTACAATTCCTGCTCAACCTTCAGACCTACCCCCAATATCCGTTTTTTAGGGAAATCTTCCTGGCCCTCCACACAACATCAGGAACGCCCGTCAGTTTGGAAAACATCCCACCCTTCTGCCGTCCGTCCCACATAGCAGGGTAATTAATGTCCAGCGTCCGTTTCTCGCTCTGGACCGTGGCTGGTTGCTGCCGTACCCCGCGCCCGCTGCACAGGCCCCATTCGTATTTGTCGCAACGATACACGCGTTGAGTGAATTCCCATCTTTCCCCGGAGAAATAAACATCAGGTCCCACACGCAGCTCGAAAAGAACTTCAGGCGCGCAAGTCCGCCTCGGCGCCCGCGAAGCGAGGCTGGGGGACCCGCTTGGAACCGAATGCAAAGGTACCACATTGGGGGATTCTGGAACTCCAAGGCCCCCCGACGAACGCGCAAACCCTGCGGACCACGGCGGCGCCCCCGGACCCTGCCCGCTTCCCCTTCCAGGACCCGCTGGAGGAGGCCTCGTTGGCCTCCTTAACGCCGCGCGGCCCTCGGCGCCGACGGGCCCTTGGCGGGGACTCGCCGCCACTGGGCTTCGCTGCCCCGTCCCCCACACTCCCGGCCTCCGCCCTAGCCTGACCACAGCCGCCGGCCCCCCCAGCCCGACTCCCCGCTCGTTGTACCTCGGAACCGCGCTGTCGCCGCAGCCGTGCGTGCGGCGTCCCGCTTCGGCCGCAGCCTCAGAGGGAGTGGCGCTCCTCGTGCAGCCGCGGGTCCCGCCGGGTAACGGTCGTCCGCGGCCCGCCCACTGCCTGGCGAGGCGCTTCCATTGGCCGGCGCGCACAGGGGCGGCTCTGTGATTGGCCCGGCATGCGGGCGCGAAGGCGGGAACGGAGTCGCCCGCTGGGATTTTGCATTTCCCGTGGGCGGGGGGCGGGGGAGCGGGGAGAGGTCTGGCCCGTGGGCTCATCTCGCAGCGACGCCCTGAGAGGCCTTAACTGCTCTGCAGCCCGCGACCTGTGACCTTCGACCCGTCTGGACGGCGCGGCTGTGCAAAGACACTGGAGGGAAAAAGTTGGGCGGCGCTCCCCGCCACCGCCGGCAGGGGCCCAACTGGCCCCTGGTTTGGGCCCGGCGCCCGCTAGGTCCCGCGCCCACAGTGTCCGGACAGCCGGCCCTAGGCTACCCTCCTTGGACAGCTGTCCCCACCGACACGTGTCCCTTCTTCGTGTCTAACACAGCGTGTCCTCCCTCGGGCAGTCTTTTACAATATCATTAGCAGGGCCGGGGCTAGGGTGAGAGAATGAGGCATTTACTTGCCTTGGGCGCAGAATTTAAGGGGGCGTCAAAAATCTCGATAATCAAGATAAGTGATATTTTAATGCAGTCGTTGAAGGCAATCAAAAGTAATGAAAAATCCAAGATGGACAAAATAGCCCCAAAAACACTCCTAATTTTTCCTTCTGCCTCAGGCTCTAATATGGTTCCCCAAGGGACTGTTATCCTGTCTTTAAAAATGTTCATTTTTTTCATCATGAATTTTTTGCATGGATTTTGACCTTTGCTTAAGTCATGTTTAAAATCGTTTCAGGTTGCATTAAAATCTTAGTTTTTTGATGCCATCTCCAGATAGTCCCCACTAGCCCTGGGGCAGTGGGGTCCTTGCTTCTGGTAGTTTCTGGTGTCTGTGTGTGTAGTCTGAAGCACTGCGTTTGCTGCCAGGCAGCTCTTACATAATTGATTTGGGTCTTACATAGTTTGGATGTGAAGTGTGACGTTTTTATGAAATCTGTCCATCTCTTTGTGATTTAATGCAGTGATTTTAACCCCATATCAGCTTCAGAATAATGGTATTTACACAGTAGTTTTTACTTGTTTTTTTTTTTTTTAAGTCAGGACAGTGGTTACTTTTATTATTTTTTTGAAGTAGAGTTGATTTACAATATTGTGTTAGTTTCTGCTGTACAGCAAAGTGACTCAACTATGCATATAATATTCTTATGGTTTATCATAGGATATTGAATATAGTTCTCTGTGCAATACAGTAGGACCTTGTTGTTTATCCACTGTATATACAAGAGCTTACATCTGCTAACCCCTTTACGTGCCTTTTATGATTTGATTATTTTAACACTTCCTTTTTTTGTATCTTTTAAATATTTTAACATTATTAAAGTCACATGTATTTAATGTAGAAAATTCAGGAAAATGTAAAGAAGAAAATAGAAATTCCCTATAACCCTACTTCTCACAGAACCTCACTTTGGAGGCTACAAACTTGACATTATTCTGCTGAATTAGTCTTTTACTGTGTTGTAGAATCTGACTTTTAAATTTTATTTATCATTTTTCATCTGTATTAAGATTGAGCTGTAGCAGGTAGTACACCATGAAAATTGTCTGTATTCTCTGTTCTGCCCCCATTCTCATAAACGTTCTCAAACTCTCATAATGAGTTTGGTCAAAAACATTATGAAGGCTGTGCTCAAAGTTAGTAACATAACAAGAAGCATATTTTCATTTATGAAAGGTTTAGAATCAGTCTTGTTAGTTCCCCAACCAGTGATTTAACCCAGGCCCCCTGCAGTGGAAGTGTGTAGTCTTAACCACTGGACCGCCAGGCAATTCCCAATGTTACTCTCCTTTTGAAAGTTGGGAAAATCATCTGTTTTTGTAAATTTGGATAACTGGCCTCTAGGCCTCTGAAAGAAACAGGAATGGTGGAACAAGGAAATTTTGATGAAGAAAAAAGTGAGGAGTGAGTGGTTCAGTGAATTAAGCTATGGTTTTGCTGATGGGCTTGTAACGTGGTGAACACGTTACACCTGAAGAACACATGAAGACCCTCGAGGTTGGTCCTCTCAGGCAGAGATGAGCCTTAAACACCCAAATTTGCAACTTCCAGGGCCTTCTGTAGAGGAAGAACGGAATCTTTCTCTCTGGACTGTGAAGTGTCGAGATATTGAAGAGCATCGTGGGATGCTGGGCTGCATCTGGAGGCCGACTTGGGAGCAGGGGACTCAGGCTAGGAACCCACACACTTGTGCCTGACCCTGTGGCTACAACAGTGATTCCTAAATTGTGCTCTGCAGAGTCCGGGTCCCAGAAGGCTCTGAAAAAAAAAAACAGGTTCCATGATCAAACAGTTTGGGAAATTGTACCTAGTCCATTTCCCTCTTAAGGAATCCCAGTGACATTCACAAGTAAATATTCCTCAACAAGAAAACCCATTGAATGTTATAACTGAGTGTTACCGAAGAATATTTATTTATAGAATTCTCTTTACTAACATTCCTAGGAATTAGTGGTTATCGTTGGGAAACACTGGACTTGCAGTAATAGTAGTGGTCAGAATAATGAAGAAGCAACATGTGCTACCATTTTGTGAGTGCTGTGCAGCAGACACTGTTCTAAGCATTGAACCTCTGGTGCTGAACAAGACCTTGACCTCCCAGCAGAGCAGAATGGTTACAGGGGCGGGCTGGAATCCTATTGCTAGTTCTATCCAGGGCCCTTCATTTCATAGTTGTGTCCCTTTAAGCAAGTTGCCTGATTTTTCTGTGCCTGTTACCTTATTTATAAAATGGAGGCAGTAAGAGTGCCCACCTCAATGGATTATTGCAAAGATTAAATATGATTGTAGATGTAGGGGAGGTAGTGACATAATCAGATTTTAAAAAATTTTACTCTAATAGATTGGAGATGTGAAGAGCACTGAACAGAGAAGGCCAGGCAAGGGTAGTTTGCCAATGATAATGGCCTGGTCCAGAGGAATAGCTATGGTGATGGGGAAACGGATGGATTTGTGAGGTCTTTAGTAAGTAGAATTGATAGATCTGTGTGCTTGAGATCAGAGTGGAGGTGGGTGAGGGAGAGGAAGGGGTCAAAAATAACACGTGGGCTTCAGACTAGGCTGGTGGCACGACTGATGCTGCCTTTGTAGCGGTAAGAATCTGGGGAAGAGAATCATGCAGCTGGGGCTGGGGAGTGGGAGAGGGACAAGGAATTCAGTTTGTATCAGGAGACCTGGCTTTGTAAGCTGAACGGGATTTTGTATTTCTATACTCTGTTTATTGTCTTTTGTAACCTCTCATTAAGTAACCCTTTCCTGATGCTCCTCAATGCCCTTTGCTGGGCCCTCCTCCTTCACCCAGCCCCTGTCGGGTTGTTTTTGGCTCTTCCTGTGCCCTCTAATTATTTACACTTTCTCCCTAGGCAAGTCTAGTCCCAAGACTAGAAAATCCCCTCTTTGCTGATGACTCCCAAATCTACACCTCCAACCTGGGTCTCTTCCGCAAGTTCCACACTCAGTTCTCTGCCATCCTGGAGGGATGCAGGATGCCTTCCAGTGGAGGATGAGAGATGGTAAATAAAACAAAATCTCTTGTGTGATAGACAGTGATAATTTGAGAGAAATGAATCAGAAAAGGGAACGGGAATTGTTGAGGGCTGGCAATTTTAAATAGGATGGTCGGGAAAGCACCTCACTGCTCTACGGCGCAACTGTCCTTATGTTTCATTAGCTTTGCAAGCCTGATGTGGCCTAAGTGGAACTCCTAAGCCCTCCTCTTTGACTTACTGTTTCTGTAGGACTACATTTCACTTTCACTGTTGCATCAGGTAAGATCTTACTGTTACGCTGTAGTGTGCATCTCAGGCACGGGGGTCGTTTCTATTATTACACATGAGCCCATCTGCTTGGTGTCAAGAGATTGATTCTGTGCGAATGATTTTTTTCTAGGTGCTCCTATAATATTTCAGTGTGTTTATTTGACTATTTCATGCAGAGAGCATCAGTTACATTCATACATATTAAATCATATTTGGTAAGTAAATTGAAACGCTTAGGTTTTTTAAATTATTTTTTTATTTTTCGGCCACACCATGTAGCATGTGGGATCTTAGTTCCCTGAAGAGGGATCGAACCCGCGTGCCCTGCAGTGGAAGGGCAGAGTCTTAACCACTGGACCACCAGGGAAGTCCCTGTTTGTTTTAATTATACTTAAATTATTTTTCTAATTCTAAAATAAGCATGGACACACTTAGATTTAAAACAAAGACGTGCTACTGATGCAGCATCGAGTGGACATGCAGAAGCTAGTGCTATGACTGAAAAAGTAAAGAAAAAAGAGACTGGGAGGAGGTGTGGTGTGAATTTCATGATGAATATTGATTTCAGTTTTCTGGGAAGAGCAAAATGAAAGCGTGCTTTGTTACATAAAAAATGTTTAAAGGGCTTCCCTGGTGGCGCGGTGGTTGAGAGTCCGCCTGCCGATGCAGGGGACACGGGTTCGTGCCCCTGTCCGGGAGGATCCCACATGCCGCAGAGTGGCTGGGCCCGTGAGCCATGGCCGCTGAGCCTGCGTGTCCAGAGCCTGTGCTCCGCGACGGGAGAGGCCACAGCAGTGAGAGGCCCGCGTACCACAAAAAAAAAAAAAAAAGTTCAAAGATAAAGCTGACAATATTAAGAGAAATTTTCAGCAAATACATAGTATGCTGGTTTAAAAAATATGTCCGCAAATTCTTTGATACTCTTTCCTTTAATATCTAGGGATGCTGCTCTACATCCTACGATGCTCAGGACAGACACCCAGCACCCAGGAGTGATGTGGCCCCGGACGTCAGGGGTGTGAGGCTGAGAAACGCTGGGTTACAGGGATGAAAAAAGCCAGCAACAAATTCCCAATAGCCACAGGAAAAGTTTTATTCTATGAAATGAATTTAAAAATTGTGTTCTAGCTTCCTCTGGATGAGGAAGTTTGTGCAACGTGGATTTGCCGTGTCTGCAAGGATTGGCACAAGAGGTACCAAACTAAAGGTTTGACTTCCTTCAGAGCCACTGGTTTGAGAAATACCATCTTCCCAGGGCTGGCGAGACAAGCAAGAGTCGCTTCTTCACCAGCTGTGAGATTCCCCAGGCTCTGGTTTCCTCATCGGTGATATGGATTTAATAACAGCATCTACCTCTCTAGGGCTTTCATGAAAATCAAATGAGTGAAAACATGCATCTACCTACCTGCCAGGCATGTCTAAATGATATACAAGTGTTTGCTGTCATTAGTGTTATTTGTGAGCCAGATGGATGTTTCACCGGTTAAGCAAGTTTGTATTAAGATGTCGTGGAAGGAACATTAGAGGTAAGACAATGAAGTAAACGTTTCTCTTCTGCTGGCTGGAAGGACACTGCAGGAAGTGTCACTGCAGGAGCTCCTCTTTCTGGTTCCTTCTGTCGTGCTTTCTTCCTCCTTGTTTGCGGGGCACCTGTGGTGAGCAATTCAGGTCACCCGGTGGTGCGACCCGCAACCAAAATTTCTCCCAGTCTCGGCCCAAGTTTTCCTGTCTCCTGATGTCAGCCCTCTGTCACCCTGTAACTTGTCTGCCCCTAGTGGGTAGTGGCCCCAACCCCTCCAATGAGGTCTCAGTCCCACTTTGTCGCATTCTCGGGTTCTTTAGATCCTCTTTCATCCGTAGTAGTTAATCCCCTATTATGAGTTAATCATTCTTTATATTACACTTTCCCTGTTCCAATTACTGGGTGGTTTCTGTTTTTGGAGCGGACCGATACACTGCATTCTTGAAACAACTTGGAACGTTTAATGCTCATTAAGTAGAATTTCAAACTAAGTCTTTTGAAACCAATCATCCTAAAATTTGTTCTAACAAATCTTAGGTAAATATAGAAACCTGTGGGGAGTTGGAGCTGTCCTGGGATGAATGCAGAGTAGGTTTCCACATACAAGCATTGTTTTTTGAATATGCAGCAGCTATAGCACGTCTGTGGCACTGACGTGTGGATTAGTGATTGGATAGTTTTATCTATGGAACACTCAAGAAGATCTGAATATCCTCGGCACAAGGAGACCGAATTTCTCTTACCCAGTGAAATGTAGCTTTGCGTATCCCAGATCCAGACAGTGCTGGGGGACGGAACTTCGTGACCTCTAGCACTCTGCTGGGAATGTTTTCTTAATTATATATAATTAAGAAAGATGGAATAATTATATATTCCAATTCATGTCTAGCAGTCCACAATGGGTATAGTTATGGACGATGTCATCTTGGTTTGCACTTGCTAATATCCTGAAAAGCTGGCCGGCTGAACCAGCCTTAAGTGAAACCCAACGTATACAAAAGAGTAACTGAGAATCAGCAAGTAGCCCAACGTCCTTTACTTTTGTCCTTGGAGTTACTGCCTCTACTCTGGTCTGTCACTTCTTCAGTTTACTTTTTATTCTAAGACTGCTGATTCTTATAAGTGTTCTATTCTTATTCACTGTGAATACACCTTCTTTTTTAAATAGAGAAAGAAAAGTGCATTGATTTGATACGCTAAAAAAAGAAAAAGATGATCCAAAATAGAGAGAACAATTAGTATGAAATAAAGCTTCTTTCTCAGTGGGGAAAAATAAAAACCATATTGCTGAAGTCTTTCAACATTTCATTTTTTAATTTTTCCAATAGTACACTCTTTAAAAGAAGTTAACAACTTCAATTCCAAACAGAAGGATTCAATAATGCGAATGAAAAGCGGTCATTTTCAGTGAAGCTGTTGCCTAATTACTCTGGAAAAAAGTATTCTTTTGATTGAACTGATGCAAAAATCCCTTAGAAAAGCTTCATTGTTGCCTGTAAAGAGTCTTCTTAAGGTCACTTTTACTTCTAGACCATCCCCCTTGTTTCTAGTGAAAGAGTTTTGCTTGGTAATGGCTTGTGGTTCCACAGTGTTTTGTGTATGAAAAGCGTAGACTAAGAGATACTACTGAAGTCGCTCAAATTGTAGATTCTGCCACAAAAGGAAGTCCCAACACTGAAACGTTTCCCCTTAATGTTCAGCAAGACACATGAAAAGAAAACTCAAGTCCCACTTTCATCTTTACTTTGATCACCATTTTAAATGGCGTGAAGAGGCTGCCGCACCGTCGGAAACAGAGCTCCACGGCCCCGTGTGCTTATTAAATGGCCTGCAGGTTCGGAGCGGCCGCCCCAGCCCCGGTTGCGGTCTGCAGACAGAGGCATCTGGTTGCTGCTGGGGGTCCCGGGGCCGAGCCGGGTGCTCCCCAGGGGTGTTCTCTCGGAAGCAGGGGAAGAAGCAGTGCTCCCAGACAGCAACAGAACAGCGCGCGAAACAATGCTCTCCATCCACCCAATCATTTCCTGTTCAGAGCTGGCCTTTACTGCTGGGACAAGAGGACACTCCTGTTGGCTTTCATTTTTTCCAGGCGCTTCACTAAGTGGCCGTTGCTCACCTCGAGCTCTTCTGTTTTGTCCAATGCAGAGCGAAGCTGGAAATCAAGGCAAAAGGCAGTGAGCTTGGATTCCAAGCCTACTGACAAACAAATGAGCACCCAGACCCACCGAGACTCTAAAAATACACATATACCTACACGTGTGTATACGTGTATTTCTTTCTTTCTTTCTTTTTTTTTTTTTTTTGCGGCACGCGGGCGTCTCACTGCTGTGGCCTCTCCCGTTGCGGAGCACAGGCTCCGGACGCGCAGGCTCAGCGGCCATGGCTCACGGGCCCAGCCGCTCCGCGGCATGTGGGATATTCCCGGACCGGGGCACGAACCCGCGTCCCCTGCATCGGCAGGCGGACTCTCAACCACTGCGCCACCAGGGAAGCCCACGTATATTTCCTAATTTAAAAAGGAACACAAGGCACAAGATTCTGGCCTCATGAGTAACTAGGGAATCTTCCTCTTCTGAAATAGCTAGACCCCAGACAGGGCGCAGTCTTGGGGATGGTGACGGTCTCACGGAAGGTGAGGCAAACGAACAAACAAGCGCTGAGCCAGACCAGCTGGAGGAGGTGATCCCCACAGCCCCGGGCAGCTGGCTGCTAGGGCTCTGCAGCCAGAAACCGAAGTGGGAATGGCTGAGGCCAGGATGACCGTGCCCGGGAACCAGGGGGGCACAGAGCCTGGGGGGCACAGAGCCTGGGGGGCACAGCAGGAGCCACATCAGCAGGGAGCTGCACGGACTGCAGGCAGTGAGGCAGAGTGGAGGTGCCCTAAGGCGGGGGTTCACAGCCCTGTGCTTGTGGAGACATGCATCATTAGAACAGAGTCTGCAGTTCTGCTTCTGATCCAAAACCCTCCAGGAGGGTGGGCGGGGTCCTGAGACAGGTTAAACGGCCCTGCCCTGCCTTTCACCAGCAGAGGCAGAAGCAGAAGCCCTTTTTGTAGAAATTTCCCCAAGTCAGGCCTGGAGTATAAATTCAAGTATCTAAATTCAAATCAAGCATAATCTCATAAAACACCAAACACATGGTGGGACAAACCATTTGAGTCAACAGAAGCAATAAACAACAGAAATAGACCCCAAAGACTGAACATGTTTCAGTCCTCAGTGTGGAAAGCAGAATAGCTGTGTATGAAATCGTTAAAGAAATAAGGATACAATCAACAAAGGAACCAAAACAAGAAACAATCAGGAATGAGAATACGAAACAAAAGGAGGTGAAATGGAAGATCTACAAAAACTGTACATTATGCAACGTTGGGAGGTAAGGAGATGGGGAACGGAAAAGACAGATGGTAGAGAAATGCAGAGGGTCCGTGAGAAGATCTGGTATCCTCTGATCAGAGTCCCAGGGGGAAGGTGGAGTCTAGGGAAGAGGAGTTACTGAAGGAGATCGTGGTTGAAAATTTTCCAAAATTTATTTAGAAAAAAGACCTCACAGATCAAAGAAACACAACATATCCCCAGCAGAACAAATAGCAGTAAAGCCACATATTAACACATTAGAGTGAAGTGTAGAAAGTCAAAGGCAAAGAGAATGAAAGAGCAGCTAGAGAGGGGTAAAAAAAAAAAAGATCACCTAAAAGGAGTTAGAATGACAGATTTCTTAGCAGAAGCCGGAAGATGGTGGCATGATAGTTGCAATCACCGTAGACAGAAAAACCACTGACAGGTGATTCTGGCCCTGAGCTCCTAATTGGCTGAACTACAATTTCCTTTACGGTGTGAGCACAGCCCTTCAGAGAGGTTTGGGCAGATGTGACAATGAATGATTCGGCCGCAGATTTCCCGGCGGTAAACCCTCCCTCTGCTCTCCCAACTAGAATAGCATTACCCATTCTTTTCCTAGAAATAGCCTAGAAAATTTACCTCTCTTTGAAGTTTCCGTTTTTCAGCCTTAAGTTCATCTTCTATCTTTTCAGCATTTTCAGCAGCCAGTTTATAACGTGATACTTGGCTTTCTAACCTTATGACCTGAGAGGAGAGGAGAAATCATGTGTATAAGTTGATGGGCCTGTGTTCTTTCCCCGATTGCTTTACTATATTTGAGATCAAAAGGTATAACTTGATAAAATGAGAGAAAACACCATGACAATAGTTATGATCTAGCATTTGGGACTATTACGTAGGTTCTAGCCACGCAAGCTATTTGTTCATATTTATGAGCAAGCCAGTACTGACACCTATCAGGGACTCATTTCCTCCCTGACCCTTGTCCCAAGTGTGGTTCCCGCCATGCAGACCCCATGACACCATCTCTCCCCGATGTGGGTCGATCCTGCAGAACCAGGCTGGTGAGGCAACGGCTCCACCAGGACCTCAGCTCCAGTCTAATCTCTCCCGGGGTTGGGGGGTGGGGAATCAGGAAAGGGAGGAGAGAGGCAAGGAACTCAGAGAGCGGGGGGTGACGGAAGGCGGCTCTGCGGTGGCATCTGCGGCCAGAGACTCAGCCTGCCCTCAAAGGCGTGCTTCCGAACACGCATCGCTTTCTAGGTGCGCTTCTCATCTTCGTCTCTACAAAAATTCCAGAAAGTTCCAGCCACATATACCCACAATGGAGGGGGCAAGAGTACCTGCTTGTATCTCTCCCTTCGGTTAGGACACAGTCTGTCCCAGGGCCCAGCACGCTGGAGGCATGAGTGCCCCAAATCTAGGGACCAGGGCGAGCTGCTGGGCTGGGATGGAAAGAGGGAAAATCCAGGCAAAAGGGACATCCCTGCATGAAGCGTTTTGTAATTAACCGATTTTTTTTTTTTTTTTAAACAAACTGTCAAAAAAAACCCTAACCACATTAGGTACTTTCTGCAACTAACTTTGTCTATAAAGGATTAGTATCGATTATAACAGCCCAGATACTAGTTATGACCTCTCCCTCCCCACGTCCTCTCCTTGTAGGAAATACACGGAGAGACTTGCTGCCTTGTTTACCCCCCTTAGGACCTTTTTTTGGTTCTAAAATTCTCTGCTTCTTTTTGTCCTCAGCCTTCAAGCCTTTCTAGCAAATAAAACTTCAGTTAATCCTCAGTCGGGCGGCCAGTGATTGCGTACAAGTGTGCACGTACATTTTGTTCTAATGCAGTTATCTCTTGCTCAGATTTTGCAAGTTTAAATTTGAGGTCGCTGATCTGTCTGTTGGCATCCCCTAAAGGTTGAAAGAGAAGGAAAATCTGTTAAGCTCTTGGGCTTTGAAAATGTTAAAACAATGGTTACTGGGAACCAAGCCCTTACTTTATAATCGTCGCCCTTGAGCAAAGAAGGCAAAGAAATGGTAGGGGGAAGGGGGAAGGGGAGAGAGAGTGGGCCTGCTTTTGTCCCCGTAAGCCGCCTTCTAGTCTCCTGGCACGGAAAAAAAATACCTTCCGATCTCCCCATACAATCGGCAGATCCAAAGACTGTATTCAGCGTAGTAAACGTGGTCTCTAGCCGCACGTCAGCTGGTGGTACCTTGGTGTATGTTTTGGGTCACCTGTTCTGTTTCTTAGGCTCAGACAGAAACATCCTTGCTCTGCCCACCTGCCCATCCTTGTTCTAGCCCACAAGGAAACATCTTTGTGCTTCTGTACTCAGGGCTTTTGGGGGGACGTTGGGAACACCGGCCGTTCCTTGCCACGACAGTTTTTCTCCTCCCGCATTAGTACAATAAAAATCGCGCATGGCAAAGGGATTTCTTCTACAGGAGGATTGACATTTACTTTGCAGATCCATCACGTGCACGTCCGTCCCGTTTTGTAAGACCCCATCTTCCGGGTGCAGACTGTCTAATCTGATATTCCTCTGTCTCTCTTCCAGCTGCCCTTTGAGTTTCTTAATCTGCAAACATCCACCAATAAAGCACGTTAATTTCTCGATTCTAAATGAGATGAGAGCCTGTGAGAAAGGAAGCTGCATGTCACGTAATAGCCCACACCCACTAAGCACAATCCGATGTTGCCTTGCAGTTATTCTGTGTGTCTCGAAGGGGCCAGAGAGACAGGGGTTCCGTAATGAAGCGGGAGAGAAATGTAGTAAGACATTACGAGCCACCAGGAAGATGGGGGAGTCTCTCCCGTTTCATAAAGGAACAAACCCAAATAAATAAATGAAAAACCTTGTGCCAGTCAGTACTCTTCTTAGAAAGTACTAGTAGTATACAGGATGAAAATGGAATTCTATTTACTGTAACAGGCATGCATTGTTTTGTGACTCTGGGCGAGAAGTTATTTCTAAGGTTGAAGTTCCTCTCGAATTCAGGAGGAGATTTTCCGTAAAAACGGTTCTGAGTGTTTATCTACAAGTTCATAAATCAGTACACGATCCACCTTTGCTTTATTGGATTGCTTTATTGGAAGCAGCAATCCATGTAGCATGTACCACACTCAGACCCTGGCCTTGAATCTTTGGGACAATCTCTCGAAATCTGATAGGATTTCTAACGTTTTACTTGGATAAGAACATTAAGAACACTGGCTGGCTTGGTAATTATTTTCAGCCACGATGCATCAGGGGTTTCCTGATGAAGCAAGAAGCTAGAATGGGAAGGTTCCCGGTTTCAGGTGCCCCGTTTTCCAGAACTCGGAAAGTAATAAAAAGATCGTTACCTGTTCCAATAAGCATTCCCGTTCATCAATGAGCTTTTTCAACCTAATATCTAAAGAAATCAGAAAGATACAGGTTTAGGTGACTCCATGGACTGCCCCTTTCAGCAGATTGCTAAACTGAAGGAGGAGCATTGGGGTTAGTGAAACTGATGATGAAGGTATTATACACGTACCACGGCGAATGAGGCCACAGACAGGACGGGGGAGGAATTCAGCCAAGGGGGTGAACTGCATCAACCTCCCACACATGCTTGTCTCGTCAGGGCAGCATCCGGCTGCATGCAAACAGGCTAATCTTCTACTCTGGGTTAGCATGCAAGAGCTCTAGGGCCAAACCACACTGCAACACAAGATCTCACAAGGCTTCACGGTTTAACATCATTAGCAAGGTACAAACACACTGAGAATCGGGATCAAATATCACCAGCATTTTCGTTAGCCTTGACTTTCCAAGTTTCCATCCCACGAGCGTTGATCTTCCTTATTTCTCTCAAAGACTCACCAGTGTCAGAGTTCTGACTCTCCTTACGAACCCTAAGTGTCCTGACAGCACCTCCGGTAACCCACTTTGTTGCTATTCTTTTGAGGAAGAATGCAGTAATAACTTAGGTTTCTGTCATTCTTCCCACCCCAGATACAGAAGTTTGCATACACGTAAGCACCTAGAAATCCCCCAAACAACTCTCTGAAGGGGCGTTGAGTAATACATTCTCCAGAGCACAGAGAGGAAACCAAGACCCAGGGAGGATTTTAGGGGCAAAATCCTACACCAGTTTCAGGGCAAAATCAGGATGACGTGATGGTGGTGGGTGCTCCTGTGTGCTGTGCCCTCACTGTGTGCCAGGCACTGTCCCAGCCGCTCACACCACCTCCCGCGAAGCCCTCCAGGCGGGCAGTGCTGCCACGTCCCTCTTCTACAGATGAGGACCCAGGCCCAGCAGCTTTCCTAAGGCCCCAGGGCTGCACCCCTAACCCCTGCACCCACTGTTTTCCTAAACACAGCCCTCTGAGTCGGACCGGACTCCTGGCCTGGCTCTTCTTCCCGAGGCGGCAGTGCTCTCACACCGCCCAGGTTTTGATTAGCCGTGTGAAATGGAAATAATGCATACAAAGCGCACCTTTGTTTTCATTAAAAAAAAAATCATCTATCCACGTTCTAATCCAAGTTACGTGTTTGCGCTAATTGTTTTTCCAAACACCCTAAATTGCTATTTTAAAGGCACAATAACAACATAAATGAAAACAGAAAATGTTACGTATAAGATACATTTATAATCCTTTTGAGTTCCATTTTAATTTACATACAAACTGCTTCTGACAGATGTTTTATTCTGTCCCTTCCATAAATGCACCCAACACTGAAACAAACATGAAAAATAAATTGAAAACCTGGCTCTCTAATTCAATATCACTTTTCATTTTATCTTGTATATTTTATATTCCTATATACAAAAACCACAGGCATCATAAGAAACACTGAATGTATCAGAAAGTGATTTGAGGCTCACATATCTATTTACAATTTTATTATTATTTTTCTATTAGAAGACTTCAAATATCTTAGCAAGTAAAAAAAAAAGTTAAAATGCAATAATAGTGCTAACAATAAAAAACAAGAGCAATCTGACCTTGAGTCTTATAGGGAAAATATGAAAAATGGAGAGAGACAAATGGAACTTTTAAGGAAGAGAAATTTTAAAGCAGAAGTGGAGAAGATTAAATAGTTTCAGGAAACTGGAAAAAAGAAAGAAGCAAAGTTGTTTGACATAAAGAAAATAAGCACTGAAATAAGTCAGAGAAAGACAGACAGTATATGTTATCACTTATAAGTAGAATTTGAAAAATAGAACAAACGAATGAATATAACGAAACAGAAACAGACTCACAGATGGTAACTAGTGGTTACCAGTGGGGAGAGGGAAGGAGGGAGGGGCAAGATGGAACAGAGGATTAAGAGGTACAAACTACTATGTATAAAATAAATAAGCTACAGGGGTATATTGTACAGCACAGGAAATATAGTCACTATATTATAATAACTTTAAATAGAGTGTAATCTATAAAAATATTGAACCACTATGTTATACACCTGAAACGAACATAATATTGTAAATCAACTATACTGCAATAAAAAAAATTCAAAAGAGAAATGAAAATGAGTCCTGCTTTTTTTACAGTCTTAAAAGTCAACAAGTCTAACCTGTGACGTGAACAGTGACGCATGACTGGTAATTACTGTGGTACTGATCAGGAGTGCTGCAAACCTCTACTCACTAAGCAGCCCTGCTCACCGTTGGTCTCTAACACCCAAACGATAAGCATTAAAGAAAATAAAGTCACACTGTCTCGAACTCAGAGTTTTATTTTACACTGGGAAGTTAAAATCAATTGGCAATTAAAGTTATTTTAGTAACATTGTTAAAGGATTACATTTTTTAAAAATCTGTTTTTTATATATTAAACTCCACCACACTTTCTGGTGTGAACTTGAGAGACCCGTGAAACAAGAAACAAGAAAGGTGGCGAGGCCATACAGACCGTCACAGGGGCAGCAAGCCAGCCCCAGGACCCCCAGCCCCGCTCCAGAGGGGCTTGCGTGTTGTGACTGCGTCTGTCCCGGCTGCGAAGGTCAACCACCAGCAACAACCATGGTCACTCAGCACTTACTCTCCCGTGCTTTACTGGGTCTGATCCACACCGCCACTCTCAAAGGCAGGTTCTAACCCCAATTTCAGAGAGCAAAATGAGACACGGTAAGGGTAAGTAGCTTACTCATAATAATATATTATCAGGAGGATAATTTTCATTCTGTGGGTTAATTTCACCCAATCCTGGGCCTCAGGCCTCCTCTCCCCGTTGCAGAGAAAGTCACCTCCCTCCATATTCGCAAAGCTAATGATCAGAAGATTGACATCTCAAGAAATCCACTGAGTGTGGTCCTTTCTCTGCTCCCTCCTTGCACTGACTTAATTTGATTATAATCCATGTGGTCAGTTTTCAACTTCCCCAGGGCTAGCCTCCCATGCCAGGATCGCCCCTGCTTCCGGTAAAAGGCAGAACAGGGACAGGCTGCTCAAGAGGTCTGTACAGATGGCAACTCGCTACAGCAGCTGCTGCTTCAGGTCAGCCGAACAGCTGAAGCCTTTCATGTCTCAAAAAATTCGTTCGTCTTTGATGTAAGAGGGGCAGAGAGGGTGAAAGGGAGAGAGCGAGAGGTTTTTCTCCTGAAAGACTGTCCTCCCTGTATGAGGTCAGCACACTGGATACGCACATATTCTGAACGGAGCACGCTCACACGCCCCTGCCTTTGCTTCTGGAGCCCGGACACTTGGAATGAATCTTACTGTTGTGTTCCCTTGTTTTGATGGCCATGGTGGCATGTCATACAAGGCGGTCTCCTAGGAAAGGAATCTTATCAATGGAAAACAGGAACCCTAAACTGTCTAAACACCCAGAAGCAGCATTCCAGAGTCCTAGTGACAGTGGAAATTTAAATGTTCAGGTCATTAGGTTTTCCATTAATTGGAAATACTCAATGTTCTACAAAGTAGTCAATGCAAGATATCCCATTCTCAAACACTCTTTTCAAAAATTTTACTGCTTCCCAACCTTTGTATGTTATAAAATAGCCTGTAATTCAAAATTCTCAGTTGCCTTTCCCTATTTTTTACAGAAACTCATAGTTATACTTACATACTTTGGAAGGAAGATTAACATTTTACATACAGTAGCCATGCTCTGGTTTGGGGTTGAAAAATACCCCAGCTTTTTGATTTAAAGTATCAGTGATCGATGCTTTTCTCTGTCCTGCATTATAGTGAAACCTCAGTGGTCCAGGTTCCTCTGGGGCTGGGGCTGACAGGTCACCATTTGATTCTTTTCTGAGTCTGAATTGTTTGACACTGCGATCTTTCCAAATTGCCTTATGTACTTCCACGCCTTCCTACACTGAATATACCAAAGGTAACCATTTCTTGATAATTCCGGGGCCTTCACGTGCACATTAATTACTGTGTGGGGCCGTAATATCATCTCGCCCTCGGAGCAGAGTAATTGGTGTGCATAATGAAGGCTCTTAGATTATCAGGGACGGTTTGGTTCTTCAGAATCCTTACCTTCCTTTTTGCTGACTTTCCAATTCTCTGTTGCTTCCACTAGAGGTTGGGTCCTATGTGCTTGTTCATGGGCAGAGCACCTTCCATATAGGAAGTGATCTTACATGCTTATTGATTAAATGAGGGATGAACACTTGAGACTGCTGGCTGGCTGGCTGGAGGGATGGGAAGCCTATAGTAATGCCCTTAAATGTGCTGTTGAATAACATGGGAAAGAAAGGAAAGAAGTTAAAATGGTTTGGTGATCTCACCACTGAGTGAGTTGGGCTGTTGAATCACTTCCCCAGAGGCCTTTAGCAGTAGGAAGGAGAGCTGTTCCCAATGTACCTTCCGGTATGAACGCAGCTTTGCTAAAGTTATAGATACCAACTTTAAAGTCCTTTGCAGCCCTTGGACTTGATTCTCTAGCAAGCCCCATAGTTTTCTATTTATATGGCACAAGTGGAGAGAACTGATCAGTCCCATTATCCTCTGCTTCAGGACACTTATGCAGAAATAGTCAATGTTTATTTGAAATTCTCATCATCCTCTTCGAAACATTCTAATAAGCACTGGCACCTGTAAGCAACGCAACAAGATGGAGACCTTTCTCAAGTGGGCTCTTCATCACAACCACAGACCACGGGAGAGTCTACGAGGAAAGATCTTACTCAAGGAGGGTCCAACACGAGTCCCAGTCTAGACGCCGGGAGAGAAGCTCTTCACTACTGACAATGGATATTATGCATGAGTCCTCCACAGAACCCCAATTGGGAGCTAGCAACCCAGAAGCAGATAAGAGTAGATTAAAGATGATATGATGTAGCCACAGTCAGAATTCAAGTAGCACAAGAGTGATCACAGGCTTGTAAAATTATAAAATGTTTTTATTTCAAATTTTGTTGAGGTATTGGTCATTTTTGCACTCAATTATATCCTGTAACAATAATACGAAGTCATATGATCTCATAAAGTGTCAACAGCATTCAAACTGTACATTCCCCTGTAATTTTAATATTCTATAATGGTTTTTTATTTAACTTTACAATTATTTTTAAAATGTTTCTTTATATAGAAAATATATATCTTGTTCAGGAAGATCAAAACAAGAAATTTCTGGTAAGAATACACTGAAAAACAACAAATGAAAATATTTATGCCAGATACCAAGTGATTCGACTATTTAAAATATCCCGTTAGAGTCTAATCAGAAGTTTGCACAAGAATAGCATCTTTTTGTCTTGCTCTACTGAATAATGATTAGACAAATAGAAAGAGAAGTAATTTTAAGGTTAAAAACATAAATTTTAGAAATGATTCTCCCTCGCCAAATACTGCAGTAGGAAATGCAATTACAACATGTATCTCTTCCGGAAAAGAATTAAAAAAAAAAAAAAGGAGTCTTTGCATAAAATGACTTTGGTACATAATTGTCATGAAGTCAAAATCTCCTACAAAATAAATTCAGTTATCCTCAAGAATGAGATCGAAAAGTATTGGTCTGAGATAAAATACTTATATGAGGTAAAGGCAAGTAAGCTATCCCTAGTGCTGTAAGATGTTTATTTGCTATCCCTAACATGATTGATTATTGTCCTAACATGCAAATCTCATCACTCAGTGACCTATGTGCTGTCTGGCCGTTTATGTACTTTTTAAATAAAATACCATACAGGTTATACTATACATATCAAGATCAAATATGAAAGCACATACATTTAAATGAGACACCTTCATTTAAATCATACTCATAATGCGGAAACCTCAGGAGACTATTTGGTCGCTTCAATTAGATGTTGATACATTTGGTCAAGAATATGCACATTCATATCAGCTTAAGGCCAAAGCTAAATATTTTGATGCTGATTTTAAGCAGAAATAAAACAGTGTACATTATTGTTTGATGCTCTCGGAACGCTCTCCATTAGAACTAACTCCAATAAGAGAAGTGTCCTTCTCATCTGGGTGATAACCTTAGTGATGAAATAGAAATCTACAGGTAACAGTCTACAGCTTCAAGGATTAGATAACTTGGTGGATTGGCATTCGGTGCGTCTATACCAATCTAGAACATTTTCTGTGTCTCACCGGTGGAGTCTCTCACAGTTGGACTTGCTGTGCAGTCCTGGTCCCCCCCTAAGACCCCGCCTCAACCTACGACAAGGCACAGTCCTCTTTGTTTCTGCCCTTCCCGTGTCCACCTGTCATCTCTTCCTTGCTTTCTGAATTAAAGTCCCCCACCTCGCCTGCTGGTGCCACGTCATCATTTTCTAGACTAACGCTGTCTGAAACCTTCCTGACTGTGTGGCCTCGATTTTCTGATGTCACATGCTCTCCTGTGCCTTTTGTTCGACAGGCATCGTTAATGTCCTTCGAGGGACCTTCATGTTGGAGCAGGGCGCTGCCTGGCACTTCCTCATTGTCTGGACCTGGAGGACGGCTGGGAGCGGTGCCGTCTTCCTCAGCATCATCTTTTCTAGCCCCTTCCTCTAATTCTTTATTACTGGCACTGGTGCCTGATGACTGAACTGTATTATCTTCAAAATCCAACGTGTCTCCATCAGCTACTGCTTTCCTTGTCTTAGTGTTTACGCCATAATCGTCTTGCTGAAGTCCTCCATCCAACTCAGTTTTAGGATTTTCTGGACCATCGGCGTTTTCACTGCTTCCTGCCGCGGCGTCCTGTTTTGGGTTTTTAGTGACCTCATTTTGCGCGTCTACAACTGGCTTTTTGTCAGTAAGTTCGACCTGCTCTTCGTTCACTTCACTTAAATCTGGGTTTTGAAATGTTAACTCTTTCTGAACCTCTTTGGTTTCTACAGGCGCTGGGGATTTTTTCTTCTTGTTTTTCTTTTTCTTGTTCTTCGTTTTCTTGGGCGACGAATCCGGTGCCTCTCCCTGTTGGTCGTTCTTTTCCTCATCGGGCTCTTTCACATCTAGGGATTCGCTTTCAGCATCTACCGTACTTGGACCTGTCACCTCCTGAGGGCTGCTTCTGGCTTCTGGAGAACAAGGAATGGCTTGGACTTCCAGCTTGATGGGTTTCTCATCCCTTAATTTTCTTCCGTTACCCTCCCCTTCATTGTTCTCTCCACCTACCTCTGTGCTCTGAATCGGGACCTCCTTGGGCTCAGCTACTTCCTGGCTGGTGAGTTCTTTCTCTGAATCATGCCCTGAGCTTGGGTCCAAGCCTTCCGGAGCATCTACCTCACACTTTTCACGGTGACTCACTGTGTCATCGATACCCCTTGGAGGACTTGAGGCTACTGTGCCCACCTGCTCCCCCAACCCAGTGGGCTCTGCCTCCGGCACAGCCTCTGTGGGGTTCCCACTCTGCTCCCCAGTGTCTGCACTGCTCTCCCTTCCAACTTCAGATATTTGCAAAGGAGCACATTCCTGACGTGGTCCTACGCTAATCTCTTCCATGTTGGTTTCAAAATCTTCCTGTTTTTCTTTTTCCCACTCTTCTGCAGATTCTTTACTTTGGTTTTTGGTATCCAAGGCATTACTGCCACGCTGCCCAATCCCAGGACCTGGGATTTCACCATCTAGTTCACTGTTTATGACCTCACTTGACTCAACCTGCTGTGTGCTTTCAAAGAAGGAAGTGTTCTCCAGAATCTGGCTTTGAACCTGTTCCTCGTTCCCAGAATTTACTAACGTTCCTGGGGAGGGGGCACTGTCTTCAGAGGCTCTCTGGTCCTCAGCATTGTCACCAGGATGTAACACCTCTGTGTCCACACAGTCCTCTCCTGGGTCCTCTTTGTGCTGTCTCTGCTCAGTGTTCTGCAAGATCTCTCTTTTCCCCTCATTCTCCACCATTTCATCTTTCACCTCCACTTCATTGGCTCTTCCTAAAAGACCATTGAGAAAATTGAAGGGACCCCATGACGTGGTTGACCACACAACATACATTACAATGTAAACACATGTTCTCTTTCCCAGCCAACCCCGCTCCTAAGAGAGAGAGCCATCAGAGAAGCGCACGGACAGAAGCCTTTGCCAGTTCTGTGCGGCAAAGCAGCCATCGCGTTAGCAAACGTTGGATCAGCGGAGGCCACTGCCGCCACGTCAAAGGCAAGAGCGGCTGCTGGTGCCACCTGGGGTGAACTGACTTTCAAAGGTGAAGTTAAGTTTTAACAAATAAGAAAGAGCTCTGGATCAGGCAGCCACACTCTCCAAGATGAGGGGATTCAGAAGGACGGAAGGTTCGTGGTCCCCATTCTCATTTCTGGATGCACACGGGGACCACTCCTACTTTTCCAGCTGTCAAACTGCACTGAATATCACGCAGCTCTGAGAGCAGCTTTCAAATAATTTTTAAAAGAAACATTCAGGGCTTCCCTGGTGGCGCAGGGGTTGAGAGTCCGCCTGCCGATGCAGGGGACGCGGGTTTGTGCCCCGGTCCGGGAAGATCCCACATGCTGCGGAGCGGCTGGGCCCGTGAGCCATGGCCGCTGAGCCTGCGCGTCCGGAGCCTGTGCTCCGCAACGGGAGAGGCCACAACAGTGAGAGGCCCGCGTACCGCAAAAAAAAAACAAAAAACAACAAAACACACGAAGACCACTTACAAAACTGACGTTTCTAGTCCTTTAAGTGTTCATTACACAACAGTTATCAAGGATTTATAAGATGTATATTTGAACAAGAGCAGCATGATAAATTCTAGCTGCTCAGGTAGGGAACATAAAGGTAGGATGGACATTCATCAGTTTAACTTCCCTCAGCAACTCTGACACAATGAAAAGAGCTGTGTTTCTTGAATAGTCATCAGGGTAATGAGGCACCTTCCCGGAAAGCCAGTTCTGGGAAGCTGGGGCCTACAGGTTTCTTCATGTCCATGAAGAACCTTCCAAGTGGAAACTACAGCCTTGGTCCCTGACCTTATCTCAGCCTCACTGTGAAAAGCTGGAAATGGTTGTGAGCGAGGCCTTATTTGCTGGCTACAACTTCAGGCGGCCCACCACATGCAGAAGGTTTATCCCAAAGCCAAGTATATTACAACAAATATTAACTGGTGAATCTTTTCAGATATTTGAAAACTGTGTAAAATATTCCTACAATATATTGGGTTTCCCAATTTACATTCTTTCAGAAGCAAAAATGTGACATACAAAGGAACATCACCTCTGACAAAGGGGCGGACGTTTTCAGACTCTTGCTGGTAGGGAAAGCCCTCCGCAATGACCGCACTCACCACCCAGGGCTCCCCGTCCATCTCACCTACACCCAGGGCTACTTGTCCATCTGCTGTCCACAGGCCCTTCAGACTCTCAAAACGCTTAATGGTGCACGGGATCTGCAGCACTGGCTTGCAAATACAGTCAACTAACTTACTTTACGGCTCTGCTATTCTGATCTTTTGACAATTCTGTAACAGAATGAGTCACAACGCCGTGTTTGGCACATAACTGAAGAAAAACAAATACAACAGAACCGTCAACACGGTCACTTAATTTTGAGATTATTTTGCTTGTATTCACAGTCTCGCTGGCAGCTTTGAGAAGCAAAAGAAACGTAGTCTTAAGCCATCGGTGGTGAGCACTGAACAGAGGTACATGCCGGACAACACACGTGGGTGATGGCATCGTTTGACAAGGAAGTTCCCATGAAGTGACAGAACGAAGGGCATGCTGGGTGATTGTTAATCGATCAGTGATGATTATGTCAACTCTACCAATGCATGGAAGGTGAACCAGTGCTGACTGGAAGACACGAGGATCAAAGGAAAACAAGTACTTACCTAGCGTCCCATCCCCTGTTGCCTTGAGGGCATTTAACTCTTCCTTTGTCATCTTTGTAGAACCTTGGTAGCCAACATTATTTAGAGGGTCTGAAGTCTCTCCATTGGTAGCTACTTCTGAATTTAGGATTATTCCATGTTTCTGGGAATAAAAACAGGCTCATCGTAATACTCACTAAGTGATATTAGGTTAAACTTTCTTTTATAAATAATAATTAAGAAAACCCCTATTTTTCCCTAAGCAGAGGAAAACTCTACAGAGACAGAGGAGCGCTAGGCTGCACCCCTGCAAATATTCTATCAACACACACTGATCTGGGACGTCTTCCTCCAAGGGTCCTTCCTTACATGTTCCCATCCACGTCTTAGCGTGCTGGTGACGAAACACCTTCCTTGGGCATCCTCTCTCACTGCAGGCTGCCAGAAAGCAGAGCATCGAGCAAACCACTACAGAGTGGTCTTTACCTCTAAAACCCCGGCTGTGCTCTTTAAAAGGACAGAGATAAAGAAATATGTACGTGTTCTGAGAGGAACGATCAAACTTGGATGGAAGGTTTGTGACATTCGAAAGAAATACAATTCGTGCTCACTACACAGCAAAACACTTTAAACCCGGCGACGCTTCACAACGCCAGGATGCCCCCCTCACCCGGGATCACCCCCTCCCTTACCCGCTCCTGCCACCCATAGCTCTTTCTCTTCTGCTTGGAGGAATTCCCAACCCTGTACTCACACCCTGGCTAGAAGCAGCACTGCGAATGTGAGCTCTAAGCCTGTTCCCTGCTGGCTTACTGCTCTGGCCTTGGCCCTTCATTGTAAGTAGCTGACATGGATGTTTCCATTGGCGATGCAGGCGCCAGCCGGTGGCCATACCCCCTAGACTCAACACCGCCTTCTACGGTGTCGAGAGTCCACCCAGAGCTCTGACCCCCGCTGCTGCCCGTTGGTTTATTTTACTCAGTTTCCAGCCAGCAGCTGAAGACCCCTTGACATGGCCCAGACACAACTTTCCTACCATCCATGGGGTCTCCACGTCTAACTAGCGTCAGCCACGCCACTGCCCAGCTACAGAGGTCCTTATGTTCGAGACTTTAATATAAGAAAGAAATACACTCTCTAACTTGGAGTAATGTCCTGGAGGATTTACTGGTGAGTTTGAGAAAAAATTTAGACAGCCTATCAAAAAAACTCTTGGAAATCAGAGGTGCTTCCAAGATCAGATATGCCTATAAACATCTAAAGACAATAGGCACACCCCCCGGAATCTACACTGACTTCACATGTCTCTTTGGGGGTCAGTTAACCCAGGATTTGATTTTATTAACAGAACTAAAATCAACGACATAAAATCAATGAACACCACTATCCACACACATTCATCCTTGAGAATCCTGGAATTTGCTGTTGTCGCCTGGATTTTTAAAAACTGTACTTTGGCTTCATACCTTTAATTCCTCTTTCAGCACGACTACTTCTTCTCTAAGATCGTCTCGTTCACTCCTTATGGAATCAAAGAACTCTTTCTGCCTCTCTAATGCCTGAGTGTGTAGCGGAGCAAAGAGAGAGAAGATTCGCACAGGTGAGCAGACGACTTCAGAAGCAGGACTAGGAAGGAGGCTTCTACTCTGTAAAAGGCTAACACCGGCAGGGCATTCGATAGACTATGCTTAAAGATACAAACACAATGCAGTGTTAAGCTCTGCACTCAGTTTACGCCAGCCAAGAAACGTCACTGTGCATGCTCCCTGAGAGACGTTAACGTTCTGAAGGATGCTCTCTGCTTTACACCCTCTCCTGGCTTAGTCTGCGGTTTCACGGCATAGCTGGAGAAGGAACAGAAGCCATGCACCCATTTAAATGAAGGATAAATAAAGGAAAAGAAGAAACGTTTACAAACCCCCAGTGACAACTATTTTAGTCATTTAGACTGTTTTTGTACGTTGATTCTCGGTGTTTGTTGTCACAGATAAATGTAAAGTGGTCCTGAGGCAAACACACACAGACATGCACACGAGATCTTAAATAAGCATCGGTGAGCGTATCAGAGTGAAGGCAAGGTGCAGCTTCACGCTGTAAAGGCGCTGACGTTCGCTTCAACATCTAGAGATTGCTATCAGAGCCGTGGGGAGTGAGTCGCCGTGTTTGGGAAGCCATTTGGCATCGCGGAGCACAGCTGTCACTTTAGTAAGCGTGTTCTTTGCTCCCTACTCGTCACTCCTAAATGCAGATGGGCTGCCTCTTCTTTCCCTGTGGAGCGAGAGGGGCTGACATCTCCCTGGGGAGGCTCAAGGTGGGGATGCGTGAGGCACACCACCTGCCACCTTGCAGCTTCCTCGAAGCCCTTGGAGAAAAAGCCCAGGCAACACGGGACAGGGAATTCCAGGAGGTCTGAGCCTCCACGCGTGGACCCGCCCAGCAGGCTCCTCACTCCTCTGATCTCTGTGCCGCCGGCTGCTCACAGGCAGGCAGGGAGCCCGGGAATGCTGACCAAAGGAGAATCTCCACATTGGAAGTCCACTTCCAATGTGGAGTTAATGTCAATTTGGGAAAGTTCATGTAGTCTCTCTTTTATTCGTTTTGTGTCCCACGGGGGTCACATGCAAACTCATACAAGCCTTTTTGCAAACCAAAGATTCTGAAAGCATTCAATTTGCTAAGCAGACTGCCCACTTGAACCGATTTCAAAGACTTGAGAATCCTACCCCTATCTTTTTGTCTTTCCATTCTATTGTTTCCTGAAGATCAGAAATCTCCCTGATATAACTCGCCTGTTTCTGCTGTAGCTGTCGGATTTCCTGAAGAATAGGAACAGATAGAAAGAAAGCAGATACAGGGTTAAACGGGAAGCAACTCTGCAGTGTAGACAACCCCTGAGCCAGCAAGCGCCCTTGGAGGTCCCGGCACCATTTTTTCTCACTGATCCCGAGTTCGTTCTCAGGATGCAGGGACTTTATCCTTGTCCTTTTCCCCAGCTCCAAGAGTAGGAAGAAAACCAGCTGGAGTGAACTTCTCACTTACAGGCACTAGAGTTCTAACCAAATTAAAAAAGTAAAAAGTCAAGTCTGTATTAGTTTCTTTTTGTCGCTGTAACAAATTACCACAAATTCAGTGGCTTAGAACAACACAAACTTATTTTCTTACAGTTCTGGCGCTCAGAAGTTCAAAATGAGTCTTATGGTGTCCCCAAGGCATGGGCAGGCCTGGGCTCTTTTCTGGAGGCTTGGGGCAGGGGAGAATCTATTTCTGCCATTTTTTAGTTCCTAGATGTGCCCACAGTCCTTGGTCTGTGGCCTCTTCCTCACGTGGCTCTGACCTCTGCCCCCGTGGTCACATCTCCTATGCTGCCTTTGACTTTCCTGCCTCCTTCTTGCAAGGACCCTTTGGATCACTCTGGGTCCATACAGATGATACAGGATAATCTCCCATCACAAGGTCCTTAACTTAGTCACATCTGCAAAGTCCCTTTGTCTGAGTAAGGTGACATAGTCACAGTTCCAGGGATTAGGACATGGGCATCTTGGGGGGCATTATTCGGTCTGCCACACCTCCTCAAACAAACACAAAACCACCAAAGAATGAGAATCTTCACTAATAAAAGGAACTGTCTCCTCAAATGAGGCATAGAGAATTCACCTAAACTCAATTTTCAAGAAAACTGGTAGCTTTAGTCATGACCCAGCAAGATGCTCGTAAGTCACACACAAAGAGAAAAAAAGAACAGAAAAGAAGAACGGGAAAAACTACTCACCTCAAGCATTTCTTCTCTTTGCTTCAGGGCCTCTTTCACCTCAGCAAACTGAAACTGGAGGATACTGTGGGCATGCTTTTCCCTTTCAAATTCCTATAAGGGAGGAGAAGAACGTTCAAGTTCCAGTGGAATCACATTTTTCTGTCACTCTAGTTCACGTTCTTATGATTTACCTTTACCTGGAACAAATTACCTGTTACCATGTCATCACAGTTTTCAAGGCCTTTTTTAAAAATAAATTTATTTATTTTTTTTGTTTTTATTTTTGGCTGTGCACGGGCCTTCGTTGCTGCGCACGGGCTTTCTCTAGTTGTGGCGAGCAGGGGCTACTCTTCATTGCGGTGCACCGGTTTCTCATCGTGGTGGCTTCTCTTGTTGCAGAGCACGGGCTCTAGGTGCGCAGGCTCAGTAGTTGTGGCACAGGGGCTCAGTAGTTGTGGCTCGCGGGCTGTAGAGCGCAGGCTCAGTAGTTGTGGCGCACGGGCTTAGTTGCTCTGCTACATGTGGGATCTTCCTGGCCCAGGGCTCAAACCTGTGTCCCCTGCATTGGCAGGCAGATTCTTAACCACTGTGCCACCAGGGAAGCCCTCAAGGCCTTTTTAACAACATGAACCAGTTTCTCTGGATTTTCTAGAAGACAACCCTACGATCTACTGTAAAATTAACCTGAGGACAAACATATAGACACCAAGGGGGGAAAGGGGCGGGGGTGTGTGTGGTGTGGGATGAACTGGGAGATTGGGATTGACATGTATACACTAATATGTATAAAATGGATGACTAATAAGAAACTGCTGTATAAAAAAATAAATAAAATAAAATTCAAAAATTCAAAAAAAAAATTAACCTGAGGAGTTGGCACAGCTGACAGTATGACCCGATTTCTTTACAGGTAAGCCGTGCCCTGGGAAGGCCCCCAAGCTGTCTGCTGAAGGCCTGGAGGAGGCAGCTTTGCAAAGAGTGGTAATAAAATCATCCCTGAGTTTGAAATATGCCGATGAATACTCTTTGGGGCAAAAAGGGATGGTCTACCTTGGCAAGTTTATCTCACTAACAGTGGGCGGCCAGCTCTGTACCTCAGAGACAAAACAGAAACAGGCGGGGGAAGCAAAGCCCTTGTCAGCACAAAGCCGCTCCCCCAGTCCAACCCTTCCCTGCATGAGACTCATCCCTGCAACCGGGCAACACGCTCCTCTCGTCTCCCACTCAGCACAGCACAGCAGCGCAGTCCCTGACGATGGTGTGGTACCCACCTAGCTGCCAGCAGTTTAGGGAACAGCAGAGAACACCTTCCCTCAATTCGTTACCAGTTATTTTAGAAGGGATTTGACCTTAGCTCATCCTGGCATCATGTGCTCACCCACTTTCTGAAGTCTGGGGGTGACTGGATCCTCCTAGCTGTGACAAAGACATGTCTGTCAGGCTTTGCTTCGCCCATGGTCTCTACCTTGGGTCAACATTCCAGGATCACCCCATTTCTCTGGAATTAGATTTGGGGCTTCTTGGTCTACTTCCTGATGCCTAAATGAGGGCATTCTAGGAGTAATTTAGAAGGCATTACAGTACTGTTCCACCCAAGTGGGTTCAGAATACGCTCTCTGCTCCTAAATTATGAATTAGTTTCAAAGAAAGCTTTCATGACATCAGGTCTCATGAAAAGTTTCTCCTTTGTTTCAGAGTTCAGTTACCAGGAACTTCATGGACAAAATTCTTCTTTAGCTTCTAACTCAACTACAGTAGTGAAAGAAGGAGGCCCCTGAGTTGTTATGGTATTTGGCTTCAACCCTTGGGATTTAGAGGATATAGCTAGTTAGGAAAAAAAAAGATAATGACACTCACAAATTAAATTTTCTATTTATCTCAGCAACTCTGAAAAACTGGATAATATTCTAGGATTTGAAAAACCAGCTAATTCCTTAAAATATGAAAAACAAGTATGTCTTGCTGTCTCACAAAGAACAGCTAAGCCCAGCCTTCACCAAATCAGCCTACTGTCATTAATTTCAACATATGCTCACGCTTTTTGTTGATAACGTAAGTTAACGTATTAATTCCAGTGGTTCTTCATGAAAGCCCAAATAAGATTCTACCCTTTTCTGAGGTTAATGAAGGTTTTTAATTCTCAAGTGGAGGAACCATGGCTTTTCCCAATCAGCAGAAAACAAATGAATATAATTTTCTTAAAATCCTTGATACTTGCAACTGTTTCTCTCTGGTGTCGAGATAACAAAGTAAGAATGAAGAAATGTATATTAACAGGAAAACCTTGCAGCCTCTAACTGTGCTTTGTCCAAGCATGCTGGGTCTTTTATGATTTCACCTTATATGCAAAACACACAAATGTCCTCCTAGTAAAATTGTCTCTAGTTTACATATTGACATTGTGCAAGTCCCTCAGCAAAGAGCATGGTATTCTTATGTGTTTGGGCTTCCAGGGCAAGTGGAGAACTATTGTTTTTAAAAAAAACACACACACGCAAATATATACATACACACGTATAATGTGTAGACACCACATACCAAATATATATACACACACACACACACATATTCTACCATTCTTACCTATACCGTAGGTATATCCTCCCATCCTTATACATACCATGTATATAGTCTACAATAATTACATAGACCATTTATATACATATGCCTGTGTATATATATATTCTCCCATTCTTATACATACCATTTACTTGTATATTCTCCCATTCTTACATATATCATTTATATATATATTCTACCATCCTTACATACACCATTTATATATCTATATATTCTCCCGTCCGTAATTACATATAGCGTTTACATATATATACACTCCACCCTGCTTTCTCGCACTAGCACATACTTTGGTTTTCTCCTCGTACTGCCGCCTGGACTCAGCCAGCTGCTCTTCAAGCTCCAGCATCATGTCCTTTAGCGTATCGACCTGGTACATAAAGTTTGTCTTCTCATTGTCTAGCTGAGCGTTGGAAACCATGGCCTTCTTATATTTTTCTTCAACTTCTGCTAGTGAGTCCTGCAGAAAATAGGTCACGTTTTCGAAATTGTAGTAAGGAAACAGAAACACAGATTAGTTCAGTATTTTTAACAAAACCTCCAAAAACGCAGCCCTAAATTTAGACTTTATTTCTGGGAGCAAATGAATCAGAAGAAGAAACACATGGCAATTTGAAATGCCCCCAAAGTCTCCCTTTTCAATTTGTTCCGATTCTCATGACTCAGGAAATAAGTTATTAACTGTGTGTAGGGGCGAAGATAACTTACAGTCATCAGGACAAGGGGGACGCTGGGTGGAAGGGGCTCTGGTCACAGAGGCAGCAGAGCCCTGGCTGTGGGAATCTGATTCTGTAGCCCGCTGTACAGGTGTCTGAAGTAACCACTCAAGACACGTGACCAGAACCTGGGACAGAGCCAGTGCTGGGGAGGGGGAGTAGAACACCTGCCGCCAGCGGCCCACTGTCCCCACTGGGGCTTATGAACCAGGAAAGGCTTAAGTGGAAGTTCACATGTTCAACCCATAGGAAAACTCAACAAGGTACACAGGCCTCACTGGGTAGGTCCTGGAGAGACAAAGCTCATTCCTTTGAAAAGACAACCAGGGAAAGAGGCCTGCAAAGTAAACATGCCCCCCTCAACCCCGGGGCTCACACACCGGCAGGGCAGGCCACAGGGGACAGCAGCGTGTGGACCCCGAAGCACAGACCAGCGGGAGACGACTCTGGGAGAACACAGAGCAGCATCCCAGGTGCAGAGGACCCTGAGCTACAGAAAGGCGGGCACTGGCGGGTTGGGCGTGTGTCAGGTGCTACCAGGAGGCTCTGCGGAGACCAGCGCTGCTCTCGCCTGCACGTGCAAACCAGGGCAAGGATTTCAGGTGGGACCAGTGATTCCTGCGCTGTTCCATGGCTCTCTTTCCAACTCCAGTAGGAGTTGAAAGCCAGAATCTTAATTTCCCCCCCTTTTTAAAGAGCGGTGACAAATAGGAAACTGATTAGTCATGTGATTTGGCGCCCCTGGGATACCGAACTCAGACTGGTTTGGGGGTACTTTCTCAGGAGCTGAAAAGGAAGGAACAGAGTTACCATCTCCTGCTAGACTCATGAGCTGCCCGAGCTGCCCGGTGAAGCCAGAGAATAAAGTCCCTGATGCCCCACCTCACTTCACGGAGCCTGGCAACTCAATTTCCTGGTCGGCACAATGCAGTAATGCCACTTGCTACGAGTACCGTGTTATTTACTCAAATAAATCCAAGAAGATACACATTCAGACATTGCTTCCATTAGTAAAATGGCGCAGTATGCAAATAATTTGTGTGTTTCAAAAGCACAGCAACAGAACTTCCTTATCGGGAGACATCAGGTGTTTTGAGAAGCAAATTAAGTTGAAGCCCTCCTTGTATGTAAGGACTGCGGAAAGTGAAGAAAACCAAAAACCCTTCTTCAAGTGTAGGGTCTGCTTCTGTGGGAAATGAGAAACTGGTTTTAAGCCAGGTGTGGTGGGGAGGTGAGTCCAAGACATGCACCAGGAAACATGTTAGTAACATTTGCTAATGAGGAGTTACAATTTTCGAGCCTTGGTTTCAAAGCTGCCTTTGGGAAAACCCTGAGCACACACACCCGTGCTACTAGCATTCCTGCCACTTTGAGGTCTACAGTCTGCGGCCTCTTTAGAGCGAGCATGCAGTCTGAATGTCTTCTGTAGGATTTTTTAAAGTTAAGCTGGGTTAATATCGTGAGTCCACACTTCCGTAAGCCGGTACCTTCATCTCCTTCAATCCCTGCATGTATTTGCCTTCTACATCCTGAATCTGGTCCTTTAACTCATTGAGCTCCTGGGGGAAATGGCAAAAAAGGCAAATGATGTCAAAGGGAAAAATGGACAGAGACCACAAGGAAGGAGAGGCGATTCTCTGATTCTTTTCTACTTCTGGGCGGTTTCCTTATTTGAGTAGTTGGAGCAGCGATCTTCGTTTAACTTTTTTAAGTGTTAAAAGGAAAATAAGATGAATTTCAACACTACAAAGATGAAAATGTAGGTGTATCTCATATGATATTTTCACACAATTTTATCAAAGGTATGTGGCTTCAAATATTTTTACGCAGTTTTATAAAATGAGCTTCTGAAAATGGAACAGGTTAACTTACTCATACTTAACAGTTCATTCAAGCTCTTTGAGTTCTGCTCTGTGCTACACACAGTAAGATACGGAAGACAGAAATCAGCAAAGCCTTGTCCCTGCCCTTACAGAGGCCAAGGACTCTACTTTCCCGTCTCGTTCACTGACACATTCCCAGGGGCTGGTGTCTGGCGTGAGCTGGAGTTGCAATAAATCCTTACTGAACGACTGAGTCATGCTCACAACCCCAAGACCAGATGCAGATTATGACTGCAGCCAACTCCACTTCAAGGCGGGAAAGGATGACCAAAGGGCTGCAGGAGGCCGAGGGACCACACAGGGAGGGACATTTCAGGAACAGAAGTCAAAACACTGTTCTTATAAAGCACAGGAGTTGGAAGGCGTCTGCAGGGGGACCTAGTCCCACCGGCCCTGATGCTTAAGCTCTTCTCTGGCCTCCCTGGCAAATGCCATCCATCTGTTCAGGTAGCACCAGTGGAAGCTGGGTCCCTTTCACCAGTTTTCATTACTAGAAAGCTCGTCCCTAAATGAAGCCAAACCTGACCCGGAAGCGCCTCCCTGCCCTTGGTGCCCCGGAAGAGCCTCCCTGCCCTTGGTGCCCCGGAAGAGCCTCCCTGTCCTTGGCGCTCTCTCCAGAGGACACGAGGTCTGGTGACTCGGCCTCCCCTCTGCACAGTCTCCTTTTCAGATGCAACGTCCCTAGTGACTTTAACAAGCAGAGGCCCATTTGTCTGTCACACACTCAGTGTTGAGGATGTAACAGAGAACAGTGTCCACAGACTAGTGGGAGAAGGAAAAATCACTAAAATACCATGATGGGGTCTACTGAAGGCATATTACGCATATGACAGAGGGAAAGGAAGGGCACGCTGCAGGCAGAGGGCGGGGATGCGCGAAGGGCAGGGTGGTACTGTCGGGGGCAGCGAGTGATCCGTGTCCAGCACCTTCCAGTGCTGTGGGCGGAATGTCCACTTCTGCTCTGTGTACAGAGGTGGCTGAGCGCCTCAGGGCAGCGTGGTGAGGGGTCTCGCCCAGGTGTGCCCGGGGAGCTGAAAGATCCCAGCGCAGGTGTGCTGGCCCTACCGGGGCGGGGAAGTCAGGGCGGCTCCTTGCAGAACAAGAACCAGGCCGGGCCCTACTGTTACTAGAACACCAAGCTTAATGGGAGGGAGGGGAGACCAGACGGAGAAGAAAGAGCTGGAACTTCACAAATTAAATCCTACTTTACTTGAAGACTGATTTTCACAGAAGGTTTCTCTAGGTCACGCGGAAGTAGAGGGTCTTACCTTGATTTCCCTAATGGAGGCCTCAGTGTCAATGGAGATGGAGGTGTCCCCGCTGCCCCTTCGAGAGGAAGTCCCACCCAGGGAGGCCAGTGTGGCTGCAGACAGGCCAGGCAGCCCCCGAGACCCCTGCAAAGTGGCAAGAGCAAACGGGATTTCAGCCCAAACCAGGATTATTTCTCAGTCTACGAGGATGGTACCTTTACTTGAAATCGGGTTCCAAACTGCAGTATCTTCGGTGGGTTTGTGGTGAGCAAGAAAAAGAGGTTCACCTCGAGGGGCCTCATGGACGCTCAGGGTTTGTCTGGAGTAACCGTAAGCTCCATGGCTGGGCCCGTCGTGAATTCCTTCACCGTTCTGCAGGTTTAACATGCACGCTGGAAGTGACCCCCGGCCCCGGGGACCCCAAAGGTTGTGTGTTGCCTGGTGAGCCACCCCCTAGTCCTGTTCACTCCATGGTGAAATTCTTTATTAAAGATCAAGCAATATATTTTCTTGTTAGTTTCATCCATAAATTTCGGGACCCTCGTGGTTTATAGATGACACAGTATAAAGCTCTACAGAAATTCCTTACCTTCTCCGTGAAGTCTTTTTCTGGTCTCTCTTCAACCTGGAGAGGAAAATGGATAAATATTAAATACTTAAAAGCATTAAACGGAGAATCTGGATTCAGGGGGTAAGAGAATGATAAAATAAAGCATCAGCTTCCTTTGTGATTTTATTTTTTTATTTTTTGCATCATGCGGGCCTCTCACCGTTGTGGCCTCTCCCGTTGCGGAGCACAGGCTCCGGACGCGCAGGCTCAGCGGCCACGGCTCACGGGCCCAGCCGCTCCGCGGCACGTGGGATCTTCCCCCGCTTTGTGATTTTAAACACTCCTTTGCCATGAGACTCTCGGATACGCCGGTGTCACAGCCGTGGCCCACGGGCAGCTCAGTGAGCCGGGCTGAATTTCACCGTGTGGCTTTTCAACTTTCACAACTTCCACAGGAAGATGATTTGTGAATGAACGGAACAGGATGACTTGACCAGTTTCTACATGTGTGCAGGACACAGTGTGGGACAGGACAGGCACCAGCCTCGTTCACCCACCACAATGACTATGATCGGAACGTGAGAATATGACCAGCGTTCTGGGGGCTGGAAGATGCAACCACACAGTTTTAAGTTTGACTCTCACTACACTTGGTCTCCAAAGCAAGAGAAAGCAGTGGAGCCACAGCTGCAGCTTTCCCACTGCTTCTGAGTAACTGAGTCAACGTGAAAATTCCAGTGTAAACATTCTGAGACAGACATCCAGATGTGGGGAGCTGGCTGGGGGTGGGTGACGGTACAGGAGAACTTGCTGGGTGAAAAGGGGGACCCCAAGAATTTGGCTTTTCAAAATCTTTCCTGTTTGGACTGTCTCTGAATCCTCTCTTTTCCCTCCTGCAAGCAGGGGTCTCTGCGGGAACCCCAGCAGCCTGTGGAGCCCCAAGACAGCACATCTGCTTCAACCGTACGGGAGACCCCTGCCCTGTGAGGGTCTGTTGGGGTCAACAGTCTGAGGCTGCACTGGTGCTATTTCTTTCTTTGCTTAGCATCCAACGAAAGGCCAACTTTCTCTTCTTTTTTTTTTTGGCACATTGAGGGCTCCTTTCCGAAAGTCCATGGGAAAGGTCCCAGAGGGCGAGAGAACCCTGCACCAAGTTGTCTCCAGACTCTCTGGATTTTCCCATCATGCCTCCAATCCCACCTCCTGTAGCTCAGAGGTTCTTAAATTTGATGGCCAGGGAGTCAACTGAAGATGCCCGTGACGGGTGGGATCACATCTTTGATCCAGGAGACCTCGTGAGTGAGCTGGGACCCTGCAGTCACCCTTGACTGTTTACGCCACAGACCACCCAGACTGCAGGTGTACAGATCCTAACGGGTCTGGGTCCGAGGCCACCGCAGAGCGGCTCGTGAACAGGTCAACTGCCCACATCGCCGTCGTGCACGGGGCATGTGGGTGCAGGCGCTAAGCACAGGTCAGGATGCCGTAATGGCGGTGATTTCCTGTAAAGACGCGCACTTCCTGTCCTCTGCCCACCCTGGGCCCGTGCTGGGCTGGATGCCCACATCCTCACCATCCTGTCCCCCACCAAGAAGGCTCACTGACTGCCACCTTCTCGCCTTCACGCTCCTCAAACCTGCTTTCCAAGGGCAGGATGCCTGAAGTAACCGCTAGAATAACACAGCAAAGCGTGAGAGCTCATCAGCCGACCAAGGGGATCAGATGGAATCGTACAAAATACTTGATTAATTCAAAAGAAGGCGACTTCTGAAACCAGCTCTGAGCCAGGAGAGTCGAGCTCAAGGCTCTTCTGCCTGACAGATCCAATTCTGCCCCCGGATCTGGCTCCCAAATCCACTGCATCTGTTCTCACGCACCCAGCTCACATCTGGATCTTCAGCAAGAACTTTCTACTCTCAGCTAACCAGTCTCCTTCTTGTCCTGAGGAGAGGGCGTGAAGGAGCTGCAGCCCCCAGGCCAGCGGGATGACCCGCGCGCTGGCCTCACTCCCAGCTTTTGCTAAATAAGCCCCTGGGCGGGTGGGGCTTTGGATTCTGGCGTTGCCTCCGCCCAGAGGACTCTCCTCTCCACTGGGCCACAGCCGGCTGGCCTCCAAGGACAGGAGATTTCCAGACACTCTTGGCCACGTGCATCCTTTTTCACTCGATGTGGCAGTCATAGCCTGTTAGATAAAGGCAGCTCACTCACTACCATGTCGCACACCGCCTGCCATTTGTTGGCACGTGCGTTTAGCGTGTGTAAACTTATATATTTATATTTTTTCAGATGTGCATGTCACACCAGCCTAACTAGATATTCTGGAACATCTGTAGATGGCCTACAATTAAGATGGTTCTATCTCATCCTCCCGGGCAGAGCCCCAGGGAGCCCCCGACCGATGTTCTCAGTCATGAGGATGATTTTAGCATTTCAAGTGTGGGTCTCCTCTCCACTTGGGAATACAAATATTCCTGAAAATTTCCAACAACGAAGGAAAAGTTACTGTCCAGCACTTGCTCTGCTGCAGAATCCATTCATTAGATCTCCTGGACACAAGGCCTTTATTCCCTAGAATAAGTTAGTTTGCAGAACAAATATTAATGAGATGAAAATAAAGAGGGTATTTTAACTGTTGGTGGAAAGAGAAGATTCAGTTGAACAGACCATCAAGCTACCGTGAGAAGCCTGTTGCTGTTTTGCTCTGCAGTTTAAATAGTGTCTTTCCTGACTGTTCCTCAGCAATAGATAAATATTGCCCAGAGAAATGAAGCTCCAGAAATCCTCTGTTCACCTACAAAGATATCCGTGCCCATAAAATGAGGACCCCACTTTTTTTTTTGTAGTATTTCTTGTGAGAAAGATGAGAACTATACACCAGACCCCAAAGCACTGGTTTCCTGGGGCCCTTTAGCATAGCTTTGTTCTGCATTGTCTCACCATAAACACACACACTGCTTTTGTAATTTGCAAAACACCAAATAAGGGAGAAAAAACCCTAAAACCATAGCTTTCTCTTTAGTTTAAAAGTAGTTTGAAAAAAGCCTTTGTTCTGAAATAGATAACGAACTCAGAATGTGAAAATTCAGGATTAAGTAGAGACACGGAGGGAAAAATTAAGCTCTCAATGACAGTTATAGCCAATCTATGCTTGACTATTGTTTCCAATCTGTATTTTACGTATCAGGGTGACTGACGTTTGTCTGTTTTCTGAAGGACAAGGGACACGTGTATCTGCCAGCCTTCCTGCAACCTAAGAAGTACGCGGAGCCCCATGGAAAGTGGTGCAGTTTTGGTTGCGGGAGGGACGGATTGGGAGTTTGGGATTAGCAGATGCAAACTATTATATATCGAATGGATAAACAACAAGGTCCTACTGTATAGCGCAGGGAACTGAACTATATTTAATATCCTGTGATAAACCATAATGGAAAAGAATATGAAAAAGAATATATATATGTATAACAATCACTTTTCTGTACAGCAGAAATTAACACAACATTGTAAATCAACTGTATTTCAATAAAACAGAAGGAAGGAAGGAAAGGAAAGAAGGAAGGCAAGGCAAGAGGAAGGGAGGCACGGAGGGAGAAAAGCCGTGCAGCAGCATGGAGCCATTGCAGCCCCACCGGATGCCACTAGATGGCAGCCTGCGTCGAACGGAGTGGGACCGGCCCAGGGAGCCTTGGTCAGGCAGGGCACCCCTCACTGCCCCTAACAAAGGAACAGATAAGTAACCCTGACGGTGAGTTTAATTTGACATAAAGCATAGTACTTTATCTCTGAAAATAATATACAAAGAAACAGAATAGATGGAAGGGTTTTAAACACTGTCGTTTCTGCTGCATGCCGTGGACCACACGTGTCCCAACACGCTGCAGCCCACAGACCTTGCAGCCTGTTAGCCTTCTTACCCTCATTTACCGAGCAATACTAAACGTTTTAGGTCAGTGTGAAAACTTTATAGTAACAGCCTTATGAAACATGCAAACCAGTATTTTATAATGACAATGGAGTGTATAAAAAGGTATCTTTTAAAATCTACGGGAGGTAGTCACTTCCAAACAAATTCTGTGAACTTTTAAATTATGGCAAATCTTCCTTTCAGAAACAAACGCTTAATGTAGCACGTTAAATATTTTGTTAATTCCAACCTTCTAAAATCGTGTCTAAATGAGCATACTATTTAGGTTCACTTAAATATAATGTCTGGTGAGGTTTCAAATTCCAAGTTTTCCATATCACCACCTGGCTTGCCCACCTTCCTCGAGACAGAATACAGTAGGTGGGCGTGGGAAGACCCTAGCAAGGGGGCCAGGGACAAAGGGACTTTTCCTCATGGTGCCCCAAGCCCCAGATGGGAAATGGGATCATGGAAGCAATGTCATCACGGGGTCCCTCTCGAGAAACCAACTGACAGTACTGAACGTTGCTCAGAAAACACCCATTTTAAGGGTAATTTTCCTTCAGATATAAACAGCAGTGGAGGCTACCATTAGAATGGAAATTTCTGGTTTAAATCCGATAATATTGACCTCATCCTGAATGACTGGTCCTTGAACTCTTGTATTTATAATTCAAGACCTGTTTTTCCACCTGGTTCCTGCTTCCACCTCTTCACACGACACAAAACATGAGTCATTACAGTCTTTTGTTTTTCTAACTCAGATGGGGCTGAGATTCCTGTTCACCACCAATGCTTCTCTGAAAACACACTGGCGCGTGAACCTGGGCGCCACGCAGGACACCCCTGACCGGTGCTTCTGTGACCCGGCAGGTTTGCTGCGTTCTGAGGCCTGGGTGACACAGCTGCGTCGGGCCCTCCAGGCGAGGCCCTCTGCCGGGCTGTTCTCCGGGCCTGGATTACCCAGACTCCCGAGTCCAGCTCCCTGGAAGCATCCTGCCTCTTTCCTTCGAGCCCGTGCTCTGAGTTCTATACTGTATTGCGCCCATTTGCTGAGGTCTGTGAGGGGAGCAGGAGTGTTCCTTCACCACTGCAGCCCTGTGTCTAGAACATTCGATAAACACTGGCTGAATGAACGGACCCCAACTTCCTCAACAGGAAGGTTCTGGAGAAGAAAATAGGGCTCAGCTACAGAACGTGAAAAATGAGATGAGGTCCCATAGTGTATGCCCTTCCGAGATGGGGCGGGCACCCTCTCTGCTCCCCACGAGGCTGGAGGACCCGGGGGTGGGGCACACTTCGCGTCCTTGGATGCTGAGGTACCTCTATTTTCTCAAAGTGGGGCAAGCTATCGTTTTCCCTCATTCTGGTTACTTTTGTTCTTGGGCAATGCTCCACTTGCCCGTCCCCTGGGGCACCAGCCTACATCCCACACCCAGAGCCTCCCAGGGCTGCCCCTGCCCCGGCTCCTACTTCCTCCCGGAGAGGCCCCTGCCTCCTGCCCTCACCCGTACCACCCCCTGGAACCATATTTCTGATGGATCACCAGGCGGGATCATTCTCCCCGAGCCACAGTGGACAACACTCACAGCCCTGGAAAACTCGCCCAGGAGAAGCAGGTGATCAACCCAAATCTTTTCTTGTTTTTGGTTTTCAAGCATATCATTACTCGTCTTTCCAGGTGGAGTTCAGGAAGTCTACGTGCCTGGCCAGGTGTCCCCAGTCAGGAATGAGAGCTGTGACAACTTAACCTGGGTCTTGGAACTCCCCCTTCCTGCTCTGCGTCCTTCTGAGAAGCCAGGCGGGGAGGATCACTCACCCCACGGGCCTCTCCCTGGGCACCGCCTGTCCCTGCAGGCCTCCCTCCCAGGCAGGAGGACCAGGGGAGTCTGAGCACAAGTTTCCTGGCCTCTTTCCAATCAACAAGGCCAAATGCATCCACTTACACTGTTCGTCTCGCAAGCCCAAAATGCAAACTCCCAGCCCTTTCCAGTGGTGTGACCGTGCAGGCTCAGAAAAGAGAAATGGGGCAGATTCCGTGGAAGAGGACTGCGGTTTGGTAGCACAGAGCAGAGGGCTCACTCAGCTCTGTCCTCCAGACTCTCTGCAGAGGCCAGGAATGCTGCCTGTGCTCTATCCTTCAGGTGACCAGGAGCCACCATAACTGCGTGGAAGTGCCCTGCGCGGCACACAGGTGTCTCTGCCTCCTGAGGGCCACACCCAGACGCGTCTTCAGCTCTGACGCCCCACACCCGCGTGAGGTGCCCGGATGCTGACCTCTGCTCACTAACCGTGCCAGCCTGAGTCAGCCGACCTTTGTCAATGAGCAGCTAGGTCGGGGAGAAAGGAGACGGAACTGATGACCTGTGTGTAATGAACTGAAAAATCAGCCCAGTCAAGCCCCTGGGAGTCTTGCAAACCCAGGGCTCTCCAGGGACCAAGGGACGGTGGCGGAGGTCTTGCCAGGCTCCCCAGTTACCAAGAGACCCCCGCCTCTCGTCCTCAGGCCCCAGGGACACGGGCACGATGAACGCTCACCTCTCTTGTGTCCACTAAACCCATTTTGTGGGAGTAAACTGTTGTCAGATTTAGGAAGCAGATGACAGGGGAATTCATATCTGGTTTCAGTCTCTTCCGTCCGGGGAACTAGACGTGTTGCTAGGCTGAGACTTCATTCTGACGCCCGAATAAACCCAAAGACGTCAGACCATCACGGGCGCACAGTTCCCTGCTTCGCCTGAGCTGCGCCAGGCAGGGAGCCCAGGAGGGGTCAGGCCTCAGCTTCTTCTGACGACCGTGAACTTTCGTGTTCCCCAAAGTGAGCACCAGAGAGCGAGCATCATGCCTGAGAACGGGCCGCTCTCCGCGTCGGGTCTATCATGGGAAAACACCGATGACTTCCGTCGGAAACACGCAAGCAAGGGCTTGAAGGCGGAGGCAGGCAGGCCGGCCCGCGCAGACGGGGGCTGCTCACCTCGGCGCAGGGATCCCTCAGCTCACAAACGCTGCGCTTCAGTCCCGTCTGCCACGTGCAGAAGAAGCGACGCGCCAGGTTTTGAACACTGAACGTACGTGATACGGAACAGCTGGATACCTTGCCGTCCCTGCTTGACCAGTCCTGGCTGGAGCAGTAAGCAGCGGACTTTGTGGGGTGTCCGCCATGCCACGTTTCCTGCCCCACCCCAGTGCGGTCAGGAAGCGGCTTCTCCTATTACCCTCATTGCTGGGGGGCGAGGAGGGCAGCTTTCAATTCCACAGGGAAACAGGCTCTCCTGCTCTAATACTCGCTTGCCTCATCTATCTTTTGTTTTCTCACCCTCGATGTGTAAACGGCGGAGAGAACATTTCTCTACTAGCAGGAGAGCACCCGGGCAAGCCCAGTGACGAATGGCTCTGGCCTTGGCCTTGGAGTCGGGGAAAGCAGGGCAGGCGTGGGGGGACTGAGGCCCCCGACTCAGCAATACGGGCTCAGTCTGCAAAAGGGATCCATTCCTTTGTTTTCGTCGCCAGGAGAAGCAGACGTCTGCATTTGGTGTGAAGCCTCCTGGCTTTAAAAGGCTGCATCTAATTTTAAAAGCAAATCAGCAGCACCCCATGGGTGCACGTGTGCAAGTGGGTGACTCACCCCACGGCCTCTTCTCTGATGACCAGGAACACTTCCTGAATTTAGACATCGATGCGTCTAACTGTGGTGTTGTGTAAGTGAGTCACAAACCACAGTCAAGTTCCAAGTTCAACCTCGCCCATCTGTGCCTTCTTCTGCCCAGGGTCCATGAGGAGGGGTCCTGGCCCTCGGTGTGGCAGCCCCCGTGGCGCAGGGCTGGCATGCACCCCGCTCGGCACACGGCCCAGCCCCTGTCCACTGGACGTCCTTCCCTGGTCATTGTGTCAGCCCCCCATCCCAAATGTCCCCCAGGCAGATGTGCCCTGCCAATCCCTTATGGTCAAGAGAACAATACAGTTGCCTCATACAAAGCATCAGATGCGGTGAAACTGTCTAAAATTCCAAGGACCATGGGAAAAACACACAATAATGAGACTTAAATGAGGGAGACTAGGTAGCAGGACCCCTTGCTTTCTGAAGCAGAACTTGGAGAGCAGCTCTGTCGTTTGTTTCACAGGCACTGAACAGAGGACCAACGGGACAGTGGGGGATGGAACAGAGGTAGGGATGCCGTGGCACTCGCAGGCCGATACTTTACCCTAAAAAACTGTTGGGCTCCAATAACAGATAATGTTCCAAACAAAATGTTTAAAAGTGAACCCTTCAGGGGCTTCCCTGGTGGCGCAGTGGCTGAGAGTCCGCCTGCCGATGCAGGGGACGCGGGTTCGTGCCCCGGTCCGGGAGGATCCCACATGCCGCGGAGCGGCTGGGCCCGTGAGCCATGGCCGCTGGGCCTGCGCATCCGGAGCCTGTGCTCCGCAACGGGAGAGGCCGCAACAGTGAGAGGCCCGCGTACCACAAAAAAAAAAAAAAAAAAAAAAAAAAAAGTGAACCCTTCAATCTAAAAGCATGGTACAAATGAACTTACTTACAAAACAGAAATTGAGTCACAGATGTAGAAAACAAACTTATGGTTACCAGGGTGGAAGTAGGGGGAGGGGTAGGAGGGGTAAATTGGGAGATTGGGACTGACATACACAAACTATTATACATAAAATAGCTAACTAACAAGGACCTACTGTGTAGCACTCTTCTCAATGGGAACTCTTCTCAATGGCCTATATGGAAAAAGAATCTAAAAAAGAGTGGATACATGTGTATGTATAACTGATTCACTTTGCTGTACATCTAAAACTAACACAACACTGTAAATCAACTATACCCCAATTAAAAAAAAATAAATTAACTGGGACAAATACAAAAAGAGCCTTCAAATTTTTAAATCATAAAAACAACACATCCAGGCACATGGCTACATTTCTCCCGCACTGCGCAAAGTTCCCGTCTCCCAGTGAGACCCCCATCTCTTCAGCGCTGTCAGCAGCTTCCTAGATGGTCCTTTGCAAACTGAGCAGTGCAATTCTGAGCTCACTGAATAGTCATTTTCTAAATTTGGAAGCATCCTCCCCAATCCTGCTTTTGCTTAGACCTGAAATAAATCATGGAAAGCCTTCCTACTTTCTCCCGGTTCAGGCGTTTGGAGGTGGAGGGGTCTTCTTACGGGACAGAGGAGTGAAGGGTCCAAGGGGGGGGGAAGGGAGGAAGTGGACAGCAGCAAGGGCGAGAGGCCCACTCACCACTGGGCTGGCCCGCGCCGAGCTGCCTCTCGAGGAGCTGCGGGAGCTGGACTTGAAGTGGCCGCTGTGCTCCGAGGGCTGCCCACCCAGCTGGCCGCGGGACACGCAGATGGAAACAAAGGAACAGGTCAGCGAAGATGCAAGGAGGACGGAGGCCACGAGACAAAGGCTCCGGTTAGCTGTGAGGCCAGCCAGGCGCAGCCCAGAAGGGAAGGAGAGGTTAGTGCGGCCGCTGGCCGGCCCTGGGAAAGGAGGTTGTGTCTTCCCAGCATTCGACATGCGGCCACTCAGAACACAAAACTTAATCACACTATCAAAAAACACAGAATTCTTGGTTAGTAGGAAGAAAGTAACACAGAGCATCTGTTCAGCTGGGGTGTGGAGGACACCTAGTTTCTGCGCAGAAAAGCCTCCACGATGTGGAAGAGACAGGTCTTGAGAACGTGAGCTGCCTGCCGGCACAGAAACCAAAGACCGAGACAAGCGGGGCCGGCTTCGGGGCAATGCAAAAGTTTGCCTCTCTACTATCTTTGCAAGTGAATACAAAATAAGATTTAGGGTTAATACAAAATCAGGCAAGGCTTTTTAAAGTGCCGCAGGACCTTCTATCTGGTGGCCTGCGTGTACATCTGTCTGTCTACCCATCTACCTAAACTTCCTCTCTTCTAGTAAAGGAAAACACCAGCAACTCGTGTATCTGGAGGCTATGCCCTTAACTTTGATTTGTATTCACATTTGTGATAGGCCTAAATGCATTTTCAGTTTAACAACAATAACAACAACAAAATCTTACCTTCCTATATGTGTACATATACCCCATATCCCCTCCCTCTTGCATCTCCCTCCCACCCCTCCATCCCACCTCTCTAGGTGGTCACAAAGCACCGAGCTGATCTCCCTGTGCTATGCAGCTGCTTCCCACTAGCTATCTATTTTTCGTTTGGTAGTGTCTATATGTCCATGCCACTCTCTCACTTCGTCCCAGCTTCCCCTTAAGCCTGCCCCGTGTCCTCAAGTCCATTCTCTACATCTGCGTCTTTATTCCTGTCCTGCCTCTAGGTTCTTCAGAACCATTTTTTTTACATTCCATACATATGCATTAGCGTATGGTATTTTGTTTTTCTCTTTCTGACTTACTTCACTCTGTATGACAGTCTCTAAGTCCATCCACCTCACTACAAGTCACTTTGCTATACAGCAGAAGCTAACACAACATTGTAAAGCAATTATACTCCAATAAAGATGTTAAGAAAAAAAGTATGTACATATCTGAAATATATCATAAAAGCGGTTCATAAGACCTGAAAAAGAAAATCTTACTTTCCTCTTGAACGAGGCAGGGTGGGGGAAGGGTGGGAGGGGAGGCGGAACTCGAACACCATTTAGGACCACAGGCACCAGCAGACTGAGAAGCTGGCCTGCGAGGCCTGTGCTGACTGCCCGCTCCCTGCCCCCAGGCCCCCTGGAGGCCCGCAGGCATCATTCCTACTGCAAATTATGGGGCCACAAAACTTCAGGGGCGCTCACGATCCTTATCGTAAATACCATCGTTTAGTTTGCCTGTTTTTCCACCAGAGAGGAATTCCCCAGGGCAGAGAATTCCCCAGGGCAGAGTCTGTGTCTATTTTGTTCCCTGCTGAATCCCCAGCGACCAGACAAGGCCTGGCACACAGTAGGTACTTGAGAAAGACTTGTTGAATGAACCATTTCAAGTTTAGGCTGTTAACAGCCTTGGTCAAGATGAGCAAATTCCCCAGACCCATCTTGCCTGGACTCATTCCTATGTTGGATAAATATTTATTGTGTATTTACACGTAGGTGCAAGATGCTGTTTCTGATGCACAGATAGTACAGCTGTACGTACACTGTGTGTAAGAATCACTGCCATGTATGGCACATACAAGAAATCTACCAGCATTACCAGCCTCACCTTTTAGCTTTATTGTTCAAAATAAAGGAAAACACCTAACGTCAGCACTTTAAAGCAGAAGTATTTCGCCTTTGGGTTTGCTGATACAAGAGAGGAAAACTTCCTCCTGTAGACAAATCCTACTGTAGCCTATGTCATTCGAGTCCTGCTTTATGGTGCTGAGATATGACAGGTTGTTGTCAATAAGGTTTATCTCTGACCCAGGTTTCCCCAACTCCTGAGTCTCAAATCATCCGATCTGACTTGATCATGCGGAAAAGAATCAGTGTAAAGTCTGTGTCACTGTGGTCCGTGTGGCACCTTTGGAGTCGCCCATACTTTGGAGTCAGCGTGGCTAATGTGGGCTGAAGTAAGTTATTCAATAGCGAGATCTGAGTCCAGGGTCCATCTCTTATCGGCCACGAGAGCTTGAGAAAGTTACATATCTTGTCATCTATGTCATGAAGTAGAGACACTGACCACACAGGTTCTGAGGATTATGCAAGAGAATACAAGCTGGGCTTTTCTCAAGCTGTCACTTTCTGCTAGAAACAACTCTCACGGCTCCTGGACCAGCTGGCATCGGTGGTGATGACCGCTTCCCAGAGGGTCAGAACTAGGAAGGTCACTTCACACACGGCCAAGAGTCCTTCCTACAACATGCACACAGCTTACGAATGGTAAGGAAGGTACAGAATAGAAAGGTTTTGAAGCAAAACCGTTCTACTTTCAAGAACTAGTCATTTAATCATTTAACCGTAATTGTAATTAGTCCTTTAATTGTAAACACACACTGTGTCTGAGGCTAATTTCTTGGGGGAATGGAGACGGGGACAAGTCTTTGAAAGAGGGCTCAGGACTGTCCTGGGCAGGCCTGGGGCCAACCTGGACGCAGCTCTCAGTACTGCGGGGCAGGACAGGAGGGACTCCCAAGGCGCAGTGTCCTCGCATTTGTGTGTGTGTATTTGTCAGCGGCCACAGCTCCTAGCTGCATAGAGAGCCTGGGGAGATAGCATTCCTGGGCGCGGGGAGCTCCACATCCCCTTGCAGGGCTATCCTGAGGGCTGGGGGTGGGGCAGAGATGGGAAAGGATGAGAGGTCAGTGAACCTTCCCTCCCACCAGGCCTGCTGATCGGTGGCTGGCACACAGCTGATGGCCCAGAGATCTCTTCTGAGGGATTTTATCCCAGGGTTCAATTTGTCCCATTTAATCCAGCAAACGCATGCTGTGCTCCTTCTGCAAGAGTGTGGTGTTAGGTGCAGAAAAAAAAAATCTTTTGATTCTCTTTTACTTCTTCAGCCTGGTGTGAGACCGGGGACGTGAGCCCTATTTTAGGCATTCTGCTGTCGGGACAAGAAGACCTTTTACCTCCTAACTCCCTAAAGCCATACCACCCAGGCAGTTCCTACAGAAGGGTTTAAAGCACCAAGTAACTGCTACACAAAAGAGCAATCAGCGATGCCAGTCACAGGGCCCCGAAGGTCAGCAATCGGCTACTTGAAAAAGTCCATCTACAGAGGCAACATTTAAAGAGAATCTAGGAGACGTACATCCCGCCAGACGTTAGAAGTTCTGCTTTGGTGCTTGGGAAGATCCAGTCTCTTAAAGAGTTAGGCTGCTGCCTCTTACTGATAAAACAAAATCATTTAGTTGCATTTTATCCGTCCTATGGGCCTGAGCTATTTCATCCATTAGGTATGGTTTATGAGCTTTTTAAGGGCCTACAAAAATATTTAAGAACTTGGAAAAAGACAATATAGCGGGTTCCACTGCATTAAAATTTTATGCAATATAAAATTGTTCAATGCAAGTGTTCAATTAGATGTCGACAGAAACTCTTGCTATGTGGGACTGACACATACACACCACTACGTATAAAACAGATAACTAACACAGACCTACTGTAGAGCACAGAGAACTCTGCTCAGTACTCTGTAATGGCCTATATGGGAAAAGAATCTAAAAAAGAGTGGATACATGTATATGTATAACTGATTCACTTTGCTGTACACCTAAAACTAACACAACACTGTAAATCAACTACACCCCAATAAAAGTTTTTAAAAACTCATGTTACATCAATTATTATAATTAATATTTATAAAAACTACATTCTGAAGAACGCTGTAGGCCACCCTGGCTTACTGCCTAAGGATTCCTGAATATTCATGGCTGGAGAAACATAATGAATCATAAAGCCGGATCATCTAACCAACTGATCAAGTAGTCAGTGACTCCGAAAGCAAAATTGTAAAAGCACTTTCACTTTCAAGTATTTCCTCAGCCGTCGTCGCTCATGTGGGGCGTGGATGCATCTTCCTAGGATTTGTGCCGGAGCCTCAGGACGCAGAAGCATCGGCCCCTGGGGAGGGCTGACTGGGTCCAAAGCCCAGTCAGCTGATCCTCAGGACAGGTCAACCAGTTTCTGCACTTCCATGGGCCCAGCCCGTTTTGTTTTCCTTTATCCTTCACTCATTCACTCTTTTTCATTCAACAAGTATTTCTTGTACAACTACTACACCTTTATTGAGAAACCCTATCACTTCAAATCCTTCAAAGAGGTGAAAGGACAATAAAATAGGAAAAGGCAATTCCTTATGTGTAATACTCTAGTCCTTAAATTTGTTCATCTTCCTCGATCATCCAGAGGTGAGAATAATTTGTGGCCTGTTGAATTCCCTTTTGACTCTTTGACTCCTTTTATTATTATAAGATCACTTCATCCCTTGTTGCAGGGAAAGAGCAGATAAAACTCAATTAAGATGAATCTTTCTCCCTTTGACCTCAACATAAACTGACGAGTGAGGACATTAAACTAACACCAAAGGCTGTATGACTTACGTTATCCATGACCCTTATTACCATGGAAAACTGGGATGAGACAGTGTTTCCTTCCTATCACTCTGGTTAGTTATCTCCCAGGGCTGAAGCTGTGCTGAGAGAGTCACCCCAGGGTCATGCAGCAGAAAGCTCGGGAAACACAGAAAGTGCCTTACAGCGTGGGAACCGCAGGCACTGCTCCGCCGAGCCCCACCGAGACTGCTCTCATCCGACACAGACGCCTGTGACGAAAACAGACTGTCAGGACAGAGCACCTTTCCTCCTCCATCGGCACCCAGGAAACACTGAAATGTAAGCTAAGGAAGAGTGACACATGCCAGGAACACGTCCTGAAAAACATCACGATGGAAGACATGCAGGAAAGGCTCAAAACCACCTCCACAGGCAAAGGCTGTGCAGCAAAAAAACAGGGTCGTGCAAAAGTCCAAGTGAGAGAAGTTTCAGTTGCTATCAACCAACTGGCATGCAGTGGAACCTCCGTTAAATCTATGACTCTGAAAAATATTCCTTGCTAAGTAAAAACTTGTAAATCTAGATTTAAAACGAGCAGAGAGTTCAAATATCCTGGATTTTCTCATGGCATCCTCATAGTTGATGCTTAGAAAGTTACTCCAATATGAAGTGACTTTGTAATAAAAATAGCATGTTGATTATAGCTCAATTATCTTATAATTCTTTTAAGAATTGCTAACTAGAGAACAGAACATTTCATTAACTTGAAAATCCTATGTAATCAATCACTGAGGGTAAATGAGGGTAAATAGGCGCTTACAATACCATGAATGGAACTTTAATTTCCCCTATTTCTCCTTGAGGACACAGCGGGTTTGCTGGACCAGTTATACATCTAATTCAAAAGTGTGCGATCTGATGGAAGTGCAGAAAGTTATTAACAATCAGAGTGTGGCTACTTTGAATACTTAAGTTTCCTGCAGGGCATAAGTACCTGGTATTTAAAACTGGAAATTTCCAAGATAATATAACTTAATGGATTAATATCTGTTAAGGTTACCAAAGCAATAAAAACCTATCTTTCTTTTTGCCAATAGATTAAGTAAATGTCGCCAATACTTTATTTCTGCCTAACAATCCTATACAAACACGTGTCTTCCCCAGCTACTGTCAGCTGTCGGGAGAAATAAACCCCAGATCTGGCCAAAGGGGGCTGCAAGTGTAAGCTCCACATAAAGGGGTAATTCACCCCCAGAAGGGCTGCAAACAGGTTAAGTCCACCGCACTCAGAGCAGGTGTTCGGTGGGGGAGAGGCGCGCGTGCGTGCTGAGGGGCCGTGGCGGGGGGGTGGGCGGTTAGGCAGAGCGGGGGGGGGGGGGAATGGGCGGAGTGGGCAGAAGCGGGCAAGGGGCTGTGGGAAGCACACGCACCCGGTAACTCCCAGCCGGCCGGGCAGCGCCGTACATATAGGAGGGCTGGAGGATGAAAGCAAATGGCAGGTTTTTAAACCCTTGAAAAAACAGCAACAAGTAATAGTGACAAGGTAATTATGATGCTTTTGGTGATCATGACAGCCAAGTTATTGTACAACTGTTATAAGGAAAAGAAGTCCACAAAGGCACCATGCCTTCAATAACTCTGATAGATGGAAATCCACATTCACAAGGAAAATAAACATGAGATGATTTCTAACTTTAAAAATAGTGAACTTCCCCAGAACCTCTGAAATATGGCTATTTTCTGGGCCTCTCTTTTCAGGCACTCCTAGAAGAAAGGGTCGGGGAGCGAGACAGAATGGTGACAACGTCAACGACACCAGCAAGAGCCCAAACCCACGACTCAAAATCCCAGGTGAAGAAAGCACTTGGGGGTGTTAATACACAGGAACAGTGCGGCAGGAAGAGCCTGTTTGCTTCTATCAGAGGATCCCAGCGACAGTCTCCAAGATACAAAGGAGCTGTAGACGGGCTGCAGCTGCCCAGGGCTGGCACGTCTCTGGCACAGGGGACACACCCGAACAGAGACAGAGCCTGTGCGGGGTGTGCTGGAACACAAGGGCAGCTCGCTCGTGTGACCTGAGCCTCACCTCCAAAGAGCATCATAACCTGTTTACCGGCAGAGGCCATGGAGAGCCCAGGGCAGGGGGCCCACGAGCTGGTCGGGGAACATGCAGGAACAGGGATGAATCACTCAGCAACGCCAAGGAACACGACAATGCAGGGAGATGGCAGTTCAACCTCCATAACGTGATGTGCTCTTGGAGCTCGGCCTCTGACCTCCTCCTACGAGAGCAGGACTCCTATACCTGGAGCTAAAAAGGCCAAGCACCTCGGGGACGGCCTTGTATAAACAGGAAACACAGCGGAGAACGCCGTTCTCCCCACTTTCCAAGACGGAGGAGTTAGATTATGCACAAAAGCCTTCCAAATTGCTTCCTGGATACATTTACAGGAGAAAAAATGTGTTTTTAAAAAACAAAGGAAACCTCAAATGGGGAACAATTGCTGGAAAAGGAGGAGAGACCCAAGAGACCAATTTCTTGGACTTGAGCTTTTGAAAGTATACATTTAATAGAGCCTCCTTTTTCCTAAACTCCTTTTTTAAAAAAATTATAAGGTCTTAAATTATTTTTGATTTGCTTTAAAAGGATGAGGAAAGTCTTAGCCAGTTAGTCAAGCCAATTGAAACATCTACTAAGCTTTGCTCTTTGGACTTCACATGGAAGAGGTTGAAGTATCCACGTCCATTTAATCAGCAATTCAAGTGACAACAGAAGGAAAGAAGAGGGAAGAATGATGTGAAAAGGAGGAGGACAGACCCGGTTTCCATTCTGGGCAGACACGGGTCTGGGAGCAAGGCCACGACTGAGAAGCCCGAAGTCGGAGCAGGAAAGTCCCTGTAATCAGAGAAAACGGGCCGGAGGGGAAAAAGGCTCACAGCTTTATTTCATCTCAAAGGCATCATCAATTCACACGAGATTGGCTTCTGCAACAAGATGGGTAAAGGACATGCACTTGCAGGGAAGAGAGAATGAGGGGAAGGCAATAAGGCAGTCCAGTTAACTGACAGAACTACTACCTGGGACTAAATGAGGACTTGAGAGTCCACACACAGGCAAAAACAAGTTTCATTAATTTGAACTGATAGCAAGGTCAGTGGGATTTTGAAGGTCTCTCTAAAGCAAATTCTAATTTTTACAGTTTGGTGGGAAAAACTCAAAATCAGGAATTTGCAGAGATAGTAACCTCTATTCTACGTAATAAAATATTTCATTGGAGATGATCTTGGGCTTGGTTAGGTATTTACACAATGCGCATGTGTTCAGGATTCATAGAAGACATGATAGATTCAGTGGGACATTTCTGAGACCAACAGTCTATACGAGATTTCTGGGGAATACTACTATATAAATTAGCGGTTTCCCCAAATACAATGTCCTATCCACATTAAAGGACCCTTGAAGAGGAGGCTAGCTGTTTCAGATTTCCATGTCAGCAGTATTCTACTGATTACGCAAACCCAGGGCAGCCCTTGAAGGGGATGAAGTAGTTCTGTTCAGGTAACTTGGTGGCACGCTAAGACATCTCCCCATCCTTTCGAGATCCCGTAACTTGTGCCTATCGTTCCTATGCCTCGGATCAGGTGCACCAGAATGACCTGAGGGGCAGGCAAGTGGAATCCTGGGGTGCGCAGGGAGAAAGTTTCTAATATTTTAACACAAACCCTGAAACTTGTTCCAGTGGTTGGGAGAATGCCCTGGGTAGAAGCCATTTTGTCAATTAATTTTGGTGAATAATTCACATCCAAGTATTAGATAACTAACACCATGTTCTATTTTACAGAAAGTATCTAAGCTTGGAAGTAAAGTCTTCTGAATGACGAAGTGCTCTTTCCAACAGCAAAATCTCCCGCTGAATTAAGAAAATGCACACAATACACAAAAAACTCAAGGTGTCAAAACCCACCAATCCTTTGGTGCTTACAGTTGATTTTATATTGTCAGAGTTCACATACTAGGGGAAGGAAGGGTTGGAGTATTTATTATTATGGGGGGCAGCGGTGGGGGTTTGGGGCGTGGGCAAGCTGATGGAGAGAGGGAGAAGCTGCGGCAGTGTCTGGAACGCCCCCTTCCGCCCTCCCCACGCAGCAGGAGTAGAAAGTTGGGGGCGGGGCTGAGGCACGACAGGGGTGAGGACGACGGAAGGACTAGGGTTAGACTACTGTGGCTCTACCTGGCTAGTTTCTATTTATTTTCTTTTCCCCTACGTATTCTTTAAGATTCAGTTGACATTCTTTGTTATGACACTTCCTGGCAAAATCAGTTTCTGCACTAGTGCGAGGGGCAGGGGGCGGGGGGGGGGGGGGTCTGTCTTCTGTTTTACAAGTAAATGCTTCCGGAGGACCTAACTCACCTGCTTGTCTCTGTGACTTCCCTACCTAAACTAGTTCCCTTATGTTTGCTGAGTGAATACAAATCTCACCTAGGTAGGATGAACAAGCCTTACCTATTAGGGCTCTTAAATAATTGAGAAATATTTGCCTATCAAGATTGGTGTATGTTCTTAAAGTACGGGAAGGAATGTTATTGTGTGGACGTTTGGATTTGATTTGATTTTCATTCCAAGTCTATTCCATCCTTGTGAAATTGCCCCAAGTATGCATGTACCCTGCAAAGTAATTCTGCTTTCAAGAATTCTCAAGGGAAGAATTTCAGGGCTTTCTTCTTTCCCTTTTGATTAATTCCAACTACTACACAGCCACATACCTTCTTTCACCGTGCCTAACTCAACCCCACAATCTGCATTCAAACATTTGAATCTGAATTCAAATGCAAGAGAGTGGGCTAAATCCGAATTAAATATATCATGTTAATTACCACCCCAAAATGGACTTTAACAGTTATCCAAAGGAAACTTCATAAAACAGACGTTCAAAGAGAAAAGAGAGTGGAATTTACACATATGGGATTGCATGCTACAAAACCTGTAGTTTCTGCAGAGAGGATGTGAAAGATTTAAATGGAAACCAACCAAGGTGTCCTCTCTGGATGACGACAAAGTAGAGAATCTGCTGTCACCGCTGTAGCTGGAATTCTGAGCAGCAAAGAAGACAAGGTAAGTGATGAGCACTTCCCTCCTCTCCCCAAAGCACCACCCGGTCAAAAGGCAAATATGGAATGACACAACCAAACCAGTATTAGTACTCCAGGAACGCAGAGGCAGCTAGAGAACTGATACCCGCTACTACAGCAGAAAATCTTAACCACTAGGGGTTCTAAGCTGTGTTTTACTTTTCAGTGTTTATATCTCAGTGAGGTCGTGTGATTTAACTATTATCATTACTTAACTATTTATATTTAAATTTAGCTATTATTATCTGTAATTCCTTATTAAGTCTCATGATGGACCATCTATAACCTTAGTCTAGACTTTCCATATGACATCTCTTCTTAGGTAACTAAAATTCCATGTACTGCACGATTTTCACTCTTTCCTCAGCCCAGCACGTCTGAGGGCTGCAGCTCAGCCCCAAGGCTCCAGGGAGGAAACAAACACCATCAGTCTTGGCCATCTCCTTCCTGCCCACAGGCTGGTACTTCTGACGTCTATGAAATTTCCCATTTCCCATCCAATTTTTCTCCAAGCCCATCCTTACACTGTTCCTGGAGTTTCCTGCTCCTATATAAGATGCTACATTAGAAGTACGTTACTTGGTCCTTCAATCATTATATGGGGTCACCCAAAAAGTTTGGGTTTTTGTGACCCGAACGAACTTTTTGGCCAACCCAGTATTTCTCGATTATTTATTAAATCAATTTTATATCCAATTTCACTCTGTGGTGAACAGTTTTATAATCAAGTTCTTTTGTATCTGATTTCTAGAGGCATTACTTACTCTAAGCTAAATCATAAGGCACACTTCTACCGTTTCAACGTAAAAATCAAAGATTAAACTATATGGAGCTATGTACGACGTAAAGATTGATGCCACCTTGTATGGTCACAAACATGCTGGCAACTACATGTTTGGGATGCTCTAGAGAAGGATGTAATATTGGGTAGAAGTTGGACTAAAGAACTTCTAAAGTAACTTCCAACTCTGAACTATGATTCTTTGTGATCGATATGGTGAAACTATGCATTTAGGGTGAAAAGTTACTAACTAGTCAATTTAAGCCCAACAAGCAGTGGGAAGCCATCAGAGCTCCTGTCCTATAAAGCCAGCACTAAACAGCCCTCAGGGATGCTGAGCACAGGAAGCAAAACTGTCAACATCCTATAAGAGCTGAATGGATGTCGCTTGCTTCTGTCCCCGGAGTGCTGTATGACCTTAAAGAAAAACATGACAGAGCTTGAGAAAGTCCAAAGGCTGTCAGTGCAAAAGGCAACATAGATAGGAAGACACAGCCTTTAAACTGGGAAGATTTTTTAGTTTGGAATGAGAAAAGCTGAGCTGCAACAGAAGTGTATGCAATCCTGCATAGGAACAAGAAGGTAAAACCTGACTGGCCAGTTTCAGAACGCTACGGGGTGTCCCGTTACCGCTTTGAACCCTGAAAACATAATTTAAACGTACATATGATATTGCTTAATATAATTACAGCAAATGAAAAGAAATACTGTTTTATACAGCTAGTAAAATGTATTCCTACAAGAAAATAAATGAAGCAAATGCAGGAACAGGAAGATTTTAGATAATTTAATGTATAAGAGATCTGCGGCAGGTCAAGAAACTGAATTAAAATGTATCTGGTTTAACCACCTGAAATCCCCAATGACTTTCTTGGTAAACCGAGACCTCCCCCACTTCTTACTGGCTGCCCTGCTATTGGTTCATTTCTTCCTCTCCCCCCCCCCCCCCCACAGCATCCCTCAGCTCATCTTCTGCTTCCTTCCCTGGAGCTATGAGTACTGCGAGCATCTCAGTGGTCAGCAAAACACAGGCTCTAGGGTATGTGTCGTTGAAATTACGAATGAGAGAGGTGGGCAACAGTGGAAATGTTGAATTTAAGTATGTTTGAGAGTGGAATACACTTCATATGCACATTACACACATACACCCAGGGCAATAAAATAATGAAGGAGCTAGTACTTAATTCGACCTTTTAATACCTAAGAGGTTCCTTTCAATGTCGATCTCTTACCTTAACACTTAGAATGTTAGAAGACGAACAGTCTAACATTGCTAACCAACTGAAAAACATTAGCTTTCATTCTATCATGCACACACACACAGAACTACTATAACAGAAAATAACCAAAGAAGCTAAATTTAGCGATATTTTAGAAAAGCTTTGCAGCAACCTGTTTGAATTTTGTGTCACGCAAATTTACTAACCCTGCCAGATCTTCTATTCAGGGACTGGGATCCGTATAATTCTCCATCATAACCATTTGTCTGTTTCAGCGAAGAAAAGGAGAAAAACGGACATCAGTATACAAAGGCAGACACAGGTACAGATGAGCAGGGAAGAATTAGCCGGGTACAAAGTGAGTTTTTGGAGTGGAGCGGATGGACACGGCCAGGGTAGCACACATCCCGGCAGGCCCCCCGCTGCCTCCACGCTCCTGATCTGCTCGACTACACCTCAGGAGAAACCAGCCCCGTCGGCGGATCACAGTGTCACTGTGACTACGGGGCACTCACTCGGGGACAGGAGGAAATGCCAAGTCCCCATGGAGTGAGGCGCATGGGCCTGGGTGCACTTGATTTCCTCGGCAGTTTTTGGTTCCAGTTTTGTGCTGATGATGCGGGAATCCCAGCCTGTGAGGAGCCTGGATGTCAGGCAACGTGGGCTGATGACTTCCACCTGAGTCAATTCGTCTTGCGTTCTTGGTTCAGCATGAAGTCCTTAAAAACCACGGCTCATTATGAAGCTGTATTCAGAAGATTCAGAGAGAGCTTCTACCCAATTTATAATTAAATGCAAACGTTCATCATGGAAAAAACGTCTATCGTGGCAGGACATCCTCTCTAACAGTTTTTCATTCATCCAGTCCTCCTACTTTATTTTTCAAAGTGAAATCTGAGCACATATTTTATGAGTTCATAATTTGTTCTCCAGAAAAAAAGAGAATGATTAAGTTAAGCATATGCTTGTCTTCCTTCTCTTCCCAATTCCCAGCCAAAACTCGGGCTCTAGAACTGCTCTCATTCATCTATAAGGAAATTTCCGCTGATTCAAGATAAGAGCCGCCAAGTGTCAGGGACATGACCAGCTCCTGAGACAGAAAAAGGAGGAGCAGTCCCCACAACTGCTAAAAATGGAAGGAGATGCCAGGGATCGTGGACCTGAGTCCAGATTCCAAGTAGAAGCTTTGTCATATGACTTTGGGCAAGTTAATTTAATCCACTGGAACCTCTCTACCTCCTTGGCTGTGAAAACGTGCATGGTAATAAATACTTTACAAGGCCATTGTGAGGATTAAAGCTGCTTAGAATGGGTGCCCAGATCAGTGCTGACTGTATGGTTAAGTGCTTGGTACCGAGGAAGGACAGGATACGTTTCCTTGTTAAAAGTTCGGGGGAGGGGAGACGGTTCAGCACGTATTATGCAGCTGTGACGTCGATGAAGAATACATATATGGATTTCCGGGCAGATTATAAATCCAGATTCATGAAACCCTGACTATAAAACTGTGTACTTACTTGTGTTACAATTCAAAAGCAAGTCTATTCGAAGTTTCTAAATGAAAAAGAGTATGTAGAAATCCTTCAAAATTAAAATTTAAAACTATGAGTATATTAAAACATTTCTGAAATAAATTTGCTAGTAAAAAAACCTTTGGAGATTGGCAGGAATTTTTATTCAGTCTAATTTCCTTTTTTTCTCTCTCGAGAGAAATAATCTTGCATGTCAAGGACTCGTCTATCTCAGACCTCAGTCTTATTCCTTTGATATCTGTTTAGAAGCTAGTTTCTGGAAAAAATTAATATTGAAGGCTAACGTCAGTCAATTTTAGACGACTTTCCCCTTGCTAATAAATAAGGAAGAAAAATGTATTACATATATAAAGCCTCTGGCTTTCCACTGTTGCTTATAAAATACATACTGCTGTAGATGGATTTCTCCTTTTTGATCTTCTCATTCTCTCATTTAGCCTGCAGCGTAAAGCAGAGGGTGGGTGAAGGTTGGGAGAGCAAAGGCCCTCCTTCAGTTGTCCCCTTCTCTTCTGGCCTTCCATGAAAATGCAGGAAAAACCCTTCTTTTGAAGGCTTTGTGGAACCACACTTTTCTGTTGTAATGAAACTGTCATAGAGAACGTATCCCTACAACGTACTCCCAAATGTATAGACCTCACCAACAACATCTCTGTAGTGAGAAGTACTGTGACCTTCTTAAATAACACACCAACTTTCTCCTCTTGGGTAGTTTTTCTGTGTTGAATTCAGATGGGTGGAGCTGTTTTTAGTGGCATAAGAGGGTAATAAGGAGAGTTGAAAATTAACTGTAACAACATTAGAGTAAAAAGTCCACAGAAGGCATATATCACCTTCATCTTAAGTCAGGTCTCGGATGTTCACCCAGCTTTGTTTTACAGAATTGTTTTTCAACACTCCTCAGACCACCTGCATCCTGGTCATGGGGCGTGCTTCCCATCCCAGGACATCGGAATACCCGGAGGCCCGGGAATATGCATTTTAACAAGTTCCCCAGGTGAATCTTACATATAGTGACACTGAGAAGCACTGCTCTAAGACAGAACAAAATAAAGACATTCACCAATCAGCATTTTCTAAAAGAGGATAAGTCAGATACAAGAATAAATGTCCCATCAAAACCTATTATTCTAATGGTAACGTGATTAGTCAGAATGCTAACGACTCCATGCAGTGCTGTCGAAGCACAACCAACTTCATGCGTGACCATGCGAAACGCAACTGTTATTATTTTCATGAATGGTTTTAGGTATTCTTCTACTGAGTCAAAAGACAGAGCACCTTCAAGGGCGTTAGAGATGGGAAACAAAATAAGCAAGGCAAAATCACAGCTTTGAAGTGCAATCCTTGATGCACTCAATCTAGTTTTAAAGGGGAGGACAGCAGCCTCACCGGGAGACTCCGGGGACAAGCGTGCTGTGCCGATGTATGGTCCTGTTAATTGTCATCTTAAGGGTAAAAATATATTTTAAAAACCGGAGTTTGCTGGCTATTTTTTCAATGCAATGGAATGAATGAAGCACAAAATCCTTTTGGAAAAAGCCCTTCAAGTGAAGAAGTGTATGATCTGCTATAATAATTTCAGTGCTGAGTCACTTTAATGCTGAGTGTGATTAATGCTGGTGAGATTACATTTTTCTTCCTTTTAGTGTAATTTAAGCTTACAGGTTTTCAGAAAGCATAAGGCGATCAAACTCTTCTAGATGGATGTAAGAAGGGAAATTCTGAATTTAAATCTAAAGGCTTCGTTTTTGTTACTGGATTTGGGGTCTTTCTCAAAGAGCACTTTCTGGCCAAAGAGCCATCTGGGACATTTAATTTGAAAGGATACAGATTAGAAAACAATCAATTTTTCATTAGATAAAATGACTTTAAATTCAATCTTTTAAAGGAAATGTAGAGGCTTGGGAATTCTTGATCTGACTTGAGTTCCCTGAAGAAGACCCATCCTTCCCATCTGGTGTCTGCAGCTGCTACCCCAAAGCCTGGCAGACAGCGGTGCTCACAGGCCGCCGGGTGCGGGAGATGGTCAAGCACCCACACCTGGGTTCCAGACCCACCCATGAGGGTCAGAGCTGTACCCAGGAGGCTCTGGGAAGAAGAGAGCTCACTGTGGTGTGTGCACCTGCCCTCCGGCCCTCAGTCCCCAGGTAAGAACAGGTGCGTGGCATGTGTCTTTTAAAACAAAGGTGTACAAATGCTCATTAGATTACTGGAAACGCCACAGGTTATTATCTCCCACACAACACTATTAGGATCAGGCCACATGTTCGTCTCACCCAAGCGTAGGGACCCCCGTACTCCAAGTCAGGCTGCGACTGTCAGAGGTGGGATGGAAGAGAAAAACAACACAAAAGAGTTGCCCAAAATCAATTAAAAAGCTACCTAAGGCATAACACAAACATAAAACAAAAAACAGGCAATCTTGAAAATCTTAATGAAATTCAACTATTTTCATGACTTCTAGAATCTCGTATGTATTTACAAACGCAATTACATTAGCATTACCATAAAACCATTAGCATTAAATGAAACTTCCGTGGCAGCTGTTGCCCTAATTCATGGAATCTGAAGCAGTCTGAGCAATCCTTTCTCCTCCTCTACCTAAAGCATTCTATTTACATTAGGCAAAAGGTCAACAGATGTGTCACTCTCAATTTTTAAGTAGAGAAAATTAAGTACTTATGATATCTAAATCTAGGTTTTCTGAGAATGTCCATACAAACGCTAGAAAAAAAAATTTCTTCCATTTTTAAGGGTTTATCATCACTGTCAGTGGAGTGAAGAAGGCCTGTATTTTGAGAAAGTCAAGAGATAAAAGATAGGGTCTTTGGGCTTCCCTGGTGGCACAGTGGTTGAGAGTCCGCCTGCCGATGCAGGGGACGCGGGTTCGTGCCCCGGTCCGGGAGGATCCCACATGCCGCGGAGCGGCTGGGCCCGTGAGCCATGGCCGCTGAGCCTGCGCGTCCGGAGCCTGTGCTCCGCAACGGGAGAGGCCACAACAGTGAGAGGCCCGCGTATCGGGGAAAAAAAAAAAAAAAAAAAAAAAAAAGATAGGGTCTTTGAACTTTGCAAACGGAAGATTTCCAAATATTAAAATATGAAAAACAGTAGAAACTGGCCCTACGCATTGAAGGCCTGAGATGAGCCCCCCTGGCGGGGGAGGCGCAGTGGGGAACCCTGCCCGCCCACCAACCAGGAGAGGCCACTTCCGGGCCCCCGACGGGCTTTGGGATTGATGCTGTCACGGCACCCTGGCCCTGAGCAGGCCCCCTCGCTGCTCTGGGCTTGTTCTGTGTCTGTAAAAATTAGAAGGTTTGACTCTTATCCCCAGGATCCAAGTTCTCAAGGTCTGTGATTTTTAACGAGAGTTATTTCTTTAGATCAAGTGCGTCACAGGAAAGAGCGGGGGAGCACGCCACCCGGCTAGCGACGAAAACCCATCCACTGCTGACTTTCCACCGTCGCCCCATCTCTTACTTGGCACCCTAATTGTGGAGCTCTTCCATAAACTTTTATATCCTAAAACAAATAGGCTTGTATCTTGGCAAAGAATGGTGTCCAGCACAGAAATTTAGCTCATTTCTGGTTAAAATCGTTGAAAATGAAATAAATGCTATAAACACCCAAACAACCACTAATAATACAATAGTTTTAAGCTTTTTGGGATCAGCTCTGAGAATCTTAAGAAAGTGACAGATTATTTTCCCAGAAAAATGCAAGTACAAACAAAATCTTGAATACAATTTCAAGGAGGATCGCAGATGGAAAATGCTACTTTATTTTATTTTATTTATTTATTTTTTTTGCGGTACGGGGGCCTCTCACTGCTGTGGCCTCTCTCGTTGCGGAGCATGGGCTCCGGACGCGCAGGCTGAGCGGCCATGGCTCACGGGCCCAGCCGCTCCGCGGCATGTGGGGTCTTCCCGGACCGGGGCACAAACCCATGTCCCCTGCATCGGCAGGCGGACTCTCAACCACTGCGCCACCAGGGAAGCCCGGAAAATGCTGTTTTGAAAGAGAGTTTGGGTTCTTTCTGCATCTCTCCTATTCTCCCTTGAGCCCAAAACAGTCAGGTTTTGCCCTCAATATTTCCATCAAAAGTGCCCTTGTCAAGCTCACCAACGTCTTGGCCAGTGGTCATGTGAGTCCTGTGCTCACATGATCACGCCCCTTCTCCTTGAAAAGGTATCTTCTTCATTTGGTTTCAAGGACCCGACCTTCTCCTGCACCTGCTGGACAGCTGTAATTTCTGACCCTTGTCTACAGATTCTGCAAACTGAGTTTTGCATTGATAATGTTTAGGTTACATAAATCTTACTTCCTCTCGTGTGAATCATGTCAGAGGGTATGTGAGGAAGTTACAACTACATGGCTAAGGAGAAAGTTTCAAATAGCAAGGAAGCCCTTTAACTGACTTCACCTGTGAACTGTAACTTTCTGGCAAAACCACGATGGACATGCCTTTGGCAGCTTCAGGCCAATGACAGTTGTTGACAGCAAAGCAACAGTGTACAGCCATCCTTCGGTATCTGCGGGGGGTTGGTTCCAGGACGCCCCCAGATACCAGAATCTGCAGATGCTCCAGTCCCTTATATAAAATGGCGTAGTATTTGCATATAACCTACGCACGCCCTCCTGTACACATTCAGTCATCTCTAGATTAGCTGTAACACCTAATACAACGTAAATGCTACATGAATAGTGTGGAATTTTCCCCTCTGAATATTTTTAATCCATGATTGGTTGAATCATGCAGAACCTTGGGTATATGGAAGGCTGACTGTATCACCTTTATAGTTTATTGTTATACACAGCTAAATTAAATGTACATTTGGTGCATGTATAAGAAGGCTAGGAGTTACATCACGACTTAATTGCCACGGTGATTAAAAACAAGGCTTCTGCCCCATACAGTCCTTCCGTAAAATGGAGTGGCTGCGTCGAGACCGAATTATTACCAGCAGAGAGATGCAGCTTTAATCCAGGGGTAAACTAACCTGACACGCTCAGATTAATTCACTGACTTAAAGGACTAAGCAAAACACGTTTTTCTCTACTTCACTTCCCAAAGCATGCCTTGTTTTCAAGTATAATTATGAAGATTTTTGGAATGTTTAAGGAAAAATGTGTATTTGTGTTTCTCAACCATCAGGCTGTCAGTGATGAAGAGATTTCATTATAGTTGATGAAAGGAAAGGCTCCTGAGACCTCAGGCTGGACGGATTCAATGTGCCCCGGTGTTCCACCGGCAGCCTACAGCAGCTTTCAAGGAGCTATGGGAAACATCACTGAATAATAGTTCCTTTAACTTGTAGTTACTTTAACTGAGATTCCAATTTGCTGGGGAGCTTGTGCACTTCCATTAGGACAGAATGAGCCTTCGTGCTGCCCTTCACCACACTAGCAATGAGGCAACTTACTCTAAATGGGGCAGTTTTGTGATGTGGACCAACACGAAGAAAGGAGGACTTCCACTCTGGGGAGAAAGACACAACAAAACTGCTTACGCTTATCACTAATCTCTCTACATCACAAAGAGACATCCCACCATTGAACAGAGGCTACAGGGATAATGAACAAGAACTTCGAACGCAGGGATGGAAGGGCCAGGAGCGTGGACACAGACTGTACCATGCAAACTCAACCATCTGGTTACTGACCCTCAGACTTCCGCGGCTACCCGCTGACACGCGATCATCTTCATCAGACGCCTAGTAAAAAGAAAGGATGAAAACAACCATGAGGCGATGAGGTAACAGACACAGAGAAACCAGTGACCAGCTCTGAGGGAAGCGGCTGACCCGACACATGGCGGGGGGCAGATCAGGCCCCTGTGAAAATCTCAGTGCACGTGAGCCTGGGTTTTCGCCAAAAGGGCTTTGTTTGTGCACCTCTGCTTAACAGAAGACTGTTTCTGGATAACACGACTTTAACTTCACTACAGTGATGCTGTTCACTTCGCTGGTAACCTACAAACATGTAGCTTAATGCATATTACTCTGCAAATTATTCATGGGTATTTAATAGCGAAAAAAGCACTAAAACTGTCATGAAACTCAGAAAATTTTCAAACACTCACTCTCGCCTCACCAAAGTCAGGTCACAATGCTAAAGGCTGAGTTCACAGTCTTTGTTTAGGTAACAGTATCAGTGTTAGTTAATTTCTTTCATAAGTATCATTAAGATATAGATATAGATACAGATCTATAGATGGGTGTATATACATACAGACAGATGGATAGAGAGACAATTTATGTATTTCAGCCATTAAAACTGCAAATCAGACTTCAGTCAAAACGCCGAGGTAACGAATGAACACAGTACTAACCGACGTGTTTCTTCTGGATCTACGGGAGTAGCGCTCACTGTCTTCCTACCAAAGCAACGGAGGAAACAGCACAGAAAGGTTAGGGCAGACACAGGAGAAGGCTTAGATACTCCATAATACAGTATTTCTGATATAAATGTCAAACAAATATTTTCTTTGCTTTTGCTTAAAGGCTTCAATTAAACCACTGGGGGAAAATGTTTTCTTCTAAAAGTGGGTGGGGGGCTTAAGCACACAAAGAATCAGCATATTTCATTTTGGCTTTAAAAGCAAGTGCGTGTTGGGTGAAAATCAGGGTCTTAATTTTTTCCGAATCGAATGTGGTCCATTTAAATCAGCCTACTTTTCTTCTTACGTTCAAAACCTTACTCACTTCTCTTCAGGAATTGGAAGAGAAATCACTTTCGTAGGAGATCCAATACGGATGCCACCCCATCTGCCATATTTTGTGCATTCTAAGGTGCTCCATTTTGCATTTGGATGTCTCTGAAGTTGGGGCATATCTTATCATCAAAGTTGCTCACGATTATAATTAGCAACTTTGTTTCTTTCTCAGTGGTATATAGAACACTGACACATCTTTTAACTGTGTCTTACGACTTGATAAACGTACATCTCCCTGTGTCATATAAACTAGAATGATGGTTTACACATAACAGAGGTTGAAGTTAATAGTTTTTTAAATAGCGGAACTGTGTGCTCTTTATATGTCATCAACTGTTTTCTTTTATATTATACACAGATCTCTCAATGTTAGGTCATTTTATACTCCCTTAGATTATTTTATGTGTAAGGGACACCTAATAGGACAGTTCCATACTGGTCAGGTTCTCAAATGCTACAGGTACGTGATGATGTCCATGAGGCCAGTCAGCAAGGTGACAAGGACAGGAAGAGGTGGGGAGCACTCAGGTGGATGAATTCATGACAGGAGCCATGAAGCCATGCTCCCTCAGGACCAGTGGACAGCTCTTGGAATCCCCCCTCTTCTAGAACCTCCCGCCAGGGGGCAAGATCTCCCCCTGGGAGGGTCGTAAGGACAGGGGTATCGTGAGGGGCGGGCCAGCTCTTAACCGACTAAGGAGGACAGCTAAGTCGTGCCAGGAAACAGGGTGAGAAGGTAAAGGAATTTTCTCACCAGAGGACAGTGGTTTCTCAGGCACAGCAGATGAGGTTGGGGCGGGGGGTACCCAGCAGCAAAGTATAGAGGTCGGAATGGGGTGACCGGGCAGCTGACTGCAATCGTGAGTGAAGGAATTGCAGCATCACGCGTCCCCCTGGATTCCAACTAGAGCTGGCTGGACCGGATGCTCATGGGAAGGTTCTCGCGCCGGGGCCACACGCCCAGCCTGAGTGTCCCCAGTGGGGAGTCCACTGCAGAGGAGATCGGGGTCCTGGTCGGGGTGGAGACCCTCACAAACGCTGGCCTGGAAGCTCCAGGAGTCAGCTGCTACTGAACAGACCTGACACCAGCCCTGGCCAGGGCACCTTCTAACCAGGCTTCACGTGGGATGTACACAACCAGGCCAGATGCAAGCACGTCCAGCAGGAAATCACTCAGTATCAAATTAGGGTGCAACAGGGATCTAGCCATGTAATTAAACCGTGGAAGAATCCAATTACAAACCATTTACGCTTTTCAAAATCAGATTCAAGGCCTACCATCCATTGCTCGATGTCGCCCCACTTTGTATCCAGCCCATAATATTTCTACAGACAGAAGGGAAAGAAAATTAGGCAAGAAGTGCAACGGTAATCGCACAGGACACTGTTCTGACATGCATTTCCAAACTGTTGCCAAGCCTCGGGGTCAAGGTAGCATGCCAAGGCAGAGCAGGGAAGCACACGGTCAGGCTCTGACCCCCACGCGGCCTGTGAGCCTGTGAAGACAGAGCCTCCCGACCCGCTCCCTCGGGGAAGACGAGAGAGCCCAGGACGAAGCAGTCCTGGGGCGAGGGGGTGGCCTCCGTAGAGACCAGGAATTCAAACTGAGCCCAGAAGCTTTCAAGCCCCTCTGTAAAGCTGTCCATGCCTTCGGAGCAGGTGTACTGCAGGAATAAAGCACGATTTAAGAGAAGCCAAAGCCATTCCCGTGCTGCTACAACAGGAAGGAGAACACCAGAGGAAAGGGGGAGAAATGGTGTGCTGCCCCTAGATTTCTAGTACACTTGCTCCAGCTATCTGATAGCCATGCTAAATTTAGGCCCTCGAGAATTTCTAGGCTGTGGACGTCTTTATAACATGCCACTGATGGCAAGATGACCAAGCAGGCTGTTGCAGAAGAGGTCTTGGCCCAGGGAAGAAAAGTTCTGCTTGGTGTTTTCTTTAGCCAACACCTCCATGGTTTCAGCTCGCCTGTCTAAACCGCAATGGCCCAAGTTAGAAACAGAAAAGCAGATTCAGGGTGGCTACTACTGTTACTAAATACAGCAATTCCAAATTCAGGTGGGAACCCAGGTAGACTCTCAGGTAATGGGGCTTTGCTGTCCTCCTCACTCTTCCCTCAATTTCTAATAAGAAAAGCAAGAAACAACCATCCAAACCTCCCTATCGTATGACACAGATGGGATTTTCCTCTTACACGTGAAAAGCTTATCATCAGAAGAAAAAAAGTGGATGCTAGAGTACACGACAATTTTTGAAATTGTTTTACAATGACCAAAACAGGCTGCTGCTATGTTTGGTTCAGTTTCCATTTATTTTGATGGGCGGCCAGATTTAGAATATATATATGGCTCTTTGATGGCCTTGCCCCTTTCTCCTAGAGGCGGCAGCAAGCAGAAAACTGGAAGAAGAAAAGCAGGAGGGAGAATTTAACAGTGCTTTAAAAAGTCAAACAATACAGAACCTTAATATCCGGAGCACATAAGCCAAATCTTTTTCTGTAAGTTCCTTTCCTTAGACTATAAATCGAGAAAGGAAATAAACGTAAACACTTCCTAAAGTCACGTTTTAACATCCGTTTAAGTGAAATGCAACGGCTTAAAGCTATTCTGCATTCAATTCATGTTAGCCCCACTCTCACTGTCAAATTCCAGATATGAAAATTTGATGCCATCAACCCTCCTTTATCTCACGGCTTAACTGCAAAGACAGAAAGAAAAAGTGGTTTTTAAAAAGGAGGGGGCCTACAGAAATTGACAAAAAGTAAATTCCAAAAGAAGTCTGTGTTATCCGATTTTCTATTTCCATATTTCCCTTTTTGGCCAATTCTATACCCATATCACATACTGCACTCTACCTATTGCTCTTTTTAGGACAAAGATAAGAATCAGTATTTAAAGTCTTTCATCGAGTCCACAGGTGGCCTAATAAACAGCTGCTGTAACTCTACAGCTGCATCTCCACGCCATTCCATGGAGGGAGGACACCCCTGCCAACAGTAAGTGCGGTGAACGAGTAGTCCTGGTGTTAGCTGGCAGTCGACAGCACGGCACACTCTAGAAGGTGTAAGATATTGCACATGGAAACTGCTATGATTAGCCAGCGAGTCATGCAGAAGGAAGCAAAAGCCAGACGAACGCAGAAGTGCTCGACTTTCAGAAACAGCTTTGATTCCGCAGGAGAGAAACCGTGATGGATGCAGCCGATGGGCTGGAACAGAGCCTTACTGCTTCCTTTTCCGTTTCCTGAGTCTCCGTGACAAGGAAAGCCTTCCCTTCCCTTGGACACATCTTTATGATAAAAATGTGTATCTGTTTTCCCATGGAGGGCTTCCTGTGCTCCCTCTAGCTGTATTTGTATACAAATGACCATTCTGACGAAGTTCTAAGGGCGTATCCCTGGTGAGTTGGTGAAAGGAAAATAGTCTTGATGCAGCACCAGATGGGAATGAATCAAAGTGGAAGTGACCAGATAGGAGTCCCTTGTCTAGGTTTTAGGCAGTTATGTCCTGCTCTATCAGATACTGTGATGGTTCCCAGCCTTGTCTTTTTGTTTGTTTTTTTTCGCGGTACGCGGGCCTCTCACTGTTGTGGTCTCTCCCGTTGCGCAGCACAGGCTCCGGATGCGCAGGCTCAGCGGCCATGGCTCACGGGCCCAGCCGCTCCGCGGCATGTGGGATCCTCCCGGACCGGGGCACGAACCCGTGTCCCCTGCACCGGCAGGCGGACTCTCAACCACTGCGCCACCGGGGAAGCCCCCAGCCTTGTCTTTTACCTACGAAATCCCTACCTAGATTCTCTGTGTATGGGTTGGAGCTCTAGCTTCAATACACATTTCCAAGTGGACCCTGCAAAAACTAACGAAGTCCAAACAGATTCTGGCACCTACCTAACTGGTTTCTTAACACTCTGGGGGACAGTAGTTACGCAGAGTGAGAGAGGCAGGAAGGAAAGGCAATTTGGAACTGTAGCTGGTGAAGGAATCCAACAACAGAATTTTACATTTACTGATAGAGGGTGTTTAAGGGGTCGGCACGTTCTACCCTACGAAATTAAGTCACCTTGCTTTGATTTTCTTAGTTGCTCTCAAAGGCAAATATAGTCCTTCTTTATCTGTAAACTAAATAAATTTGTAAACACGAAGCTATTATAGGTGTCGTAAGTAACAACAATTCATTTTGGGGAAAGACTCACTGTAAACACTTTCTGTAAGTTCTCAGGGAACCGCTTACTCCTTCCTTCGTTATTGCTGGATCAGGAGTCACTGACTTGGTTGTTCTCCTCTTTATTTTCTGTGTCTGGCCTGCTCAGTGCATTTATTTCTAAACCTCAGCTGCTTTTACAAAATACTAGGAAACAGAGAATATTGGAGATAGAAGGCAGGTGTGTTTTAAGCTGTTGGATTTTACTGTTATATCACCATTTTCTTTTTTTACTCAGATTTTAAATCAGTATGTAATAATCTCCTCATGTATGGTAATATGCCTTGATAGCTTAAACCCCTTCTAATAAAATTATATGAGAGGATAATCTTTCTTTTTAAATATCTGATTTCAAAAGGTTTTCCGAACTCTGAGGTGTGATTTTTATTTTGTCTTAGAGTTCATTTTTCTTCTTCAACGATTTTCTAATTTCTTGAGAAAAGGGAGATGGGAAAAGCTTTCAGTACACAGAAATGTGTGCTGACGGCTGCTTTGCGTGTGGGCTGAAGTGGGGACCTAAGCATTCTTGTTCAAACCGATTCATAAATAAAGCAGTAAAAGAAGCAGTAAGAACTTCGATGAGTTTTCAATCAAAGGTGTTATTTCTGAAAGGTGACCAGGTCGTTGGCAAGGGAAAAAGAGTACATGCAAATTAGAAAATAAAGAAGGAAGAGCCTACCTTTTGAACCTGATAGATCTATAGAGGAGGGCAAAAGAAATTGGGAAAGAAATATAAAATCCAGTTACAGAAGTATAAACATCAGAAAGAAAGGTTCTGTAAGTACCTAGGAATATGAATAAAAGCCATATTGGAAAAAAGGTGAAAACTGGTGAAATATGAATGAAAAAAACCTCTTGAAGCCTCATTGAAATAATCAGTAATTTCATAACAGATTTTACATTCTATTTTAGATATATTGGTGAAACACAGGCATGTCCACACAAGTCTACAAGAATCCTGCTACTATTCTAATGCAGAAGTTTGTATAACCTGTTACCGTTAATGGGAAAAAGAACTTCATCTTCAATTTAAAATTTCTTTTCACCGTGATCAAAGTTTAACAAAAAAGTACAGAAATTTAATTGGAAAGTCAACTGGTCAAATTCACAAAGAGTGAAGAAAGAGGCTTTCACATTCGGATTCATGCAGAATACGTGGAAAATTCAACAGATACAAACAGAATACCAGGAAAATTCCAGCCAAATGGAGTGATCACTGGAATATAACTGAAAAAAAATTGAAAAGCTTATTATCATACCTTGACATATTCGTTTGCTCTAGAGCTTCCTCCTAATTTTGTAGTAATCTCTAGGTAAGACTGAGATGTCTACTCCACCCATCCGTTCATTCATTCATTCAACAAAACTTTGACTGAGTCAGGCATTGTCCAAGGCACTGCCACACCTACAAGGCTTGAGACTCGGTGCTTCTAGTCCTACGTGGGTGAGCACAGATCAATGTATTCAACACTATGACTACTGAACATTGTTCCTCCAACAGAAATGTTTATCAGGTCAGTAGCAACAAGAGATGCACTCTGACCATCATGAGATCACCTGGGCATCATACCACCATTTTTTTTTTCCATTAGTGTAGGTTCTCGAACAAAGTAAAAGGTTCACTCAGATTTCCCCAAGAATATCTACATATTCTCCTGAATAAATCCATTAAAAAGGAGCTCATAATCTTTGAAACAGCCCCCAAGCACAGCTAACGTAGTCGGTTCTCACCATCCGCACGGGTGAAAAGAACCATTCTGGGGGGTGCGGTGGGCGGCTAGGAGGGCTGGGGTGCCTGGGCCATCTGGATAGATCTGCAGCCGGCTCGAGGCCCCCATGTCCTCAGGGCCTGCTGGGGCTTGATGACAGGTCTACACTCCTACAGCACTGATGACACTCTCATGCTGGCCTTGGAGGGTCCCAGGCACTAGTGTGGCTTCAACCATGACCCATCTCTGACACCCCCCAGTGGTGCTGCCAGCTTCCTGCTCTCCTGAGCCCCCAGCGACGGTCACTGCTCTCCAGGCATTCACAGCCTACGTCTGCCTGCAGCCGAGCTGACCTCCTTGTTAAGGAAAGCCTTGGTCCTGCTCAGAAGCACCTGTGCAGAGACAGGGTGGCTCGCCGGCCGGTGCAAACAGGGATTGTGTTTCTCAATTTTTACACCAAAATATCAACCCTACTAGTTAAACACGGGTCTTCCAAAGCATATTCATTTCCACTTAATCAACAACTTAAAATGCCAGTGCCTGGGCTATCAGATTGTATAACCTCAGATTGTGGTGCTATTTCTAATAATAGGCCCGGAGATGTGATATGCAGAGGGGAGACCGAGGGATGTTGTCTGTACACCATCCTCAGTCCTAAAAGCGCGTCCCCAAACCTGCAAGCTTGTCTGTCTCCTCTCTCTAGATGTGCACGCGAACGCCCACGCGCACCCAAGGGCCCACTCGTGCCCCCTCCCCCAGCCCAGGACACGGGTCACGTCAAGAATCAGCTGGACGAACAGCTGCTGCTCCCGTGTTCTCGGTAACACTCAGTGGACACAAAGGTCCTTTCTGTGTTTATATGACAAGCCCTGAATCAGCACCAAGGAAAAAACTTGTTTTTCAAGGTGCACGTCTGCTTGCAAAACGCTAAGGACCACGTGGACCTTCCCCTGCCTTGGCGGCGAGTGGCAGCGTGCCCTCTGCCAAGGTTAATCCCAAGGGTGACACACTGACGCCGCCCTTTGTTTTCGCTGTTGGTCGTACACTTGATCTGGAGGCAGAGGATGTAATGGGAAGCCTCCAAGCTTTGCAGCTTTTCCAGGTCCAGATCTGAATCCTGGCCAGCCACTCGCTCAGCTTTTGGGAAAGCTGTCTAATTAAGGTCCGTCTTCCTCGCCTGTCAATAAAACCCGGACAGACCCCTCTCCAGACTGTGGCAGCACCCAGTCCCGGCACCGCCACACGCCAGGGGCTCCAGGAGGTCCCTGCCAGGCCCCCCGCCCCACCCCAGATCTCTCTCTGACTACGAATAAAACATATGCGTATTTTATTTTAAACCTTTCAAATCCCTTTTTTGAGGAAGCAGACATACGCTTGAAATGGCAATGCGCTCCTGTCCCAAGCACACCGAATTTACGATAGCAAAACTGTCCTTTGTGTGAGTCAGTGCTCCTGGGCTCACACATCGATACAAACCAGCGGGCAGAGCCGGGGCCCTCTCTCCATCCTCCAGGCCTCCGCCATCTGACTCTCATCACCCATGAGGCCTTCTTGCCTGTCCTGGCTTTCCCCACCTGCAGCTTCTTCATTCAGCACCTGCACTCACCCACCGTGCTGCCCGGAGTTACTTTCTCTGCTTCCTGCCTGACTGATACGGGCCCCCCACCCAGGGTGTCATTCTGCACCCAGATAATTCCCAGCGTGGGGCTGAGCCATCAGGCACATGGCCTGATCCTGAGAAAGGTCCCTGGAAACGTGTTCCCACGTCTGAAAGCATCTCTGCGGTGGCTGAATGCTGAGGGCACCCAATTAGCAAACTGCTTTTGTGCGAGACCTTCCAAGGAACTTGAATCACGACAAAACATTTTCATCCCTGTGAACCACCCGAGTGTCTTTACCGCAAGAATAAAGAATTTCAATGCAAACTATTAGACAGAGAATGGATAAACAACAAGGAACTACATTCAATATCCTGTGATAAACCATAATGGAAAAGAATATGAAAAAATGTTTGTATATGTGTAACCAAATCACTTTGCTGTACCGCAAAAACTAACACAACACTGTAAACCAACTATACTTCAATAAAATAAATTAAAAAAAAAGAATTTCAAGATTCTAATGCCATCTACTAACCAACGACACTGTGTGTCTCACCGAGTGAGGCAAACTATGGCATTTTTAATCGGATTTCCCAGGTTTTAATCAGATTTTCTCTGCAAAGCCCGAGGTCCTTAGCAGGTACCAGACACCCCAGGGCAGGCCACGGTGCACAGGAGCTGGGCTTGAATCTCAGCTCCTGCCAGGCCAGGATACTTCAGTCCCTGTCCTGAGAGCACAGTGGGGCTCCCAGGGCCTGGTGAGGCTGCTGTGAGGGGCAGGGCTGTGCCTGGCGTGGCAGGCGGCGGGGGGACCCTCCACACGACCACCCCCTCCCCCCACCGACATCCAATGCCCATTTAATGATACCAAGATTAAATGGCCCTGACTTAGTTTCCCATCTTTGGGTAGCAACTGCGGTTTTGCGACTTGAAATATTGCAACTGAAGTGCAGGAGTTCAGCAGCAGATCACTCTGCAGAATTAAATGCAATGGGAGGGGACTTTCTTTGACTCCAAGGGGGAAAAGGGTGCTTTGCTTTGAAAGGAGGCCCTTCAAATAAATGGTTTCTTACTTAGCCGAATTCCTCTTAACTTTCATTTTCTAAATCAAGAACTTCTGCCAAAGAACTCTGTAACAGGCTGCTTTTGTTATCAACTATATATTTAATTCAATTCTGCCCATAATTAAGGCTAGAATATATTATAATTTGGAAGATAGATATGTATGTATATACAATGCAATTCATTTTGGACTTGAGTTTGTAGAAATTTTACCTTTGTGAGAGTAACTTTCTCCCACTTGTGAGACAAATGATAAAATGATTATCATTGATAACACCACCAAGAAAACCAAAGGCAGGCCCCCTGACAGGTTCAAGGTCATCTTTCCCGAGTCCAGTGGTCCAGCTCCAACAACAGAGTGGAGGGGACAGCCACAGGCCACCAGAAACACTACCAGGCGGCCACTCAGTCAAGTGTGGCAAAACCTGGAGGGGCAACAATGTATTTTGAAAAATTCTTCTTACAGCTCTTTTAAGGACTTAATATGAAAAAGACTGGGGGGTGGAGGGGAAGCAGGGGAAGCAGAGGAACGAATGAGCCTCTGCTGGAGCTGGAGAATGCAGCCTCACCTCGCAAACTGTGATGAAGCCACTGCATTAACCCCCGAGCTTCCCTGCCAGTTGGTTTCCAAAGCAGAGGGCAGGGGCTGGCAGTGTCCTACACACGGGGGCTTTGCAAGTAGCCACTGAATGGACAGGAATATTCTAAACAGACATTGATGCCAGGCAGTTTGAAAAATCAATTTGCTATTTAAAATCTCTAACTTAGGGAGTTCCCTGGCGGCCCACTGCTGGGGCCCGGGTTTGATCCCTGGTCAGGGAACTGACATCTCGCAAGCCACATGGCTCGGCTCAATCAATCAACCAATCAATCAATCAAATCTCTAACTTAAAAACCAGTCCAGGCTAAGAGAACTATTCCATTAGGTGGCCTCCAACGAGGACTCTTTATGTCAGAGTCTGGTGCCCGGCTGTTGGTTGCTGTCAGGGTGATTCCTAAAGCCCAGGTGACACTGTCTCAGACAGGTTAAGTGACAAAGGTCTACAAAACAACAACACCTGTCCCTTTTCTCCACCTTCCAGTCCAAACAAATACTTCTCCCCATAGAAGTATTTCTTCTTCACATCCCCAAGTGATGCCTAAAATACGGTCGAGGTGTGGCTGCCCCTCTGCTCGGGCCACTTCCCAACATCGCCGCCGGCGTGTTGTGTGGCCTTTCTCTCAGGGACATGTCCCCTCCATCCCCATCACTCCGGGGCCCCCGCCCTCCTGTCATCAGGACCCAGGTATGACTCTCCTAACTAACCCCCTGGGCTTGAGTTTCTAGTAACCTTCAACAGATTCTTGGAGCCACGTGGGAGAGGTTTCCTCCTCAAGTTCAAGCCTGGCCACGCCCCTCGCCCCGAGTACACACGTCCACGCGGAGTGGCAAACCCCGCAGGGAACAACAGTGAGCACCTCGCCTCTACAGGGAACGTGACCTTGGGGACCTGGCAGAAACTGCAGTGGTTTTAGGAGAAACTGGAAATCCAGACTTTAACTGAAACCTCACAAGTTTTAAGACACTGGTTCGAAAATTTGGCTACCTGAACCAAACCAGACTCTGAGTACGAAAATCATCCCTGGGGAAAGCAGCAGGCCGCCTCTCCAACACAATACATTCAAATCTTCAAACAAGCAGAGCCGCTGGTGGGCCTGGCACGGCTGCTCCCCAGACCCCGCGAGGCCGAGGCCCACGGGAGAAGGCGGAGACCGTGGAGAGGGACTCGCTCGTGCGCTGCGTGGGCTTCAAGGTCACAGGGAAGCCCACCCCTTGAACTGCGAGTGAAAGAGCCCTCACGCTGCCCACGTGGCTTCTGGCTGCGGCTCAAGGTGGTGAACGAAAGTAGCAAACAGCATTAACAGGTGTGTAAACACATTACTGTCCACCTTCCCAGGAGGGCAGTTTCTATCCTGGTTATTTCATCCAGTGTGTATTCTGTTCTCTGTATCACACATGGGCTTCAGGCCTCATGAAACCTATGAAAAAGTGTAAAAACCACAGGGGAAGCATTTTAAATGAGACTGCTTAGCCTAAATAAATAATAACCTGTTCTGCTTTCACATTTTAATTCAGAGGATGGGCATCCTAGCTCAACAGCTAGAACCTCAAGTCCACAGCCAGCACCTCTTGGCTCCTGGCCAGAAGGCTGGGCCGGGGAGATCCACGTGGGCACGTGCTCTGTGCGCAGGCTCGTCCCAGGATCCGACAGGCTGAGTGTCCAGGATGGGCCATCTGGCATCTGTATGCTATGCCATGCCCTGGCCTGACCTTGAACCAAAGTCACAGGCACAGGTGCCTTCAAACCGAGAGCAACAGCAGAGGGGCAGGTGCCCCCGTGTGGCCCGCTCTGCCTGGAAGGAACCCTCCCGCAAGAACCGATGAGGAGCCCCGCGTTACCTCTTTCTGCTGTCGCTCCAGCTCCTTCATCCTGATCTCTCGGGCCTCTGCTCGTGCCGCACGCTTTGCCGCCAGCCTGGCCTCCGCCTGCAACAGACCGGAGATGGCATTAGGAGACAGACCAGCGGCTCCTGTCCAGGACACGGTTAACCATGATGCTCTTGTTCAGAGGTTAATAAATAGTAACACAGACTTGTAAGCGTTAAAAGGGTCCAGGAATCACAGTCACCATAGTTACAGCAGTCACGACTGACCCCTTACTAAATGCCAGTGGGTGCTATTCTGAGGGCTTCGTGTACATTATGCCGTGGACTCCTCGTAACAGCCCTATTGGGGAGATGGTGTTACCATACCCAGCTAATAGATAAGGGAACTAGGGCACAGAGAGGGTAGGGCGCCCACGGTCACACAGCCCGTAAGTGGCAGGGCTGGGCGGTCTGCCTTCCTCTGGAGCGATGACAGATTAGTGCACGGAGCAAAGCACTAGAGCTGGACAAGACCCCAGGTCACTGGTTGAACCCCTCTCTTTACAGACCAGGAAGCAGAGGCCCGGAGACGCCACCAGACCTGTCCAAGGTCACAGGGCTGAGACTCTGCCCCTGCTTTCCAAAACTCCTGTCCAGTCACCCCTCACTATTCCCCGCTGCCCCCCAGCTGCCCCTTCAGCACCTGAGCCCTGGGAAGCCCATCTTTTCTCAAGCAAGACATCTTCCACCAGAGCAGAGTGGTTCCAGCTGTTACATTTAAACAAAACCTGGCTCCATTTAACTACCTGTCAACTTGCAGCTGATTTGCCCTATTCTACTCAAGAGCATCTAAGACGCTTGACCAGGACCAACCGACGTCGTCGGACCTGGCACCTGAGCCCTGTTTCTCATTCTACAAATCTCGAGCTTATTCACTATCGCAGGTGATACAACGGCCCAGCGAGGTGAACGGTGCAAGGGGACCAGGATCCAGGTTTTCTGGTGTCAAACAAATCCATCCTTTCCACTTAATTTTTTATGGGAATACACTTGTGATTCTTCCAACAGTTCTGACAGCTTTCGCTGTTCCCTAGGTCATCTTAAAACGGGGCCTTTGGAGACGGCCACGTGCTTCTGATGTGGTCATTGGGGCCAGCAAGCAGTGAGGTGGTCCAAATGTCCTGTTGTCCAGTTTCTTCCCAAAGGCCAGGCACCCTGTACCGCAGGCTCCCACCAGGACCGTGGCTCCTCACGTCAAGGACGTCCCTCGCCCTCACCCCACAATTACATTACACAGAACTACAAATTCGCCTTCTAAGTTCTAATCTAAGTTGAAAATTGACCACAGCTGATCTGTCAAAGATTAGCTAGCTAATGTCCTCATAAGGAATTTATTCTATAACCCTCTTTGTTCATGCGGTTTCTTTTTTTTTTTTTCTTTTTCGCGGTACGCGGGCCTCTCAACACCGCGGCCTCTCCCGCCGCGGAGCACAGGCTCCGGATGCGCAGGCTCAGCGGCCATGGCTCACGGGCCCAGCCGCTCCGCGGCACGCGGGATCCTCCTGGACCGGGGCATGAACCCATGTCCCCCGCATCGGCAGGCGGACTCCCAACCACTGTGCCACCAAGGAAGCCCCATGTGGTTTCCTTATCAACCCAAGCCCAGGTCCTTCAAATCAAGGATGTCAAAAATCACAACTGCATCAGAACTTTGATACCTCATTGTCATTTTCAATTTTCTAAACCATGTTACATTGTGTGATGAGCCACTCGCTCAGGGTCTATAAAAAGATCCAGCCAAAATGGAGGGGAGGGGAGGGGAGGGGAGGGGAAGGTTTGATAGACTGACATCTGGGTACACTGACTACCTATAGCCTCATCAACGGGCCAGCAAGAGGTCTGCATCCACGCTGAGTGCAGCTGCCTCTCCAGTCCTTCCTGGGCTCCCTGGCTGTTGGCCCAGGTTCTAAGCCGGTGTGGACCAGGCAGCCACAGCCCATCAGCTTGGGGAGGGGGCGGTGAGGAACAGCGAGGGGATTTAGGAAAAAAGAAGGGAGGGCATGGAGGAAGAAGAGGCGGGTGGAGGAGTGAGAACGTGAGCAAGAGGCTGGAAGCAGGAGGGGCTGCCAGAGGGGGACAGGGGAGAGAGGCGTGTGGCAGGCAGGGTTCTAGGATGGTCTCCGAGATTCCCGTCACTGCTGTACACGCTCTTCATTCTCCTCTCCCCTTGAGTGTGGCCAGAACGGTGAGTGTGACAGGTGTCACTCCTGTGACTGGGTTACATTATACTGCAAAGAGAAAGGCACTAGTAATGAAGGTCCCTCGTCAGCTGACTTTGAGTTCATCAAAACAGAGCTCCAGGGTGGGCCTGACCTCATCAGGAAAAGTGGGCCTGGAAAAGCGGGCCTGGAGGTCAGACAGACTCCTGCCGGCCTCGCAAAAGCAAGCTGCCACGTGCGAGAGGGCCTGTGAGGGGTCGCATGACAAAGAATGAGAGCGGCCCAGCTGACAGCCAGCAGGAAGATGGGACCTCAGTCCCGCAACAGCAGGACGTGAACGCCACCAACAACCACGTGAGCTGGGAACAGGACTCTGAGCTCCAGAACGGATGCAGCCTGGCCGAGACCTTGACTGCAGCCTCGGAAGACCCTGGGCAGAGGGACCCAGTAGGCTGTGCCCAAACTCCTGACCCACGGGAACTGTGAGATAATCAGCGTGTGTTGCTCTAAGCTGCCACATTTGTGGGTATCTGTCCTGCATCAGCAGACGACTGACATGAGGTGGTGAGGTCTGGGATGATTCCTGCTCACACAGTGTGGGTGCCTCCGTGACTAAGGAGCCTGAGCCCCTGCACGCCCACCTCCTCCCCAGCCTGTCCGGCCAGCCCCCTCCTCTGCTCGAACTCCTCTTGGGACCGGAGCAAAGATCCTCGAAGAGACCACCTCTCTGAGCAGGTGGTCCCTGCCACCTGCGACGGCCTCCCCACCAGACTGGCAGGCCTCCAAAATCATGTCCCATCAGACCCCAGCTACCCTGGTGGGCCTCTACCCACCAGCAAAGGGCTCCCGTCATGGCCCACCTCCTCTCTGGTCCTCACGTCCACCCAGCATGTCTGTCCTGTCCATGAGAACAACCCCCGACCTGAGGGACCTGGGCTTGGGTTGACAAAGGGACCACATGAATGAATGAAGTTACAGGACAAGCTCCCTGTGAGGACACCAGCTAGCCAACCCTGAAGACAGATCGATATGGTCAAGCTTCACCTTCGATTAGAATGTGGAGAGGAGATAAATAATTCAGTACAGTTTCAAATGCTTACAGTCACCGCCACATGAAGCACCTCCATCGCACAGGATTCTTATATGACTCATATGTGGAGAACAAGGTTCTCATAACACAGGAAGTGGTAACAACCATGCTTGCTTCTGGGACTCTGGCTAAAAGCTAACAGATACACAAGCCAACGTCTGAAGGGGCACAAAACCTATGCACAGCCAACTTCATTAGCACAAAACCAGTATCAGCAGAATAACCCCAACACAACCTGAGATGCCTAAAAGAAAAACCACACGGAGCTTCGACAACACAATTCACTCTAAAACGCCGACACTGCCAAGAACACAAAACAGCCAGACACAGAGCATCACCGATGATGCTCATTTAAGACAGCACCAGGGGAAATGTTTGATAAGATCAGTCAGTCGTTCAATGAACAGAAAGTACAAAATAGCGATGGTCCACCCTGGTGACCTGCAGGCACGAGTTCATTCCCCCCAAAATTTCCAGGGAGGCCCAGCCCTGCCCTCCAGTTGCCAGGCATCAACCGAGCAGTTCCAGGGGTCGACGTGCCCCCGGCCAGGGCTTCGGTGATGCAGGACAAATCCGTTGTGGACTGACGCTTTTGTAAAATATAAACTCACACGCTTGAGGTCACAGCCAGGTCACACTGTTTGAGTCTCCAAACGCACACTTTCACTTTCTGTCCCTCGCCTGGAGGGGACTGCAGCTTCCTGGCCACCAGCACTCCAGCCCAGGCCTCGCAGCACTGCCGAGACTGCAGGGGAAGGACTTTCAACATGCGGTCTGGGGCCCCAGTCTCAGGGGGTGCACACAAAGCTCTCGGGGACCATGTACAAGTGACAAGTGCTACAGTGGGTGAGAAACCGTGCTGGGGCTGCTCTGGAGGAGAACGTAACCCGTCCGGGTGTCGGGAAGGCATCCTGGAGGACGGGGGCCCAAAGCCAACGCCGAGGGGCAAAGAGGAGAAGGCCAGGCGAGGGGGCAGGCGGCAAGGGGCTAGGACGGGGCGGCGGAGTCCCGAGGGCCCGGCTGCCTGCGCTAGCCTCAGCCCTGCTACCTGGAACCTCATCTTGAAGGAACGCGGAACCACTGACGGGTCTGAAGAAGGCAGAGCACAGCGGGGTCTGACTTTCACTTTAGAAACGTGGCTCTGGCTGAATGTGGGGACCAGGGGCGGGGTGGGGAGGGCGGCATGAGACCCGGGAAGTACGGAGAGGCTGCTTCTGAGCGGGGGCGGGGGGGGGGGACGAAGCCGGGCGGAGAGGCGAGAGGGCCCTGGAGGGAACGTCAGGTGCCCAGGGTCCCAAGGAGGCCCACGCGGCCCCAGGAGCCAGCCCGCGCCACGTTGGATGCCACTCACCCAAACCCGAACCCGGGCACACGGTCTGCTGACGCCTCCGGCCTCGGAGGTGGGGCATTTCTCCACCCTGACCCCCTCCCCGCCACGCTCCCAACCTCAAGGGAGACGACAGTGGCCGAAGGGAAAGGATGGGGCCAAGGAGACGGCATTTAGGGCACAAACGATAAACTGCACAGGCCTGTAAAGCAAGGTTTGGGAAACGAGACTTCCCAGGCTCCCCCTCCCCACGCCCGCGATGGCTGTCAGCCGTCGTCCTTCAGCTCCCACTGGAGGTCAAGGTCAGTGGGTCTTCCACTGGCTACTAGCCCCCGGCCTGCTCGCTGTGACCGCACGACGCTGGCAGGGCCGCGCTCCCACCCAGAGCTTGGTGGCCGGGCCGGTCCAGCTGCTCGTCCCTCAGCCCACCGTCCTCGAAAGGGGCTCTGGAACAGGCGTAGCTCCGGACACCAAATCCTCCTTTCCTGGCCCAACAGCATCTTTGTTGAGATACACGCTGAGACATTCAAGGATGACGTGATACGACCTCGCTCAGGTGGGGAAAGTGGCCGTAGGCTGGCAGCTGTGGGGCTGGTGGCAGGAAGGGGGGGCCCTTGTGCCCCAGCGGCAGCCTCTGGGGCTTGTGAAAGATGCAGTCTCCAGCCCCACCCCAGACCCGCTGAGTCAGGGCCTCGGGTGCGGCCAGTCTGGGCTTCAACCCGCCCCCAGGGAGCTGGCTGCTCCCCCCAGTGCGACGACCTCTGCTTTCTGTTATCCCATCTCCGCTTGGGTTATGTTTGACGTTTTTCATAATAAATAGCAAACATTTTTTGAAGGAAGGAAGGGGGGGTGGGGGAAGGGAGCAGAGGCTGAAAGGGAGAGAAAGAGAGGGAAGGAAAGAAATGAAGAAGCACCAAGGCCAAGCTCACTGCTGCGAGAAGGTCGCCTGGCGCCATCGCTAAAAACCCTTGCAGTGTCGCCTCCCAGCCCTCACCCTCGGGCCCCCTCCCTGTTTCCGCGCACCTCCAGGATTAGGGAGGAGCTGACCCAGCCGGGCCTCCTCTGACGAGATGCAGGCTCCTTGGCTTTCTCAGGACCGCCCAGTGTTGGTGGGGAACGAACGCCAGAGTCCCAGCCCCCTCACAGGGGACACAGTCCCCCAGGATCCTACCGTCCTGACCTGGAACCTCATAAACAGAGCTTTACAGACATGGGGCTTTCAAGCAAGGCACCCTTTGACGGTGGAGATGGTTGGGAAGAGAAGATTCCTTTTATCACCAAAGTTGCCTCCTAATAATCCTAAAAAGCTGAACCCTTGACTCCGAAGTTCCACTTTTACATTTAATTTTGCCAGAGATAAATAAATAAGACAAGGCTCTGACACTAAGGTGGTATGTGTGGTCTGAGAGATGCTAAAAACACACAAAGAAGCACAAGTCCGAGCCCCAGGGCCGCCTAAACAAATGGGTAAAAACAGCCATGCGCGCCCAGCCAGGGTCTGGGACACCAGCCCTACGGCACCCTGCAGGTCCAGGGGCGGAAGCACGGAGGCCACCGGCCAAGGGCCCGGCCACAGGGGCGCACAGGCGGGTTGAGGAGGTAGACAGCCAAGTGATGCTTCTCTCTGAAATACCCTCTCTCGGCGGCCCAGACCCGGGCTGGGCTGGAGAAAGGCTGGAGGGTTATGTGAAAACGTCACTGGCAAAAACAGGAGTTACTTTGGTGATGGGTCTCTGCACTGGGCCGAGGGCTTGATCAGCTCTAGTTCTAGATCGGACCACAGAGCAGAAGTGGCTTCTACCAGAGCGGGACACAAAAGTCAGCGGATAAACAGACGCACGCCTCTTCTACCAGTGACCCTGACAGGACTCCTGCTTGGAGCACCGGAAACTCCCGGCTGCAATAAAACTGTCATCCAGAGACAACGGCTGCTCGTTTCTTCAGGGTCAGGGAACTCAGGGACAGCCCCCCGCTTGGCCTGGGGACTGAACAAAACTAAAAGAGAAGTTATGCACCAGGATGGGAGGAGAAAGCCCTGGGTGAGGCGTGTCCTTCCCTCCGAGCCCGGCCCCTGCACAGCTTCCTTCCTCCCTGACCTCCTGTCTGTGCTGGAGGTTTTGTAAGCAGTGGTGGACACTGCCCGAGGGTGCAGCAACCACACACCGCCCCCAGTACCCCGCACCCCAATGCCAGGGACGTCGGGGGCTCTAAGAGCTCTGATGATATCTGTATCCTTTTGTGGCTCCTACCCGTTCAACCCCACATCATGATCTTCGAAAAGCAGAAACGCGATAAACATTGGTGGAACCAAAGTCCTGCCTGTTTGGAGAGGACAGAGGTGCCCAGGACGTAGCCTCAGCAGCTTTCTAAAAAGCCCCACACGACTTCCGGAGTCCCGACTCTGTCTGCATACTTCCTGAGCTTCGAAGCTTTCCTGGGATTCAAGCATGGTGCGGAATTCTATATGCCAAGACCTCTCACCCCGCAGTCCCAGAAAAAGTTCTTATTCTGTTCTTAAATTCTCCTGGGGTTCCAGAATTCTACATGGAAGCTGGACGGGGTTTATGAGCTGTAACTCTAGGACGACTCTTGAGAAATGGGCCTGAGCTGCTTCGTCATCTCCTCCACCTAGGAGAAAGCCCTGGAGCCTGGAAAGGCACCGAGATGATGCTCTGGGAGCCGCTCCCCGTCGGCCCCGCAGAGCCTGGGGAGCCTTACTGCTCATTACTGACGTGCGGATCCGTGACCCTAATGCTCTGTGATGGCAGAATTTTCTTCAGGCCACGTGATATGTTACTGCTGTAGTTTATAACCTCTTGGGAAAAGTTAAAGGATGTATTTAAGGTTCACTCATGTGAATATAATAGGAATATCATGCAGTTGAAGCCAGCAGTGTGACAAAGAACCGGTTCTGTTTAGAAACAAGCAGGGGCCCTCTGTCTCCACGTGTGACTGTTCCTGGGAATGAGGAAGGACTACAGCTCCTGTTGGGCAAGGCTGAAATCTCAGAGTCGCTGGTGAACACACACATCCCCGTGTTAAAGTGATTTACAACATGCTGCAGACAGTGCAAAGGAACCATGAGGCTGTGATACAGAAGCCCTTTCCTGACTTGCCATTTCTTTTTTCTTTTTTTCTTGAAGTAGAACTGAGTTACAATGTTGTGTTAGTTTCAGGTATACAGCAAAGTGATTCAGTTATTTTTTTCATATCGTATTCTATTATAGGTTATTACAAGATATTAAATATAATACCCTGTGCTGTAAGATATATCCTTGTTGCTTATCTATCTTATATACAGTAGTTAGTATCTGTTAATCCCAAACTCCTCATTTGTTCTCCCTCCCTCCCTCCCTCTCTTTCCCTTTTGGTAACCGTAAGTTTGCTTTTTAAGTCTGTGAGTCTGTTTCTGTTTTGTACACAGATTCATTTGTATTATTATTAGATTCCACATATAGGTGACATCATATGGTATTTGTCTTTCTCTGTCTGACTTCACTAAGTATGACGATATCTAGGTCCCTCCATGTTGCTGCAAATGGCATTATTTCATTCTTTTTTATGGCTGAGTAATATTCCATTGTGTATATACACCACATCTTCTATCCATTCCTCTGTCCATGGACATTTAGGTTGTTTCATATCTTGGCTACTGTAAATAGTGATGCTATGAACAGTGGGGTGCATGTATCTTTCTGAATTAGAGTTTTTGTCTTTTCTGGATATATGCCCAGGAGTGGGATTGCTGGATCATATGACAACTCTATTTTTGGTTTTTTGGTTTTTTTTGTTTATTTTCAGTACGCGGGCCTCTCACTGTTGTGGCCTCTCCCTATTTTTGGTTTTTAAAGGAACCTTCATAGTGGCTGCACCAACTTACATCCCCACCGGCAGTGCAGGAGGGCTCCCCTTTCTCCACATCCCCTCCAGCATTTACTATTTGTAGACTTTTTAATGATGGCAGTTCTGGCTGGTGTGAGGCGATACCCCATAGTGCTTTTAATTTGCATTTCTCTAGTAATTAGCGATGTTGAGCACCTTTTCACATGCCTGTTGGCCATCTGTATGTCTTCTTTGAAGAAATGTCTATTTAGGTCTTCTGTCCATATTTTGGTTGGGTTGTTTGTTTTATTGAGCTGTATGAGCTGTGTGTATATTTTGGATACTAAGCCCTTGTCAGCCGCATCCTTTGCATGTATTTTCTCCCAGTCCGTAGGCTGTCTTTTCCTTTTGTTTATGGTTTCCTTTGCTGTGCAAAAGCTTTTAAGTTTAATTAGTTCCCATTTGTTTATTTTTCCTTTTATTTCTTTCGCCTTGGGAGACTGCTTTTGGGAGATCTAAGAAAATTTCGCTATAATTTGTCAGAGAATATTTTGCCTATGTTCTCTTCTAGGGGTTTTATGGTGTCATGTCTTATATTTAAGTCTTTAAACCATTTTGAGTTTATTTTTGTATATGGTGTGAGGGAGTGTTCTAATTTCACTGATTTACATGCAGCTGTCCAGTTTTCCCAGCACCACTTGTTGAAGAGACTGTCTTTTCTCCACTGTATACTCTTGCCTCCTCTGTTGTAGATTAATTGACCGTAAGTGTGTGGGTTTATTTATGGGCTCTCTATTCTGTTCCATTGGTCTGTATGTTTGTTTTTGTGCCAATATCACGCTGTTCTGATTACTGTAGTTTTGTAGTACTGTCTGAAGTCTGGTAAGGTTATGCCTCCAGCTTTGTTGTTTTTCCTCAGAAGTGCTTTGGCAATTCTGGGCCTTCTTTGATTCCATATAAATTTTAGGATGATGTCTTCTAGTTCTATGGGTATGGTGTCACGGGTATGTTGATAGGAATTGCATTGAATCTGTAGATTGCTTTGGGTAGTGTGACCATTTTAACAATATTAATTCTTCCAGTCCAAGAGCATGGGATATCTTTCCATTTCTTTGAATCATCTTCAGTTTCCTTAATCAACATTTTATAATTTTAAGCAGATAATTTTTTTTTTTTTTTTTTTTGCCGTACGTGGGCCTCTCACTGCTGTAGCCTCTCCCATCGCAAAGCACAGGCTCCGGATGCGCAGGCTCAGCGGCCATGGCCCACGGGCCCAACCGCTCCGTGGCACGTGGGATCCTCCCGGACCGGGGCACGAACCTGTGTCCCCTGCATCGCAGGCTGACTCTCAACCACTGCGCCACCAGGGAAGCCCCAGCAGATAACTTTTATTATCACCTTGGTTAAGTTTATTCCTAGGTATTTATTTTGACGTGATTTTAAACAAGATTTTTTTTTACTTTATCTTCCTGATATTTCCTTATTAGTGTAAAGAAATGCAGCAGATTTCTGTATGTTAATCTTGTATCCTGCTGCCTTGCTGAATTCATTTATTAGTTCTAACAGTTTCTGTGTGGAGACTTTAGGGTTCTCTATACAGAGTATCATCTAATCTACAAATAGTGACAATTTTACCTCTTCCCTTCCAATTCGGATACCTTGTATTCCTTTTTCTTGTCTGGTTGCTATGACTAGGACTTCCAATACTATGTTGAATAGAAGTGGTGAGAGTGGGCATCCTTATCCTTTTCCTGAATTTAGCTGGAAGGCTTTCAGCTTTTCACTACTGAGTATTACGTTGGCTGTGGGTTTGTCGTAAATGGCTTTTATTATGTTGAGATATGTCCCCTCTATAACCACTTTGGTGAGAGTTTCTATCATGAATGGAATGTTGAATTTTGTCATATGCTTTTTCTGCATCTATTGAGATGACCATGTGGTTTCTGTCTTTCCTTTAGTTGATGTGGTGTATCACATTGATTGATTTGCGTATGTTGAACCATCCTTGCCACCCTGGAATGAATCCGACTTGATTATGTGTATGATCTTTTTTATGTATTGTTGTATTTAGTTTGCTAATATTTTGTTGAGGATTTTTGCATCTATATTCATCAAAGATATTGGCCTGCAATTTTGTTTTTTTTGTAGTGTCTTTGTCTGGTTTTGGTGTCAGGGTGGTGGTGGCTTCATAGAATGAATTTGGGAGTGTTCCCTCTTCCTTTCAATTTTTTTGGAATAGTTTGAGAAGGATACCTATAATAAGTTCCTCCTTGTATATTTGGTAGAATTCCCATGTGAAGCCATCTAGTCCTGGACTTTTGTGTGCAGGGAGGTTGTTTTTTGTTTTTGTTTTTAATTACAGATTCTATTTCACTTCTAGTAATCAGTCTGTTCAAATTAGCTGTTTCTTCCTGACTCAGTTTTGGCAGGCTGTATGTTTCTAGAAACTTGTCCATGTCTTCGAGGTTGTGCAGTTCGTTGGCACGTAACTGTTCATAGTATTCTCTTACGATTCTTTGTATTTCTGTGGTCTCAGTTGTTATTTCTTCTCCTTCATTTCTTATCTTGTTTATTTGGGTCCTCCCTCTTTTCTTCTTGGTGAGCCTGCCTAGAGGTTTGTTGATCTTGTTTATCTTTTTAAAAAACCAGCTCTTGCTTTTATTGATCTTTTCTATTTTTTAATCTCTATTTTATTTATTTCCTCTCTGATCTTAATTATTTTCCTGAGTTGACTTTGCTACAGGAAGTGGCAACCGCTACCAACTTCTGTTTTCTATGTAAACCCCCAATTCCTCATATGCAGTAGATTCTAAAAATAGTCTGCTGTTCAAAGCAACCAAGCAGACTGGGCAATGTGTTCTCCTGCACAGGCAGGAACAGGAGAGGGAGCGTATACCAGCTGGCAGCTCAGAAACAGTGGCGATCCTGGCCTCTGTACCACATGTGTCCACGGCCCCCGTGTCCCTCAGCTGCCACGTGCATTTTACTCCACTCTCAACATCTCATCTTTCCAAACCCCTCGCTCAGGCAATCACGATAAGTTCCCCCACGAGGGGGCCTGCTCTTTACAGCCATGACTGTAATTATGATGGCCACGGAGAAGAAGGCACTTTGGGGTGACAGTTGTCAATGGGGGAAGTGCCAACGCTTGAGAGGGCAATTCTGGAACTGCTGGGGGGGGTGCTGGGAAGTCACACTGACTGGAGGAGGGGACTAATGGCATTTAGGGGCAGGGCGTGGTATGCCAACCATCCTGTACTCAGACAGGCCCACACAATGAGGAACTTCCCCATTGGCTGCTCAGGCAGATAGAAAAACCACATTATGACTTTCAGACCTACAAATTCATTCCAACTCACTTATAAATTCAAAATACATTCTGAGTAGTTTTAACATACACTGAATATTCCAGGAATGCAATCTGCATGGAAGTCAAGGGAAGATCATACACGGCTTTGTTCAGAACCTTCCCAAGAGTTACTCTCAATATTCACGTTCTGTCACTGCAATTTACTTTCATTTTATTTCTTTTTAATGTTACAGTTAAAACATTATATTGACCTGAAATTATGTGTGAAGGAAGATTGTACCACCTAGGAACTTCATTTCAGGTTAGTAATAAGGATGTTAAAAACTTGTTATAAAAAAGGGGCACTGGGTCTGACAGAGCTGCAAACCACAGTTTTAAAACTTTGGGGTGGGATGAGGGGGAATGAACCCCGCTACTGCACAGCCATGCTTGTTGAAACAGCCCAGGCACAGGTTCAGGGCACAGGTCTGGGGGCCAGTGCTTAAGCCACAAAATAAACAAGACACGTTATCAATTTTACTTGACGATTTGGAGGACATAAAGTTAAGGACTAAAGTTTAACTGGTTATTTAAAACACTATGTTTCCATCAAAATCAAATCAGGTGAGTTACGGACTGTAAAATGATCACGGAATTTTATGATAGAACAGCAGCCTTCAAAGAAGCCTTTACCTCGCAAGGCCACTTTATGTCACTGCTTGTGAGGGGCTGGCTCGTGGGGGACCAGGTGGAAAAGCTACCTCTTGCGGCTGTGACTGTGGTGTTCTCAGCGGGGCCCTGAGTTTCCGAAGACAGAGACTGTCCAGAGAGGGGTCTCGAGACCAACCTACCAGCGCTGGCTCTGTTGCTGACCCATTATGTGAACTTGGACAAACTGCATCACTTTTGAACACTAGCCCTCAATACCGGGGGCAAGGGGACCAGGTGACGTGATCTCTGGGTGCTCCCTTTGCCTCTGAAATGCTATGTCTCTACCCTGGGGTGAATTCTTTGCACCCTGAGACTGTCCATAGAGTTCTCTTTCCCCATTTTGCTACTGGAAATCTCCTGACTTTGCTTCTCAGAAAAACATACCAGAATAACAAACATTTTAATCAGGAACAAAATTATTCACGTTCCTTTATCGACAGCAGACTAATAACATTTACCTATTCAAACTTCACAACACAATCTCAGGCTTAACAACGACCCACAAGCTGATCCATCGACCCACAACGATCCATCAAGCTGATGAATAAAAAGCGTGCACAGTACCTTCCACGCAAGTAAATTCTCTTGTTAATACATTTAAAATGTTTTTCTGAGATCAGTGATGTTCACACTTCCTTCAACATATTGGAGTAAAAAGCAAGGGCGTGATGGCCACAAATAACCTTGTGTGTGACCGACAGGACCGACGGGTGACAGGTAAGAGCAGCCTGGCCTCCCCTGTGCAGCTCTCCAGGTGACAGGTTCCCTCCAGCCAATGCCTCTGGGCTCCATACCCTTCACTTCACCTGCTCCACTCAGGGTCTTCCTTGCAAACTCCACGCCTTTAAGGTGACACAAAACACTAACACTGTTCCTTCTCAGAATAAGGCTGGACCCTCCAGCAGCTCCACACTTTCCCACGTAGGCAGCACACAACTACTGACAGCCTTTCCTATGCTCAAGTGATTCTCCTGGAACCAGCTAGGAAAGAGCCAGAAGGCGTCATTTCCATCTTCAACAAGCTTGTCTGTCTGTATGGTGGTAGGAGCCGTACAGCACGCAGGAATGAGGCTGGCGCCCAGCAGCTCCCGGCATGGCTTGACACAAGTGACAGCTAAAAAGCTGGTACAGTATGAAAAACAGAAAGATGAAAATTTCTGCAGCTCTGTCATTTCTACTATGCCTCTCCTTACTTAGAAAAAATACAGTTCATTGAGTGTGCTTTTGTCTGAAAAACTACCAGAAATAGAAAGGAAACGTTAATCAAATGAAGACTTCTCAGTATGCACTCCGGAGCAAGGTCTTGTGTCCTAACAGGCTGCCTTAGTAAAAAGAAACCCTTCAGCCCTGATACTGGGGTTGTGAGGCCCCAGGGCTGCAAAAGAGAGCCTGACAAGAGCAATGATGCTCGCTGACTGCCTGCCGGACCCTGCCAGAGCATCGTGTATGGTGGTGACATCACCAGCACCAGCGCTGAACCAGCAGGGTTGGGTCTGAACTGGCCCCCACTGCCTGCTGGCTGTGTGGCCTTGGGAAAGTCCCCTGAACTTTCTGAGCCCGTTTTCTCTTTATGTGTAAGTGGAAATAACCAAACCACCGCTGAGGTTATGCAAGGGGGGAGGGAAGACTTCTACAGAAAACACTTAACAGGGCTGACACGGCAGGGGGTTGGGAGATGCTACCTACTGTTACTACCTACACAGTGTCTTCTATGACGACAGTGTGAATTCAGCTCACAGGAGGTTGAAAGCAGCAGGAGAAGACAAGCATGCTGAAGCACTCACCAGGAGAAAGAGTGCTGGGGGAATGCCAGAGGAGGCAGGGGGAGACTCCCCACCCGCAACAAAAGCCCACTCCTACTTCTCTTCCCACAGGAAGATTACACACCCACTGGCCAGAGATAATAAAACAGATGTCAGGATCAGAAATGATGTTGCTTTAGGGGCTTCCCTGGTGGCGCAGTGGTTGAGAGTCCGCCTCCCGATGCAGGGGACACGGGTTCGTGTCCCGGTCTGGGAGGATCCCTCATGCCGCGGAGCGGCTGGGCCCGTGAGCCATGGCCGCTGAGCCTGCGCGTCCGGAGCCTGTGCTCCGCAACGGGAGAGGCCACAGCAGTGAAAGGCCCGTGTACCGCAAAAAAAAAAAAAAAAAGAAAGAAAAGATGTTGCTTTGATAAGCTCTATTACACAAACATATAAATGAAACATTTTAGTTAAAACGAAAAGTAAATCTTCCTTATAGTCATTTAAACTACAACTAGAGTAGTTGTACTTTAGCGTCCAAACGAAACTATTTATATGGCTTTAAAGTTGTCAAGTTACAGTATTAAGGAGAAAACCACTTGAAACTCTGGCCCTCCCCCAAATGAATACATGAGGCGCAGAAAGGGGATTTTAGTGGTGGTATGCAGTCAAGCACATGGCAATTCTGAATCACTTAATCTTGGATGGAGTCAAAATAGTGCTTTGTTTAACTCAGACGAAGTTCATTTACTTAATTTTATCTAGACTGTCTGAATAATGAAAGTTCTGGTAAATCCATTCCATGAAAATATGGAAATAAGCTGCTTTAAAACACACACACACACACAGAGTAAAATTTGGGTGGCCCAGAGTAAAAGCAGTAAAGTAAATAAAAGTTCCTCTTCTCCCTGACCCACGTCTAACATACAGTGAGATGTCACAGGCTTACTGCCTTAACAGGTTAGCATTTCGAACCTTATGGCCAATGGGGCTCCAAGATTAAAACTTTTAAATATGATCAGATATTTCGGAAACACTGGCATATGAGTAACTAGTCATAAACATTTCCTTTCAATAAAGATGTTTAATAAATAAATAAATAACTAAAGTCTGTGGGTTCCGGGAAAAAAAACACCACCACATTTCCTTTGCTGAGTCACACAGCCTGATTTTTCAGGGATAAGAATTTCCTCTTGAACGCTGCCTTTTGAGGGGCAAACAGACCGCACCAACTTGTGGCCTCATAATTCTGTAGAAACCAGATAAGAACCTCACTCTAATCAGGTAATACACCAATCAACTTTGCCTGAAAACACTTCAGCTGCTATAAATAACTCAATTTCCTGTGCTCACTGTAAGTGGCAGTTTAGACGGCAGGGTGTACAAGAAGTTTGCTAAGGAGGCTTCCACTACTTTGATACTAGCTCAGGCTGAACAGAAACTAACCCTTAAAGAAAAAGGGAAGTTCAGTCTCCATCTTTGCCCTAGTGGGACACTCTTACTACTATGAGGAAAGAACTAACTTACTGTTTTTATATCTTAACTGTTTGGGAAAACGATTCGTCTAAAGCAAACCATGATTCCAATGCTCAAAGGTCTCCTGTTGAGCCCAGCAGGGTCGGCCCCCCAGCACTGTGTTCACCCACCCCCGTTCATCCACATGTCCCCTCGCCACCAGGACCTGGGGACCTGCGCACTGGTACCTACAGTAAGATGAGACTTGGGGGTTCACGTTCTACCCTGATAGCCTCTCTCAGAATGGGGCTGGTCGTCTGTGAGGACTTAGTGCTAATCAGTATGTGGAAAACTTCCAGAGGTGACACAACCCGGCAGGAACATGGGGAAGTTACAAAAGTTAAAGAAACATGGTTTCTACGCTGTCCTCTCCTGCAAGGAGCCTGGACTTCCTGCTCGGATCCTGCTTTTTTCTTTGCCCCATGAGATGGAGCTGGACAAGTCCATCTCCTCCTGCCAACCCCAGCTCTGGCCTCACACCCAGGTGGCCCCAGCCCTCCTCCTCCCCTGGTGACCCGTGTTCCCGGGACACAGGGTCTCTGGGCACAGAACACAAGCCAGCACAAGCCAATCTGAAATGCCCACCGTTCTCCCGCTGGAACACTACCGCCCAGGGTGGCTGCTGAGCGACTCCTTCTGACACACCCCACCCCACCCCACCCCACTGGTCCTTCAGCAACGGTTTCCTTTCCTTTTTTTTTTTTTGCTGTATGTGGGCCTCTCACTGTTGTGGCCTCTCCCGTTGCGGAGCACAGGCTCCGGACGCACAGGCTCAGCGGCCATGGCTCACGGGCCCAGCCGCTCCGCGGCATGTGGGATCCTCCCGGACCGGGGCACAAACCCGTGTCCCCTGCATCGGCAGGCGGACTCTCAACCACTGCGCCACCAGGGAAGCCCAACGGTTTCCTTTTCAACCATTAACCTGAAAAAACAGTCCTACTCTAAAAAAGTTTTTGCTGCTATTTACTTGAGCAAGTTCACAATTGATTACTGAAAACCCCTAGGACCAAATGTGTTTCAGAATTCAACATTTTTGGATTTTAGAAAGGTAACAAGATGCATACACCATATATTCTGTAACAACCCAGAGTAACAGCCCTTAATCAAGAAACTTAACAGGGCTGCAGAGAAATGTACGAATATTCACACTGAGAAGAATAAAGACTGAAAATAGCCTCCCATGGGCCAAATGGGACCTGGGGACCTTGGCACAGATACCTACAATAAGATGAGACTTGGGGGCCGCAAAGAGCCTCCCATCACCGCCAAATGAATCCTGCTGACAACTTACAAAAAAGAGAAACAACTTCTGATTTTCAGAGCTTACTGGATCCTGGAACTCGGGGTAGGAGGTGGGCTGTGCCCACCGAGCACCTCCTCACTCGGCAGCTGTCCCCGTCTCTCCTGTCACCAGCTCCCAGCAGCATCTCTGTGAAGCACGCATCTCGACCAGATCCAGTCCCAGGGTTAAGTTAAGGGTTAATGAGAGCGTGCAGCCAGCGCCTTCGGGCGACAGGTGTTATTTCTACTCCTGCCTCTGACGGCCTGGCGCTCCCTTCCTCACATCCTGTTCTCCATGGTCACTCTTTTCTTCTCCTTGCCCAGCAGTTCATTCCTCTGAGCTCAGATCTTGCCCAGGATTAACATCAGCCTGTTCTTGCCATCTATGGTTTGCCTAGGCGGCTCCTCGGGAGCTTGGGCATCTCTCAGCGGCGTTCCCATCCTTCTTTCCTCCAAGGGCCCTTCCCTGATGGTGATTCAAGGATCTCTCTGTAGGTTCCCAAGTAGGTTAAGGGGTAGGAACCAGCTCCAAAGGCCTGGTCCAGGGGTGGAACATTATGTCAGGTCAGAGGAGCACACTAACGAGGACCTTAAAAATACCCACCCGCCTGTCCTCAGCAAGGAGTGTCATTTTCAAGCGTGTATTCATCAGAATCTATTTCTACACTCCTCTCTGGTGTTGACCGGGAAGCTCAGGGCAAGGCAGTCTTATTCATCTTGAATCCTCCACAAACACTCAGTAGGTGACTAATTCCTACCTGCTGAAGGAGTGATTATTTGGGGTTCACACTTTTATCAAGGTTCCACACAGGCCGGATAAAGTGGAAATCTAGGGTCTCTCTCCCTGTCTGCGGTACTAACTTAATGATGTGCTTCTTTTCCAAACTACGCCCTTTCACCTTTAAATATTCCCATTCATCATCAGCCACAAGCCACATGAAAAGGGGTAGTTACTAACCTTCCCCACCTCACCCCCTGCCCGATTTTAACGCCAAACTACTCCCACATCCATGGTTCCAACGCTGGGTGCTGAGCTGGATAACTGCAAAATCCCCCAGAGGGAGGATCCCCTTCGGACCCGGTGACCCCAGGAGACCAGTCAAAGTGGATCTGGGAACTGGGGTCCTTGGGGGAACTAGAGAAACCGGGTGCAACGCACTGGTTCTAAGGTCCAGCGCAGGGTAAGTGCTCCAAGCCACCCAGCCACTGGGGGCGCCAGCCTCAGAGCGAGGGCACCGCCTCTGGGCACCAGTTCCTAGGTACTGTATTTTGTAAAACATCAAACTAGAAGCTCTGAGCGAAACTCTAGACCACGCGCAGGTCTCACACCTCGGCTGGATCCGCGGCCGAGTCACGCAGCTGGGCAGAGCCCGTCAAAAGGCCGTAACTGCGGGCAGAGGGGACCAGACGAGGTTCCTTTCCGTCCTGCTGAGGGGCGTTGCCCAGGGAAATGTGCTTTCCAGAGCGCAAGGCGGGGGGGCAGTGCACACCGAGCAGCGAACTGAACCGAGAGCAGGCCACCACCCCCCGCCCATGCTCGCGTGGGGACGTTCGTTTAAGGGGGTCCCCGGCCAGGCGAGGCAGCCCCACACCTCCCCGGGCACAGATGATTGCGGCGGAAGGTGCCGCCTGCCCTTGGCTCCTAGAACATCAATAAGGACCAAACACTGGCAATCAGAACCAAAAGTTTCGAAAATGTGTTTTCTTCTTACCAGTCTCTGAGCTTCTGGGCTCAGACAGTCAATTTCCTGGTTCTGCGCGGCCGCAGGGTTGGTCATCCTGCCGGCTGCAGGTCCACCTTCTCACACAGCAGGGAAAGGGAGCCAACGCCCGGCTCCCCGGATCCGCGAGCGGGCCGGCTCTCAGCGCAGCCACATGCCGAGAACGGCGGGGCTACTGCCCAGAGACAAATCCGCGCGTCGGGACGGGAACCTCGCCCTTCCCAAGGCGGGGTCGCGCCTCCGCTGTTCCGGGGCTGGAGTGCGGCCGAAGGGGCGGGGCGCAGGTGGCGGAGCCCGGGAGCCCGCGGGCCTGGGGTGGCGGCACCCGGGAGAAGAGCAGTTGGGGCCGCCCCCAGCCCTCCTCCCACAAGCGTCCCGCCCGCGCTCCACCACGCACCCCGCCCGGCCCGTTCTCAGCGAGCGCTCCTCCCCGCGCCCCAGCGGCGCGGTTATTAATCATCACCCAGCCCTCCTCCGCCCCCCACCCGAAAGGCGGTGGGGAAAAAAGACCGTAGCCGGCCCCGCCCACAGCCCCCGTCGGCCGCCCACCCAGCCGCCGAGAGAGGGAGAGCTGAGAGGCCTCGGAAGACCGGGGAGGAGTGGGGAGCCGCCCGCGCGTGGCCTGGGTCGCCCCGGGGAGGAGCCTGCGCGGGGGAGGGTTCTGCGCGAGGGGCAGGGTCCTCTGGTGGAGGAGCCAGAGCGGGGCGGGGCCCCCGGGGCGGGGCCCGCGCAGGGGTGGGGCGGATTGCCCCTCAGACCCCGCCCCCGGCCCCCTCGCCGTCGGTGCTGCGCTCCCGCCCCAAGGTGTTCTCCAAATTCAGGCCGAAGTGAGCTTCTGCGGACGCGATTGCCTCGCCCGAGTCCCGCAGCACCTGCTGGTCGGGGTACCCAGCTAACGCGTCACCCGGAGAAAGGGCCGGCTTCCAGGGCGACCACACCGCGCGGCCCGCGGGGGTAAGAGCAAGCATCCGAGGGCCGGGTGCGGCCCCGCCTGCCTCCCCCTCCGCAATAGGCGGCAGAAGAACGCGGTTTGGCGCGGATGCGGCGTCTTAGAGCCGGGGGGCTGCACCGGCCAGGGATCCGGCGGGAGGTCGTGCGGGGCAAGGGCCGATCCGAGGTCCCCGCCGGGCGCCGCGCGGGGAGGGCGTGGAGAGGAGCGTCCAGCGGCGGGACGGGGCCCCGGCCGCCCAGCACGCGCCTCCTCCAGCCGCAGAACTCGCGTCGCTCGTTCTTTAGCAGTTCTACATGCAAAGCAACGAAACGTCTCCTGACCTCGCCAGGCCGAAGCAGAAGCGACGGGCAGGAAGCGACGCAGATTTTCATCGGAACGCCAACCTGCCCCGGCCCAGCCCGCTGCCTGTGGCGCCTGGAAGCTTTCCGCGCCCCGCCCGGCCTCCTACCCTGCGTCCAGGCGGTCCCGGGCCCTTCCTGCCCATACCCTGGGGGCACGTTTTCGGAGGCCGTTCTCAGAAAGACCACCTCCCCGCCCCTAATTCTCTGCAAAGGCGGCTCCAGCGAAATCCTCGACAGACCGCAAATATACATTTAAATGTTACAGTCCCCCAGTTCCCCACTCTGCCCCACTCACCTCCTCCTCGGTAACACGTTAGCGCAAGGCCCGTGTGCACTCGCCTTCCCACTCTGGCTTCAGGGCAGGGGGCTCTGGAAGGAAGGGTGTATGTGTCGGGGGGCGTAGCGGGGTGGGGAACAGAGAAGGTTCTGAGGGACCGAGGTCCTAACCTAGGAGAGAGTAGGGACAGCAGAAAAGCAAGGCCGAGTAAAGACCCAAAGTGGCCTCTGCGGGAGAAACAGGTTTCCACTTTGATGAGCGGGAACACAGCGCCAGGCCTCGATGGATAGCAGCGTTAGGTTGGCAAGAATAATTTTCAAAGATGGAAATGCGTACCTTTAATACCTTGTTTTCTCGCTATAACACTTTTAAAATACGTCAGTGCATTACAGTTCTTGATTCTATAGAGTTAAACTAGTTGGCAAAAATAATTTTAAGCTGTTCTACATAAACAAGTACGGGACTTAGGGAATCTATGGTGGAAAGCAAAGATGATTTTAGTTAAGAGCTCCACAGATGAGAATGATAGCCAGTTAATCAAACCGCCTTCTGGGAGTCTTCAGTTTGAATATTCTGATCTAGATAAGCAAATTCTAGAGCTTCTTGCCACCTGGAACCTTATGACCACATCTCCCTGAGCAGGGCACAGGGAACAGGCTTCTTTTGTCCTGACTGTCACAGGGCAATGCCTGTAGACACCTGCACCCTCCCCAGCTCCCAGGTGGCCGTCCAATGGCTACTTACCAGTTTTGTGAAAACCACATAGGGAAGGGGTCAGGTGGCTCTGGAATTAAACCATCTGGCTCAGTTCTTGCCTCTGCCACTTACTGTGGGATCATGACTAAGTTATGGAGCCCCTGTGTCTCGAGTCTCATCTGAAACATGACAGTGATAATGAAAGCGCCCAGGGCGGAGGGGAGGACCCCCACTGAGCACAGTCAGGGGAGCCGCCTTGCTGCTCCTCAGCCCGCTCTCTTCTCCTGGCCTCCAGGCGCCCAGGCCTTCCTGCCCTTCTCTGCAGCAGGAAGGAAGCTGGGCAACGACAGGTTTAAATGGCTGAGAACCGGGAGAGATTGTGGGTAGCCCCGGAGAAGACAACAAACCCACAGCCTCCACGAAAGCTGTGAGAGGGCCTGGCTGGAGGGCACTATCGTGGAGGGAGAAGCAACTGGTTGACCAGTTTTATTCCCAGGAACAAACTAACAATACCAACAATAAAATGATAGTAAAGGCACAAGAGATTGCTGATTCTACTAAGCAGTAGCAAATTAGAGAAAACTGCTTTGCTAACATCCTTCTAGATGAGAGGCCTCTACGTTCTGACATGTGTTCCAGCCCAGCCATGCCGTGAAGATGGCTCAGACCCGTCCCAGCTGTAGGGAAATGTCAGTCTGTATTTTAAATGGTGCTGAATTCACACTTCTTGGTGTTACTTAGACCCCGGGGCCCCAGAACAAAGTGTAGAGGGTCTAGTTGCCTTCTGTTCATTTTGACATAAGTAGCTCTCTAGTGAAAAGGGCCCCTTAGGAAGCCCCTTCCCAGGCAGTCTCCATCCCCCCCCCCTTTTTTTTTTTTATGCGGTACGCGGGCCTCTCACTGCTGTGGCCTCTCCCGTTGCGGAGCACAGGCTCCGGACGCGCAGGCTCAGCGGCCATGGCTCACGGGCCCAGCCGCTCCGCGGCATGTGGGGTCTTCCCGGACCGGGGCACGAACCTGTGTCCCCTGCATCGGCAGGCGGACTCTCAACCACTGTGCCGCCAGGGAGGCCCCCAAACATAACTTTTATGTGCTCTGGGATGCCGTAAAACTCGTGTGACTCCCTTTATTGTGATAAGCACTTTACTGCGGTGGACTGGAGCCGAGCCCACAATGTCTCCGAGGTGTGCCTGTGTGGCATGCTTTGTAAACTGAAAGGTGCCGTGCAAATCTGGGTAATCCCTTCATGAACCAGCTTTATAATAGGAAGTGGTTTTTATATTAGTCAGAAGGATCCGTATAAGGTTACAACATACATGTAAGCTCACTGTTTGTAGAAGCAACACAGAGATGTTTATGCCGCTGTAATCAGTATGGCTGGGAATTCACGTTCATGCAAAACAGCTGTTATGGCTGGGATCTGGAAACTGGTTTTGTGTGGGTTATTCACTAGGGGTGCAGCCAGGAACCACTGTGCCCTCCCCTGCCCGCCCTCTACCTTGTGCTACATCCTGGAAGGATTTGTCTCCGTTGCTCTAGCACTCAGCATCGACCACAGCAGGAGGCAAAGCTGGTGAACCCAGAAGCAGCCCAGCACCACGAAGACCAGTAAACCATGTTCGGGTGCGACCCCAAAGTGGTTAAATGTTGTGGCATTTGCTGGTTAGCTATGAGTCTGAGTTCCCAGAGCACCATTAGATCATTCTACTTACCTTCTGTTCTCTTCTAGGGGCTCCCTTAAGAAATTAAGTGCCTGCGTGTAACCTTATTGCACGTCAGAGAACTGCTTCTGAGATTTTCGACATTACATTTCTGTTGAGGGGGCTCAGAGCACCACAACCATCGTGGCTTTTAGGGATGCCCGAGACAGAAGCTGCCACAAAACCTAAGGTGCCTCTCAGGACAGAGTCCCTGGGTTTAAACGGTGACTAGGTGCTTGCAGGTCAGTGGCTGCCCAGCATCTTGGAAGGGGCTGGAAATAGAGTCCACCTGCGAGAAGTGGGATCTTGACCTAAAGAAGGGAAAACTGAACCTGTCATTGACCTCACAGCTCTTTATATTAAAGACCCTGGGCCCACACTGGTGCAGTCTGAGCCTTCAGCAAGCCATAATCTTTTTGCTGGGGGAGGGTCCCGCCTCTGTGCTGGTGGCTGCTGACTGATCAGGGTGGTGGGTGTTGAAGGCTAGGGCGGCGGCAGTGATTTCCTAAAATAAGACAATGAAGTTCGCTGCATCGAGTGACTCTCGCTCTCACGAACGATTTCTCTGTAGCACGCGATGCTGTTTGATAACATTTTACTCCCAGTAGCACTTCTTTCAAAATTTGGAGTCCTTCCTCTCAAACCCTGCCACTGCTTTATCAACTCAGTTGATGAAATATTCTAACTCCTTTGTCGACATTTCAACAATCTTCACAGCATCTTCACGGGAGCAGATGCCATCTCAGGAAACCACTTTCATAGCAAATCCACAAGAAGCAAAATCCCTCAGTCATCAGCTCTATCATGAGATGGCAGCAGTTCGGTCCCATCTTCAGGCCCCACTTCTGATTCTGGCTCTCCTGCTGCTCCCACCACCAGCCCTTCCTCCACCGAAGACTTGAGCCCCTCAAAGTCACCCATGAGGGCTGGAATCAACTTCTCCCCGACTTCTGTTAATGCTGATATTGGGACCTCTTCTGGTGAATCACAAATGTTCTTAATGGTGTGTAGAAGGTGCCCAGACCCATCAGAGGAATCACTGTCTATGGCACCTATAGCCTTAGGAAACATATTTCTTAAATACAAGGTTGCTACAAACATTCTATTTGTAAAACAACACAGTATCTTTGAAACACAATAAAGTGAAGTACAATAAAACGAGGTTTAGGCAGGTGTACACACACGGAGGCCCACAAAGGTTGTATAACTTGTCCACAGATGCACACTGGCAGAGTGAAGTCAGGTTTTTAACCCAAGTCCCTGCTAAAAGTCCAAGCCCTTAGCATCTGGTGCACTGCCTGACACAGAGGTGCTCCCTCCCCGCAGCCACCCAGGGATCCTCACTGGGAACAGACAGTCACCAGACAGGCTGTCTCCCTGGGCTGAACCTGGACCAATAACCCCATCTCCTGCTCCAAGGGTGTTGGCAAAGCAGTGCGCGTACCCAGGTCCAGGCCGTAGCTCGCTCTCCTGGTATGACCCAGGGCACTGGTAGGAACATCAGATGAGGGAGCCAGTCCCCGCCTGCCATTCACAGAGAAAACTGTACCCCACAGTCAGCCGGCCCAGATCAGGCCCACGGTGAACTTGACACTCGGGCCTGGGTCCTGCCTGCCTCCAGTGGACAGACATATTGGGGGCAAGAGTGGCTAGAAAGCAAGAGAGCTGGTTTCTAGCGTACAGACAGCTCCTGCTTGCTGAGCACCCGCCCTGTGCCGGGTGTCCTACAGCCTCATACTTCCTACTCACCGCTGCCTGTGACTGAGTCCTCACTCTCCCCAGAGACTCTGAGTGGGCTCTTCCAAAATGGGAGCAGGGGCTTCCCTGGTGGCGCAGTGGTTGAGAGTCCGCCTGCTGATGCAGGGGACGCGGGTTCGTGCCCTGATCCGGGAGGATCCCACATGCCGCGGAGCGGCTGGGCCTGTGAGCCATGGCCGCTGAGCCTGCGCGTCCGGAGCCTGTGCTCCGCAACAGGAGAGGCCACAACAGTGAGAGGCCCGCGTACCGCCAAAAAAAAAAAAAAAAAAAAAAAAAAAAAAAGGGAGCAGATGCTCACCTCACAGATGGATGGATGGATGGATGATTCTCCCAGGAAAATGGAGGACTTTGATAGTTTATCATTAACTCTCATTGATCTTAAGTATGTTATATTTTTGGTAGCAACTGAGAATAGAAACTCTCTTTTTAAAACGGCATGACTTTTGGATTTTTTTTTTGCATAACTACCTGGCACGCAGCAGTTCACCACTTTTTTTTCATTTAGTATATATTTAGTATATATTTTGAAAATCCCTTTGGATTTTCTAAGGAAGGTGATGAGCTTGAGTTTTGGTTGCCCTGAACTTGAAGTGGGGCAGAAAGCCTTGAGGAAGGTGTCCAGCAGGCACGTTGGCACCAGCAGTATGAACCGGTTTAAGGTGGTGATGAAAATGGTAGCATGCATATAACAGAAAAGAGGCTGAAGGAAGGAATCTGGGGACTCCTACATTTAACGAATAAGAGAGTGTCAAGAACAAGCCAAGACAGACGACGGGTCGTTAGGGAAACAGAAAATCAGAGGCGCCTTCTGGAAGCCACTATTCAGAAGGCTGGCGTGAATACTGGTGTTAGGGTAGATGGAGTGGAGAGGCCAGGGTCGAGAAAGGCTTTAATTTGCAACTAGAAAAACACCGGCTATTGTATCCTCTTATTGAAATTCTACATTTAAGCATTTTCAACGGTTCATGCACACAAAATAAATGGCACGTTACAGCCTCGGAGGAAGACAGAATCAAGAAGGTTTTGGGTGGGGAGAGATTTGTTCACGCGTCCGTCTTTTTTAAGGATGGAAGAGACTTGAGGCAGTTTGGAGGCTGGAAAGTGGGAGTTAACGGAGATTGAGCTAAAACAGGGTGGGCGTGTGGGAGACTGTTGACTAAGGGACAGTGGTGAGGGCATTTCTGGACTTTCAGGATTTGGCCTGATTCTGAGCTAAATGGGGATGAGAAAACCAAAGTGGCCAGGAGAGGACAGATAACAAGAAGCACAGTCCTGGTGCAGAGACTGTGGACACAGAACTGAGGGACGACGAAGGTTGGGAGGAGCAGAGACTGAAGGACCCACCAGACAGCCGCCTCTGGTACAGCCAGGGTGATGCTATTTTCAGTACCTGAGCCCAGAGCCCTTCCACGGGGCTCCAGAAGGCCCAATAATGCTGCCGCAGGGTAAAATCTGTCCACATTTAAAATAATTTCTGACTTATTTTACTCTGGAATTAAGTTCATCTCCAAAAGCGTCCAGCAATAAGTCCACAGCAATCTTGGAGGGGGGAGGGATGCAGCCATTTTTTCAATCCATTCCTCAGAACTGTTGACCCTTAAGACCAGACCAGATGATCACAGAACCCCCCACCACCACCACCATATATTGTGTCCAAGGAAATGGCCACAAACACCTCCAATAAAGCACCTCTTAGGAAAACCAGTCCTGTTTTTCATGAACACAACACACTGCAAATACCACCCAATTATTTTCTAAAAATATTGAGAACAAAACAACTCAAATCCATTACAATTTTCTCAATCACATAGGAAAAGACTTGGAAAAGTCCCTGTAAGTCAACCCTAATGCAAAGAAAAAATATCTATATATGTACTCAGAATAGTCCATTTAAGAAACTTTTGATCAGAATTGATAGTAAAATAAGGAAAATAGGCTTTACTTTCAACAACTGTACTCACTAGCTAACAGAACACCCCACTGCTAAGAAATACACGAAATGCTTCAGAATATATTTAGGAACATAAAATGATGGTTAAAAAAACAGAAGCAAAATTTCTTCTAGATTCTCACCGATTTGTTTGGCTCCGGTCTCAGTAATCTTGCCTATGAGTTTAACATTCTAGGAGAGATAGAACGTGTCTAACAATCAGAGCCATGAAACAAGTCTCTACCCCGCTGGCTGAAAACTCCAGAGATCCATCAGGCCACAAAGGTGACGGACAAATGTCAGTCACAGAAAGGAAGTGTGGGGAACACAGCAGTTTATAATCTAAATTTAAACAGTACCCATAGCAAACAGGGAAAGTTGAGGGCACACAGGGTGAATTCAACGGTTTAAAATCCAGGCACTCCCACTAAACAGCTTGACTTGAAGACAACCTGACTTCAGGACAGACAGAAATGTCAGAAGTAAGCAACCTTCCAACCTAAGGTACAGAAATTTCTAAAAGAGCATCCCTAAAATAATCCTTCTAAGAAAATGAAGTTTCCTAGAGGAAAATAAAGACTGGAACACACTTTAGCACAGCACTAAACGCACATGCCCACACCCTAAATAAGGGTTTTCCCCTCTGCATTTCAGCCCCTGAAACAAAGGGCAAAGAAAAGTCGTCAACTGCTAGCCTCCAGGAAAGTACCAGATTATGGGCACCTTTTTTATCATCAATCTGTATGAACCAGGTATCTCTCCAGCGGACTTAACATAGAACATAAAAGCCTCACCTTTGCAAAATGAAGATTTTAGATGAAGTTTAAGGAAGAGCGAAGAACAGCCATCTGGAGAGACATGTTTAGCGTGAGAGTGGAAATTCTGGAAAAGCAGGAGATCAAATAGCCACTCCTGAGCACGTCACCTCTGAGTGCCAGCCGAGAGGTCAATTAAAGGCACCTTTATACCTGCCACCTCACTGGGCAGCTTCGACCCGCCTACCTTCATGGAAGGGCGTGGTTCCCTAAGCCCATTGTAGATTTTCCAAATGCCTCTTCTGACCCGTGGGTTTGACTTTAGTTACTCAGATTACACTGAAGCCCCTTCCTCTTATCCCCACTCCTGTTGAGGCGTTTGTATTAAATATGGGGTGAGACTTTATGAGGAAACTCTAATATAACTATAGAGCAGGGTTTCTTAATAGCGGCACTATTGACATTTTGGGTGAAGTAATTCTTTGCTGGGGTGCTATCCTGGGCATCAGAGGATGACTGGCAGCATCCCTGGCCTCCACCCACTAGATGCCAGTAACGCTCTGCACCCTACCTGGATGACCAAAGGTGTCTCCAGACATGGCCACATGTCCTCTGGGAGGGAAAGAGAACCCTGTTGAGAACCCCTGATCTAGAGGGTTTCAGTCTCCATCCAAGGCACTCACACTGTAGAAGGACACTGACTTACCAACTTACACAGACAAGTCACCTCAACAAATACACAGCTCAACATGCACAGAAATAATGATCAAGACAGAAATATTTCAACACGGGCTTCCCTGGTGGCACAGTGGTTGAGAGTCCGCCTGCCGATGCAGGGGACGCGGGTTCGTGCCCCGGTCCGGGAAGATCCCACGTGCCGCGGAGCGGCTGGGCCCGTGAGCCATGGCCGCTGAGCCTGCGTGTCCGGAGCCTGTGCTCCGCAACGGGAGAGGCCACAACAGTGAGAGGCCCGCGTACTGCAAAAAGAAAAAAAAAAAAATTTCAACATGTTCTCTAATGTCCGTAGCCCTCTTTTTTTTTCAAGTAAGAACTCAAAAGCAGAGCTGGCGCTGTAGTCAGGAAGGAAGTCAGCACCAGACCCTGAAAGGTAGGAAGTGGGAGCCACAGGGTGGGAAGTTTGAGGTTTCAGATGTACAGTCATGCCAAGACCAAGGGTGTAATGGCGGAGGTGGGCTGGAAGGAAGAACGTTGTAAGTGAGAAGGTCGAAGAACTGAGTTCTGCCTCCTGACCCTTTGGGAAGAGGCCCAATCAAAAAGGGGCAAATGATGGAGCGCAAAGCCAGAGCCGGGGCGCGAGCAGCCGGCACAGCCAGCCCAGCACAAGAGTCCTCAAACCTCCAAAGCAGAGGTTTGGGAGAAAAGCTGGTTGGAATCCCTGCTCTGTCGCTTACTAGGTTGTAGTTTCCGGCAACTCCTGTGACCTCTTCAGCTTCCCACGTGACACAGGAGAGACGCAGCCACCAGGCAGGTGGCAGATAAACGGTGGGACCCCAGGCTGGCACCTGCCACACACTCTGCCTGTTATCCTAAAGAACGCAGATTAGTTTTCCTGCAGATAAGAGACTCTGGAATTACAATTTACATACAGGTTTAGAAAAGCCGTAGGTGGAGTCCCGAGTCACTTAATTAGGTTTAAGGCTTCAGTGTCAGCATTTTTGAGCACGTGGAGCTTTGCTCTCTTTCTGGAACCTCCCCTCCTCCAAGCCCCGAATTTTGGGCTTATTGATCTCCCCAGAGCCAAGCTTTTGGCATCGTTGGTCCTTAGACAAGTGTATTGTGAATACAACCCTGTACAAATGTACGAATGTAGACAAAGACTGGAAGGAAACGCGGTAAACAAAAGAGCTTGCTCTATTTAAGTGGTGGATTCGTGGGAATTTTATTGCTTTTCAGAATACCCTTAGATATTGTTTGAATGCTCTTTTTTTATATAATAGTTTAAGGAACTTGAACTTTATTCAGGAGGCAGTAAAGGACCCACTGAAAGTGTTTGAACAGGGAAGTAGGATTTTGTTTGAACAAAGAACCTGTAGGCTACAAAAAAGTTAAAAATCACCCTCATTATTCTTTTGCAAGAATTTCTTGGCTCGTCTCACTGTTTATTCTTCCAAGTTAGCTTTTAACTTTAAGCCAACCTTGTCCCCTAAACTGGGATTTTCTTTGAATTACGTTATACTTATAAATTATTTGGGATGGATTCACATCTTTTTAATACCGAGTCTTCTAATTCAGAAACAAGGTATCTCTCTCTCCACTTTTTAATCTATGTCCTTCAGTATATTGTTATACCTTCCTTCATATAGGTCCTACATATTTCTTTATTCCTAAATGCTCTTTTGAATGGGATCTTATCTTCTTGCCGTTCTTCTACCCTTATTAAGAAATTATTGTGGCATATGGATTTTTTTTTTTTTTGGAAGTAGGGAAACTTGTTCCCTGAACATATTCTTTTAATTAATTAATATTACCTTTTTATTTTATATTGGAGTATAGTTGATTAACAATGTTGCGTTAGTTTCAGGTGTACAGCAAAGTGATTCAGTTATACATATACCTGTATCTATTCGTTTTCAAATTCTTTTCCCATTTAGGTTGCTACATAACATTGAGCAGAGTTCCCTGTGCTATACCGTAGGTCCTTGTTGGTTATCCATATAGCCATGTGCACATGTCAATTCCAAACTCCCTAACTATCCGTTTCCCTCACCCTTCCCCCCTGCAATGGATTTTTGTTTATATCATCACAAATTATTTCATTGAACTCTCAGTTTTAGACTGATTTTTTTGGATTAGCTATGTACAAATCTGCAAGTAGTTACAAAAAGTATAACTACTTTTCGGTAGTTCTATTGCCGATTTCTTTATCCTGTCTGAACATCAGAACTCCCATCATTATAGTGTTACACTGGCCCTGGTCTGCCGTCTCTTCTTAAATCGGATACTCTGCAATTAGGGAAGTAGTAAGGACTCAGCAGCTTTGTGGGTTTGTGCTTGCACTGTAATAATACAGGACAGGACACCAGCCTTATTGGCATTTAAACAGCATTAAAGCTGCCTATACAGTAAACAGAGAATTTGTTGTCAGTCACCTGATAAAGCCCCTGAAAGGAAAGAAATTATAAGTCTCAGAACAAGACACTCTTGCCCAAAGGCCACAATCTAATTTTGACCAATAAAAGATAAACAGGCAAAGCGAATTGAAGAAAGATTAGTACTGAAGTCAGTGAAAAGTTTATTATTGTGAGTGTTACCATACAATTGTTTTCTGCAGGGAGAGGCCCTGTGGAGGGATGACACTCAGATTCTGGGGCCAACACTGCGTGGGCAGGAAGCCGCACCCCTGCCTAGAACTTGCTGTTGGTCTCGGGCCAGTTAACCTCTATGTCTCGGTTTCCTCATCTGTCAAATAGGAGTAACAATGGCACCTAGTTCATACCACTTATAAGGATTAAATGAGTGATTATTCATAATCAGTATTTAAATAAATAAAATGCTGGCTGTGAGCACAGCGCTTGGTTTACAAAATGCACAATGTTACAAAGTACTTCAGGGCGCATTTCACCTAAATCTAATGTAACCAGTCACCATTTACAAAGGGATGTGGGAATTAACTTTCGTCCCAGACCAAGGGCCCCTCCCTCTTGCCTTCCGGCCCCACCCCACTGTGGCTCCTATCTCAGCCTGCATCTCTGCAGCCCGGAACCCACAGCCTGCAGGGCACACCCTGGTGCAGGGGAAATATATAAGCTTGTTAAGCCCATGGAACTGGAAGACTAACTGGAATTCTAAGTCGTGAGGCTCTAGTAGGAGCAACCATTATTACTTTTCTAGAACAAGTGGCCTGAACTTTGGGACAGTTATTGTCTTTCAGGCACCCAGTCACTTCCTAGTTGAACGTTCTGCTCCGGATGGCTGGACTTGACTGTGTCTGCAAAGAATGGTATTAGGCAATAGAAGCCCAGGAACTTCTCTTTTTGGGCAAAGAGACTCTCTTATGGTACAATTTTTGAAAAAGAAGAAATTGTTCCACAGTGAAGCAACTAAGAGTTTTGAATAAAAATATTCAAAGTTTTCACTTCTAATATTCTACGGTTATTTAAAATACATTTAAAATAAAATGTAGTAGAACTATCTCTATCTTTCAGCGTGGAAAGAGGCTGGAAGGAGGCAAAGGGGAGTAGGCAGTGAAGAACGGGAGAAAGCAGGGAGACACAGACACACTTGGGAGAGGGTCGGACGCCAGCGGCTGCCTCTTGGTGGTCACCGGCAAGCATTCCCGAGGGGCCTGTGCTAAAGGTTTCATGTTGGCTTAATAATGTCAGACAACCCGAGGGTCCACTGAATGGATAAATACATGTGGTGTGTCCATACGATGGAATATTACTGGGCCTTAAAAAAAGGAAATTCCGATACATGTTTCAATGTGGATGAAGCCTTGAAAACATTATGCAAAGTGAAATACGCCAGATGCAGAAGGACAAATATTGTATGATTTCACTCACGGGAGATACCTTGAATGGTCAAATTTATACAGAAAGTAGAAGGTGGCTGCCAGGGGCTGGAGGGGACATAGGAATGAGGTTTAGTGTTCAATGGATACGGTTCCATCTGGGAAGATGAGAAGAGCTCTGGAGACGGATGGTGGTGACGGCTGCACAACAGTGTGAAGGTACTTAACCCTACTGAATTGTACTCTTAAAAATAGTTAAGATGAAAAAAATAGTTAAGATGGTGAAATTTATGTTATGTGTATTTTACCACAATAAAAAATAATTTATAGTAAAAGTTTTACACTGTAAGAAAGTGGCCAAATCGACCTTGGGATACCTACTTTATGGCATCCCTCTGGCTATAAACATGGTGTCTATGATGAGTATGTAATAGGATGCAAAATGCTTATGACAATGTTGAGTGCACACACACTCAGTACACACACACACACACCAATAACATCTATGAAAAAATAAACAACAAAGACCTTAAAGAAATAAATCAAAATAGAGCCATGGTTGTCTTTATGTTATAATGCTTTTTGTTTCCTTCTATTTTCCAATGATTATTTTGTTATGCATGTACTACTTTTAAAGGGGGAAAATAACACAGAATTTCATTTTTCTCTGTAACTTTATTCGAAAAGAAAGGAAGAATGAAAAACCTTTATGCCTTTTGTTCCTAGAGGCTTTTAAACCTAAAAGGAAACTGAAATTAATTAGGCTGCCCACCACTTTCACTTCTTTCCTATTTTTGTACCATGGATGCCCCTGGCAGGCTGGTGAAGCCTGTGGCCATTCTCAGAATGGTATTGTTTTTTAATTAATTAATTTTTGGCTGCGTTGGGTCTTCGTTGCTGCACGTGGGCGTTCTCTAGTTGTGGCAAGTGGGGGCTACTCATCTTTGTGGTGCGCGGGCTTCTCACTGCGGTGGCTTCTCTTGTTGCGGAGCCTGGGCTCTAGGCGGGCTCAGTAGTTGTGGCACGCGGGCTCTGTAGTTGTGGCGCACAGGCTTAGTTGCTCCGCGGCACTTGGGATCTTCCCGGACCAGGGCTCAAACCCACATCCCCTGCATTGGCAGGCAGATTCCCAACCACTGAGCCACCAGGGAAGTCCCAGAATGGTATTTTTAAGTGCTTAAAACAAAGTGTATAGGGTTACAAAGGAAAGTGATTATTCTGAAATATATTATCAAAATATATTTTTAAATTGTGATATATCGTATCAATCACAGTCCAGAGAGGAAAACAGGAAATGACACCAGTTCTATTAATAGGAGCAATTCAATACAGATGTTGGATGACTGAGACGGCAAAGGGGACTCGGGTAACACAGAGGTAATACTTTGTGGAACAGCTAGGGCTGGGGGAACAAAGGGCTCAGTTAGCATACCCCGAAGGCTCGGAAGGCACTGTGCTCCAGAATCTACTACGGGGCTCCATGACGGTAGTTTCTGGGAGCATGAAAAATACTAGAAACGGAACCGACGGCGGCTGCCTGGGTGGAGGCCGTAGCTGGGGTGATGCTCACAGAAACAGGAGGCAGACAGGGAGGAGTGGTCCTGTCTCCTTCCTTGGCCTCACAGCTGGCCTCTAGGGCCTGGGCAGAGCCCGGGGAGATGAGGTGTGTAGGGCTCCAGCCCCAGCATCACAGGGCTGGGAAGAAGCCGTGTTTGGAGCAGAGAGGCAACAGTTTAATAACCAGCCCCAATACGAGCTTCTTTCTTCATGTACTGAGTGACAAGAGCTCATATCCACCATAATATCGACACAGCTGTCTGCAACCACCGAAAACGGACATAAACATAGCTGGTCCTTGGTGATGAAATCACACACACTTCTAAAGTTTTGGGGCTACATTCATAATTGGAGGTAACGCTGCTCTTTTTTTCTGATCCAATTTCAGGGATCCTTTGAAACCTAAACAAAGACCCCTGGAGGATGATTGGACCCAACGTTAAGAATCCTTCTGGGTGTTTCAAGATGTCGAATACAGTTCTTTTTCTTCCTTAATTTTTGCTTAAAAAAGTCACATGACTGATCACATGATCACATGACTGATCACCAATACCAGGTTTCTTTTTCTGTTTTGAAAGGGAAAATAATACACCCCAAATGCATGCGTTGGTGCGTCTCTCTAACTGATATTATCAACCATCCTGCAAATAGTAAACAGTAACTTGTGCATTTTATCGATCATATTGCCTATTTCTGAATGCCACAGAAAATAAAGTAGACACACAACCGTGCTTACATCCTCAACCACTCTCCTGGGGGACATGGATTCCTGGGTGGTCTTCAGAGTTCTTTCCTGTAAGGTCCCCTCTCAGCCCCACCACTTTGACTGTGACCCAGATGTCCCCCAACACCAGGTCTCTATTTCTTTTCTCTTGACTTATCCAAGTTTCAGCCCACCTGCCAGGTGGACATCTCTACCCGGAGGTCCCAAAGTCACCTCAAGCTCGAGACGTATTCAGAACGGAACTTGTGTCGCCTCCAAGGGTCTTTCCTCCGCATTTCCTCCTCCGAGGGGGCACTACCAGCCACTGCCTCCCAAGAAGGCTTTCTCTAATGTGTCTGGGCTTCAGTTCCCTCATCACTGAAGGAGAGGCAGTAACAGTCACAACCTCCTGGGCTGTTGTAAGGACTAAATGTGCTGCCAGGTCTTGACATCAGTAAACGCCCGCCCCTGCGAGGTTGGTGCTCTCCCCCCTCCGCCGGAGGTGCCTCGCCGAGCCGGCTTCCTCTCCTAATGTCACTTCAACGCGCCCCCAGAGCCACTGCCTTAACCCAGCCTCCGCGTGACTCCCAGAATGATCAGAATTGTCCCCAGTGCCCACCCCACCCCCCACACTGCTGCAGAGTCTTCTCATCCGCTCATTCCGTCAGTCATCACGTGTGGCTGAGGGCTGCCGCGGGTCAGGACCACGGACGTAACCGTGAGCAAGGAGCAGCCCCACCTCCGGGGGAAAGACTGATGTTAAATAATTGCTGAATAAGGAATTAATTGTCATGGTGAGCGCCGTGACCTTCAATGGACATATCCCCAGACGCAGACGGAAAATACAGCTTTGCGTTTCTAAGGAAACAAGAAGTGATTCCCAGCGGGGAGGGCTGGGGAAGGAGAGCCCTCCTGTGAGACCTGTGAGGCTTCCCTCTGAGAGCCGGGCAAAGGGCAAACTCCCAGACATCACCAAGCCTTCTAGATGCCGGCCTGGCGTCCTGCCACCAGCCACTCCACCATCGCCCTTACATCCCACAGGCCAGCGACAGAAGACTGCCTCCTGGTGCTGACTTCAAACCTTTGAGACTGAATCCCCATGTTTCTTTCTTTCCACGAAGACAATTTATAAAAACGTAACGGTAATTGTAATCAAAGAGGACCCACCCCTCAGCTGAGGAACTTTAGTAACAAGCTCATTCAGGTCAGAGTTTTAGTTACTATAGAAACAAGATCACTCTTCTGTCCCCCAGATGGAACGTACACGCATTGATACGTTGATACGTCTCCTCTTACTCTGTAAAGCTTGAACAATTCCACTGACTGCAAACGCATTTCATCATGCTCTGTGAACAAATGAAACACTGTAACTATTTACTAGCGTCACTGAAAGTCAGTATTTCCTGGCTTATCTATAGCAATCCTTGAAAATACAAGGTAAATCACATTGCAAGGTTTTGTTTAGAGTTTCAAGCTAAGGGAAATACTTTAAAATATATATCATCAATTCTAAGATATTTGTAAGGTCTTATTTCAATATGTGATAAGGTAGGTACTCTCTTAGAGTAACCAGAATAATAAACCCAATATAAAACGAACTTAAATTTAGGTCAATTTTTTTTTAAAGGCAAGATAAAATCTGTGTTATGCAGGTGCAGAAAATTTTCTGCTTTCCACTTTGAACAAGTAATAGGATCATAATGGATACCTAAGAATTTTTAAATCTTTGAGTTCTATTCAATTTTTTATTTTTCAAATCTTAAATTTCTCATTGAACACAAAAGTCTAACTCACTTGCCTAAGAACCACATTTTCCATTTCTATTTTAAGAAGTTTTATGTTGTCTACCACATTTAAAAAGTCACTAACAAGACAAGAAATGGAGGGCACTGACCCTTCCTCTGTAAAGGGTCCATCAGTGACTATATGTCCTGAGACTAAGCTGCTTGTTCTGGGCTTCCGTAGACTTCTAGAAACTGTGAGGACCCAATACAGTACCGTTCATACCGCTGCAGAGATTAGAATGGGGAGAAGAAACTCTCAACCTGGCGCACAGTGAAAAAGCCTTAAGAAAAATGTTGCCACACCGGTCATTCGTGTCACTCTAACTGTAATTTACTTAGAGAGGTGGTCTAAGATATTTCACAAGGGAAACACGCACACGCATGCCCAGACACATGTAAGGCCTGTACTGAGCAGGGGCCCTAGCCCCTGGCCAGCTGGCCAGCTTCTCCGAGGGGACCATGGAAGTGCGGGGAAGGAGCAAGGAGCTGGCGGGCGGCCCACTGCAGCCCCTGAGCCTTGGCAGGACCCCCTGAACTGGCCCCTTCCCCTGCCCCCAGCTCTCCCTGCCGCATTTCTCTGTCATTGTCGTGAGAATACGGAAGACTCAACACAAATGTCATTGCAGTGGTTCACCTCTGATTGGAAAGTGTCTGACTTAAGTGTCCAACAGCGGGAGAGAATCTGTTCTGTGCCATCCTGGGTTTCTGACGTGTGACAAAAAAATAGCTTTCGTGGGACCATGGGCGGCGCCTGGTTTGTTTTCATAGGTTGAGGCTAAGTGCTTCAGAGCCCGAACTGGTGTGGAAAGTCTCCGGCTCTTGGATTTGCACCTCCATGGCAGCCTAGAACCACCCACTACCACTTGCAGGGTACGTGAGCAGTGCATGTGTTACACGGTCCCCGGCTGACACCACGAGCCGACACAAGTTCACTGCTCATCACTTGCAAAGGCGGATACCGGTGTTACAGCAATAACTGTCACGCGAACCAGAAGGGGTTCCCTTAGTTCACTGGTTCTCCATATACGACCTGAAGATATCGTGACTCTCTTCAGATAAAACAAGGGGGTGGACGGGAACCTTGGAAGGGGAAGGTTCGCTGTAAGCACCCCCCTGGCCCCCGTGTGCTCTGCTCAGCACCTCCGCTGAACTCTCACAGGAAACATTTCTCCGTGAGGCTGATGATAAAAACAAGTGATAACACTGTGTACCAGATGCTGTTGAAATGCCTGACGTGCTTTATTCTGCTATTTCTCACAACGGCCCCATCAAGAGAAAGGATCCCACTCTCCGATTCGGGACCAAGGCAGAGACGGGGTGAGTGGCTCATCAACGTCCTGTAACCAGGGGGCAGTGCAGCCGGATGTAGCCCAGGACGCAGAACCGGCAGGAACGTGGTCCCCAAACCTTCACCAGATGGTCACTGAACACTGTGTCAGATGCTGCCTTGGCATTTTATGGGTTGATCTCATTTAAGCCTCAACAGCCCTGAAAGGTGGGTATTATTAAATCCCGGGCATCTGTGTGGAAACCTTGGCTGGGAGTGGAGTGATGGACTCCAGCTGACACAGTTTCGAGGCCGCAGGGCCGCACCAGGAGCTCAGCTGTGCTGCCCTCCCCACAGTCCTGGTTCTTTCCTACCCCATCCCCGCCTCCATCGAACAAATGTTTTCTCTCTTTCTTCAAACCACAGCTGGAAGGGGCCTCCAGACATGATCTGGCCTGGTTGCTGCTTCCAGCAGATGTCACTATTCCAGTCTTGACAAGTGACCTGTCCAAGGTCACACGGCCAAGCAGCCACACCTAGAACAGAGCAATCTCCGTTTCAACAACACCGCTTTCTGCCCTGCCAGTTGCGTTATAACAACGGCAAATAGCTTTACTGGGGACATTTCAGACTTTTTCCTCTCGGTGAAAAAACCCAGTTGACAAATCATCCTTAGATTATGCGTTATTTTTTCCCTTTTGGAATTACAACCATCTACCACCATTTGTCAAATGTCCAAGAACACAGGAAACGTACTCCTCCCAGCTGGTTTTTGTTAATGGCTCAGTGTCTAACATTCAGATCTGTCCAGACTCTCGTGATCTCGTGCCAGAAGCTGACTCAAGCCCACTCTCCAGGCAGTGGTGAGCGAGGCTTTGTGTCCAGCAGACACATCGCACACAGGGGTGGAAGCTGAGGAGAACTTGTAGGCTTCTGCTCGTCAGCAACTGTTTCCTAGGGAACAATGTGATGGAATAGCCAGTCGGTGTTTAGAGGGATTGTGTTCCTTTTGAAGAGAGGAGTGTGCGTATGCATTTACCAGAGGTGGAGTCATCTTTGTGGTCCCACTTCAGTCCAACCGTCTGCTCTCATTCATGTGATCAAAGTACTGTGACGGCTTCAACATCTTATAAGATAAGCCCAGTGGAGAACCTATTTTAGCGCTATCAAGCACCTGGGTAGGCATGTTTCTTTCAGGCAATGAGGAAGATGTTCAACTCCTAATCTCAACTGAGAAAACATATTTGCAATAGCTATGAAATGGGTTAATAAGCAACCTACAAATCACCAAAAAACAAAAAAATTAAATAAATACTAACACTCCAAGATGTGTCTTGGCAATTTGAAAAGGAACTTCCAAAAATGAAGAATCAAAAAGCCACCAGCTTTTAGCTCTCAAATTTACAAAGGCTAAGAATAAGCACAGCACTTAATCTTGTGGTGAGGAAGACACTTTCTTTCAGACAACACAGATGCCAACGTAAACTGATATAGCCTTTCAGGAAAGCAGCCTGAAACAAATATCAGGGTTCTCACACATGTTTTCACTTTTAAAATCTATATTTGCACTTCTAATATTCTAATTTAAGGAAATCATTTGAAGTACAAAACAATATCTACTCTTAAAGACATTCACTGCAATGTTACTCACAACTGAGAGAAAAAAAAAAACCTGTAAAAAAACCTTTCCAAGTCCAACAACAGGAAAACGAAGACATGATAGAACATCCTCAGTGCCATATTCTGTGGCCATTAAAACGTTTTTCAGACCATTCGATACCAAGGTTGCACTAATTTCTTTCCTTAAGAAAGACAATAAAGAATGCAGAGGGGAGGGGAGGGGAGGGGGAGGGGAGGGGAGGGGAGGGGGAGGGGAGGAGGGGAGGGGAGGGAGAGAGGGAGGGGAGGGGAGGGGGAGGGGAGGGGAGGGGAGGGGAGGGGGAGGGGAGGGGAGGGGAGGGGGAGGGAGAGAGGGAGGGGAGGGGAGGGGGAGGGGAGGGGAGGGGAGGGGGAGGGAAGGGGGAGGGGGAGGGGGAGGGGAGGGGAGGGGGGAGGGGGAGGGGAGTGGAGAGGGGGAGGGGAGGGGAGGGGAGGGGAGAGGGGGAGGGGAGTGGAGAGGGGGAGGGGAGGGGAGGGGAGGGGAGAGGGGGAGGGGAGTGGAGAGGGGGAGGGGAGGGGAGGGGAGGGGAGGGGAGAGGGGGGAGGGGCGGGGAGGGGAGGGGAGGGGAAAGGGGGAGGGGAGGGGAGGGGCGGGGAGGGGAGGGGAGGGGAGGGGGGGGAGGGGAGGGGAGGGGGAGGGGAGGGGAGGGGAGGGGAGGGGAGGGGAGGGGAGGGGAGGGGGAGGGGAGGGGAGGGGAGGGGAGGGGAGGGGAGGGGAGGGGGAGGGGAGGGGAGGGGAGGGGAGGGGAGGGGAGGGGAAGGGAGGGGAGGGGAGGGGAGGGGGAGGGGAGGGGAGGGGAGGGGAGGGGAGGGAGGGAGGGGAGGGGAGAGGGGGAGAGGAGGCTGAGAGGCCCTTGGTGTTATCCTAAGGCTTGTAACTTTACCCTGGAAGCTACAGGGAGTCATTCAGGGTGGTAACGAGGGAGACTGTGGCGTGAGGTGTGTGTTTGCTAGGGATCCCTGGGACACCAAGATGAAGACCGGTTTGAGGCGGGGGTCAGTCTGGGAAGCCCACAGGCTAGGAAGCTACCAAGGCAACCACGTGAGGTGAGCAGGCCTCAGCCAGGCCGTGTTCACACCTCCACAGTGGGAGGAACATGGGGGGGCGGTCCTGGCTCAGGTGGCCGTGAGCGGGTAAGGACGCGAGACACCGGAGGGGCAGCGGCTGGTTGGAGATGAAGAGCCTCAGAGTTGGGGGTCGGGGATGTCGGGTAGTCAGGCCGAGTTCAAAGGGGGGTCAGGGCGGGACGTGGAGAAATCGTGAGGGGTGTTAACGCCGTAAGTGTGGCCGGAGAGGCACAGAGAACAGCCTGGGACGGGGCAATGGAGAAGGACCGGGGCGGGGGCGGGGCGGGGGGGCGAAACACATGGTCGGAGGGTCAAAGGGCAGGAGGGGAGGCTGAGAGGCCAGTCCGGTGTCACAAACACGGCTCCCCGGCTCCTGGTTAGGTGGTTTCAGGTCCGTGTCAATCCCAGGTGTAAACCGTGGGTACCACACATTGGACGGCGACGGGCGCGTGAATGAATCGTCCTCCCGTGTATGAGGTCAGGAAGACAGCTTCTCCGCCCTCTCTGTGGCCTCCGCAGAGCAGCCGGGCTTGCCTCCCGCCCCCAGGCCTCCTGCCAGTCCTTCCCGCCGCCTGCCCCATCTCCATAAGAGAGAAAATTCCCAGCGCCCGAGGGGCCGGAGGAATAAAGGGCCAGTCAGCAGGGACTGCCCAGTACCTGTACAGCAGTAACGACGGCTGTGCCCTGCTTGCCCTGCTTCCCAGGCGGTGGCGATGTCCTTACACAGCCAGCCTGCCCGAGTGCTCGACGTGGGGGACAGGAGTCCGACTCCAGAGCTTGTCGCGGGCCTGGGTTCTCTTATTTAATTTTTACCACAGCCCCTGAATTACAGCCATTTTCCAAGTAAGGTCGTGGAGGCAAAAACAGGCGAGATAACTTGCCCCAAGTCATGTGCCTGGTCAGTGGTGTGGCCGGACCCTGGGGGCTCCTCCACCAGGAAGGCCCCGGCGCCTGGGTGCTTTGAACCTTGAACAGAGACACACGGGTCAGGGGCCATGGGAGCAGCAGGTGAGTTGCCATGGACACCCTGCGTCAGAGGCAGCCCTGTAAATCAAGCCCCAGGGGAAGAACGGGCCCCAAGACCCCGAGAGTTGACGGCTGTCCCAGCTCTTCTGGACAGGAAGGATTGCCTGCCCCCTTGCTGCAGGGAGATGGTGTCACCTACCCAGGCTTGGGGGCTTCTCTCTGCTGCACCAGCCAACTCAGCCTGCTGAAGGATGTCGAACAACCCCCCTCTGCAAACACACAAGATCGCTTCTACAGTTTTAATACTAACAAAGTTTATAAAGAGCATATATGTGTTGCTGTACACCTGAAACTAAGACAACATTGTAAATCAAGGATAGTCCAATATAAAAGAAAAGTCTTTTAAAAAGAGAATATGTTTGCTTTGTTTTTGTAGTACCTTTTGGCAGTCTCATGGCAGGAAACGAGTTACTCAGAATAAAAACCCTCCTTTAAATGTTGTGCTGATAATCAGTAAGGCATCAGATGAAGATACTTGGAGTTGCATCTATCTCTGGGAACCAACTCATTCTTATGAGAAGAGTGGACTCCCACGCTGACTCCGAAATCTGGGAGAAATGTCAGGATCCCTCTGTTTTGTAGATTACACTTTATTTACATGTTTTATTCAAAATCACAGGCTCTTAAATTAAAATTATTTCAAAATATAAAAACATCAGAACAATTCACTCCAGTAAATAAGAAAATTAGCATTTCTTTCTTTTTAAACTAAATTACTATTGTATTTTACCTTCATGTTTATTTGAAACCCTTAGACTTTAGTTTCACTAACTTCAAAAAGCACCAGTAAATAGTTTATTCCACAATAAGAAATGCTGCATTATTTAACAGTAAGAAGCTTATTTAAATGTTTCATAAATAATTAAAATTGTACGCGTTCTTTACGATACGTGAGAAACTTAAAAATCTTTCAGCATCAGCACAGTGCAGTGGGCTGATAATAACCCTCCAGTCGTTTATTAGTTTCCAGAATAAACCCTACATGCAATTTTATGAATGGAAATTCTTGGCTGTCATGAAACTCTGCAAGGTAATGGAAAACTAAATCAAGGGGGCATGAAAATCAGTACGCTCCAAAAAATGCTCACATCCTTTGAACCCAGTGATTTCACTTCCAGCCACGGCCAGAGATGCAGGCAAAGATGATTAAATGTGAATGTTTGTCTCCATATTATTTATAGCAGAGGGATATAGGGGCGGAAGGAAATCAACGGTGGTAAATATAGATAGAACACTATGAAGCCACTGGGTATAAAAAGTGCATTTAGAATGGATTATCTTATAAAATGATATTTTATCAAATTCTAAAATTTATCAATTTTAAAATTCTATAAAATGCTCAAAATTCTAGAATTCAAACAAAAAATGTTCAAAGAAGGCAGCAAAACACACTCCCAGAGACCAGACCTTCACACCTTCAAGGAAGTCCATTCGGTTTCTGAGCAGCATTACTTGCTGGAAAGTTCCTTTTGAAAGAGAATGAAGCCCAGCTTCCTCAGAGCTTCTGAACCTTGTACAGAATGCGGCTTGTTTCTCCCAAAGGCGGCACTGATGCCCTCGAACATGCTGTCTCATTACCAGACCCCGGTCCCTGGACATCCGCTCCTACAGGGCTGTCTGTTAGTGGAAGAGGGGTGCCCACCCTCTGGCCAGTGACCTGTCAGTCTCTGTTTTCTTTTCCCCTGAACACACCTATTCACAGCACTGTCAGGAAGGTGAAAGTAAAAGGCCTGGTTTGTAACAAGCACTCGGTAAAGTCCAGTCATGATTTTTACCAAGATTTTCAGCTCCTAGAACAGCCTTTTGCCTTGAAGTGATCCTTGTGGGGACAGTAGGTCTGAGTATCCAACAGGAGATGCAGGGGATGCTGCCTGAAGCAGCAAACTGGTCTGAAAACCAAGGTGCTTTCAGAACTCGGGGCAGAACCATTGTACTGGACCAGGGGATGGGCAGTGGAGTCAGGGACGGAAGGGCAGCCATCAGCAAAGCCTTGGGCGGGCGAACCACGCAGGGACAGAACCATGCAGGATAGGAATCCAGGGTCCCCGCCACAAGCCCGACCCTGATCTCTGCCCCTCCATCTCCACTCCTGGCCCCCTGAGGTTCAGTCCACCGTGGTCCTTCACTGAACCCTCAGGCTCAGATCACCAGGGAACTCCCTACCGCAAGGTCCCAGTGACATCCTTCTGCTTGTGCCCCTTTGTGTCTTTCTGCAGCATGAGACACTGCCAGCTTCCCTCCCGAGTTTGGATGACTCTCCTCTGCCCCTGGCTCCTGGTGTGTGCCAGGTCAAACTTCTGCTCCCCTCTGTCCGTCCAAGGCCCCCAGCGCTTCATCCTCAGCACCCCACTCTCCTGATCTCCTTAGGAGACCTCATGGGCACACGTGGCTCTGACCATCCCTGAATGAGAGGACTCCCAACTGTAGGCCAATGTGTCTGAATGTTTGCTAGATCTTTCCATTTGGGCAGCCCTCCGCTACCTCAAACACAACACTTTCAGAAGGCAACTGAACTCTTCCCTGTTCCCCAACCTGCCCCACCAACCCACCGGCTCCCCAGTCTGAATAAATGGTACCATGACAGTGCACCACCCTCCCCCAAGCCTGGAAGTCAAGCTGTTCACCTCTTTTCTCCTTGTCTTACAGAATGGCCACAATCTTTATCAATCATGTTTTAAAGCCAAAACTTCTAGTCATTTTAGTTAAACCAGTTCCAGGTGTTAATGGTAACCAGTGCATTTTAATTCAGAGAAAATAGGTTTCACTATAAATAGCCAGGTGGAGAAAGGGGGCATAAAACTGTCCTAGTTATAAGGTATTATTAATGGATTTTACTGCAGAGCAAACAAGTATTTCAGGTCAGCTTATGACCTATGGTTATACATCTTCAAGTCCCAAGAGAAAGGAAAAAAATACTTTCAGTAGTTGGGCCTGAAAAAAAAAATGTCTTTCCTTATCTTGTTGAAGCCCTTATGAACACAGGACACACACCATACACTTCAACCCTGAAGAACAAAATCATACATGTGACACTTAAGGACACTGTCCCAGGTGGCATACTCTCCTCCAAAAATTCACGTCCACCCAGAACCTGTGACCGTGACCTTATTCGGAAACGGGCTAAGATGCAATGAAGCTAAGACGAAGTCATCCTGGATGCAGACGGGCCCTCATCCGATGGCTGGTGTCCTTATACGAAGAGAGAAGTCTGAACACAGAGACACAGACAGACAGGGAGAAAGCTCTGTGAAGACGGAGGCAGAGGTTGGAGGGATGTGTGTACAAGCCAAGGCACCCCAAGGTTCCGGTGACCCCCAGAAGCTGGAGAGAGGCAATGAACAGACTCTCCCTCAGAGCTTCCGGAAGAAACTAACCTTACTGACACCTTGATTTCAGGCTTCTGGCCCCCAGAGCTGTGAGAGAAGAAATTTACGCTCTTCAGCCACCCAGTTTGTGGCAGTGACGGCAGCCTCAGGACGCTAATACGAACACACTGTCCTATGTTGCCCTGGGCACACCAGTCTTCAGAGAGATTTTATATTTTGCCCAGAGGAATCTTGGTGACTCTCCTATTCTGGGGACTCACAGGTACCTGGGTCGGGAGAGCCTTTGCCAGGCAGCCTGGCCATATAACTGCAGATGGTGGACTCAGAAAACAGAGAAACACTGCCATCTTTCTTTCTGCACCTGTCCCTGGGCAGGGCACGCCGGATGTACTCCCCATGACTGGTATGTCTCTGTCACAGACCTCAGCTTCATTTTAGAATCCCACTGATGGCGACCAGGCCGTCGGTATCCTCATCACTCCTCTGCTTCTGCCCGAGAGGATTAGCAGTAAGGACAGAGACGGCACCATGGGTGAGGACAGAGGCACCCATACAGCAACGTCCCCTGGGCAGGGACTGCAGGTGGACCAGGGGCCCAGAGCAAGACAGAGGGGTAAGGAAGAGTGAGCGGCCAAGTCCCAGACTCAACTAGGATCCAGAAGGAGAGAGGGGGTGCTGGGGAGGGCAGCCCGACAGCTGAAGACCAACCCTCCTTTATACCAGGGTGCCAGGGCCATGCCTGGGCTGGGGATGCAACCGAAAGGGTCCAACCCCACATCACGAGCTGGGTGTCTGACTTCCAGAAAGATGGAGACAGGGGTTCTCTCTCGGGAGTGGCCTTGATCTCTTGTGCTTATTCTTATCTTGTACTGTTGGTCTTTACAACTTCTCGGAGTTCTTTTTGTATCAGGAAAATCAGCCTTAGTGATACAAGGTGCAAATATTTTTTTCTCTTGTTTGACTTTCTTTTGACCTATTTTTTTTTCCCTGCGGTACGCGGGCCTCTCACTGCTGTGGCCTCTCCCGTTGCGGAGCACAGGCTCCGGACGCGCAGGCTCAGCAGCCATGGCTCACGGGCCCAGCCACTCCGCGGCACGTGGGATCTTCCTGGACCGGGGCACGAACCTGCGTCCCCTGCATCAGCAGGCGGACTCTCAACCACTGCGCCACCAGGGAAGCCCTCTTTTGACCTATTTTTAACGTTGGCTTTCACCATAATGAATACACGTAAACATTCACGTTTACATAAGACAAATGTAAACATCTTTTCTTTTGTAACTCCTATGTTTTGTATCTTACTTTGAAAAGCTTTCCAATATTATTTCAAAATTCTCTCATTATTTCTTCTTGTAATTGTATGGTTTCATTTTTTTATATTTAAATCTTTGATTTTCTTATTTTAAGTTGTGAAGCATCAGCTGACTTAATCTTATTCCACATAATTTGCCATTTGTGCCCAAGCAATTATTTAATAATCTATCTTTCCCCAATGGTTTCCCCAATGGCTCCTTTTGCCATATATTTCTTTATTTACTTCTGCATTTCCTATTTTGTACCTCACCTACCTGCCTGTTCTGAGATGTGTGCCCAGGACCATACAGTTTTATTTATTATAGATTTATAACATGTTTAATATCTTAAGGCTAATCCCCCTAGGAGTTTTACTTTTTTGGAATTTCCTGGTTATTATTGCTTGCTAATTTTTCTGTACATATCTTAGAATCAGGTTGTCTAGTTCCAAAAGAAATCCTATTGCTATTTTGATTGGAACTGGCATTATGTAGATTAATGTGGGAGGCTTGATCTTTTTCTGAAGTTAAGTCATCCCATTGAAGAACACAGTATGCCTGTCCTGCTATTGAAATCTTTGGCATCTCTAGGTAATGTTTTAAAGATGACTTCACATAAACTGTGCTGGTGTTAGCCTTAGTCCTTGGTATTGTAGGTATTTTGCAGCTATTAAATGAGGCTTTTTCTTCCATTAGAGCTTCTAACTGGTCACTGCATGATTACATGGAGGCTACTGATTTCGGTGCAGTACTTTACAGCCAACCAACCTACTGGATTCTTGCATGGTTTGTAATCGCTTTTCAGGTGGTCCTATTGGTCACTGCATTTCCACACTGGTTTTAACCTTAGTCCTACAGCTCAGTGGGTACAATGTTCACTGCCAGTTCTTTTGTGTAGTGTTTTACTTACTTCTTGGTTGCACTGATTCTCAAACTTGGGGTTTCAAAAACTACCAGTAACTCGGTGGCAACAGCAGAGCACCTGACTTAATTAGTATGGGGTGTGGCCTGGGCACAGGGATTTGTAAAGGATCTCCAGCTGATTCCATTGAGCAACATTACATGGAAGACACTGTCTTTAATAGTTTATTCAAGAAGGGCTTATGGGAGTGATATTCCTGAATTCTTGCATTTTCAAAACTGGGATTTTATTTCCATACACATCCTTTCAGAGAAACTCTGTGCATATATAAACAAATACAACACTTTTCCTCCTCAAATTTGAATGACAGTTTGGGGTATACCACTCTTGGTCATCCTTCCTTTTCTTAGCTTTGTGGCCATTACTCCAACTGTCTTTCACTTTGGTTTTTTTTTTTTAATTTTTTTTTGGCTGCGTTGGGTCTTTGTTGCTGCGTGCAGACTTTCTCTAGTTGCGGCGAGCGGGGGCTACTCTTCGTTGCGGTGCGTGGGCTTCTCATTGCGGTGGCTTCTCTTGTTGCAGAGCACGGGCTCTAGGCGTGTGGGCTTCAGTAGTTGTGGCTCATGCGCTCTAGAGCGCAGGCTCAGTAGTTGTGGCGCATGGGCTTAGTTGTGCCGCGGCATGTAGGATCTTCCCAGACTAGGGGTCGAACGTGTGTCCCCTGCACTGGCAGGTGGATTCTTAACCACTGAGCCACCAGGGAAGTCCCCTGTCTTTTATTTTGATTGTTACCATGGAGAAGTCTGAGGCCAGCATGAATATTTTTCCCCTCATGTGTGACTTGATCTCTTTGCCTAGTTTCCCATGGAAATCTTTATTATGGCTGTCTAGAAACTTTATTAGACTATGTCTTGGTATTGACCGTACTATGACTCTATTTTCTGGGTCACAGTGTAAATTTAAATCTTCTTTTCTTTCTGAGATGTTTTATTAATTTATATTTCAAAATATTTATGCTGTCCTGTTTATTTTGGCTCCTTCAGAGATTCTAATTTTGCGTATGTTACATCTCCTCTGCCTGTCTTACTGATCACAGCAGCACCTACAAATGCCTAAAAAGTCAAAGTCTGTACAGGTATAAGGCATGTTTATTTTTGTCCTATAGGCCTACTTCTCCAAAGTGAAATGTATACTCTCCTCATTATATTTTTTCTCATCCTTTTTTAGTTTCTATTTTTATTTGTACTGTACAATGATTAACTTTCATTGTGGTAGTGCATGTATAATTTATGAATAAGTAACCATATGTGTGTTGGATGGATATTCCATCAGAAACCTGCTGCTGTCCTCCACAATGCTTGGTGTCGATACAGAAGTACTGAGCACTGTAGCTTTGAGGTGTCTGAGAACCACTGCTTTCAAAATCTAGCCAAAGTCTTGTACATATAGTTGCTCAATAAATATTAGTCATTTTACTGATCTTGGAAGGTAATATTTCAATAATATAATAAACCATGTATCTCAACTTGGTCCCCCAAAAAGGGCATAAATGTTATTTGAGTAAATCTATTCAAAGATTTCAAAATCCATGCCCCCCCCAAAAAAAAAATCCATGCCTCACTCCTGCCCAGTATAATAGCTAGTACATTTTCTTTAATTATTCTTACTTTACCACTTAACTGCATAAAAAAAAAGGCTGCGATCTCAAACAACCAAAAGGGAAAATTATGTAGGTAGCACTGATTTGCTTAGGCAATGTTTGCTTTATTTGGTTTTTAATATATAATTACAATTGCCACCAAAAATTGGTCTTTTTTTTTTTTTTTGAGGCTACACAGGTAATTCGTGCCAGGGAGATCTTCCTCCCCATCTTCCCAATCCCTACACACAAATGACAGGTGCAGGGAGTCAAGGTCAAAACCCAAAGGAAACAAGAGAGAAACAACCTTAATAACAAAACTGACAGAGTCTCCGGCATGAATAAATCTCAGACTGGGAACCAAGAGCTTACATTTCAGAAAATAAGAAGAGACCAGAAAGAGATGCCTGCCCTGTTGGAATTACGGGGTTTTTTCAATAATAATCTGGGGAGAAAAAAAGTAGTCTCTCTTGTTTTGTCTTTTATTATTTCAACTGAGGGTTTGGATATTTTGGGATATAAAAAGATATAAGGGCTTCCCTGGTGGCGCAGTGGTTGAGAGTCTGCCTGCCGATGCAGGGGACAAGGGTTCGTGCCCCGGGCCGGGAAGATCCCACATGCCGCGGAGTGGCTGGGCCCGTGAGCCATGGCCGCTGAGCCTGCGCGTCCAGAGCCCGTGCTCTGCAAGGGGAGAGGCCACAACAGTGAGAGGCCCGCGTACCGCAAAAAAAAAAAAAAAAGATATAAAAATATCTTTGGATACTTTTCCTTTTGTTCATATGATTGGGTTTCAATCAACACTGAGCTGCTATGTTTTCTACAGGGAATACACGGAACTGTCTTTGGTTAAATCATATGATGAGGTTAAAAAGATGAACTATATACATCCAATCACAACACAAGCAAGAAGATCAGCTTCCGTGGATTTAGGAGATTTAGACGACCTGCCCCACGTGCTCTGGTGGCCTGGAGCGTCTTCTGAAATCACTGTAACCTTGCTAGGCAACTGTGATTTCAAAGAAGTATTTTTGATTGTTGTGCCCTAGAATAGTAGTTCCTAAGTCAATCTGGGCACAAACATAGTTTTGTCAGTCGTCCGAGATGTCCACGCCCCAGCCCGGGCTCGCCCCCAGCTCTGAGCACCCCTGGCTGAGTGACCCTCCCAGAGGGGCCAGGTCTCAAGCCACCATGTGCTGGTTTCTAAGCTACTGACTCACATGGTAAAAGAATAACTAACAGTTTAAAATGCCTTTCATGTGCCAGACACCCTTAACATTGAAAAAAAGTCACTTGTAAACTGAAACCAACTAAATATTATAAATACCGAAATAAATTGAAACCATTGAGATCATGTGGATAACAACTCGACCCACTGTTGGGGCCGATCTAAAGTTTGATCTGAAGTAATTTCATTCCAGATTAAGATTTTACTGCCACTGCAAGTCACAGCCATTTTTCCATTTCCTAAAATTGTCAGGTTGCTCTAATGATGAACGTGTAAGTGATCTCCTCCCTGAACAGACAGGCCTTGTCGGGGCTAAAGGACTGTAAGCACCTCCTCACTGAAGCCTTTAAATATAGTAAGAAGGGGACATCAGGCCTGATGGAGTGAGGTCAGCCCTGCCCGGGAGAGCTGCCAGGAAACAGGGCAGCACGTCTGGGTCCTGACAGAGAATCGATGTGTATCCTCGGGCGAGTCCTAGGCCCTCTGAGTCTTGTTTTTCAAATGAAGGAGATGGGCTGGAAATAAATAATCCCTAAGACCCCTTCCAGCTCTAAGTTATTATGACGGCTTGATTTAATGCCATGCATGTAGAGAGCACCTGTCACCTGGCCCTGTTTGATCTGAGTGGAGAGCTTGGTGATGCCTTACGCACCATTTATAGAGCCAGAGCTTGGGTGGGAACAGCTGCTCTCCACCAAGTCTCCGAGCCCAAGTGCCTCCCCGCTAAGAAGCACCTCCGGGTCGGCCCGCCCTCGTGGCGTCCGCAGGCCGGGTGACAGAATGGAAAGGAATGAGGTGATGAATGGCTCTCAAACAAAAAGCTGGGCTCAGAGCTATTTGCAGACAGACAGAGACTCAGGAAAGCCTGAGGTCGCCGGCCCGGCTTTCCTATCTGCTGACCCAGCTGCTGCTTCCGGGGCAGATGACAGCAGTGCGCCAGGCCGAGTGACGGGCCGGAGGCGTGGAGGAGCCGGGTGCACCCTCAAGCCTCCCCAAGGGCTGCCCACCCCACGGCCCGCGAGCGTGGCTGACGCCCGAGAGCTGTCACCTGCTGGCATCGTTCTGATGGTCCCCGACTGCGGGGAAGCCTTGACCGTGGGTGCCCAGAAGCGGAGCAGACTCGCCAGGTCCCCAGGGAGCCGCCTCTGATGAGGTCACACATCTAGATTAGAACGCTTTCCAGTCCTAAGACTGTGAAGGGACCCGGACAGAAGGGGAGGCTCACTGCCCACGACCACCTTCCCTTCCTGGTGAAATGGGGGCGACGGACAGGGTGCCTGTGGATAAGGGCGGGTTACAGGGAAGCAGGATCGTGTGTGTGTGTGTGTGTGTGTGTGTGTGTGTGTGTGTGTGTGTGTGTGTGTGTGTGTGTGTGTGTGTGTGTGTGTGTTTTAACAGATTTACCGGGGTATATTTCACACACCAGTCATCTCCTTTGGGCGTACAATTCAGGGATTTTTGGACCATTTACAGAGCAGTGCAACCATCGCCTCACTAATTTTAGAACATTTCCATCACCCTAGAGATATCTGTTCGATACAATCTGTTTGGTATGATCTGTTTGTAGACACACTCCCTGGAAGCATATTTAGCCTGAAAATTATACCAGATCAAGAGTTTACTGGATTTTTTGCTGCCTCCAAGGTCACCACGGAGAAGTGGCCCAAAGTGATCGCTTTCTCTCCTTAACTTTGTACATTTTTAATGTATTGCCCTCGATCTTCTATACAGCTAAACTCCTTCACAGAATGACCCCCATTTTCTCTTTTTTAATTCCTTTCTCATCCCCACCTCCCATCTGGCACTCCCCACCTCGCCCCTGCAGTCCGACCCTGCCTCAACTTCCCTCTCTCCCTACACCCTTCTCTTTTACGGTAAAATACACATAACATAAAATTTACCACCTTAACCATTTCTAGGTGTACACTTCAGTGGCGTTAAGTACATTCACGTTGTTGTTCAACCATCAGCACCACCCATTTCCAGAACTATTTTCATCTTCCTCAACTGAAAGTCTCTTCCCATTAAAGACCAACTCCCCCTCGTGCTCCCCCAGCCCCTGGCCCCCACCATCTCCTTCCTATCTTTAGATTCCACCTCATACAAGTGGAATCATGCAGTCTTTGTCTTTTTGTGACTGTCTTACATCACTTAGCAGAATGTCTTCAGGGTTCATCCATGATGTAGCATGTGACAGAACTTCCTTCCCTTTTTCCAAACTTAAGTCATCCCCATGACTCATTTACTTTCTAACTGAGAGTTGGTACCTCTTAATTTCCCTCCCCTATTTCACTTGTCCCCCTTCCTCCTCCCCTCTGGTGACCACCTGTTTGTTCTCTGTATCTATGACTCTGTTTCTATTTTGTTATGTTTGTTCAGTTGTTTTGGTTTTTAGATTCCACATTTAACTGAAATCACACAGGATTTGTCTTCCTCTGACTTATTTAGCATAATACCCTCTAGATCCATCCATGTCGTCGCAAATGGCAAGATTTCATTCTTTTTTATGGCTGAGTAGTATTCCATTGTGTGTATATGTATGTGTGTGTGTATATATATATATATATACACACACACATATATATGTGTGTGTATATATATATATATATATACGTATATATATATATACACACACACACACACACACACACACACACACACTGTCTCTTCTTCATTCATTTGTCTATCCATGGAAACTTAGGTTTCTTCCGTATCTTGGCCATTGTAAATCATGCTGCAAAGAGCACTGGTGTGCATATGTCTTTTTTGTGTTTTTTTTGGCTGTGCCACATGGCATGCGGGATCCCGACCAGGGATCCAACCCCCGCCCCCTGCATTGGGAGAGCAGAGTCTTAACCACTGGACCTCCAGGGAAGTCCCACATATGTCTTTTTGAATTAGTGTTTTGGTTTTCTTTGGAAAAATACCCAGAAGTGGAACTGCTGGATTGTACGGTAGTTTTATTTTTAATTTTTTGAGGAAACTCCAGATTGCTTTCCATAGTAGCTGCACCAATTTACATTCCCACCAACAGTGCACAAAGCTTCCTTTTTCTCCACATCCTCGCCAACCCTTGTTATTTCTTGTCTTTTTTAATCATAGCCATTCTGACAGGTGTGAGGTGATATCTCATTGTGGTTTTGACTCTCATTTCCCTGATTAGTGATGTTCCTCATGTGTCTGGAGCTATCTGTATGTATTCTTTGGGAAAATGTCTATTCAGGTCCTCTGTCCATTGTTTAATTGGGTTGTTTGTTTTTTGGATATTAGTCTTATGAGTTCTTTATATATTTTGGATATTAACCACTTACTTATTGGACATACCATTTGCAAATATTTTCTCCCATTCAGTAGGTGGCTTTTGTTTTGTTGATACTTTCCTTAGCTATGCAAGAGCTTTTCAGTTTCACATGGCCCCATCTGTTTATTTTTGGTTTTGACTTTGGTTTCCCTTGCCTGAGGAGACAGATCCATAAAACTATTGCTAAGTCTGATGTCAAAGAGAGTGCTGTCTACGTTTTCTTCTATGAGTTTTATGGTTTCAGGTCTTATATTTAAGACTTTAGTCCATTTTGAGTTTATTTTTGCATATGGTGTGAGAAAGTAGTCCACTTTAATATTTTTGCATGTCGCTGCTGGTGTTCCTGACACCATTTATTGAAGAAGTTGTTTTTTCCCAACTGTATATTTTTGTCTGCTTTGTTGTAGATTAATTGACCACATAAGTGTGGGTTAATTTCTGGACTCTCTATTCTGTTCCATTGATCTATGTACCTGTTCTTGTGCTAATACCATACTGTTTTGATTACTGTAGCTTTGTGGCATAGTTAGAAACCACAGAGCATGGTTCAGGGAGCAAGGTTAGGTTGTTTATTTGAGATTTTTCTTGTTTCCTGAAAAAGGTTTGTACTGTTTTAAACTTTCATCTTAGAACTGCTTTGGCTGTGTCCCATAGACTTTGGGTTGTTGTGTTTCCATTTTCATTTGTCTCCAGGTATTTTTAAATTTCCTCTTTGATTTCTTCCAGTGACCCATTGGCTGTTCAGTAGCATATTTTTTAGCCTCCATGTGTTTGTGTTTTTTACAGGTTTTTTTCTTATAGCTGATTTCTAGTCTCATGGCATTATAGTTGGAAAAGATACTTGGTATGATTTCGATCTTCTTAAATTTATTAAGACTTCTTTTGTGGCCTAGCATGTGATCTATCCTGGAGAATGTTCCATGAGTACTTGAAAGGAATGTGTATTCTGCTGCTTTTGGATGGAATATTCTATATAGATCTATTAAGTCCATCGGGTCTAAAGTATTGCTTAAGGCCAGTGTTTCTTTATTGATTTTTCTGTCTGGATGATCTGAGAAGAATTTCCTTCTTTTTAAAGGATGGATAATATTCCCTTGTAAATATATATCACACTTTGTTTATCCATTCATACTTTGATGAAAACTTGGGTTGTTTCCACCTCTTAGCTATTGTGAATAATGCTCCTATGAACAAGGGTGTACAGATATCTGTTCAGATCCTGATTTCAATTCTTTTGGATAGGTACCCAGAAGTGGAATTGTTGGATCATATAGTAATTCTATGTTAAATTTTTTAAGGAACGCTTTTCTCTTGAAACTACTCCAATCGGGTGTCCACCCCTACTACTCCACCGAACCAGCTCTTATCAAGGTCACTTCCAAATCCAATGGTCACTTCTCAGCCCTAGCCTACCCCAACCCATGGGTGTTACCTGACACAGGTGATCCCTTCTTTCTATAGATAGTTTCCTCACTTGGCATCTGGGATAGCATTCAGCCTGCCTTGCTGGTTCCTTACCTTAGTGACCTCTCAACACTGGCCCTTGTTCCCTTGATGATGTCATCTATACTCACACCATCAATACATTGGTGACCCCCAAGTTTATATCCCCAGCTGAGATCTTGCTCTTGAGTTCCAAGCTCACATCCAACTGCCTCGTTTACTTTCCCGATTGTATGTCAAATAGGATTTTCAGATGTTACATGTGCAAAAATCAGCTCCTGACTCCCTGATTTCTCAGTTTTCCCCATCTCAGAAAGTGAAAGCCCCATAGCTTTTTGGATGGGCAAGTTTGCAGTGGAAGGACCTGCACCCACAGATCACTAAAAGCGGGACCACCACTGAGGAGCTCCCGATGTGACACAACAGGAAGCACACAGCACCACCTATGAGGGAAAGGTTCGCCAGAATCTGCAGGAGCCCCTTGAGTTACGCTGCCCAATGCACCTCGCCACAGGTGGCTCCTGGGCAGGTGAGCTACCAAACAAGTGTGCCGCCAGTGCAAACTGCACTGGATTTCAAGGCTCAGTGCCTTAGACAGAATGTTAATCTAGCAATGTAAAGGTAGGACAGGCTAATGGTCGAGTGACTTGGTTTCTGAAAGAACATGGTGGGGAGAAGGGAGCTTCCATGGATTAAAAGATGCTTAGGGGCAGCCCTTGATGTTGGACTACGTGTAGATCCTGATTTGAAGAAACTAATTGTAAAATGATATTTTTGAGATAATAAAAATCATAAATTTTTACTATGTTTGGGTATTAGACGATACAATGAATTAATGTCAGTTTTGCCATGTGTGAAAGCATCGTGGTCACATAAGAAAATGTTCCTGCTGTTAAGTTATGCATACTGACATGTGTAAGAGTGAGGCAACACAGTATCTGGAATTTGCTTATTATGAGTAAATGAAAAAAGAAAAAGAGCTGGATGAAGCAAATATGGTGAAATCTTATTGAATCTAGATGATGGATGGATGGGTGCTCATTGTACTAGTCTCCCTAATTTGGGGTCCGTTTGAAATTTTTTACATTAAAATTCATTTTTATAAACCTCCAACTTAAAGAGTGTGATACAACTTGTAGAAATGAACGTCAATGTACCCCTTAGGGACCATGAGTTAACCTCTGGGTTCCCTGCATCAAAAATCCACACCCCAGAGGGACCCGGGGAGCATTTCAGAGGAGCATGTGGGGGAGAGCAGAGTTGTCAAGAGAGGTAACTAGGTCTTCCCCGCTAAAACTGACATGTACTCAACTCCCAGACTGGCTTCTGTCAGACCTCAGCATCCCTCTTCCGGTCGCTCAGGGCAAAACCCCTGGGGTCTTCTTTTGGTGTCTCTTTTCCTCTCCAATCCCATGGCCAATCTGGGCTGCACAGGCATGTGGAATCCGACCACCTCTCACCACCTCCACTGCTCCTCTCTGGTTCAGCGACCATCACCTCTCACCCTGGGTCACTGCATCCAGCCTGGTCCCTGCTTCTGCCCTCACATCCTCCTGTCTGCTCCTCATGCAGGGCTAGCCCTGCTCAGGCAGGTGATGGCCATGCATCCAAGAGCCGGTCTGCAGGGTGTGCTCTGGGGTTCTGTGGCGCACAAACTGCACGGCCATCCACGGTGGTCCTGCACGTGGCGCCATGAAGAACCTCTTAAGACACAGGCCAGAGCGGGCCGTCCTCCACCGGAGCTGTGCAACAGCCACCCATCTCACGAGGAGAGAAAGCTCCAGCCTCACAGCGCCCTGGAAGGCCCCACAGGAGGCAGCCCCCAGCTGTCTCTCTCCCTGGGTGCACTGTGCTCAGTGCCACAGCCTCCCCGCTCAGGCCTGCTCTCAACCTGTGCCCTTCGCACCTGCTGTTCCCTCTACCTGGGATAGCGCCTTGTCAGGGAGACCCCCACCGATAAGCCATCACAAGGGCAATCCCATTTCCCTCCTTACACCTCTCCTCCTGCTTTTCTGCAAAGCCCTTTCAACCCCTGACATTGTTGCAGAGCTGCCCGTTCAGAAGTTTATCTTTAGGGTTACAGGGGGTGGGGACTTTGCCTGAGCACTGCTGTGTCTCCAGCACAGTGGACATGATCAGTAAAATCGGCCCAGTGGCCGGAGGGCCATTTGTAAGTGAGGTTGTTGAGATAAGCACCACATCTTCTCCTTCTGTGGCCCCAGCACACTGTACCTGTAGGGGCTAGTCAAGACTTGTTTGTCAGGTCAGAGAAGGAGTGAATACCTGAGGCAACAGGGACATGAACAAAAAGACAACCCAGGGGTTCATACCAGCCCCATGGCTGTTCCACGGAGGGGGGGAGAAAGGAGACAGTGAACAGAGGAATAAATAAAATGAAAAGTAAAAAATGTCAAGCTCCTTTGCAGTCCGGTATCAACAGTGGCCTGAAAAATACCATCTTCCTTTTGAAAATAAAATCTAAAAATACATGGAGAATGCCCTCAGGTTGACCTATAATTGCATCTACCATCACCGCACTCTCAGCTCAGTACAGATAATTAAATAGCGCTCATTCCGTGGGTGGGGAGAGAGGGACCTGGTCCGGGGCCGGGCTGTCTACTACCAGCTCTGAGCTAAGTGGGGGTCCCCAGTGGGGGCCATGGATGCTCCCAGACTGTGGCCCTGCCTCTCCCCTGCAGCTCCTGCAGAAGCCACGGGCCCAGCAGCCACACCACTGACCACGGAAGTAAGGCAACGGATGACAGCCTCCTCTCTGTTTTCAGCCCTGGCTGTTCTGAGAATCCCTTTGGGGCAGCCAGAGAGGCGGAACGGATGCATCTCACAGCAATGTGGTACCCAGAAGGGAGAAAGAGAAAAAAATCCTGAAAAGATGTGAGTCTTTCAGGAATTTGAGAAAATGAGGGGAGAGGTAATAAACTGCTCGATTTCAGTGTTTCTCCCTTCCTTTCCATGGCAGCCTGCCATCACTTCCTGCTTGGACGGGACCCTCTCCAGATAGTTCCTCCCTGGGTCTACACAGCTGGGGTGGTGATGGGGGCACAGGTGGCTTCTAGGAAAAATGGTTTCAGTTGCTCATCACCAGAAAGCATGAGAGGCGAAGAAAAGTTGGAGTCATGTGACTTGTCCAAGTTCACAAAGCAAATATCCTGAGAGGCGAGATTAAACTTCAGGTCTTCTGAACCGAAGGTGTCTTTTTTTTTTCTTTTTTCTCTTTTTTTTTCCTTTTTTTCGGCGGAGCCTGGTGGCATTGGGATCCTAGCTCCCCGATCAGGGATAGAATCCAGGCCCCCTGCATTGGAAGCGCAGAGTCTTAACCACTGGACCGCCAGGGAAGTACCTGAAAGGTGTCTTTTATACCAGCCTGTGGTGGGCACTCTGGACACCATCGGTGAGCTGCCGCATGATTTCAGAAAAGAAAATCCCTCAAGTAGGGAAAGAGGAGAGTTATGGCATCAGGAAAGAGCCGGCAGGTGCCAGGAAGATGTGCCGGACAGTCGTGGCCGCTCCCAGGCTCCTGCAATCTTAAAACACAAGTGCCACGTGGGACATGCAGGACAAGGTCAGGCTCAGGGCTTGCCTCCACCCACATTAAGTCGTTCAAATGTAACTTTAACACGGGAACAAAATGAGGGCGATGTTACAATCCAAACAAAGAAAGCAAAACAAAGCAAAAGGACCGGTGTCCTCAGATACTGCCTCAGTTTGAGGTTGGGACGCTGCTGTAGCCAGGGGCAGCCCTCAGGACTTCAGAATATCAAGGAAAAGAGTAAGTTCTTCCCCCAGGTTGTGGAACATTCAACAAGCAGAGGTGGCTTCTACCTCAAGAAGAGTCTGAAAGGCAGTTTCGGCAGCAGCCCCGACGGCTCCTAACAATTCCTGGGAAGGCTGCGAAGAGGCAAAGGCCCATCCCATCTGAGCTGAGACGCAGGCCAGGGCCGGGCTCGGGGGGGGGGGGGGGGGGGCCCTCCCGCTAACTAAACGCTGGCTCCCCGCGTGGTGCTCCCAGGCTCCGTCTTAAGGGACAGAACATGCTCAGAACCAGAGCCCCACGCAGCCCCTCCCCCAACTCAGCCACACACCCTGGGGGCTGCCCCACCTAAGGGGAGGGGCCCTCTCCTGTCCCAGCAGCGCACCTGTGGGGCGGGTCTTCCTTCCTTTTCTGCTTTGCACAGAGGCCGTCCCATCAGCCGGGGGAGCCATTCAGCACACTCCCTGCCGCCTGTGCCTGAAACGTGTGCCATTTCAGGGCAGAGGTGTTAAGAGGCGGTGAACAAGTCGCTGCGGCCCCCGCCCACTGCTGTGATGACAGCAGAAGCCCTTGGGAAGGAAGCCACTATCGGGCAGTGTCCCTGCGAGGCCACAGTGAGCCCCTCAGACCTGTGATGGGCGTCTACTGTGGGCAGGAGGGAAACTTTTGTCGTGTCAGACCTCTCAGGCTTGGGGTGTTTGTTACCACATTGAAACCTAGCCTATCCTAGGTTTCAAATATTAACACTAAAGAAAAGAGAATTCAATGTGAAAAAAGTCAAACATGGAAAATACTAGTATACTGTAACTGGGTAGGTTTACAGTTAAGCTAATAACTGTTGAGAACCTTTATAAACTGAAGATTTCACCAAATGCATAAAGCAAAATGATGAGAAGTAAAGGAAAGTCCACCAGATGGATAAGGCAAGTCATTTCCCCTTTGTACGACTGTCTCTTCACTTTTGATATGGGAATGATATTACCAACCTTAGTCTGCTCAGGCTGCTATAACAAAAAGCCACATAAACGACTTAAACAACAGTTTAAACAACAGTTCTGGAGGCTAGAAGTCCAAGATCAAGGTGCCAGCAAGCGTGGCTAATGGTGAGGGCTCTCCTCCTGGCTTGTGGACGGCAGCCCTCTCCTGTGTGCTCACGTGGCCTCTTCTTTGTGTGCACGTCGAGAGCGAGCTCTTCACACAAGGACACCAGCCCTATAGGATCAGGGGCTCACCTTTATGGCCTCATTTAAACGTAATTACTTCCTTTGAGGCCTCATCTCCAAATACAGCTATACTGGGGATTAGGGCTTCAACATATGAATTTGGGGCAGGGGTTGGGGTGGGGACAGACATTCAGTCTATACACGGCCTTATAGTGTCACCCTGAAGATTTAGGGAGCTAATCAAGGAGTATTAACCACTCAGTAAATGCTGCTACCACTCCCTCTGTTGTTGTTATTCTCATCTTACTACCAAGGGTGCCCTCAATGAGTAATCAATCTCAGGAAAAGAAAAAAAGGACCGTTATCACAGATGAAGAGCTAGGCCAGAGCTTAGGGAGAACTGCAATTCCGAACGTTCCCTGGAATCCGATGAACGCTGAGTTGTGCGGATTTCAATTTTCTAGGCAAAGGTTTATAATTCTCGGCAATTTAGACATTTCGTCTTTAATAGTCTGGTCTGCATTTTTTTCTCTGATTTTTCTCACATTCTATGGCTCATTGTTATTTAAGATAATTTCTAAAAGACAGGTACTGTATTTTCCCTTCTTTCCACTAGACTTTTCCCCTCAAGTCTTTGCTCACTTTAACAGTAGAAAAGCAGGGAGCAAAATTAGCAAAAAACATGTCCACTGAACCGCAGGTATTTAGGTTTAACTGCAAAGTGAGCTTCAGCTGACTGAAGGTGATCGTTTTCCGCGTGTAGATTTCTTTACGATGTCACACGTTCAAGAGCACTTCTAAGCCAGACTTGCGCTTTTAAAAACTGAGATCTCGTCTCAAACTAGGCAATAAGTGACTCGACTATGAAAAGTGACAGTGAGTTAAGATGAAAAAAATCATTATTCTTTCTATTCGTGTAAGACCTCCAATCAAAAACGATCCACTCTTTAGACTCCCCCTACCCCCTCCAAAAAAGAAAGAACTATCTTCCCAAGCATATCTCATCCCCACTGGGGAGGCAGCAAGGCCTCTCCTGGCTGCACCACGAGAAAACTGGAAGATGGAGATGAAAACTGGAAAACGTCCCTTCTGGTGGAAGGTGGGAGAGGGGGGCCGGGTGTGGGGCAGGGAGGTGTCAGCATATCCAGGCCACAGCAGTGAGTGGGTAGAACACTCAAAGGGGCGGGAGACCCAGAGACCCTCCCCGCCGGCATCCCCACAGCGAGGAGAAGCAGAAAAGGCCACGGGGTCTGGCCGGGTAGAGGCCGGGTCAGGTGCCACAACACACAGGGCTTCCCAGCCCGTACTCTCAAGTTCACCGGAGGCACCAAATAACTCGCTCTTTGCATTCACGCTTAAAGAATGACGCACCCACCGACGAGCTTTAGGGCGACCCAGGGTATCTGCATAGCATCAAAGTATCACTCTCCAAATTTGCTAATGACTGTGACGGTTTCAACGTGGGACCACACATTCTTTGATACCCCTCCTCCAGGACGTGGAACAGAAGTCCCCTCCCCTGAGATGGACTGGATTTAGGGCCTTGCTTCCTGAGGACAGAGCAGGGAAAGGGAAAACAGTAACTCTGCAGTGGAGGAACCTGGCAGACCCCACCTCAGGTCAGCAGTCAGAGTTGACGTCGTCAGGGATGTCACGCTGGTATCACGTGCCCCTGATGTGATATGAGCTCTGAATTCTTCCCCAAATCCACAACCTCAGTCTAATCAGGCAAATCCAAACTGAGGAACATTCTACTGAACGCATAGCTGACACTCTTCAAAAGTGCCTGGAAACCATCACAGATTGGAAGAGACAGAGGCAACACAATGACAAAATGCAGTGTGGGATCCTGGAATGGATCCTGGAACAGAAAGAAGACTTCAGTCAAAAAACTGGGAAATCTGTACAAAGTCTGTAGTTTAGTAAACAAAAAATCGCTTAGAACAGGTTATGCCTTCTCTTAATTGTCAGTCTAGCTAAGCTTTCTGGTTGACAAGGCACGTCTCCAACATTTAATCGTTTTAATTTCCATCTGTTTAATTTGCCCAACCCGCCTCCGACATGTTACACCAGCATCACTCCCCTCCTAATGTTTTCAGTTCCTCCTGGTGTGTGCTAGGCTTTTTAGAACCACAGCACTTAGGTGAGGTTAAGGTCGGGCAAAGACAGCTATTTATTGCACCTGGCAGGGTATATGAATACACCTAAATTCCTCTAGTCCAAACCCTGCTCCCCAACAGGGAAACCGCACAGGAGAATGTTCTACGAACCTGCTCCAAGTTACTTCAGCCCCTGGTAGAGCGCCATCAACCTTAGCAGAGCTAAGGACACAATGAACGTCTTTTTAGGGAGTGCAAGCTTGGGGCACTGGCAACGTGCAGTGGAACCTGATGGCCCACGTGCTGTCCAAAGGCCCACCGCCAGGATCGTTCAAAGATTATTGCCAAGTGCCGACATCACAAAACAAGTCAAAGGAGAAACCTGGGGGGAAAAAGTCTAAAGCGGAGGAGTTGGAAGAGGGAACGATCGTAAGCATGATCAGGAAAGGATTGAAAGTTCTGCTTCATTTCTCCTTCCAACTCCTGGTACATGAACGGTGGCTAAGGTCACTGACCAAACCGGCCAAGGTGGAGGTGGGGGGAATCAGGACGGACACTGCAGGAGTCAACACCTTGCCAGATTAGATCCTGCTAGCGACAGCTTTCTGGAAAATACTGACACCCAAGCGACCATCAAAGATATTTAATAATCTTGTTCTAGTTTCAAAAGAATCTGTATTTTCAAATGTTACTGTGAAGTAGGGCTAATTCCATCCATCCATCCATCCATCCATCCATCCATCCAACCATTCATCCATCCATCCATCCATTCAATCATTCATTCATTCATCCATCCATTCGTTTGTTCACTCGCTCACTCACCACCAGGAGAAAATTGCATTTCACTGGTTTCCGTTTCCCACAATGCTGTCCACCACACGAAAAGTATCGCACACGCCAAGAGGAGCTAACACAGACCCGGCCTTGGTGGCAGAGTTCAGTGCAGTTTCTGGGTGGTGCTGGCCTCTCTCTGATGAATTCTGATGAAGTTACCAATATGACGACAGAACAACGCTACCTCCTGACCTATTCTGGTAACTGATGAGGTCGTCACGACTTGGAGTGAGTTACCAATGAAACCCACTCCATATAATTAAGGTAGTTTAAACTATTGATACTTAGAAGAAAAATACCACATTCAAAGGCTTTCATCTTAATAAGAAGATAGGAGTCACCAGCAAACCGCAGAGAAATTCCCATTTATGCTTTGACTCACATTCATTCACCAGGTGGTCCCTGAGGGCCTCCCGTGTGCCAGGGGCAGGGTTCACTAGCAACTGGACCAGGCGCGGCCCCCAGAGAGCACGCAGTCTGCCGGGGAGGGGAGAGCCGAGTAAAGGACATAGCAACCCAGCCGACACGTGAGACGGGAGGAGCTGGGGACACTGGAGGCATGCACGTCTCAGGCCCGGGGTGGGAGACAGGTGGGCCTGGGTCTTCCCAGAGGAAGTGACCTCTGTGGGGAGGGAGGCCCAGACCTCAGCTGCTGATGGGCATACTCTCGTGAGTTCTCGCAACCACCACTGTCCTCATCCTACAGCTGAGGAACTGAAGCTTCAAGACAGCGAAGGACCCACGTCCCAGATCCAGCTGGCGGCAGAGCTGGGCCTTTATACGTTTCTGGAAGAAACGAATCAACCACCACGGAACGCGGCCAGGGCCCGAGACAGGGAGCACGATGCCCATGAAATCCTCTGACGGGTCAGGTGTATCTTCAGCCGACAGAACTCAAAATTTAAAAAGTTGAATACAGAACGGTATAAACAGAATTCATTACAACTGGACAATATATGATGTATATTATATGTTGTGCTTTTCACCTGTTACACTGTTCTATATTAAATCGTATTTAAAAAGCAGGCCAGTATAGAGCACAACGCTAAACTGCAAGGCAACTCCCCGCTCTGTCCTGTACTCAGGATCATTTATTGTCTGCCCCATGCTGTTTAGGGAAAGCTGGAAAAGATGTTTAGGAAAGAAAAAACAGATTAAAACTGTGACACTATTCACAAACAAAAGTCTAAGTAAAAAAGATGGATTAAACTGAAAAAAAGATGGATTAATCCTAAAGCTGAGTTTTCAAAGAATGAGAGGGATGCTGTATGTGTACATTTTCCTTGGCAAACTGTACATAAAAACAGAAGCAGGAGGCTTCCCTGGTGGCTCAGTGGTTAAGAATATGCCTGCCACTGCAGGGGACACAGGTTCGAGTCCTGGTCCAGGAAGATCCCCCATGCCGCGGAGCAACTAAGCCCGTGCGCCACAACTACTGAACCTGCGCTCTAGAGCCTGCGAGCCACAACTACTGAGCCCGCGTGCCACAACTACTGAAGCCCGTGCGCCTAGAGCCCGTGCTCCCAACAAGAGAAGCCACCGCAGTGAGAAGCCTGCGGACCACAACGAAGTAGCCCCCGCTTGCCGCAAACAGAAAAAAGCCCGCGTGCAGCAACAAAGACCCAACACGGTCTAAAATAAAATAAATAAAATAATAAATAATAAATAAATAACGAACAGAAGCGGGAGGTCTAAATGTGGGAGGGGAATATGATGGAACACAGAACATCAGCGTGGCTAACAGTCTCTTCCTGTCTCATCCCTGCAGCCTCAGCGGTGACTCACAGGTCTTCGGGCCAAGGGAATCCAGAGGGAACAGAGCCCCGGGATGGGCGAGGGCGTGGGGGGGGGACGGGGAGGGGGGAGCCACTGGGACGGCTGATTTTTCCAGTTCTTTTCCTGGGAACAGGAAGAGCGGGGCGATGGAGGCTGCACAGAGCTCTCTAAAGAAAGGAAAGAGCTCTCTAAAGCCGCAAGGAAAGGCAGGTGTCCTGCTGCGTGTGGGCAACAAGGACCCTGGCGTGCAGTGGGGTCCTCGCAGGGCCCAGGTCTGGTCATCTATTTGAACAAGTTCAGCTATGAATGACAAAAGCAACATGCCTCTTAGGAGACACGGGCACAATTTTAACCCTATGGAATTGTGCTGGTCACTGGTCTTTGTGTTGCTGGACACCCAGCCCCCTTGTGATCTGGGGGGCCTCTCCAGGGGGTCTGGAGTTTTAATGGGCCGCCAGCGCGCCCCCAGCGGTGAGGCTGAAATGGGGTCCTCCCTGTCGCTCCACCTGCAGCGCACCTGGGATTCTGCATGAGGTGGTGATGCAGGCGGGTGCGCTAGGGTCATGCCCGGCCTCAGAGACCTCCTGGTTCTTAAAGAACGAGGTGGCAGCTTGGACCCCCTCCCTCGGCTGTGGGGGGCTGCCCTGTCCCTGCCCTTTTGGGCACGTCACGTCCACCAGAAGCATCATCTCAGGCCTGGCCACTTACTGGCCTGACATTCCTTCTCCCAGGAGGTGGGCGTCCCTATGGAAATGCCACCTTCAGGGTTACAGGATGGCGGGGTCACAGGCGGATGTGCTTAGCTGAGTCCAGGCGGCGCCCGGCAGCGTCTCTCCTTCCTCGGTGGCCTCTTGCTGAGTCCCCAGCATGAAGCTGACAGGCACCAGGCAGAGCCCGTGGGCTGCGGGGACTGGACCCTAGCTGGCTCGGAAGGTCAAGCCTGTGGCCCCCGACCTCTGGGCAGAGCTGGCTCTCGGAAGTGCTCACGGGAGGGCCACGTGAACGATGCCACCATGGCCCTGTTATCCCTGGAGCACGCCTGAGCCGTCGGCCTGGGGCCTTTCCTGGAGAGAAAGACAACACAGAACTGACACAGCCTGGTGGCCTGCATCATCGATCTGTGGTCCCAGCAGAATCGGGCCTGACGCTGGCCTGGCTGGCCTCGAGCACACCCATGATCGGGGGGAAACGGGTGTCTGCGACGGGCAGAAGGGAGCCACGAGGGCCCATAGGATGTCACGCAAAGCACCCCCTCTCACCAGCTCCCACCTTCATGTCAACCCATCTTCCGTAGGCCTGCCATTCAGGGTCCATCCCATCCCCCCCTTTTTAGCCTCTCCCCACGCTGCTCCCACGCCACCGTCAACTCAAGCGCCCTCTGGCACACAGCAAGGGGTAATCAAATTTGCAGCTGAAGTCCCAGCTTCTGAGTCTGCACAGCTTTTCCTAAAACAGCTCCACCACAGCCTTCCAGAGTACGCAGGCCCTTCCTACTAATTTCCGGGAGGGTTATGTGGGGAAGCTCCAAGGTGAATGTCGTTTGGTCTCAGCTGGTGCTTTCTGCCCTCCTGGGGAGCAGCCACTGACAGCAGTTGAGAGCAAAGGATCCAGTTTCTGGAGATGAGGCGTGCAGTTCAGAGCGAAGGTGCAAACCCAGTGGGGATGCGGAACGTACAACCATGGTTCTCCACGGGGCCATTTTGCCCCCTGGGATGCTGTCAATACCCCACTCTGTACAGACACCTCCCAGCATCCGGCCCAATGTCAGTAATCCCGAGGCTGAGAAACCCCGACTTAAAAGTAAGAGGAAAAACCTAAGAAACTGGAATGAAGATTCAGAAGGCTGCGTGGCCACCACCTTATCCCAGCTCATGTGGCCATTTCAATCTGGAGCTGGCCCCAGGCATGGGTGAAAAATAGTACCTACTGAGAGGTCAGATAAGCCCAGAAATAAACGGTGCAGGACACGGCCTGGGTGAAATGGCCCATTATCTCCAGGAAGGTAACCAGAGGCGCGGCAGCAAGGCTTGGCTGCCTGACCATGAAGAAGCTCGAAAAATCTGATGGCATCTTACTACTGGTTCCTCAGTTCAAGGCCAAGAAGCACAACTACTGTCGAAAACAGAGGGTCCTTTCCATCTAAAGGCCAAAGAATTGTAATAAGCTCTAAACTATAAGAAAGTCCACAGCCGTCTGACACTAAAGAATACTTATCTACTGAGTGTATTGAAAGCGGCAGCCGTTAGTGCTTTTATTGAGTTCGCGGAACCAGTCCCAAGGGCCGCCTGTACCCTCCTGACACACAGGAGATTGTCTTTCCTGTATTTTTCTCACAACTTTTGTACAGACTGCTCTCTTTTCTCTCCCCTTGACCCCCGCCTCTCACTCCAGCCCTCAACTTATGAGGGAGGGATTCACCCCTGCCTCTGCACCAGTAGTTCCTGAGGCACACCCTGGCCAGTCCAGCAGGACCGCTGTCCCCTGGTAGAGATGAAGGGAGAAAATAACTACCGTTGGGTTAGCACCTACCAGGTACCCGGGAGATGCTCTGCATTTCCCAGCACGGCTCATTACTACAACCACCGGATAATGTTTTCCCTCTGTCACAGACAAAGGAAAGGAGGCTGGGATACGCTAACTTGCCTACAGACACACGACTTCAGAAGGCTGACTGTGCTTCTCCCACTGCCCCGAACCTTCTCCCCACGCCGGACTGACTTCCGGCCTGTGGGACGCCAGCCCTGTCCACCTGCACTCCCATTTCACTCCTCTCCTATCATGAGACTCAATACCTTCTGCACTATAGAGCACACCTCTATGACAGCAAACTTCAACAAAGAATGAGTCATTGCTCTAGAGCTGTGCTGTCCAATATGGCAGCCACCAACCATAGGTGGCTATTTAACTTGAAAGGAATTAAACTTAAGTACAACTTAAAATGCCCTTTGTCAGCTGCACTAGCCACATTTCACGTGCTCAATTACTACACAGGGCTAGTGGCTGCCGTGACACACAGCACAGAGACGGAACGTCTCCATCGACACAGAAAGCCCTCCTGGCCATCACTGCTCTGCAGGATTTCAAAGTATATCTGGGTGATTTCCAGCAATATCTAAGTCCAGCAATATCACTCCCTAAGGGTGGAGTCATATTAGTTGCAATATCTAAGTCCAGCAATATCACTCCCTAAGTCCAGCATATCTTCCAGCAATATCACTCCCTAAGGGTGGAGTCATATTAGTTGTTCAATCGACATGGAAATGCCATCTCTCCGAGTGTCAACTTGCAAAATTCCACATCTTCCCATGTGCCTAAGGGACATCACAAAAGAAGGTGAAAAGTAAAAAGCGATCCAGGGTAAGGGTGGAAAAGCTGATAAACTTATGTGCGGGAGGTTGAAAGCATAATGAGCAACTTTAGATCTCCTGGGTTCTTTATGCTGAAATATTATCATGACCACTGTGTGATTTTTCATTCACTCCCCGAAGCCAAGAAGTGGGTGGAAACACTGCAATATAATATGCCAGCGGAGGTTCTGGACGGTTCTGGCGCTTCCATACTTGCTGATCCAGGGGTTTACCCATTGCCAAAACCATATCACATTCTGCCTACCTAAACTCTCCAGGTATTTTGTATTTGTTTTATGGAAAGTATATCTCACATCGTAGAGAATTTTCCGAACAAATAAATGAATGATGCCTGAAGCTATGAAAATCTTATTTTTTCATAACTTTCTTTGTTTGCTCCCCTAATTTGACATGGATTCCACTCTCAGTGAAAGCACTGTGATGACTAGTTCTCTTGTTTGCGCTGTATGGACATTACATCCTCCTTGGTACGTCTCAGATTATTTTTCGACTTTCTTCTCAAACCCTTCTACCCCCTTAATCAAAACCCAAACTCCATCTGTAGGTACCAAATTAGAGAGGTTTGCCTTGTTAGCATTAAGCAGCATTTCCCCCCAGCACCGACCCTGGCCTTGAAGGCACTGGCCTTGCAGACAAGGGGGCTCGGATTCAAGTCCAGGCTGTGTGCCAGTGTCCTGAGGGACGACTTAACGTCTGGTGCCAACACTTCAGCCACCCCACTGCACCCCAGGTGGTGTCCTGGTCACATCTTCTGGCATCTCCCCTCCTGGCCTTTGCTCAAATCGTTCTCACAGTTTTTTAGTGCCTCATTCTCACATCTGAATGGATCCAAGGATCACCACCCATCTGGGAAAGGCTCCAAGATGAAAGACAGAGGCCACAGCACACAAAGGGCAAAAAGAAAGAGACCATAATGTAGGGAACAAAAGAAATTTTCAGGAAAACCCAGAAAACCAAAAATGAATATTCCTCAGAAGGATAAGAAAAGGTACTGCATTAGTGAATCAAAAAGGATGCTATAAACATGGAACAAAGACCCAAAACAAACAAACAAAAAAAATCTTAGAAATTAAATATAGAACAGGTAAGTTTAGTAGAAGGAGTGGAAGATAAAGTTGAGTTATCACCCATAAAGTATCACCAAAAGACAAAAAGCTAGAAAATGAGGGGGAAAGAGAAGTTATTTCCAACAACAGGAGTTCCTTTAAAAGAGAACAGAGAAAATGGTGGGAAGGGGACAATTTTCAGAAAATTTTCCAGAATTTTAGGATACAAATTTCCAGACTGAATGAACCCAGTAAATGCTTAATAAATAGAAAAATAGGACCTAGAATACTGAGGATCAAGAGAAGACCCTAAAAGCTTATAGATATTATACAAGATACTGAAAATATATAAGGCATCAAATTCTCAAAGCAATCCTGAAAGCTAGAATCAAATGGAAAAAAGTCTTCAAAACTGCGGTAGAAAATAGTCTGTTAATTATATTTTTGATATTTATGATTTTATTTTATCAAATAGGTAACACAGTCTCATGGTTCAAATATCAAAAGCGTATGAAAAGTTACACTTAACAAATCTGCTTCCACTTACATCTCCACGTTTCTTTTACTATACTTTCTGCCAGTGTTTCTTTCTGTAAATGCAGGCAAGTTACAGCTTTTCTCACGTAAGGGACAGCATGCTATCTACACTTTCCGTACGTTGCTATTTTTAGTTAACAGTACATGCTGGAAATTTCAAAGAATACACAGAAATTTCTATCATTTCTTTGGAAAATTATTTTTAACCTAGAACTCTATACTCAGACAAACTATCAAGTATTAAGGTAGAATAAAGACATTTTCAGACATGCAAGCACTTAGAAAAGGCATTCTCTCTCAGAAAGCTACTGAAGGATGTGCTCCAGCAAAATGAGTTAGTATGGATCCAGCAACAACAAAGAAGTGGCAAAAGGAGTTCTCAGCATGGCGGCAAAGGGAACGGCAGCTGAAGCAAATCCTAAGAGCACTCAGAGCAGACTGGGTCTAGAGGACAGAGTCCTCCAGGGGGTAGATCTCCAGGAGGGAATAAAATGGAACTGATAGATTTGTTTAATCACATAGAAAATAATATTGTGAGGGGGTCCTATTGAAAAGTTTGTGAGGAATTAGGTATGATAGATGTGCAGAGAGATGAGCAGTTGGGGAAAAAAAAAATAGAGAAAGAATTAACCCCAGAAAAAGCAGAAAGTTGTACAAGGAAAAAGGTTATAGTATACTACTTGGCTCTGCAGTTAACACTATCATGTTACATCATCATCACCACTAGTGTTTACTGAGCATGTGTCAGTCACCATTCTGAGGTCTTTTCATGAAATACTTCATATACCCATATAACCACCTTGTGAGAAGGATGCTGTTAAAATATTCCCATCTTACATATGAGGGAACGGAAGCACAGAGTGGTTAAGTAACTTGCTCTAGGTCATGGAATAAGTGGAAGGACCAGGAACAGAACCCAGGAAACCTGACCCTAGCACCCATACTCTTAACCAGCCTATTGTTCTGCCAGTGCCCATTCATCTCACCTAAAAGTACAATGTAATATGGTGTGAAGATAAGGAGAGAGAAAGGTGGGGACAGGACCTGAGCTAGACCTACAGGTCCCAAGTCCTCATCCTCAAACCAGGGGGCCAGCAGGTAGTACCTAACATTGAAAAATCAATAACTAGTGCATGTGCATATTATTTACAAACACGGAGCTACTCACCAGATCATTTAGGGTCTTGTAAGGCCATTAAGAGCTTGGCTTTTACTGAGGGATATGAAAAGCCATTATGACACGATCTGACATATTTTAAAAGGACCACCAGCTGCTGTGTGGAGAACGGCCTGGAGTATGGGACCAGGGTGAAAACATATAGTACTTTAATTCAATAAAAACTAAGTTTTAAAGATGAAAGAATGAAAAACAGAAGAGGAGAGACACAGTAAGGCAGAGAAGAATATGGGACTCTCCCACGAAATGTTATGCCTGATGGCTCAGAGGTCAGCTGGGGATGACAGTCCCCAAGATGGGAAGCAAGTCAGCTCGACTTCAGGGCACCACCTGGAATAGGGCCTTGGCTGGAGCCGAGACACTGATCCCAGGAAACAGCCTGGGTGACGAACTCGCACCTCTCAGTTAGCAGATGACCTTAGCATCTAGGACCCTTTTTCTCTATGTCAAATAGAGATACTCTAAACTCTTCTGATGGGATATCATATAGTTACGGGGGTGAAGTTTCTGGGAGTACCTGGCACACCTTAGGCCTTAAAAGCAACCTCAGGGACTTCCCTGGTGGTCCAGTGGCTAAGACTCCGTGCTCCCCATGCAGGGGGCCTGGGTTCAATCCCTGGTCAGGGAACTAGATCCCACACGCTGCAACTAAGAGTTCGCATGCCGCAACTAAGACCCGGCACAGCCAAATAAATACATAAATAAAAATATTAAAAAAAAAAAAAAAAAGCAACCTCAGTCCCCATCTCTCCCCTTTCCCCTCCTGAACCCTGACAAGGCTCACAGGTTAACTGGCTCAACTAGAATCAAGGCCTTCTGATTTCCATTCTACCGAGCAGACCCTTCAGGTCCTCCACATGCATTCACAGTCCTGACTACTGAACCCATGAGTCACTGAAGATTCACCCAGAAAAGGGAGAGGGAGAGAGCTGGCCCTGTGACAGAAATAGCTGTGGGGGGGGGGCCCACGAGCCATCGGGGGCCAGGGGGCTGTCCACCCCTGAGTTTCCAATTCCAACTCCATCCAGAAGCATCTTGTCGGGAATCACGGAAACAGCTCAAGGTCACAGGCACGGTGCTCGCCATTCCCCTGACAGCTCAGACTGTGATAAAAGTCCGCCTGGAACGCTGGTCCTGTCACATTCCTAACGCTTGTTATTGATCCACCAAGATGTGTGTGGCTGTCTTAGGAAGATCAGCTATGCAAGGGCCTGGTAGTTGTGTTAGAGTCGGGGGCAGGGCGGTGTGTGCAGTGCCAGGCGCTGAATGCCCCTCACATGTTCCCGACCTGGAAGGTGGGGCCCTGACACCACCCCCAGTCCCAAACCACTGGCCACGCCGGATTTCACCCTCCAGTCAGTGTCTGACAGGTTTGCATCCACCAGCCAGCCTCAGAAAAGCAAATTCACTGGGGAAAAAAAGGTATGAAGGCGATGGTTCACATGAAGTGAGACTGGCTGCAGCAGGAAGCCTGTGTTGTAAATGCCGGTGTGATGGCAACGGAGGTCGGGGACTGCACCAGGGTACCTGCAGCGTGCGCCACACCAGCTGGGCTCCCTCCAGACTGCGTGACCCCAGAGGGGCCAGACCTGCTGAGAGCCGGACGAAGGTGAAGTGGAGGCCCAAACTGAACCAGATTTCCAGGCCACTCTGCAAAAGGGCTTGTGCCCCCAACCCCCAGACTGGCCCTCGAATGGCCTTGAGGCTTGAGGAGAAAAGGAGTCAGGGTCCCTCAAGACAGGGTGATCTGTGGGCACTATTTGAGAAGGACGGGAAGTGGGGGGACAGCAGGTGAAAGGGGGCTTTAGGATTAGAATGTTCTTTATTCATGGGGCCACACAGAATGAGACATGGAGACTGTCCTAAGTTGGGGTGCCCAGAAGCAGAGCCTGAGGCAGGGATTTGGATGTGAGCGATCTACCAGGGAGCACGGCCAGCAGCGCGGTGTGAGGGGGCAGATGGGGCAGGGAAGGAGGTGGACTCGGTCTGCCCTGGGGCCCTCCCACAGGGAGCCCTGGAGTGTGAACTGCACCACAGAGTTGGTTCCACTGGGAGGCAAGTGGGCTGGGGGTGGAGCTTTTTGTGTCCTCACATCCCGGGCTCAGTCGCTGTGGGCCGCCCCTTGGGTGGGAGGTCTTACCCCCCCCCACCGGCAAAGTGACCCCACCCAGTGGCCATGGGCACTTCTCTAATGAAGTGGGGCCACGAGCCCAGAACAGCCACACTCACAGGCCAGGGGTCGGCACCCTCCAACAGGTGGTATCTGGGAGGTGCACCAGCACCCCCGGGGCAATCATGGGCCCAGAGGGCAGCGTCCCAGTGGGACCACCTAGGAGAGAAGGCCACGGGAAACAGTCATGGGGGAGGTCTCCGTGCTGTGAGCGAGGAAGGGAAACCGACCGGCGTTCACGGCCGCAGAGAGGATGCCGGGCTCGCTGCGAGGACCGTCTAATGCCGCCTGCACAGCTTGCACAGCCGCCTGCCTCCTCCGCTGGAGAGGAACACTTTGAATTGCCTCGGGCACTGTGAGAGCAAAAGATCATTTCACTCAGCACAGAGCGCTGAATGAGAGGTTTGGGATGCTACCAAAAACCATTAGCAGAATGTTCAAGGCGGTGGGAGAGAAAAGCATATCTGCTTGCAAGACACCTCTCCCTGGGATGTGAGAAACGCTGCTCGAGCTTCTCAAAGTGCTTACTGGACCTTCCTCCTGAAAACATCTTGCCTGAATCCCGCCTCAGACAAGACAGTGAGAAACAAGCTACTCGTGCTAACGCAGCTGCAGTGTTTTAAAGTTACAACTCCATTTACTACAAACTTGCCGGGAGTGAAACCATAAACTAACTGCAGAAATATAAATGCAGCGCTTCCACTGGGTTCCTGTTTCCAGCTCCTGCCCAGAGAGTCCAAAGCCCTCAGCAGGGAAGCCAGCTCTCCAGCAGGGCCCTGCCTCGGCCGCTCCGGGCTCCCCGTCCCAGACTCCATCACCTCTGCCTGGAACGCTCCACTCACCCTCTGAGTGCACATTCCTGGGGGCCTGACCCGAGTCCACCCCACCCCCTGCCACTTTCTTAAGGCCTCCTGGGTTTGTCCAGGCCCCCCCCACCCCTCCCCAAGTGCTTCGGGGGAAGCCAACTCCCCCCATTTCCAGGATGGGCCTGACTGATCACAGGGTAAACCCCCTCTGCCCTACTGCCACGCTGCTGAGTCCACCATCCTGGTCACAGAGCTTGGCTCAGGGGCGGCATGGGAGATGCTTCTAGCTCTCAGGACGGAGCCACCGGAAGAGATGGGGTGTGGGCTCAGGAGCGGCAGCCTGGGAACGCGGCAGCCAGTCTGCCGAAAGCAAAGCGGCCTGAGGATGAGGCCACCCGCAGAGGACGGCCCAGGAGAGCCAGCTGCAGAGGAGCCATGGAGAAAAGGGGCCACCGCGCCGGTGAGGCTGCCCGGGAATCCGTCCTCCAGCCAAATCATTTCCCCTTGTGGAGGCCAGTCCAGGTCAGGGTTTCTGTCACTGCAAGACTAACTCAAAATGCCACTTCCCCCGGGGGGCCTCCTCTGATTGCCTGTCTTAGTCCCGTCAATAAATTTTAACTCTCTCATTTCGAAACCTTCAGGGAACGATATCCTTTAAATCTCAGATTCCTGTCTTCTATTTTTGTTACTGATCTATGTCAGGCCCCAACTCCTGGAGGGCGATGCTCTTCAGGTCCATCCCTGAATCCCAGTCTCCCTAGGACAGGGCTCTGGAGAGCATGTATCTGCTGAATCAACGAGCAAACACGAAAGCACGGAACTTAAGACGATTTTGTTAATTTTTATAAGAACTCTCGAGAACTTCATGCTGAGTAGATATTTGCCATTTGAATAGTGACTCTAAGTTTCACAGCTGGGAAATAGAATCCAATTTGCAGTAAAACATAAAGTGTTGCACCAGCTCCTTCCAACACCACAGATACGTGCCATTCAGCACTTGGAACAACCACATCTATGGTTGGTCTTATTGGGAGGATGTGTGTGTGAATAGCCCTCGCATTTAGCTAGTTAGTCACTTTATGTCTGCTACTCACTTCCTTTAATCCTGACAGCCTCGGGGATTTCTTCTTCCCCATTTTCGAGGTGAGAAAATGGAGGCTGGGGGGGGCTGAGTAGGGTCGCACAGCTCGCGAGGAGCTCTGCACAGTGTCGAGCCCAGGTCTGATGCTCACGTCTGAATTTGTCACTGCCAACTGCGTCCCCTGGCTGGGAGGCAGGACCGCGGGTTCCCAGTTACTCAGAACCTCAAGGCCGTCCACCCAGGAGCAGCCCCCGGCCTTCCTTTTCCGTCTGTCTTTATAGAATCCAGCAGATATGAGGTGGACTTAGGGAACCCTCCTCCTCCTTCCTTTGACCGTGACCACTGCCAGAAAGACAAGGCTCACGGATCGTGTCACCTCAGGCCTCCCAGAGAACACCTGTTTGGTTTTATGTTTAAATACGTACTTAAAGGACCGTCTTCACAGGGGGTGGGGATCATGTTCAAGCTACCACATTTAGCAAATGTCTATATTTAGCCAAACATACTGTAAGTGCCTTTTTGTCCCTCTTTTGTTTTTCAGGCAATGCAACGGAGACTTAGGAGCACCTACTATGTGCCTGGCTCTGTGCTGAGCTCTGGGGATACGAAAGGAAGACATTGCCTGCCGGGTGGCCACCTTCTACGGGGGTCGGACCGGTGAACAAATAATGCTGAGGCCACGTGACTACCACAGCAGGTGGAGGGAGTGAGAGCTAGTGGAACCCGAGTGGAGGCAGGGAGACTTCTGCCCCGGGGCGATGTAGGAGGTCTCACAGAGGACACAAATCTACCGTGGGCTTTAAGGGTTGAATAGGAGTTTTCCTGGAAAGCCTTTCTCTTCACATAGGGAGAAAAACAGAAGTGCTCATTCATTCAGGAGTCAACAAATGCTGATTGACAGCCGTGTGTCCATAAAAGCAACACCACCTAAGAACTGGGTACAGAGTAGACCTCCATGAATAGCTGACTGAGGCAACCAGACGCCTCGGCCTAAATCGCCTGGAAGTTTTTCCAGGTGATAACAATGCCATGCAGACAAACTCCATCACATTCCAGCACCTGGAGGAGAGGGTATCAGGAAGGCGGCACTGCCTCTGCACGTACATTCTCTATAGTTAGCACACTGGGTGCACAGTTCAAAAGGTACGGAAGGCTATACGGTAAAAAAGCAAGCTTATCCACTGTCGGCCCAGGGAATCACGCCCCTTCCCAGGGAGGCTGCTGCCACCAATCTGCTGGGCATCTTTGCCAGCGTCACCGTTTGTTTAACCTGAAGGCTGAATCCTTGTGGGAGAAAAAGGCACTTGTACAGCTACGCGGGCGGTGCACCTTTTGTTCGCCACACTTCAAGTTCATCGGCGACCATCATAATAAACTCTGCCCGGGGAAACTTTGAGGGGAACCTCTCGGCGTGCCTGAACCCGTCTGCACGCGCGGTCCAGAAACAAGATTCACGGGGACCCCGGTTCGCGCCCAAGCTGCGCCTTGTGTGTCAATCGAGACGGCAACTGGTTACCGACAGGAGCGGGTCATTTCGCCAGGGCCATGTGGCCTGCGGGGACTGTCCTCGGGCCTCCAGGGTCGGGCCGACATCACCCTCACCATGCGGCGCAACACAGCGGGGCGCTCGCTCGCCCCCCACCCGGCCGGCCCGGGGCCACCTTGCGCGTGGCGGGGGGGGGCGGGCGGCGGCCAAAGGGAGCTGGCGACATGGGGGGAGGGGTCGGTGCCGCCGGCCTGTCCCCGCGGCGGAGGACCGGCGCCCGGCCCACCGGGGTCCCGGCCTGGCCCGCGCCCCGTCCGCGGCGCCGGCGGACCGACGGACAGCGGACGGACGGATGCCTGACAGCTACGGCGGCGCCCCCAGCGCCCGCGCCCCGGCCCGGTCCCGCCGCTCACCTCGCGCGCAATCTGGTTCAGCGCGTCGTCCTCCGCCGTCAGCCGCTCGCGGTTGGGGAGCCGCTTGCGCCCCGAGCCCTGGGTGCCCATGTCTGCCGGCCGCGTCGCCCGCTGCGCTGCGGGACCGTGGCTCCCGCCGCCCACGCCCCTCTCGGTCCGGCCGGGCCCCGCTCCGCCCCTCCCTCCGCCGCGGCGTCATGGCGTCAGCGGGCGCGGGCCGGGGACGCGGGGACGCGGGGACGCGGGGGACAGGGGCTGGGGGCGCCGGTGGGAGGAGCACGGGAGCTCGGGCTCCGGGGACAGCAGGGACGCGGGGACGCGCCGAAGAGGGGACCGGGGAGCCGGGTGCACTGGGACTCCGGGGGCCAGGGACGCGGGCGCTGGGGGCTGGGGGCGCGGGGACGACGGGGGACCGTGAGCATGCAGATGGCGGGAGGTTTGGGATGGCTGGGGGTCGGGGGCGCGGGGACGCGTGGGGCAAGGACAACTGGGAGTGTCGGTGGAAACTGGGGCTGGGGGCGCGAGGTCACGCCGGAGCGGCGGGACACGGGGACCAGGACGCCGGCGACCCGCGGGGACAACAAGGCCTGAGGATGCGAGTGGGGAGTGGGGACGGGGGTGCGGGGATGCTGGGGGACAGTGAGCGTGGAAGCGGCAGCCGACTTGGGATGGCTGGGGGTCGGCGGCGCGTGGGCTTAGGGGACGGGGTGATGAAGGCTTGGGGTGCCGGTGGGGACAGGGGGCAAGGGACCACGGAGGGTTTGGAGGCGCGAGGGCGGGAGCCTGGAGCTCGAGATGGCTGGAGGGGTCTGGGCCGGCGGGGCGGGGGACACTGGAGGGTGGACCCCCCTGGTAATAGTGGGCTGACCTCACCAGGGCAGCGGTCACTTCATCGGGGGCGCTGGAGGGCTCGCAGGGAGGGACTGGGCTGCAGAGAGGGGTTTGCACCCAGGGGTGGGTGCAGGGATGTGGTTCAAACCTGCGCCCCAGGTGAAGTGGGGTCTGGCCTCACAGATGGGTGAAAGCTGGGTTCTAGGGTCAGGCTCAGGGGAGGTCAGATCCTGCTCTGTGGGATCTCTCCAGCCCTGAGCCTTACAGCACGTTCAGAACCCCCGTGTTGGTGTGGGCGTTTCCTTCTTCACCGGCGTGTTTTCTGGGACCTGCCACTTCCCTCCTGTGTCCCCAGCTTCTAGGAAAAGGTCTGAAACGTCAGCTGCTCTCAAGAAGTAGATACTGAAAAGGGAATGACTACTTGAGCTTTACCTTCCACTCTCTAAAGGTGGATTTAAAATTGAACAGGAGGATCAGATGAGGTTTACAAAGCCATTACCTTCCTTTCCAGGGTGAGGACCCGAGTAACTGTTAGCTGTCGGTACTGAATTAAGGAAGAAGACATGTGCTGGCCGAAGCACAGTAACCAAAAGTTCCTGGTATATTTGGGGTACGGGGAGATCTTTAATGCGGCTGGGGAAGAATGGAAGGGCAGGGCCGTCCTGAAGTCACCTGTCGTTTTCCCCCTAGAGGTGAGTACAGTTAGCATTTTGGTATATTTCTAACCAAGTGACATGACCAGGTTGGCTTGGGTTCTTAGAAAGTAAGCTGGGAGCTGGATGGAGGAGGGAACAGAAAGGGGACCCGGCAGTGGCAGAGAAGGATGTTGGAGGTTTACTGCAGGGAAAAGATGGTGGGGGAGTGACACAGGAGGGAGGAACCAGGTTCCATTGCTCAGGACACCTGAGTGGACTTCAGTGGGGTGGGTCGACAGGGCAGATGGTATTAGGGCTGTGACCTTGTTCATTACTGTACTCCTGGAGCTTGCATACACCTGACACAGCGGAGGGACTGAGGAAACACGTGTTGATTGAGTCTTCTATGTCACATTACACCACTTAGGACCCCATACTCCTTAGGTGACATGGTCCTGGTTGGAGGACCATCTCTTGCTCTGCCCTCAGCCCTGCTGGAGGCTCGCTGCTCCCTTAGCCCGTGATGCCTGGTGAAGACTCTGCCTTTGCTCAGGCTCATTCCCACGGCTCCACTCATTCATTCCCTCACACCTGCTGCCTGGCAGGTGCTGCGCCGGAAGCTGGGGCAGGACTGCAAAGGACACAGACGGAGCGGCTGTTCTCTCGGGACTTACCTGAGATACCTGGAACTCCTTATCCAAAGCCACATCCAAGCTCCAGCATCTCCTTTCTGTTTTGATTGACATATATACACTAATATGTATAAAATAGATAACTAATAAGAACCTGCTGTATAAAAAACTAAATACAATACAAGTCAAAACAATTTTTTTTTAAATTTTTTTTTTGGCTGCGCTGCGTGGCATGCAGGATCTTGGTTCCCTGACCAGGGATCAAACCCATGCCCTGTGCAGTGGAAGCGCCGAGTCTTAACCACTCTTAACCCATCTCCACTCTGGAGGAAGTCTTCCCAACTCTCCAGGCTGCTCCTTGACTCTCCTCACTGGTCTTCCTCAGAACATCAGGCGACTGTTCTAGCCCTTGAATTCTTCTGTGCTGATCTCATGATGTGCTCATCTTTCCGCCCTCACTGGGGACTGAATGTGCCACTGCTTCAATCACAATGAGAGCGTCTGGCTGACTTCGGGGACTGAGTCCAGGTTCCAACCCCCTCCTCACCATCCCAGTTGGGTTTTGTACAGAGACAGGGGACTCACTGCCTCAGGGACCGACTGGAGGTATTTCTGAATAGTTCGGTCCCTACACAGTGTTCTCAGACACTAGGGTGAATTCTGTCTCCCATCTCTCCCCATCAACCACCCACATCTGGGAAAGGCCAACCTTTTGGGAATCATCAGAACTCATGTTGCTGGTCCTCAGGCGGTCCCATGATGTCATGACCTCCTGAACCACCATCCGCATGCTTCCTCCTTCTTTGGTGACGTGCTCTCCAACTGTCTGCTTCTCCCTCTGGAATCAGTTCTTGCCTTTAAATGCAGATATGACCCCTGCATTGTCAGGGTCGGGGCAGTCCATGTAAAGATGTATCTCAGGGCTTGACACACGGGCAATCAATAAGTGGTTCTCCAGCTCCTCTCCGCAGAGGCCTGGGTCTGGAATGAATAGGGCAGCAGCTCCTGCTGGGGCGCGGGGAGGTGGGCAAGGACATTAGGCAGCTTTGTGGCTGTCGCCTGTTCTTCGGGTGCCCCTTGAGGGATACAGAAGCCTGCGAGACCCCATCCATCAGGCTGAGCCACAGGCTTACCAAGAAGCTGTGGCTTTCTACTTGCTCTGGACTCTCAGCCTCTCCTGCGTGGTAGTCCACGAACTTGGTTCTACCTAGAAGACTGTATTGTGCCACCAGCACTACCGAGCCCCTCCCGTGTGGCCCTCTTCTTATTCCAGGTGATTATACTGCCCACAAGGGGTTACTTCAGAGAAGCCGCCTCAGAAGTCTGATGTCGCGGGCAAGAGACTCTCCAAGCCTGGTACTGAGGCTCTTCACGAAGATACAGATGCGCTTCAGGAAGCGTCCATGAATGCGTGAAGGCAGCCTCGGCGAGGGGCACCACACAGGGGACCCCACGTGGACTTTCCACTCACGACACAGTGTTCCTTTTGTTTGGGACCTCATTAGGCAAGCCTGTGAGCCGGCTGGGGGAAGAAGTTAGTGGGCATCTCTGGAGGAGTCATCCAGGCTGGAGGGTGACTCAGAGCTGCTCTGATAGGGACCTCTGAAGGACAGTCACATGGGCCGTGAGCTGACTCACTGGGGTCCATTGAGAAAGCCTTCCATGTGGTTCAAACATCATTCACTCGTGTTCCAGCCTTATTCTTCCAACTAACAGAGGATGGAAAAACCTCCCTTGGATTACAGCTGGAGAAAGGCTAGGGAGAATCACAGCCACTCACAAGGATGGCTTGAAAGGCAGTGGACAGACCATGGAGCCAAAATCATGCCCAGAGGGGAGCTAGCTGAGGTCAGGGTCGCCACCACGCCGGGGAGGTTAATGGTTTGTCTCCAGTGGCCTGCTGGCCTTTGTCTCTTTCCTCTCTCAGCATCTCAAAGCAGAAAATTGGACTGATCCTTCACCCAACCCAATCTTGTCATTCTAAATGCCTCTTCTCCCCCAGGATACCACCACTTCCAGTTATGTTTTCATGTCTCTTGGAGTTAAAACTTTGGAATCACGTTGGATTTTTAAATTTATCTTATCCTTCATCCCTGATTGATTCTATCCCTATCCCCCTTCCGCATCTTTGCTGACTCCATGATGTTCTGTACCTGGTTCACCTTGCCACACCTGTGGGTGACTTGCAGTAAATCATCTCCTGAACTTGAGGTCTCCAGGGTGGGGTGCATGAGACAATACACTGGGGTGCAGGAGAAACATACTAGAACTTCCATTAATATGCATTTTAAACTAAAAATAAGAATGTTATAGATCAAATGTTAATGTATGATCTATAACCTCACTTTAAGTGGTCACAGGTCATGTCATAATGATACACAAGGTATTCCCAGGGGCTGCTAATGGCATTCTCTCTCATTAGACCATTTTCAGAATATTTTGATGTATTTGCATGAACAAGAAATGGATTTATGGGTTACATAGTCTAGTTTTAACTAAAACTCAAAGGGTAGATAAATGGCTTCAAAGGATTTAAAAGATTCTCAAGAAAATATTTCCCCCAAATCACAGACAAACAAGAGAATGAGAGACGTATTTCTAACTCGGGAGGACCTCTTCACTGGTCTCAATATCAGGTTATTAGATATGATGAGAACAATGAATAATCATCCCAAACAATTTGAAACACAAATTTACATTTCCTATTATTAGTGATTAACCTCATTTTTAATGGATATTGTGCCCTGATATAACAGAGGAAAATAGATTATGAACATGATTTACACATAAATAAATATATAAAATTTGAGGCATACTTTAAAATATTTGGTGATTGAATTCATGATAAAAAAAAGTCTGGTTTCTAGATCAATAATTCTTAAATTTGCGAGGATTGTGAACTCCTTTGAAAATCTGATAAAGGCTGGATTCCTCTCACCCACCAAAAAAAAAAAAAAAAAAAAAGAGGGAAGAAAGTAAAGGGCACCTAAACAGGAAATTGAGCACAATTTTAAAGGGTGACACTTTGAAGTCCATCCGTGGGCCATCAGAGCTCCCGTTCTGTGCTGTCCCTATCTGAGCCTTCCTAACTACCAAAGCCAGAACAACCCTCTGAAGGACACTTCCATCACGTTGCACGCTCCAAACTCCAGAATGGCTCCATCGTAGCCTTTGCAGTAATTCTGGAGCTTCCCGATAGGTGTCAAATGTGTTACTGGTAATTCATGACTAGTGATAGTTAAAATGCTGAAGTTTGTGAAATTATTGGCGGTAAGTGTTATTACCGTAATAATTTTACCTCCACTGAGTGCTACCGAGGGGCAGGAATTTTGCACGAGTGAGGTGCTTTGGCAGGAGGATGTCACGTTCAGAATAATTACATGCCATGCTTGTCTCCAGGGAGAAAAGCTGAGAGTGGCTGTCCTCTTGCACACAGAACCGGCTCCTTAGCCAACCCCTTCAGTCAGCTCTCCGCAGCACTCGTGGGATAGCGTTCCTGAGCCCCAAACCCAGGATTGTCTTTTCATCCCCCAAGAGAGCCTTATTCAGGGTCATGGGTCCATGAGTGTTTAGAAAATGTGCGTGGCTTGACTGAATGAAGAGCCCTTTCACATGGTGCTATATAAAATAGGACGTGAAGACCAATTTTCTTTTTATTTGTGCAAGAGAAATGCTACAAATACTCACTGACTGGCAGTGATACCAATTTTCTCCTCGCATGGGATTTATTAACTATTAATTCAGTTGGTTTTTAAAATAAGGACTTTTCACTTCTAGTGATGGAAAGGAAGCTTACCTTAAACTAATCCTCCTGTCAATAATCATTATAAACCTCAAACAAAATATAAAAGTACCCATTGAAGAGTAATCAAAGCAGATAGAGACTGGAGTGGCTACAACCTTTGAATTAAGGGAAGTAAAAGGTGACATCCGATTCCCCAGAGGATATTCTCCAGTCCTCAAGGTGCACTGGGAAAAGAATTCAAGAGTTATTGGATTGGGAATAGATGTTAGGGTCTCAGACTACAAGTACGGCTGGCAATTCAGTGAGGAAATCCCAGATAAAGGGATGCAGAGAGGGTTAAGCCTCAAGATCTGCATACTAACTTATATAGAAGCCATGGCTGAGTCCTGAACAATGCGTGTGTGGAGTGAAACGCCAGGAAATTCACATGGAAGCTGGAAGCCTGGAAGAACTGAGCAGAGATTTCAGCAGCTGTCCCATGCTAGGAAGACAAAGTTAGTAATTCAAGTCCTATCAAGTTAGAGGGCTTGGCAAACACCTTGAGCCTTTCATGGAAACCACAGAAGGACTATGCCTTAATAGTAAGATGACATTAGAGGACTAAGGGCTATGACAGGAAAATCAAAATACACATGCTGTAGCAAAGCCTAGAAGCAAGTCTCTACAAGATCAAGGTGCTATGAAGGGTTGAGGTAACTCCCCTCCCTGATAGAACCAAATTCAGCACTCTTCAAAAGAAGGCAATAGAATCCAGAGTCTCTGAAATGTAATGTCCTCTGTGTCCAGTATACAATAAAGAATTACTGGACACAAGAAGAATCAAGAAAATGAGGCTCACAGTCAAGAAAAAAATAATCAGTTGGAAAAGATTCACAGATGACCTCGATGTGGAAATTAGCAGAGGAGTACTATAAAATAACTGTGAGAAAGATGGATATAATGGAAGAAGACATAGGGAATTTAAGGAAAGATTTGATGACTCTAAAATGAACCAAATGGAAATTGTAGAACTGAAAAATACAATGCTTTCCAATTTAAAAAATCTTTGAATAGTATTAGCAAAAGATTGGATGATGTAGAGGAAAGGATCAGTGAACTTGAGGAATGGTCAGTAAAATTACCCAAACTGAAGGACAGAGAGAAAAAGACATTTTAAAAAAACAGGTTACAGGGATTCAGGCTACCACGGTGGTCACTTGATTTTAACAAAGCACCAAGAAAATTCAGCGAAGAAAGGAAAATCTTTTTTTGATAAGTGGAGCCCAAACCGCTGGATATCTATAGAGAAAATAAAGTTTGACCCTTAACTAACACCTTACACAATAATTAAATCATGAAATATTTTCGACCTAAACTTAAAAGCTAAAGCTATAAAATTTCTAGAAGAAAATCTAGGAGAATGTTTTTGAAAACTTGGGGTAGGCAAAGATTTCCTGGACAGTTTTTAAACAGCACTAATCATCAAATCCAAAATTGATAAATTCGATTTTGCCGCAATTAAAAATTTCTGCTTATATAAAAACTTCAGTAAGAAAATGAAAACACAAGGCACAGACTGGGAGAAAATATCCTCAGTATGTAAATGTGACAAAGCACTTCTATCCAGAATGTAGAAACACTTCCCACAAATCAATAGAAAAAAGATAAATAATTTATTTAAATAACAGGCAAGAGATTTGAATACTTAAACAGACACTTTATATAAGAAGATATACAGAGAGTGTGGAGCAAAGGGAACCCTCTCACACTGTTCGTGGGAATGTAAATTCATGCAGCCACTGTGGAGAGCAGTATGGAGGTTCCTTTAAAAAATTAAAAATGAAGTTACCATATGATCCAGCAATCCCACTCCTGGGCATATATTCCAGAAAAGATGAAAACTCTAATTTGAAAAGATACATGCACCCCAGTGTTCATAGCATCACTATTTACAAGAGCCAAGACATGGAAGCAACCCTAAATGTCTATCGACAGATGAATGGATAAAGAAGATGTGGTACGTATATACCATGGAATATTATTCAGCCATAAAAAGAAATGAAATAATACCATTTGCAGTAACTTGGATGGATCTAGAGATTATCATACAAAGTGAAGTAAGTCAGAGAAATACAAATACCATAAGATACCACTTATATGTGGAATCTTAAAAAATGATACAAATGAACTTACTTATGACACAGAAACAGACTCACAAACATAGGAAACAAATTTATGGTTACTGAAAGGGAAAGGGAAGTAGAGGGATAAATTAGGAGTTTGGGATTAATAGATACACACTACTATATATAAAATAAATAAACAAGGACCTACTGTATGGTACAGGGAACTATATTCAGTATCTTGTAATAACCTATAATGGAAAAGAATTGGAAGAAGAATATATATATGTATATGTATAACTGAATTACTTTGCTCTACGCCTGAAACTAACACAACACTGTAAATTAACTACACTTCAATAAAAAATTGTTTGTTTAAAAAAAAAAAAGAGGATATACAAATGACCAAAAAGTATAGGAAAAGTGTTGAACATGCTTATCGTGCAAAATGAAACCACAGTGAGAGACCACTTCACATCCGCTGGAATTCTACCATTGGAAAGACTGACAAGACCACATGCGGGTGAGGATGTCAAGCAACTGGGACTCTCACTCGTTGCCGGTGGGAGTATGAAATTGTATCGCTGCTCTGGAATGCTGTTTGGAAGTTTCTCAGAAACATAACTTACCCTGTAACCCGGTCATTCAAGTCATTGGTATTTACCCAAGAGACATGAAAGCATGTCCACAAAAAGACATGCACAAGAATGTTCATAATAGCCCAAAGCTGAAATCAACCCAATGTCCATCAACAGGTGAACAGATAAGCAAATTATAGTTACAGATGTACTACTACTCAGCAATGTAAACTAACAAACCCCGAATACAGTCAACAATGTGGATGTAGCCCCAAAGCATGATGTTGAGTGAAAGAAGCCAGACATAAAAAAGTACATATTGAATGGGTCTCTTTATATGAAATTCTGGAACAGGCAACACTAAGCTATGGCGAAAGAAATTAGAATAGTGGTTGCCTTGGCAGGGTGAGTGGATTGACTACAAAGGGGCACAAGGAAACTTTTTGGGATGATGGAAATATTCTATATCTTCAGTGAGGTGTTTGCTGCACAGGGAGACGAACTGTCCAGTTTTATCTGGGGATAAGGGGCTTCCCGAGTCGTGGGACTTTCAGATTTCAAACAGGGATAGTCCCAGGAAAACTGGAACCAGTTGGTCACCTTACATATGTGCATGTAAGCATTTGTCACAACTCGTAGAATTTTTGCATGCATGTCTACATGCATGTCCAAGAGCACGCACATTTAAAATTTGTGCATCTTATTAAGTGTTGATTATACAATTTAATAAAAAGAGTATTTAAAGAAATGATGATGGGAAAACAACCAAACCAATGAAAACATAAGCAGGCAACAGAAGAGAGCATCTGTCCTTTAGGCATCGTATTAAACTCATGGTTTTAACGTAATGGCTTTTGGAAAGACCATAACCTAACACATCGCTGACTACCCATCACTGACTACACATCACTTCCTCCGGGATGTGGAGATGCTGGATAAAAAGAAGCGCTGTGAAGGGGTATTTGGTGTCAGCCTATTTGACACCTGTCTCCTGGGAGGGTTTAAGAGGTTGGGGAGGTTCCATCCATTTCTCCCCTATTACTTGTTGTGGGGTCTCAGATACCCACTGGCATGCTGTTTTCCTGCAGGAGGACCACAGGTAACGTCAGGACACGGAAACAAAAAGGTGATTTTCTCACAGTCCAGTTCGGCTCACTGTGGCAGCTGTGAAAGGAATCGTGAAGCTCCCTCCTTTTTTTCCTCTCCTGCCAATCCATCCCATTTCCCCTGGTCCTTTGTACCTGTGAGCTTTTCTGTTCTCGTGGTCGCTGAGCATCTGTAACCTGGAGGGCAGAGCCATGGAATATTCCAGGCTGCGTTTGATCTGCGCTGTTTCCTGTTCGGTGCCGCACAGGTGAGCATAGCTGTGGGCTGGTGCCTGTGCGGGGTTTGACAGTTTGCACGCATCTGTACATGTGGTGAGCCCTTGTTTTCTTCTGCTTTGCAGCCACGCCTAATTATTTTTTAATTGAAGTATAGTTGATTTCCAATATTATATTAGTTTCAGGTGTACAACATAGTGATTCAATATTTTTATAGATTATACTCCATTTAAAGTTATTGTAACGTATTGGCTACATACTCCATGCTGTACAGTATCTCCTTGTAGCTTATTGATTGGTGAAGCGTCTTGAGTAGGAAGTCACCGAGTTTCTCCACTCCTTACATGGACCAGTTAGTGAGTGTAGCTTTTCCCCTTGAGGAATCGCTGTATTTATGAGCAAAACAGCAACCTTATCAACTACTCAACTCCAGTCCTCCAAAGCGGAAATTGAGCACAGATGTTTCAGATCTTCTTCATTATTATAGGAAGATGCTCGCCATATTTTTGGCAGTAGCTTTTAAGAGTACACTGTATGCTGGATTTGCCAATTTTTAAATCGGACAAACATTTCACCAATTTTTGGTTATACTGAATAGCGCTCTGAAGACGTTCTTGTGAGGAATTCACCGGAAATTTCTCTACACGAGGATCACGCCGAACAATTGAAAACACTCCGGAGGGTCCCGAGCTTTACCTTGTTTTACTCTCCGCCATAACAGCGCTCAAGGGTTCTGGGCCAAGATGAAGCTCTCTGTGCCGGCACCCGGGCTATTTTAGGAACAGAAGAGAAAAATAGTTTACCACTTACTCATTTGCAGTCTGTGCTCAAGTTAAGTTCTTTATATCTTTGTAACCCAGACAAAGAACAGTTTATAAAATTTGCTACAAGCAACCTGTAAAATTTAGCTTTGCCTCAAGCAGAGAAAAGGTTATATGGTTTTCTTCTTAGGAAATCTTTTTTTTTCTTACAGTAAAATCTAATCGCAATGCAAGTTAGCATCTCTGGGATGATTAAAAGGAATCACAGCCCTGCAAAGTGCCTGGCAGAGTCCAGCACACTGGAGATGTACATCAGGGCACCTACTGTGTGCAGCAGAGAGAGGCCTGAGGAACAGGAGGATGAACGAGACCCCGTTCCTGTCTCCAGCGGGTCTCAAGGCGGCAAAAGGAGGGATAAAACCGCTTTGCTCCAACAGAGCACGTCGCTGGGAAAATCAGGAAGGAGCATTTGCTTTGTGGATGGATAGGACTTATTCCCACAGGAAGAAGCTGTATCCATGGAAAGCCCGGGCAGGGAGGCTGTGAGCTGCACCCTTGCTTCTATACGGGCCTCGCGGGCCATGGTTTCACTGCCTGAAGGGGAAAATTTAGTGTGAAACCTCGAAGGGTAGCAGGATGCACTATCTCCAAATACGTCTTTTTGGCTTGAGGCTTATTCTGAGCTGATCATTTTGAGAAACAGCAGACCCAGGGGAAGCCCAGCAAACAGGGTAGAAGCTGCCCTTTGTAAGTGAAATGTACACGTGTAAAGGGCATCTCCGTGTAGAGGGGGGTCTCCTTCCCTGTACCAGGAAGAGAGGATGACTCTAAATCACAAGAAACGCCTATCAATGGCGAAGACACAGCTTAGAGCTGCATGATAACCTCACCCTGTGTGCCTGCTCATCTCCCGTAGGAGCCTCCCACCTTTCCTCTGTGTCATTAGCTGAAGATGGTATTTAAGCTGGTGGCTGAGGCCCCCTGAAGAGTTACTCCTTTTTTCCCTGGGGATCTCCCACGTATACACGAGGTAAACGTGTTAATAAACTTCCATTTGTTTTTCTCTTGTTACTGTTTTATTTTAGGGACCTCAGCCAAGAGCTCAGAAGGGCAAAGGGAGGATTCTGTTTTCTGCCCTGCAGCCGTCTCTGTCTCTCTCCAGGGACCGCTGTCTTGTTGCTCTGGGAAGGGGACTCAGGATCCTTACTCAGCACCCGACCGGAGCTGCTGAGCGAAGCCGCTGGCTGCCCTGATGGGACAGAGGTGAGAAGCCAGCTCCCCGGAAGGAAGGCCTCTGGCCGTGGGGAGGAGGGGCAGGGCCGGAGGAGGCAGAGACTTGGCTGAGGATTGGGCCGGGGCCAATCGCTGAAGGGGGGAAGGGCTCCAGAAGAGGCCCAGATAAGGGCACAGAGATGTGGCCGTGCCGAGAGACAGAGAGAGAGAGAGAGAGAGAGAGAGAGAACAAAGAGACCAGCAGGGCCACGTGTCCACAGGTCTGCTTGTGTGAGTGTGTGTGTGTGTCTATGTGTGTGAGTGTGTGTGTGTGTGTGTGTGTGTGTGAGTGTTTAAGGTACATCATCAACGTCCCGCTTCCCAGTCTTCAGCAAGGACTTGTTTCTGTCTTTCTGGGTGGACTGGCTGGGGGGGAACCATCCTTTCAAATGATTTCAAATTATCAAAATGTATTCCATATTCAAATGATTTCATTTCCTAAAGGAGGGACATTCATTCATTCATTTATTCATTCATTCACATGGCCCTTTAATTCTGTGCTTGGCCTTGCTTCAGGTGGGAAGCCTGACTTCTGTGTTTTTGTGGTTTTCACTTACCCACCATTCACTCCATCACTCACCAATGGGATAAGTATTTATCGAATGTCCCCTGGGAACAAGGGAAGCGGGAACCCTCCATCCTCTGGTGGAGCCCAGGGTGAGCAGCGCCTTTTCCGGTGTCCTTGAGAGACCCCCTTCCTCACTCTCCATCACAGCGTTTCCTGTGTTATCAGGGCTTCCACAGCTACCATTCCTGGTGGGAAGAATCGTCTGCTGTGGAGGCTCACCGCAGCCTCTGCTCCCCGTCCTGCCTCCTGGGAAGGTGTTTTCCACACTCTGCCATGCTCTGGGGAGACTAACTGTGTCCTCAGGCCGCAGTATTTAGGGAGAAGAGTCCTTCACAGCAAACCTGGAGAGCAAGAAAGAGAAACGGAGTCAGATCAGACATCTGCCTTCCCCTGCCTGACTTTCCGTGTTGGCATCTGTTCCAATGTATCTGCTGCACTTTTCTTGGGGGGGTGGGGTGGGGTGGGGGAGGTGGGCACTGCGTGCTTTTGAAGATTCTGATTATCTTTTATACTCTTGGGGGCCTTACCCGTCTATTCTTTTTTTTTTTAATCTTTATTAGAGTATAATTGCTTTGCAATGGTGTGTTAGTTTCTGCTGTATAACAAAGTGAATCAGCTATATGTATACATATATCCCCATATCTCCTCCCTCTTGCATCCCCCTCCCACCCCTCCCTATCCCACCCCTCTAGGTGGTCACAGAGCACCAAGCTGATCTCCCTGCGCTATGTGGCTGCTTCCCACTAGCTATCTATTTTTCATTTGGTAGTGTCTATATGCCCATGCCACTCTCTCACTTCGTCCCAGCTTACCCTTCCCCCTCCCCATGTCCTCAAGGACCTCGGGGCAGGACAGGAATACCCGTCTATTCTTATTGCAACATGTATTGTACTGCTGACATGAATAATGTACTTTTTATATTGTTGTTGTACTCTGTGAAGTTTTCTTTGGCCTCCTCAGTACACAGGAAGCTCCCCGAGGGTATTTCTCGGTGACCCTGTAGGTTTCTGACACAGTTCTGGGGACTGGGAAGGTTTTTGATAAGCACTGAATGAAGGATAAGTTTTGACATCTACTGTGTTAGAGAAGAGAGGTGTCCGCTCCATCCTGTGTTGGTCGGACTGCTCTCGGGAGTTTGGTCTAGTTCAGGAAGTAAACTTGAGTGGGACACAGGCAAAGCGTCCAAAAGTCAACTGGGAGCACTTCGTGATGGGAAGAAGCTGAGCAGAGCGGACTGTCCGGGGCGAGGGGGCCGAGGAACAGGCGCGGGTGCAGTGGAAGGAAGGAAGGAGCTCCTCAGCATCAGGCCCCAGGGGAGGACAGGGACGCCTCGGCCAGCATGGAGAGCCTCCAAAGGACTCCTCTCCCCACCGAGGAGGGGCTGGTGTCGGGCTGGGTGAGTTTGCCCCACCGTGTGTTTCCTGGACCACTAATTCCGGGGCATGATAATAGGTGCTCCATGAAAAATGTGTTTGGGCTCCAGTAAATGTGGGAAATGCTGGTTTAAACAAAGTTGAACAGGTTGCAATGCAGGGGCTTCTCGGGTCTTCTGTGTACAGATGGGCATTGAGTCTCCGAGAAGGGATTGCAAGGAATAGTCATTCCAAACCCATCTGACCTCGGACCCTTGCCCTGGAAACACATCACAGGCCTAGAATTCACAGAGCCCACTTTGGGGATAACAGAGTACAGTCTGACAAGACCGAGGCCAAGGGCTCTTCCAGTTGCGACTTTGCAACAGAGAGGTTCGTCCACTGAGCTGGTGCCTCACTGGAGCTTTCTGTGGCTGTCTCCATCCATTCGGGCTGTAAGAACACCACCGACTGGGTGACTCACAGACAACACCATTTATTTTTCACGTCCTGGAGGCTGGGAAGTCCATGATCATGGTGCTGGCAGGCTTAGCGGCTGCTGGCGTCCGCTTCCTGGTTCAAAGACCGTCATCTTCTCACTGTGTCCTCACAGGGTGGAGGGGATGGGAGCTCTCTCTGGGGTCTCTTTTATAAGGACACCAATCCTCCACCCTCATGACCCAATCCCTTCCCAAAGGCCCTACCACCCAATACCAGCACACTGGGGAGTAGGTTTCAACACATGAATTGCTCACGGGTACCGATGTTCAGTCCGTGCAGCGGCTTTCTGAACAGGCTCGGGCACGTGTCCTCTCTGGAATCAGGGTGCATTTTAGGCACACCTGCTCTGAGGAGTTGAAACAATACGAGAGCAGACTGGTGGTTGTGCTCTGGAGTTTGCAGGCCATGTGCGGCAGTTTAAAGGTAATTGTTAATGTGACAGCCATCACTCTGCAGGGGACCCGTCCTCCTCATGAGGGCCCCTTCTGCTCAGAGCTTCCTCCTTCCACCGTGTTTGTTCACGGTCCCCCACCCTCAACCACCTCCTCCAGCTTCCTCAACCGCTGATGGGCTCTGGGTGACCGTGTGGGACTTTGGGAAGAAGATGGGGAGAGACTGACGGTCAGGCAGGGCCGGTACCCTGTCAATTCCAGAACCGCAGGCTGCTGCGAGTGCAGAGAAGCAGACAAGAGATGCGGGACGCAGAGAGGACCCCTGGGGGTGACAGCTCTTCACTTACTGGTTCCAGGCCTGGCTGCACTCCGCTTCCATGAACAACCTCAGTAGATATCTAATAAAATCCCTTTTACTCCAGCTAGCTTGAATTGGTTTGGTAACTTGCAGCCAAAACAACTGTTTTCAAAATCCCCTTTCAAGACTTCCCTGGTGGCACAGTGGTTAAGAAGCCGCCTGCCAATGCAGGGGACACGGGTTCAAACCCTGGTCTGGGAAGATCCCACATGCCGCGGAGCAACTAAGCCCGTGCACCACAACTACTGAGCCTGCGCTCTAGAGCCTGCGAGCCACAACTACCGAGCCTGTGTGCCACAACTACTGAGCCTGCATGCCTAGAGCCCGTGCTCCGCAACAAGAGAAGCCACCGCAATGAGAAGCCCACGCACCGCAACACCCCGCTCGCCACAACTAGAGAAAGTCCGCGCGCAGCAACAAAGACCCAACGCAGCCAAAAATAATAAATAGATAAAATAAAATACATTTATAAAAGAAAAAAGAAATATAAAAAAATAATCCCCTCTTGAGTGCATTTTTTTAGTCTCTGTGCTGGGTCTTCTCCATACCTGATATTTCAGTACTCACAACTTCCTGTGGCTAAGGCCCAACTTTATTCTTTTTTTTTTTAAAGAATAAGCACTTTAATTAATTAATTAATTAATTTATGGTCTCAGCACACAGCATGTGGGATCTTAGTTCCCTGACCAGGGTTTAAAATCTTGCCCCCTGTGTTGGAAGCGCGGAGTCCTAACCACTGGACCTATCCATCTTTTACAGATGGAGGAGCTGAGGTTCGGAGAGCTCATGTGACCTGCCAAGGTCACACAACCAGCAAAGGTCAGAGCAGTCTCCAACCCCAGTCTGTGAGACACCAAGGCCATGCCCTGAACCTCTCTCTGTGCTTGCCGAGCTGTACTTTTCTCTCCTCAGTGGGGAGGGCCGGGTGGAGGCCAGGTGGGCCCTAGACTGGCCCCTAGACTGGCTCTTAACGGGGGGAGATTGCAGCTTCAGGGGTGAGAGGTGGGAGCCCCACTGCTCCGAGGCTTCCCCTGTCCGCAGAGCAGGTGGAGGGAGCTGGGTGGCCATGGGGAGCCCCACCCCTGCTGGAGGTTGGGGAGGTGATCTCCAGGCGAGGACCCCTGCCTGGTGCCCGGTGCCCGGTGCCTGGTGCCTGGTGCCTGTCACCCACGGGGCTTTGAGGCACCAGCTCAGCCTCCACCCCCGCCCGCCACCCCGTGTTCAGCCAGCAGGGCAGGGACTCTGTGTTGCCAATTCTTCAGCTGTTAAGAGTGACGAAGATGTCAGTGGCAGGGAATGCTGGCCACACAGCAGCTCTCATGGGAGCAGGACTGAAGTGATTCAGGGCTCTCTGCAGTTCCAGGGACCAAATCATAGTCTGCCACCTCTCTGGAGTGCCACGCTCTCACAGCTCCACTGCCCTCTTCCTTCTCTCAGCCTGCCTTCTTGGTTTCTGCTGTTGTGGCCAAATGCTTAACCAGAGACTAAGCTGTCTTAGTCACTTGGAGCTAACAAGTGACATAGTGAGTGTGCATTCGTGTTACCAGCATTACCTCTGCTGGGTAAACTCTGTGCACAGCCTCTGTCACCTGGGGCCCAGGTGGGGGTCTAACGGGGGGCTAGCATCACGGAGCGTGACCTGTGCAGACACGCAGTGCTGTGCTCTGGAAGACTCCAGGATTGGCCTGATGTTCTGTGTCGGGCTAGTAACCTCCCAAAGGGCACGGGTTGGGCTAAGTTCTGTACTGGTGTCCTGGGGCTGATGTAACAAACCTCCACAGACTGGAGGGCTTAAAACAACAGAAATTTGTGGTCTCACAGTCCTGGAGGCTTGGAAGTCAAGGTGTGGGTAGGGTTGGCTCCTTCTGGAAGCTCTGAGGACAGTCTGTTCCATGCCACTCTCCTGGCCTCCGGTGGTTACTGGTGATCCTTGATTTCCTTGGACACGAATCTGGGGGACACTCTTCAACGCAGTACAGTCGTCTGGAGTCCAAAGGCCTCCTCTTGATTCAGGAACCCGCAAAGGACCAGGCCTGGGGCAAATGCCCGAGTTGCTTTTCACAGAGACAGACCTACACAAAAGCACGTTGGTTGACCTTCTCATGAGTATTTATGACGTACAAGGTGTTATGAGTTGAACTGTGTCCCTCGAGAATTCATATGTTGAAGTCCTAAGCCCCAGCACCTCAAAATGTGACCTTATTTGGAGAGAGGGTCTTTACAGAGGTCATCAGGTTGCGGTGAGTTCCTTAGTGTGGGCCATGGGCCCATATGACAGGTGTCCTTATCAAAGGGGAAGTTTGGACACAGACACACAATCACGGGGAGAAGGCCTCCTGAGGATGGAGCCAGAGATGGAGGCGATGCTTCTATAATACAAGCCAAAGAATGGTGAAGGTTGCAGCACGGCCCCTGAGGCAGGGGAGAGGCCTGAAACAGCTTCCTTCTCTCAGCCTCAGAGGGAACCGACCAGCAGACACAATGGTTGGGTGGACAAAGTGCTATTTCTCCACTTTTTATGGGAGATGTGTTTTCCCGATGTCTGGATCTTCCTTTACTCCTGCCTGGGTGCCTCTGGACATGACCAAGAGCATCCTGGCTGAGTCCCCCTTGCCTCCCCCGCTCACTTGCCCTGGCTGAGAACGTGGGCACAGCAGCCTGTGGCCTCTGCTGTTGGTCACGCCACCCAAGGCTCCTCAGGAGTAGAATGTGACCCCTCCAAAGAGCCTCTGAGCTTGGGAGGGTCAGGGGTGGGTGGGTGCTGGAGAAGGTCTATTCCAGAGCCTCTTCCTTAGGGAGGTCAGCCAGGGAATCTCAGTGAAAGCTGAGGAACCACTGGAAAAGGAAAGGAAACCCAACAGGCTGGGGCTCAGACAACCCTTAGATACAAGGAGCTCACGTCTCAGACGTGTATCTAAATCGAGCTGAATTCCTGCCCCTCCTCCACCTTCCTACACTGTCAGCTTTGCGTTTTCCCAAGGCTGCCTTGTGTGCATCACAGCCGGCTGGGCAGGAGGGTGAGTAATTTTGCTGTCAGCATGAAGTGTAGCTAAAATCAGCCGATGAACTAAAGAACTGAATCATTTCTTCGATTCTGCCCTCCGGGTCCTAGGTGCTTTCTGCATGCGGGGAAGCAGCTGAGTCAAAGGCTGTATTATTGTCCAGCCCATAGGTACATATTCCCAGTTTACCCTCCAGAAAAACGTACGTTCTCAGTGGCAATTTCTGGAAGTGTCTCGACTCTCCTTCAGTGAAAAAGTCTGTGTATGGAGCCAGTCCCCCAACAGATAAATAGGTGTTTAACCTACATAAGTCCCAGCACCCCATGGCCCAATCACAGCTTGATTTCCCCCTTAAACAAACACAATCCAACAACTAAAGGCAATTTAAAAAGTGATTCCAGGTGGAATTCCAGTTCTAGTAACTGTGCAGGAGCTCGTATTGGACTAATCTCCCCATAAAGAACAATAATAAACTCTGGATAAAATGTAAAACACTGTTTCAGGACACTGGAGAGTGATGTGAGAAGCAAAAGCTGGAGGGGATTTGACCCTTGAAAGAAGGGAACTGATCTGGATGAGATCCATGTGAATGGGATGTTCCTCAGAGGGGGAGGGCCCTTCCTGGTCTGCTCAGGGAGGGGCAGCTAGAACTTACAGGTCTGAGAAGTCAGAGGATGGAGTTTGGCTGCCTGAGTGGCTGGAAAATGAGAGGTGAAATCTTGGTTTACTGAGAGTTTTTGTCATGAATGGGCGTTGGAGTTTGTAAATGCTTTTTCTGCATCTACTGATATGATCATGTGATTTTTCTTTTTTAGCGTCTTGATGTGATGGATTGCCTTAACTGATTCTTGAATGTTGAACCAGCCTTGCACACCTGGGATAAATCCCACTTGGTCGCGGTGTATAATTCTTTTTTATCATTATTGGATTTGATTTGAGAATATTTTGTTGAGGATTTTTATAGCTATGTTCAGAAGAGATATTGGTCTGTAGTTTTCTTGTAATATCTTTGGTTTTGGTATTAGGATAATGCTGGCCTCATAGGATGAATTAGGAAGTACTTCCTCTGATTCTATCCTCTGAAAGAGATTGTAGAGAACTGGTATAATTTCTTCCTTAAATGCTTGGTAGAATTTACAAGTGAATTACAGGCATCTGGGCCTGGAGCTTTCTGTTTTGCAAGATTATTAATTATTGATTCAACTTCTTTATAATAACCATAGGCCTATTTAGATTGTTTATTTCTTCTTGTGTGAGTTTTGGCACACTGGGTCTTTCAAGGAACTGGTCCATTTCATCTAGGGTACCAAATCTGTGGGCATAGAGTTGTTCATAGCACTCTTTTATTATCGTTAAATATCCATGGGATCTGAGTGATGTCCCCTCTTTCATTTCCAATATTAGTGACTTATTTGTTCTTTTCATTTTTCTCAGCCTGGCTAGAGGCTTTTGGTTTCTTTGACTTTTTTCTATTGATTTCTTATTTTCAATTTCATTGATTTCTGCTCTCATTCTTATTATTTCTTCTGCTAACTTTGTATTCAATTTGCTCTTCTTTTTCTAGTTTCTAAGGTGGAAACTTAGATTATTGATTTTCAATCTTCTTTTCTAATATATGCATTCAATGCTATAAATTTCCCTCTAAGCACTGCTTTTGCTGCACCCCACAATTTTGATAAGCTGTGTTTTCATTTTCATCTTGTTAAATATCTTTTGAAATCTCTCTTGTGATTTCTTCTTTGACTCATGTGTTATTTAGCAATGTGTTGTTTAATCTCTATGAATTTGGAGATTTTCCAGTTATTGACTTCTATTTTAATTCCACTGTGGTCTGAGAGCAGACATTGTATGAATTCTATTATTTTAAATTTGTTAAGGTGTGTTTCATGACCCAGAATGTGGTCTATCTCAGTGAACGTTCCATGTGAGCTTGAGAAACATGTGTATTCTGCTGTTGTTGGATGCAGAGGTGAAATCTTAAGAAGAAGAGCGGTCCAAAATATTGCATATTAATGCTCCTCAAATCCTTAACTGACCCCCCAGGAGCTCATACACAGGTGAGGCTTCAAGAAACCCAGAGGAAAGCAATGCCTGTAAGGTTTAAAGAGCTGAGCAGAGATTTCAGCTGCTGCCCCCTTGCTGCAGGTGAGAGTGAGTTTGGAGTTTAAGTTCTGCAGAGTAGAGGGGCCTGGTGGACCCCTCAGACTTTCCACCGAAACCCCAGAAGGGCCTCAGCTTAGGAACAAAGACTATGTGCCAGGAATAAGATTCACCCTAGGATTAAAGGCAAACCAAGCTCCCCAACAAGGTGTAAAGCAAAGTTTCCACACGTTCAAGATGATCCACAGTAATTTAACTGGCTTCTAGAATCAGCTCAACACTTTTCAAAGGAAAAGAATCCAGAATCTCAGCAACAGATCATTCACAATATCTGATACACTATAACATCATTCACAATATCTGATACACTATAACATCATTCACAATATCTGATAAACTATAACAATTCCCAGACATATGGAGGATCAGGAAAATGTGACCCATGGTCAAGAAAAACACAAAACAACCAATCAGTAGGAAAAGACCCACAAACTAACCATATGTTGAAATTAGTAGGTAAGGAGTCTAAAATACTACGGTGAACACAGTAAAGAATCTGTAGGGAAGGATGCATATAGCGAGTGAAGAAGTGGCGAATTTCAGGAGAGATTTAGAGATTCTAGAAAAGAACCAAGTGGAAACCATAGAACTGAAAAATACAATCTAATCTACTTAAAAAACCAGTAAAGAAGATAGAATAGAATACTAAAAGTACTTGATTAAATCAAAAGGAGAAGGACAGAGGAAAAAGAACAGAGGGAACAAACAGAAAACAAACAGCAAGATGGCAGACTTAAGCAGAACCCTATCAATAATTATATTAAAGTTAGAGGGACCAGATGCTAAACTGGAGGGCAGACAGGATCAAAAAGTTAATACTCAGCTCTGTATACTGTTTCTAAGAGATGTACATTAAGCATGAAGACAGGCTGAAAATCAAAGTATGGAAAAGATATATTGGCTCACTTTGCCCTGCAGGGGGTGGGTCCCTACCTCTTTCCTTCCTCGTGAGTCCCATGCCTCACTCTCCACTTTCCCAAATCAGCCCCGTAAGGCCTGGAGTCTGGCTGGCCTGGAAATATGCTTCATGGAAGGCAGGGCGACGGGAGGAAGCAGAGGAGGCAAAGACAGAGTTCCCTTTACGGGAGGGGTCCCCAGCCCCCGGGCCGCAGACCAGTACTGGTCCATGGCCTTGGGAACCAGGCCGCACAGCAGGAGGTGAGCGGTGGGTGGGCGAGCGAGTGAAGCTTCATCTGTATTTACAGCCGCTCCCCATTGCTCCGCACCGCTCCCCATTGTTCCCCACCACTCCCCATTGCTCCGTACCGCTCCCCATAGCTCCCCACCGCTCCCCATTGCTCCTCACCGCTCCCCATTGCCCCCCACCACTCCCCATTGCTCCTCACCGCTCCCCATAGCTCCCCACCGCTCCCCATTGCTCCCCACCGCTCCCCATTGCTCCCCACCGCTCCCCTGGCTCCGCATCACTTGCATTACTGCCTGAACCATCCCCCCAACACCCCCCCACCATCCATGGAAAAATTGTCTTCCATGAAACCAGTCCCTGGTGTCAAAAAGTTTGGGGACCGCTGCTCTAAGGTATACAGTGGGAAAGATGGGATGGGAAATGTGTTCACACTAATAAATGTTCCCCCCATTGGCAGCTGCACTCAAAACATTTATTTACAAGTGGTGTATTTGGAAGGTAAAACATAGTGTCCCCCTGAGACAAGAAATGAGGCCTAGGTTCTTAAGCCCCAGGCTATGATGTACCGGTAGATTGTTACATGTTGTATCAAGCATATTCAGGAAATGGTAACTCATTGAACTGAATGAGGTGGGGTTAGGGGCAGTGTCAGCTTCAGGATATCAATGTCTGATCTGGGAGCAGACTGAGTTCTTCAAGTATCAAGTCTTTCTGCATCTCCAACCACTCTGCCCACCGGCCGCTGCCTCCTGGCCTGGGTGCACACACTGGTGGCGTGGTTTGCTTTCGGGGGGCAGACCCAGCCCCGAGGCCTGCAGGGAAGTGGGCTTAGGTCTACTAGGGAATTCTGCCGTCTCAGAATCTAGAAGTCAGGGGCATGGGTTTTAAGTAGTCATGTCCCTTGCTTCCATGGACTCCTCTCCCCTGAGGAAGGCATGGCGGGCAGAAGGCCAGCAGAGGGCCCTCTGGGGGGTGGCCCACAGGCTGGGGTTGCTGTGGGGATGAGGATGAAATCAGAGACTCTGAGTTAAGGACTTAGCACAGTGGTGGTGCATAATCTGTGCTCAATAAAGAGCGCCTACGTTGGTTTGCTATGTTTCTAGTCTTTATGGAATTGTACAAGGCCTCTCCACCCTTACCCCGGCTACCCACCCAGACTGCACTCGCTGGCAGTCTCCCCTAGCGCCCCCTAGCGCGCGGTTCCAGGGCTCGCGCTGTGCTCACACTACCTCTGGGGCTGGGAAAACCCTTCCTTCTCTGGGCCAGTGCATAAGTTTCTCATCCGTCTGTCCATCTTTGTGTCAGTATTTCCCCCTGGAAATACCCATCTCTCTTCCCTCCGGCCAAGCGAGGTGTCTCCTCTGCCTGCGCCCTCTGCCCCTTTTGGACCGTGTCTGAACCAGGGCGGCCCCCTTGCTCGGTGTGGTCTTGTCGCATCCCTGCAGCCCTGGGCACCCCGGGGCAGGGCTTTGCTTTCCTCCGCTCTGCTCTGCCCAGCCTGGCTGGCAGCCATGCACTGAACTGATTGTTGAGCTGAGGAATTTCACTTGGTGTTCAGAAACCCCTGCTGGAATTTTCCATTGAGATAAGTGAGGGTGCAGGTTTCGGGGCAAGGCTGGAGGTCATTCCTGCTTATCTTAAAGGCCTTAGGAGATAAGAACATTCTGGAAGGTCTGCACCTCAGATGTCTATCACACTATGAGATGGATCCTTAGCTACAGCCCAGCAAGGAGGCCTCAAGGAGGAAGGGGAGGCTACTCTTCCCCCAGATCCCTAGAGTGGGTCACTGGGCACATCTACTGGAAAGCTGTGTTGATCATCTGAGCCATGGGGGGTCCTTTTACAAGGAGGTCTGGGCGGGCAGTTGGCAGTGTTGGTTACAAGCCCTGATAACAGCTTCAAAAATATCAGAAATGTTTATGCCGCAGTGGGTCAGGCGGGTGAGAAGTTACAAAGGCTGATGTTTGAACTGTCTCAGGATTTCAAATCCTAGAATCTAGAATCCACCGTGGATATCTGAGCAGGGACTGACTGGGACATGAGTCAGCAGGGCTGTTGCTGGGTTCTTCAGCCACTGGGTGCTCAGGCCACATAGTCCCCAGGGGCCCCTTCAGCTCCAAAATTCTGTAATTTTGCATTTCTTTTGAAGGGGGAATATGCCCATGAGTGTACCTGTCTGAATCTGTGGCCTGATTAATTGGTGCAGTGGAAATTCTTCCTGTTAATGTCAATACAGGAAAGTTGACAAATGCCAAGAGAGAAAGTTAAAAGTTAGTATGGCCATATAAAAATAATATTAATTATGGTCACGTAAGCAAATTTCTTATGTGCTGTCTTTGATTAGTTTCCACCATAAGCAGTGATAATTCTGGGGTGCAGGTCTCAGTGGGGTTAGAAGGTCTGTGTTCTAAGTCTCCATCCTCCCCACCAGGGACTTTGTTTGTCCCCGAGCCTGACTCACACAACCTCGCGGGAAAGCCTCCTCTGATTTAAGCATGAGTGCCCCCCGCTTTGCTCTCTGTGCCGTGAGACCAGATCACAGAGGCCAGAGGTGAAGGGAACCCCCTCACCTTAGAGGTGAGGAAACAGGTGTCGAGAGGGCAGTGATTGCCAAGGTCTCTGCAGGAGGAACCCTAAGGTTTCAGGGAAAAGACCCACCCAAATGACAGCTGTGCAGGGTGACCCTGAGACCACAGAAGCAATCAGCCCCCAGGCCCTCCTGAGTATCTGAGTCCTGGCCTCTCATGGTGCCCCTGGGCCTTTCGAGGTGAGAAAAGGTCGGCTGTTGGGGACTGGCCTGAGTTCAGGCCCCGGGGTGGGGGGTGGTTCTCACCACCTGCCGGTGGTGCGCTTTCCCTCTGCGTCCCTGGTGGGGGGAGCAGTGCCCCCGCTCTGTGTGCTCTGGCTCAGGTCCGAGGCAGACAGGATTCTAGATGGCTCTCGAGATGCCCACACTAGGTGTCCACACGCTGGCTAATCCCCTCTTTTGAGGGTGCCCAGGGCCTGGATACAATGATGCCAACTCTTGAGATTAGGTCATACTACATGCCAAAGGGGAAGAGGTTTTTGCAGATGCAACTAAGGTCCCTCATCAGCTGACTCTGAGTTAAGGAAAGGGAGATTGTGCCCGGTGGGCCTGACCTAATCAGGTGAGGCTGTGCTAGTGGGTCTGGAAGTCAGCGAGAGATCCTGATGGCCTCGAGGAAGCAAGCTGCCGTGTGTGAGAGGGCCTGGGGGCTTGGCGCTCTTTTGGGGCCTCTCAGAGCTGAGAGTGCCCTCTGACTGGCGGCCAGTAGCAAAACGGGACTTCAGTCCTACAACAGCAGAGGACTGGGTTCCACCAAGATTACATGAGCTTGCAGTGGACCTTGGGTTCCAGAAAGGATGCAGCCCTGCCGACACCTTGACCGCAGCCTGTGAGACCCTGAGCACGGGACCCATTAGGCTGTGCCCAGATTCCTGACCCATGGGAACTGTGAGATAATAAGCGTGTGTTGTAGGCGACCGTGTTGGTGGTTGCTTGTTACAGGCTGACAGACAAGTACCCAGGCCCCGAGCCCCTATCCACCCAGAGGCTGTCCGAGTGCTGGGTTGGCTCTGCTCCAGGCTGTGGTGGGAGCATCGTGAACTTGGGGCTCTTTCCTCTGCGCCCGGGAGTGACACGTCCTCCCCTGGGGCAGTCACTGAGGGTTCTGGGGCCACAGGTCACAGAATTCTTAACGCAGTTTTATTTCATAGCGATTAACCAGAACTTCTCTGCGAGGCCTCTTCCTCTGGAAAATTGAGGGAGGGCTTCTCAACTTGTGTCCAGTGCAGGGACCTTGGTCTCCCGCAGTCACAGAAAGGATGCGGGTGAGATGCCCGCTCTCTCAGATGCCTTCCTTCTACTCCCACTCCTCTGCGAGACGGACGCTGGGGACCTCGGTGGGCAGGGTGACCCGAGACCTCATGGCAGCGTGAGGAGGGGAAGGGACAGAGAAGACTGGCACGAGTGGCTCTTCTAGGGGTTTCCAGCCGGCCCCCTGGCGTATCTGGGCTCCCCAGACCTCTCCAGGATTGCAAGCCCCTGCCCTCGAGGGTGGGCAGGAAAGGCGTGTGCGCAGCTGTGAGCAGGGGGCCTCTGCGTCCCCGTTCCCCCCATCTCCCCCTCTGCCCGCCAGTTGGGACCTTCCCTAACGTGGTCCATGGTGGCTGGAGAGTCACATGGGAGCTTCTTAAAGGACCCCCAAATCTCTTCTTTGGACAGGGTCTGGCTTTCAAACCTACTGTCTGACTGCGGGTGCAAAACTCCCATTTGGGGTGTTAGACGCTGGTTATTTACTACTTTGTCTCTTGCATTCCTGCCACAAAGCTGATCTCTACACCCCCCTTCCATCTTGTGCCCCTATCAACCTGCAGGAAGGTGGATGCTTCACGATAACTGGGGAGACGCCCATCCCCGTTAGAGAAAAGCACCTTCACCTGCATCAGAGCTGGACCCTCTGTCACACGGGTTCTCTGGGCAGAGCAGTGCGTCAGCACCCAGACCTTTGGTTCCCGGTCTGCGGGTCGGGGATGAGGACATCATTCAAAAGGGGAGAGGGGTTCTCAGTCTCCAAAGTGACAGGACAATTATGTGGTGGTACCCGGGGAGGCGGCTGCACCCCGGACGAAATGATTGTGTGGGGGAAGAACCCCTGTCCCCAGGGTGGTGTGGGTGCAGCTGAGAGAGGCCGGCCCTGGAGGGATGGTGGGAGGGAGTCCCCACTGGGACTTACACAGGTGTCCCCTCTAACAGAAGACCCCAGGACCCCGCAGGGCGCGGGGGAACCACGGAGCTGACAGAGCGTGTCTCACTGAAATTAAGGTGAGTCATGAGAACATAAAGAAAGCCAGCTTTCTGCACACTGTGTCTGCAGACAGATTCGTGGCCCACAGATCTCTACCTTTCTCAGCATCTGGCTCCCCCTTCCCCAGTGCTCGGAGACGCTGAAAATCTTATCTCAAAGAGGCTATTCCATCACTGCTGAGGCGGGAAATTCCGCAGCTAGAGTCGTGTGATGAATTTGGGAGGACGAGGAAAATGTCCCCTGCCCTCGTCTTGTGCCTAGACCCTCCCACCTCCGGGAGATGCAGTCAGGTTGCTGGGAGAAGGCATCAGGGAAATACAGCCCCCCACCCCGAGGCATCCAGGCAAGATGGGCTGGTCTGACCCCAGGACCAGCACACCCTGCCTTGCCCCTGGTTCCAGGCTCAGGGCCCCCAGCGCTGGCGCCCAGCTGTTTGTGGCAGGAATGAATTCATTTGACCCAAATACTTCCTTCTCTTCTGGGCTACTAGTTTCAAGCACAACAAAGAGCCCCACAGCTCGAGGGAGGAGCAGAAGGAAATAAATCAGCATTAAAATGCGACTCGTAACAAAACTGAGAAACTCAGGCGCAGCTGGGTGACCGGATGGGAGCGTGACTTCCGGCAGGTGCCCAGGTGCGCCCGCAGCGCCTGCATTAAGGTCCAGCCTCCCGCTGCCCCAGGTGACCACCTGACCACGGCGGACCTTGCCCTGAGAGCCTCTCGGTACGGGAGGAGGCCTTGGGGGAGGGGCTGGGCATCGCCTTGGCCCGAGGCTGCTGCCTCTCACCTGTTTTCTGTGAGCCTCTGCCTGGCCCCGGGGCCACGGCCACGCCCCAGCCCGCCTGTTGAGGGAACAAACCTTTCCCCTGGCCAGAAGCGGGGAGAAAGGGGACACACGTAGGGGCCCTGTGGGACCCGGTGATGATAGGGTGTCAGGCTCTCTGGAAGTGACCAGGCCTGGGGAACAGGTGAGTCATTGTTTAAACTTCTGCGTGCTTTGTCGACTGTGTGTGTCATTGTTTAAACTTCTGTGTGCTTTGTCGAGTGTGTGTGTGTGTGTGTGTGTGTGTATCTGTGTGCGAATGTCGATGTGTGTCTGTTTGTATCTGTGTGTCTGTGTGCATGTATGTGGGTGTGAGTGTATCCGTGTGTGTCATGTGTGCCTGCACCTTTGTGTCTGACGTGTGTCCGTGCACGAGCCCCAGTGCACAGAGTCAAAAGGGCGAAGTGAAGAGCCAGGGGTGTGTTCTGAGCGCCAGCGGTGTCCTTGCTCGTCCCCGATGGCTTGCTAGGTCAGGGTCCTGGAAGGAGATTCCTATTTAAAGAGTGGCCTCTGGGAAAATCCATTTAAAGGCTTGAACGTAATGAATAGGGGCCCTTACAGGAATCCATTTAACATGGATCACGGTGCCCAAGTGCTACCGACTGACCTCAGAATAGACAACTGCACAGTAAGCCCTGCGTTCCTTACACGCCTGGGCGGGGAGAGCTGGAGGAGGACGTGCTCGCTGGCGACGAACTCGGCAGATCAGACGCTTCCCTGGAGCGACCCTCCCCCAGGAAGACCGGTTTGGACTTGCAAGCTCTCCTTTTTCCCTTGGTGCAAGGAGATGAGCTTGTCAGAAATGAAAAGCCCGAAACCGAAATGCTCCGCAGGGTGTCCCTGTTGGCCCCGATCACGAACGTGGCATTCTTGAGATCGTCTCTGCGTTTAGAGACACTTCAGTAACCCTGTCTTCGTGAAATTACAGGGGCCGGGTCAGGAGTCACATTTTTCAATTGGAGTCCTCTCCGAACAGAGGGCTTCCACCTCTAATCAACGTGTAATCACACGAAAACTCATACATGAAAATGCTTACTGCAGTCTTATTTATTACAGAGAAAAAACAATTAAAGCCAAGTAAAAATCCAGTAACAGAGAAATAGTTCAGGAAATTGGAAACGTTGTAGGGGTATTATGTGGTCATTAAACACACATGGGTCAAATGCATCTACAACATATGCAGTAATGTGGAAAACCGCCCTTCGTATGTCTCACTTTTTTTTTTAATGTAGGATGCATAATTTTATGTTAAAATGATGGTTTGTTTTTAAGATTCTTATACAAAAAATTAGAAGAAAGTAGGCAAAATACCATCCCTCGTTGTATTAAGGCTGTGGAATTACGGGTAATCTCATTTTTTTCATATTGACAATTATGTGTTCATATTTATTGAAAAATAATGTTTTTAGATAAAGAGATGTGTCACCTGTATGTGGTATCATAGTAATGGCATGTTTATTCATACTCCACCGATTTTGGTTAATTCAGACATGTTTGGGGCTAAAGATTTTCTTGACTTAAGGAGAGTTTTATTAATTAGTGCACATAAATAGCAAGGAAAACTTAAAGGGGTATCTTTAAATACTTGAGAATTGCTGTAGGTGTGTTAGAACTTTCTCTTTATGTAAAATTACAGCACAGATCAGTGGAATATCTGCTTCTAAGCAGGTGTCTTAAGTACGTTCGCAAGAAACAAGGTATTAGCCTGGGGTGGCACAGAAACCTGGGGAATTCCATTCTTAAAAGCGTTTCTTTTTTCCAGCTTTATTGAGACAATTGACATATATATAACATGGGGTAAATTTAAGGTATGTTACGTGTTGATTGGGTACATTTACATATTGCAAAAACACCTCCACCCCGTCACATAATTACCATTTCTTTTTGTGGTGAGAACATTTAAGATCTACTCTCTTAATACTTTGCGAGTGTATACCATATGAGCTTTAATCATCATGCTGTACATGAGATCCCCAGAACCTGTGAATCTTACAACTGAAGTTTGCACCCTTTTACCAATATCATCCCACTTCCCACACACACCCCAGCCTCTGGTCACCACCACTCTACTTTCTGTTTCTCTACATTAGGCCAAAAAAAAAAAAAAAAAAAAAAGTGGTTTGTAAGTGAGGGCTTGCTACTGAGATGACCATCTTTTGGGCAATGAGGTCCGGCCAGCGGCTCCCCGGCAGGCTCGTTGCACCAGCGGTTCTTGATGTGGGTGGAGCACAGGTCCTGCTGCCTCTGTAAGTGACTGAAATGATGCTCCTGCCTGGTGAATCCAGTGTGGACGTGAAGGCAGCCTGTTCTGGCTTAAAAAAAAAATTTTTTTTTAAATTTGTTTTATTGAAGTCTAGTTGATTTACAATGTTGTGTGACTTTCTGCTGTACTGCAAAGTGATTCAATTATACATATATATACATTCTTTTTCATACTCTTTTCCATTATGGTTTATCCCGGGATAGTGAATATAATTCCCTGTGCTATACAGTAGGACCTTGTTGTTTATCCACCCGTTATATAATAGTTTGCATCTGCTGACCCCAAACTCTCAGTCCATCTCTCCCCCGCCCCCATCCTCCTCCTTGAGCCTGCTCTGGCTTGGACTCCTGCATCTTTCTCTTAGAAAAGCTGCTGGGCCTCTCTGTAAGGTGGGGTAACGCCAGGACCCCCGGAGGCTTCTTGCTCTGCTTCAGTAGAAACCTGTGTGCCGCCGAGCCGTGCAGGGGCCCTGAGCACACGGTCACCCTGCGCCTCAGTGGAGATGGCGGGTCCATCAGCCTTGGTCCCCCCCTCCCCCGCAGTGTTGTAGGGCAAGGGCTCGCTGCCCAACAAGCATAGAAGCAACACTATGGCACTGGCTTTTGAGAAAAGACAGAGGTTTAATTCGAGGTCGACCGGCAAGGCTCTCAAACGCGTCTCTACAATCCACGTTTGGGGCAAAATTTAAGGGCTTCGGGGAATTTTAAACTTGGAAGCGAACCGGCTAGTCTCGAATCTCCCTATAAGCTACGCGAGCGCTCCAGGAAGCCAGCTTTTCCTTATTAAAGGACCTGTCCTTCCTAAAGGGCTCTGGGGGCAACGTTTCTATTCTTTGAGTTTCCTAGTCTGGAGCTTTTTGGTTTGGGAGTTATCCTGGAGGCTCTGCGCATGCGCAGTGCTGTCTCTGTACAGTAACTCCGGGTTTGATTAGTCAACCCACCTCTTTAAGGAGGCAAAACCATTTTAAGTTGGTCAAGGTTTTACGTGCTGTTACAGCAGCCTCATCTGAATACGTTGTCTGAATCTGAATGCCGGGTTGCCTTTAAACCTGTAACTTTCTGCTTTTCTTGGTCACTCGGGCTGAGCTGCCTGGAGGAAGCGGGTCCCAGCACCTCCTGGATGCCCCTCCTCTGGTTTCTCTTTCTGCAGAGATCCCAGCCCACTTTTTTTTTAATTTGCGGTACGTGGGCCTCTCACTGCTGTGGCCTCTCCCGTTGCGGAGCACAGGCTCCGGACGCGCAGGCTCAGCGGCCATGGCTCACGGGCCCAGCAGCTCCGCGGCATGTGGGATCTTCCCGGACCGGGGCACCAACCCGCGTCCCCCGCATTGGCAGGCGGGCTCTCGACCACTGCGCCCCCAGGGAAGCTCCCAGCCCACTTTTTGACAAGCTCCCTGGGGTTGGACTGGCTGTGCAAACTATGGGGTTGAAGCAGCGTGTCTCTCTAGTTATGACTTGCTACGCCATCCCTACGGATATGCGCGAGACATTTATTGAGCACCTACTGTCATCTCAGTGAACACTGTCTTTGCTTTCGTGAGCAGTTACAGCCCGGCGAGAGAGAGAACCAAGAAAAAAATAATTCTGCGAATTAAGGGAGAGCTGGAAACGGATCATTTCCGTCAAGAAGAGGAACAGGGAGCTGTGGGCCCCACCATGCAGAGACTTTTCTCTCTTTTATGCACTGCTATTTATGGGGACTGGACACACGATCGGGGGTGAGGGGGTGGGGTAGGGGTGGCAGCTGTGAGACCAGACAGGAGGCTGCGGTGGGAGAGGGATTGCATCGAGGTGAACAGAGAGAAGAGAGCAGATGTAGCAGCTTCTTCACCGTAAGGCAAATTCCCCAGATGATTAGGCCGTGGGGTTGACAGATAAGCGGCTCTAGCAACCTCTGAACTTTGAGCCAATATCTTTTTGTTATCTTTCCTGCGGCTTCTATCCTCATTCCGGACTCTGATTTGCCCTTTGGCCTGTAGAGCTGAATCCTAGGCTGTCATTTTATCCGTGAGGGCCAGCCACTTTGGGGGGCGCCCCCATTTGTTCCCGGTGTTTATTTTATTTTGCCTTTGAGTTTAATTTCTACCAGTGGATCGGAAATCTGTAGAAGGACTGCTTTGAATTCCTGCATGGGTGGTGGGTTCTGGAGAGAGGACCGGCCCCTGCAGAACTGCATTCCCCAACCCCCGGGGCAGCTGCGGGTCTTCGGGATGCAGAGGAAGTCGCAGGGTGCCCTGGTGGGATGTCATCCGTTGACACAATTAAGCATCCTCCCCGATGGTGAAACTTGACAGCATCCCATGGAAGATGGGGCTCCAGACATGCTTTCCAGTAACCATTCAGCTCTGCTGTGTCCCTTTCGCCAGGGAGTGGATGGGCCTGTGAACCCTTCTCTGCCAAACCCTGTAACTCCAGTCACCTTCTGTTTAGAAAGTCTTGTTGGTATTTAGGACTCCGTCCTGTTTGCTTTTAAACTTTGATCCCAAACTCGATTCTTTTCCTTTTGTCCCCACAGCGCAGACCAGACCAGTCTGTGGCTGTGGCTGCCTGTTGGGGACAGCGAGGAAACCGGGTCTGCTTCCAACTGCTCTCGCTTTTCTCCCTCCCTCTTCAAAATCCCTTCCCTTCCTCCATTCCCACCCACTGCAATGAGGTGGGAGAGGCTCTGTTCACTGAACGGGCTAGCTCTGAGGTGGGTTTGGGTATTTTTCAGGGGAAGTTTTCTCTAGATGCAATCCAGAGAGTAGACGAAGACAAAATGATAACAGTGGAATGCCACCAGTTTGCAGCCCCCGAATGAGACAGTGGACGTAGGGACAGTTTTCAATGGCTGTTGCCTCCTGAGGAAATGCCCACCACACTCATGACAGTATTCTTGCCAAAAGACAGCCTATATCCAATCAGATTTCTGTTCTGAGCCATCAAGCTACAGAAAATCAGGGTTCAAGGGAACACATTCAATGACAACTTAGGGATGCAATCAGCAAAATCCAGACTGGAAACTACAAGGCAATCTGATTTCTTCAACAAATAAATTACAGAGAAAAAGAGGATGCATGTACATATAACCGAGATTTGCAGGAGAATTAATAGGATGTCTAGGAATTCCCTCAAACTAATCTTCGGAGGAAGCGGGGTTTGGGGATGTGGGTGAAACAAGATTGGCCACAGCTTCTAAGGTCGGATCTTAACAAACGCACCGGGAAACAGAGGAAAGCTTCAAGTGAGCTTTATTAGGGAGCGCTCCCTCGAGGTTCACTGGTCCGAGAGAAAGGGGCCAGAGAAGTCGTGCCCGGGCGAGGGCTGGGCAAGATTTTATAGGGGAAGAAGGGCAAGGGGTGTGGTGAATCTGGGAGGGCGCAGGGCATTCCTTATTTGGTGGTCTTTTTGGGTATCCTGGTGGACCGTTAGTCCCGCCCCTCGAAAGGCGGGAAGGCTGGGCTGGGTTCAAAGTCCCCAGGTCAGTTCCTGGAACTGGGTGGTCCGGAATGTCTCCAGGGCAGTTTCTGGAACTGGGTGGTCCGGAGAATTTCGGTCTGATGCAACCTGTGAATCTGATTGTGTCCCCCTGCCTCGGGCCAGTTGGCCTTACACAGCTGATTCTTGTGGAGGTGGATGATGGAGATCTGAGGTCCACCAGAGCGACCTCCATCCTCTCTGTTCTGGTACATGCCTGAAATTTTCTACAATGAAAACATGTGCAGGGTTTGCCCAAATTAATTTTGATCACAGAGCCGTTTTTCTCCAGGGCATATCACTGTGGGTTCTGAGGCTTTCAATACAGTGGGAAGGAATGCAATGTTTTGAGATCCTTGAAACACCAAGCTTTTTCTTGAAACACCAATTTGAATCCATGAACCACAGCTGAGAGAGTGCTGTACCTTTTAGGTATTTCAGAACCTTTTTGGAATAAGTCATAGGTTTTTCAAAAGTGAGAGGTGATGGAAAGAGGGCAATGAGCCAGTGTGATGACTCGCACACGATCACTACTTTGCAGGGTACGAAGCCGTTCATATGCATAGGCCCCTGCCGGGCACCGTGCACACGCTTTGCAAGCACCTCACAACATTTCCACCCTGTCCGGGGGTGAAAAGCCCCACTTCCCACCTAAAATAGGGAAACCCAGTGTGTGCTCTGTGCCAGTCCTCTCAGGAGGCAGCCGTCATGGTGGAAGAGACACCTCACTGGGAATGAAAGCTTCGGTGTGAAATTTGGGCTCCGCTATGGAAAAGCCTTCCGTTTCTCTGTGTCCACTCACTCATTCATTCAGTCACTCATCCATTCACTCACTCACAGCAGGCGTATATTATAGCTATTGCTCACCCCACGTTCCAGAAGGGGAGATGGGGTGCAGAGTGGCAAGCCAGGTGCCTCTGACGTGGAGCTCCTTTCCGTTCAAGGCTGTCTGTATTCATCCAGGGCAGCAGCGTCCCGGGGGCCCACTTGCTCAGAGTATTTGGTATCTGACATTCAGCCTCCATCCATCATTGTCTCTCTGCAGGGCATGGCGCAGGTGGAGGGGGTCCCCCGGCCCGGGGCTGCCCTGGGCCAGGCCTGCATCTTCAAGCTGGTTCTCCTGGGCAGTGGTTCTGTGGGCAAGTCCAGCTTGGCTCTCCAGTATGTGAAGAATGATTTCAGGAGCATCCTGCCGACCGTGGGATGTAAGTGACGGGACAGGGCACCCTTCCTTCGTCTCCTGGTGGGGGAGCCAGGGCTGCTGACCCACACGTGGGGCACCTGGGGATGAGGCCACCTGGGAATTTCCCAGGCTCTCCTGGAGCCTCGGGCAGTGCCTGGCACGTGCAGGGAGGGCATGAGGTCCACCCCAGGCAGGCATGCACACGGGATCCAGAACCCAGACAGGTTTCAGCTCAGCTGGAGTCTGCGGGGGCCGGGGAGGGGGCGGGTAGTGTATCCGTGACAGAGTTTCTGGCCCCGAAGGGTTGGGTGTGTGAGGGCTTCTGCTGGTGGAGGGGGGATCCCAGAAGAAGAACCTGCCTCCAGGCTCGCCACTCAGCCCTCTGAACAAGCCGGCCTCTCACCCTGGCTGGTTGCTCTCCTGCTGACGCTGCTCCCTTTCTGCCTGGACTCGGCTTACCCGCCTGGCCTGGGCTGGCGGATAGGGTGGGTGCTGTAGGAAGGGACGGCAGGGAGGGAGGCCTCTCTCACTGCACTGCTTAAAGAGGATAGCAAGTCGTGGCTTTCAGAGGGGAGGGACTTTGGCGCATCTGTGGATAACTGGTCTCCTTCACATCCTGTCTGGGGGTGAAAAGCCCCACTTCCCACCTAAAATAGGGAAACCCAGTGTGTGCTCTGTGCCAGTCCTCTCAGGAGGCAGCCGTCATGGTGGAAGAGACACCTCACTGGGAACGAAAGCTTCGGTGTGAAATTTGGGCTCCGCTATGGAAAAGCCTTCCGTTTCTCTGTGTCCACTCACTCATTCATTCAGTCACCCATCCATTCATTCACTCACTCATCCATTCATTCACTCACTCATCCATTCATTCACTCATCCATTCATTCACTCACTCATCCATTCATTCGCTCACTCAGCCAAGTATCTGTTGGGTGTGGCCTCTGTCCCAGGCCCACATTAGGTGTGGAGGATTCTCTAAGATGCCAAGCAGACACACCAACGTAGAAACAGAGCACAAAATTCAGCAAACGGTATTAACTCCTTGGGGGCCCTCAATCTTCTCAGAAGGGTGGTTCTTGAGTCCCTGAGGAATATGCGGCCCGAAGGGATCTGCCAGGGCCAGGCCCCCAGAAATAGTGGTGAGAAGGGCAGAAGCAGGGTGAAGGGCTGGCCCCAGGACGGGAACGCGGGGAGAGCTGGTAGAGACCGTGGATTCAGGCCAGCTGAGGGGCACGCAGGGCCACCTCTTCTCCATCAGCAGGAAAGTTGACACCGCTCACCTGTGATATCAGACTGGGCTTTAAAAAAATACGACAAAGTGCCAAGTCTGGCTTCAAGTGGGTTTCGTTGAGAGCAGAGACCACAGAAGGGGGCCAGGCCAAGCTGGGATTTTGAGGGCTGTGTCCCTGGGTGTGAACCTGGATTCCAGTTCAGGGGAGGGAGACAGCAGGGACCAGACCGGGCGGCTTGTCGGGCTGGATCTCACTCTAAGACCGAGGTCCGAGGCCACGGCTCCCAGGGCCCTGCTTGTTTATGCACATAAGGTTCTATGGGGACACAGCCCCGCGCATGCCTGTGTGTCCTCTGTGGCTGCTTTCCCTCTGCAAGGGCGGCTTTGAGTTGATTGCTGGCAACGGTGACAGTACATCTCTCGAAGCCTAAAATGTTTACTACAGGGAACTTCCCCCCAAAAGTTTAGGACCCCTGCTCGAGAGCCAGCATCCCGGGAGGCAGTGGGCGGCCAGGGGGTGGGCTCCAGCAGGCATGGAGTGGCCTGGGGACTCACGGTGAGCTGAGAACTTAGCTCAGTGGGCCCAGGGAGGCCTGCAGCTCTGACCTACCTTGTGGGGCAGAAGAGGCCCCCCACACAGAGCCAGGCCGAGGCTGCGGGCGGTGCTGGCGTTCTGTATTTCCGGGGAGGGAAAGGGGAGCGCAGACAAGTTCGCTAACTCTCCCAAGTGAGAAACCCGCAGGTCCAGCGCGCTGCAGCTCGTGGACGGTGGGTGGGGCGCCCTGTCTCCCCAACCCCAGTCACCTCCACCGCTTCCTTTAGCTCCAGCAAGTCGGGGGCCAAGCTGTCACCCTCTCCAGGCTGTCCAAGTCACCGTGCTCTCTTCAGGGGTCCTACGAGGGTCAGGAGGGTGCACAGAGCCTGGGCTTGGGTCAGGGTTGGGGGGCCTTTGCTTGGGTGGCAGGCCGGGGTGCACCCTCTCCACTCTTGGTCCTCTGCCCGGCCCCGGCCGTCCTCCTCCTGCCCGTGCCCCTCCCCCAGGCCCGGGCTCATCTCCCCAGGACCCCGGCTCTGCCCTGGGGCTGGTGCCCTAGGCCTTGGCTTCCTGGGCTGCCGTGGCCCGCAGCCCTCTAGGTGGGTTTAGCGGTCCTTTATTCAATCAACAACCAGCCTATTTATGGAGCACCTAGTAGGTGCCAGCCACTGAGCTGGGTGTAAGGGACGTAGAGATGAGTGCGCCCTCCTTTGCTTTGAGGAGCTAAATTCCCTGTGGGAATGACGGTCTCCGCCACGTACATCTCTGGGCCTACTTCACATGCCTTGTACACCTTGTGATGTTCTTACGACCTTTGCAGGTGGATAGTATAACGATGACTAAGTTTTTATAAAAATAAATAAATAATATTATTTATTATAATATGATATTTAATCACATATTTTATTCTATGTGGTTTTATTAATTATTATGCTATGATAATTATTATATTATTATAAAAGCAGACACGCCCCCCTTTTTTGTTTTTTCTGGTTTGGCCACGCCACACAGCAGGTGGGATCTTAATTCCCTGACCAGGGATCGAACCTGCGCCCCCTGCTTTGGAAATGCAGAGTCTTAACCACTGGACCTTTATTTTATTTATTTTTGGCTGCTTTGGGTCTTCGTTGCCACACACGGGCTTTCTCTAGCGCGGCGAGCGGGGGCTACTCTTCGTTGTGCTTCTCATTGCGGTGGCTTCTTTTGTTGCAGAGCACGTGCTCTAGGCCCACAGGCTTCAGTAGCTGTGGCATGTGGGCTCAGTAGTTGTGGCTTGCGGGCTCTAGAGCGCAGGCTCAGTAGTTGTGGCGCACGGGTTTAGTTGCTCCGCGGCACGTGGGATCTTCCCGGACCAGGGCTTGAACCCGTGTCCCCTGCATTGGCAGGTGGGTTCTTAACCACTGTGCCACCAGGGAAGTCCCTCTGTGTATCCCTTGAGGCGGAACCGGGACCCTGGCCCAAGGCTGCTCTATTGCTTCTTGGCTGCCCCTCCCTTGTCTCTGCGTCCTCTCCCTTCCCTGATCAGCAACGGTTCGAATCTGCCCTCTGGAACTCAGGGAAGGTCATGGGGGCTGGAGTCTGTTCCCTACAAACAAAAGCAGGGGACAATGGAAAGGCTTCTGTGCCCAGGAGCCCCCCAGGGTCCTGCTTGGTTTCAGTTGTCACCCTTTCCTGCTGCCCCCTTTCCTCAGACGGCCACGCTCACACTCCCGAGGGCAGCGGGGGGACCAGGGCCTGGCATGTCTTTGGTGGTGCTGCCTTCAGGGCAGGCCGGCTGCAAGACACTCCAGCCCTGGGGAAGAGCGGGGGTCCCTGGGCCCCTCCAGAGGGTCTGGATCTGTCGGTGAGTGTGTGGAGTGGCCCCGCAGTGGAGGGTTACACAAGCACTGGGCACAGCTGTGCAGAAGAGCGCCCGGGCCGAGACAGGGTTCCAGCCACCCTGCGGCAAGACCTGTTCTTCCAGAGGAAGCCGGAGCCGTAAGTGTGGCAGGCGGTGACAGACCCTTGTACCCGAAGCAGAGCCTGAGTGGAATTGAGCACAGCCGCCCGAGGGCGTGGCCTGCTGGGAGGAGACCAGAACCCCCTGAACTCCCGGCTGCCCCAGCACCACAAAGCCCGCCAGGCCCATCTGAGAGACGGGCTGGCAGGGGAGGTGGGCCGCTGCCAGACGCGCTGATGGTGGCTGGGAGCTTGGAGCACCAAGAGCTCCCGCAGACCCCTCATCCTGGAATCCTGAAAGGCAGCAGCAGGGGAAATTCCAGCCCAGTTCCCTGCCCTGCACGTTGTAGTGACATCTTTGGAGGGGTGGTGACATCTAGTGCTTGCGTTCGGATTTGCTGGCAGAAGCCAGTTTGGACCAGCTGGGCCTTGCCTGGGGCGGCGAAGGTTCGAAAGGTGCTGGATTTCGCCCCACCTCCCTTCCCTGCTGAATGAAACATTGCTGGAGCCCAGGTGACCCTGAGAAGTCACCCATGTTGTGTTCCCTTCCACCGGGAAGCAGCTCGTGACTTTTACAGAAAAGAGAGCGCCGCAGAGAGGGCTTCAGTGAGCAGGATAGGACGTTTATTTAAATTAAAAGGTCAAAAAGCAAAACGTTTCCTTGTGTTAACATTTAGTTGAGACACCTTTTAATTGGGGGCAACAGAATGCAAGTTGAAGAACAACCCCCAGTGAATTCTCTTGTCATTCGTTGCCTACTGGGGGTCCATTCAGCTCAGCAAGTGGAAGGCACGCCCGCTTCCAGAGGCTGGGGAGGGGGCCGGAAGCGTCCCCAAGTGTCCCCACTGCTGGGGCTCCTGTGTTGAGGTCTGTGCTGGGGCCAGAGGAGGCTGGAGCCCTGCTTTGTGTCACCATATGAAGCAATGCCAGGTGGCCCCGGTTCAGAGTATCGTCTGGTAAAAATGTGCCGGTGTGTCCTCTCCACCAGCGTATTCTAGAAACGTGGACAATTCTGGGTTCTGGGCCTGGTCCTGCTCCCACATCCCAGCTTGTTGCCAACATCATTTCAGGAAAGATCTCCCAGTCTGTTTGAATATCTCGGAAGTTTACTTTTTAATCACTTTTTGGCTTTAGCTGTGAACAGGTAGAAAATGTGGTCAGTGGGTTTCTGAACAAGGAAGGTGATACATGTGGGCTCTTTTGTGGGTTGGAGCCAGGAGTTCACGGGGCAGGGGGTGGAAGTTTGCTTTGGATACCAGCCCAGGGGCCCACCTGGGGGGTCTGTGTCTCTCTCCAGGGGAGACGAGGTGCTGCGGTCTGTGAATATCCAACAGCCGCTCATGCCACATCATTGCTCCGTGTGAAAACCCTGCGCTCCTTGGAAATCGGTTGGGATTTTACATTGATTTAAACTCAGCCACCAGCCATCGTTTTCAGAGTAGAACAGAAGCTAAGATTGTTAAGCGAAGGAGGCAAACCTGAATTTTATGCCCACCTGTAACCTGGCGGTGATGACTTTTAGGCTGAAACCAAAATCGCACACAGAAGTGTGATTTGACCTGATAGCAAACAGACAAAGGGTGTGGATCAAAGGCTGCTGTTCCCAGGCAGTGACCCGGGAGAGCGGAGAGGGAGGGGAGGAGGGGCGTCAGGTGCCACACCCTGCACCTCGTCTCTTTTCTCCTGGGTTTGACAACCGCCCTGGGAAGAGGGCACTGTTGACTCTTGGTAAAGGAGGAAGCTGGGATCTCTAAGGTTGAAGCAAGCTGACAGAGTTTGTTGCAGCTGATAGACTTCCCTCCAAGGCCCAGGCGTGGTCCTCACCCTCAAGACCTCAACAGTCTTAATGGAGCTTCTGTCCTGCTCCGTCCTGACAGTAGCCCTGTATGAGCTGGGAGCTGTCAGTCCTACTGTTGAGCTGAAGACGGCAGCTTTCTTTGACCTGGTGTGGTGTTCTGCTGGGCTGTCATAATAAACACCACAGACTGGGTGCCTTAAATAACAGAAGTTTATTCTCATAGTTCTGGGGGCTGGAAGTCCAAAAGCGAGGTGTTGGCCAAGGAGTTTTCATCCTGAGCTCTCTTTTGGCTTATGGGTAGCTGCCATCTAGGTAACTGGCTGTGTGCTTCCATGGCCTCTTCTTTGTGTTTGCATGGAAGGGAGGGGAGAGAGAGAGAGAGAGAGAGCAGACAGACAGACAGAGACAGAGAGACAGAGAGAGGAGACAGAGGGAAGAAGAGAGAGAGACAGTGAGAGAGAGGGAGTGCATTCTTACAGAGGCACTAATCCCATCCTCAGGGCCCCACCCTCATGACCTCATGTAACCCTAATCGCCTCCCAAAAGCTCCATCTCCAAATACTATCATACTGAGGGTTAGGGCTTCTATATGTGAATTTTGGGAGGATACAATCATTCGGTCCATAACACCTAGGAAGTGTGTCTGACTTCGAGTTTGTGGACGAGCAGAAAAATCCAGGATGTGCAGGCAGAGGGTGGATCAGCGGTTTCCATTTAGGAGTCACCCCAAACTAGATTCTCATGAGAGAGAATCATGATCTTACCCTTCCTATGCTAAAAATCTCAGCCCAGACTTGTCTCTTATTCTCTGTCGGTAGCAAATTGAATCGTGTCCCCCAAAAGATTCGTCCTCCTCCTAATTCCCAGTGCCTATGAATGTGGCTTTATTTGGAAAAAGGGTGTTTACCGATGTAACTAGTTAAGGATATTCCTGGATTTCGGGTGAGCCCTGAATCCCATGACCAGTGTCTCTGTAACAGGAGAACACAGATGCAGAGGGGGTGGCCATGTGAAGACAGAGGCAGAGACGGGAGAGATGCACCTACAAGCCAGGGACCACCGGCGGTTGCTGGTCCCCACCAGGAGCCAGGAGGGGGTGTGGAACAGATTCCCTCTCAGAACTTCTGGAAGGAGCCAACACTGGAAACACCTTGATTTTGGACCTCTGGCCCCCAGAACTGAAAGGATAAATGTCTGCTGTTTTTAGCCACGCTTTTTGCGGTTATATTTGTTATGACAACCCCAGGGCACTAACACACTGGCCTTGGAGTGAAAAATTTAACTCCAAGCATGTGGCTACATTTACCAGAATCTCCCAACAAGCTTCCAACCCAGCCCGGGTCTGGGCAGGACAGAAGCTTTGTCTGGAGTCTCATCCCTGGCCCCTCCCAGTCCCTGGTCTAGTTCTGTATATGACATACCCTATACGCTATGGGGGCAGAACATCTTTTTTTTTTTTGCGGTACGTGGGCCTCTCACTGCTGTGGCCGCTCCCGTTGCGGAGCACAGGCTCCGGACGCGCAGGCTCAGCGACCATGGATCATGGGCCCAGCCGCTCCGCGGCATGTGGGATCTTCCCGGACCGGGGCACGAACCCGCGTCCCCTGCATCGGCAGGCGGACTCTCAACCACTGCGCCACCAGGGAAGCCCAGAACATCTTTTTTAAAATTTATTTTATTGAAGTATAGTTGATTTCTGCTGTACAGCAGATGACTCAGTTATACATACGTATATTCTTTTTCATCCTTTTCCATTCTGGCTTATCACAGGATATTGAATACAGTTCCCTGTGCTCTACAGCAGGACCTTGTTTATCCTTCCTGTATATATACTAGTTTGCATCCATCCCTCCTTCACCTCCTCTCCCCCTTGGCAACCACAAGTCTGTTCTCTATGTCTGTGAGTCTGTTTCCGTTCTGTAAATAGTTCACTTGTGTCATGTTTTAGATTCCACATATAAGTGATATCATATGGTATTTGTCTTTCTCTTTCTGGCCTACTTCATTTAGTATGATAATCTGTAGGTCCATCCATGTTGCTGCAAATGACATTATTTCATTCTTTTTATGACTGAGTAATGTTCCATTGTATGTATGTACCACATCTTTATCCATTCATCTGTCGATGAACATTAGGTTGTTTCCATGTCCTGGCTATTGTGAATAGTGCTGCTGTGAACATTGGGGTGCATGTATCTTTTTGAACTATAGTTTTGTTCGGATATATGCCTAGGAGTGGGATCGCTGGATCACATGGCAACTCTTATTAGTTCTTTGAGGAATCTTCATACTGTTTTCCATAGTGGCTGCACCATTTTACATTCTGGGGACAGAACATCCTGGTGTTAGTAAATAACTATTTTAAAGCCACAACACTTTGGAAAGCTATGCTAAGGGGAAAACAGTCTTCAAATGAAAGGTGGATTGCCCAATATGTTGAATGAATGGTTTGGGGATAGACCTTTCGTTGTGTGTACTTATTAAGCAGGGACAATAGTGCATAAAAGTCCTTGCTCTCCAGGTGCTCCCTGTCACCAGGGGTGACAGATGAGAACACGGAAGTCTACCTGTGCAGTGGCTGAGTGATAAGCACAGGCGGGCTACTGTAGACCACGCCCAGGGAAGGGGGCCCCAGCACTGCCCCAAGGGCTCACACTCAGAGACCCGGTGGACATGTAGGGAGGTGGGGAAGAGGAAGGATTCCAAGCAGAGAGGTCAGTGGAGAAGGGAGGTCAGCAGGGAGAGGTGTGGGTCAGGCTGGGGGGTTAGCAGGAGGCCGGGAAGGTTGCAGGGGAGGAGCTGGTGTGACCGTCAGCATGCCAGCTACCTCGCTGGACACCCACGGGGTGACCCTGGTTGTCAGAGACCCTTCCATGCCTCACATAGTCCAGAGGATTTGAATAGGACCCTGAGAGTCTATCTTCCCACCCAAAGCCTCTGTGGAATCTGCAAAGGTCTGCAGCAAATTCCTTGCCACTCTTTGCTTTTTCTGGAAAATGCCATCTTCTAGAAGAGGTGTTTGCTGAGCCTTCCCCACTGAGGGTGACAGGAAGCACAGGGCTGGCTGTCTCTGGCTGGTTTGCTGAGCCCAGGGTTCACGCTGGCCCAGGCTGAGCCGTGGATAAAGACCTCGTCCTCCATGTAAAACTCCTTCTGGGCTTCTGTTTCAGGTGCGTTCTTCACAAAGGTGGTGGATTTGGGGGCTGCGTCTCTGAAGTTTGAGATCTGGGACACGGCTGGCCAGGAAAAGTACCACAGCGTCTGCCACCTCTACTTCAGGGGTGCCAATGCTGCGCTTTTGGTGTATGATGTCACCAGGAAGGTGAGGCTCACCTGGGTGTGTCCCCGCCCTCCCAGGCACAGGGATGCAACCTTCTGGCGGCATTACGTGACTGACCTGTGCTGGTGCTTTATGTTAAAATCGTGAGCACCAGTGGAGAATCCTTCAGTGAAAGTCAGTCACCTCCTCTGGGAAGCCCTCCCTGACAATCCCTTTGCCTGCTGCACAGTTAGGTTTGCGCCCCTCCGTGGTCCTCTTGGAGTACCCAGACCAGTGCACCCCCATCCATCACTCACGATTCCTTGGGTGCCCACGGAGCTGGTGAGGGGGGTGTTATGAAAACAGGATACAGCCCCTGGCTGCACATCCACTACAGAATCTCATCGGGCCAAACAGCAGTGAGCAGATGCTTAGTGTACCAGCAGGGAAGGGTGGGGTTCTATGGGAGTTGCCAGGAGGGGCACCATACTTCCTGCAGGAAGGCTCTAGCTGAGACGTTGGGAGAAACAGGATTAGCCCTGTTGGGCAGGGCCGGGCAGGGAGGTGGTGGTGGGCATGTGAGTGGCGAGGGGGAAGGGATTTCCGGTCAGAGGGCAGTGCTGGTGGAATTAAGGAGGTCGAGTGCCGTGCGTGGAGCCCCTGCAGTGCTGAGAGCAGGCCTACTGGGTCAGCATGGCTGCAGGGGAGAGGGGCTGCGTGGGACCCAGGACACAGGCCCCGTTCCCGGGTCTGTGGGGCACTGCAGTTAGGATCAGGGTTTGGTGTGACAGCCACTTCCCCACAAAGTGGTCCTTGAGGGTATCGTGGAGCAGAGGCCCCTAGAGCTCCAGGTCTGACTCGGAACCTCCTGCAGCCCCCAGCCTCCTGCTGGCTGGGTGAGGACAGAGCTGCCTTCGGCCCAGACCACCCGAGGCCAGAGAAAGACCAGCTACCCCTGCTCAAGGGGCAGAACAGCCCTTGGGGCCCGATATAAGGCCAGTTGGATCATGTGCCATTTTATGTTAAAATCGTGACAACCAGTAGATTCCTTCAGTGTAGGTTGGTCACCTCCTCCAGGAAGCCCTCCCTGACAGCCCCTCTTCCTGCTGCACGGTTGGGTTTGCGCCCCTCTGTGGTCCTCCCGGAGTACCCAGAACAGAGCACCCCCATCCATCCCTCACGGTTCCTTGGGTGGGTCACTTGGATCCTGTGTTTTACGCAGGGTAGCTACCGACACTTGCCTTGTCCTTCCTGGGATGGCTGAGGAAGACCACCGGGTTTGCCTGACAGTCCTGTTTTCCTTTCTCAGGCTTCCTTCTGCAAGGCGCGGCAGTGGCTGAAGGACCTGGAGGAGGAGTTCCACCCGGGAGAAGTCGTGGTGATGCTGGTCGGCAACAAGACGGACCTCAACCAGGAGCGGGAGGTGACCTTTGAGGTGGGCCTGGAGACGGTCATTATGTCCCCGGTGCAGGAGGGGGGAGGGACCCCAAACACACACGCCCACCTACCGACACACTCATACACACCCCCCCCCCCACGCGCACACACTCACATACCACTTTAGCTTCCCTCCTGGGCGAAGGTTTCTGGTCTCTCCTGGGAAGGTCAGACCCAGAGGTGTCTGCTCCTGGCTGCGGGGAGAGCTGCGAGCATGACCGCAGCCTCCCGAGGGCTGGCAGGGGCGGGCGCAGTGCAGGGAACGGTTTCCATGAGGAAACCACGACCCTTCCCACCCTCGCTCCTTCTTTGAGTAATGGCGGGTTTCAGATCTTTCTCTTTGTGTTCAATAAACTGTTCAAGAAGGGGCAAATCCAAATTTTTTGCTAGGAAATGAGCAAGGGAGAGAGAACCCGAAAGCTGCAGCTCTTCTGTAAAACGACCAACAGCAGAATAAATGCTCTAGGCGGTTGCTTGTAAAGCGGGGAGAGCCTGAAGCAGGGAGCAAGGGGTTCACGCGTGTGTGTACAGGACGCGCGTGTGTACAGGACGTGTGCGTGTACAGGACGCGTGTGTGTACAGGATGCATGTGTGTGTACAGGACACGCGTGTGTGTACAGGACGTGTGTGTGTACAGGATGCGTGTGTGTGTGTACAGGACGCGCGTGTGTGTATAGGACGTGTGTGTACAGGACGTGTGTGTACAGGACGCGTGTGTACAGTGGTGTCTGTGTGTGTGTATGTGGGGGTGGGTTTTAGGAGAGGCTCTGGGAGGAGGGGCAGATGAGGGGAGAGCGGGACGGGGAGGGTGCTGGGCTACAGCGCAGGGCAGGAAGGGGAGAAGTCTGGGGGCAGGGGGCGGCCACGGAGGCCGTGCTGGGTAGGCGCTGGGGCTCAGAGGCAGAGATCCCAGCACCGGTGTTGGGAGTGGGGGCTTTATACCGGGGCAGCCTTGAGTCCCTGGGGTGGGGGCCTGATGGGTGATTTAGGAAGAGCGTGTGGGGCCCAGGTCAGGCCGAGTTGGGAGACGGGGCCTGGGTGGGGAGACCCACTGGAGGCCGGGGGCCCAGCTCAGGGACGGGAGGGGTCTCCTCTCCGCTCTCCCAGGACCCCTGCCCGCGGGAGGGGGACCCCGTGGCTTAGCCTGCACGGAAGCGGCCGCCCTGGGGCCTGGGCTGTAGACCCTGGGCCCCCAGACCCCACCCTGGCTTCTTGTTCCCTCTGAGCTCCCACTGAGCTGGGCCTTGGGGGCGGGGGGCAGACCCCGGAGCCTCAGGTGCCTGGCTGGGCAGAGGCCAAGCTGACCTGTGGCCAGTGCAGCTTTCACATTGATTTGGGGGCTTTTCATCTTAAAATAATTTCAGAATTACAAAAATTGTTGCAAAAATAGTACAAGAAGTCCCTGTCGGCCCTTCTCCTGGCTTTCCCAAATGGTAACATCTTACGTAAGCTCGGAACAACGAGCAAATCAGGAAACGAACACTCGAACTGCTTTACAGCTGTCGCTCAGATTTCGTCATTTCCCCACTAACGTCCTTCTCTTGGTCGCGGGAAATCTGCCCCTAGATTTGGCCGTTGAGAGCGCTCCCCTCCGCTGGCCCTGTCACCCGCCCTGTTATTCCTTGAGCGCTTCCTTCCTTTCTGGCTCACCAAGTTGTTCCAGGTTCACCTTTGTCCTTTCTCAGCCCCAGCCCTGGAATCAATCATTTCCCCAAAGAGCCCTGGTTCCTAGTGCCGGGGAATGAGTTTAGGAGTCAAGATCTGTGCATTGGATGTGCTCATTCCACGGGGGGTGAGGTAACCGTGCTCCCATCCTGGGAAGCCTCCAGGACAAACTGGCAGACGGAGGGCTGGGGACCTGTAATTTAGGGGCCAGAGGCTCATTGGACCCGAGGACAAACCCCTAAAATGACCCCATCTGGAACCCCCAAGCTAGTTGGGCAAAGGGGGGTATTTGAGTTTCATTCATGTGACCCAGATATGAGCTACCTGAAGTCACCGAGTCTTCAGCTGTACCAGGTCACCTTGTCCTTTAAAATACAAGTAATAATGTCCCCATCCCTGTGTCTGGGAAAGGGCTGAGAAGCTCGTTGGGGAGTGGTGAAGAGCAAAGCTCTGCGGGCCAGGCTGGGGGTGGGGGGAGTAGACACCGCTGGGCGCCATGCTGTGGGCACGGCCGGCCCAGCCCCCAGGGGCCGGCTCAGCGTCAGGCACTGAGCACTGCGCCTCCTGGGAGGGTCCGGAGGCGAGGGGCCTGCACGGGGAGGCCCCCAGCTCCTCCTTCACCCCGGCCTTCCCATGAACGCTTCTCCGCTTCTCGGCCACACGAGCAGCCCTGGTGTTTCCCAGACGCCCTTGCTCTGTACACCCTTCACTCCACGTAGGTCGGACCCCTGTGGGACGGTGGTGGGGGACCCAGAGAAGGGCCAGGCTCCCACCAGGCTGTCCCCACTCCCCTTGCATGTTTCCTCTGTTCTCACTTGGTTTCAGAGCCCACCGGTGCCAGAGAGCCGTGGTAGGGGCAGGAACCTCGCCAAGGAAAGCATCCTTGGACCCCGCTGCGGGTGCCGGGCTCCCCTGCCAGCGAGCACCCTCCCTGCCCTGCTCCCTGGTCTGGGCCCCCTTCTCTGGGAGCCCCAGAAACAGAACTTGAGGAATGACGTTCTCTGCTGGTGCAATTGTTTCTCGGTGTTTCTTGGGTCTTCCTGTTAGAAGGCGTCTAAGTGTTCTTGGGAAACTTCTGATGATTAATGTGGGCTTTCCGTGGCCATTTCCGTCAGGAAGGGAGGGAGTTTGCAGAGAGCAAGGGGTTGCTGTTCATGGAAACCTCGGCCAAACTGAACCACCAGGTGACTGAAGTCTTCAGTGCTGTCGGTGAGTGACCAGCCTCCGACCCCAGAGCAGGGGGTGGGGGGACCATCACTGGGTCTTCAACAGGTCTTCTTCTCTGGCAACCTGGGACCCAGCAGAACGTCCCCAGGGCCTGGAAAGTGGGCAGGAGTCAAGGGCCCGTGTTTCCTGCTTCCTGGAAAACATCAGGGAGGGTGGGACCCTGGGGGATGCCACGTGTGCAAGGCGAGTGCTGGGCTGGGTTGGGGGATTTTCCTCCCAACCAGGCCACGTCCTTCTCCTGTCATCCACAGCCCGAGAGCTTTTGCAGAGACAAGAGAAGCAGGAGGGCCAGAGGCAGCAGGGAGATGCACGGCTGGCTCTGAATGAGACGCCCCCGGGGCGGGGCAGATGCTGCGCCCGCTAGAAGGGGCCACTCCAGGAAAGGCCGTGGGGAGGATGCGCCCAGCCCACACCCACTGGTCCTCAGGGTGAGCCGCCGCCAGCTCCACGTCGCTTGTGGTACTTACCTGATTCACTGTTGATGCTGGCTTGCTCCTGAGTCCTAGAGGCTCTGCAAGAGGGCGTCCCTTAGAATAACCACCTCCCAAGCTGGTGGGAATCATTCAGGAGAGGGTCCCATGTCCAAGGCTCCCAGAAGGTGTCAGCTCCACCTCTCAGACACTAGATACCGACTGAATCCCTGATGTCCTGCGGGGTGGGCACGCATGGCCCTGCCCTTAGCTGCCTGGCCACCGGACACTGGAGAATGAAATGGTCAGAGGGGAAATAAAGATCGGAAAATCACCCAGCATGCACTTGGTGTTGGGCAGGGGGCTGCCCGGGGGCTTGGGGCCCCCCTGCTCCTGGGAGGTGGGAGAGGGGACAGCAGGCCCAGCTGCAGGGGGCAGTGCCAGGGAGAGATGGCGTGACCATCATGGGGCTGGGCCCGTCGTCACAGGATCTCTGTGAGATTCCCCCGAAGGACGGTGCCTGACAGAGGGCAGCTGGGGATGGGGGTGGGGGAATCAGACCCCCTACTCTCTGCTCCTCTCTGTGAATGCGAAGTGGTGCTTGTGCAAAGCACGCCAGGACTCAGACTTCAAGCCGAGGTGCAAATTGTATCGCGTATGAGTTTTTCTCCGAAAGGTAAACCGATTTCTATCATGTGGTCCTTTTTGTTTTTCCAAATGTTTTTTTATTGTGGTGAAAGTCACATAATATAAAACGTACTATTTTAACCACATTTAACTGTACAGTTCGGGGGCACTAAGTACATTCACATTGTTGTGCAATTCTCACCATCATCCGTCTCCTGAAGTTTTCACTTTCTTAAACGGAAACTCTGTCCCCATAACACCCTGAGTCCCCATTCCCCCTCCCCCCTCCCCTCCCCCGACCCTGGAATTTATCAATGGACTTTCTGACTCTATGAATCTGGCCATTCTATGTACCTCGTGTAAGTGGAATCAAACAGTATTTGTCTGCACCTACTGTCCATTGGAATGCATTTTTAGGGTTAACTTTATATCCATGGTCTTCGGTGAGTTTGTAAGCTGGGGGTCTGTTCCTGCACATCCTCTAGGAGGGCTCATGGTGAGTAAATACTGAGGGGCCCCAGGCGCGGGCTGTGGCTGAGGTGGGCACAGGACATCTTTCTGGTGGTGACACATCATGGGCTCACCTCGTTCCTGCCTTTAGAGAGGCCCGATGGCTCTTCTGTATGAAATTTTAAATAAGACGACATTGTCATCCCCCTGAAAAAGGTGGCTTCACTATATCAACTAACTTCTATATCAACAGAAACGTAAAGCATCCTTCCCCATTGACGCTGAGCTCCTGGACGTCCCAAAAGCACTCGCGGTCTTTTTCCTAGACAATTTCCAGGTGAAACCTGACAGCTTGGTGCTGTGTGCCCTGCAGTTTCTGACTGCAGTGAAGTTTTGTATGCGACTGTTCCCTTGTAGGTGAAGTACGTGAGGTGTGAGCCCCTCTGTGTAAGGCTGAGTCCTCATGCTGTCTGTTACCCCACGCTGGGGTAGCAGGGCTGGGATCCCTTCTCCACAGCGCGGGACCCACTTCAGAGGCGGCGGGAGGCTGAGGTGGCCCCTGGCCACTAGATGGCGCGCCAGCATCGCTGAAGGCAAACCCCACCGCCCCTGGTCTTTGCGTCCTGAATGCTGCTTTGCTGACAGTAAGGCTTTCAGAGGAGTATCTGACCCGTCCATGATGAAGTAGGGAGTGGGGAAATAATATTTGTAGGATGCCCACATTTCTGATTTTTTTCTCCCGTCTTGCCAGGCTAGTAACACTGTGCTAGAAGTTATTATTAAAACATATTCTTTGACTCCTTGCCACTTGGCATCCGTTCACGCTTCCCTCCCTTCCCCCAAGATGGGATGGGGTGCGTTGTGATCCTGGAGCTGGGTTCCCCGTTGCCGGTTGTGATAGCCCCTTTTCCTCCCCTTCTCCCCCACGAGGCAGGTGGGGCTCAGCCCTGCAATGGAATCACCTAGGAGCCTTTGCAGGCAGCATCCCCGTGCCCACCAGAAGCTCTGGTTAAATCCGTCTGCAGTGCGGCTTGAGCCCTGGGAGTTTTGAGCCCTCCAGGTGACCTAATATTCAGATAAGGGGGAGCTCTGCCATGAGGGCAGGGGTTCTGTCTGTCCTTCCTCTCGTGGGGCTGCCGGTGCCTGGTACGATGTCTGGTACATGCCAGGCACTCAACAAATATGTGTCCAAGAGAGGACAGGAGCCGATATTCCCAGTGATGTAAAGAAAAGGCATGTTCTACAAACAGCCTCCACCCCAGCCACCGCAGACGTTTATGGAAGCCTCTCTCTGCGTCAATGCTTCTCCCACCTGATCTCAGCCCGTCCTGGACCGTGAGGTGGTGGTAGGGGGCGTGGGCGTAGAGCCTGGGAGGCGATGAGCCCGTGGGGTTGCAGGTGCTCAGGGGAGGCTGGTGGTTGAGCTCGCCGTCCTGCCCGCATCCGGGGAATCCGCTCCAGCCCTTCGCATGAGCCAGGCTGTGTGTGCGCGTGCGTGCTCGTGATGGAGGCAGGAAGCACAGAGAGGACGAGAAGCAGCGTGTGGGCGCAGCCCTGCTGTCCTGCCTGTAGCCGTGACCCTTCCCATCCCCCTCTGCTTCTAACGCCTCCTCCAACTTCCCTGGAAGAGCCCCCTGTGCCCAGAGGGCTGACTCAGGAATCCATTCTTTCTCTTTTTCTTTTTTTTTGGTACTTTTTTTTTTTTTTTTTTGCGGTACACGGGCGTCTCACTGTTGCGGCCTCTCCCGTTGCGGAGCACAGGCTCCGGACGCGCAGGCTCAGCGGCCATGGCTCACGGGCCCAGCCGCTCTGCGGCATGTGGGATCCTCTCGGACTGGGGCATGAACCCGCGTCCCCTGCATCGGCAGGCGGACTCTCAACCACTGCGCCACCAGGGAAGCCCCGTTGGTACCGTCTTTAAAAAATTAATTAATTATTTTTGTCTGCGTTGGGTCTTCGTTGCTGCGCGCGGGCTTTCTCTAGTTGCGGCGAGCGGGGGCTACTCTTTGTTGCGGTGCGCGGGCTTATTACGGTGGCTTCTCGTTGCGGAGCACAGGTTCTGGGCGCGTGGGCTTCAGTAGTTGCGGCACGCGGGCTCAGTAGTTGGGGCGCACGGGCTTAGTTGCTCCGCGGCATGTGGGATCTTCCCGGACCGGGGCACGAACCCGTGTCCCCTGCATCGGCAGGCGGATTCTTAACCGCTGTGCCACCAGGGAAGCCCCAGTCTTTTTCTTTTAAAAGGTATTCCCTTTTTGAAGGTCTCACTGGCCAAACTTAGGACAATTTGAGCATCAAGAATGATTTGTAAGTTGCTGAACAAAAAAGAAAAAAAAAAGGGAGGAAAGGAGAAAAAAGGAGAAATATCTCCTTTAGAAGAATCCCGCTCCTACACGTGGAAGGAATTAGAGAATCACCATGGTACAACCCATGATGTAACAGTTGATCCCAGCGAAGGTATTCCATAAGGTTTACATCATTGGCTGTGAGCCCTTTGGGAAACAGGCTAGTGCCGTGGGTCCCCAGGACCTCTGTGGATCGCATAGTGAGCAGACGGGGAACCTGAGAGATTTTTACAGTTGAGAGATCCTCTCCGTAAAGGGCCAGACTTGGCACCGGTCAGAGCGGGGCCCAGAGCCCACCATCAGGTATGATGCTGTAGGACAGACACAGAGCATTCGTGCCCTCAGTGGTAACCGAGTCCAGTTCTGCCCCTAGACCCACTGCTCAGATTACAGGAAATACAGTGGGGGGGGGGGGGACAGGAGAACAGGGTGACAGCACTTGGGGGAGCAGTTGACAGGTCACACGTGTGGATCCGTTCTACAAGATAACACATCCGGGCCTTTGTGAAAGTCAATGTCGTGACAAAATGAGATGATCCAGGAGTGACGAGAAATAACTGAGGGTGACCTTGAAATTAGATTGGAGCCTGGCTTCCAAAAAAAAAAAAAGAAAAGACAAGTAAGATTTTGTTGCCCTATTTGGGGATTTTTGTGTATGGACTAAAAACTGGATGACATTAGAGAATTATTACAAAATGTTTTAGGCATGGTGATAATTTTGTGGTTATGTAGGAGATTGTCCTTAGTTTGAGGAGAAAGATGCTGAGATTTCTAGGGGAAATAGGATGTCTACAGCTTACTTCCAAGCGGTAGAGAGAGAGGAGGGGAGGTGGCAGGGAGAGAAAGTAAATACAGTGATAATTGCAGAATTTAATGCAAGGTATTAGATGTCATAATATTTTTGTGATTTCTTGTAAGTTTGCAAACTTTCATAATAAGAATTTGTAGAAAACATAACATCTTCCATCCCTCTACTCCTCTGGGCTCAGAAGATGTATTTGTTTCCTGGGGCTGCCCTGACAGGGTATCACGCGCTGGGCGGCTGGAATCCGGAGCCCTTCATCACGCTGACGTTGCCGTGTCTGCGTCCTGTGGGGCTGTGAACTCTTTTGTTTAAAGTGTACGACTGAGTGGCGTTTAGCACGCTCACCACCTCGGGCCGGTTCCCAGACACTTCCATCCCCACAAGGAAAGCCTGTAGCCATGGCGCAGACCCCAGCCCCTGGCAACCACCGAGCTACACTCTGCCTCTGTGGATTTTCCCCTTCTGCACCTTTCATATTAATGGAATCGTCCACTGTGGGACCTTTCGTGTCTGGCTTCTTTCACTCTGCGTCATGCTTTCAAGGTTCATCCATGTGGTAGCATTTGAAAGGACTCCTTCCTTCTCATGGTCGAATAATAATCCGTTGTGTGGATGGACCGCGTTCTGTTATCCATTCGTCTGTCGACGGGTATTGCGTTGTTTCTACCTTTTTGGCTGTTGTGAACTGTGCTGCTGTGAACATTCCTGTACAAGTATTTATTTGAACACCGGTTCTCAGCTCTCTCGGGTATGTACCCACGAGTGGGAGGGGCCGTGTGCTAACTCCAGGTTTAACTTTTGAAGAACCGCCAACCTGCTTTCCTGGGCTCTCCACGCTGCCTGCCCTGGCCCAGCACCTGCCTGCCCCGGAAGCAGGCCCGGCTGCTCTCCTGTTCCCCCGTGCGCATCCACCCCGGGGAGGTGCCGACGCTGCGGGAGCTCTCCCCTGGGAGGGGACTGGCCTCTGGCCTCCCTCTGGCCTCCCGGTGGCTGGGAAGGGGGGCAGCCCTGGTGCAGCTCCATTTGGGTGGTCTGGGCCAGCTCAGCCTCCTCCAGCTGGCCAGGGAGTGTGACCCGCCTTCCTTGATTTGGAGCAGGGATGGCTGGTGTCTGGGGTCCTGCGGGCTTGCTCTGCATCCTGAGCCCTCCTGAGTGTGGATGGACAGAAGGAGTCCCGTGGTCCGGGCAGGCTCCTGGGACCCTGTGGGCAGAGGCCTGACGGGCCCTGAGCTCTGGGCTCAGAAGCAACTGGTTAAACCTGCCCTGCCCCCCACCCCAGTGCTGGACTAGGGGGTGCGCCTTGGAGAAGGGGGTTCACGCTCACAGCGCATCCACACTTGCTGGCTGCACCAACCTGAGCTCAGGAGTGAGGGGGGTGGTCATTAGCCCCAGGTTCAGGCGTGGGAACCGGGGCTCCGAGAAGTTAGCGGCTGTGTGTTCCCTGATGCCAAAGCGAGTTCCCTTTGAGACAGGACACAGGGACGTCCCCGTGCGATTTGAAAGGGACGCAAGCTGGGGTTGAAATACGTGAACCTAAGAGTACTGGAAACAAGCCACCCGTGCTTCTTTTTCTCCCCTGAGTACCAACAGGGAGGCGAGAAGGCCTGGGGCAGAGAGAGGGCAGGGCAGGCCGGGGGGCGGGGCTGCCCTCCACTGGGGCCTCCTGCGTGGTGGCCTCGTGCAGTGCACAGCCTGAGCAGCCATTCAGGGCGGCTGGGGGAGGGTGGTAGGAGCTGCAGCGACCAAGGACATCCCAGCCTCCCTACTCCATGCTGGGCGCCCTTGGACAAGTCCTAGAGCCTCTGGGCTCTAAGGGTCCTCTAGGCTAACGTCCCACGAGGGAAAGCACCTCCCGCTTTGTCCCCACACAGACACTTGCAAACAAGGCCAGCTGCTTTTATTGGGACTGAAGGGGACGTAGCCTGTGGAGGAGGGGGCGGGGGTCTGGAGACAGGCCCCTGGGGCTATTCCTGGAGGAGCTGAGCTGTCAGCCCCCCTGGGAGGGCTCAGCGCCTCCTGCCAGGGGGAAGCAGGCCGGCGGGCGCTGGAGGCCAGGCTTTGGTCCATCCCCCAGGGCTGCTCTCCTCCGGCCAAAGCGGCCCACAGGCCGGATTCCACGGCCCGTGTACCAGGCAGGATTGATGTCGGGGGCTGGAAAGAGAGAGAACAGCGTGTGAATGCACGTGCCCCGGTGTGTGCAACCGCGGTGGCAGGGCCCAGTGCACGCAGCTCACTGCTGCCCAGTCGCCAGGCCATGCTGGGACCTGCCCGTGCAGGAGGGGTGCCCAGAGGGCCTGGCCAGGCCGTTTCTGGGGGGTGCGGTGGCTTCGGGAAATGGGAATTCAAGCTCACACCAGGACGAAGTCCCCCTTCCCTTCCTGTCCCCACAAGCCCGTTCTCATGGGCAAAGTGGCCTCAGCCCCAGGCTGCCCTGGTGGTGAGGAGAGAAGCCCTCCCCCGAACGTCGGGCAGGGCCCTTGGGAGCAGGTGTCAGGGACGCTGTGGGGAGAGGTCTGGTGGGCAGGAGGCCGAGCCCCCAGCCCTGGGGCACTTAGCGAGGATGGTGCCCCAGCTCAGGAGGCGGCCGGGCCCCCACCGTGACCCCGGGGCGAAGGGGTGGGAGGGCAGGCCAGGGGTCCGGGCACTCACTGCGGAGCTCCGTGGAGTGCTGGTGGGCCAGGCCCAGCAGCAGCAGGCACAGGAGCCAGGCCCCCGGTGCGTTCATCCTCTGGCTCCTTGAGAGGCCCGCTGGAGCTGGGGTCCCACACGGGAGGGCGCAGCCTGGGGCAGGGGTAAAGGTGAGAGCGCATGAGGGCGCGTGCGCACAGAGCTGGGACCTGAATTCAGATAACGTGAGCGCTGTGCATGTCAGAGTGGACGTGCCCATGTGCGTGAGCGTGTGTATGTGTGAATGCACGCGTGCATGGGTGTGCACCTGTGTACGACAGGGTGTGCGTGTGTTTTCACGCCCCTGTGTACGTGAGGGGGTGTGCATGGGGTTATACGCGTGTGCAGGCAGCTGTGCTCTGCTGCGTGTTTCTCTGCTCTGCTGGGATGGCAGTGAGCACAGAGGTAGCAGGCGACCTGGCTCTCTGCACAGTCCCTTGCTCCCCTGGGGACCCCAGCCTCTCCTCCGTACAGTGAGCACTAAATGAGGTGACCACGTGTGTGGTGGCCTCTGCCGTGCTCAGTCCTGTTTGCAAGGACCCTCTGTCCTCAGAAGGAAGCCGGCAGGAATGTGAGCTGTGGATGTAGAGAGCGGGGCTCTCTTGGAACGGCCCTCATCTGTCTGCCTGTCTGCGTCAGGGAGACAGGAGTGCGGGAGGGCTCCGCACCACTGTGGGTGTGCACACCTGGCCTCGGCAGGGAGGGCAGAGGTGAGCTCATTGCGGGGGAGCTGCCCGGAGGAGCCAGGGTTGCTGCAGAGGTGGACGAGGTGCGGCCCAACCTCAGACGTGCCCAGGGAGGGGAGCCGGGGGGCTGCTGAGCCTGGACCACGCTCAGGGGCCAGGACCCTGGTGCAGGGTTCTTTCCCTCCCTCGGCCCGCTCCCATCCTGCCCTGTGCCGGCTGGAGAACGTCAGCCGCCCGCCGGGCACTGCAGAAGTGTCATCATCTTCCATCCTTCCCAAGAGCACTTACCCTCCCCACGACCCCAGATCCCAGCTGCTGAGTCTCCAAGATCAACGTGCAGCAGGTGGGACCTGTCCTCGTGCAGCAGGACACCCCCAGTACCGGCGCTGGGGGAGAGGGTGCTGAGGGCAACAGAGAAAACTCACTTCTCACCCTGCCGGGGCTGAGGCCCTGAACAGCGTCCATCCCGCAGACCTGGCAGCTCCTTCCGCAGGTGCCCTCAGCTCATAGGGCTGGCTCCTCCCACCCCACCCGCCCTTGGTACTTCAGGAACCCGCAGAAGATGCCAGAGAGGCTGCCTGTTTCAGGGAGGACCCCTCTGCCGACCTTGGCTTTCCAGCCCCCGGAAGGTGCTCTCCATGCAAGAGATTTAAGATGCCCACCCCTTTCCTTTCCAGAGACGTGTTGGGGTGTCTCACACTCAGTGGCAGGGGGACTCCGACTTAGAGGAAATGGAGGTACCATCATCAAAGCAGAGTAATAAAGGGTGTCCCCTGGCAGTCCAGTGGTTGGACTTTCACTGCTGGGACCCAGGTTCAATCCCTGATCGGGGAACTAAGATCCCCGCAGCCAAAAAAAAAAAAAAAAAAACCAAGCAGAGTAATAAAGAGATGCACCCAGAGACACTGGGGTGTTTGTTCCTCCCCCTGGGCTGGGACCCTCGCTGGGTGGAGGGCGTCTTAGGAGAACCCTGACAGCACCTGATACCAGAGGAAGGACCTGCCTCCTGAGAGTTGGAGGTTGGCTGTCGCCTGGCCGGCGGGATTCCTGGTCTGCATTCCCAGCAGAGCTGCCTGGACGGCTTCACCTTTTGTCTCCACCACGGACAGCCTTGTGCACCGGGGCCCCGGCAGGCCGGCGTGGCCCTCAGATGCACAAGTGACGTGGTGGCTGCCCCTTCCGTCCCCGCCAGTGCTGGTCCTGGCTGCCAGGACTGACCCCTGCCCGGATGCGGAGGGAAGGTTGACAGAGGAGGGTGGAGTGTCAGGGACCCCCACCCTCTCCAGCACCCTGGGAGCTACTCACCGAGGCTCGCACGAGGCTGGCAGGTGCTGTGACCAGGAACAGTGACCCAGGTAGCAGCCAACTCCCCGCTTTTATAGTCCCAGGAGGAAGCAGTCGACCCGACACCCACCCGTCCCTCCCCGCCCGCCTCCCTCATTGGGCGGAATCAGGAGACAGTTGGTTTTTTTTCTTTTCTTTCTTCTATTTTTTTTTTTTTAACTCTCATCAGCGATGTGATGTGTCCCTTCCTGGGTTATATAATTTCATTTGGGCTGAGTGGTTTTAAAACACATTAGCCTTCCTCCTTCATGCTTTGGGCAATTGCAGTCAGGTGCCAGCAGCCTGGGTGCTCGCAGCTGCGTGACGGCTGACACAGAGGGGACCCTGTGGCTGTCTCCCTCCTCCTTTAAGTCCCAGTTTCCAATGCAAAGGTGAAGGGACAAGCCACCCGAGGCCATCACCACCGAATGATATCCTCGTGATCCTTCCCAGGCACCTACATGGCTTTTCATAGCTGCATTCATTACATGCAAGCCACTTTCGTCCTGCTCCGATCATTGAAAAATTATTTTTTCTAGGCTTTTCCAGAATTGTCATAATTACTGTTTAAAATAAACAAGTTTATTATTATTATAAAAGAAATACATGTATTTCCATTGTAAAATAAATAATAAACAAGTTTATTTTTATTATAGAAGCTATTCATATACATGTGGAAAGATTTAGCACATACAGAAAGCTAGAAAAAAACCATCCGTCATATCAGGGAAGCCAGCCATTTATCACACGTGATATGTTTCCTTCTCGTGGGCTTTTCACATACTTTCTGGGTAGATTCATCAGACTCGTGCTTTCCACATACTTTCTGGGTAGATTCATCGGACTCTTTTCATTTAACAACCATGTCCTCAAGTTGTTAAAAAAGCTGTATACTTATGCAATTTGAAATAACTGAACATTGTTCTCCATTTCACTTGGCCCTCAGAACTGAACTCATTCATATACTGAATAATCATAGATTATAGCAAAGGTCATTTAAGCGCCGTTGAGCCTCATCTCAAGGAGCCCGTCCTGGGGAGGACACCTCCCGGGTTGTTCTCCTTGGACGTGCGCAGGGGGCCACGCGGCCCTTCCTGGGCCTCCGTCAGACTTCGAGGGAAGTTCCAGAGCAGTACCTGGACCCCAGAGGGCCAGTCACGGGCGCTTCTCCTTCCTGTCATGGCTGCCCGTTCCTGGTGATGGAGGTTATATGGGTGGTGGGTTCCCAGAAAGTCTGGAGTCGGGGGGCGCTGGTGAGGGGGAGTGTATAAGGAGGGTGGCAGGTGGCTTCTACCCCGGGCTGCAGGCTGAGGCCACTGGGATGGATTCTGTCGGAATGCCCAGGGGAGCTCAGGGTCCGCGGTGGTCAGAGTGGCTCTGTGAAGAGTGGTGATGGTGGAGAAGCAGTCACATGAGGTGTGGTCCTGTCTCGAGGTGGGTCCTCTCCCTGCAGATGTGCGCACAGCACCTGGGCCTCGGGGGCAGTGGGCACTGTGAGACCACAGCAGCTGGAGGCAGCTTCCTGGGCACCATCGTGGGAGCCTGCGTGTGTGTGCGTGTGTGAGTGTGTCTGTGAGTATTGTGTGTGCGAGTGTGCACGTCGCGTGTGTGCACGTGTGAGTGTGACTGTGCATGTGCGAGTGTGCAGCGCGTGAGTCTGTGTGCGTGTGTCTGTACGTGTGTGCACACGTGTGCAGCGAGTGTGTGTGCACACGTGTGAGCGAGTGCTAGCGTGTGACTGTGAGAGTGCAGTGCGTGCGTTGCACGCGTGCACGCGAGTGTGAGTGTGCGTGCACGTGTGTGTGCGTGTGGTGTGTGAGTGTGTATGTGTGCATGAGTGTGTGTGTGTGGAGTAGTGAATCCTCTTTCAGCCAAGCAGCTTCGTCTCAGTGCGGGTTGGTGCTGGTAAAAGAAATGTTCACATATTGAGGTCTGGGGGAGTCGTTCTGGCTTATACCTGTGTTAACTTGAATTGTATGTTAACTAGAACATCCTGTTTGTGGCCCATCAAACATACATTGTACGTCTGCTCTAATCATTAAAGAAAAGGGCGCACTGACTAGAAGTAAAGAATGTCCACATTAAAAATAAAGATGAAATGCCTCCCTTCCTGGGACGCCGACGCTGGCGCTCCTTTGAGGATAAGACTCCCTTCCCAGGGCCAAGGCCATGCTGGCTCGCCGTGTACCTGCTGCTCTGTTTTTTAAAAATACTTTGGAAGAATGTATCCCTGCCTTGCTTAATGTTACTGTTTTTTGTTCTGACGAGGTGCACAGCTGTTCTGAAAACCATGCTCCTGCAGAGCAGTTCCGGGTTATCTGGGAGGCTGGCTTCCGGGCTGTGGCCCTCAGCGTGGCTCAGATAAATCTCTTTCCTATTCCTAGTATAGACTGTCGATTGATCATTTTGGTCGACAGGGTGGCATTGCTCCAGCCCCTGCGCCCACGGCTCTCTGCTCTGCCCTGCTGACAGAGGGGAATGATGTCCCCCGGGGTCTCTGGTGGCAGCCGTAAGAGGACCCAGAGTTACTGAGGGGACACTTTGAGAACTGGAGGTGCTACTCTACTGCTTTCGTCAGGAGCCCCTGAGCCCCCGGGGGCACCCGCAAGACGTTATTTACGAGAACACCGGGAGCCACCGTCCGCTGCTCCCTGGTCTGTGTCTCTAGCTAGAAAGGATTTATGACAGGTGTGGGTGAACAGGACTCCACACAGGGAGGCCTCAGATCTTTGGGGAGAGATGACAGTCTGGCTCCTGGGACCCCTTGTGGGGTGTCTGTGAGGTGTACATGGGTGGATCCAGTGACCCGCTCCCCGCTGGTCCAGCGGAGGGCTTCTCAGCAGGCTCGGTCCATCCCTGACTGGCCAGCACCCGGGACACACATCACCCTGCTCGCTCTTGTGTCTAGAACCATGAGCTGTGGCCGCTGCAGGGCTACAGTCAGAATCTGGGCTGGAGAGGCAGGGGCGGGGGTGGAGACTCACCTCCTGAAATGCGCGACGAACGGCTCATGGTCAAGAGGGACGCTCCGAGAGGTCTCAAGGGCATGGCTGCCCCGAGCCACCCTGGCCCCTGCCCTTCCCTCCGTCCTGAGAGGATGCTCCAGGTGCACCAGGCTGCTGTGAGCAGATGACACTCCTGCACTGGAAGAGCCACGTGGAGGAGACCCCCGTGTCCTCAGCATGGTTAGGAGAACCCCAGTCTTTGGGATGGAAGTCACAGCTCTGAGGTCTTTGAGCTCACACACTCACATGGTAGATTACCGGGTACCCAGCGAGCACGCAGTAAGTAGCGTGACGGTGGATGGTTTTGTTTTGGCTTTTGGACCTAACGGTGCTTTGTAGGGGGTTGAATAGTGTCCTCCCAAATTCATGTCCACCTGGAACCTCAGATGCGACATTCTTTGGAAATAGGGTCGTTGCAGATGTAATTTGTTAAGACGAGATCATTCTGGTGTAAAGCGGGCCCTAAATCCAATTGCTGGGGTCATGATGAGAAGAGGACAGACAAGCAGACACACACAAGGGAAGAGGCGATGTGGATTCTGAGGCAGAGATGGGAGGGGTGCAGCCACAAGACCAGGAACGACGTCAGGGGCTGCCGGAAGCACCTGAAGCTGGGCGAGAAGCATGGGGCCATTTGCCCTGGCCTCCAGAAGGAACCAAGCCCGCCGATACCTTGATTTTGGACTTGGTCTCTTGACCTGTGAGACGATGAATTTTTGTTGTTCTCAGCCACCTTGCTTGTCGTCCTTTGTTGTGGCAGCCGTGGGAGAACATGCAGTGCTCTATAAAGGTGTCTGAGTGACTGATGACATGTTTCTTTCTGGCCCTTGTTCCTAGAAGAAACTGGAGTCTTTGTGGCTTTGGCCTGTGTGTTTCTTAAACACAGGACTCCTCTGGACCCCTGGAAAGACACTGTCCTATCTGAGGTCTAGCTGCAGAAGAGCCCTGGTGAGTGGAGCATTCAGTTATTGGCAAGGCTGTTTCTGAGGTAGAGGGCTTCTGAAAATCCAGAGAAAATGTTAAAGCACTCATCTACAAATTAGAAAGCTGTTTTTGAAGTCTGAGTCATGTGGAAAGTGAGGTCCCTGAGGCCTGAGTGGGATGAAGTTATATTGAGAGGTGGGTGGGCAGCAGTGGGGGTCCCTTCCTTCTCCAAGAGGCAGTGGCTCTGGGGACCTGACTCTGCATTTGGGATCTGCAGCAGCGCCTTACTCATGGCTCCCAGTCAACTGGTTTCCAAGCTTCAAATGCGATGATGATGTGAGAAACATTATGTACGTAGGAGCTGTGTATTAATCAGGGTTCTGCAGAGAAACAGAACCAATAAGGGGTGTGTGTGTGTGTGTGTGTGTGCGCGCGTGTGCGTGTTTTCAAGGAGAAAGAGAAAGGGAGAGAGTGGGATTTTGTGGAATAGCCTCATGTGACTTTGGGCCTGGCAAGTCTGAAATCCTCAGGGCAGCCGGCAGCCTGGAGACGAGGGAAGAGTTGATTTTGCCACCGGAGTCCCAACATAGTCTGCAGAATTCCCTCTTCCTTGGGAACCTCGATCTTTTTCCTCTTAAGGGCTTCAGCTGATTAGACAAGGCCCACCCACATTATGGCATGTCTTCTGTTAATCTCGCCTGAAAATCACCTTCGCAGCAACATCTTGACTGGTGTTTGACTAAACATCTGGACTCCGAAGCCAGGCCAAGATGACGCATAAATTAACCATCACAGACTGCTGCGTTCGTGGTGATGGAGCAAAGCACTACTTTCTCCAGTGTGACTATTTCCTTGGGATTCTGAGCCCAGGTGCCACTGAGCTGCGAGCGTGGAAGGACTTGAGGGGTTGGCTCGTTTCTTTACCCAAAAGGCTGCCTCTGGGCAGACTTTGCTGTAGATGTTTTCAGGGGAATCTGGCAGCATAAGATTCCTCAGGCCGGCCCTTTCCCGAGAAGCCACAGCTGTCAGGTAACTTCTGGAATGGACTTCACCTACTTACCCGTAAATTAACTTGCAGGAGTCTTGGCTAAAAGTTAATATGTGAATGGATGTCCGGAGGAATGAACAAGATTGCTGGTTGAGAGAGGATTCTGACTTTTGCTTTTCTTACCTTATTTTCTTAGCTTATTTATTTTTTCTGCTTTCTTCCCAATAAAGCATAAAGACATCTCATAGGTAATAAAAATCCTCTATAAAAATAACTCTGGAGATACAGGCATTGTGAGTATGTTGAAAGATTTCTTGGCCGCAGACGGCAGGCTGAACGCAGAGCGCCTGGCTGGCAGAGGCCAAGCACTGAGATTCCTGGCGCTCCTTCAGCGACGGGTTATGAGGCCCCAGCAAAGCAGCTTCTTCCTCACGGTGCTGCTGAGAAGTGAAAGTCCTTGGAACTTTCTGAAATGACGGTTTGGTATAAAATTGTGGAATTGCAGCTCTTTAACTCATGGTTGGCTTGGAGTTGGTGAGACCAGGGAGGTGACCTGTGAAATCACACTCTTCCCTAAGGACTTGCAGGAGACTGGGTGTCCTTTGGCGACCTGGGTGCTGGATGCTAGGTTATCTGGGCAGAACGATTTGTGCTGCCCACTCACAGCCCGCCTTTAACCGTGAAAGGTCTTTGGTAGATTCCTGCATTCAACTCCTCTTAATGCTTTTTCTCTTTTCCGCATTAAGGAGACTGACAGAGAAAAAGACTCTGGAGAAGTATTTTAAATACTGTTTAAATAGTGTCTCTCATGTCCACCCGGGGTCACAGTGAAACCACTGGCTTCTCTTGCTTCCTGGCTGGAAGCAGGGGTATGGCTCTCTGCACACCAGGGCCACTGGTCCCTGACCTGTGTTCCGCTCCCAGGAGAGATGTCTCTGGAATGGCCATCTGGGAGAAAAAGGAACTCGGGAGAATTCTCTCAAACAGTGGAATTTATAAAGACTATTGGGAATTGAAAAATCCCCTCTTATTAGATGCCCTGGGAGCCAGAAACACAGCTGCCAGCGTGGCTTCTGTGTCTCCTGGAAATACAGGGGTGCCTGACACCCAGCAAAGCACTTTGGAGTTGAACCTTGTTTGTTTGTTTTTTTTTTTTTTTTGCCATATGCGGGCTTCTCACTGTTGTGGCCTCTCCCGCTGCGGAGCACAGGCTCCGGACGCGCAGGCTCAGCGGCCATGGCTCACGGGCCCAGCCGCTCCGCGGCATGTGGGATCTTCCCGGACCGGGGCACGAACCCGTGTCCCCTGCATCGGCAGGCGGACTCTCAACCACTGTGCCACCAGGGAAGCCCCCTTGTTTTTTTTTTAATTGCAGTATAATTGATTTACAATATTGCGTTAGTTTTAGGGGTACAGTCAAGTGATTCAGATACACACACACACACACACACACACATATATCTTTTCCATTATAGTTTATTACAAAATATTGAATATAGTTCCCTGTGCTATGCAGTAGGTCCTTGTTTATCTATTTTATAGGTAGTAGTGTATATCTGTTAATCACATACTCCTAATTCATCCCTTGCCCTCTTTCCCCTTTGGTAACCAGAACTTTGTTTTCTATGTCTGTGAGTCTGTTTCTGTTTTGTAGGTAAGTTCATTTGTATCATGTTTTCTAGATTCCACATGGTATTTGTCTTTCTCTGTCTGGCTTACTTCACTTAGTATGATAACCTCTAGGTCCACCCATGTTGCTGAGAATGACATTATTTCATTCTTTTTATGACTAATATTCACTGTATGTATATATATGTGTATGTGTATATGTATATATATATATATATATATATATATATATATATCACATCTTCTTTATCCATTCATCTGTCAATGGACATTTAGGCTGATTCCATGTCTTGGCTATTGTAAATAGCGTTGCTGTGAACATAGGGGTGCATGTATCTTTTCGAATTAGAGTTTTCATCTTGTCTGGATATATGCCCAGTAGTGGGATTGCTGGGTCATATGGGAACTCTATTTTTAGATTTTTAAGAAACCTCCTGACTATTCCCCATAGTGGCTGTACCAGTTTACATTTCCACCAACAGTGCAGGAGGGTTCCCTTTTCTCCACACCCTCTCCAGCATTTATTGTTTGTAGGTTTTTTGATGATGGCCATTCTGACAGGTGTGAGGTGATACCTCATTGTAGTTTTGATTTGCATTTCTCTAATGATTAGTGATGTTGAGCATCTTTTCATGTGCCTGTTGGCCACCTGTATGTCTTCTTTGCAGAAATGTCTATTTAAGTCTTCTGCAGATTTTTGGATTGGGCTGTGAGCCTTGGCTTTGAGCGAGAGATTGGAGAGCAAGTCAGGAAGTGTCCTACGCAGAGAGGGCAGGAGACTCTGCGCCATGTCAGCTCTGGGGGACACGGGCTTGGCTCTGTCCCTGTGCCTGTTTGACTCCAAAGGAAGCCCCCTCCCTCATGGGGATGAGCCTTGGGGCTCTGTCTGGACCGAGCCACAGCGTCACCCGTGGCAAAGCCAGCAGAAGGTGGGCAGCTTGGGAGTCCTTTGAAATTACAGCCTCCCTTGCTCTGCCTGGCGAACTCCGGTCCTGCTCTGCCTGAGACTGTCCATGTGCCATCACTGTGTCACTGTATTGTCCTCACGTCCTGCCACCCCTTGGAGGACAGGGGTGGAGCCAGGCCACCACCTATCCTTAGGTCCGCACCCATCTGTGCCACACGGCAGGAGCTCTAGGGACCCCCATCCACGTGGGCCCTGGCCAGGGACCCCTCGGTCCCCAGAGAAGCTGGCACCAGCAGGGGTCCAAGGTGTGCACGGAACCTTCCACCTGACCTTTCCCCTGCACCTTTCCATCCTTGGTCCTTTGCATATGAATGTTTACATACGTTACCTGTCATTTAAATTCTACTCTTTATATTATCTTAGTTTTTCATTTATGTTTTCAGTAGCATCCATGAACAAACACCACCCCTGGTCTGCTCTCACCCCAAACCCTGTAGCTTTTAAACAGGGGCTAGAAAGACACAACCACGAACCCCGAGAGAGCCTGGATTAGGGATGAAGAGCTGGGGTGGTGAGTAAGCGTCCTCTCAAGGGTCTGCGGGGCTGGGGGCAGTGAGGCTGCTGTGAGGAGGGTCCCCGAGGACTCCGGGAGAGCACACCAGTCACGTGACGATGTCCTGGGGGAGGCACGGGGGGTGGGGGGAAATCTGCAATTTATTGGACACCCTCATATGGCAGAAAAAGCGTCCCCTTTGGTGTTCCTGTAGTCCTGAGTCTGAACCCGCCTTCGCGCTACTAGCTTGGGCAAGTCTTCCGACCTTCGTGGAATTTCTATTTTTTCATTCAGAGGGCAAGCTGCTGGCACCTACCCTGCAGGGCTGTTGTGTGGATTAGAGATCGTGACCCCTTTCGTGGCTTGGGGTCTGAACATGTCACGTCTCTAGTTTTTCTGATTAGTCATTTATGTGCTCACCAGTCCTTGTCATCAGCATCCCTCCCACATCCCAGAAAACAACAAGAGCTCTGGGGCTCCCTCAGCCTCAAAAGCTCAGCCCTGTTTCCGAAGGCAGGTGGGAGGGGTGCACGGCTGCGGCTGCTGCCACCAATGTCCCCGCTGGGAACCTGCGGTCTGGTGGCGGTGTGCCCCTGGCTGGGGTGGTGCCCAGGCTGCTGCGGATGCCACAGGTGCAGGGCGGCCTTGACCTTGGGCTCGCATCACTGCTCAGTGAGGTCAGGGGCCTGGCTCTCAATCCTGAAGCATTTCCACTGCGTGCGGGCGCTGGGTCCCGGGTGTCTGGTCACGGCCACTCGCTGCCCAGGCACGGACCTCCTCCCCGCCTCCTTCCCTAAACTGGCACTACTGGAGGTTTCCTTGCACAGAGTGGGTCCTCTGGCACTCTGAGTGGGGAGGGAAGGAAAGAACTCGAGGGAAAGTTCCACGAGGGCTGGGGGACAAGGTGAGGCAGGCAATGCCACCGGGACGGAACGGGGGAGGCCGGGTGTCCGTGCCCCCCAGCTCTCAGGGGTGAGGTGTGAGTGTGGCCAGGCTGCGGGCAGAGTCCCACGGTCTCTGTGGAGGCTGAGCCCCGAGGGGCAGGGGGCCCATCCTGTTTGCTCCATACTCTCTTTTGGGGGCTCTGGAAGGGGGTTCCACTGACTGGTTTCTGTAAACAGATTTCCTAGTGTGACAACAGTGGGTTGAATGGTGGCTTGCCATCCCAACTCCCGGAACCTGAGAATGTGACCTTATTGGGAACAGGGGCTTTGCTCAGGCAACAGGAGGGGATTGTCCTGGACAGTCCAGCTGGGCCCTAAATCCAGTGACAAGTGTCCTTGTGAGAGAAAAGCAGAGGGACGAGACGACACAGAGAAGACGACAGACAGACGAGGAGACGACACTGACACCCCATGACACTCCACACATGTGGAGGTAGGTGGAGGCTGGAGGGATGCAGCCACAAGCCTCGGACCACTGCAGCCCCCAGGACCTGGAAGAGGCAAAGGCCAGTTTCTCATAGAGCTTCTGGAAGGAGGGCGGCCCTGCACACACCTTGATTTTGGACTTCGGGCCCCTGTGAGAGAACACAGTTCTGCTGCTTGAAGCAGCCCAGGTTGTAGTGATCTGTTCAAGCAGCCGCAGGGCCCATCGAGGTCAGGCTGGGGGCGGTGCCCGATGCCAAGGCACAGCATACTCGGTTCTGCCAAGAGGGTGAGTTAATGTGAGGTGCTGGCTCCTTTCACCGAACAGAATCTGCAGAAACCATTGAGTAAGAGAACAAACAATCCTAGGCTTTGAGAAGGGCCCTCAGGGAGGCCGAGAGCCGCTTGGGATGGAAGGTTTGGGGCAGTGGTGGCAGCAGCTGGGGTGGAGGGAGACTGGGGTGAAGATAAAGGAGACAAGCATCGTCTGGTCCTTCCACGCTGCTCAGCACTGCCTGGGGACGGTCCTTGCCAACCCTGCGAGACCAAGGTCAAGGCAGTCCTGCACCTGTGGGGTCCGCAGCCTGGACCAGGGGTCAGCACAGATTTTCCATAAAGAGCCAGACGGAAATGTTCGGGTTTGTAGCACAAGAGCAACCACAGACACAAGGAAGCATGTGGACCTGGCCAGACTTGCTGACCCGGCCTGGACCGCTGGAGTGGGCAGCCTCGGGAGGGAGCAAGGGCGGAGGAGCTTTGGAGAAGAGAGAAGGGCTGCCCTGCCTGGACATCATCGCTCCAAACCCACAGGACTGTGGACCCCAGGCTGGGGAGCTGTCTCCTCTCAAGGTTCCCAGGGGCTCAAAGGAGAAGGCAAAAGGGGCCAGCAGTCGGGTTCATGGTGGCCATCCTGATGTCCTGGGCTGCCCAGGCACGGCTGACAGAGCAGCCAGCACTCCCAGGGGACGTGAGTCCTCAAGTCACAACGATGGTCTCAAGAGAGCAATAACACACTGGACCACTCGTAACACTGGCAACAGAAGCACGGCTTCCACGCAACACCACAGGGTTGTAAGATAAGCACGACGAGGGCACTGAGGTGACGGGGGCACGAGGCATGTGAAGCCAGATCTGACATCCTGGAAATAACCGAGCGGACATTTGGTGTAAAAATATACCCCAAATAAGGGACACAGCCGCTGACGGGACGGAAGGGCTGGGGCATACGCAGAAGTCAGAGTCGCCAGCTTTTCCCGACAGAATGTGAGGGTAAAGCGTTGGCCGGAGCCCCTGGGAGCACGGAGTTGACCTGAGTGGATGCAGCAGGGTTTGGGGGTAAGATCGGAGTTCAGTAGGATGGGCTGACTTTGAGATGCCAGAGGAAGAGGCAGCTGGTCTGTGGTGGGGACCTCGGGGGGTCTGGGCTGCAATCCAGCCACAGGTGCCTGAAGCCGTGGGACCTGATGGGGATGGAAAGGAGATTCGACATCAAGGGGCCGAGAGGGGCTGAGGAACCAGCGCAGGAGCTGGGAGAATTCACATCCCCGGCACCCCAGCCGCTGCCCACAACATGGGTGCAGGTCCCTGGGCCATGCACACCGTCCGGGGCCTCTGCAGTGCTGCAGAGAGAATGAAAGAGTGAGTGTAGCCCTGACCCTAATCGGAGACCCCAGCGAGAGGTCTTCTGAAGGAGGGACGGATGTGCTTCCAGGTTGGAAGCTCTCTGAGCTCAAGTTAGCAACGGAGCTAAGTGGCCACTACGGTTCCGGGGCACAAGGCCTCACGTGCCTGCTGCATCACACCCAGGGCAGTGCTGCAGGCCAGCCGGGACTGCCTCTTCCTTGATGCTAGGAACTCACACTGACTTTAGTTTACTCTGTGAATAAGGAGGGGTGCACGGAGACAAGGATGGATCCTCTTTGGCTTACTGGAATCCTTTAATCATTTTCAGCGTTGAATTAGGAGCTGACTATTTCAAGCAGCTTTCATTCTGAGAAGGAGTTTCAGAGCCATCTTTTCTGCAAATCCCAGCACAACCTGAAGCCTAGTCATTCAGATCAACTCAGATGCTGATTCGGAAAAGCGCACTGGAGCTGCCATGGGCCAGCCCGTCGATGACACGGTCTCTGCAGTGACCGTGATGCTATAGGCTCAGTGGAAACGCGAAGGGAGCTCGTGATGCAGAATCTGTAAGCCATGGGTGGGGCTGTGTCCACAGTCAGTCTTCGTATCAAAGGCTCTTGGGCATCATTTATTCACCTCTTCTTTCAGTTACCACAGAACACAGACACCAAACCACTTGAGAGAGCAAACTCAAAGCTGACCCCGTCACTCTGGAACGTATCAGGGATCACAGGGGAGGCTGCCTCACACTCGGGGCTCTGTTCCCTCCTCTGCAAAGTGCGCTGTTCCGAGGACTCAGTAAACCGGTCCCTCTGAAGCACGCAGCCGTGCTCAGCGAGGGGAGACAGGGTTACTGTGCTCAAGGCGGCTGTGGAGGGGGTCCCAGCGGGCTCCCCTTCAAGCTGGATGAGCCACACGGACACCCAGAGTGTCCGAGGCTGAGCAGGACTTGGAGATCCTCTGCGGACCGACGGCAAGTGGCCTCCTGGATTCCACCGCAGCGAGTGGCAGTGCCAGGCTGGGCCCCGCCCGTCCAGGCTCCGCCAGTGCCTCCCGGCAGGCGGTCTGCACCTGCACCCGGGCTTTGAGCAAATGCTCACTTGCTGCCGCTGGCATGCTCTGTCCTCGACCACAGTGTGCTTTCTCCCAGCCTGTGAAGCACAGGCTGGGAACTTGCAGACTAGGTGTGTTTGTGTGAGGAGATGCGGGGGTCTATCCCTCCCTCTTATTCAGATGGACATGAGCTCACTGACTTGTCCTGACGTCCAGTCGCACCCACACACCTGCCCTGGCTCCGACAGACACAGTCAGGAGTGTACAGATGGCTGGTGCGGTCACTGAGTCACCCCTTTTCCATTCTGGTCATGAAAGCAGCATAAGAAAGCCAGCAGTGAAAGGGCTAGAAGATCACTGAACAAAAGCTTCTTTGTGTCCTTCAGAAAGCTTAAACCCTAAAGGAGAGACGCGTCAGCCTAGATGTTTCTCACGGACCAGAGCAGGTGGGCAGGGGCGCCTTGGAGGTCATCAAAGAACGTGGGTGAAGAGCTGACGGGCTGAGAACCGCCGTCAGCTCACAGACGGGGTTTCTTCTCATTCCTCCACTGGGCTGCGTGCATTGGAAAACGCGGGGCAGGTGGAGGGACACGGAGGCTGAGGTGGAGGAAAAGGACCGGCGCCACTCCTGCTCTGTCCCGTTCAGACGAACCTCCCGTTTAAGGGCTGGTGGGTCATCACGGGTTTCTGTGAACACACATGGACACGTCAGCATGCACAGGTGGGTACGCACACAGATACACGGGCGAGAGCACACGCACACTCACGCAGGCGTGGGCACAGAAATACACGGGCGAGCACAGAGGAACATGTAAACACACAGGTGTGCACACAGGTAGACACGCACTTAGCTATATGACTGTGTGTACATAAAAACACGCACGGCACGTACACAGACACACACACGGGAGAGCACACAGACGCGCACATGGGCTTGCTGGCCAGGAGGCATCGGTCAACCCCCTGCCGGGTTTTTTTTTACTCAACCTCTTTCTGCCTGTTTCCCCAGCTATGGGTCAATGACACCGACCCTCATCAAATGGGCTGTAAGGACGGCAAGTATGTGACGATCTAAAGCTCTGAAGCACGGAAGGCGCGTTCGAATTTGAAAGTATGTAGACTTTCAAGCCCCCGCTGGTGATTTCTTATCGCCCGCCATCAGCCCCTGGGGACGGCCACGCTCTGGCCACGGTCCAGGCGGCCTCTTCCGGGCTCAGGTGGGGCCTGGCAGGGAGCCTCTGCCCTCTGTCCTTTCCTGTCGTCTGGGGCGGCCTAACGCTGGCTGTATCGGACACGTGTGCCCCATCTCCCCGTCTGCCGACACAAGGCTCGCACACAATCATCAGCAATGAGTACTGTGAGAAACTTTGAAAACCCGATTAAAAACGGAGTTTGTGGAAAGAACAGAGCAGTCGCTCCGTCTTCCTGGACAGCGAAGCCGTCGACTCAGACTCTCGTAACCGGCATGAAGCCATAATGACTGCTGGGTGGTCGCAGTGTGGACAGCTGTGGGGATGGGGGTGTTTGCACCTGGCGTAGGCCACTGAGACCTCATGCCCACCCCTGGGACGTGGGCATGACTCTGGGGTCCCTAGAGGTCAGCTGTCTCTCGCCGTTGCAGCCCTGTGTCTGTGGGGTGCCGTGGGCACCCAGGCAGCTGACACGCCCGTCAGAAAAGCTGGTGCTTTCACCAGGCTCTCGTGCGGCTGCAAACACCAAGGACCGTGGTGCCAGAGAAGGGTCTGCAAGGTGCACTTCTGCGGGCATCAAGGCCATGACCCCGCCGGTCCAGCCTGATGTCCCCTGGGCTTTGGGAAGCACCTCATGTTCTTTCTGCAGAGAGCCCTCTCCCACGGAAGTCGGGGGACAGCCTTGACGCCGGCACCTGCACAGGTGGTTCAGCTGAATGACCTTTACGGCGCTGGGTGGGCAGGTGGGGCTGCGTGGGGAGTCCTCACTGCCTCATGCGCTGTCCCCGTCCCCAAGCCCAGAGCCCCCCAGGGCCAGGCGACCCCGTCACTGGTACACTGTGTACCTTTAAGAAATGTTTCTGATTTTCCTTTAGACCTTTTGCTGGTTTTACTATTCCTGTTAGTGTACCCCAATTCTTTGCTTTGAAAACTTAATATCAACAAGTCAATCTGAGAGAATTTTAAAGCCGCCTCAGTGAAAAGAGAAAACTTACCGCAATGCTGTGGTTGGCGGTTTCCTTCCTGCCACTGGGGTTTCTCTGTGTCAGGGATCCGCGGGACACGGAGTTCCGATCGAAAGAGTCATCATCTTTGTCTTTGAGAAAAACGGGGGGGGGGTGCTTATTAATCACAAACTTACCCCAAACAAGTGTCTTTGCTTCCTAAGAAATTTTAAAAGGAGCATAAAAACAAATGCTTCGTCCAGGACGAAGCTGATGTCCTCGTCACCACCAAGACATCAAGGCGGGCTAATTACGTCCTGTGCTCTAGAAGGTGGGGAGCTTTGCACCATTATTAGGACGATTTACATCGCAGGACAAGGAAACCACCGCTGCCACCACCGTCAACACCCTTATGTGCTTCAGGCAGCAAATTCCAGGTATCCAGACACCACGTCACTGCAACGGTCCCTGAGGGTGGCCCGAGGGCACTGGAGTGTCCTTCGGGCATCAGTGGCATGACATGCCGGGTCCCACGGGTTACGCAGAAATATGGGGCCCCGACTGGCCATTTTCACGCCCCTGAGCTCACCTCCCAGGCCTGGGGGACGAGGGAAGCAGGTGACTCTTACCTTGACTTCTGGGGTGATCACTGAGCTTTCTCCTCACAGGATAGGGTACAGCCACCACCTGGAAGAAAGAAGCCGTCTCTGGGCGTCAGTACCTTGCTGTAATTGTTAGGAACACCGGGAGCTAGGTTTGGATTTCTCATCATTCCTGCAGATTCGGATTAATCAGGGCAACTCTCTTCTGTTCCTGGGCAAAATTTGAACTTTTAACAATATTAAAACGCACGCTATCAATACGTTACGCAACAAATGCCGGAATATAAAAGAGCTGCTTAGCTTTCGGAGAACTGCAGCCTTGGGTGGGTACGCGGAAAAGCCCAAGTTCCAGCCCCACAGACAGGTTCAAATCCTATCGCTACCCCTCACCGCCGTGACAAGGACGATTTACATCTTCTCTCCGAACTGTCTCCTCATCTGGAAAATGGGTCAGCAGCCCATGTACAGGATATTGGAAGATTAACTATACCTAATACATTCTCAGCGCCCCATGGCGGCTGGGCCCCCCACCTTTCTTTCCCTGCCCCTTTCCTGTTGCTCACCTCTCTACTCTGGGCTAATTCATTCGCTGTTTTGCCTCTTCAAGGGGGAAGCTGAGAGCAAAACGGCCTGACTCCCTGGAAGTCCTGCCAACGCCTGACTCCCTGCGATTCAGCCTGGCTGGTTTTGTGGGCTGTACCAGGAGGCTGGCTGCAGACACGTTCAGGCTGGGCTTCCCGGGACAGGTCAGGGAAGACCACAGCCCCGAGAAGAGGGTCAGGGTGGGGCTGGGAGGCCGGACTGAGACCGCCTGTCGCTGGTCTGTGTGGTCTCAATCCAGTATGTCTACCTCCCCCACCCTCAGGCTCCGCACTGGTGCAACAGGGGCGATATCCACACCTGCTTACCAGGTTGTTTGAACATCAAATGGAAGGACGGAAAAAAAATACCATTTTTAACTACAAAGAGCTACCCACTGCTGTTGTCACGAGAAGCACAAATGACTAGGTGCTCATCACAGCTCACAAGGGGCGTATCAGGCAGCAGGCAGGACCCGGAGCAGACGGCCTGCTCTGTGCGTCCCGCCCATACCCCGCGTCCATCCTTGTGCCGTTTCGCGCACACCGGCTCCCGCGCTTCGCTCCCACGGCCGGGACCCGCGGCTCCCAGGGGAGGCCCGTCCCCGGGCCCTGGAGCCTGCTACGTCTGTGAATGTTCGTCACCCAGGACAGGGGGGCGTGGGGGGCAGTACGTGCCCAGCACCCAGCCCCCGTGATGTGCACTGTCTCCAGGGCTCTGTGTTCCTCTCAGCCAGTTCCCCTGCCTGGGGTCTGCCCTCTGCCCTCTGCCCTCTGTCCCACCCTCCCACTCCCCTGGCTGGGCTTTCCTGGATTTTCCCCGACAGACACCCTATGGGGAGACCAGCCTGTGAGACTTGCCAGGTTTCTAAAGTCCCAATGTTTCAGCTCCACCCCCCGCCCCCTCCGTACTTGTCACGCTTCTGGAAAAGTCGGGCCAACCGTTCACCCGCTTCCAGCCTCTCGAGCTTGGATGTAGTGACACGTACCTCGACCTCATCTGAAGGGTCTGCACGCGGATTCTTAGGACTCTGGCCCAACTTCCCAACAAGCTGGGGAAGAAATACCTGGAGAACAGGGAAGGAGCCTGTGCTTATGACTGCTCGTCTGACCTCCTGCCACAGGGCGGGCGGGCAGGACACACGGAGGGTGTTCTCTTTAGTCCTCGGTCTGGAAGGCCGGGACGGCACGGCAACACCCACAGAGCACACACCACTCCAGGGCTCTGCGCCCAGGGCTGCTGGGTTTAGCAAATTAAAGTACAGAACGCCCAGCTGGCTTTGAACTTCAGATAAACAATGATTAAATTTTTTTAGTGTAAGTATGTCCCAGATATTGCACGGAAATACTTATACTAGAAGATGACTTGCTGTGAATCTGAAATTCAGATTTGATTGGGCATCCCGGCAGCCGCATCTGGGCCTCCCCTAAGAGCATTTATCATCCTTCTGCCAGATTTCCTCATACTGTGATCTGTCTGGAGACTCCCGACTTGAATCGGGGGGGGAAGGATGTTGGTCTCAGGTCTCTGTCGTGGGCAGGTCCCCATCCTGCTACCGTCACACCCGCCTTGCAAAGCGCTTTTATGAAGGCCGCCAACACGAGGTGCTGTCCAGCCTGCTTCCTTTGGACTTTAAAGCGTGTGTGTGTGTGTGTGTGTGCGCGCGCGTGTGCGTGTGTGTGTGTGTGTGTGTGTGTGTGTACCACGTGGCTGTGTTTCCAATTCTCACGCAGGAGCTGACGGTCCCCCCATATAGCACTCTTTTCCGTTAGAAACAACACTAGCAAATGAAAAGGAATCCCAGCGCAGCCCACAGGTCACTGACTGCAGAAACATGAGGCTGGCAGATTAAGGAGGAGGGTGGCGGCTGCCCCGGGGGCTCTCACTGCCAGGCCCCGGGCTGCCCTGTGCTCCTGGCCAGGGCCCTGCGGCCCCTCCACTCACCGGGAGGCTGGATTTCTTCCGGGGCTTTGCCGAGGTCCTCACAGTGAGCCCTGCAGCCTGCAAGGCTGCAATCCTGTACTCGATATCTGACACCTGGCGGAACCACAGACAGACAGACAGATGTCACTTGGACGTCCTTTCAACGTCACAGGACAGGAGGAGCTGCTGCCCCCGATTCACCGATTTCATCGTGCTTCCCCTAAGATGGGTGACCCGCCCAGGGCCACTTCCTGGGCGCCCCATTTCCATCCGTCTTCCATGGCTGTCGGGAGGGTCACCCCCAAGCGGGGGAGGGGCTCCATACATTCTCTGGGGGCTCATCCATGAGGGATTGAGGGAGGGGTAGTGACGGGGGGAGAGCTGAAGGCAGAGGCTTCTGGGAACAGGAACGGGCCCCCTTCAGGTCCGTCCAGATCCCTCCCACAGCCCCCAACCCTTCTCACGGTCCTTGGGGCTCTCTGGAATCTGCTCTCCTCCCAGACACTCCCCTTCTCATTCCTGGGCTCTGGCGCAGGGCTCCACTGCGGATCCCCGAACACGCCGAATTTGACACGGCCTCGGGGCCTTCGCCTGGCTGCCTTCTTGTATTATCCCTTCCCGACCACCCTTCGAGGCAGCCCCATCCGAGCGCTCCCTGGGGCTACCCTCTCCTCAGCCTCGTCGACTTGTTCTGTCTCCTCCCACTAGAAGCACAAGCTCCAGGAACGCAGGGGCTTGCTCTGAGGTGCTCATAGCTGCATCTTTTGTGTCTACACAATGCCCGCCGTACTTGGGATCCTGACTGAGAACTGTTGGCTCCATAGGAAGGAATAAATGAATGCAAAGTTCTCAGGCTCACTTGCGCCCCCTAAGGTGCACGGCCTGGGGAGGTGCCCCTTCTTCCTTGGGGACGGAAGGGCACTTGCTGAAGAGAAAAGAAGCTGGAATGAATGGACAGTGGGTGCTGGGTCCCCTGCACTCGGACGGGCAGACCTCCTCTCCTCTGGGGTCAGCAGGGGGAGGGCAGAGCAGAGCCCAATCACCTTGACTGTCTCTGGGAGACCCTGGCTCTGTCCTTTGACCTTTGCACACCACTAACACACCTCCTACCCTAACTCAAGCCCGGGACCCAAGTTTACAGGATGCCCCTCCGTCAGAGTCTGGTCCTGAGCCCCGGGGCTGTCCTAAACTCTAAGCCTGCTTCTGGAGAAGCCCTCCTCATGGGGCAGGGAGGGGTAAGTGTCAGCATCTTCCTTCCGTGGCTGAAAACGCCACCTGTCTCTTGTCAACCTAAAAGGGAAATGGGCAGGGGTGCGGCACAGGGCGTGGCGTGGAGAGTGATTCCACGGAAAGCCCCAGGAGCCTGTCCTGGAGCCGACAACGTGGGCTCCCTGTGTGTGAGCCCTTCGGGGGGCTGACCACCCTTGCCAGGCCTCCAGGGCCCCCACTATCTATCTGGGGGAGCCGCCTGCTCCCGGGGCCGCCGGGGCTACCTCGCTCTCTGTCCGCTGCACCTGAGAGGCCGTGGCGGCCACTCTGTCCTCCAGCTGCGACAGCTCCTCGTCTGTGGTCCTGCTGGGCTGCACGGGGTCCTGGGGGCCCCGGGCCCCCTTCTCCCGGCTGGGCGTTTGGCCTGCAGCCGTGCACACCTAGGAGAGGGAAGCGCCGCACGTGACCACCAGCGGGGGAGACCACAGGGCTCGCCCCAACGCACGTCCCATCCTGAAGGTGCCCCTTTCACTACGCCAGGAGCGGCCTGGCCAGCCGGGCAGCCCGCGGTGGGGCGCCGTGTGCAGCTGGGGCCAGGCCCCCCTGGCCCTGCCTCCGAGTGTGTGCTGCCGGGGTCGCTCAGGCAGCCTCACCTCCGGGGCGGCCCCGGGGGGGTCCTCGCTGGGGACGCTGCTGCCCTGCTCTGCCCCTCCGTCCTTGCCCTCCTCCTCGGATGAGGCCCGCTGGTCACCGGCGCGGCTGATCAAGGCCTCCAGTCTTCTCTTTAGGGCCGCCTCTTCCACGTCAGCGCCCGTGGGCTTGCTGCCAACTGGACACTGAGATGGACGAGTGGCTGGTCTCAGCCGGTCGGTCGCCTGGAAGCGCTGAAAGCAGAAGCAGGGCTCCGGAAAGCACCGGCCCCCAGCACCCCGGGGGCTTGGCCGGAGCTGCGGCCTCATCTACGCCCCACACGAGCTCGGCCAAGGGGCCCGCGCCGCCTGTGCTCCAGAACCAGGCCCCGAAGGGTGGGATGTTCCTGGCGATCCTAACAGCACCCGGGCCACCTGAGACGCACCATTTTTCAACTTCTCTCTGTTCCCAAACTGGGTCCCCAAGCCACTTCCTAGGGTTTAAGCATCCTCATGGCGCCAAACCAAGACCTCAGCCCGGACTGTCTGCATCCGCCAGCTGAGGCCACGGGGTGCTGACAAGTCTGTTCTGGGGGTTTTTCTCGGTCGTCCCGTGATAAGACTGAAGTACACGACGGCCGTGTGGCCTCAAGCATCACCCGAGGGCTCGGGGTGGGTCCTGAACTTGCATAAACGCTACAGCACTCATGTCCACTGTCCATGCTATGTATCTGTGTACCAGGCTCTGTGTCCACGGTCTCTCCCACGAGCCTCCTGTCGGCTTTGCAAAGGAATCGTACTCCTAGACGCGGGTCTGGAGCTGACTGAGAAGTGTCTACAGTGTACTTGTGACTCTTGGAAAACTGCAAAGTTGTGTGAACCTCTCAGTGATGTTTTCCATGACACAGTGAGTAGCACCCTTTGCCACTCACCCCTTCCTGAATCTAGCGCCAGGGAAGTTTGCCACCCAGGGTGGACTTGGAGGAGATTCATACAGCCCAGGATATCTATATATCTGCCTTGGCTGGTGAGAAACTCAGAGCTAGACAGCGCTCATTTCTGGAAATCTCTTCTCCGGAGTTTAGCTAGGCCTCTGTTTCTTGAAATTATTTTTCAGGGTTGTATTCTTTTTTTTTTTTCGTTACGCGGGCCTCTCACTGCTGTGGCCTCTCCTGTTGCGGAGCACAGGCTCCGGATGCGCAGGCCCAGCGGCCATGGCTCACGGGCCCAGCTGCTCCGCGGCATGTGGGATCCTCCCGGACCGGGGCACGAACCCGTGTCCCCTGCATTGGCAGGTGGACTCTCAACCACTGCACCACCAGGGAAGCCCCAAGGTTGTATTCTTTGGTCATAATTTTCTAAGTCTCTATAAGGGGGTGGGAGTCCCTCATTGATTCCAGCTCTTACCCTAATTCTACAGGTGGGGAAAGGATGCTCAGAGCCCCTCCTTTGCCCGGCCTCACTCAGTAAGCATCATACCAGGGCCTAGACTGCAGTAAGCTCTGGCTGCTACCCGTTCCTGCACCCCGGCCAGCGGTTCACTGAGCAGCTATGTGTTTCATCTGCCTGTGGACACGAGCTTCATGTGAAGGCATTCAGTGTGTCGGTTTTAAGAAGTGACCAGAGTCATGTGAAAAAAACAGAAAAATGGCCAAATTATCCCAACTGCCCTTTACAGCCAAAATGACTTGCGAGGGGGTAACGAGATTTAAAAGTTAAGGGCAGGGACTTCCCTGGTAGCAAAGTGGTTAAGAATCCACCTGCCAATGCAGGGGACACGGGTTTGATCCCTGGTCCGGGACGATCCCACATGCCACAGAGCAACTAAGCCCGTGCGCCACAACTACTGAGCCTGAGCTCTAGAGCCCGTGCACCACAGCTACTGAAGCCCGTGTGCCTAGAGCCCGTGCTCCCAACAAGAGAAGCCACAGCGATGAGTAGCCCACGCACTGCAACAAAGAGTAGCCCCCACTCGCCGCAACTAGCGAAAGCCCGCGCACAGCAACGAAGACCCAACACAGCCAAAAAAAAAAAAAAAAAGTTCAGGGCAATTCCATCCCACAGAGCTTGCTCAGGCCAAAACCCTGGTGTCATCTGACCCCTCTCTTTCCCTCGTCCTGAATCCATCCCCACTGGCTCTGCCTTCAACAGGTACCCAGGGTCCACCTCCCATCACCTCTGCTGCCCTGCCTGGTTCACCCGCCACCTTGTCCTGCCTGGACGATCCACCAGCCTCTTAACTGGCCTCCCGTTTCCACAGCCTGTTCTCAGTTTGCCAGGCAGAGGGCTCCCTGGGGGTCGGCGGGGGGACGTGAGCAGGGAGGCCGGTCGCTCATCACTCACTGGCTGCCTCTCCTTCGGCCCACAAAGCAGACGTCAGAGTGTGAGGTGAGCGTCCCCCCAGGACCGCCTTCCGGGACTCTGAGATCCCCCTCCCCGTCCCTTCCTTCGGGGAGTGAGTCACCCGCTGACGATGCTGCTGGGAGGGGGGCTTCTGCACCACGACGTTACTCACACCCACAGTGCCTGTCGGGCTGCCTTCCGCCCCCTCGGCCCCGGGTGCTCCTGCCAAGCAGAGGGCAGTGCTGGCTATCACTTAATTTTCTCTGTGAATGGCGCCAAGCAGCCTCGCAGACGAGTGCCGAGGGCTGGAGTGAGCTGACGGGGAAGCGGCACGTCTACTGGGACCCCTTTCTACAGGCTCCCAATTTCCCGAAGACGCTCAAAAAGCAAATCTCCTCAGAGGCCCCAACGGGTGAAGAGAACCCCTGTGACGTTCGGAGGGTAGATTCTATTGGGTCTGCTGGGAATAAATCTTTCAGAGCAAATGAGGTTGAGAAACTTCAGAATCCCCTTGAGAAATGGGAACCTGAGGCCACCCCAGGCAGGAGCTGATGAGGGTGTGGGGTGGGGATTTATGAGCTGCTGTCAGAAGGGGGCGCTGCTTCTACCTGGTAAATAAAAACCCCACACATACAGACACACACACACACACGCACGCATGTCCAACACACATGTATGCATACAAACACATATACACGTGATGGCAGCTGGCCAGCATGACAGGATACAGCTGGGGTGACCAAGGTATCCAAGTTTGAACCCCGAAAGCCCTATGTCCTGGGAACCCTTCGGCCCCTGGCAAAGAGGGGCACGGGTTGCCCTGGTGATGCTGGTGGGGGAGAGCGAGGCCCAGAGGGGGATCTGGGTCAGCCTCCAGGACGGGGTGGAGGCAGCCTGGGGTCTGGGTGGCTGGGGGTGAGCCCTGGGGTCCTGCGGGCTACCGGGCCTGCGTGGGGGACACCTGTCACAGACTCAGGTGAGAAGGCCTGTCCTGAAAGCATCCTGAGGGGCAGAGGGCCTCTCCCAGACCTGCGCAGGGGCGCTTCAGAGTGTGTTCCCTGCCGGCCATGGGCTCTGGAGTTCCCCTCCTGAGAGCCTGGGCCTGTTTCCTCAGCTAAAAACCGGGGACTGAAACTCTGTCTCTGGGTCAGCCTGGCCCCGCCGGCCCACAGAGGGTGTCAGAGGAGGGCACCTCCGTGGGTGAAGGTGGCTGTGGCCCTGGGGGCGCGTGGCTCCCACTGCCCACCCCAGCTGCCACCGGAGCTGATCTCCAGAGCCCTTGGGCGCTGCAGGGAGGGGGCCGGGTGCTGAACTGGGGCCGTGGCTCAGGCAGACTCGAGGCAGGGCCTGAGCATCGCCGCCCCTACGCCCACAGCTACCCGGCTGTCTGTCTGTCTCTCAGACGCACATGTGCATTAGACCAAGGGTTCTGTTCCATTCACTCCCCAGAAGGTGGCCCCTGTGCGCTGGGTACACCCTCACACACAGGGTGGGCAGGAGACCCCTGCCCGCTCCAACGGCCTGGACCCCCAGGCCGGATACTGCAGGACCAAGCGAGGTCCCCGGGTCTTCGCTGCTCTGACTTCCCAGCCCCTCTCTCGTTACATCCGCACCAAAGGCTCCACACCTGCGCCCCTCTGAGTTCTGCACCTTTGGCTGGGCCCACAGATGCCCAGGCTCTGCGCACAGCGGACGGCAGGGGCCTGGACGGGGCAGACGCCCCCCCCCCAGCTGTAGCACAGCGGACAGCAGGGGCCTGGAGGGGGCAGACGCCTGCCCCCCCCCCAGCTGTAGCACAGCGGACGGCAGGGGCCTGGACGGGGCAGATGCCCGCCCCCCCCCCAGCTGTACGGTGGAAACCCGTTCAGCTCTCTGAGCCCCATGCATGAGCTCCCAATCGAGAGTCTTCCTTGCAAAGCCCGTGTTGGTGCCTCAACCTCCCTTAACAAAGGGGCTTCAGTGGGTCAGCAGGCGGTCCCCAGCTGACATGTACTTGCTCCGCTCAGAGATCTGCAGCAGAGGGAGGGAGTCAGTGGCTGGAGGACAGAGCCACTCCGGCCAGCAGGACACTGGCACCTACCACCTTGGGAGCACCAAATTCCCAAGCAGTGGAAGGAAAGGTCAGGTCACCATTCGTCATGTGCCCTGGGAAGGTAACTGTGAGGCCCATTTTCTGATAGCCGGGATTCTGGAACGCCAAGCAGAAGCTGGGAGCGGTACCAGAAGCGGGGGCGGGGGGCGTTGGGAGGATGAATAAAGCAGGACACGTGACACATTCAGCGTCACTGCCGTGGCGCAGCCATTGTCACTGCTGAACCTGAGGTGCACAGGAAGGTGTGAATTGATTTTGCCAGGCTGCTCAAACTAAGTCAAGAGCCCTGGGTCAGCATGGGCCAGGAGGCCTGCCAGGTGATGACCTGAAAGTGCGACTGGCTCATACCTTGAGTCACCAGCTCTTGAGTCACCGGAGCCTATTAACTCCCAGGCCGGGAAATGAGAAAATCAATTCTCCTGTTTTCTTCCAAGCCCGGCAGATGCATCTGGCCTGCCATTATCTCCTCTGTGGTCCACCTTGTTTTAAAAGAGGGAGATGGCTCCAGCAGGCTGGTGAGACGCTTTTGCATTGTTCCGCAGGTAATTAGTTTGATCTTCACAGCACCGAGGGCTCTGAGTGGGCAAATCTGCCCAGAGAAGAACACAAGCTGAGAAGCTTCAACACGAGGGTTTCGGCGGGAGCGGCCCCAGCCTCGAGTGGCTGCTGGTAACTGAGACCAGCTGTGGGTGCACTCATGGCACCTGAGAGGCAGCGATCAATACCTGGGAGGGGGATGCTCAGCAGACAGTCGTGTGTCCCCGGGGAGCGTGGTGGGCATGAACCCACGGCAGGAGAATAAGAGCTGACCCAACCAGGGTCCGGCACCGGCACAGTGAAGTACCACCTCCAGAGCGAAAGAGAAAGGAAAGCATCCCACGACGAGAGCTCGGAAAGTTCTCGTCCTGGTGGAGGAGGGACACGAGCTGGGGGCAGCACAGAGCCGTGGAGAGACCACAGCCCTCGGAATGGGAGGTGAGCTGCGGGCTGGTGGTTTTCTCTGAGCAAGAGAGCCTGTCCGCATGCCGCCAGGACAGCCTGGACGCGTCCCGGTTTTCCATCTGGGATCAAGAGCCGTTGGCCCCCTGTAGACACCCCCCAGCGAACACCTGTCTCTCAGGTGCTCAGGGGCCCAAAGTTGCTCGTGCCCCTCCCTTCGGCCCAAAGCGGGAGCCGCTCTGTCCCGTGTGAGCTCCGTCCAGGTAAATTACATGCTATCTGGACACACGGACGGCAACTTGGAATGAACTTCCGGTGTTTCCAACTCGTTTGCAGCAAACCCCAGATTTACAATTTAGGAATGCAGTACAGACAGAGGAGGAAAATGAGCGACTGTAGTTTGGCACCAGTGAGGCTTTCGTGGGGAAACCGAGTCAGTGTCTTTAGCCTGCGCTCTTGGGGCACCAGGGGCTCACTACCCACCACATGGGGCAGGGTGCGTGCCAGGGCTCCGTTTCCTGCACCTCCTTGATCTCAGCCCCTTGGAAGCATCCGTCCTGGGTACCACATGCTGTGCTCTCTCTGGCCTCCCTCTCAGCATGAGTGATTATTTATAGAAAGTCTTTGCTGACTATCCCTCACCCAGAAAGTCCTGACCACGAAGACAGGCAACAGGTCAGGGGAGGACCATTCAGACTGACCCCAATAGAACATTATTCTCGAGAACTCTCGAATCCCCAAGGCATGTCTGTGAGTCCTGTAAGAGTCGGCCCTGGGTCTTCCCCGATGCACAGGGACGCTACTGCCCTCTGGAGGCCGCTCTTTACACTGCCTGATTCCCTTTCCACAAAGATGCAGGTGAAGTCAGAGGAAGTAAATAAAGTCAAGAGAAAGAAATGAAGAAGAAGAATTCCAGAGACAAGATACAAGCATGAAACAGAGAGTAATTTTCAAGGAGGCATAAAGGATGACTGGTGTCAGTAGGACTAAATACCGGGATATGTGTTTTACTGAACGTCACTAAAGCTGCTAAATTAAAAACTTGCTGAAAATAGACAATTTAATTCTAGTCTTTATCCCATTGTCTTCTGGCCTGGACACTGGGAACTTCTCTGCCAGTGGTGATTCTGCCACCCAGGGAGGTCTCTGTCTCTGCCCTGGGGAGGTCTCTGTCTCTGCCCTGGGGAGGCCTCTGCCCCGGGGAGGTCTCTGTCTCTGCCCTGGGGAGGTGTCCGTCCTGGCCGCACTGGCCCTCCACCATCATCCCGCAGCCTTCCCAGGGGCCAAGCCAGTCACTCCCTGGTCTGAATCAAAGGACACTTCCTTGCATCAGCATCTCCCCTGTTCCATAAAAGAAGAGTGAGCCCCTGGGTTGAATGGCAGAGAGCGGGGTCTTCACTGCAGGCCTCCTGAGGGCCTTTCGTGCCCTGCTGTGCTCAGGGCAAAGGGTCAGTGGCTTCTCTCAGAGGCAGAGGTCGGAGCAGGAGGTGCGTCCAGCCCCGGGGTTGGGCGATGCTGCCGGGTGATATTATGGGGAAGAGAGCCAGCTGGGCCTGCGGGCACTGACTCTGCAGGGGGAGACGCAGAGTTTAAAAACTCCATGCTTCTGCCCTGTTGACGTTTTAGATCAATTTTAGAACAACAAAAAAACCTCCCAAAACAAATAACAAAACACCTGACACTGGTTCACCAGAAAGCCATGCGAAGAAAGGCACCTTCTTGGCCTTCCCTGGTGGCACAGTGGTTGAGAGTCCGCCTGCCGATGCAGGGGACGTGGGTTCGTGCCCCAGTCCGGGAGGATCCCACATGCTGCGAAGCGGCTGGGATCGTGAGCCATGGCCGCTGAGCCTGCGCGTCCGGAGCCTGTGCTCCGCAACAGGAGAGGCCACAACAGTGAGAGGCCCGCGTACCACAAAAAAAAAAAAAAAAAGAAAAAGAAAGTCACCTTCTACAAGTCAGGCGCTCCTCTTCGCAGATCATTCACTTCCGGAGCACAGCTGTGAAGGGACTGAGGCTGGAAGGGCCCCTAACCTGTTCTAGGTCAGCTTAGACTGAGGAAGGGCCCCCACAATGTCCGAGCCCGGGAAGGGTGAGCCCCGGGCAGATCAGAGGGGGAAGCGGGTGCGGACGGAAGCAGAGGGCTCAGCAAAGGCCCGGCCCGCTGGCAGCCCTGCTTGTTATCCCCAAGGCCCTGGAGAACAGTCTGTAGCCTGTGGCTGCAGCGCTGGACCACACCCCTCGTCCCAGGGCTTCTGACACTGCACATCTCTGCTGAGCAGGCTTGTGCAGTTTTATAGTTTTGAAGTACTTTTAATTTCTCAGCAATGAACTGATGTTAAGGTAAAAAGGCACCACCCAAAGAAGCAACTAGAATGCATTCTTTCCGGCCGCCTTACCTGCTTCTCAGACAAGGTCTGGCCTCTCCGTCTGGGATGGTGAGAGGACACCCTCTGAGCCCAGACGCTTTCTTCATCTGAGGTGTCCACGTCGGCCAGATAGTGGGATGGGAGCTGCTCATTCCAGAGGACATTTGTTCCTTTGGAGGAAGAGTGGGTTTGGATTATTTGGAGTGAAAAGCTGAAAGCCAATGGGCATTTTCTCCAATGAAGAGAAATCAGAAATCGAAGAAAACGGAGACATGATTCTACTCCATTGATATTATGGGGCTGAGATCCCTAAACCAAGTAAGAATGGAACAGAGTCCACGGTCCCACACTCGGAATTTCAGGAGCAGAAGCCCCTGCCCCGCCAGCACTCACGGGGGGCTCCAGGGTAGGAAAGCCAGGTGGGCAAAGCAAATGTAATATAATTACATCACACGGACTTCCACGCGCCTCGGGTGTGGCGGACATGCGTCCCGGGAAGTTTCCACGAGTGGAGGTGACTTTGGGAAGTCTTTCCACATTGGTCACCGGGGACTGCTTTTCCTGCCAGCCTAGTGATTCGCAGACTCTCGTGGGCACGGGTCACCTACCGTGTGGCCTGAGACGCTTATTCCTGGGCTCTGTTGGCGGAAGAGCCCCATGTTCTCACCAGAAAGTACCCCCAGAGCTCCAGGTTGGCCTGGAGGGCACCCCATCCAGCCGTGCCGGGAGGGGGAGGGCTTGACCCTCCTGTGAGGCGCCCCACAGGAGCCAGGGTCCCAGGAATCAGCTGCACGAGCTGTTTCTGTGCTTGACGTGCAGCCGGCCACATGGCCCTGCCAGCACGCTGAACGACTTGGGGGCAAGGCCCTGAGCTCCAGCTGAGACTCTGGCCCCGTGGACACTGTGGTTTCAGCCTGGGAGACGTGCACTAATGACCTGGCGATGCCGTGTTGGATGCCTGGCCCCCGTAAGCTCATAAATGTGTGTTGTTTTAAGCTGGTAAGTTTGTGATGGGCCATTATGTCTCAGGGGCTAACAGATGCAACCAAGGGCTCAAGGGCTAACAGATGCAACCATCCCATTCAGAGGCCGCAACAGTGCGCTGAGCTAGGCACTAACCCTATTTTACAACGAGGAAACCGAGGCACGGCGGTTCAGAGGTTTGTTCAAGCACACACCACACGCCTTTACATCGCAGACCTTGTAGCTTGTCTGATGCACTATTAAGAGACAACACTGCCTATCTATCTCCAACACACTCTCTTCTACCACACTCGCTGTAAGACGCTCCCAGTGTGAGACGAGGTGACAAATGTGTCTTAGAATCAATGAAATCGGGTGGTGAGTTGGTCGAAAGAGCTGGGCTTGAAACTCAGAGCTGCCTGCCTCCCAGGCGCATTTCCCAGCTCGATACCGTCTGTCTCAGCCTCTCCCTCTCCCCGCTGCCACCCCATCCACGTGCCGGGGTTGATTAGGGATTCTGGGAGGAAATGCGTGTGTCTGAGTCTTCATCCTGTGACTTGGTCGATGTAGATTCGTTTACTGATTGTTTAAGGGGAAGTAAAGCTGCCCTCCTGCTGCCCCCAGACGCCTCCAGGATCCTAATGGGCGTGTGAATCATGAGCTTACAGTCCCTATAATATAATGAAAAGGGAACATGGAAAGCCGGCCCACTTCCTGGCAGACGGCATCTTAACCACCTTTCCCCGGCAGCTGGTCCCACGCTGCAGCCACGTGGCAGCAGGTCGGTGGGAAGCAGCCCGTGCTGCTTCTGGGGTCTCATCTGCTCCTTCATCACGAGGGTACCTGAACCCCGGACCCCAGTGCACACTCCCCCAGGGCCCAGGAACAGACAGTGATTCGGGATTTCATCAGGAAGCCGACTGTCTGACAACAAAATTAAACTGAGGATTTAAACTAGGGTCTCAGCACTTAGGGACCTCCCGAGTCATAGCTGGAAGGGAGGTGGCGCCCCAGGTTTGGAGCTGCCCTGTCCTGTGGTTAAGGGGGTCGGTCCGGGTGACCAGTGATCCTATCATCTCAGGGACACCTGCACATCCCTACCCCAGTCCTGCTCGATGTCCCCCCATCCAAGGTGGCAGTGAGCTGTGTGGCCAGGGCAGGCGTCAATGTTGGTACTTCTGAGTGTTACCAGGGAAGCGTGCAGCCCAGGGGAGCAGAGGTTGATGGCGTGTGCCAGGACTACCCATGCTGAAGAGTCAGAGTGAAGAAGGGGCTACGCACTGTAAGCCAGTCAGGGGCTGGCACAGATCGGGGTGGTGGGGCAGGCTGCCAGCGACCCTCTCCTCCACGCAGAGCCCGCACGGAACACGGTGGTCAAGGGCACCTACCAGGTGTCGCAGTGGTCCCCGGGGCCATCGTGCAAGACTCTCCCGGCAGGCAGAGCTCAGCGAGGGCGTCTGGTCCGGCAGGCGAGAGGCTGGCCATCTGCCCTTCTGGACGGGGGTGGCACCCAGAGGCCCTGGCATCAGCCTCATCCACGGGCTCCTGGGAGGTGGTCTCCTCCACGCAGGGCTCATCTGTGAGGGCCTGAGCACATGGGGCCTGTTGGCAGGTTTTACTGGGAAAGGGCAGCTCCTTGGAATGTGGGCCTTTCCAGTCCAAGTCTTGAGGGTTTCCAGGCATCATCTGACCGACCGAACACTGGACACCCATCCTCTCTGCTCCTGGAGACTCAATTCCCTTTCATTTCAAAGGGCTCCGGACTTGCCGCTGGAGCAGAACCCGTGGCCCAAAGACCTTTTGGGTGCTGGCTCCCAGCTCCCTGCTCTGTTGCGCCCCCGCCCGCAGGCGTCTGCAGATCAGCCCCGGAAGACCGAGCCTGGCCCCAGCTCTGGGCTGGTGCCATTTGAGCCCGGGCACTGAGATGTCAGGGCTCCAGCCGAGGGCGTCCTCGCTCTGGGGCTCGTGCCCCAGCTGCCCGTGCTGTGTGTGATGGTCCTGTGTGTGCCGGGCTCAGCCTCTAGTGCCTTTGGAAAGGGATCCTGTGAGGCTGAGAGGATCAGCCCTTGTCCAGGTGAGGCGAGGGGATGGAGTCTCACGCAGGGTCCCCAGGCCAAGGGCACACAGCTAGGGAGCAGTGACTACATGGCCGGTTCTCCTGGGCGCCCCCCGTGGAGGCCGCGTGTCCTGGTGTAAGTATCAACGGCAGCCCGTTCCGCCCACAAGGCTACCCTCGTTTGGGCGATGAAGCAGAGGGACCCCCGTAATGAGCCGCAGTGAGTGCAGGCACATGCTGGGCCCTGTCCGACCCCAGGGCGATGCTGTTCCTCTGCCCTCGCTCTTGAGTCTCGGGGGTTCGGCATTCATACGGGGACAGGCACCCGCCCCGAACGCCCCAGGGCCCTGACTCATTTGCCCAGCGCCCCACTTCTCCGAGCAGCCGACCCCGTCTCTCCAGGGACCGGAGGGTGTGACGTTTCTATGCCCCCCACCCCAGCTGGCCCCCTGCCTGTGATGCCCCCATGGCCATCAGACTGTTTCCCAGAATGCTGTCCCCCGACCCGGGGCCTGAAAACCTGTCGCCCAGGTTATCCTGGGATGGCCGGGGGCAGAAAAGAGAGCCCACTGACCTGCGGGTTGTCCGCGGCCACAGAGACCAAGGACAGGCTTGGGGGGTGCCCGCAGGACGGAGTGGAGTCGTCAGAGTCTGCCTCGAAGTCCAAGCCGTGAACGGGCAGGACGCGCTTTTTCTGAGCAGGAAGGGGTGCGGGAAAGAGGAGACAGAGGGTCAGCCTGACTGTGAGGGCCACACGCCCTTGCCTCGGGCAGCGGGGAGGGCATCTCCAAGGGCACAGCCACCATCTGCGGCGGCGCCGGGGGCCGCCCAGAGCCCCCCACCCATCACAGGCTCTGCATCCCCAGCGCCTCTTAGAAGAGCAGAAGGAATCGTCCGCTCAGCCCCCGACGGGCACATGGCTGCACACGGCCCAGCAGTGCTGCCCTGGGGGGCAGGCAGGCTTCTTTGGGCCGATGGGTGCTTCTCACCCCTCACACTTTAGCAAATGAGGGGTGCCCAGCGCGGGGAAGCAGAGCGGGGAGGGGGGCTCCAGAGAGCTCCATCATCTTTAGATGCAAGAGCAGAGTTTATTCCGAATCCTTCCCTCATCATGGTTTCCATCCTTTAAACGTATTGTGTAGGGAACATTCAACACTGGAGAGCACTCGCTGAGCTTAGTCAGCGAGACATATACAATTTTCTCATAAAAAGATGCCTACGGTCCCCGGGGACCAGCTGCGCAGACCAGCCGGTATGGTTCTCAGAGACCCTGTTGCTCTCCAAGGGGCTCCAGCCAACATCACCGCCCGCCCCGCCCCTCCCCTCCCTCCTGCTGCCCTTCTGTCAACCTGCCCAGAAACCCCGGGGATTACTTTGCTTGTCTTTATCACCAAAAATAAGTTAAAAAAGAAGTGAAAGCAGAAGCAGACACCAATAAAAAACAAGGCTCACGGCCAGCTATAAACAAAAGCAAGGACGTTCACAGAGGAAAGCCGGAGGGGGTTCGCTTCCCTGAAAGGTGCAAAGGCTGTTTCCGGGGGACACCAGTGCCCTCACGACCACGTGCCCGGAGGACGCTGGCCGGATGTCCAGGCAGGGCTGGAGGTCCAGGAAGGCCTCTCTGCAGGCCCCGCCTCCCTGCAGCTTGCTCTGGGGTTTCCTACGGAGGGACCTGTGCCGAGAGCACACTGCTGCTTGGTGCTCAGTGATCTCAGAGGCTGCGGGGCACGGTGGAGGCAGGCGGCTCTTCGTGCTCCCGGCCCGCGGAGGGATGGAGAGCCTGAGATTCTCAGGACATCGGAATCCGAGCCTCCAGCATCAGGGAGGGCGGGGCTGGGGGAAGACTTACTTTGCTTCCAACGGGCTGGGCCTGGGCCCCTGTGTCCTGTTCTCTGTCCTCATCCGTGTGCTTGCTGTCTCCACTTCTCCCTCCGGGGCCTGGCTCAGGCCCACCTGCAATGGACGCCTGCATGACTCCACCAGGACAAGACCATCCGTCCATCCGCCCACCCACCCCTCCATCTGCTGTGAAGCGACCAGGCAAGGCCCTCTACTGGCCTCCCAAAGACCTATCTGAGCATCAGGTAGAGCTGTTCTGAATCACAGCCGAAGACGAATACTCTGCATCCACTTCACCAATGGGCACCTTCACTGACCGCTTCCTAAGCAGTCTGAAGACACCGCAGTGTGTGGGTGAAGCAGGCCTGGAGCTAAGTCACCTTTTCCCAAACTAACCTCTTCACTTTCAGTCTCATTTCACTTGCTTCTCAGCCCCGGGCCTCCCTCCCCTCCCTTCTCTGCCCCCCCAGGACGCCTTTTTCACCTGAGCCCCCAGGTCTGTCCCCTGACCCCCAGCACAGCCTCACTCTTCCCTCTTTCCCCCCAGTCACACTGGCCTGGCCGGTGTTCTGTTCCCTCAGGTCACTACAAAGAGTGATACAGTGCATTCTGGGGTTTTAATCTGGAAGCCCCATGGACCATCCACCCTCCTCGGGGGCCAGGGGCACCCCGGCATCCTTGTGAGCACAAAAGACTTACTGTTGACGTCAGGTGAGCGCAGCACTTGGTCAGGTAAACCTAGAGCCGAAGAAAAGCACTCAGCAGAGACCCCAGCGGCCCTCACCAGCTACACCCCTGCGTTAGGCCCCGCCTGGACCAGCTTTTGAAACATTAACTTGAATCACTTCTTCTTCTTTTTTGTGTTTGACTACTTCGTTTTAAAGGTACAACTCTCCCGATTTTGTGCTCTTTCCGTGTGCCCTGCATTCACAGGTACCAGCAGGGAGAATGCAGCCCCTGGACCATCACCCCACCCGAGACCTGCCTCACGGGGTCCGCAGCAGCAGCTGCAATCAGATTTTTTGTTGCCCCCCAGTGCCACCTCCTGGCCCTCGGTGGTGACAGTTCTGAACTGGCTGCTTCTGGGTGGCAGCAAGCTCTGCAACCTGGCTGGGCGCCAGAATCCCCGTGACCTTTTACCTAACGCAGATACCCGAGCCCACCCCAGTCCCTAGAAATCAGAACCTCCCGGGGCCAGGACCAGGTCCTCAGCGTTGTGACGTGGCCTGTGGTTTCCCACCGTGAACGGGGCCTCCGGCGTTGAGATTCTCAGACGCTTCGCGGTGTGGCTTTTCCTGTGCTACCTGTGGTTCCCACACCTGAGCCCTGCGGCGGTGGTGAAACCACACTCCTGCTGCAGGAAGATCCCTCAGCGGGCTCCCGGCCGGCCGAGCGGGCACGGGGTCGCGGGTGCATGCGGCTGTGGGATTTACTGATAGGCTCCAACCAAGACAGAAATATCGGCCACGATCCTGGTGAGGATCCTGGTGAGGAGGTGGGGGAAACTCCCGAAGAATAGGGTGACGGTGCCCCCCGCCCCACCGTGTCACCAGGACACTCCTAGTGACGCCAGCTGTCTCAGCACGGTTACCAGGAGAGCCACTTTTACTCTTACAAATGTCCTGGTTTCGATGATTTATCACATGCCCCCTGCAGCCCCGGCCCAAGGAAGCCCCCTACCCCCGCGGTCTGTTGCTCCAGGTGCCAAAAGCCATCACAGGTGAGGAAGCCTCTCGGTGGTCTGTCCTGAACTCAACAGCGTGCTAAGGCTGCTCAGAAACACCTGTGCCAGGCCCAGTGCGTGTGCCCAGGCCCTGAGGGTGGCTATGCCTACCTCCTGCACCTGCCTATCAACGTGGGGCTTTACGGGGCCCGAGACACAAGTAAGGCGCCTCTCCAGAAGGCCTGGGGGAGACGCCCAGGCTGGCGCACAGTGAGGACACCCCCAATCCCAGAAGCACCGCCTCCGCTCGGGACGTGCAGGAGCTCCAGACCCCGGGGCATTCTCCTCGGTGCCCCAGATGGAGACGGTCAAGACACCGAGTCCCCAGATGCTGGCCTGACAGGCCGTCACAGCCCAAAGGCCTGGCCAGGTGTTGGCAGAGCCTGGGACTCAGGTGACAGGGACAAGGCAAGAGCGTCCCGAAAACACCGCTCAGTTCTCTCCGTTCAAGTTCAGGAGACACTGCTAAGCTCAGGCAATCTCACGTCCTTCCCCCAACATATCCCTCTACCCCCATGGCTTCAAGGTGGACAACACAGGTGAGCACAGGTTTAGTGCAAGAACACCGTCTGGATCTCAAGTTCTTCATGGAATAAATACTTGGATTCAGAATATTAAAACAAATGATTGAGCTACAGCCCATCTCTTATGTCTTGATGATCGCATCGGACTCACGGGGAATGTTTGCTGAAAAGACAGAGTCTGGGCCCCGTATTGGATGCCTGGGGAAGAGGCTCACTCCTTACCTGCTCCCTGCAGCCTCCCGCAGAGGGACCGCGCTACCTGGGCCCCCCCGGAGTGCTGGAAGCGGGCTCTCACATGCCTGTAGTACCACTCCAGGGAGCCCCTCTTCACCAGCCTGCAGAGACACAGAGCTCAGGCCCGGGCGGGGCGGCACACCCCCCCGTGTCCTGGAAGGGGCAGGCCGGGCCCCCCGCCGGCAGGGCCACTTGATCTCCAGGTCCCGGCTCACCTGGCCAGGTGGCAGGGGTCGCAGAGCCAGCCCTGCTCCTCCGGGTTGTGGCCGCAGCCTTTGCAGGTGAGGAGGCCGCAGTCCAGGCATTGCCTCTTGGGGGTCTCGAGGAGCCGGTAGGGCTGCAGGCAGCGGGCGCAGTGGGTGTTGCTCAGGTGGGCCGTGTCCGAAAGCAGCTCCCTCTTGGAGTTTTCCTTCTTAATTTTGCCTTTCAAACCCCTGAATCGGAAACAAGAAAATATCGGATGCCTTGTTTCTGCAACAGGCTTTAAATTCAAGGGCACGCGCGCGTGCACACACACACACACACACACACAGACTTCCAGATGCAGAAAACAGTGACCCAAAGTCAGGTAGCACCATGACTTTCTTTCATTGCTAAAGGGCTGCGAACCATACAGGTTCAGAATCACAGGAGGGAGCAGGCCCACAACTGCCCGCACCACCTCACATAACTCAGTATAGCGGGAAGAGGGTGCACAGAGGTCCTGGACCCCAGGTTGGTTCCCCAGCTCTGACCCTGAACCCGGAGCTTTTCTGATGTACAGCCCAGAGCTTGGAGACTGTTAGCTGGATGAGTGTGGACCCGTGGCCACTAGCACCCAGTGTCCAAGCTCCGTCGGACCAGACGGGGTTGGCGGCTCTGGGAAACCAGCAGGGATGGGGCCCGGTGAGGTCCTGGGGGTGCAGCTTGGTTGGGCCACACAGTTATCTAGAGCCAATCTGTGGCCCAGTTTAATTGTTTAGCAGGAGATTAGAGAAGAAAAATCCAAGAGGTTCCTGGACCGGTCAGAGCGGCAGCAGGAAGAGTCACAGAGGATGGAGCAGGACGGTGGGCAGACGGTGGGCCAGGCTGACGCTCTCTTCTGTGAGGCCCAGGTCAGCCACACCTGCTCTGCCACCCTGGCCTCAGTTAATGGTCCTGAGCTGAGGATGACACCAGGTAAGTGGAGGTCAGGTCGGCCCCCTACAGTAAGCGTTGAGAAGCTGAACCCACACAGCCAAGAAAAGAAGCCCAGTGGTGGCAGGAAGCTAGGAAGAATACTGTCATCCACTGACTACAGGCTAGATAGAGCTGCATTGACACGGTAGAGAAAGTGTCTTCCTTAAACCGCAGAGCACCTGGGGCCAGGTGGAAAGGGCCTAGAGTCCTCCACGTCCACTCCTGATGTATCTGCTTCAGCCAGAAACCTCAAGGCCACCCCTTGGCAGGGCCTTGTCCAGCTTGTCTCCCAGCATGGGTCCCCCATTCTCCATCCAGGTAGAGCCGGACTCCCGGAAAGAAAGAGGAGGACGTGTAGAGGTACACTGCATCCCAGGATGTGAAGTCCTCTTCAATAAGAGCCCGCGAGAGTCCTGGGGTGGCGGCTGGAAACTTTCAGGTGTTGAATTTGGGGGAACAGATCATGATACTCTGCTTCAGATTCCTTTTTTGTGAATATATTTATTTGTAATATATATTATTTAAAATAAATTTAAATTTTTAAAAATTAAAATAATTTTTATTGGAGTATTGTTGACGTACAATGTTGTGTTCGTTTCTGCCGTACAGCACAGTGAATCTATCATACGCATACGTGTGTCCACTCTTTCTTAGGTTCTTCTACCATATAGGTCATTACAGGGTATTGAGTAGAGTTCCCTGTGCTATACAGTAGGTCCTTATTAGGTATCTGTTTTACATGTAGTAGTGTGTATATGTCGATCCCAATCTCCCAAGTTATCCCCCCACCAGTAACCATAAGTTTGTTTTCTACATCTGTGACTCTGCTTCAGATTCTCTAAAACACAACTTCTCTTCTTCACAGCTGGAAAACAGGAGGGAGGGAAGAGGGGACCCTGCATGGGTCCAGCAGAGTAACACCAGATGCCTGCCAACCAGAGGGCACGTCAACAGACCTGGAAGATCGTGAGGGGCCAGAGCCATCCTGCTTATCGCAATCACAGGGTCGACCACTACAGGCAGGGACGAGCCCAACATGCAGCTACAAGTTAAGGTCACCTTCAGGAAGAAAAGATGCCCTGAATGTGATTGACTACACAGTAGTAGTAAATAGAGGAAGACTTGAAACTAGTCTTCCTGTGTGTGTGCTGAGTGGGCATAAGAGAGAGGAGCAGGAGGTAAGAAGAAGCCAGGCTGAGGTGGAAAGACCACAGGCTATGTTCATGGAGGTGGAGAAGGCGGGGCTAAAGTGAAGATGGAAAGGAACTGAGGTGGGCAATGGGGAGGGAAACGGGCAGAACATCAAGTCCAGGGATTCAGAACAGTGGTTCTAAAGGTGTGGTCCAGGGACCTACAGGGGTACCTGAGACCCTTTGACAGGGTCCACAAGGTCAAAACTCCTCTCATAATAACACTAAGGTAGTATTTGTGTTTTTTGCTCTTTGACCCCCGCACTGGTGGTGCAAAAGCTATGGCGGGTGAAAGTTCTGGGGCCTCAGCACAGATCAAGCCAGAGGTACAGAGTGTACCAGCGGTCAATCTGCTCTCTGCCAGAAAAGAAAAGAAACGAAAGCATGTCTTGATGAAGTGCGTCTTTGATTAAAAGTGTGATCAAGTGACAGTATTTGTTGCCATTGACAAAACTCAAGCTTTCAAGCTCAAAGACTTCTGGAAAACTTTTATGTCTCTGCTGACTTGGGCCGGACAGTTTTCATCGCTGAGCGGTTTCTGGTAAGATCAGCAGTGATTTGATTTTTTGGGTTCTGTATAATGAAACGTGTCGACATTTGGAAAGTCTGCATAGGTGTCACAAAATCACGCGTGGACAGAAGATTAACTTCAAGTGCAAGATGGACCAACGGATTTTCGTGAAACAGGAAAGGTAAAGTTCATTGCCATGGTTTCAGATTCCACATTGTAACTTCCTTTAAGAAACTACCAGTCATAGGGTTTTCATGTATTATCAAAACAATGTCCATAATTATGTGAGAAAGCTACTAAAACACTCCTGCTTTTTCCTACTACATATCTGTGTGAGGCTAGATTTTCTTCCAACACCTCAGACAAAACAACATATTACAACACATTGAATGCAGAAGAAATACCAGAATTCAGCTATCTCCGATTATGCCAGACGTTAAAGGGATTTTCAAAAAATACAGAACAATGCCATTTTCCTCACTCATGTTTTTATTTTGGAAAAAAAGTTATTTTTCATAAAAATTTTATTATGTTGTAAGGGGTTTATTGTTGTTTTAAATAAATGAATGACTATTTTTTTTGTTTTGTTTTGTTTTTTTTGTTTTTTTTGCTGTACGCGGGCCTCTCACTGTTGTGGCCTCTCCCGTTGTGGAGCACAGGCTCCGGACGCACAGGCTCAACGGCCATGGCTCACGGGCCCAGCCGCTCCGCGGCATGTGGGATCTTCCCGGACCGGGGCACGAACCCGCGCCCCCTGCATCGGCAGGCGGACTCTCAACCACTGCGCCACCAGGGAAGCCCTGAATGACTATTTTTAAAACGCCCAGTTTTAATTTTTTATTGGGTAAATATTGACATCTATAACCCAGCTAAACAAAAGCTCCTTGGGGTTCTCAGTAATTTAAGAACATAAAGGGTCCCTCAGACCAAAATGTTTGAGAACTGCTGATTTGGAAGCCATACATTTACTCTCCTAGAATGCAAAGAAAAGGGCTGAGGAGACAGAAATGCGGAGAGAAGATAATGGCCAAGGCAGAGAAGGGCAAACACCTGACAGGTAATAAGGCACACCTTGGAGATATTGTGGGTTCAGTTCCAGACCACCGCAACAAAATGAATATTGCAATAAAGGGAGTCGCAGGAATTTCTTGGTTCCCCAGGGCAAATAAAAGTTATGTTTACACTATACTGAAGTCTATTAAGCGTGCAATAACATTATGTTTGAAAAAATAATGCACATACCTTAATTAAAATATTTTCTGGTTAAAAATTGCTAACCTTCTTCTGAGTCATATTCTTTTTGCGGGTGGAGGGTCCCGCCTCTGTGCTGGTGGCTGCTGACTGATCAGGGTGGTGGGTGTTGAAGGCTAGGGTGGCAGCAGTGATTTCCTAAAATAAGACAACAGTGAAGTTCGCTGCATGGACTCTTCGTTTCATGAACAATTTCTCTGCAGCATGCAACGCTGTTTGATAGCAATTTACCCACAGTAGAACTTCTTTCAAAATTGGAGTCAATTCCGTCAAATCCTGTTGCTGCGTTATCAACTCAGTCTATGGAATATTCTGAATCCTTTGTTATCATTTCAACCATCTTCACACCATCTTCACCAGTAGATCCATCTCAAGAAACCGCTTTCTTTGCTGATCCATGAGGAGCAACTCGTCATCTGTTCAAGTTGTATCATGAGATTGCAGCAATTCAGTCACATCTGGAGCCCCACTTCTGATTCTAGTTTTCTCACAGTGTCCACCACATCTGCAGTTACTTCTTCCACTGGAGTCTTGAACCCCTCAAAGTCATCCGTTGAGAGTTGGAATCAACTTCTTACAGACTCCTGTGAATGTTGATATTTGGACCTCTTTCCATGAATCATGGATGTTCTTCATGGCATCTAGGATGACAAATCCTTTCCATGGTGTTTTCAATTTACTTTTCCCACATTCATCAGAGGAATCACTGTCTCTGGCAGCTATGGCCTCATGAAAGGCATTTCTTAAAGAATAAGACTTAGAAGCCAAATTACTCCTCAATCCATGGGCTGCAGAATGGATGTGTCTTAGCAGCATGAAAACAATATTAATCTCATTGTCCATCTCCATCAGAGATCTTGAGTGACCAGGTACACTGTCAATGAGCAGTATTATTATTTTTTGCGGTAAACAGGCCTCTCACTGCTGTGGCCTCTCCCGTTGCGGAGCACAGGCTCCAGACGTGCAGGCTCAGTGGCCATGGCTCACGGGCCCAGCCGCTCCGCGGCACGTGGGATCTTCCCGGACCGGGGCACGAACCCGCATCCCCTGCATCAGCAGGCGGACTCTCAACCACTGCACCACCAGGGAAACCCAGCACTATTATTTTGAAAAGAATCTTTTCCTGAGCAGTAGGTCTCATCAGTGAGCTTAAAATATTCAGTAAACCGTACTGTAAACAGATGTGCTGTCACCCAGGCTTTGTTGTTCCATTTACAGAGCACAGGAAGAGTAGATTTATCATAGTTCTTCAGGACCCTAGGGTTTTCAAAATGGTAAATGAGCCCTGGCTTCAACTTAAAGTCACCAGCTGCATTAGCCCCTAACAAGAGAGTCAGCCTGACTTTTGAAACTTTGAAGCCAGGTATTGACTTCTCCTCTCAAGCTGTGGAAGTCCTAGATGGCACCCAAAATCAAGGTGTTGGTGGGAATGCGATTCTTCCTGGAGGCTCAGGGGGAAGGTCTGTGCCCTTGCTTTCCCAGCTTCTAGAGGGCAACTGTATTCACTGGCTCACGGCCCCTTCTTCCATCTCAGAGCCAGCAATGGTGGGTTGAGTCCTTCTCACCATGAATCACTCTTACGTTGCCCTGTGTCCCCCCTCCTTCCATCTGTCAGGCCCCTTGTGGCTCACCTGGATAACCCAGGACTGTCTCCCTGTGTCCAGGCCCTGATCAGCATCCTTCCATCTATCAGGCCCCTTGTGGCCACACTGGCCCACCTGGATTACCCAGGATTGTCTCCCCATGCTGAGGCCCTGATTGGCACCCTTAATTGCATCTGCAATCTTAATTCCCCTTTGCCAGGTAGCCCAGTATACTCACAGATTTGGGGGATTAGGACATGGGCATCTTTGGGGGCTCATTATTCTGCCATGGTTCTGAGGGGAAAATGTGTGAGCAGAGATCTCACTCCCACCTGAGAGATTCCCAAATATAAAATCCCCCCCCCACCATGCCATTCCTGAGAAAACAATGTGAAGATGTGCTCCAGAGGACTGAAAACCGAATCTCAAGTATGACCCTTAAGAATGAGGTGAAAGGACCAATGAGTCACAGAATTGAGACAAAAGTATTAAAAGTACATCAACCAAACTAAAGTGTCAGAGAGAATTGCTGAAAGAGGACAAACATAATGTAATAAGAACTGAAGAGCAATTACATGATCTAAGGTCCTGATTATATGAGTTAAGTATCAGGAATTATAATGAGGGAAATAGACACTTGCTAAAGTTCTTTGAGGTCTTCTGAAGAGAATGAGCAAATGATGATAAAAGGGATAAAGAGGAAATACGTGGTGATGTGTGAACTGAGGGAGGCTCACAGGAATCTCACAGATGAACCCAGACCACAGTTAATCTCCAGGCTGCGCTGGCGGCTGACTTCCTGTTTCAGCCCCTGTGTTTTCAACCCTGGAGTTGCCTGTCTGTGGTGCCAGGTGGCCCAGCAAAGGGTGACCTCAAATTCCTTATTATTTATTTTTAAAGCAAGTCATGGTGTGCAAGCCACGTGTCACACCAGGAGCTCTTTCGTGGGTAATCTCAGGCATTCAGGTCTGTTTGCAAAGATTGCAAATCCACATCACCACCTGTTTGCCTTTCTGGGGAAGGTCCGCACCCTAATATTTGACTTGTGGGCTGTGCCCTTGAAAACAGGGTGTTCTATTTAGGTAAACTTGGGTCCTCACCCAGCGACGTGAGTCACCCATGCATTCTCATTTATCCCTTTCCTATGTAAACTGTGGGATTTCTGTGTTTTTCTAATTTGGAAAACTTCTTTATCTTTCTGATTTTAAGACACTCTTTAGAGATCAAAGATATGAATCACTGCCATTTCTGTTAAAACTGTTTCTTCTAGGGGCTTCCCTGGTGGCGCAGTGGTTGAGAGTCCGCCTGCCGATGCAGGGGACATGGGTTCGTGCCCTGGTCCGGAGGATCCCACATGCCGCGGAGCGGCTGGGCCTGTGAGCCATGGCCGCTGAGCCTGCGCATCCAGAGCCTGTGCTCCGCAACCGGAGAGGCCACAACAGTGAGAGGCCTGCATACCGCAAAAAAAAAACAAAAACAAAACAAAACTTTTTCTTCTAATTTTTAAAAACTTAAACATTTTCCTTTAAATTCAGATGTATGTATTTAGTCAATACTCATCAGTATTTTGTGTCGTGATGTCTACCTGTGTTGTCATATGTAGGCTTTTCCACTCCAAGATTATGTACATATTTACTTATATTTTCTTCCAATAATTTTCAGTTTCATGTTTTACATTTTTAATGTATCAGTTATAAATCTAACTGAGGTCAAACTCCCTACCCCAGCCCTGCACTCATGGTCAACTATTCCAACACTTAGCTTTAACTAATTCTTCCCTCTTTTACTGATATGAAATGTTACCATTGTACTAGATATTGTTATACACACTTGGTTGCATTTTAGGACTTTCATGTTGTTTCACGGATTATCTCTATCTGTGAAAGGGGGAGCTGCCAGAACAGACCAGCGGAACATGAGGCAGATGTAAGGATGTGCAGCCCTTCAGTGTGCCAGGGTTTAGCAGGGTGTCAGGGACAAAGGAAAGGCTTTCTGTGTTTTTTCGTTGGTTTGTTCTTGCTTTTGTTTTTTTGTTCCAATATGGCGACTGATCCTACTGACATTCCAAGTAGGAGCTATAGGGCAGACAGGGAGTAACTGAGGCAGCTCCCTGCTCCAGGAGCTGGGAGCAGACAGGAAAGGGCCAGAGCACAAGTAAGGGCCAGGAGAGGGAACACAGGGTGGGCATGAACACAGGTAAGGACGGGGGCAGCATGGGGGGAGGTTACACCTGGTATCCGTGAGCTTTCTGTGAGGAACTGGGTGAGCTCACTGCGACAGTGACCGGGGTCTGGAGGAGAGTGCAGGCTTGAGGAATTGCCTAAGAATTTTTGTGCATCTTTGGGTTTTGGATTCTCCAGAGTGTAGCACTGTGGTGACGGGAAGCCAGGAATAACATCACACCGCGTACAGTAAACACCCCACTCCCGAGTCCCTGGTCACACATGCTGACTTCAGGGAGAGACTTACATCTGCCTGGGGCTAAATCGAAGGTCAGATGGCCTCCCCCTTCCTTCTCCTCGAATTCCCGAAATAGCCTGTGAGAAAAGCCATCTGGAAGCTCCCCAAGGCACCTGCCACTCAGCAGCTAGACCCCCAGGGACATCCTCCTGGGCAGTTCAGAGGGTAGCTGTCCACACGGTCTGCCCACAGCCAGTCCCTGGAACGAGCGTGTTCTGTTTGAAACGTCCCTTTAAGAGGCTCATGGGGAAGATGAACCAAGATGCTCCAGCCTTTGCCCTTCACCACCGGATGGCCTCCATCTTCCCCATGGGGCTGTGAGAATCCTCTGCACAGGGCAGGAGGTCAGGCCTGGCCGAGGAGTCGGAGGCTTTCGTGTCATGGAGGTGGTCTACTGGGCATGCGAGCGTTAGTGCTGGGGACCTGGGCCAGCTCACTGGTCACACACTTTAACAGCAGAAGCCAAAGAGGTGCTGGTCCTACCCCACAGGAGAAGGTGCCGGAGCCCTCACCCAGGCCCCATCCCAGCATCCTTTACAGGGTGATGCTCCCACATGGGGAGAAAAATTGAGCAGCAATCCATCAAACATCCATTTCTGTTAACTTTGTAAACACTAAAGGAGACGTATTCCTTTTTTCGTTTGATTGTTTCCTAACTGGTATATTCGGTGAATTGGCTGTTTAGCAAATCGCCTCTCCGGTAAATGTGCTGCTGGTGAACTGACCTTGAGCCCACACACTATGTCCACTTGACGTGTATTCAGGACAGGAAAGTTCCTTCCAAGTAATGCATGTGTTTGTGTCTTGGTTTCACGGTTTCCCCCCTATTAACTTTGCTCTGTCAACGACCTCGGTAGGTGTTTTGAGCTGGGCCATCCATTTGGCATCTTTCAGAGTGTGTCAAAGACATCAAAAACTCATCTGAGTGCTATACATCTGAAACCAACACAACCTTGTAAATCAACTATATCTCAATAAAAATTAAAAAAACAAACAAAAAACTCATCTGAACAGCCCCTGAGCAGCTCAGTTTGCTAAGGTCACCCACGTAGTTGTCACCTGAGGGCCAGTTTCTCCATTCAGCCCATTGTTGGTTCATAGATTAGAGAATCAGGAACTGGGAGAAAATATGAGGACTCCAAGGAATCGTGGAGAAACCAGACGTGTGACAGAGAATGGGATACCGTGGCTGCAGGAAATGGACGATTAACGTTGAAACTGGTGAAATGCACAGATTACCACTGAGAGGAGATTGGGAAGGAGGGGGGTTATTATTTTTAAACTGTCTTCGGTTTCATTGTAGACTGCTGGTATTGTAGCCAACTTGCTCTGCAGAAACAATCTCAGTGTCCAGAACCCAAAGGTCTTTATTCGGAGCTTGTTTCCGCCACGCCCTTCCTAAGTCTCAGCACCTACCCGAGCAGAACTTGAACCCACACCCCGTGTGTCCTGGCCTCAGAACCACATGCCTGGGCCCTGCTCCCAGGGGTCACGGGGACCCTGGGGATAAGGCTTGTCACAGGCAGAGGCGGCTTCACCTCTTGTTGCACAGTTAACCAATACCACAGTGAGCAAGAGACAGAAACATCAAAAAATAAAACCCACAGAACACCCTTCACTAAGCCCCCGCTGTTTACACGGCTCTTCCCAAGTGTGTCACCAGGGGCCTGTGTCTGCACAGGAAGCACCAATCGAGGGAAGGCTACTGGGGCTCCAGCATCCTTGCCTTGACTCTGACATGGATTCTCTGAACCACCACCTCTCCGAACCAGAGCATTTCCAGGGACCATGTCCTGCACTATTGTACTTAATAAGCTCACCATCTAAGCGCACACGGAAGGCCAAGAAGACACGGCAGAGCGGCCGATCTGAAGGCCGCTTGAGCAGAAGGCCTCAGGCACTTCCGAACAAGGACATCACCCCGACCGTAACCGACTGGCCGGGGACCTGACCTGCCCCGTAGGCCCCCCAGAAGTGGAGGCAACACAACCCGCATCCTTAGGAGACTTCCTTTCCCAGCAGTAACTGGAGGTTACCCGGGCGTGTCTCCCTTTTACGGTGTGAAATGACTAGAGGAACATGGAAAATAAAGAGGAAGGGTATCAGGAGGGCATCCCCCGTAGACAAGAAAGACAGGAATTTCTGCAAAACCACCCGAGCTCTGCCTGGACGGAGGGAGGGGCTGACCCACTCAAGGGTCTCCCTGGAGGGCTGGGTTCCCCTCCCCTCTGACTGATCTGCGATTCTATACACGTATCGAATGGGAGGGTCTAAGCTGTCATTGAAAATAAAAGTACATCAACTATACTTCAATTAAAAAAATAAATAAAAAAATAAAAAAATAAAAGTGACAACAGCTGGGCTGCCTGGAGAGGCTGTGATCCCCAGAGCAAAGGCCAGGTGGGCTCTGTCGCTGACAGCCTGTGGACCTGGGCCCCGGGTGCAGCCTTCAGGCCACGGCTGAAGCAGAGGGAGGGGACGAGGGGCGGGGCGGGCCCAATCAGCACGAGGACGCTGGCCAAGGTCAGCTCTGGGCCCCAGTCCTGGGGTCGCGGGGGGCTGAGTCAGGGCCCCAGACACCAGTGGGGAGAAAGCACCTTCATAATGAAAACCCCGGGGGCGGGGGTGACCTGCAGCCCAACACAGAGCGGAGGGTGGAGAGCTCCACAGAGCGGCGGCAGGAAGCCTCGCGGTCCTGGTCCGACGCCTCCCCGCCATCGAGACGGGCGCTGGGCTCCAATGAACGTGCTTCACTTAACAGTTCGTCTGTTTGTGTGGACTCTGCTCTGTGTCGGGACCCAGAGACTCCCACCGCTGCTCCTTCTGTCTCTGCTGGGGTCCGTCTTTCTCTCTGTGTCCTCCCTGCAGCGTGGTCTCCTCCAGACCCATGGCTTTAAATACTGGGGCAGCTAAGTAATGATCTAATGATCCCTCTACCCCAAAAACGCTGCATGTCCTGGTTCTTAGAACCTGGGACTGTGTCTCCTTACAGGGCAAGAGGGACTCTGCAGGTGTGATTAAGTTAAGGGTTGTGAGTTGGTGACGGGATTAGCTGGGTGGGCTCAGCGTGATCGTGAGATCCTTCTAGGCAAAACAGGAGGGCAGGAGAGCCAGAGAGATGCGACGACAGAAGCAGAGGTCAGAAAGACAGAGACTGGAAGACGGCAGGCTGACGGCCTCGAAGAGGCAGGAGGGGCAGAAGCCAAGGAGCGTGGGCCCCTCGAGACGCCGGCAGAGGCAAGGGACCCTCCGGAAGGCGGGCAGCCCCGCCCACACCTCGGCTTCTGGACTCCAGAGCCGCGAGGGATGTGTGTGCTTTAAGCCACTAGTCTGGAATGATTCCAGCAGCCACAGCATCTGTAGGTGGCTGCGCCCTCAGTCCTGTCTCTGCTGGGTTCCAGCCCCGTGGGTGTGGGGCTTCCCTGGCCACTTCGTGTCTAACAGGCAACCCAGCGTCAACAGGTCTGACCCGTGTCCTGGCTTCCTCCACACCTGCTCCACCCTCGCCTTCCCCAGGTGAGGCGAGGACACCTCCATGCCCCAGTTGCTCAGGCCATGGCTCTGGAGTGACCCTGACCTTGACGCCTCCCATACTCCACACCCCACATCCAACCCGTGGGCACACTTGCAGGGGCCCCCTTCAAAGCTCATCTGACCACTTCTCCGTAGCCCACCGCCTGCAGAGCAGAAGCCGGGTCTTGTTACTCCCCTGCCCGAAGGCCTGCAGCCACGCGGGGAAAGGCCCAAGTCCTGCCCGGGTCCTCAGCCCCCCGACGGTCTGCTTCCCATCATGGCTCTAACCTCCTCTTGGTGCTCCGCCACCAGGGGCCTTTCAGGCATTTCCTTGGCTACCTCCCCCCCCACCCCGAGTCTTTATACAATGTCTCCTTCGCAATAGGCCTACCAACCCACAAAAGTCACCAAGACAACAGGGAGCCCGGGGGACAGCTAAGCCTTGGAGGTCTGGTGGAGGAATACGCAAGGGCAGAGGGGGAGTAAGTAACGCCGGGTGGGTTTTAGCTCAGCCCACGGGGAGAGACATGCAAAATGGCGCCGGGGCCTCCATGCTGAGGATGAGGTGCCCCAACACTGCTGGGAAGGGGCGGAAGTCAGCCTTTGTCCTAAATGCCCTTGCTCCCGGCTTCTGGGTGTCTCAGGCCAGCGCCAAGGCTTTCCCTATTCATCACCTCTAGCTCTTTTATTCGTGCAATGCCGTGCCCTAAGCATCACCCCACTTAGGAGAGAATGTCACCCTGGGGCTGGATCAAGTTGAACTAAACCTATTCAGGGAATATCTGGCTCTCAGGAGCAAAGTCAGATCTCCTTGTTTTAATTAGGAAGAAACTTAAAGTTTCTTAAGGCCAGAAAGCAGAATGTTTCCCAGCGCCCAGCTTCCGGCCAGTGTCCTGTACCCGAGCTCCTCCTGTCTGTCCACTCGGAGGGCCGCGAGGTGACAGCCGCTCCGGAGGCCACCAGGGCTGCACTGCGGGGGCCCAGCCACACACACTCACTCTAGTCTCTCCTCTTCTTTCCTTCGAAGGTCAAAGTCCCGTTGAACCACTTCCCAGACGTGCTTGGCCTCTTCATCTGTGAGCGTGGAAAGATCTAGTTTTTTCCCCATCTCTGCTTCTCGTCGGGGTCACACCTGCAATAACACAGGCCCACAGTGTTCAGCCCAGGAAGCCCGCGTGCAGATGCCGGCCAATTCACAAAGAAGAGGCAACACAGCAAGTGCTGATTTCCCAGCAGCTGCAACCTGGGTTAAATCGTTTTAGAAAACAGGCAAATGGGTGTCTGGAAATGTGTGCAGTCGAAATAAACGAACCCACGCGTACAATCCCCACACCCCAGAAGTCAGGCTTCAGATGACGTATGCCCTTTCCGAGGACACTGAAGACCCCAATCAATGCCAAGAGGACAAAGGAAGGAAAATCCAAATGTCAAAAAGCAAGAGAAGGACAGCTTTACCACCTTGCTCGCTATGCAGAGTGTGCTCTGCAGACCAGCAGCAGCCCCCAGAGCCTGTGAGACATGCAGACTCCCAGGCCCTGCCCCAGCACTCCTGACTCAGAATCTGCATCCTAACAAGATCTTCTGATGACACCTCCACCTGTCTCTCCCTCCCCCATCACGCCTGCCCCTTGAGTATTTCTTCACACCTAACAGCTGGTGACATCACATATCGCGATGACGGCGACTTCTCCCTGGCACATGGGGATGCTTTTCTGTGCTCCCACCTCTCTGGTCTTCGTCAGGCCACACAGGGGCCCCTTGGCCAGAGACTGTGGCCACTACACCCAGTCCAGCTCTGCTCTGGGGGAAGATTCTGTTTGGTGACAGGTTCCCTGTGGGCAACCGTGAGTTCAAGAACCTCTGGGCGACTTCAGCCACTCTTCACTGAGGACTGAAAATTGCTTTTTAGGAACATCAGAGAAGGGATCCAATCTGTCTGCTCTCACTGGGAAACCTTAACACCAATCGAAAGACCCAATGTTGCTTCTGAATTCTGGGGAACTTCTCCCTCTCACCAGTGCTGACCAGCCGAAAGTACTCTCTGCAGAAATGTGAACACAACTTGCTCTGTTAGAAAACTGCTTTGCTGTACAAGAGGTTAATTATGAAAAGTGCCGTTTTCTGAGAAACACTCGATGCCAGCTAAAATGGAGATGTCCACGGAGATCCCACGGCTGTCAACTAAACTGTTTCCTGGCTTGTGCCTTAAAGTCGGTGAAAAATAATTTCTTAAATTTTTTGCACCGACCCCTCAGTATTTCCATCCTCAAGCACCGTGCTGACTGTGAACGACGCATTAAGAGGATGCCCTGATGTGCCAGAATCGTTCAAACTATTTTCATTACGGTTGACTTTAGATTTTGGACATGAAAACATTAAACCAAGACTGATTCCTGATGCTCCTCTAGAGCACACAGTTTCCATTTTTAAAAAAACTGGAACAAAAAGTCATTTGACGGGGCTTCCCTGGTGGCGCAGTGGTTGGGAGTCCGCCTGCCGATGCAGGGGACGCGGGTTTGTGCCCCGGTCCAGGAAGATCCCACAGGCCGCGGAGCGGCTGGGCCCGTGAGCCATGGCCGCTGAGCCTGTGCTCAGCGCGTCTGGAGCCTGTGCTCCGCAACGGGAGAGGCCACAACACTGAGAGGCCTGCGTACCGCCAAAAAAAAAAAAAAAAAAAAAAAAAGAAAAAGTCATTTGATGGATGGCTGGGGTTTACTCATTTTTGTTTTTCACCATTGTTGAAAAAAATTCTATCATAAGAAGCCCATTCATTGAAATTCTCTTCCCAGAGCAGACGAAAGCCGTGACCATCAGCTGAGTAGTTAGCATTCTCTCTCCTCTCCTAAAGGAAAAGTCACAATTCCAGGCCTTATTTCAAGAAACTAAAATTGTGAGGTGTGGGGGAGAAAAGCAAAACAAAAGGAAACAAGTACCTCTTTCTTGTCACGCAAGCGTAACCGTCTTGGAGCATGTCAGTGACCGATAAGGGATGGATGGAAAGGTCACTAGGAGTCAGAACTGCCACCGGACGCTTCACACCCACAGGATCCCCCCACCCCAGCCCCCCTCAAGTCTGTTTCTTTTGTTTGATGTGTCTTTCTAATAAGGATGTACTTGGTTTCCCAGCTCAGATAGAAAAGGCCATTGAGGCCTGGGAACGGGCGCGCACTGGACCAGGGAGGGTCTGGGCACCTCTGGTGAGGTGGGTGCCTGCCGGGGTCGGGTGGTGAAGAGGCCCAGCCTGGCTGCCTGCTGCCTGGAGTGATGCCGGGCAGCAACCTACTGAGATGTGAACAGGGGAGACCAGGAGGCAGAGGGAAGCAGACAGCCTCCACGCTTCAAGGGGACCACGGCACCATGGCTTAGCGCCATTTCGGAGGTGCCAGGGATGACCCTGAATTGTTGAGGAAGGTGATATGCGTTCATGATGCTCTGTTTAATGAAGCCAGGAGTGACGCAGTACAGACTCTGAAAAACACGCATCCCACGCGCTAAACCAAGAGCAGACGGCTGGTGCCTCACGGATGAGACATCATCTGAAAAATGTTACTCTGGGGCCTATCTTTATTTTATTTATTTAACATCTTTATTGGAGTATAATTGCTTTACAACGGTGTGTTTCTGCTGTATAACAAAGTGAATCAGCTATACATATACATGTATCCCCATATCCCCTCCCTCTTGCGTCTCCCTCCCACCCTCCCTATCCCACCCCTCTAGGTGGTCACAAAGCACCAAGCTGATCTCCCTGTGCTTTGTGGCTGCTTCCTACTAGCTATCTACTTTACATTTGGTAGTGTATACATGTCCATGCCACGCTCTCACTTGGCCCCAACTTACCCTTCCCCCTCCCTGGGTCCTCAAGTCCATTCTCTACATCTGCACCTTTATTCCTGTCCTGCCCCTAGATTCTTCAGAACCTTTTTTTTCTTAGATTCCATATATATGTGTTAGCATACGGTATTTGTTTTTCTCTTTCTGACTTACTTCACTCTGTATGACAGACTCTAGGTCCATCCACCTCACTACAAATAACTCAATTTCGTTTCTTTTTATGGCTGAGTAATATTCCATTGTATATATGTGCCACATCTTCTGTCAATGGACACTTAGGTTGCTTCCACGTCCTGGCTATTGTAAACAGAGCTGCAATGAACATTGTGGTACGTGACTCTTTTTGAATTATGGTTTTCTGAGGGTATATGTGGTGCCTTTTTTTTTTTTTTTGCGGTACGCGGGCCTCTCACTGTTGTGGCCTCTCCCGTTGCGGAGCACAGGCTCCGGACGCGCAGGCTCAGCGGCCACGGCTCACGGGCCCAGCCGCTCCGCAGCATGTGGGATCTTCCCGGACCGGGGCACGAACCTGTGTCCCCTGCATCGGCAGGCGGACTCTCAGCCACTGCGCCACCAGGGAAGCCCTGTGGCGCCTATTTTTAGCTCTGGCCCAACTTCTGGGTGAACAGGAGGTGCAGGCAGAGGAGGGGAGGGAGAGTGATTCCAAATTTCAGACACATCCCGTGTGTAGGGTGCTGTGCTATGCAGTAGGGACGCGATGCTTCCGAGGGAAGCGTGTTCTCAGGACAGCCTGGGGTCAGGAGCCTGGCTCCCGACATGGGTCCACGACACGGGTGGTCCACGACATGGGTCTTTATCTACTGTGACCAAATCTTCCCATGTCGTGAATTAATGATGTGCAGAAGCTTAAAGCTATTTATTTATTAAAGATTTTTTGATGTGGACCATTTTTAAAGTCTTTATTGAATTTGTTACAACACTGCTTCTGTTTTATGTTCTGTTTTTTTGGCCCCGAGGCATGTGGGATCTCAGTTCCCCAGCCAGGGATTGAACCCGCACCCCCTGCATTGGAAGGTGAAGTCTTAACCACTGGACTGCCAGGGAAGTCCCAGCTTTTTATTATTTTCATTAATTTATTATTTTCGTTGTTCTTGTTGTTGGTGGTGGTGATGATGGGTGGTGGGGTGATGGTTTAAAGCTTTTAAAAAACTATCTTTAGAAAATAATCTGAAGTCGAATGGAGAATATGTTTGATTTCAGTATTCAAAACGCATAAACCAAAAGTCTCTGGCAATCGAGGAGTGTCTTGCTAGCACCCCTTCTGGCCTGCGTCAGGCTGATGGGGGAACTTGGGGTATGGGGGAAGGGCAGCCCCTCTGCCAGGTACGGCCACGCTGAGGGACCCACGTGCGTTCATGGAAGGGAACAGCCTTTCAGCCACAATCATCTCTCTCCTCACTCCCCACTTAGCTTGCTCACCAAGACCCTGATCTCCAACCGGTATCCCTCCAACCGTAACAGTCGAGGGGGAACATGGCAGCAGAGGACATGCTGGACCCATGGAGGGGGCCGGGCTCTGCTCTGCCCTAGCCTGGGCGAACCTCCCAGGGCATGCGTGCTGGGGCGGGGGCAGACCCCACCAGGCTCCACCTGCTCCTGGCTCCACTTCGGTGCAGATTACGCCCAGTCATGAGCTTCCTGAACAAACCACTTTCAATTTGCGCCTGGTCCACGGCTCAGATGTAATCACATTTTTAATCTTTGAGCCTGTGAGCCCTCCCCCATTGCTTAAAAGCTATAATGGAGAAAAGAGAGCGTGACACCGAGGTTAGTGAGTTGGGAAGAGACAGAACAGGTTTTACCAAGTGGATATCCTGAACCCAGACCACCGCCATTTCAATGGTGGGTCATCTTTATCTGTTAAAGATTTGAGTTCATATTTTGGCCACATTAAAGGGAGATCTGGGCGGGGATCCCTCCTACATAAAACCTGGGCTGGCGGCCCCCGAGCTGGAAGCGACAGCAGTTATGCGTAGTCACCACCGCCGGAGCAGATAAACTTTGCAGCAAGTCCAAGCTCCTCTTCAATGCCCAACAAACAATGGCAGGAATGACTCAGAATCAGGTGGGCAACTCTTGCTGATAAAGATGTGGGCACGTTCCTGAGGGAAGGCCAGGCGCCAGCTGTGGGGCCTCTGTGTTAACCCTTTGCGGCTGCTTCCCAAAGCTGGCCTGTGTGGTCACTTCTGCAGGCAGGGCCTGCTGCCCTCGTCAGCTGCAAAGTGAGCACCTTCCCCCCCACCCACTGCGGGTGCTCTGAAATAAGTCCAGCAGCAACGGCCCTGCAGCTTGCCTCCCGCCTGCCCATTCTCTCCGTTCTCCCAGCTCCCTGGGAAGCTGCTGGAAACCTTGTTTACGCATGGACATAGTTCTGCACCTGCAGCTAAAGCCTCAGCTCTAGTCTCCACAGCAAGGACGGGTCCCAAGGTGACGCTGAGGGACGAGGACGCGGCTGAGCTCCAGGAATTGGGTTCCTATCCTAGTTCAGGCACCAGCCAGCCCTGCGACTTGGGACAAGTCCCCTTCCTCTCTGGGTCTCAGGTTTTCCATCTGTACCATGACCTCTATGTCTCTCTCCAGCCCTGGGTGATGCCAGGATGTCAGGATTAAAGGGAGAGGTTACAAGGTGGGTAGAGGGGAGCGGGCTCTTCCTCCAGAGACTGCTTCTGAAAAGAACGAGACAGCCCTAGAAGGCTGACCCAATGGCATGAACTGGGGGCAGCCACGAGAAGTCACCACACTGTCATCCGAGCGCACCAAAGTCTCCCTTCTCTGTAGCCTGCAGGGCTCTGGAGCCTCTTCATCACCCCCAAGCCTTCCACTCAGCTGGCTTTAATTTTTAAATCACAAATGCCTTAATCAATAAGACCCACTGACTGCTAGTCTATGTGCCTGGAATCGTCTTCAGTGAATCCTGTGGGGCTCCTACCACTGCACCCAGATTTTGGAGGTGGTGGAGCGCAGGCACCTATGACTGGCGCTTGGGTCTAAGGCGTGAGGCCCTGGAGATTCAGGCAGGGGGCTCTTGCCCAAGAGAGCTGTGTCTTACTGAGGTCAGCGGAGCGGCTGACAATCCGGTGGAGGGCTGGACGTCGGAGGACAGAGGTGAACGGGCTGAACCCAGGTGCCAGTGTCACTGCTCCGCTGCCGTGGTCTGCAAGCCCTGGCCTTCTCCTCGGGGCTTCACGGCCAAGCGCAGTGCCACCTTTGCACCTGGTGGGCTAGTGGGGGCCTCACCTCCCCCTTTTATCATTCCAACCTCTCAGAAAGAAATGTGTAACTAAAATTTTAAAAAACAAACATAAAAAGGCAAAGACCCCAACCCAACTGAAAATGAAATGGGGTTTTCAACATTTGGTTAAGGTGAGTAGGACACAGTCTAGGAAACTGCAGGGGATTTGTAAAGAGGTCTGGCTCAGGCAGGGACCCGGGGCCACCCACTGTGTGACTCTCCTCGTCTACAGACCCTTCCCCCATCCCGATAACAAGGTGGGCGTGGTGGGCTGTCGAGGGGCGTGTCGGAAAACAAAACATAATTCCAATAAAACTGGGGCTTTCAGAGGCCCCAAAGTCCAGGACGCCTCCTCCCATATGCCATGACACCACCCGGGCTCTCTCTCTCCGGGCAGGAGGGGTCTCTCCCCAAACAGCCTCAGGCCCCTGGGCGACCAGCCAGAGTGAGTCTCCTCCGAGGCCGGCAGCCTCAGCCCCGTCTGCATGGAGATCCGCAACAGGGCTAAAACGGAACACTCCTGCACTGCTGGTGGGAATGTGAACTGGTACAGCCACTACGGAGAACAGTATGGAGGTTCCTTAAAAAACTACAAATAGAACTACCAGATGGCCCAGCAATCCCACTACTGGGCATATACCCTGAGAAAACCGTAATTCAAAAAGAGTCATGTACCACAATGTTCACTGCAGCACTGTTTACAATAGCCCGGAGATGGAAACAACCTAAGTGCCCATCATCGGATGAATGGATAAAGAAGATGTGGCACATATATACAATGGAATATTACTCAGCCATAAAAGAAACGAAATTGAGCTATTTGTAGTGAGGTGGATAGACCTAGAGTCTGTCATACAGAATGAAGTCAGAAGGAGAAAGACAAATACCGTATGCTAACACATATATACGCAGTTTAAAAAAAAAAATGTCATGAAGAACCTAGGGGTAAGACAGGAATAAAGACACAAACCTACTGGAGAAAGGACTTGAGGATATGGGGAGGGGGAAGGGTGAGCTGTGACAAAGCGAGAGAGTGGCATGGACATATACACACTACCAAATGTAAGGTAGATAGCTAGTGGGAAGCAGCCGCATAGCACAGGGATATCAGCTCGGTGCTTTGTGACCGCCTGGAGGGGTGGGATAGGGAGGGAGGGTGGGAGGGAGGGAGACGCAAGAGGGAAGAGATATGGGAACATATGTATAACTGATTCACTTTGTTATAAAGCAGAAACTAACACACCATTGTAAAGCAATTATACCCCAATAAAGATGTTTAGAAAAAAAACAACCCCCCCCCCCAAAACCCCCACTGTTTTGGGCTTCCCTGGTGGCGCAATGGTTGAGAGTCTGCCTGTCGATGCAGGGGACACGGGTTCGTGCCCCGGTCCGGGAAGATGCCGCGGAGCGGCTGGGCCCGTGAGCCATGGCCGCTGAGCCTGCGCGTCCAGAGCCTGTGCTCCGCGACGGGAGAGGCCACAACAGTGAGAGGCCCGCGTACCGCAAAAAACAAACAAAAAAACAAAAAACCCCGCTGTTTTGCTCCCTGAGGATCCAGACCAGTTTGCCAAGCTATCTGGGTGAAGCCTGGGTTTGGGGTTCGGTGGGTTGGACGCGTCCTCCTCATCGGCCGGGACCGAGGCCTGGGGGCCCCTGGGGGTGTTTTCACACCGGTGGGGCTGCACCCAGCACCGCGGACCCGCCCTGAACCTGCGGCCTCCATCCCGGGCGCCACCGGACCCCGCCGTTCCCCCTTCTCCCCGAACTCACCGACTCCTTTCCGGGTGCGTGTCGGCCCTGGCCCGGACCCCGGGGTTGCTCTCTGCGGTCCTGCCAGGGAGAGCAAGGCGACAGGCCGGGCGTCGGGTCGCGGTGCGTTGAGGCCAGGAGGGCAAATACAGGCCAGGCAGGGCGCAGGGCGCACAGCCAGGAGGGAGGGGCGAGGTCCCGGAGGCGTCCGCCGGGTCACGAGGACCGCGCCGCGCCGCGCCCAGCTCCGGGAGCGCCGGGCACCTCCGGGTGCCGGCGGGGCAGACACCCGGGGCGCCAGCGCGGGAGGCGCCAGTGTCGGGCAGAGCCCGTCGCTCCTCGCCCCCAGCCTACTTCGGGGAGGAAGGCGGGGAGGAAGGCAGGGAGCGGAGGGCTGAGCCCACACCTGGCAAGTCGGGAGACTGCCCGGTGATGCGGCCGCCGCCGGCCTTTCTCGCCCTCGGAGCGCGCGGGACCTCGTGTAATTCCCATCCCAACTCTGCGCGGTTTACTCCGGTTTTACAGATGGGGAAACTGAGACCCAGGAAAGAGCGTTCCCCAAAGCCACAGACTAACTCGTGGGAACGCCTCACTCGTAAAATGGGACTCTGGAGCCCGTGTTTCCTGCGGCAGACGCGCGCCCCTCCACGTCTTCCCTCCTGCCTGGACGCGGCTGGACCTGGCTCAAACGCCAGTTGCCCCGTCACGGGGAGGGCACCGAGACCTTGCGCGCCAAAAAAAGTCCCGCAAGTCACAGCCGCGGCTCGCGGCGGGGTCAGCATCCGCGCACAGACGGGGCGGGGCCGGGGGCGAGGATTCCCTGCGTAAGGACCTCCGAGTCCCCTCCGAGTCCCCTCCGAGTCCCCGCGCCGCCGTCTCACTTTCCGCGCCCGGACTCGCGCTCAGGGGCGCCTCAAACCCGGAGCGTGCGACGCACTACCGCCAGCTCCAGCCACCGTGCCGTGCCTGCTTGTCCTTCCCAAATCCCCTGGACATTAAAGGGCGTCACCATCTTCCCTTTCCCTTCCGGAGCTGGGCGCATCAAAGCACTCCCCCCTCCTCCCTCTCACTCACTATTGATAAAGAAAGATCAAACAAAACTACATTCTTTCCCCCAGGAACTACTTTCGAAACTTTCCATATCTGCGAAATGGGGATAGGAATGTAAATAAATACATAAATGATCAGTGCTGTTAGGTGAACAAATACTGATATCTCCGTTTTACAGAGGACGAAACTAAACCTTATAGGATCATTGTGATGTCACATTGGATAATTTATAAGGCACTTTCAAAAGGCACACAATTCTGCTCGGGTTAGAGCTCTGGTTGTCTGCTGTGCCCGCGGAAGCACTGTAAGTGCGTGTGGGTATTTCTGTCTTCTGGGCTACATAGGCGCTCTGGTCAAGCACCATCAACTCTGTGTGCGAACCCGGGAAGTAAGGTGACACTTACATGTAACCCAGAGTTTCCAGAAACCCTGTGAGCCGGTTCTCATGTTTTCCATTTCCTTACCATATACTTTACTGTTGCTTATAAAATTAACAGATCCCTTAAAAGTCGGTATCAGGACCGTTTCTTTTTAATATGTATTTTATCTTTTATTTTTTTAAAAAATTGAAGTATAGTTGCTTTACAATGTTGTGTTAGTTTCAGGTGTACAGCAAAGTGGTTCAGGTATGCATATACCAATATCTAGTCTTTTTCAGATTCTTTTCCATTATGGATTATTACAAGATATTGAATATAGTTCCCTGTGCTATAGAGTAAGTCCTTGTTGTTTATCTATTTTATATATAGCAGTGTGTATCTGTTAATCCCAAAGCCCTAACTTGTCCTCCACTCCTTTCCCCTTTGGTAACCGTAGTTTGTTTTCTAAGTCTGTGAGTCTATTTTTGTTTTGTAAATAAGTTCATTTGTACTATTTTTTCGATCCCACATATAAGGGATATCATGTGATATTTGTCTTTCTCTGACTGACTTCGCTTAGTATGATAATTTCTAGGTCCATCTATGTTGCTGCAAATGGCACTATTTCATCCTTTTTTAGGGCTGAGAAGTATTCCATTGTATATATGTACCACATCTTCTGCCAGTGGACATTTAGGTGGCTTCCATGTCTTCTTGCCTATTGTAAATAGTGCTGCTATGAACATTGGGGTGCATGTATCTTTTCAAATGAGAGTTTTCATCTTTTTTGGATATATGCCCAGGAGTGGGATGGCTGGATCATCTGGTAACTCTATTTTTACTTGTTAGAGTAACTTCCATACTCTTGTCCATCGTTTTAAAATGTTTTTTATACTTTCATGCTTATTTATTTAAATTAGTGGGTTTTAAGTAATGTGTAAAACTGATACATGGTGATATGTGATAAAGATATATGGTAAAGAATATGAACAGTATGAAATGAAAAGTCAAACTTAATCTTATTCCTTCACCCAAGCCCACTTCCCAAAAACCATCATTAGCAGTGGTGCCTTGCGTATTCTGCCCAAATTATTGTGTGTGTTTAAGCATGTGGACTCTGGAACCAGCTGCAGGAGTTGGACCCCAGCTGACCGCATCCTCATTGGACTGTTACTTAACCTCCCCCAGGCTCAATTCTCTCTTCTACACGTTGGGGATGGCAACAGGTTCTACACAGTAGGGTCGTTTTGAATCAGTATACACAAAGCACTCGGATGAGACCTGCCCTGAGGTGAGTGCTAGGTAGATATTAACCCCTGTTAGTATAGACCTGGTTCATTCTTTTTAATGGTTGCAGAGTAGCCACTGCATGAGTTTACCATCCTCATTTTACTGCTCTCCTATTGATGGACAGTTAACTTTGGATTTTTTGCTATTTAAAAATATTTCTGGGGCTTCCCTGGTTGGCACAAAAAAAAAAAAATTTCTGCCATAAACATCTTGCGTATAATGTGTAATATCACTGGCATATACATATTTATGATGGTACATAAATGTAATTGTACCTACATACGTATCACGGTACATACATGCGAATACAAATATATCTATACAATAAAATCCTAACATTGAATTGCCGAGTCAAAGGATGTATGCAATTTTTAAGAGAAAATTCTAGAATTGAAAAAGTTTAAATTATTGAAACAATCTCAAAAATGACATAAGTTTGGAAGTATGATACAAAGGAGTCCTCCTTCCAATTTGTAAGTTGCTGACGTGATGTTTTAGTATGTATTTTACAAACAAGGACAAACTTCTACAAAACTTCAACCCAGCCATCAAAATTGGTAAATGGTATGCTGTTATGTATAATCATGAGAACCCTTTCCAATTTTGCCATTTGTCTCAGTAATTATCCTTTATTGTGAAGGATCCAGTTCAGAATATCTTGATTTCTTAATTTAGCTATTTATGGGGAGAAGGGAGGGGACGGAGAGCAGAGGAGGGGAAAGGTAAGCAGTGGGGCCTGGTGGCTGCTGGCCAGGATCTTGGGCTCGGTTGTTTCTCCTTCTCCTGGTATTCTTGGCTTGCCTGGGCCTTGCCTTTGGAGCCCTGGCCCCTTCCTAGCTTCTCAGGGCTCCCGGTGTGCCCCTTGGTGCTACCCTCTGGCTCCCTTTTTGCCCCTGCCCCTGTATCTGTCCTTCCTCATTCACTTGCTTTGGGCTGGCTTTCCTTTTTTAAGACTATGTGGTCCAATCCTGTCTCTTACAGATGAGAAAACCGATGCTGAGAGAGGGGGTGGCACACACCCAGGGTCACACAGTGAGTTGGAGATGGCTCGCCTCTCCAGGAGCAAGCGTCGCAATCAGCCATCACGGACCCTCAAGAAGTCGGCTTGGTGGGTGGACACCAGAGGGAAGTAGAGCCCCCCCCCCCACTTCCTTGTCTTAAAGTGGCTGTCAGGAGACCCTGCCTTCTCTGAGGTTTAGGGGTGGACACAGCAAGGAAGGCAGGATGGCTGTCTCGGCCATGCCATCAGGAAACTCACCATGGAAGATGGGCCTCAGGGGAGCGCCCTTTAATTTCACTGTTTGGAAGTCCCCCATCTTCAGGGATAGCTGGACAGGCAAGTCCTGTTGAGGGCTGGGCTGGGACTTCCCTCATCTCTGCTGGTAGAGAGGAGACGCCAAGGGGGAGGAGGCCCCCGGCCCACCAGGGAGCATCCTGCAGTGCCTGGAAGTACCAGCTTCCCACGATGGCGGATACAGGGTTAGTGCTGAGAGGCCTGGGGTCCCCTATCCACCGCCATCCTCGGGTCCTTGATAGAGCTCACCGGCAGGCAGCAGTTAAATCCCTCCTGCCTTCTCCCTGGCTAAATCCTCTGGGCTGGTTTGCCATTGGGCTAGCCAGGGCATCTGGAGTTTTGAGACGAACACCCAGGAAGTTGAACACACGTAAAGTACCACCCCCAATCCCAGCCACGTTCAGTAAACTATATTTTACAAGAAAACACATTTAAATGGTACAAATGAACTTATTTACAAAACAGAAATAGAGTCACAGATGTAGAAAACAAACTTATGGTTACCGGGGGGAAAGAGGGGTGGGGGAGGGATAAATTGGGAGATTGGGATTGACACATACACACTACGATATATGAAATAGGTGACTAATAAGGACCTACCGCATAGCACAGGGAACTCTAGTCAATACTCTGTAATGACCTATATGGGAAAAGAATCTAAAAAAGAGTGGATATATGCATGTGTAGAACTGATTCGCTTTGCTGCACACCTGAAACTAACACAACACTGCACAGCAACTAGACTCCAGTAAAATTAAAAAAGAAAATGCATCAAATGCATCAAATGCTGAATGATTTTCTTTCTTTTATAAATCTGAAAAACTGAGAAAAACCCCATCTTGGGAAGTGTTCTCCTGGCTTTGTGGTTGTTCTCCTGGGCGGGGAATCCCAGGGCCTCGGAGGAGGTGTCACCTGACCCTGCTGCCTGCCGGCTCTTCAGCACACAGGGCCCCGTGACTGCAGTGGAGCGCACACAGTGACCCCTGAGCTGTATGTCTCGGGGTGGGGGGTGGGGTCTGGGGTCAGAACCACTCCCAGGAAAGCGCCTGTCTGCTCGTCTCCCAGCCTCCGCCCGCCTTCCCTCTCGTTTCCGAGCTCCAGCCCTTTTCAGAAAGATGTCCCTGCCCCACTCACTTGTGCAAGTCCTACTCCTTTCGGATGTCAGCTCAACTGTCCTCCCCTAAGAAAAGCATTTCCTGCCTGTCCAGCCCTCCCCACTATCAGACTCCCCGTTATTCCCGTCACGTTCTTACAGAACCATTCTCATGGTTTCCCCATCACATGTGTGAGGCGCTCTGGTAACGTCTTTGTCCCCCTGCTCTAAGGCCCGGGAGCCCCAGGAATGGGATGTTCACTTTGACGTCCCTGCTGCCCATGGTTGGTCTTTGATGACTACTTGTTGAATAAATATTGTTCAGTAATCATAATAAGTATTTTGATGATGCCCTTGATTTTAACTTTGACTGATGATCTCCAAACAGAGCTCTGTTCCCACCACCCAGGTGAACTAAGCCCAGGGCACCTTCCGGGGAGAAATGTTGGTTGAGAAGAGGGCTGGTGGAAAGGTGGGATGCAGGGTTGGGAGAGGGAGGCCTGCTTTCTTCTGGGGCCATGATTCCCCTCTTCCTCGCACCCTTCATCAGCCCTTACTGTGTTTTGAGACAGCAGCCCCCAACTCAGCTCAGCCTCTTCCCCTATCTTGGGCTGGTCTGAGCTCATCCTTGCTTTTTCTCCCCAGGAAGGATGTGTCAGAGGGCAAGAAACAGTCCCCTTCTACTCAGAGCTGAACAGAATTCATTTGCCTGTTTCTATCCCATGTTCAATAGATCAGAAATGTGGAGTTTGCAAACTCATTTTGGCAAGTTGCTTTCCCGCCATCTGAACACATGAGGAATTAGATTTTGATAAGTGCCTAGAAGGAGCTCTAATTAGGCAGAGAGGCCAGCCAAGAAGAGGGAAAAATCTGAAGAATGAAGCCCTTGACTCTAAAGCCATCAGACCACTCAGGCTTTCAGGGTTTTGGAAGCTTCAGATCATGTGAGACGTGAGCCAGTGAGCACTTGTCTTTCCCTAGAGTAGCTTAATGAGGAGTTTTCACTATGCAGCGTTCAGGAATCCAGCAGAAGTGTTTCATACGGAAGGGAAAGAACTTAGGCAATAAAGTTTTATGCTCTATTCTCAGAAGACCCTCTTCTGGAAACCTCAGTTGTGTTTATGAAGGGAAGGAGCATGAAGGGAACTGATCCTCACTGAAGACCTACTGGGTGCCTGTGAGCACTGTCTGGTTGCCCAACTTCTATAATATCAATTGTATTGTGTGCCTGACCTGTACAGTATCAAGTGTGTTGGGTGCCTGACCTGTACAGTATCATCTGAGTTGGGTGCCTGACCTGTACAGTATCAGTTGAGTTGGGTGCTTGACCTATACAGTATCAGTTGAGTTAGGTGCCTGACCTATGCAGTATCAGTTGAATTGGGTGCCTGACTTATACAGTATCAATTGGGTTATGCAGGTCAGGAAGCTAAGACACTAGCCCTAAGTCACTCAGTTAGAGAGGTGAGATCAGATTCAAATCCCGGTCTGAGAGTCTCAAAGCCTAGACTTTCACCTTGCCCTGTGGCTCTCACCACTGCAGGAGTGACCAGCTCAGTTGGTGTTGGCATAACCAGAGGTAGAAAATCTGTGAAGAGCAGCCCTAGAAACTGAAACCCAGTCACCCTCCTTCTGGTGGTTACTTGCCAGGGCACACAAGGGGAAGTGGCTAGGTTAGCCCCTGAGAGCATCCCGCCCTCCATCATGGGGTGGTCACCTCCACCCCCAGGTTCCTAAGTCATGGCTGCTAAATCAGGCATTACAGTGACAATTCTTTCCACCCCTCCTTCACTTCCGTAATTCACAGAATGACCTGATTTCAGTTCTAACAGCATAAGTTGCCCTTCACATTAAACTCTCGTACAAAAGTTCTGGAACATTTGCAGTGTTGTTAATGACCTTCCCTGCAGTGAGATCTGTCACAAGATCTCTCACTTGAGCTGCTGCCACCCTCACCCTCTCTGTCTGATGCCAGAACAGGCTCGGGAGTCAGTGCCAACTGGAAACCAACCCAGAACAGGGAGTGGGATTCCAACAGTACCTCACCCACTGCTTCCCCACCCCGTGGCCAGATCCCAAAGCCCATGGCCAACCCCTCCCCATCCTTGGCCCACGAGTCCTCCCCTCACACTTCCTCTAGCCCCATATTCACCCTCATTTTTGTGTTAATGGTCCTGTTTCCCGCACCGTCACCACCACCTGAACCCCACACCCAGTTACAGTTTCCAGCTTCCTGATCCCAGGAATCCGAACGGGCTTGCCTGTTTCTTGGAGCACAAGCTATGCCTTCAATTCGGGGTGGAAACTTTATGTCAAACTGTGCTTTCGTGCCTGCACTCTTTCTCCTCCACCCGTCCACAGTTCACCTTCCAAACTGGCTGAAATTCTACTAGCTCAGGAGGCCAAGCTAGGTCACTGGTTTTGAAATTAGCTTTGTAAGTGTATTTCAGGGTTCTGGAGATACCTGATTAGAATTTTCAGGTTTTAAAGCCATTTAAAAACTGTAATAAAAACCCAACATCCTTGGGGAATGGAAAGGCAGGCTCCAATCTCCGTCCTCAGGGCTTGCTATGCAAGCCGAAATGTTTATCACGGCAGTGTTTAGAGAAATCCGTATCTCCTGCCGCCTTGGGGCAGACTGTGCTGATAATCGGACACAGAATTTAATTGTAAGGGTGCCAGTGTAGGGGTTCCAGATAAAATACAGGATGCCCAGTTAAATTTGAATTTTAGATAAACAATGAACATTTTTTTTGTTTTTGTATAAGCTTGTTCTAAATGTTTCATGGAGCATACATATTTATACTAAAATATTATTTGTTGTTTATCTGAAATTCAAATTTAACTGGGGATCTTGTACTATCTGGCAAATATGTATCAGCACTACAGAGGGAGCACCCTGAGTATGTTTTCTATGCTAAAGTCAGGGCCTCGAGAGGGAAGTGCTGGCATCCTGTGACCTGGAATGGGGACATTTGGGTGGATGAGTCTGAGCTTGAACACCTAGATTTCCCAGAATTCTCTGGGCATAGAGAAGCAGCCCTTTTCCTCTCCCCAGAGGTACTGGTACCCAGAGACTAGGGAAGACTTCACCGGAGGTGCTTGTCCTCAAGATCTGTCCCCATCTCTTCTTATTTCCTCTAGATTAAAAACTGGGGCCAGGTCTCAGCAGAGCCTAAGTGGGAAGATAAAGTTCCTGCCCTGGGAATAAATAAGCTCCTCACTGACATAATGACAGGTCCTGACTGGTATGAATCACCAAGTGACAGAGGGAAATGTGTGGGAATGCACCTTGAAGATATTGAATCGAGTTTATTGATCAGCAAGAATTTCTCCCATGTGTCAGGATTTCACTTGCTGGCAAGGACACTTAGAAATTAGCCAAACACACTGCTGAGATGGCTCTGCAAAGCTTGGGCATGACACAAATGAGATGTAGGCAGTGCAGTTGTCTTCCTAGAGTATTAAGTAAGAGCTTAGAGGGCTTAGGGAAGTAGGAATACGAGACTAGACTTATTATGTAAGATTGAAGACTCCACCACTTGGCTCTGCTCCCTGGGAGGCCCCAGAGGACACTTGCTTCATCCAGGCAGTAAGGGACACACGGATGAGGGGAGCACCTGCATCTTTGGGCAATCAGTGCTGGCTGTCCTCTGTCATTAGTGCTGACAGTAGGAGATTATGCCGTGGAACTGCCCTCCTTAGTGTCCAAGGGGATGCCGTCATTCTGAAATAGCAGAGTCTGGTGGTGGTGCTCCATTACCAGAGGCAAGGTGGATGAAATTGTCACAATGGCAGAAAATCCACAAAGGCGACCAGGGCCCTCTAGCTCAAAGGTATCTGTGGGACTGGCTAATAGACCATGGTAGTCCTTGGGGCTTAGAAGTCTGGCACCAAATTAGGGCATTGCTAGATTGGTATATGTAGAAGAATTCAAGAACTGGTGAACAGAAGGTTGATTTCAGACGTTGCAATGAAAAATTACAATGCCACACCCAGTTTCCAGATCTAAACCAGCTTTCAACCCCAGAGCCACTTGACTAAAGGAGAAAACAGGCCCCCTTGAGGACGGACCTTACAATGTCACTACACAATATATACCGTAATTATTCCACATTCCTTCCTTCAAGGGGCCTATGGTTGTTTACCAGAGTAACTGCCCTATTGGAGAAGAGGAAGTACCCAAACTTGGGAGGGAGATTGGACACAGATTCTGAGCTGCCACTCATCCAGGGAGTCACTACATCATCATCAGAAAAGAGGAGCTGAAGCAGTTAGCTTTTACATGGGAAGGACAGCAGTACACCTGTTGTCCCAGGGCTGTATTAACTCTGATCTCTGTCACAATATCATCCTCAGAAACCTTGACCATGCTTGTTCAATATATGGATGATCTTTTCCTAATTATACCTGGTGTACTGGAAGTGGCAATGACTCTGGATGCCCAGGGAAGACTTTTAGGCACCAGAAGCTGGAAGCAAATCCTACAAAGATTCAGGGGAATGCAACTTTGGTGAAGTTTTAGGGGTCTAATGATCTAGCGTATGCTGCAAGTTGCCCTCTAAGGTAAAGGCAAGTTATCCACTTTGTAGTTCTTACCACAGAGGCAGAGCCACACACTTGATGAAACTCTGGATTTTGGAGGCAACATATGCCCACTTGGGAATACTGCTCCAATCCATTTAGCAAGTTTTTCAGAAGGCTGACAGGTTTGGGTGGGGCTCAGAGGATGGGGGAATTCTGTAGCAGGTTTAGGCATTAATGCAAACTTGGTTGGTCAGGGAACTAGAGGAAATAAGATGGGAAAATTGGAGACAGGGGCATGTGTGTGAATCTTGGGAGTGGGTACCACAGGTGAATCTTGCATCTCAAGTCAATGCTCAGCAGAGGCCATCTCCAGTAGAAAGGACACTGAATGAATGGGTGTACTGGGTGACCCTTCCTGTGGAGGTCAGCCTCTGTGCTTGGCCACCTCAGTGTTTACATGGGTCCAGCTGTACAGTCTCCCTCTCACCAAGGCTGATCTAGCTGCTTCTGTTGCTGAATATCTGACTGATGCTAAGCCCTTTATATGACACCATCCCTTGAGAAGATAACATCCCCTGAAATTGCTGTGTACTAGGAGTATTAAATGGGGGTTGTCAAGAGATTGGAAAGTGCAATTATAAAGGACTTAAGATTTTGGTTCTGGAATAAGATGCATAGACTCAATTTCCCCTGCTTGTCTATCATAAAAACAAATAAATACCCTGGAAATTATTCAACAAATGATACAAGGACTCTGAAAGATGGGTGGAAGAGGGTGGACTGGCCAGAGACCTCATGACTGGAGGGAGGACCATGTGGTGAGTTCCCTGGGTTTTCCTTTTATCTACTGCTCAGCCCTGGGCTGGGTGCCAGAGAAACCTGCAACCAGAACCTCCAACAGGCATAGATTAAAAAAACCCCAAACCCAGAAAAGCCTTCTCTCTCTGGCTAAGGGACTGGGGAAGGGGACGCCCGAGAGAGAGTTAGTGAAGGGCTCCAGTCCCCGCTCAGCATCCCGGACCCCAGCAGGCAGTCTGATCTGTGAACAGTGGTGACAGCACCCAGGCTCCAGGCCATCCGAGCCCCTCCATAGCTGGGCCCCTGGTGGTCCATCTGCCCACAGCTATAGCAGCCATGAAGCTGTTACCAAACCAAGCTTGGGTCTGCTTGCCCATGTGCAGTAAAGCCAATCTACTGACACCGGGTTGTGGTGAAAGAAAGGGCAGTGCTTACTGCAAGAGCCAAGCAAGGAGTCCAGGCAGCTAGTGCTCAACCCCCCTGAGCCCCCGATGGGTTTCAGCAAAGCATTTTTAAAGACCAGGTGAGGGAGGGGTGTCCCAGGGTGTGTGATCAGCTGGTTCACAATCCTCTGATCAGTCGATGGTGAGGTAACAGGGTGGTGTCACAAGGGTTAACATTATCAATCCTTAGGCACCAGTAGCTCTGGAGGCTACATGCTCATGGTCATCTAGTAGTTAATTTCTTCCATTTGGTGGGGGTTTTAGCATCTGTAAAACAACTCCGGAAAAGTGCATCAGATACTATTACCTAGGTACCTCTGAGAGAAGCTACAGCAGAGGGTATGGGGATGGGGGGTGGTCTGTCCTAGGAAGACAACATAGGGTCCTGCTCGGTTATAAAGACATGTGTCTCCTTGCCCTCCATCCAGTGGCATAAGGAGACCTAGGGCAGTCATTCCAGGTTCACCCAGTGAGGGCAGGTGGCCCAGGGCGGTGCCTTGTGGCCTCAGAGATGACACCAGCAGGGACTGAGAAGAACCCCAGCAGCACGGGAAGAACGAAGCAGCCCCGGGTGACATGACGAGGGCTCAGGACACAAAACTATTGGCAGGCAGTCAATCTCCGAACTCCTTGTTATGGGGAAATGAAGCCCATGAATGTAGGCCAGAACCTACACCTCAACTAAACAGGTGACTGTTGCTGAAACAGAAGATTTTATTAGGATCGAGTTTCCTACCATAATAGCCAAAATGTGTAGGGTATAATACAAAATCACTGGTGCTACCGAGAACCAGGAAAACCACTGGATGAGAAAAGGCAGTGAACTGAGGCCAGTACTTAGATGAATCAGACAGGGATTTTACTTCATTTTTTAAAAGATTTTTATTTATTTATTTGGCTGTGCCGTGCAGCACGTGGGATCTTAGTTCCCCGACCAGGGGTTGAACCTGCAGTGGAAGTGTGGAGTCGTAAGCACTGGACCGCAAGGGAAGTCCCCCTGACAAGGATTTTAAAGCAGCTGTCATATATCAATGTCAATGCTTCAAAATCAATGTCAGAAAGGCCTCACTAATCAATTAGAAGTCGTGGATTTATAAAACATTATTACTTAGAATTAGGAGACCAGGATGTCACCCACTCGCTATGTGATCTTGGGGAAGATTTTCAACCTTACTGAGCCTTGATTTCTCTGTCTACAAGGTAGAAATAATATGTCTGACCTGGCAGGTGAGATGAATCATACAACAGCATGCTGATAACACTGTTGGTACCCACTCAACAATCATGTTCCTTCTGTACTCGCAGCACCCTGCTCTCATGGAGAGAAGAGATGCTCCTAGCTGACGGTGCACAGCTCTCCAGCCTCCCTTGCAGCTAGGATGGACCACAGGACACACTTCTGGACGACGGAGGTATGGGGGTAGAGGTTCCTGGAGAGGGCGTCCCTTCCAGAACAAGGCAGGAAAGCCTCACTCAGGGAAAGCCCTGTGTGTCTTATCCTTTCCCATTCTTTCCGCCTGGAACTTGGCTGTGAGGTCTGGAGTGGCAGCAGGTATCTGGCAACCAGGAGGAGGCAGGCAAGGGTAGAAAGCTTACCTGCTAAGGCTCCTGGGTGGAAAGACGAGCCTGGAGTCCTGAGCTGAGCTGTGCTCCTGGCAGGCAGTCGTCAATCTCTGAACTCCTTGTTATGGGGAAAGACGAACACCTACGTATTGAGGCCACTGCCGTGTGAGTTTTCTGAGCTTATGGTAGAAAGCGCTCCTGATGTAATGACGAAGGTGAGGAAGAGAGCGTTAGTGATGGTTTATTCAGTGCCAGGTACCGTTCTGAAGGATGACAGTCACCTTTAATCCTCACAGCTACCCAGGGAGGTCGGGGCCAGTCCTGTCCCCGTTTCAGGGAGGGCTGAGTAGGGGTGTGGGTGCCTGTCCAAGATACAGGGTGGGCAGGAGGAGAGGTAGGAGCGCATACACCCCGCCTTCCTTGTGCTGTGGCTCAATAAACATCAGTGGTTAATATTTTCTTTGTCGTCGTTAAGGTTACATTAGAGGATTTTCGTGTGTTTGTGTGAAAACCCTTAGGAGGGTCAATGCTTATCGCACTGAAACTTCCTCTCGCTCTTCCTCTCTTCTGCCCCTCTTCCAGCATCCTGACCTTCTGCCATGTGGGTAGCACATGGGGCACAACCTCCTGCCCTAAAGGAGCTGGCAGGGCCAAGGTCAACCTGCTAAGCCTGCTGAGGCTGGCCTGGGCTCCTGCCCCGCGAGGGCTGTTTTCCCACCCTTAACACGGGGACGCCTTGCTGCGCTCAGAGAGCGTAGGCAGCCTTTGAGCATAGTGCTGGGCGGTGGGTGGGGGGGGGGGTCCCCGTGCAGCGGGATTTCTGCGGTGTGAATGAGGTCGCATCTCACCCTCATGAGCGGGACTCCCTCCCCATCCCACGTACCCCCCACCCTTAGTCCACCCACCGCCTCCATCTGGGCCTGGCTGGGGCCTCAAAGGCTTTCCATCTGTGGCCAAAGAGCTTAACTCAAACGCATAATTGAAGACAGGGATGCGGTTTTTGGCTGGAGGGTGAGCGCCACACAAGCATGCAGGCGCCCTGCCCGCCCTCGCATGTCTGTCCCCTGGGGTGGGGCCCATGGGAGTCCGTCCGCCCACACCCAGGAGGAGCCAGTTGACAGCAGGGAAGCCCAAAGCTCTCCGGTGCCTCCGGCAACCCTCAGGGACACCCTCTCCGGTGGACTTACAACCCCTGCGGACGAGGGGTCCGCACCTCCCCCCCTTTGACTGGGGGAACCTCAGCAAAACCTTGCAGTTACGATGCATCAGCAGCGACTAGGACCTCCAAGCCCAGAGCACGGGATATATTACTCCCTGCCCACAGTGTGATTCAAAATAAACCCGGACAGACCAGAGCGAACTTCTGGCGATCCAGCACTGGCCCGCACCCCCCATCTCCCGCCAAGAGTTTTTATCCACAGTAGTTACTTGAATATTGTTTTCGGTTTGGTTTTGTTTTTAATATCGAATTTAAGAAAAAATTCATCACTTGGTGCACCTGCCCGGATTGTTGGTGGCCCAGGCCCCCGTGTGCCGGGATCCTCGGGAAATCACCTCCCAGTGGGCTGTCATTCGGGAGCTGCAGGGACCTGCACCGGCATATCACCTCACTTCACCCTCTGCTCCGGGTCCAGCTAGGAGAGTCCTGGGCCCTCCCCGGGGTGGGGATGGCGCCAGTGCCGGGACTCCCCTCCATCCCCACATACGGGGTCAGGATCCCTGGCCTGGTGCCCATCACAGCCCCTGGACCTCGAGGCCTGCAGAGGCCTCCAGGGACCCACCCATGGCTGCCCGGGGCTCTCCAGGGCTGCCCCCTCTCTCTCCAGCCCCAACTAGCAGCTCCTGCTAGGAAGTTGCTCCCAGCAACTCCCCTTCTGGCTGGAACCACCGGAGGAGGCTGGGCCCCCGCCTCCCCACAGGGCAGACCCGAGAGGGGCATCACTTCAGGCCACAGCTCTGGCAGAGGGGGCAGCAGGTGGGTGGGCCGGGCGGGCTGGGTGGGAGAAGGGGCCAGGAATTACTTCTAAGTCTCGGGAGGCAGACGGGTGGGACCTGGGTCGACCATTTCCCAGGAACCAGTGGGAAACCGTCGGCATCTGCTGGCGGCTCAGTCGCGGCACGGGCTCTGCAGCTTGTGGCGCGGGGCCGGCCTCACTGGCTGTGGGAATGTGCGTCCCGGCCTCCAGGAGACTGAGTCAGGGCTCTGTGGAGACACCGGGAAGCCTTGTTCTCACTGTCCGCACCCAGCATCCGCTGCTGACAGGGGCTTCCCTGGAGGGCGGGCGCCCTCCGTGGTTGTCACTCTGTGGAGTCCTCCACGATGCTCTGAGGACTGGGTGGCTCCGGGACCTCTGCGCCACCACCCGCCCCCAACCTGGGGTTTGCCCCAACTGCTCCGTCTGTGCCCATTCTCTTAGCCTGGTCTCGTGGGGGCTCCAGGCCATGCACCCCACAGGCCTCTCCGAGTGCCTTCTCCCTGCGGGGTCTGGAAAGGAGACGGCCACAGAGTTGCTGCCCAGGGACCCCTGGCAGAGGTGTGGGCAGAGTTAAGGGAACCAGCAAAGGAGACTGACTTGGCCCTGGAGCTGGCCACAGCGGAGGCCACAGTGGAGGCCGTTGCCACCTTAGGTCTTAAGGGGCGGATGAGGGCGTGGTTTCTGGAATGCGGAGGGTGGAGCTGCGGGGGGCCATGTCACTGGCGCTGTGGGATACGGCCCAGCCAGGGCCGCTGCGTGCAGGGAGGGGAGGAGGACCATGCTCTCCAGGCTTGGCTGGCGCCCCTCGTCGGCTGGGCCCGCTGGGACGCCAGGAGCAGGGGCACAGTTGATGCAGGCCGTAGAGGTCAGTGTCCGGGACCCAGAGCAGGGTGGGGAGGTGGGGCCCGAGGGGCACAGAGGCCCCACGTAGGATGACCGCACATGTCCCTGGGCTTCCAAGTTCCCAGCAGCCCTTTCTGCCCCAGGATCCCTGGGGTCCCTAAGAAGCAGCAGTTGGTGAGGTGAGAGGCTGCTGACCCCCTCCCAGGCCTCCTGACCCTCTGGCCACAGGAGCCCCCACGGCAGGCAACATGGGAGGAGCCTCCAGGGAGGTCGAAGCCTTCCCGTCCCTCTGCCTCTCACGCCCTGGCCTGATTTCGTTCCCAGAGGTAGGCCGCGCGCCCACAGTGGTGTCTGCAGAGAGCTGGCAAATATCTGTGGATTGAAAGCATAAGTGGGTCCTGGACCCCTCCCTGCCACTCCTTCTCAAAGAAAGGCCACCTCTGCAGGAGTGGGGCAGGCAACCTTGGGCTCCCTGGGGGCCGGGGTACAGCGCCTAGGGTGGTCCCCAGGGCCCTGTGAGTGGGGCACTGCCCTGGGCCTCTGTGCCCGTCACCTGCTGACACAGGGGGGTCCAGCTGACTGTCATCTCCTCCCGCTGCACATAAAGTGAGAACCGCGTGATGCTAATCGTGGCTCCCAGATACTGAGCCCTCAGGCCATGCGCAGCCCTGCGCCCAGTGTCACTCATGCGACCTCACTCCGTCCCTGTGGCCTCCTGTGGGGTAAACGCTGCTGAAAACGTCCTATTTTACGGACCAGGAGACTGAGATTCAGGGTGGTTGGACGTCAGTTGAGCGACTTTCCAAAGGTCCTGGACGGTGCGGGTTTGGCCGGGGTTCCTTCTCAGGTCTGTGCCTTTTTGCCGGGAGGCTTTCCCCGGAAGGCCACCTGGGCCACTGGCGCCCCTGTGCTGGTCCCCGGGGAAACTGACAGCTGAGGCCAAACTCCGCTGACCCCCAGTCTGGTGACTGTTGGCCCAGCCCTTGGGCGGGGGTCAGGCACTAGCACGCACCCCTTCCACGTCTCCATCACCTTTCCCTTCCAGACCCTCCTCTGACCCCTCACCATAGACCTGGGCCAGGCCCCCAGCACCCCGGCCTGGGATGTAGCCCCTAGAGATCCCCAGTGCTGTTCTTATCTCCAGCCAAATGCCCCACCTCTCCGCAGAGGGAGCTTCTAGCATGCACACCCCTCCCCCCTTGGCTTCCGTGGTCCCCTCAGGCCCTTTGTCCCCAGCTGCATGACCGGGCACCCTCGGGCTCCGGGAGCTGAGCCCACACCTCCTCGTCCCCTGCCCACCTGCGAGGTCTCCCCTGGCATCTCTCCCATGGCTCCCTTGGCCTTGGAGTGTAACAGGCTGCCCGCCCTCCAGGAGCTCAGGACTGAGGGCAGTGGCCACAGGTCTGTACCTTCTGGAAGCTCTCCCTGGAGCCAAGGAAAGAACCCCCCAGGCCAGCTGGGCCTGGACTCCCTGGTCCACTGCCGGTTCCCGCTGCCCTCTGATGCCCTCTACTGTCCAGAGCGGGTAACTACATCCGACCCTGCCGGCCCAGGGGACCCAAGATGCCCAGGCCTTAGTCCCAGCCCCACAGCAGACCTCTGTCTGCTAAGCTTGTCCATCTGCCCTGACCTGGAGCCCACGGCGAGGCCCCGCAGCCCTCCCCACCCCCACCGCAAGCAGCTTGGGGGGCTGCAAGGCGGCCCCATCTGATCTCCATTAGCGTCTGAGGGACCTATAATCACAGACTCCTGAGCAGACCTAGCGGCTGCTTCAGTGATTTAAGGCTCGCATTCTTCTGCTAAATGGCTTGCCACGTCTTGAGGTGTCTGGTTTCAACTTGATGGTCTTTTGGCATCTTAGAACGCCTCTGCCTGATTTCATAGGCAGAATGACTTCAGCCGTCTGGATGGTAAAGTCTGCAAGGGTCCTGCCAAAACGTCTGTTGTGTAAAATCCGGAATGGATGTCCGGAGGCCGGGAAGCCCTCCTGCCGCGGGAGCTTCCCAAGTCTGGTGGCCGTAGCCCAGCAGGTACGTCTGTGTGTCCCTGCGCACGAGGAGTTCGGAGCCCGTTAGGGCAGCCGGGCGGCTCTGTCCCCAGCGGGTGCAGCCCACCCTCACCCACTCTCAGACAAGGGTGCTTGGAAGCTGAGCAGGAGCTGGCTGGTTGGGAGGAACTCATCCTCCCCTCATGGTTCTTTTCCTTGCATCTTGTGTGTGTTGATCAAAGCTAAGGGCTCCCTGCTTTGGCCCTTCTAAAGGTTTCCATCCCTGTCTCAGTTGCATTGAGTTAAAGAGGCATCACTAGTATGAACGGTTTCTTCCTCCTTTCCTCCCTCCCTCATCCCTCTCCTTCCTTTCTTTCTTCTTTCCTTTCTAGTTACTACTTGTATTAGTCTGCTTGGGCTGCCGTAACAAAACACCACAGACTGGGTGGCTGAAACAATACAAACGAATTTTCTCCCAGTTTTGGAGGCTAGAAGTCTGGGATCAAGCTTCCCACCAATTTGGTTCTAGGGAGAACTTTCTTCCTGGCTTGCAGATGGCTGCCTTCCCACTATGCTACGTCCTTATGTGGTCTTTCTTCTGTGTGGTTGTGTGGAGAGAGAGAGAGAGAGAGAGAGAGAGAGAGAGAGAGAGACCTGTGCTCGCTCCTCCTGTTCTTATAAAGACACCAATCCTGTCGGATCTGGACCCCACCCTTATGACTTCATTAAACTTTCTATACCTCCTTATAAGCCCTGTCTCCAAATATAGTCGCATGGGGCTTAGGACTCAACAGATGAATTTTGAAGGGATGCAAACATTCAGTCTACAACACTATTCATTTTTATGAGAATAAAACACGGCATTCAAATAATTGCCCCCCTCTGGAAGCCTCTAGATAAAAATGCCAAAGCTGCAGTTACTGTTGCCTGAGACAGACAGCTTCGTCATGTGAGAGCCTGAATGTTAGGGAGTGGTTGGTCCACAAGAATGGAGACCCACAGTGAAGACAGTGTGGTGCCAATGCAAATACAGGCCAAGGGCAACCAGCTCAAAGCAACCCTGGGCCCCGCTCTCAGTTTGTGTCCCCCAGAAGCAGACCCTGAGCACATCTGATGCAAATAATTTATTTTTGGAGGTCATTCCAGGGAAGAGAGGAATTAAGGCTGGGAATTGAGGTCAAAGAGTGTATTATCAAGTCAGTTACACCACGGGCGACTGGAGTCGTGCCTGGTGGGAGACGGGGTGTGCGGGGAGCATATGCCTCGGAATTGTCACATCCTGGGTTGAGGATTCTGAGATTTCATCCACTAACTCCCTGTCCATCACTGATGGAGACTCTTACCCTCAGGAAAGATGCTTCAGGCACAGAGCTTTGCGGTTACCAGTAAATTGCTTCCGGTCACAGCACCGGGTACAGATATGTGTGGCACTGGAAACACCACTCTGCTATAATTTCCCCGTATGCCCTGTGACCTCAGAGTTTGTCCAGCCCCGCAGTGGGGCCTCCACTGAAACTTCCTGCCCTGTGCCCAGATGCCGTGTGCCCAGATCTCCGGTGCCCTGTGGCTACAGCCCTACCCTCAACCCCACCCACCTGTGCAGGTTGGGAACCCTGCTGAGCCTTTTCCATCCCTTCCACCTGCCCAAGGGTTAAGCCCCACCCCTTTTTCTCCAGTGGTGGCCGGACTCAGGGCTGCATACGCTACTTCCCCGACCCTCACTGTGTCCTAACTCTGGCAGGATCTTCAAAGGATGTGAGGAAAGTTAAAAATAAATTTAGTTCAGATTACTTTGTTTTCTTAAAAAAAGAATGGTGGGCTTCCCTGGTGGCGCAGTGGTTGAGAGTCCGCCTGCCGATGCAGGGGACGCGGGTTCGTGCCCCGGTCCGGGAGGATCCCACGTGCCGCGGAGCGGCTGGGCCCGTGAGCCATGGCCGCTGAGCCTGCGCGTCCGGAGCCTGTGCTCCGCAACGGGAGAGGCCACAACAGTGAGAGGCCCGCGTACTGCAAAATAAAATAAATAAATAAAATTAAATTAAAAAAAGAATGAATTATGATGTTAGTGTCACTATAGAGCTACAGCAATTCAGACTGTATGGTATTGGCAAAGGGATAGACACATAGATCAATGGCTGAAAATGGAGAACCGGAAATAGATCCACTCAAATATGCTCAACTGATATATTTCCCCCTTTTTTTTCTTTTCTTTTAAAAATGTTATTGGACTACAGTTGATGTACAATGTCGTGTTAGTGTCAGGTGTACAGCATAGTGATTCATTTATACATATACATGTATCTATTCTTTTTCGTATTTTTTTCCCATACAGGTTATTACAGAATACTGAGTAGAGTTCCCTGTGCTCTACAGTAGGTCCTTGTTGGTTATCTATTTTATATATAGTGGCGTGTGTATGTTAAGCCCAGGCTCCTAATTTATCCCTCCCCGCCACGTTTCCCCTTTGTCACCATAAGTTTGCTTTCGAAATCTGTGAGTCGGTTTATGTTCTGTAAATAAGTTCATTTATACCACTGTGTAAAAAATTAGATTCCACATATGAGTGATATCATAGGATGTTTGTCTTTGTCTGTCTGACTTACTTCACTCAGTATGACCATCTCCAGGCCCATCCACGTTGCTGCACGTGGCATTATTTCCTTCTTTTTTATGGCTGAGTTATATTCCATTGTATACAGGTGCCACATCTTCTTTGTCCATTCCTATGTCGACGGACATTTAGGTTGCTTCCATGTCTTCACTGGTATTTGACAAAGATGCAAGAGCACCCATCCAGGAGCGACAGTCTTTTCAACAAAGGGTGTGAGAGCAAGTGGACATCCAAGGGCAAAGAAATGAACCTCAGCCCAAATCTCACACATTTTACAAAAATCAGCTCCACGTGGATCACAGACTTAAATGTAAAGTATAAAACCAATACCTTTTAGGGGAGAAAAAAGAAAATAATTTGGATCAAGGGCTAGGAGAAGAGTTAGTTGTTTGACGTCACACCAAAAACACTGTCCATAACAGGAAAAAGAAATGGATAAACTGGAGTGTATCAAAACTAAAAACTCTTGCTCTGTGAAAAATTCTGTTAAGAGGATGAAAAGAAACGTTATACACTGGGAGAACATTTTTGCAAACCATACGTTCAACAGAGGATTAGTATCTAGGGTACATAAAGAACTCTTAAAACTCAACAGCAAAAAATCCCCCAAACAATCCAATTAGAAAATGGGCAAAAGAAATGAACAGACATTTCACCAAAGAAGATTCACAGATGGCAAATAAGTGCATGAAAAGATATTCACCCTCAATTGTCATTAGGCAAATGCAAACCAAAACCACAATGAGATATGACTACCCATCTATAAGAGTGACTAAAGCAAAAAATAGTGATGACACCAAATGCTGGAGAGAATGGAGAGAAACTGGATCACTTATACTTGCTGGTAGAAATGTACGATGGTACAGCCCCTCTAGAAAAGAGTATGGTAGTTTCCTACAAAACTGAACATGCCCTTACCCCGATGGTCCTGCGATTGTACAACTGGGCATCGATTCCAGAAATTTGAAAACGTATGCTCACACAACAGCCTGTATACAAATGTTCTTAGAAGCTCTACCTGTATTAGCTCTAAACTGGGAACAACTCAGTGTCCTGCAATGTGTGAATGGTCAAACAACTTTAAACTGTGGTGCATCTATAGCTTGAAATGCTTCTCAGGAGTAAACGGGACAGACTATTGGTACATGCCAGCACTTGGACTGTGATTTATGGGAACTATGGCGCATGAAAAAGTCAATCTCCAAGGGTCACAAATTGCACGGTAACATTTAAGTAGCCTTCTTGACATGACAAATTTATAGAGGAGGAGAAAAGTTGAGTCGTCGCCAGGGGCTAGAAAAGGGGGAGAGAGGGAGGTGGCCATGGACGTGGAAGCCATCCTTGTGAAGGAGCTGGTCTGTATCTTCACTGCGGTGCTGGCTACAAGGATCTGCAAGTGTGATGAGATTGCACAGAACTAAACACACGCACACACGTGCACCCACACACCAGTGCACCCACACACTGGCGTGCACACACACCAGTGCTCATAAAACCGATAAAATCTGAATAAGGTCAATGAATTGTATGAAGGTCAACTTCTTGGTTGTGATACTGTGCTACCGTTATGCAAAATGTTGTCACAGATGGAAACTAGGTAAAGGGCATTTGGGGTCTCTCTGTATTACTTCTTACAACGACATGTGAATCTACAATGATCTCAAAGTAAAAAGTTAGAAAGTGTGAATGAGTTAAAAGAGATATGAAAACTGGTACACAATGTCCATAGCATAATTGCCCACAACGGGAAAGAATGCAAATATCTGTTAACGGGTGAACGGGTGAACGGGTAAGCCAAGTGGGATCCTTTGTGCAGTGGAATGCTAACGACTCCTCAATAAAAAGTGACAAACTGACGATAACACAGCAGCTTGAGTGGCTGTCATAGACACGCTGAGTGCGAGAAGCCAGACACAAGAGGACGTGGGATATGGGCCCATTTACACGAAGCTCTGCAGGAGACAGATCTAATTTCGTTGAGGTAAGAAGTTGTCTGGAGCTGAGGGTGGGGGCTGACTAAGAAGGGGCACAAGGGGTCCTTTTGGGGTGATGGAAATGTTCTCTGCCCTCATTGAGATAGTGGCTACATGGATGCATGCATTTGTTGAAACTCATCAAAATATGTACTTGACGTACCTAGGTGTACACATTCATCAGAAATCATTATCCCTTCATCTGTCGATGGACATTTAGGTGGCTTCCATGTCCCGGCTATTGTAAATAGTGCTGCTGTGAACATTGGGGTGCATGTATCTTTTCGGATTATAGTTTTCTCCAGATATACGCCCAGGAGTGGGATTGATGGATCATACGGTAGCTCCATTTTCAGTTTTTCAAGGAACCTCCATACTGTCCTCCACAGTGGGCACCAATTAACATTCCCACCAACAGTGCAGGAGGGTTCCCTTTTCTCCACAGCCTCTCCAGCATTCACCTATAAAGGAAAAGAATGGAAAAATAGTATATATATATGTATGTATAACTGAATCACTCTGCTGTACACCTGAAACTAACATGACATTGTAAATCAGCTAAACTTCAATAAAAAATAAATACATAGTCACAGAACTTCAGTTTTTGTTCCCCTTTCGTGTAAAATATAGAATTGGAAATGAGGATTTTCTTCTATTTCTGGGTAACTTCACTAGACATGTTTCTCTCACACTATCTAATTACATATACAAAGAAAGAAAAAAATCATTGAAATATCCATTTGAAATGAGTGCATTTGGGTGTAAATTATATCTGATTGAAAAGGATAGGCTTCCCTCAATCGGAGCGGGAGGTTTTTAGCTCAGCGGTAGAGCTGGTTACAAACGTCAGTTTTAGAGCATAGTTTCCCATGTTGCAATTGACAACTGGATGAGAGTTCTCTCTTAAAATATTTCTCTGCATTCTGTAGATAATTTAACTCATTCCAGCTGGGCCCTAACCCTCCCATTCCCTGTGGCTCGTGTGATGAATGGTCTGTTTAAAAGTGCCTGTAGAGAAGAGATTTTTGGCTCTGGGACTACACATCAGTCTCTTGGGGTGGGCCCCCCATTCTTTCTCATATGGGGTTCCCTCAGGGTGAAATCAAGATGTAAGTGAGACAAGCTTTTACGAAAGAGTAGCTTGCTGTTGCCAATATGGAGGTGAGCCACTAAGATTTCCCTTTAAGGAAGAACTCGCTGGAAAGCTGGAGAGAGTTTGCTGGCAGCCTGGCTTTTCAGCACCCTTAGGATCCATTCTGGTGCGTGAGCCGAGGCTGCTCCTGTGGGCAGCTCTGGACAAGCTCCGGGCACAGTGAGGGGTCAGAGCCTGGCCATTTCTACCCAGCGCAGGACGATCGCAGCTGGCTGGTGCGTCCCAGCAGAGCACTGCAGTCCAAGCACTCCCAGCACTGTCCCCCTTCTCCCTCCCTGCTGGTGTCCCAGGACCACCTGCATCACCTTCTCCCTCGCCTCTTCGCCTCTTCCTTTCCCAGGCACGGTCTACCACAGGTGTCTTGCACTCTACCTCTGCCATGGCCAGTGCCTCCCGAAGACTGGAAGTCACATCCTTGCCAACCTCTTGCTTCAGCCGGAATCCAACCAAGACCACAGAATCCACGCTGGTTATTTCAGAGAGAGGACACAGTGCAGGGAAGTGTTTCCACAGGTGGCAGAAAGAGGTAAGGAGCAGAATACAGAATAATAAGACAATCAGGACATTAGCAAGAGGAGGAAGTCACCCACGCCTCTAGGTCCAGAGGGATAATGGGAGGAGGTGTTGCTGGAGCCCAGGATCTGGGGCCACCCGGTGGACAGTGGCTTCACTTCAGGCATGGCATGTAGGAGCTGGGATCCCAGAGGGATGGCCTGGAGGATCCATTGTAGTCAGGTTGGGGGGCACCTAAAATGGAAAGGGAAAGAGAGACAGTGAGAGAGAGAGAGTAAGAGAAAGAGAGAAGTAGAAACACCCTGACTCGTCCCCTACCTGTCCTCCCCCACCAGTGTGTGCCCTTGTCTAAACCCACCCACAAGCTAGAAGACAATGGGGAATATTGTCAGGATATGAATCTGAAAGAAAACAGGCAAATGACCGGGACATCCTTCAAAACCTCATCCTTGCTAATTTACTGGAAGCCGCATCATGAATTTACGTAGGTGGGTAGGTGGAGGGCTGGATGTATGGATTGCTATGTGATAAAGCAAATACCGTGATGTACTGACAGCAGAAACTGAGTGGCGGAGATCTGGACATTCACTATAAGGGGCTTTCAACTTTGCTGTATGTTTGAATATTTTCATAATAAAATATTATAGAAGAAATGCCCTCTCTAAGTGAAATTTCCACCTTTCAGTGGGGAGAGGCAGGTTCGTTTCTGGCATAGCCACGTCTCCCTGGAGCACAGTTATACAGCCCTTTCTTTCGCTTTGCTGAGAAAACAGCGAGGGACAGTGTAACACCCCCCACACCCCCGCCGCCAGTCGGCAGCATTTGGGTTTCTCTTCCATCTCGGTGGGGCTGAAAGTGTGGGCCCACGAGCACGCTTCAGTCTGTGACACATTCTGTGTGGCTCACCCATTGTTTTACAACTTTTGAGTTAGCTACTTACATTGAAAAATCTGAAAAATTATCATAAAAATCTAGAAGGTCCAACTTTTCTTTGCAAACAGAAGATCTGACCACACTGGGCCTGCGTTTCTCCATAGCAACCGTTGAATGGAGTCGAGCCAGTTGGATGGTGCCCCCTCCGGTTTGCCCCTGTCTCCACCGCTCCCTGTTGTCTCGCACCTGGCCCACTTTACTCACTTAGATTTCCTGTCTGGTCCCCGAAAACAGTTGCATTTAGGACGCTGGGTTCATTAAGACATGTCTATTTATAATGTGCATGCTACGACCATCCCTCTAAGGCCACATTCCTTCTTCGGCTGCGTGAGTCCACGAAGCCCCTTTGTGACTTGCTAGATCCACGTGCCACCTCTGTTTGCTCACAACTTTGAAATGGATTCTTTTAAAGTCAAGTCCTAGTTTTCACATTTGCTAAGTAGTAATCCTGTAAAACCAAGAGTTTGGTGTACCCTGCAGTTTTATTTCTAACACAAGATAAAGCATGCTTGTGCCTGAAACATTGGAGGTCATCCCTCGTGCTCCAGTGGCACACACTCCTCACTCCAAGAGTGCACATTTGTTGACGCCAAGGCAGGTTGCCCGAAAGACCCACCCCACATCATCGACTTGGTCGTCCCTCTCCCCAGCAGCGCCTTTCACGCTGGGTTACACGTTAACCATCCCAGGCCGTCCTGCGAGCCCGGGCTGCCTTTCACATGCATCTGAAACTCAAAGTACATAGAATAGTCTCTCAAGTCCTCCTCTCTCCGAGAGCTGCCTGGTTCTTGCCCTTCCTGAGTCCTGCTTCTTTGGTGCGTCTTGGGATTTCAGGACATTCCCCGTTTGCTTGAGTTCACTCAAGTTCATCCAGAAGATACATAACCAGTTCAAACTGTAAGTTCTTCATCAGGGATGGCGTGTGGTGAGAGATGGGATCACGCTGGAGAGAGGGACGGGTTTGCAGGGCCACACTGAGGCTCTGTCCTGTCCTGTGACTGTGAATAATTTCCCCTCTCCATTAACCCAATAAGTTGTAGAAATTGTTCTGTTATCCCAACATAGTTGGAAATAGGCATAACGACATTGTCGACTGAAAAAAATGCACAACCTAAAAACGTTTAGAATTATGTTCTATTCGGCAGACTTGCGGGACTCCAGCCCAGGAGGAGCCTCTCCGGTGTTCTGAGGGATGGCTCTGAAGAGGCAAGGGAGGAACCAGGATAATAGGAGTTTCTGCGACTAAGACCAGGTAGTCGGACCATCAGAAGATTACCGTTAAAGAAAAAACAAGCGTCTCAAGTTAATGGATTTAGCGCTTTTCTAGATATGGGAAGATGCAGGAGGCTGGGCTCATGGAAATCATTCCTTTGATTTGCACCTCAACTATGTAGGGCCAGTATCCTGCTTTTTCCATCCTGAATCCACTCAGGGTGCACAGCTGGGGAGGCTGCAGTGGCCGCCGGCTTCATGGCCGCAGCATCCTTTGTTGACTGATACGGCAGTTGGCATTTTTCGTCCCCAGCATGCACAGCGAGAACACCGCCCGCATTTACTGAGTGCTGACCACGAGCCGGCACACGCACCGTCTAATTCAACGGTCACGCGAGCGCTGCAAGGGAGCTGCCGTGACTTTGGCCGCTTTATAGGTGAGGAAAGTGACGTTCAGAGAGGGTAAGTGTGTGACTGAGGCCCCACAGCTGAGAAGCGATGGAGTCAGCCCCCGAATCCAGGTTCGTTCAACACCAGGTCCACACTCTGGACGACTTGCTGTTCGTGGGCAGTTGACGCTGATTCATTTCCTGTTCTGCTGGTGAGTTAACCCCGGTCCCTTCCCCCTTCACTTTGTAGGTCAAGTGGTTTTGTTGCTCTTGGATTTCCCTCTGGTTTCCCCACCTTTGCCTTCATACGCTGCCCTGAATTGGGTGCAGTGCTGTGAAAAGGCCACACAGATCAACTCTCCCCGTGAGGCCAACTTTCCTCCCACAAGGATGCCGTGTGTTCTCCTCCTGACTAGGTGGGAATGAGCAGCGTCACCCAGGCAGCTTCCACCCTCGAGAGGAATGAACTCCTCTCTATCCCAGCCAGCACCACAGAATGCTCTGCAAAGAAGACCAGAGGTTGGTGTCCTAACATTACTCAGCCCTTGTTGTCTGTGGCTGAGTAACGCCCACCCAGTCTTAGAGCCAGTGGCAGGGGTGGTCTGTGCATGGCGTGGTCTCCACACCCAGCCAGGAGAAAGCAAGAGGCTGGGGGTGAGGAGGGGCTCCTGCTACCCTCCGGCAGAGGCCGTCCCTGTACTAGGGAGGGGGGGTCTCGGCATAGGCCCACCAACGCGGGGTACCATCCTTTAAAGGAGACGGATGATGGGGCAGAGGTGGAATAGTCATCCGCTCCTGCACATTTCTACACTTCCCTTGTGGTCAAGCTGGGAGTCACAGGATTAGTTCTGGCCAGTGGAAAGGGCCGTGTCACTTCTGAGCAGAGGCAATTACAAGTCACTGTGCTTCCTTCAGGTCCCTCCCTCTTCTCCTGCCATGATGCCTTTGGAGACCACACGTTGCAAATGATGTTAGTGACAAGATGGGGATGAGCCACCCACCTGCTGAGGGCTATGGCTTGAGTGAGTGTGGCACTCAGTCTTAAAAGACGGCCCCCAGGGCTTCCCTGGTGGCGCAGTGGTTGAGAGTCCGCCTGCCGATGCAGGGGACACGGGTTCGGGCCCCGGTCCGGGAAGATCCCACGTGCCGTGGAGCGCCTGGGTCCGTGAGCCATGGCCACTGAGCCTGCGCGTCCGGAGCCTGTGCTCCGCAATGGGAGAGGCCGCAGCAGTGAGAGGCCCGCGTACCACAAAAACCAAACCAAAACAAAACAAAAGACGGCCCCGATGAACCACACTTCCTAATCTTCACTCCTGTTTTAGTCTTTTCGAGTCGCTGTAATAAACTACCATAGTGGTCTGTGGCTGGTAAACCACAGACATTTATTTCTTACGGCTCTGGAGGCTGGGAAATCCAAGGTCAAGGTGCTGACAGATTTGGCATCTGGTGAGAGCTTCCTGGTTCATAGATGGCTGTCTTTTTACTGTGTCCTCACATGTGGAGGGGGCAAGGGAGCTCTCGGGGTCTCTTTTATAAGGGCACTAATCCCATTCCTGAGGGCTCTGCCCTCATGACCCAATCTCCTCTCAATATCAAATCTCACATCTAATATCATCACTTTGGGGATGTTCAGTGCACAGCACATCCTTGTGTAACGCTCTCCCGTGCTGAATCTGGGCTGGCCCTCTCTTGAGCCAATGGAACGTTGCAGAAGTGGTACTGGGTCAGTTACGGATCCAAGTTCTAAGAAGGCCTGGCGGTGGATGCTTTCCCACTTGGGAGCCCTAAGATGTCACATAAGAAGTCCGGGTACCCTGCTGAACTTACCAAGTACAGAGGGAGTTGCCCTGGGGCTATTCAGAGGGAGAGAGGTGCTCAGCTCTCTCAGGGTCCCAGCTGAGTCCGGTGTTCGGGCTATCCCTCCGAAGGGGCCAAACCTCTGAGTGAGCCATGCTGGACGTTCCTACCCAGTCAGGTACCCAAGACGACCGCATCCCCAGGCAACACCAGGTGGAACAGAAGGACGACCCAGCTGAACCTGTCCACCTACAGAATCATGAGTGAAAAGACAGTGGTTGTTTTGAGCCACTGAATCTCGGCATGGTTTGCACACAGCAATGGATACCTAACAAGGTGAGAGAGGAGACGCAATGGCGCTGTGACTTGGGGCTTTGTCTGTTGCAGCAGCTGGTATTTATTTCCCTGATGTAACAGATGATAGCCCAATAGGCCAGCCAGGAGATAGCAGGGCCTACACGCTGGCAAAGATGCCAAGACTGGGAGGCTATGCAGAAACAGTCCTCAAGACCTGATTGACTAGATGAGGAGAATAAGGGAAGTGCAGAGGCTCTGAGAGACCAAGCCTGCGACTGCACGGGTGGGAAGGTCCTCAGAGGGGGCTGGAGACCCTGGAGGAGGAGAGACCTGCTTGGGGAAGGAAGCAAGAAAAAGAAGGCATTGTGGTTTTGGATTTAAGGTGCTGGTGGGATCTCGGTAGGAAAATAACCACCAGGCATAGTGAACCTGATTTGCTGCTCAGGTAAGACATTAAGCCTGGAAATGAGTGGGGGAAAGAGAGCTGACTCCATGGGAGAATGATGCCCATGGAGAGGGTAGAGAGAAAGGGAGGATGGGGCTGAGGGAGAGCCATGGAAAATACCTCTGTGGACATGGCATCCGAGGGACCAGCAGTCAGGGAAAAAGGCTAAGGAAGAGCTGGTGCAAAGAGGTGATTCCTCAGAGCCTGGGGTAGGAGAGTGTCAGTGACTGGTGGAGTCAATGGCATCAAAGCCTGTGGCAGTGCTAAGGGGCGGGGGGCCTTGAGAAGAGGGCCCTGGGCTCCAGCCAGAGGCAGTGGTGAATGAAAGGAAGGCAGAATGTATTTGATCTTCATACATTTATTCATCCATCTGTTATCCCTCTGTTTGTCCATATATTTATTTATCCATCCATCCACCCATCCATCTATCCATCCATCCATCCATATATCCATCCATTTATCCATTCACCTACCTACCCATCCACCCACCCACTCATCCATCCACCCATCCACATTCATCCATCCATCCATTTGTTCATCTATCCAAACCTTGTTAGAGCTTACCATGGGCCGTGCAGGGGAGTTACATTAGAGTAAAACAGATGTGGTCCTGCCCTTTGTTGGGAACACTCAGTGAACCCCCCTAAACCCCGAGATGCTCAGATTTGACGATCAAGCTCTCTCCTGCACACAAAAGGTCACAGTAAAGATACCAGCCACCATTTGTCAAGCTCTCGTTTGGGGCCAAGCCCAGTGACTTGTGATTTATGTGTTTTCTGCCACGTAGTCCTCCCAACAATGACTAAAGTGGGAACCGTTCGGAGATGACCCGACCGAGGCTGAAAGGGGTTACAGATCTTGCCAAAGCTTGAAGCGGGTGCTGGGATTCAGGCACACAGCTGATGGCCACCTACCAGGTCTCCCTGCCCCCACCCATGCCCTCCCCATCTCCCCCCCCCCCAGGAGAGAGGGCCTCCCTTGATCTGCTCGGAACATCAGGATTTATCTTCTCACAGAAGCAATGCCAGAGCTGATGCTGAGGGGAACCGGAAAAGTGAAAATGGTAACGTACTTTCATACATCATTGGAGGAAGAGACAGCTATGGATTAACTTGATGACCCATGAACACAGTTTCTATGGGAAAATACATCTCAAGTTCCAAAGGACTGACTTGGAAACACAGCCCTGGAGCTTAGCCTGTGTATAAATCAGGGACTGTCTGTAACTATAACATTTGTTTAATTTGAATGCGGACCCGACTGGACTTGCTTTTTCTCACTCTGGTTCCTTCTCTGACTTTTTTCTTTTCCTTATGCTGTGCAAAGACCCTGGGCTTCCTGTTCAAGCTAACTGGCAGGAATCGTACTGTCCCTTAGGAGACAGAGCATGTATTTTTGTAAATACCCCCTAGAGATTTATTTCATCGTTATGGAAAATGTAATTCTGTTTTCCTAGGTGATGGCTCTGTTCATGCAGGGACTCCAAGTGGGCTCAAGGCCTGGCCAGATGGTGCCGGATGTGCTCCGTGCAACGTGAGGAGCTGAGGCCTCAGGTACTCCCCGGCCACGTGACTCTTGGCGAGAGCCAGGTCTAGGTGGCTGCGCGGCTGTCCGATCTGCCCACGCCGGGCTGTCCATACAGGACACCCAGTCCTGCTCCTTGGACACCTAAGGTGGTGTAGAGGCAGAGGAGGGCTTGCTGGAGCTGCGATTTGGCCCTTCCAGCCAAGTGTGAGTCAGACCTATTTTTAGCAGTGCCACTCCTCCAGGTGGGCCAGGTTTGACGCTGGGGGCTTTCTGCGTTCGGCATCTCTATTTCCTTGGTCCAACGGCTAGATGGTCTGGGGACTCGGCATTTTCCAGCTGATATTTCTGCACACGTGACTCTTAGCAAGGCTGGCGGTGGAGGGAAGAAACATTAGCCGTTGCAGGAGCTGGTGACATTATGACAGTGAGGTTTGTTGAATGACTCTACGGGTTCTGCCAGCCCGTGGGCAGGCGCAGGCATGGCAAATGGCGAGGCACTTGCTGTATCCCCCACCTGTTCTACCAGTGCCAGACATGACTAGGTGATCAGGATGCTCTCTCTCCCTGTGCTTGGAGAAAGGGGGCTGTGATCAATTAGCAATGGCTGCCGCTAAGGCTGTGGAAGTGTGGGGACCGTGTCCAGCTCTGTGCCTTCTGGGGTGGAGGGTATTTGTCTAAAGTTTAGCTACTGTATGGAATCACTTATATCTGCTCTATTGACGATAGTTTTTTTTAGTGTGTTCAGAGCACTTTAATTTGGAATTCTGCAGAAGCAGACCCCCAGACCAGAGTTTGAGTGCAGGTCGTTTATTTGGGAGGTGGCCCAGAGAAACGGGAGGCCAGGGGGTCAGTGAGGCCGCAGGTGTGGACGCACAGCTTCCCACTGTGGACCACGGGGGCCTCTCGGAACTGTGTAGACTGTCTCCAGGGTCGTCCCCTCAAGGGGCGAGCAGCGGAGTATTTATTCTGCGTCCCCGGCCTGTCGTTGGTGGAGGGCTGCTCATGGGTCCCTAGTGCCTCAGCACTTTCGTCCTGCCCTTGAGTGTGAGCCGTTCAGGTTCTTGTTTCCACAGACACAGCCCTCAGGCCGAGAGCTTCTGGGTTGTGGTGGGAAGAAAGGGGGGAGTGTGCCCAGGGTGAGGGCGGGCACCGTGTCTGCCCCAGAAGAGCAGCTTTGACAGTGTCGTGACAGAGAGAGCACCGCTCTGGACCCAGATGGTCTGGGGTCTGGCCCCTGCCGCTCCACGTAGCACTGGGTAGCACCCAGACTCTCTGGCAGGTATCATTCCTGCCCTGTGCCCCGGAGGGCTTTGCTATGGGGGTCAGATGAGGCAATGCCTGTGAAAATGCTCGGTTAAAAGTCTGCATCAAGGTCATTTCCGGCCGCCTGCCTCCCTCCCCTGGGGTCCTCTCCTCCCTGTCACTCTGGGGAACGGCTAATTAGGATCCCCTCATCCCAGCCAGCCACGCTGGGCCAGTGGAGGGTCCCCGCCTCTCGGCCACAGTGCACGACCCCAGAAGAGCCAATGCGAGCCTTCCTTGGGGTTGAGATGTGGGCCCTGGGAGCCAGGAGACCTCTGCTCCTTATTGCAGGGCGCTGCAGCCTGGGGGTGCTGACGGTCACTGTCCCAAGCAGAGCTGAATGGCAGAGTGAGAGAGAGGGACAGACAGACAGAGATGGGGAGAGACGCCTGATGACCTTGTGTGAGTCGGGATCCCGTTGTCACCGAAACTCATGCCTTTCTTGAACCTTCCTGTTAGGTGAGTCTTTTTGTTCATTGGAACAGGGCTTCTGTGATTGGCAGCGGGAACCCTTCTAACTCAGGATAGAGACACAAGTGCTGGGTTATGTTTGCTGCAACTGGAGGATCTCAGAGCAGCCACTGCCGGACCCTCGTCAGGATGGGGTGGGCCCCAGGCCAGGCGGATTCAGATTCACCAGGGACAGTGGGGGAGACTTGGCAGCTGTCTGTGGGTCCTCCCTTCCCACCCCAGTGCCCCTCGGGGCCAGTGTCTGCGAGCTCCGCACTTGGGCTCCCCCGCCCCGCCCCCCTCCCCCAGGGCTCCTGCCCCACAGTCTCAGGGCTGCTGGTCTCTGTGATTCATGCTCAGCCCTTGAGGAATGAGGAATGAATTCCTGCTGGTGACCTCACAGGCGGCCTCATCCAGGGGGCACGTTCACAGCTTCTTGCTAAAGTCTGGAATTCTCACACTTTCTCCCAAGTAGGCCCCTTGGGAGGACAGGGAAAAGCAGCCCAGACGTCAGGGGTCTGGGCTGGGCGGGCTGGGTGAGACCTCTCTGATGCCTGGTCATCACTCCCCCTTAAAGCGCACGTAAAATTTGCTATCACACCATCCATCGCCATAAAATCTCGCTTTTTGCAGTGACTTTAGTCTGCACTCCCTATACCCTCATCTTTGAGTTCAGTGACCCTCCAGGGCGATGGTGGAGGGTTAGCCTGTGATGCCTCACCTCACCTTGTCCCCCTGGGGGACGAGGACCCTAGTGCCACAAGCCGGGCCCGTGTTAAAGGGGGAAGCTGGGGTGGAGGCTGGACTCTCAAACCCCACAGATGAGGCTGCCTGCCCCACTCCCGGGCCCTGTACCTTCCCTGCCTCCCAAAGTCTGACGGCCCTCCTTCCTTCTCTCAGAGACCCTCGCCCCCCCTCCCCTGGGGCAGCCGCAGGCCCAGCCCCTTCCCAGGGCCTCCTGGTCTTCCAGAAATACGAGGTCCCCGCAGCCCTGGGGTTCTGGCCGCTCCAGACTCGTACCCAGTGCCCCCACCCCCGGCACGCTGAGAGGTCTGGCCACCTTTAGGGGAGGGAGGGTGCACGACGTTGCCGCATCTCTGTCCCTGCAGCACAGGGCAGCCTGCGTGGCACCTAAGCAGGGCTGGGCCGAGTCCCCGCAGGGCTGCCTCCCTATACCTCACGTGGGGCTGATGATGTCCTTTCTGACCATAAGATGAGGCGGTTTGAAAAGGCTCAGCTGTCCCGCGAGGGGCCGGAGGGAAGTGGATCTGCCTGGGTGACACCAGTGGGACCCCGGGGCTGCTAGGGGAAGATGGAAGCTGCCTGCCGGCTGATGAATGGGGAGGGGTTGGGGGTGGCGCAGAGATGCTTCCCAGCGTTGTGCATTTGCCAGAAGGGGCGGGGAGGAAACGGGCTCAGCCGCAGCGGCAGGGGGCCCGTGTTAACAGGGTGGGAGAGGCTGCTGCTTCAGGGCCAGATGCTGGGAGGGGCTCTTTGGGGACCTAATGGTGTGGGGTCCAGAGGGGGGCTCAGGAAGGAGCCCCCTGGCTGGTTGACCTTGGACATCACAGTGGAGAGCCCACTGCTGACCACCCCCAGTACATGGATTTCAAGGACGCTCCCTCCCCCTCCCCACACGCCTCTGCCATCAGACTAGCGGTGGGTCCTGCGTGGTGAAGGGGTGACGACGCCGGGGCACGCTCGTCTGGGTAGCGTTTTGGCCGAGCCCCCCTGGGGTTATCAAGGGGTTGTGTGTGTCCCTACAGTGGCCACAGGGCTGGATGGCGGGTGAAGACATGGCTTTCAGGCTAAGGGCTACCCTGGGCCTACGGGGACCTGGCCTTTCCCGTCCAATCACACTGACCAAAGTGAGCACATCCCACTGGCCAGCACGGAGCTGAGCTTCCACGTTACACATTTAAAACTTTGAGCAGCTCCGTGAGCTAATTACAAACATGAACACGAGCACACCAGCTGATTTTTGACAAAGGTGCAGAGGTAATTTAGCAGGGGAAGGACTCTCCAACAGGTGGCCTGGAGCAACTGGATATCACAGACAGAAAATGAACCTGGACCCATCCTCATACCTTCTACAAAATTCAGCTCAAAGTGGGTTACGATCTGAAATGTAAAATGAAACCACGACACTCTTAGAAAAACCAGAGGAGGAAATCTTGGGGACCTCGGTCCGGGTGACAAGTTGCTAGATTTGGCATTAGGAAGTATGATCCATAAGGAAAAAATTGATAAATGGAACCTCCTCAAAATTAAAAACTTCCGCTCTGTGCATGACCCTGGTAAGATGAAAAGACAAGGTACAGAGAGGGAGAAAACACATGCAGGGGTCCGACCTGACAGAGGACTAGTGTTAGGACACGCGAAGAACTCTCAAGGGAGAACATCAGCTGAGGGAAGACTCCGGAGATGGGTCTCCTGGGCCCTGCTCTGTCCAGTAGAACTTTCTTTTGTCCAGTATGGGAGCCACGGCCACATGGGCCTCCCTGCCCACCAGGATGGGTCTGAGGGTGGACACCTGGCCCAGGGTCTTGGCTTGAGGCCCGACCCAGCCACCAGCACTCACCGGCCACGTCCAGTGGCCCTCAAACTGATCTGAGAGAGGTGCTCTGTCCCACTTCCCAATGATGCTAAGACAGTGCGAGCTGGACACTGCAGTGAGGGCAGCAGGTCCAGGAGGGAGCCTGAGCCTGGCACTCGAGGAGGGATGGGGGCTTCGCCTCCCCCCTGCAGGGCAGCCACATGAGCGTGCGGGGGCAGAGGCTGCCCGGCCGGGTGGTGTCCTGCTCCTTCTGGCTGGCCCTGCTGCTGCCGTTGCTGTGCAGTTGGGGCGGACAAAGGCCTGGCTTGGGAAAGGGGGGGCGCTGATGGTCGTCGGGAGGCTCCTAGCCCCCCTTCGCTGCAGCTAACCCCTCTCTCACGTCGGCCTCATCACCCCCCCTCAGAGATGAGTACAGGGCTTGCTGGCCAGTCAGCCCCTGGCTGTCCTGATGCCAGGCCCTGCACCTCCTTGGGCCTGTTCTGTGATCACGCTTATGCTTTTCCCAACACTGCGAGGCCAGCTTTAAGGAATGTTTTTAGCAGAAAAGTATCGTCTATTCACGTGGTATGAAAATGGCCTGAGTTTGTTTCACTCTGGGATTTAGAAAGTTACGACTTTATGGTACCCTGGAGCCCAGGACTCAGATGGCCACCGTCCCTCCTGGTGGGCCTGGTCTGGGAAGGTCTTGCCCCCTGACTCTGGCCTGGCCTTCCCTACCAGGCAGCCAGTGTGACCCCCCGAGAGTGGAGTTGGACCTCATGTCTTCTCTGCCGGGGGTCTTGAGGCCTCTCCCCTCACTCAGAGCCACGGCTGGGCCTCCACGCGCCTCTGGGGCTGTGTTCCTTCACGCCCCCACCTTCTGGAACTTTCCATGTCATTACTCAGCCAGGCCCCAGACCCCTCACAGGCCTTACGTCAGTTGGGCTCCCCCCGGATGGAGCCTGCATGAGGGCTGGGGTCTGGGCCTGTCCCCGTTCCCCAGGGCGTTACAGAGCCGTACCTGACATGGGGCAGGTCCTCGATATGGGGACACGTGTGTGAGGAACAGATGGTCACACCGAGGGCTGAGCACGTGGCACCACATGCCACGTGTGTCACAAGGAGAGTCAACTTGATGGCATCAGAAGAGGCGGGTGGGTGTGCCCCGGGCGGGAGCTCGGAGGACTGTCTGGTGCGTTAACGAGTGATTTTCCAGGCTGGCTGTGTGTGTTTCGTGTCATTTATGGAGGAAGCAGCAGTGGCCAGGGAACTGATGGAAGTTCAGCCTCACCAGGAAACTGGAAGCCACGGCGCTGTGCCTCCTCCGAGCCAACTCCGTGACCACGAGCATCTCCTGCTGAGTCCCTGCGGGGTGCTTCAGCGTGGCCGGGGCCAAGCGGGAAACACTCGGGTTTCCTGAAAAAGCTCTTTAAAGTTTCGACCAAAGTGCTAATCTGGACGATCTTGACGTGGATGTTGGGAAACTGGGGTGAGATGTCGAGGATTCCGCGGGGGCCGCCAGCACACGTGGTGTTTCTCCAGGATCACGTATGTCACGTATGACATGTTCCTTAGCTGACATCTAAGGCAGAGAGTGGGGGGGGCAAGGGGGAGAGGAGGAAAGACAGAGGCTTCGAGAGCCTCTGCGGAGGAAGGTCAAGGCCTCAACAGCACCCTGCTCTCCAGCCCAGAAGCCCAGAACTCCGAGGGTCCCCTGGATCAGACTGGCTCTCACCCTGTCACGGGAGGGAGAAGACAAGGAACAGTTGAATAAATACAACTTTCCACTGGAAAATGGGCCTCAGACATATCATGTTATTCCCATTTTTTTTTTTAAAGTATGAAGATAATTCTCCACATCTTGGCTTCTGAAGGGGGTTGTATTTCCCTTCTCTTCTGCGTGTTCTTTTCCAGCCTGGTAAATGTCTGCTTAGATTAGGGATAAGGAGGACCACATGAGCGAGGAAACTTCCAGACTTGGGGGTGGGGCCTGGCTGCCTCACACCCCAGCCCCCCGCCTCATCTGGGCCGGGCCTGACCCGGACTCGCGGCCTCCCTGTTGCTGTCTTGGCCTGGGTGGGCCCCAGGGGTGCTGCTCTACAGCCCCCATCAGTCCAAGCCACCCGGCTGTGCCGCCCTTTGGCTTACGACAGGGTACAATCAATACAGCCCTGCGTCAGGATCTCTGCTTGTAACTCTAACGTCCTGGGGAAACTGGGTGTCGCTGGTAGCCCATGCCTTGAACATGGTGCACCTCGCCCTGAACCCCAGTTTTCTCAAGCAGCCCCTCCCAAGGGCAGGCCTAAAATAAAATACTGTAATGAAACGGCCCCCCTCACCAGCCCAGACAACCCCCTGCCCATACCCTGTCTTGGGAGGGTGGTGAGGGTCCTGAGTTCCTTGTCTAGCCCCTCCCTGGGGAGAGGACACCCTGAAGGTCACAGCCGTGTGGTCCTTGCCCCGTGAGGTACTGGGACAAGTGCCCGGCCAGGAGCAGCTGGGGACCCTCCCTCCTGCCTGGTCATCCAGGTGGCCGGGGTCTCCCCACTCAGTTTGTCACCTGCTTGGGCAGATGGCAAGGAGACAGTGAGGCTCGTACATGCAGGGAAAGCTGGACAGGTGACCCCGAGTTGGGGGAGAGTCACCGCTTGAGAAGCTGGGGTGCAGCGGAGGACCGCTGCCGGGCTCCCGGCTGGGATGCCATCGTGAGGGGTGGGTAGGGGGCAGAGATCTTCCCTGTTTGTTTCTCCTGTGTGTCCTCAGGGATGAGAACAGTTCAAGCCTCGTCGGATCGACACGTAAACGATGTCCCAGCACCTCCTGTTCCAAAGCAAGTCTAGACTAAAAGAAAGGTGTGTGGATGATTAAAGAAAAATCCCTTGGGAGCTGGAGTTCAGCCTCCCTCTACTCACTGATTCCAGGCATCCCGCTTGACCTTCAGACCTCAGTTTCCCTGTTGGGAAACCGTGGGAACAACAGCCGGCCGCATCGCTGTTGCTGGAGGGCGTTGGGGGAGGAGGGATTCCAGGGCTTGGGGTGGGGAAGCAGCCACGGGCCAACCAAGTAAACACGGTTACTTGCTGTTCACCAGGGAAGCCGTAGCGGGGCTGGGTCTCCCATCACTGTCCAATCAGTCACCCGGGGCTGCTGACGTTTCTTGGTGGAAAAGATGGTGAACACGCGGAGCCTAGGGAGCTGGGACACAGCCTACCCAGGAAACCTCCGGGAGGGGTCGGTGGAGCCCACCTGAAGCCAGATCGGGCAGCGGGGGGGGGGCAGCGCCTGGAGGGGGCAGGTCGTCAGGGAGTCAGGCCCCGTCTGCTCTGGCTCCCATTTTGAAATTGACAGCCGTGCGACTGGAAGAGGGAAGACCAAATCTGACTCCATATTGGATCTGTTTCTTTTACTTTAACCTTGGTATTCTATTGCTTTGGCTTCCAGGTAGGAATGTTGCCTAGTGCCTGAAATATACAGGATAGCCCGTTCTCAAGGCTGACCTTTAAGGATGTAACACTTTTCCATTCATATAAAAATAAAAAGTTGGGGGTCGGAGAATAACATGTGTCTTGTGTCTTGTTGGAGGTTTACCGGGACATTGTGACCTAGCCTACCACGCCCCTCCCTCATGTTGCCTTTAACAGTGCTTTGTTGAAACCTTCCGGGAGTTGGGGGTGTTTTGGGCATGAGCCACCTGTCTCCTTGCATCGCCCTGCAGTAACCCTTTCTCTGCTCCAGACTCCAGCATTCCAGTGCTGTTTGGCTTTGCTGTGTGTCGGGCACGTGAACTGCTGTTTGGGGACACACATAAAATCATTTACTTCCAAAGAATAATCTTCCCTCGGCTCAGTATTCTGGATTTTCCCATGTCGTTTGCATTTCGAGGACTCTATGTCACCTCAGGAATAATTAATATACTGAAGTGTCATTAAAGCCTGTGAACTTTGATAGAATTAGTAACACACACATTCACATTTTTTTCCCTTATTTGAAAAAATAAAGCCTCTTGGCCAAACCCCTAATACAGGGACTTCTCTGGTGGTCCAGTTGTTAAGACTCCGTGTTCCCAATGCCGGGGGAGCACAGGTTCGATCCCTGGTCGGGGAACTAAGGTCCCGAATGCTGCATGGCACGGCCAAAAAAATAAAAAAGAAAGAAAAAACCCCACCCAAACCATAATGTAACAGTGTCAGGAAATGAAGCACTTTCAGAGGCTGTTTCTGATTATAATGATTTCAGGTTTTTTTAGTTATTCTGCTCCAAACGTTTATCTTTATACTTTGCTCTGGTGTGAAGAGGCTCTATTTATAAAACAATATAAGAAAAACGGTTTTATGTGGAGACTGAACTCTTTCATAACTGAGGCAATTAATATGCAATGATATTAAGCTTTCGTCTATATGACTTCTACATCATTAGCTAGAAATTAGCCCGCATGACTTGCCATAAAATTTCTTTTTCCTCCTCCCTGAGGAAGGAATGTTTTTATTTGGAAAGTCTAACAGAGGGATGAAAACAAAACCACATGTAGTTTTGCGTATCACAGACCCTCTGCTGAAAGGAATGAAGTTGAGAGCATCCCCAGCACCATGGGTTACGAAGGCTACAGGCATCACGAGTGCAGAGAGGATTTTATTTTTTGAACAAACACATGATTTTTTGTGATATCAACCAAGAAAAGAAATCTGAATATTTATTATTCTAATTGGATGAGTTAATCTTCCACAGTTTCAAAATCCCAGTTTCAATACAATAATTTGTCAAGCCCAGGTCTGCCTCCATGCATTCTTTCCTTCCACAGATATGTGAGTGCCTACGGAGGGTCTAGCCACGTGTTAGAGGCCCGAGGCTGATACAACAGATGAGGTCCCTGTCCTGGGTCGGGGGGCTGATGGTCTGGTGGAGGAGAAAGAAGAACAAAGAAACAAATGCATTGCCACTGAGTCCAAACTGTTTTGCTCACCACATCTGCTCACCACAGGACAGGCCAATAATTTGGGAGACCAGTTGCTGGGGCAAGGAGTAGTGACTTTATCGGGAAAGCCAGCAGACCGAGACGACGGCAGATTCGTCTCAAGGAACCATCTTACCCCAGTCAGGATTCAGGCTTCTTTTATACTAAAAGGGAAGGGGCGTGGCTGGTCCTGGCAAACTTCTTGGTGCCGGAATCCTTTGTTCTTGCAGCTGCTCCCCTAGGTCAGGTCACGGTGCTCCTGTAAACCTCCAACAAAACCAGTGTTATATTCTGTTCTGCCCCTTTTTATCTCCATAGGAGTGGAAAAGTGTCATACTCTTAAAGATCAGAGCCTTGAGATGGGCGCTCCTGCATATTTCAGGCTCTAGGCAACATACTTTTACAAAAGGTGCAGAGCCAGCCTGACTCAGCACAGGCAACAGAGCACAAAGGTTCAAGTCAAAGAAAGAGATCCAACATGGAGTCAGATTTGTTGTTCCCCCTTACAACATCAAGAGGAAACCTTCGGATAGCGATAAGTGCTCTGAGGTGAGAAGGTGGGGGGCGGGTCCCTTCTATGGGGCAGAGGGGTCTCACTCACCAAGGTCACACCATGTGCTGTTAGCAGGCGGTGGCTGAGCACGTGGGGTCCTGACCCAGGCCTGTTCCTGCAGCTGTGGGACCCTCTCCAATGGAGACTTTGGTTCTCAGACTTCCCGGCGGTCTGGCTGAAACTTTCTTGGAACAGATGGAGCTGGAGGCTCCGCCATCCTCTTCTCCTTTCACGGGTGTCACACCAGCATCCCAGCCTGCAGGGGCCCCACCTCGCGCTGCCCCCTCCCCTTGCCCTCATCCACAGTGCCCCCCAGTGACTCCTACACGTTTAATCTCTTCTCGGCCTCAGCTTCTTGAAAGGACTGGACCAACAGAGCCTGTTAGGAAAAAATACGAATATTTAAAAAGTGTGTCATGGCAGGAACATAAAAACGACCACCACCGTTGGTTGGAAACATCTGATCCCTATCGATTTCCAAGTTGGCTCAAGGCTGCTTGCATGTTTCATCTTATTGTCAAGCTGACACCCTGACAGAGTGTCTTCCCTCCCTCCTTCTCTCCCCCAGCAGGAAAGAGGGTCCTGGCCAAGCTTGCCTCCCTGTGCTTTGTATCTTGCTTTCTTGGTAGGGTCACCAGCCTCTACCCATCCCCTGAATATCTTTGCTGCATTTCAGCTGCCTTTGTAACATTGTAACAACCCAGCCCAAATGAACGTGTGCGGAAATCTTAGCTGGAGAATCCGAACTGGGTGTTGCTCCATGCGTGGAAAAAACGCAGTGTTTCCTCTCTGAGGAATTCAATCCACACGGCACTCGGTCCATCAGCTGCGCTGAGGCCTGGGCAAGGGCAGGTGCTGGAGGCCCCGGCCAGGATCTGCCCACCCTGCCCCCTGACCTCTTTCCAGCTGGGGGTCACCCCATAGAGACATCATGCTCCCCAGGCGATGACATCAGAGCCCCGAACAGAAGTGCCCCGTCCTGGGTGGCTACTGTGTCCAATGAAGGGCACGCTGTCTCCTGGGGCTGAGGAGTCCTCTCCCCTGAGGGGGCCTCAGCCACTCCCATGCAACAACACAGACTTCTCTCTGAGAAGAAAGGTGGCAGCAGGTGCTGGGGTGTGAAATGTAGGGGCAGTGGGGAGGGTGAAGAAGCCGGTGGGCCAGAACCAAGCCAGCAGTGGCTTTACGAACGCCTTTCCTCTCGAATGCATGCATTATGGATCTGACGGCACTGCTCAAATGTTCACTGAAGTCTCATTTCCTGTGATGGAATGAATTGTGTGCTGTATAATTAGGCATATAATTAAATGCAAATTTTGGAGCTTAGGGAAGTATTGGGACGAAACCCCCTCAGTGCTGGCATGAAAAAGTCTAATGCGTTGAACTTTTAATGTGTGTGAATCTTATCTCTGCCTTGACTGACCGTGGGGGAGGGGCGAGCAGGATGGGGACAGTGCCTAGTATGGGTGTCCCTGGCCCCTTTGGTCTTTTCTCCCAGGCTCGACCTCCAAGTGCGTATTGAGGCTTCTCCTGGACACTGTCCCCTCCACCACGGGCACAGCCCTCTCCTCTGGACACTGGTCACTTTTCTCCTCACTGGACGCCTCTGGCTGGAGAGCGGCAGGGGTCAGAATGGTTCTGCCATGTCTGGTGTCCCCGAGGTGCCCCAGCCAAGCTGCCTTTCAGTGATAAGCAGGACGATGCTGGCTTTGGTGTCTACGCTTGGCGAGTGGATGGCCAGCCGCTGAGCTGTGAGGGGTGAGGACCCAGCCGGGGGCAAGCCCCGAGGTGGCAGTGGTGCAGAGGGAGCCTGCTGGAGAGACTGTGTCCAGGAGACCCTAGGGTGGCCAGGGTCTGTCCTAGGCCAGCCTGAGCCACTGTTGCAGGGAGTTTTGTGGGAGCTGTGACTGTTCTCTGCTGAGCGGTTTGGAGAGACACAGAGGTGACTGTCACTGCTGCTTCCAGGAACGTCTTGGCAGCTGGGACCTTTCTCTGGGTGAGACTGTGCACGGAATTGTATGCATGAGGCTCCCAATTCTGCTTTAGAATCAGAAGGAGGACAGCTGATTGTGAGGATGGGAGCTCAGGGTCAAGAGGGAAGAGGTAGGAAGCAGCGAGAAGAGAGGAAGGTTTGAAAGCTTCACCATCGCAGGCGCAGAAATAGAAATAGTATGACTTATCTATTTCCAGAACAAGGTCTGCGATGGCCTATGATAACCATGCTAGTTCAAGGCTTCCAGGTCGAGATGAGGGAGGACCACACGCCTTTGTCTTGTCTCCAGCCTACAGTTCCACTAAACGATAGTAAAGGGATGGCTGAAAGTTATAAACTCACAAAGAAAAAGAGAACGGGAGGGGAGCCTTCAGAGGATGAGAGATTTCAACACACTTGGGGAGGGTGGAGAAGGGGGGAGGTGTCTGGTGGAGGAGCCTCAACACACTCGGGGAAGGTGCAGAGAAGGGAGGTGTCTGGTGCAGGGGGCAGACCCAAGGAGGGGGTGTCAGCCCCATGGAGCCTGGAGATGCCCGGGACTCAGGGTGCCCTTATGGAGAAGACCATGGCCCTGAAACAGGGGGGTTAAATGGAAGTGCACCCCTAATCCCCCCTCCTTGGAATACCTGGCATTTAACCCTGCTCCCCTCCCAGACCAGCTCACCTCCCCCTGCAAATTCAACCAACCAACCAACCAACCAACCAACCAATCGACCATGGGTTCTGCTCTAAGGAAATTTAATGAGTCGTTTTGGGAGAACTGAAGCTGGCATGGCCTCTGCTGGGTACCCCAGAGCCAAGCCCTGGCAATGTGACATTTACTGAGCCCTCCTCCGGACCCTGTGTCCGAGGTCCTGAGGGAGCGTTTGCCCCAACTTGATCACCCATTGTGAGGTCTGCCAGCTGCCAGCCCCTTTCCCAAACAGCGACTATCGTCCTGTTCCAATAAATGAACACACGAGCCAGTAATTTAAGCAAAGCTGGCAACGTGAAGAAGAGGAACAAAGAAAAACACCCATAAAAAAATGCAGAAGAAAAGAGCATTCAGAGACGGACGTGGCAGCCATAGAGGGGTGCCACTCTGATCCCCCTCCAAGCAAGATGGCAGCTTGCTGACAACTCTGACTGGGAGTCTTCAGGTCCTGCGCCACCTTCCAGCTGATGCTCTGTGCTTCACTGGCACCTGCAGCTGGTGGTGAACAGCGGTGGTACGAAGCTCACCGTTTCTGGCCAGTGTGGGATACCAGATGGTGTCTGCCGCCGAGCTCCCTGATGGGCTGGATGAGATGTCCTCAGAGCTGCGTGGTGGTCTTGGGCTTCTCCTACCCTGTCTTCCTCCCTTCCCCTTCTCCTTTCACAAGAGCTAGACCTGCATCATCATCTGAAGGCGCTCCTGCTTCCTCCCGTCCCCTCTCCCTCTTGTTTTTCACAGGTGTGATGCCCAATAAATCTCTTGTCTGCCTTTGCTTCTGCTTTGCAGAGGGTCCAAGAATTGGGACTAGATCACTCCCAACCTGGCCGGCAAGGGAGACCCCATCCCAAGTTGTATGTGGGCTGTGGGTAGTCCCTGGCACAGGTTGTGGCCCAGATGCCAACAATTTTAATGGTGGTGACTTTGGAGAATGTTTCAGTGAGGGGATGCCCTGACTAGCGTGATGATCCAGTCTGTTGAAAATAGGAAGGCAACAGTGCACGTGAAGACAAAGGAAATGGCTGGTTATGACTGCCTCGCATTCAATACTACATTCATCCCCCAACATGTCATTGAGACCCATCTATTTGGTGGTGGTGTAAGCAATGTGCTGGGTCCTCGGAGCACAGAGAAAAGAGAAGACCAAGTAGAAACCTCAGCAGCTACCCCTTCCTCCACTTCAGCCAAGAGTGTGAATCAAAAACGGTGTCGCATTCACGTGAGACCAGCAGAAGAATTGTCCATCTGAGTCCAGTCTAGATTCCTGACCACAGAATTATGAGCAAATAAAATGGTTGTTTTGTTATGTTAAAAAAAGACAAAACAAAGCAAGAAAAATTAGTGTCACATTGTGGAAGGCATGTAGGTTGGCATGATCAGTGCTGTCCTTGAAGATTTTAAGAACACAGGGTCAGTGGTCCCACTCATATCTGTTTACGACCCACTGAGTCATGAAGCTGGGTGTGTCGAGGGTGGTCCTTTTTAACGTGGAGATGGTACAGCTGGGATGGAGCCTGAGTGGGACCAGAGGGCATGAGTAAGTGGTGTGAGCAGGTGCCCAGAGCACCCACCACATAGACCAGTGCCTAGTCCAGTGGGCATCTCCGGCCATGTGACCTGCTGGAGGAGCAGGGAGAAGCCCCAGCTTCACAGATGGGTGGGCTTGGCATCTGGAGGCAAGATGGAAATGCTTCTGCATCCCTTGAGTTCGTCGTCACAGGCTTTACTGCCAACGAGTCTCAGTACCTTCTAACTCCATCTTCTGCTGCTTTAAAGATGATCCAATTGACACAATCAAAGAAAAAACACAAAACACAACAGTGAGAACAAAACAAGTAGAAAGAAATAAAACAAAAACTCAAACCCAAGCTCAGATTCATTAATGTTTTCAATGAATTTTTTACAAAACAGATAATGCATCCATGAAACAGGAGCACAGGGCTATGAGAATAGAACAGTCACAGCAAGAGAGCGCTGCAAGATTAAAAATATAGGAAAACGTTTCATTCAAGTGTCAGAATTAGAAGAAATGTCCTGGAAAACAGTGCAAAAGACAAGAAACAGAGATTATGGGAGAAGATCCACAAAGGATCAACGTCGTAGCTCTGTCGCCTGACGGGCAGTTTCAGAGACCACTACGGAGGCAGCACCTTCTGCTCCGATGCACGGGCCACTGTGGCCTCCTGCTTCTCAGCGTCCTCCTCTCTTTGCTGTAGTGACTCTCCTGACCAGTAAATTTGGGGGGGGGGGTCACTGGGCCGGGCAGCCCATCTTTCTCCCTCTGGGGGGGAACTGCCTGTAGGGTACCATTGTCTCTCTGTCTCATTTTAAAAAGTCTCATTTTAAGAATATCTTATTTCACCTTATTTTTCAGAGGTTTCAAATATGGTTTCTCTAAAGGTTAATGCTGCTCTCTTTATTGTTTCCTTTTTTTCTACATTTGTTGATTTTCCTTGGTCTTTGACTTTCATGCAGGCACATATTTAAATCTGGGGCCTCGGGATGCTGGTGGAAGGTCCCTGTGTATGGGTGACCTGGAGGTCAGCAGTGTGTTGGTTAGAGACCAGACCCCTCCCCTCCATCTGTCTCTGCAGCTGACCTTCCCACTCCTCAAACGGGCTCACGCCCTAACTGGACAAGGGGGCCCATGAAACCCCTTGCAAGGGCAGCTCTCCCTATTGGTTTCCTCACGCTGCTCTGACAAATCGTCACACACTTGGTAGTTTTAAAACAACAGAAATAAACTTTCTTGCAGTTCTAGAGGCCAGAAGACTGAAATCCAGGCGTCAGCAGGGCTGTGCTCCTTCCAGAGGCACTAGGGGAGGAAACGTCCTCACTTCCACCTTCTGGTGGCTCCAGGTGCTCCCTTGTTTGTGGCCACATCACTCTGGTCTCTGCCTCCATTTTCCTCCTCCTTCTCCCTGTGTCTCTCGTCAGTCCCTTATAAGGGCACTGATCACCGCATTTAGGGCCCATGCAGGGTATCCAGGACGTTTTCCTCTCAAAATCCTTAGTAACATTTGCAAAGGCCTTTTTCCAAACAAGGTCACATTCTGAGGTCCGGGGGGTCAGGACATGGACATATCTTTTGGGGGAAACACCATTCAACCCAGTATACTCCCTAAACTTCCAACACATCCCCTTTTCCAGCCTAAATCCCTGGACAGTGAGTTCTCTGCAGAGTCTTACAGAGGAAGGCAAGGGACACAGCCACCTGTTGGATCTCCAGGGGGCCACTCTGCTCTGTGACACTACAAGGAGGCATAATAAACTGTGTGAAAGAGGGGCATCTTTCAATTTCTATTCATTCAGCAGGTGTTTACGTTCTGTGTGGCACAGAGTGGGTACAGTGGCAGACCGGCTTCTCCTGGATATACTTCTATGGCCCCCTTTGGGTGATGCTGGTGCCTGAATCCTTCTCCAGGCCTGCAGACCCGTGGCTGGACCTTGACATTGGCTTTTCTCCCTCCTGGGCTGGCCATCCTCTGGGGTTGACCAGTTGTCTGGCCATCAGGCAATGCCTTGATATCCCGATGGTTCACTCATTGAACACCCAGATCCCAGTGAGGAAGCATGGGTTCATTGCCCTTCCAGGGTGGGCATTTCAACAGAGCAGAGCCTTCCTCCAGAGAAGGGGCTAGCACGATAAGTTTAGGCCATGTAGTCAGTCAAAAAGGGTCATTTTAGGGAAGGGAGTACTCCTTAAATTATAGTAATAACACCACATGTGAACACTTAAAAGGAATCGTAGAAATAAAAGAGCAGACACAGGATAAAGAAAAGGGGTGGGGGACAGTGGACCAGAAACACTGCATTATTCCTCAGAAGTGCTGACATTTTCTGTTTGGGGCCTGTTGCTTAGTGAAATTCCACAACTGGGGCGTCATTCCTGCTGAATTCAGGCTTGTCCAGAAACCTCATGAGACCAACGGCTTCTACTATTTTAATATATGGGTCAATGGAAAACAGTTGGAAATCTGGTAGTTGGTTAAAATTTCACTGGCCAGGCCCTGTTTGAATAGACACATTTATACTTTAGTTGATGCTCAAATAAATAACACCGAGAGGCAGTTATAAAATTTGTCAGACAAGAATTTATTTTGGGGGGTGGAAGGAGTGGAAGACCCAGCAGCGTGGAGCTGAAGGGGCACTGGAAGACCACTGCCCCGCCCCCGGCCCCACTGCATGGCTGCTGAGGAGCTGAGGAGGGGGCTCCACGCTGAGGACAGGACTGAGACCCAGCCTCAGGTCTCAGGATCCCAGCCGTCCCCCTTCTGTGACAGAGGTCACAACCGGAGGCCTGAAGTACGTGTTTTGTTTCAAAGAAAATGTGCCCCAAGCTTTAAAAATCCAGATGTCACACAGAATGAGATCTCCAGCTTCTCCTGAAGACCTAGAAGCTCCGGCCGCATGGGGCTGGCACCCCTGCAAGGCAGTGGGATGGTCTCCTTTGGTCCCCTGGTTCCCACCTTGCCTTAACCACATGGAACTGTAGAACCGGGCTGTGGGAGAGCATTCTGGAGAGGGGTGGCAGGAGAGAGAGGGAGGCCAGCATCTAGGAACCCCAACCTTGTCCGTGGGAGGTTTGTACTGCACGTGGACATTCACACGGATGCACGAGCATAGATGTGTATTCATGTTTGTCTATGTGTGTGCCTACCTATCCATCTATCTGTCATCTCTCCACCTATCCTGCAGATAGAACTGGTAGATCTGGAGCCAGCCTGGGAACCTGGGCTCAGGTGTGTGGACCCCCCGGGTGAGAAGAGCTGAGGGTGATCTCCTCAAGCCCCCTGGTGTGCTAGATGGAACCTGTGGGGAAGGAAGGACATGGCCAGCCCGCAGCAGCCGGGCCTTGGCCTGAAATCCTTCAGGGCTCCAGAAAGCTATGGATACCTCGACCAGCACTTCCAGAGAGGAAACATCCCAGTAAAGATTGTACAGAACTGGTTTCTGAGAAACTACTTACTATATTTAATTAAACAATAAATCAATTAATATAATAATATATATTTAACACTTATAATTGTATAATATATAGTATAAAGTTATATTGTATTGTATCTTATTATGTATAATATATAATAATATAATAATTGATCATTTATATCCTGACGTTTTTCCTAAAGCAATTGAGGTTCCTTAGTGTGCACACGCATATCCTTTTATAGAAAGCATTTAAAATAAGAGAAAAGGCGAGATCAGCAGGAAAAAAGGGTTATAAGATAAAGACCAAGAGAGGTAATTATTTTTTGAAAATTAGTTATAGAAGGAACCAATCACATGGCTTCTGAGACGAACTTCTTGAAGTGTCAGTCTGTAGCAGAGTCTCAGTGATGCCTTTTGGAGCTGGGCCCTGAAGCAGCTGAGGGCATGTAAAGAAGGCTCTTGGTGGGGTCAGGCTGACAGAGTCCAGGAAGGTGGCTTTCTGTCCCTTGGAGTGAGGTGAAGCTGGGCTTCCAGACTGAAGAGCCGCAAGTTCCGTCACCCCTCAGAAGGTGCCCCTGAAATCGTCTGATCTCCTCGGGTGGCCTGAAGGAGGGGATAGCTTGTCGTGCCACCGTAAATCCCTTTTATCAGGTTGGGATAGTGAAAGTGATGTTTAAAAACCTGTGCGTTTCATCGCACTTTGCCATAACTCATGGCAGAGCTAATGGAATAACATACGTTAAGGTTTCACCGTCGGCCTCGTTCAGTTTCGGTTCCATATTCCTCTTTCTGACACATTTCCTAACAGGATTGTCGGGAGGATGGATCACTCCAGGAAAGAAGAGCTGTGAGCTTTTCAGGAGGAAAGCTCTCTGTACCCTGGAGACCGCGATGAGGAGGAAATCTAATCAGCAGAACAGCTGACGCTGAAAGTGATTTGAAGTTTGAAAGTTCTTTTTTCTGCCGGCACATTGGGCTCCTCTCTGGCCAAGGGCAAGGGGCAGCCCTGGTCTGGGGGCACAGAAGGGCTCTCCCTGGATAAGGGCTGTTCTTTGCTCTTCCTTCCTCTTTCCTTCCCTCCCTCCCCTACGGGTGCTGTAGTATTTTTATTTAAATAACACCATTACATGCCCACAGCATTCCGTTACGCAGATCAATTCCAATCATTTTGACATTACTCACTTAAAACAGAGATGTATGACAAAAATAATCCAAATTACAGTCTCACTTTTTTGGGTCTATTCCTGTGTTTTATTATATTTTAAGTTCTGCCGGGGCTGGGGCCGTGTCATCAGCTCCGAGCCGCCACTGGCAGATAGCAAATGCCTGGTAAATACTTAAGGATTAACGACGCATCGTTCTGATGCGCCTGCCTGGACCCCTCCTCTCAAGGATCCCTCCTGCAAATGATCTCAGCAGCTGTGGTGTCTGGAGAAGGTGTCAGCTCTCTGCATTCCTTCTGAGGGTCTGGGGAGGGCAGGACATGCCCGCCTTGGGATGTGAGGCCTGCCTTCTTGAGGGAAGCAGCCTCCACCTTTGTCTGGCAGACACAGCCCCTCAGGCTCCTAATGGGATGAGGGAGGGCAGGGAGGGAAGCTTCTAGAAGACACCGAGGTCTTTGGGGTCACTGTTAGGTTCCAGTGGCCTGATGGAGATGACTCGTGAGGCCTGGTCCCCCTGCAGGGCTTCATTCATTATCTCCTGGGTGATGTGGGGACAGAAGAAGACACAAGGATGAGGACAGCTGGCAGGATGAGAGCATCCCCAGGGGCTGTGAGAGCCTCCAAGTGTGGCCGGTACAGAAGCACGGCCATCCTGGGCACCATGAGTCACTTATTCCAGGTCCAGCTCAGCCCAGGACATGCCACCGCCCTCACGTTCCTGCCATGCAGAAATGCTCATAGACCTCTGCACCCACCATGCAGCTCCAGGGCCCCTGTCTGCTCTCACTGTCCCCTCTGCCTGGAATGCCCTTCTCTGCACCGCCTCCCCCTTTAGAAAACTCCTATACATCCTTCTAGACCCGGTTCGGGTATCTTCTCCAGGAAAGCTTTTATGAGCCTACCACCCTGGGGGCTTGTCAAGGATGCAAGTCCCAGAAATGACTGAACTAGGGGTGGCGGGTGGCACTCGAGGGGAGCTAGCCTTTTAGTAAGTCCTCAGGTGATTCTGGGGAGGAGCCAGGTTTATAATCGCTGCCCTGCTCAAAGTTGCCCGCAAAGGCCACTCGAATTTATATGCTTATTTTTGGGGTAGACTTAATCAGTTCTTCAAACTTTCTCCCTGGAAACGAACTTTCAACCTCAGATACTGGATAAGACACCCCCAAATGAAAATTCTGGACATGAAAAATCGGTACCTAGCTGGTTTGACTGTGATGGTCTCTAGGAGGTGAGTGGATGGACATTTGGTGTCTGCCACATGGCTCAGAGCAGGCCGCCTACTTGACACAGAGTGGAAAACAATGGGCACCACAAGGGCTTTCTTCGGGCAGGGGGTGTCCTAACCTTCAGGTGTGTTAACGCACACACGTAATCTGTACGACACCCATGTGGACAAGTATTTCCCATCCCTACTTTACAGAGGAGGAAACAGACTTGGGGAGGGTCAAGACCTGGCCCCAGGTGGCCTGGTGCAGCTGGCATTTGATACAGACGTTCGGGCTCACAGCTGGTTTAGGGCTGGCTCCCTGGAAACAGAGACCGAGATGGATTCTCCTGCAAATGACTGATGAAGCGGAGGCCCAGGGCACACCTGTGAGGGTGGGAGGATGGAAGCAGGGGACAGGGGAGGAAGGGAAGCCTCGATGGGTTCAGGACGTGCAGCCACGCGGGCTTTCACCGTCGAATCTGTCCTGTATCGCTTTGCACCCCTGCCTCTGTCGGTCTCTGGCTTTGAGCCTCCCCTCAGGAGTAGGGTGGAGGGGAACAACTTCCTGGCACTTCTGGGGAGGTGGATCCCATTAGTCAAGGGCAGAGAGAGGTGCAGGTGAGAGAGGACCTTTCTCAGCCACACCTGCAGCCGCTGGGAGATGGGCTTCCACAACCCGACACAGGGACCCCAGGGGCTGAGCAGGGAGCTCAAGGTGTGGCTGTAAGAGCCCTTATCCCTGCGCAGTGCGCAGCAGTGTCACCCATCCCAACAGGTCCAAGCCTGGCCAGCACAATTCTTGAGAGGGGAGCGCTTCTGGGGTTTTTCCTGGGCTCCAGCATCTTGATTGTGGCAGCCAACAATAGGTCTGATCACCAGGCATCTCTACTGCTACCTGGAGGGAATTAGAAGTGATAAAAGGATGTCCTGAGACTTTCCAAGCCCTTCCTCTGTGCTGAGGGCCGCCTTGTGTCTCTAGCCCTGGCAGGTCCTGGCACAGGCGAGCCCTCAGGAAAAGCTTGCTTGTATGAGTGAATGAATGAGTGAATGAAGGAATGACGCCTCCAGGCTTGTTGCCATCAGGTCTGGCCTTGCTGCTGCTGGGGAGACAGGTCTCGCTTTCTGCCCCTTCTCGGTCTTTCTGGGCAGGACTGCAGCCCACCCACCCCCTGTCTCAGAACTCGACTGGCAGATTCCACGTACGTCCGTGTATCTTTTCAAGTGTTCCCTGTGTGTTTCCTCAGGAAGCAGGGCTGCTGTGTGGGTGAGGAGTGGTGGGGCAGCTTCTGCGTCGTCTCAGCTCAGCGCTGGAGGCGTGAGGGGAGGAGAGGGCGAGGTGGGGACCCACGGGCATGGTCACAGTTACTGTTGACAGCATCCGGGCTGTAGCAGCCGGTGGAAAAAGGATTTCACCGTTGCCTGTAAACCATGAATCAGTGGCCGCTCTGGCCAACGGTTTCCTCAGTGAGTAGCCCATTCATTCTGCCCCGGAGGGAGGGCTGAGGGGGCACTGAAACGGTGTGCCTGTGCCAGTTCTGGTGAACGGCTGTCTGTCTGTCTGTTCCGCTCCAGATGCTTCATCGACCCCAACCCGGTGCTCGGCCCCTCCCGGTGTGTGGCTGCGGTGGGCGGGTGGGAGGTGACCTGGCCCTCCTTTGCTTGCTTCCACACTTACTCACTGCCCAGTCACCTTCCGGTGTCCCCACCCACCTGCTGATCGTCTCCTGGTCCTGCGACAGCCTCTGCAGGGGCGGGGAGCCCACCTTCCTCCCCGTGGTCTCCCATCTCTCTCCAGCCTCCCCCTAGAGGGTGCCTGGCACTCCCCGCTCCCTGTGCTGTCTGTCAGCAGGGTGCTGGGTGCAGAGAGGGGAGAGCCCGTGTGCAGGGCACAGAAGCGACAACACTGGGAGTTGAGCACAGACCCACTGGCAGCCCCCGGTTAGGGGCAGGGTGCTCTGGGGGTGCAAGGATGGCTGCCCAGAGGAAGTGACCATCAAAGGCAGAAAGGCAGAAAGGGGCTGTGAAATGGCAAAGCTCGTTACCTGTTACATCTGCTACGACTTCCTGGGGCCTTTGAAACTCTCTCATTTTCCCCTCTCCACCACCCCCCACGATAACCCTGTGAGACCAGAAAGATGGAACAATTACTCTCGTTTTACTAGAGAGAAAACTGGAGCTCAGATGGGGTAACTGGCTCAAAGTCCCGTGGCCAGACAGTGAAGAGCTGTGTCTACCATCCAAGCCCCCTTGTTCAAGCCAGAGGTGGTGCCACTGCCCTGCGCTCTGCCCCACATTTGCTGACTGCCTGGTTGATGCACAGGACCTGTGTTATTCTGTCCTATTCTATTCTATTCTATTCTATTCTCCTGCCACACCTCCCCCCAGCTCTAAGCAACCACTAATATTCTTGTTTCTATAGATTTGCCTGTTTGGACAACGCATATAAATGGAATCATACAATACGTGGTCTTTTGTAGGAATGTAATTGCTGGCTCATATGGTAACTCTATGTTTAACCTTTTGAGGAACTGCCAGGCTGTTTTCCCAAGTGTTCAATAAATTGGTGATTTTTACATTCTTATCAGTAGTGTAGGAGGGTTCCACTTTCTCCATATTCTAACCAGTACTTATCATCTAAGCTATCCCAGTGGATGTGAAGGGGTATCTCATTGTGCTTTTGACTTGCAGTTCCCTGAAGGCTGTGATGCTGGGTATCATTTTATATACTTACTGGCTATTTGTACATCTTCCTTGGAGAAACGCCTGTTTAGATACTTTTCCCATTTCAAAATTTAGATTGTCTTTTTGTTATTGAATTTAAGCGTTCATTATATATTCTAGATACAAATTCCTCATCACTCCTTATGATTTGCAAATAGTTTCTCGCATTCTGTGGGATGTCTTTTCACTTTCTTGAAGATGTCTTTTGAAGCACAGTAATTAAAAAATTTGATGAGTCCTATTTATCTGTTTTTTTCTTTTGTTGCTTGTTCGTTTGGTCATATCTAAGGAACCACTACCTAATCCAAGTTTGCGAAGTCTTGCGAAGAGAAAGACCCCTAGTCTTTCTCTAAGAGTTTTTTTATAGTTTTAGCTCTTAGATTAATTTTGAGTTAATTTTTGTGTATGATGTATATGATAGGAGATAGGGGTCAAAGTTAATTCTTTTGAATGTGGATACCCAGTTGTCCTAACACGGATGATTGTAAAGACTATTCTTTTCCCTTGGAATTGTTTTGGCACCTTCGTTAAAAATCAATTGAACATAAATGTAAGGGTTTATTTCTGGACCCCATTCTATTCCATTAATCTATATGTCTGTCTTTATGCATGTCCCATACCATCTTGATTACTGTTGCTTTGTACTAAGTTTTAAAATCAGAAAGAGTGAGTCATCCAGCTTTGTACTATGTTTTCAAGATGGTTTTGGCTGTCTGGATCCCTTGCAAACTTCTATGAGTTTTGGAATGAGCTTGTTAATTTCTACAAAGAAATCAGCCGGGTTTCTGATAGGGATTGCACTAGGTTGGTTTGGAGACCAGCGCCACCTCAGTAGTATTGAGTCTTCCAATCCACGAATGTGGGATATCTTTCCGTTTATCTAATTCTTCCTTAATTTCTTTCAATAACATTTTGTAGTTTTCAGAGTGTAAATTTTGTACTCCTTTTGTTAAATTTACTTCTAAGTATTTTATTCTTTTTGATGCTATTGTTGATTGCTTGGGATTATCTGCTTACTCATGTCATCTGTGACCAAAGAGTTTTATTTCTTCCAGCTCAATCTGTGTATCTTTTATTTCCTTTTCTTGTCTTATTATATTAACTATGACTTCCAGTGTGATGTTGGTAGGAATGGTGAGGGAAGACATCCTTGTATTGTTCCTGATCATAGGGGCAAAATGTCCAGGTTTTCATCACTGATTATGATAGCAGTAGATTTTCTGTAGTTTCCCTCTATTCCAAATTTGCTGGGAGTTTTTTTGGTTTTTTTTTTCATGAATAGGTGTTGGATTTCATTGAATGCTTTTTCTGCATCAATTGGTATGATCATATTATTTTTCTTCTTTAGCCTATGGATTTTCAAATGTTGAACAGACTTGCATTCTTGAAAGAAATCTCGCTTGGTTATAGTGTATAATTCTTTTTATATAGTGTTGGATTAAATTTGCTAATATTTTGTTGGGGACTTTTGCATGTATGTTCATGACAGACATTGGTCTCTAGCTTTCCCTATAATCTTTTTATCTAGTTTTGGTACTAGGATCCATAGAATTGACTTAATAGAATTAGTTCTGAAGTATTCTCTCTGCTTCTATTTTCTGGAAGAGATTGTGGAGAATTAGAATCATTTCTCCTTAAATGTTTGGTAGAATTCACCAGTAAAACCATTTGGAACTGGTGCTTTCTTTTTTTTTGTAAAGTAATTAGCTATTGATTTCATTTCCTTAATAGATATAGGCCTATTCAGATGATCTGTTTCTCCTAGTGTAAGTTTTGGTAGTTTGTGTTTTTCAAGAAATTGGTCCATTTCATCCAAGTTACCAAATCTGTGGACATGAAGTTGTTCAAAGTATTCTTTCATTATTCTTTTAATGTCCATGGGATCAGTACTGATGATACCTCTTTCATTTCTGTTAGTGGTAATTTGTGTATTCTTTCTTTTTTCCTGGTTTTCAGCTTCTAGCTGGCTAGAAGTTTATCAATTTTATTGATCTTTTCAAAGAACTAGGCTTTGTGTTGATTTTCTCTATTTTTTTCCTGTTTTCAATTTCATCAATTTCTTCTCTAAGTTTTATTATTTCCTTTCTACCTAAGAAGAAAATTAAATTGCTTTTTTCTCTATTTTTCCAAGGTGGAAATTTAGATGATTGATTTTGGATCTTTCTTCTTTCTTAATGTATGCATTTAGTGCTACAAATCTTCCTCTAAGCACTGCTTTTCACTGCCTTGCACAGCTTTTTATAAATTATACTTTCATTTTTATTTAGTTTAAAATGTTTTTAATTCCTTTTGATACTTCTTTGACTCATGTTATTTAGAAGTGTGTATAATCTCTAAATATCTGGAGATTTTCAAGCTATTTTTCTGTTACTGATTTATAGTTTAATTTTATACTTTGTATGATTTATATTCTCTTAAATTTGCTAAGGTGTGTTTTATGGCCCAGAGTCTATCTCTGTGAATATTCCATGTGAGTTTGGGAAAAATATTTATTCTGCTGTTGTTTGATAGAGCATGTTATAAATGTTAATTAGATCGAGTTTATTGATAGTGACATTCAGGTTACCTATATCTTCACCTATTTGATTGATTAATTAATTACTGAAAGAGGGGAATTGAAGTCTCCAGCTCTAGTAGGGGATTTGTCTATTTCTCCCTGCAGTTCTATCAGTTTCTGCTTAGTGTATTTTGATGCACTATTGTTAGGTACATACATGCTAAGGATTGTTCTCTCTCCCTGGAGAAATGACTCCTTTATCATTATGTAATGCCCCTCTTTATTCCTAATAATATTTCTTGTTCTAAAGTCTGCTTTGCCTGAAATTAATATAGCTAACCCAACTTTCTTTTGATAAATGTTAGCATGGTATATCTTTCTCTAACCTATTACTGTCAATTGACCTGTTTTTATATTTAAGTTGGGGTTCTTATAGAAAATATATAGTTGGGTCTTTTTTAAAAATACACTCTGACGATCTTTATCTTTACTTGGCACATTTACACTGCTCCCATTTATTGATATAGCTGGATTAATATCTACCATGTTTGCAACTGTTTCCTGTTTATTGCACTTGTTCTCTAGTTCTCCTCCCCACCCCCATCCCCGGCCATTTTTATGCCTTCTCTGGTTTTAATTAAGAATTTTATATAATTTAATTTACTTTCTTGCTTCAGGATATCAATTACACATCTTTTTAAAAAGACTTATTGGTTCTTCTAGAGTTCACTGTACACGTTTACAGATAATCTGAGTCCACTTTCTAATAACACTATACTGTTTCACAGGCAGTGCAGGTATCTTATAACAGAGTATTTCCATTTCCTTCCACCTGTCCCTTATAATATTGCTGTTATTTATTTTGCATCCATATGCTATAACCACCTAATATATTGTTTCAATTATTACTTTGAGCAGTTATCTATTATATCCATTAAGAATAAGAAAAATAAAATATTTTGTTTTACTTACATTTGTTCTTTCTCTGACACTCTTCCTTCCTTTATGAATAAACAAGTTGTTGATATCCAGGCCTTATTAAGCCCAAGGGATAATCTCTGGCTGGTACTGGAAGAACATTAAGAAAGCCAGGTACTATGGAGACAGAGGAATGGGGAGCAAGGGCTAGAGGTGGTGGAGCACAGCAGTCTGAGGTTATGGGCTCCAATGGGGCCATGGGGCCAATTTTGCTTTGTTGGGTGCTTCCCTCCTGGGATGTGGGTGAATTAAGGGTACTGACAACCCCCAGCATCCTATGGGGCTGTTGAGCAACCTTTGCTAAAAGTGCTTGCCAAGTTTGGGACAAACTCATGCTTATTTTGGGGTTAACGGAAGAGAAGAATTTTGCTCCCAACTCTATACTTATTCTGACTTTAATTTTTGTACATCAGACTTGGGCTACCTACATGTTCATTACCTGGGAGACCTGTGACCCCAAACGGTCTTCTTAAAAGCTGCATCAAAACTTCAAATGTCTTACTCCTGGATATGAACCCGGGGCTAGAAAGCTAGCAAGGAAAGGCAAAAAAAAAACTCATTTCTTTTCCCAGGAGCACTGCAGGGATTTGACTCAGAGCCACTTAGGTGTTGCAGATGACATGAGGAAAAAACCAGGGTTGAGTTGTTCTGTGAAAGAAAAATCTCATCACAGTGTATCTTCTGATGAAGATTTAGACAGTGAAAAGCTGTCTACATTTGGAGGCTGAAAATAGGCAGGATAGAGAAAAACTCAATGTTCTTTTCAGGCAGTTTGTGGTTAAGGGTGAGAGAATGTATCAGCCCACAGGGAGAACTGCAGAAAAATGAGAAAGTCATCAAGAGGAACCCTGTGACTTGCAGGGCTGGGGAGCCTGGAGCCTGAGTTCCAGGGCTGGCTCTGCAGCCAGATCTTCCTGTGTCCTGATGAGTCTTTTCTGGCCTCGGTTTCCTCACCTGTACAATGAAGAATTTGTGTTAGATGCTCTTTCAGGAGACCTTCAGTTCTCAAATCCCCTGATGCTATGGATTGACACATTTTGACGTGAGGGAAGGTTTTCCTTTCTCTGTTGCACCAGTGGTTTGAACAGACTCATGGGGCTAGACTGAAGAGCAAGTTGAGCGTAAGCATTTGTCTCCTTTGCTGACCGACAGCATCCAATTAAACTGTGAGGAGAAGTGGTTTTGTTTGGCAAGGCATTCGTTCGCACACCAGGAATTGAGGAAGCTTGATTTTCTTCCAGCTCTATTCCAGAACTAATCTCAGCAGACATCAGGATATTTTAAGAGGAGGGAGAAGGGAGGAGTTTTGAGAAAAAGTTATGAATGGAGGAAGAAAGCACAATGAGGGGCTGGGGCTGTGGGACTCTGTCTGTCTGATTCCCAAGCACCCTTAGGACTAAACTCTGTATCAAGTTGATGTCTTTCTTCATCTCCCCCCTTGGAAGAACGTATAGGGGCCAACTGCTTGGGTACAAATTTGTGCCCCACTGTTTATTAGAAGTGTGAACTTGGGCAAATGTCTTAACTGCTCCAAGCCTCAGTTTCTTCATCAGTAGATGCCAGTTATGACAGTGGTATCTTATGGGGTTGTCATGAGGTCAGAGGAGGCAAAGCATGTGATGCCCTTGGCGTTGGGTCTGTTCAATGCTGGTCATTATCACCTGAGGGTGCAGACATCCCCACAGATCTCTCAGACCCTATAGCAGATGAGGCTTCCTGATCTCGAGCCCCACTGTTCAGAGACTGGGCCCCCCAGCAGCGACCCGGAGAGCTAAGCATGTGCTGATGACAGGGACACAAAATTGGACGTATTTAAGGAAAAGAGAAAGCACAGACTCTCTGATGACAGGGACACAAAATTGGACGTATTTAAGGAAGAGAGAAAGCACAGAATATCTTCCACCATCTTTGGAGTACATACCTGTTGCAGTCATACTACTATCCTAGTCTAGTAGTCAGTTCTGCTGTGATGACAAACAACCCCTAAATCATAGGGCTTTCAACATTGATGTTTATTCTTTTTGTCATGTTGCATAAAAGTGGCTATGGGTGGGCTGTAGCAGCTCTATTCCATGCGTCCTCGAGCTTGGAGAAGCAGCTTCTCTCTTGGACACACTGGTTTTGTAGCTGATGAAAAAAGAGTTAGAGGGCTGCAGAAATCCGTGAGGCATTTCTTCTATATCATGTCCTCACACACTCCACTGGCCCAAACTCATGTGGTCTAGCTTGACAATGGGATGAGAATTATAATCTGCAGGAAGGTAGATGCTGTAAATCAATGACCATTGGAGGGAACGCATACTCTTCTACTGGGGAAGACGATGAATATTAGGGGGACAATTATATACTCTACCACACCCAGCATGTTTTCCTCTCTTTCTTGTAAACAAGGGAAGAAACAGAGAATACTGGGAATTTCAGATAGACTTTAAATGGTGGAGTGGGCTGTTCATTAGATGGAACCTTTACATTTAATGCAGTACCTACTGCTTACTAAGCGTTTGTTGAGTTAAATAATGACACAATACATATGTACCCGAGAAAATCCCTAGTAGCTGTTTTATGTGTGTTGTTTCAAATATTTTGAAACACAGAAGCTGCAGTGAATTTCAATGATAAAACAAGGTACATTTGGGGAGCAGCTCTCAAGATTACCTTTTGACCTTCTTTTCTAAGCAAGGAAAATTCCTTGGAACACAGAAATGGCAGTTCATTTAGAATTAATGAAAATAAGATATTTATAGCAATGTTTAGAAGGGTTTGGAACCCTTCCCTGAATAAGCCTTTTGTCTTAGAAGACATTAAAGGCACTTTTTGAAGACAAAATGGCATGGCTCAGTCCATGTAAATATCAGACATGAGTTGTAAACAGCCCTGCTCTCTTTGGCATGCAGCCATGCTCCATATGCAGTACCCCACGCTACGCCGTAAACGTTCGCTTCAGATCACCAGGGAGGAGCTTTGCTGTTGGTTTGTGATGAGGTTGGACTCTGTTTCACAATACACAATGTTTTAATCATGACAGAGACTCAGTTGTAGAAGAATAGATGAGAGAAAAGCCTTTTCGATGAAGGTTCTCCTTGCTTCAGCCTCCTGTAGGACAAATCCTTGAAGCTGAGACCTCAGAAACGGTGAAACATCCTTTGGTTATGTTCAGGTTATTACTCATAGTTACCTGATAAGGCTGTTTATGAAGTTTTGGATTTTAAGAAAGTGTGTCAACACTTCTCTTTTTAAATGATGGAAATGTGTATATAAATTTATGCCCCGAAGTTTTGAACTTTAAGCCAAAAAATCCATTCCTCCAAATCAAAAAGTAGTACTTGGGGACATATTAACTTGATGCTGGTGTTAGGGATCCTGCTCAGAATTTTCTACCCTTTAATCATCTTCAGAAATTTTGGAAACCAAGTACTAAACCTAGAGCTAAGTTACTTGATTTTCTTCCTGATTTTGTTTTTCTCTCTTTTTCAAAAAGGGGAGAAAAAAATTTTTTTGTAACAAACTAAACCCAGCAACCCTTTGTCCTACCCTCTTCCTGAAACCATTTTAACTCTTTTTTCCTTTCTTCTGATACTTGTCTCCATCTACGTGTAATGCTTGTACTGTTCTTCTCAGCTTTTTCATTCACAGGTATCTTCTGACTTCCTTCCGTGGAAATGAGTGCTCAGCTTTCTTAGGTCCACCATTCCCCCTCCCTACTGATAATTTTATCATGTGTTTTGCTTAAACAGTTCTTCCGTGTTTACATTTTTAGGAGAGTTACTAGTGACCTCTTCTTTGTTGTGCTAGTCTCTGTACCTATGCGTATTTCTTCCCCAAACTCCTTTCAATAATCACCCAACACAACACGAATCTATCTGTTTCCTAAGTTCCTGGGGGCCTCCCTTTTGGACCCCACCTTTTGTTCTCGTCCTGGCCCGTTAACTTCCAAGCTGGTTGTACAAGCTCTTGTTTTATACCAACTACCTGGAAATGCCCCTTTCCTGCCCTTTCTGTTAGATCCCTGTCTCCCAGAACCTTTGTTTCCCTCTTCCTGGTTTTCTTTCTCATTTTGGTGGAGCACATCCTTTAGTAGACTCCTGAGAAAAGGTACTGGAAAATAATTTTCTGAAATCTCGCATAATGGTGTCTTTGCTCTTACCTTTGATTAGTTGGGTGTGGCATTTTAGGATGGAAATATTTATTTTTTTCCAGACATTTAAAAAATTTTTTAACATTTTAATTAATTAATTAATTATGGCTGAGTTGGGTCTTTGTTGCTGCGCATGGGCTTTCTCTAGTTGCGGCGAGCATGGGCTATTCTTTGTTGCGGTGCACGGGCTTCTCATCGCGGTGGCTTCTCTTGTTGCGGAGCATGGGCCCTAGGTGCACGGGTTTCAGTAGTTGTGGCATGTGGGCTCAGTAGTTGTGGCTCATGGGCTCTAGAGCTCAGGCTCAGTAGTTGTGGCGCATGGGCTTAGTTGCTCTGTGGCATGTGGGATCTTCCCAGGTCAGGGCTTGAACCGTGTTCCCTGAATTGGCAGGTGGAGTCTTAACCACTGCACCACCAGGGAAGTCCTTTTCCAGACTTTTGAAGGCATTTCTCCATTGTCTCCTTGTTTCTGGTATTAGTTTTGAGAATGTCTGATAGGTCTTCTGATTCCTAATCCTTTGTGCAAACCCCCAATCTTTTTGCCTTTTTGACTTTCTATAAGTTTTCAGGATCTTCTCTTGATTGTCAGTGTTTTGTGAAATGTGGCAAGAATGTGCCTTGGCAAGGATCTTTCTTCATTCATTGTTTCATTCATTGTCCAGAAACTCAGACCCTCCAATTCTGGGATTTTTTTTCATATTATTTATTTGATAATTTCCCCCCTGTTGTTTTCTGTTCTTTCATTCTGTGCTTCTATTTCTTAGATTTTGGGCCTCCTGGATGGGCCTGTAATTTTCTTGTCTTTCCTGTTTTATTTCCTCTCTCTTTGATTTTTGTCATACTGGCTGAGGGATTCCCTCTTGTTAATTGTCCAAAAACTTCTATCGAATTTTTTAGTTTTGCTATGATATTATTTTGCATATTACCACAATCAAGCTAATTAACACATCCATCACCTCACACAGTTACCATTTTTTTGTGTATGTACTGAGAACACTTAAGATCTGTTCTCTCAACAAATTTCTAGTGTCCAATATGGTTTTATTAACTATTATCACCATGCTGTTCTCATCCTCAGAACTTATTCGACTTATAAATGAATTTGCACCAATATCTCTCCAACATCTCCCCATTTCTCCCAACACCCAGTCTCTGGAAATCACCATTCTACTCTCTGCTTCTGTGAGTCAACTTTTTTAGAATTCACATATAAGTGAATTTTGCTAAGGTATTTTTAACTACTAAACGCTTTCTTAGCCAGTAAATATTAAATATTCTCATTTAAAAGGTAGCATCCTTTTCTTGTTTCATGGATGCAATATCTTTCCTTGGATTTCTATGAATGCTCACCATTACTCTGTAGAAAACTTTGCTCCCTGTATTGTCTTTGTTTCCTATAAGTTTAATTAATTTATCTGTGTTCAGGTAAGGGGCTTGTTGAATAATGGGTTCCACAGTGGTGTGAAGACCTGCCTATCTTCTCAGACTTTTTTCTTGGTCCAGTGAATTTTGTTACGGAGGAACTTTCTGGTTTTCTGTTGGGAGGGTGTAATGGGTTGAACTGTGTTTCCCAAAAAAGGGATGTCCAAGTCCTAACCCCCACTGCTTCACAATGTGACCTTATTTGGAAACAGGGTTGTTGCAGATGTCATTAGTTAAGATGAGATCACAGTGGAGAAGGGGGACTCATCCAATATGACTGGCGTCCTTATAAGAAGACAGACGCACACAGGGAGAAGCCGTGTGATGGCAGAGACAGAGATTGGATAGAGAAATGCCTGGGCACCAGCAGCTGGAGGAACAAAGGGGGGATCCTCTCCTAGGGGCTTTGGAGGGACCGTGGCCCAGCTGACAACTGGATTTTGCACTTCCAGCCTCTAGAACTGAGAGGGAATAAATCTCTATTGTTTTAACTTTACTTACCACGTCCCCTCATGCTAGTTCAGGGTCTCGCCCTTGCCCTATTCTGTGCCCGGTGTCCGTGGACCTGGAGTTCGTTGCTCTTGGAATTAAACTTCCCGTTCCTCTTGGGGTGAGGAAGGCGTGAGTCTCATGGGGCAGGGATCTGGGGCTGTGTCCTCCTCACTCAGACTCCCAAGTAGCCTCAACTCACTCTTGAAAAGTAACTGGACCCTCCTGTTCCTGAAGGACCTGCCTCCGCACACCAATGTCGTGTTCTCAAGTCCCGCAGCCAGAGGTCACATCTTCTAGGAATCCCTGAACCTTCCCAGACGGAGACGAGGGCGCCCTCTCCTGGCCTCCCCAAGCATTTTCTCTGGGCTCCCTTTAGGTCTCACCTGGACCATAAGATCCGGGAGGGAAGCCTTCCTGTCCGACGCATCCCAGCTCACCTCCGCCTCCCAACAAAGCGCTTTTCTACACAAAGGCCCCTCAGCACGTGTCTGCTGAATAAATGAAGGAATGGAGATGACCTGAAGCTAAAGTGAGGAGACATTTGACTTTATGACTAAGGCTAGGATTGTTAAAGAAAGAACCAGTGCACCCATTCTTTATGAATGGGAGTTTATATCTCAAAGCTGGAGAAATGGGTCAAAATTAGTGTCGTCTGATAAGTATAAGACCAAACATCTTCTCGCTAGAATTTTTGAATTCCAATCAACCGCAAAAACTTCCTTGGCCGCTCTCACAGTCGGGTTTGCCATCCTTAAAATGAATCAGCTGAGCATGGTTTACAGCTCACGAAGTTCTAGGAAGAATGCTATAATTTTAACTGGGCAATTTTACACAGATTTTCCTAGACCCAGCTCACTGCTGGCAGATTACCTCTACTCAGTGCATCTTCTTATTCCCCCAAACGGAGCCGGTTAACACGTTCCCCCAAAGTTACTTATTCAAGGTAAATATAACATTCCTCTTGTTAGGCAATTCTTTGCAAGAACGTGTATTGTTACGAGGTGTTTCCCGTGCACTTAAATTTGAAAACTCTCTTTAGGATGCAAAGCCCTCCCCCGTGTCTTGCTGGGTGGAGGCTTTGGAGAATCCACTGAATCTCTAGTTTCCATGGCAGGCTTTTGAGTCCATGTGACACTCAGTGACAACACTTTCTGTCTGTTTGATTAGAAAAATGGCTTTAAGAAAAATCAAAGAATTAATGGAAAAGAATCTGAAAAAGAATGTTTATATATTCAGATATATAGCTGAATCACTTTGCTGTAAGCCTGAAACTAACAGAACGTTGTACTCGGCTATACTTCAATTAAAAAAAGAAGAAAAATCAGGGAAAATAAAGACGGGGTACATTTTTATTGCAGCAGACGTAATCATAGAATTGCCACGGTCATTATTGCAACGGACTGACTGATCTGCTAGCCTAGGACTTAAATTAGAAGGTTGCCCTGTGAACAATTTTTATTAGTGCATCAGGCAAGACTCTTTTGGTGGCAAGTCTTGAGATCTTAACTCGAGTTAGGGTAAAAATGAATAAGTTTTGGCTCACATAATCAAAGGGAGAGTTGGGATGGGTAGGATGAGACCAAACAAGGGTGTAGGCTCAGTCTTGGGGCATCTGGAGCCAGGAAGCTGATGGCACTCATTCTCCTTCTCTCCTCTCTTTTTCCTTCCATCTGGCCGCCTTCCTCCCCATGGCAGGAAATGTGGCAGCTCCTGGGATCCTGAGATGGGCCGGCTGTAGGAGCGAGCTGGAAACCCCAGGGAAGGGCTGTTTGGACCGCTTGTGTCACATGCCCATCCCTGCATCAACCAGTGGAGGTGGTGCTGGCAGGTTCTGCAGGAAGATGGCGGCTCCCTGTTGAAGCACATGATGAAAGCAGGGAAAGGGCCTTTCCCACAATAAGGGAAGCACCGGTCTAGACAAATGACACAACAGATGTCCCTCCACGACCCGCAGATATTTTCCTTTATAGCCTGCTATACTTTATTTATTTTTAAAAAATTTTTATTGGAGTATAGTTGATTTACAATGTTGTGTTAGTTTCAAGTGTACAGCAAAGTGAATCAGTTATACATGTATCCACTCTTTTTTAGATTCTTTTTCCATATAGGCCATTACAGAGTATTGAGTTCCCTGTGCTATACAGTAGGTCCTTATTAGTTATCTATTTTATATATAGTAGTGTGTGTATGTCAGTCCCAATCTCCCAGTTTATCCCCCCCACCCCCCTCCCCCTTATTACCTGGTAACCATAAGTTTGTTTTCTACGTCTGTGACTCTACTTCTGTTTTGTAGGTAAGTTCCTTTGTACCATTTTTAGATTTCCACATATAAGCAATATCATATGATATTTGTCTTTCTGTGTCTGACTTACTTCACTCAGTATGACAGTCTCTAGGTCCATCCATGTTGCTGCAAATGGCATTATTTTGTTCTTTCTTATGGCTGAGTAAGTATATATGGACCACATCTTCTTCAGGCAGCCTGCTGTATTTTAGTAATTGGAGGTGAGGTGTCGTTTAGCTTTAGACTCAAAAACTGCTGCAACGGCATTATTTGAACAGTAGACCAGAGTGGTGGGAGGATTGCGTCAATGCGCACGTACCAAGTACACGGGGAGCAGGGCGAAGGGCAGTGAGCCCACCATGTTTTCCGTCCCTGCCCCTGAGACTGGGGTTGGGTGGGGCTGAATCTGGAGGTGGAGAGTCCGAGTTTGCAGCCCGGGGCCAGGGAGGAAGTAGAGGCTGGAAATCAGGCCGAGGCAAATGTGCTGATGCAGCCCCAGCTCCCCAGGGGCCGATGCTGGACCGTCCCGGACACCTTGGCGCACAGCTGCCCTTGGTCTACAGATGAGGAGGCTGAGCCGCCCTGCCCAAGACCTGCAGTTCATTAGTGGCAGAGAAGGACTAGGGCCTCGTTCCTAGCCGGGTGGCCCACTTCCCACGGTGCTGCTTATGGAGGCTGAAAGCCGGCATGGGGATGGAATGAGGAATCCCAGCCGCCCTCCAGCTGCAGGGTCAGTGGAAACCTCAAATCCTCCCCATTGGTTGGACTCACAATCCTTCGTCTCTTGAAATAGTAATGCCTCTGTGAAAATTAATGTGCGGTTGGTGACAATGTGCTTTTCCTTTTAGTTTGGGATTCTTACGAGTTTTTAAGATCGGGACATAATTATGCAGAATTGGGATGCTTCTTTTCCCACAATGCTGTAGCCGCCGCGTCTGCTTGTTATTTGCCGAAGCTATGGTCGCCTGTTGGGAAGAGCTTTTTGGTCTCGAGCAGCATCCTGGGGGCTGAGGACTCGGGGATGCTGGCTGTGACCCAGAACAGGCCTTTCCAGTGTGGAAGCCATCGAGACACCTCCCGACTTGTCAAGGGACCGTGAGCTCAGAGGGCCAGGCCCCCGGATCACATATCTCTGAACTGGAGACCAAAGTCACAATGGCAGGCTTCCAGCTCCCGTCAACTCTGTTAGGGCTACCAGTGTCTATTATGGGATGCTGGTTGTTATGACAATGGGGGTTGGGGGTGGCAGTAGGGAACTGATCTGAAGGGGGTTATTAAAGATGTAAAGTGGAAAAGGGCTCAGCTCACATGCACTTAGAGAAGCTCACTCGTGTGAGCTGGGTGTGAATCATTCAACCCCTTCCTCCCAAGGCATCTGCCAGGGAAATTTCTTAAGATTCTCATGAGCTCCCCAGGGGTCCTTCTCAATGGAGATACCAGTTACAATTTCAGGGTCATACGAGTTGTGTTATGTACATTCTCCTCTCCATCAGCATGGACTTACTATGTTGAATTAAAAGAGAGAAATGGCACTCGAGGAGAAATGGTTTCACATTTCTTCTAAAAATGTACTAAAATTCCATTTAAGTGTAGATTTCCACACGTACGATAGTATAGCTGAGACATTGCGATTCGTTGTAAGAGTCTGTGTCCGTGCGGGCTGACTCCGTGTGTTAGTGTGGTGAAGTCTGCAGATGGCAGAGAGAATTTATCAGCAGTAGTGCCAAGACAGAAGTACAAGAAGACCAATAAAGGCCATCTTCTTTTTTTTGTTTCCTATTTTTATTTTTTGGCCACGCCATGCGGCATGCGGGATCTTAGTTCCCTGACCAGGGATCAAACCCGCACCCTGTGTAATGGAAACATGGTGTCTTAACCACTGGACCGCCAGCGAAGTCCCTAAAAGCTGTCTTCTAGGGAGGAGACTCAAAGGCAGAGAGGCCACCAGTTACAGAATAATCTATGTATGACTGAGCCCGAGACTAATTAAATACAATATTACATCTACAATCTCATTTGGGCATAGTGCTATTTTCGTTTTGTTCTGTCATATAAAATATATAAGCACAGGCTGTTGGAACTGAAAGAAGCTTTAGAGCTGATGTAATACATCTGTTCCAGTCGGGGTTCCAGGCAGGAAACAGAAACCGCTTTTGCTACTGTGAGCAGAAAGGGATTCTTCGCCAGGAATTATCAGGAAGGGCCAGGGGAGTGGGTTTGAGGCGGGGCCTCCAGTAGTAATTCCCAGGGCATTCCAGCTTGATCCTCTGGCCCGTTCTGGGAGGGAGGGAAGCAGGGGGCTGCACTGCAGAGCCTGAGTTTCGGATCACAGCCGGCAATCCAGGGGTAAGGGAAGGAAGACGGGGGAGGGGCACTCCGCAGCCACCACCCGGATGGATGCTGGGCTGAGGGGTCTGACTGCCGCTGCTGCCTTCACAAATTCCCTTCAACTTACCCTCAGCACCTGGGAAGCTGGCGTCTCCCTTAGACCTACCACACTCATCCCAGCCCCTCCAGAAGAGGCAGCTTCCAGCAGGAAAGAGCAGTCCTCCAAAAAGGGTGCTGTGTTCCAGCCTTGGAAGGGGTCTGGGAGGGGCTCCCTTAGGGCCTCCGCACTATACTTGCCAGGAGGGAAAAGACCAGCCAAAGTAGTAGAGAAATCACCATGCCTCTCCCCACCTTCCTATATATCACAGCAGTGCCTAGGGAAGCCCTTAACTACAGCGGAGCCTGGGAAACAGGGTTTGTAACTTTCTAACTTGTGCAGAAGGAAATGGGAAGAGGTACCCAGGTTCAACGCAGCATTTAAGAAGAAACTGGACTGCGAGATTCTGTAAGGTCCCTTGGGTGGTCAGGCCCAGACCCAGGACCCTTGATGTTGAGGTCAGTTCTCACCTTTGAGATGGTTTCCTCTTGGGACCAGATGGCAGGAGGAACTGGTCATTTCACCGAGAATCCCAAATCCCGGTGATTAAGTGAGAAAACCATAGGAGCCATAATGCTCTCTCTGGTGTGTTCAAGGGAGGATGTGGGAGGTTTTTCACCAACAGCTGCCAGCTTCCAGAAGTTTCTGAGGCCACAGACAGTGTTGGTGAGGGTCTAGATTGTCAATGATTAGTTACAGTTAAATATTACAGAGAACCGTTCCTGCTTGAGCAGTTTTTATTTCTTTAAGTCTTGCTCTAAACGATGCATCACCCTTGCCATTGAAATAGTAGAAATTCCTAATAGCAAGGAATGTGTATTTCTAGCTATCTTGAAAAGCAATAGTTGTATCGGTATTTGGGAAAAGGAACCACTGAATGGAAGTACATAGGCCACACTTGTGCCATTAACCTCTCTGAGCGGAGTTGCTTGGGACAGAAAGTTGTAATCAAACGTTGCCTTAATTTGCAGCAGGCGATGTGCCTTGGAGAAATGGTTCTCTCCAGAGCTGAACTTGCAGATGCCAACCGATAGAGTGGCAGCACATGTCCCAGCTCCTCGGGTCCGAGTCCACGCCTGCCACGTGGAGTGGGGACTCTGGTGGGAGATGGGCTGCCCTGCATGAGAACATTGTCTTCCCACACGTCACACGGGCAATGTGGCTCCTACTCAGAGCCTCTGCTCATTTCTTCTTCCTCTACAGGTGATGGACAGGAAAACCCTCAATCCAGGTCTCCCTCCCCATTCTGACACTCTTTGAGCTGAACCCCCAGGGCGTAGAGAGGGGTTGAGTCTTCCTGTGGATGAGTAAGGGGACCCTGGAGCTGCAGGAGGGGAGCAGGCACTGTCTCTCCTGTACCATCTCCCCTTCCTCCCTAAATTGGAAGGACATCGTCTGTGCAAAGGAGTTAATGATACCTTTACTCCTCAAACTTGGCTTTGGAAGGATCTCCAAGTCAAAAGTATCCTTCAGCTGTCTCTCTCTCTCTCTTTTTTAAAATTTTTATTGGAGTCTAGTTGATTTACAATGTTGTGTTAGTTTCTGCTGCACACCAAAGTGAATCACTTATACATATACATACATCCACTCTTTTTTAGATTCTTTTCCCATATAGATCATTATAGAGTATCGGGAAGAGTTCCCTGTGCTATACAGTAGCTCCTTGTTATTCATCTATTTTATATATAGTAATGTGTGTAGGTCAGTCCCAATCTCCCTCCCCCTTACCACCTGTAACCATAAGTTTGTTTCTTCAGATGTCTCTTGGTATCTCACATGAACCGAATTTTCAAGGGGGGGGCCGTGTGATGGGTGAGAAGTGAGCAGTTTGGGGGTGTCCACGGTCAGGGTTCTGATCTGAGCTCTGCTACGAACCCAGATTCTTCTCATCTGTAAAATGAGATCATAATCTCACTTAAGAAAACATGACACATATCTCTTTAACAGGTGGAGATGTTCCTGGTACAAGAGATAACACATATCAAAGTGCTGGGAAAGGTACAAAGCCTTGAGGAAACACGAATTCTTTCTCAAGAATTTTCCTGTAAATCTGGGCACGATAACCATTCTTGCTCCTCTCATAGGTGTCCTGGAATTGGGACCATTAGCTTCATGATCAGAATCATTATATACAGAATTACCAAAAAAAAAAAAAAAAAGTAGTCTTTTTTCCTTGTCTTCTCACCGGCAAACAGAACTTTGGTTAGCAGAACGCCAAGGTGATTTTAACGGCTGGTTTTTTATATTTGAAAGGGGAGGTTATTAGGAGAAGTCTCAATTCAGAAACTTCAAGAAGAAATGGGAGGGCGTGGTGAGGGGGGAGGCGGGAGACTGCATTTCCTGTTTTCCTTTCAGATGGTGTTGGAAAACACTGCAGCAAAACCATGGAGACCCACAGAAACATTCCAAAATTCATACTCTTTGCGGCCAGGGACCCAGCCCCAAAGGTGATGAGTAGAAGGGGTGGATTTTTTTTTTAAGAGTTTTTTTTAAGAGTTTTAAAGTGATGAGTAGAAGGGGTGGATTTTTTTTTTTTTAAGAGTTGCAGGCATCCAGCTACGGGCTCGTAGGGTGAAGACAGCCTTCCGAGGTGACATCAGCCCGTGGCTGGGCCAGAAGCAACAGAGTGAGAGTCTGGTTTTCATTTACAGTGTGGGGCAGGCCCGAGTGGGGAGGGGGAGAGGAGGGGCTGGAGGGAGCCTTGACTGTATCCCTGGACACGGTCCAGTTTGGAGCTCAGTCTTCCACCAAAGGCCGCTCAGCTCTCCCGCTCAGCAGCCCCCTGCAAGGACCACAGGGGGAGTTCTCTGCCTGCTCGGGGTCCCCTCTCCTGCAGAAGGAAAAGGAGACGCAGCCAAGTGGGGAAAACATGTGTCAGATTCGCACATAATTGAATATCGAAGCCCAGGGACACACGCTTCTCCAGGTTTGCTCAGGGTAAGTGCCGCTTCGCCCCTGTTCCCCCTGTGTTGGGTTTGTGGCCAGAGGGAAATGCTTTAAACCCTGCTGACCATTTCTCGATGGCTCTCAGGTTCGCTCCCGTAGAGTCTGTTTTCTGTACACGCCGCTGGTCTCTGGAAGATCCAGCCGACTTTTCTTTCTCAGTTTGTGCCACCTGGGTTTCCTTAGCTGGGCCGAGGCCCCGGCTGCCCACGAGTCGTGCCGGGTCCCCCGCTACCTCCCCCCCACCCCCATCACCCTCTGCTCTCCTGACTGCGGTGCTTTTCGGCTCACGGTTTATTTATTGGACATAAATAAACTGCAGCTCAGCTGGAATCTGAGAATCTGCTTTGTTCGCAGAAGTGTCTTTCCGAGGATTCGAGAGCTACCTTGGGGAGACTCTGAGTTCTCCCACGTCCCCGGGGCGTGGGCTGGTTGGGTATATCTGTCACCTCCGGGGGACTGCGGTGACCTTGGTGTCCAGGAACAGGACCCAGTCAAGAGTTACTCAGCTATTACCATCGGGGCTCCATCTTTTCAGGAATCTGCAGTTACGGCTGGAGCCTCAGTCCTCTGGGGCTGCCTAAAGGAGCTGCAGGGGTCAGAGGAGGAGAAGGAATTTGGTGTTTGGGCAGCACGCCCAGTGGACAGGGCAGGGCCCCTAGGGCCACGGGCTGGCCTGTGTTGCCCAGAAGTGGAGCAAGTACCAAGTCTGGAGGCCGGGAGCCTGTTCCCCAGCCAGGAGGGTGGGGCTCCGGCCCTCTCGCCCAGGATGGAAAGTGTTATCTGACAGTTGCCAGTCTACTCTGGGGACCTGTTTCAGGGGCTACCGTGTTAGAAAATTAGGACTGAAGCAGGGGTGGGGTCCCTAGGAGGCCCCAGAGGGGTACTGGGGGATGTAAACAGAAACTGGCATTTCACAGCCTGCCCAAGGAGCGAATTGATAGGCTGGTCTGGACCCCAAGAACAAGCTGCTGTAGGCAGAGGGGAGTGTCCCCCCCAGTGGGGACTCAGAGGGGCTGGCCCATGCCAGCCTACACACAGCTGCCTCCACACGAGAACTGCAGGGTCCTAGAGCTGCAGGGCTGCTCAGAGCTCATGCAGATAGACTATTCTCACACTGGGGTCCCCCAACTTCCCAGGGGACCCATTCTTAATACTTCAAAAAACTGAAGTGGCTTTAAAATCAGGTATTTTTTGTTCCTAAGCAAAATGATGTTGAAAACCACCAGTTGGCTGTTGGACATTATTGAAACTTCTGAGTTCTTTGCTGGGCTAAAGATAAAGGAAGAGATTCTTGGTTAGGAGGCACTGAGGTGTGGTTCCCTGGCTTTAAAGATGAAGGCTTAGGGGCTCTGAGATGCTCAATTACTTGCTGAGGCCACAGCACCAGTAGGTGGCTCAGACAGCAGTCAGATCTTTACCATTTCAGGAAAGCAGATGGCCCAGCACTGGAGGATCCTGAGCTAATTTACATCTAGATTTGGAACATACTGTTTGATTTGCTCTCCCAGAAGACAGTGTCCTCCTATCATATTCTATTAAAAGTGATGGGGAAATTGGATTATGCTTCCCGGGGCCTCTACCAACTAACGGGGAAAGACGTGCCAGAGAAGAGAGCTGGTCCCCAGGGACCGACACTGGCTTTGTGACCAGAGCAGCTGAGCAGGCATCCCTCATCCAGGCCACCTCTGGGGATGGGGGCCTGGAGGGACGGCACCAGCGTTTTGCTTCATTCTTTTTTTTTTTTTAATTTAATTTAATTTAATTATTTTTTATACAGCAGGTTCTTATTAGTTATCTGTTTTATACATATTAGTGTACGTATGTCAGTCCCAATCTTGTGTGGGCTTTGCTGAGGGTAAAGGCAGAAGGGTGGGGAGGTGAGGGGTTTTGTAGGAATTCAAGCTATACGAATTATGGTCTTGTGGTCTTCGTCTCTTCTTGGAGGAGGCATGGGTTTTCCATCACCATAAGGTTTATTTTTCTCTTTCCCCGCTCACGGCAGTGAGGAAGCCGTTGAGAAGATACTTGGTGGAGAGGAGAACTTGGGGAAGAATCCCATAGCAGGGTGGTGAGCGTGGGTGTCCTGCCCTTTTCCAGTGGGGGAATTGGAGGGTGTAGCTACTCCCACCTTCCTGGGAGGCAGCTGGGGAAGTCTCTAGAATGTTAGCCCTTGGCCCAGGCTGTTCCAGCCCTTGGGAGGGTTTGTGCCCCACCCCACCATGCTTTGTGGTCCTTAGGTGACAGGATGTATGGTGAACGTCCAAACTTGGGGTCTTAAGGATACTTCTGATGTAAGGCAAGAAGAATTCCTACCTTCCTGAATAGAATTGTTTTTATTTCTGCCCCTCCCTCTATTTTCAGTGTTTAGGACTCACTGCAGCTCATTCTGTCATCGTAAGTGCTTTCTGTGATTTCGTGCCTTAGAACCTGATACAACACTGATGATGAAGTAGGAAGAAACCCCTCTCTTCAACTGATGATTGATGATGGATTCATGACTCAAGGGAGGCTCCCCACCTGACCTTAGTTTTAGGTTAGGAGGTTACGGATGCCGCCGCTAAAGCCGGCTTGAAATCAGACCTCCTTCCCTTTTGAAAGTTAGTAGACTTTTGCCACGGAGGCTTCATCTGTGCTGTTGCTCAGAGTATTTAGACAACTGGTTACAGGGGTCTTTGTCATTACACACCTTTTTTTAAAAATAATTAATTAATTAATTAATTTTTTGACTGTGTTGGGTCTTCGTTGCTGCGCGTGGGCTTTCTCTAGTCGTGGCCAGTGGGGGCTACTCTTTGCGGTGCGCGGGCTTCTCGTTGCAGTGGCTTTTCTTTGTTGCGGAGCACAGGTTCTAGGCACACGGGCTCGGTAGTTGTGGCTCGTGGGCTCTAGAGCGCAGGCTCAGTAATTGTGGCGCACAGGCTTAGTTGCTCCACGGCATGTGGGATCTTCCTGGACCAGGGCTCGAACCTGTGTCCCTTGCATTGGCAGGTGGATTGTTAACCACTGCGCCACCAGGGAAGCCCTCATTACCCACTTTTATGTGAAATTCCACATTTAGGGTTTAAAATACACTGGCAGGTCACGAATTCTGTTGCATGAGACTGTCTTGCAGGTATGTTAATCACTTTAGGCAAAAGTTTTATTTGAAAATTAGTTCTTGTCACTGTTCTTTTTGGAAGAAACTGAGGATTTGTTATCTCTTGGAGAAGAATAGTGGGCTGGTTCCCATCTGAAGGGGACTTTGTGTCCCGGGCAGCCTTTCCACGGAAACCCACAGGAGCAAACTTTTCTTGGTGTCTTAGCTGTGGAAAGCAGGCTGTAAAAACCACACCACTGCTGCATAAATAGTTGACGATTTGAGGAGTGACCTGGCATTTAAAAAAATCCTATTAGTAGCTCTCACTGAGGAAAGGAAAGCTCAAAATGATTCAGGTTTTTAAGTAAGGAAGCTTTAAAAATTTCCTGCTTCTTCAGACAGCCTTGAGCGAGACAAGGAAAGGTTCTTTTCACCCACATTTCTAGATATGGATTCCCTCTTTCCAAAAATCTGGTAGGAGATAATCCTACCCTTTCAAGAAAAGACACTGCCTGTCCCCTCTAAACCATGGGTGATGGCCGTGTCACACTCAGGGAGCACCTGCGGCACCCTGATTTACAAAGAGGGGTTCTTTTCAGGAATTCGTTATATTAATTTTTGAAAACGTAATTTTAGTACCTTCTGGTCTCCTCAGACTATTTTAGGAAGCAGATGAAATTGTGAAGCAGCACCTTTGTCCTGGTGTAGTCTTTCCCGAAAGCGTAGAGGAAAGATGCATCGTCCTCTAGAGGACAATGCATCCCGCTGAGCTCCAGAAAAATCTCCGTGCATCGTAGGGAGTCCCTGGGGTGGGGTTTCCGGGACCGCAGGGAATCTGCTGATACACATCTCAGCAGAGCTTGTGGGTCACTTTGGGACTCACCTGGAGACCGCTCCAATACAGAATTTTAAAAAATGTGACTAATATCTGAAGCAAATGTACATTTAGAATTTTATTTTTTCCTTATGCTCAGGTATGCATGTATTGAGGTGAACTTCTGCTTGCAATGAAGCATTCTGCTTTCTAAAATACCTTCATGACAAGGGCATGAACCAAGCAAGAACTTTGAAAGGAAACGTTTTACTGATATCTACTGAGAAAAAATTTAAATTGAATGAACACAGAGGTGTTTCAGAACCAGATCAAGGCTGCCTATTCGTGCAATGCTGTATCCCTGTAGGAGTTCTGAAGTTTACAACTGGAAGAGATGTTGTTAAGATGAACTAATCCAGTAACTCCCAAACTTTTCCTTACCTGCCCTTGGTCTATGCGTCTCATATTCCTTTAAGCTTAATAAACCCCCTTGTGCTCCAGGGCGTGGAGCTCTGGCTCGAGGGAGGGGACAAAAATGACTAAGACTTAGGCCCTGCCCTCTGGTCGGCAAATATATGATTTCCGTTTGGCTACTGGAAATATCCCCAAATTACTACCTTGGTGGATGGTCTCCCCACGCCCTTGACACCTCAGATGAAGAAATGGAACACAGGGAGGTGAATTGCTGGTTTGAGGTCCCAGTACTAGAAGGAAAGCAAAATCAGCATTTCCTGGGCGCCCCGGCACACGCTCACGTGTTCTCCCAGGTAGGTGTCTAAGGCCAGGAATATCAAGGGAGTACAAGTCTTCGAGAGTATATTTTGGAGTTTCACGTGAAGAAAGGCACTTTTTGCCATCGGCCAGTCTTGTATAGAGTAGCATATTTTAAGTTTGTTTAGCAGAGAGGTAATTGTTGTTTCAAAAAATCTGGAAGGAGAAAGCAAAGCAGAAAAGTAGGACAAATATGAAACGTTCTGCCAAACCCTCTCCCAGAGGCAGGTTGTTAGTCTTTCGTAGGGGTCTGGCTGCGTTTTGCATAGCGTAGTCCTGCTGTTCTCCTGAATTTTAAGACTCATGAAGTACAGAGAAACATTTGCGAGGTAGGAATGGCTGGGGAAAGGTACAATGGCAAATGTTTCTGTCAAATCCCCCTGGTTTGACCCATACCTTCAGTTTTCATGGACCCAGAGCATCGAGAATTGGCCGCTAGATGGAAGAGCTCGTGGGTTGGTTGCATTTCAAAATTAAGAACTGAACAGCAGCTGGAGATGACTCAGGTCTCAAGAGAAGCCATTCCAGGAAACTGGTTTTTCTCTTCTGGAATCCTCATCATTTGATTCAGCAGTTCAGTGCCAGCACCCAGAGCCAGTTCAGCTAAGCCCACAGGCTGCCCCGCCGTGCACTGCGGGCCTCTCTGTTTCTTGTGGGGACAGCAGGAAACCCACTGGTGGTCAGAGCCTAGGGTAATAGATGAAAGAAAGCGGTCACAGAATCACTGCCGGTTAGAGCATCAGGCAATCAGCCTCATTTTACACGTAAAATTAGTGAGTCTGGGAGAGATTAACTGACCTTTCCTGATAGAGACAGGAACTAAGCAGAATTTTTCCCGGATATTACACTAAACACAGTGCGGGTGATACTTTATCTGAGGTTTCAATGTCATTTTTTAAAAAGTCTCTTTTAAATAATTTTCTCTTCTAGACTTGATCACGAATCAGACTAGAAAACAAGATGTTTAGTTTTTCCTTACAAAAGGAGGACACTTTAGCCGCTGTGTTTGAACAGTTCTACAATGGAACACCATGGTTTTGGAGAGGCCAGTAGCCCCAAAAGTCCATGGCCAAGGCAGGAAGGGAGGATAGCGCTGGGATCTACCCTGGAGCCGACGGCCCTGTGTGTGTCACGGGGCAGGAATGGAATGGGTGTTTGCGCAATTCCTTCTGAAGCGTCTTCTAAGGCATTCTCTGCCCTAACATTAAATCTGAACTAATCTCTGCCTAATGTTTATAATTAGCAGGAAAAATGGAGGAAGTGCTCTGTGGGGCTGCCTTATATTTAAGAGGGTGAAATGCCCTTTACATGTGCATCGTGGTGTCTAGCTTTTCCAACTATAGCAGATATGGAACTCTCTCCTTCATGTTCATTATCTTGGACCCTAGGAATACGTCTTTAAATAAATTTCCAAATATCTGGGCAGTTAATCTGGAGGTTCTTCAAGTTGCCTTTATGGGGAGAAGGAAGGTAACCCCAGATGGTGCTCGGCACATCCTCACGTGACCTCATTCCGGGAGGAGGCTAACTTGTCAAGGCTCAGTCAAACCCTCCCTTTCTGGATTGCTCTGTTCTCCTGCGTGAGCTGTTGAACAGTCATTGTTTATAAACAAGAATGACACTTAAAAAAAATGGAAGTATAGTTGATTTAAAATATTGCGTTAGTTTCAGTTGTACGGCAAAGTGATTCAGTTATACATATGCATATATATGTATATTCTTTTTCAGATTCTTTTCCATTATAAGTTATTACAAGATATTGAATATAGTTCCCTGTGCTATACAATAGGTCCTTGCTGATTATTTGTTTTACGTATAGTAGTTTTTCTATGTTAATCCCAAATTCCCAATTTATCCCCTTTCCCCTGGTAACCATAAGTTTGTTTTTTATGTCTGTGCGTCTGTTTCTGTTTTGTAAATAAGTTCATTTGTATCCTTTTTTAAGATTCTATATATAAGTGATATCATATGGTATTTGTCTTTCTCTGACTTACTTCACTCAGTATGACAATCTCTAGGTCCATTCGTGCTGCTACAAATGGCATTATTTCATTCTTTTTATGACTAATATTCCATTGTGTGTGTGTATATATATATATATATATATATATATATATATATATATACACACACATACCACAACTTCTTTATTCATTCATCTGTTGATGGAAACCAAAAGTCTACAAATAATAAATGCTGGAGAAGGTGTGGAGAAAAGGGACCCCTCCTATACTGTTGGTGGGAATACAAATTGGTACAGCCTCTATGGGGAACAGTGTGGGGAACAATGTGGAAGGTCCTTAAAAAACTAAAAATAGGGCTTCCCTGGTGGCGCAGTGGTTGAGAGTCCGCCTGCCGATGCAGGGGACGCGGGTTCGTGCCCCGGTCTGGGAAGATCCCACATGCCGCGGAGCGGCTGGGCCCGTGAGCCACGGCCGCTGAGCCTGCGCATCTGGAGCCTGTGCTCTGCAACGGGAGAGGCCACAACAGTGAGAGGCCCGCGTACCGCAAAAAAAAACCCCAACCTCCCCAAAAAAACTAAAAATAGAACTACTACATGACCCAGCAATCCCACACCTGGGCATATATCCAGAAAAGATGAAGACTGTAATTTGAAAAGATACCTGCACCCAATGTTCAGAGCAGCACTATCTATAATAGCCCAGACGTGAACAGACACTGTGTTCCTTGAGCCAAAGATCTTGGGCCCATTCTGAGTGTCTAGCAAGGATACCAGTAGGTGGCAGTGAGACCAAGTCGATACACAGGATCGCTCTCACAGAACACACCTTCAGAGCCTGGGTCGAGCAGATAATTGTTTACAGATGTGTACACGTGGCTGCTATTTTCTTCTCTAGCACAATTTCATAGAATGGAAATGCGAGATTCAAGTTGTAAAATAAACTGTAGAAGAGCAGCTTCCGATGCATTTATTTGGAGGAATCTTCTTAGAGTTGTTCCAAATGGATTGCTTTTGAGGATTCCCCCAAAGCTCTTTCAAGTAGCAATAACATGTTAAATTCCGCTCTCCTCCTTCGCTAACCGGAGAAGATTAAGTCCTCCCTCTCATAGCTTCCTCTCTGGGGACAAGAATGGGGGCTCTTTTCCCAGGATTCAGGCAGGAAAGAGAAGAAGGGTAAGAAAAAGAGAGAGAACTAGGGTGGCTGCAAGCTAGAGACCCCTAGGGTTTACTGAAATGTGACTTTTCATTTCACGGCAGGTGGGCATAGTTCTGTCGCTGCAGTCTTCCACTATTTCTGCAGCTCCCACTTAAAATGGGACAGTTAGGAGTTAACAGAAGTCCTAGAACTTGTTAGGAGGACCAGCCTGATTCTAAAAAGCAGTGCTTGGAGGAGACCAAATAAATGACTTCAAAATGGGAGCTCTGGATGTATTTAAGTCTTTGTTTGAAAAAGATTGCCTTGTGTGCATGTGTGTGTCTGTCTTAAAAAAGATTTCCAGACATGGAAAATGAAAAAGCTTCTGAGGAGACTTAATGAAAACTAATTTCATGGAATTGCACAATGGCTGGGGAATGTCACTGGACTCTGAATACAATTTTGAGTTGAAGACCCATGTAGAGCAGTCTTCATAATAAGAGATGTCTTTTTAAGTTTCAAGTGGACAGCTACAGAAAGGAAAAAGGCATCTCAAATCCTTTTCAGAATGAGGCCGAGTAAAAAAAGGAATGACTAATGCTCGATAGAAAGATAAGAATTTAATGAACTTCTCTGGTTGAATCTACTGCCTTTAGGACAGAATCTGTGACACAAAGTAGCTTGACACCCCACCCAACACGAGGGTCTCAAGCAGCCAATTTTGACTGTTTTCATATTTGAAAGATCAGCAGCAGACAAATGGCGTCTGTTGATACAGAATCTGTGGTGTGTCACCACCAAAGAAATTTAGTGTATTTTTTCCCCGAAAGATGTCGGGGGTTTCCTTGAGATTGGGGCCAAATCCGGCACATCCTCTTGGGGTTTCCTGGGGTTCTTCCCTTGGGCTTTGGAAACACAAACTTTCATTAGGATTCTGGTTCAATTTTTTTTTTTTTTGAATGTGGCAGTGGGCAAAACGCTATACCTCACCTGCTTTCAGTTTCCCAGCTATAAGATGGGGGAAAGTCCAGCCATGGGGCTCCTGGGAGAAGGGCGTGAAATCCCACCCATGAGACAGGGGCCCAGAAAATATGACTTGTGCTCTTTTGTCTCTATTTCTTGGGGGTGGGAGGGAGAGTTAAGGAAGGGTAATGGGAGGGTGACTTGTTCCCCCTTATTAAAATGGACCAACTGGGTGATCATTTGGGGAGATGCTATTTGACGTCTTTTAAATCTAAATGAAAAAAATTCTCCAAGCTTTGTTGCCAGGAACTGCAGTTTTAAAAAGTGGGATGCCATGACATGGTAAACACTAGGAGAGATTTAATTGCAAACAAAAACGTTAACAAATATTCACCAGCTGGTCTAGGAATGCTTGAGCCCCATGACTGGCTCCTAAGCCCTGTGGCAGGAAAAGTGTGTGGATCTAAAGGCCTTTTCCCCACCTGGGAATTCAGCTCAACTGAACATGTGAGTCCATTAATCATCAGTGGAGCCTGGATAACTCATCATCCAACAAACATCATTTTCTGTCCTTCACTTCCAGGGTTGGAAGAGCTTCTCCCCTCTGCCCTCCTGTGCCCCCCTCTGCCTTCTCCTCCCCTCCCCCACTTCCCCTCTCCCCTCTTTCCCTCTCCTCAACATCTGGATAGGTTTTAGAAAAGATAATTCCAGTGCACTGAATGTTTTTTCATTACTTTGTGTCCCAATGAGAAGGAATTCATTTAGGGGTCTACTCTTTTATAAGATTAAGATCTTGGAAATAAAAATCTTTACATATAATTTTCAACCAATTTAAAATTCATTTTCCTTAGAGAATAGTTGAAGTAACTCATTAGTGCCTCAGAAAGACATTAAGACTTTGTTCTATCATGATTTTGATTTTATTGAGCTCTACCAAAGACTACCAAACTTTGGAATTTGTTAATAGAGATCCCACACAGGGATATAGGGATAGTATAGGGATAGTATAGGGACAGTATAGGGATAGTATAGGGACAGTATAGGGATAGTATAGGGACAGTATAGGGATAGTATAGGGACAGTATAGGGATAGTAAAAACAAAACCAAACCAAAACCAAAACCAGTGAAACCTACTCAGTGCACAATTCACCCATGTTCTCTGTCAAGGTTGTCTGCAGAGAAGCCTGAAGCTCGTCCCATCCCTCACTCAGCAGTGGTCATGTCCTATTTTTTCCACATGGATTACATTGTCCAATGCTTTGCAGTGAGGTCCTATACTATTTTTTTGCCCTCATTCCAAAACAAAAATGCTACTTTAAATCCTGCCTCTTGTGCACGGATCAAATATTTAAAACAATTGAACTGGACCTCCCGGAAGAATTGCATCAAATCTTTTTCTAGAAGGAGTGGTGCTTGAACTTCAGTGGGGAGTTAGACTAGAGGCGGTTAGAATCACATGTGAACTTGGATGCTATCCCCAGAGACTCCCACATACACAGAAACAATGTTGTACACTTTTGGGGGAGGTTGGCAGATCCTTTGAAATCTGTGGATCCCATATTAAAAAAAAATCTGTGGATCCCACATTTTAAAAAAAGTTCTCGACCAATTAGAATATCACAGGCTGTCTTGGAAAGGACAGTATATATTTCTGGAAAGAATCCAGTAAAATTTAAATAATGTGGGCTGACAATTTTCCCACAAAATAGTTTTCTAGTAGGATGCTTATTGCTGGTAAAGAGACCGGATGTTCAATTTTAATGGAAAGAATCAAGAATAACATATGTATGATGTACTTTTACGTTACTCTAAAGTGTATATCCTCAATTAAGAAAACTTACAAAGGCCACAAATACTGCATGTGCTTTTCGTTTCTTCAAAAGGCAAACTCAGGAATAGGTCTAGCAGAGTGTGGGGAAGAAAGGTATGACCGGATGGAAAGGCCTAGAAGATTCCTAGAGTAGAGCATGGTCTTGCAGGATTTCTAGAGAGCAATGGGGCAACATGGGGGCCGTGGCTTGGGCATTCATCCTCAGTGAAGAAAACAGACCAACCAGCCAAGCGTGGGTTTCTGTACTGCCTGAGGGGACTCCCCTGAGCACTGGCCAGGACTTGGGGATGCTGTGGAACCAAAGCACGGCGAGCTGAGGACTGCCCTCCTGTATCGTGCAGAGCCGTGCCTAGCACGTGTTGACCATTTCAAGCCAAGAAGATGGGCTGTGTTTTTGGAATGGCACCGTTATCACCACTGGCTGTCACTTCACTGTAGAAAGAAATACGTTCTCTTGATGACTGACCTTCTGAACATCAGAAAAACCTTTCCTTCTCACTGTTGATACATTTCCAAGAGAAAGTTGTATTGACAGGTGGCTTTGTATTAGGTGCTGGGGTTGTATCTTCAAGCTTTCAGAATTTGAATCACAGGGTAAATTTGTTTTATCACAGGTGATACTTTTGGTTTGACCTCCCTGGAAAATCCAAAGCAACAGTGGGTCTTGGAATCCATTCTCTTGTTTATGGTTTTGTCTTTTTCTATCCCACCAATTTGGCTGACTGGGCTGGCCTGGGGCCCACACTCTGTTGTCTTGCTGTTCCTCACAGCTGGGCCACAGGATCTGGACCCCAGCTCCTCCCTCTGGGACTGATCTCTGGCAGGAAAAATCATGGGACTGAGCCCACTTCATCCACGTCCTTGGGTGACACCTTCGATAGGGGCTCCTTGGCCCTCTGTGTATCTTGCTAAGAAGTCCATCTAGACACGAGTCCCCTGCCAAGGCCAGGTCGCTAATTAACCAGACAGATTTTTCCTTTGCTGTCATTATTTCTGTTGCTCTAGATGGAAAGGTTGAGAACCTTAGACCACCCTTAACATTGTCTTCCTTAGCGATGAGGGGAAAATGGGATTCCTGAATTATATATACAACGGACAACCACAGATAGAATCACCAGGCCCATGGAAGGCCTATGGTGAGAGGAAGGTCAAGGTAGGAAGGTCAAGCAGGTACAAAAGCCTAGGCCTTAGGCGGACCTGATTTTGTAGCTCTGATGACACTGGTTGGGGTAGAAATAACTTTTGTACCCCATCTCAGTGTTCATATCAGATTCTTTTCAGTTTCCTGGGACTGAAGTCCTCTTCCCCAAACCTTAGTATTTGCTCCCAAATACTTCTTTTCTTCTTCCTTTCCAAATATTATTTAGAAGCAAGGACAAATGTTCTGTTATTTAATTATAGGGGCACATACATATGCTTTAAGAAAATATGTGCTGTTGTATTGTTTTCCCGTTTTAGCTCTTAAAGACTCATGCCTCAAAAAAAAGATGCCACATTTATACCATTCCTGTTAAACTGATGGCCACATTTTAGGTGTATGGAGTAATCCACACTTCGAAAAATCTCAGGTAACTTTTCCTATCCTTTGAAAGATTGTAGTGAAACACACATGACATAGAATTTACACGATTCTAAACCGTATATCCTCAATTAAGAAAACTTACAAAGACCACAAATATTGCATGTGCTTTTTTTCAAAGGACAAACTCAGGAATAGGTCTAGCAGAGTGTGGGGAAGAAAGGTATGACTGGATAGAAAGGCCTGGAAGATTCCCAGAGTAGAGCAAGTGAGCAAATTTAATCATTTTTAAGTGACTAGTACAGTAGTGTTATCTACATGTACCTTGTTGTGTAACTGATCTCTAGAACTTTTTCATCTTGCAGAACTGAACCTCTGTACCCTTTGGACACTAATTCTCCTTCCCACCTCCCCGTCCCTCTAGCGACTACCATTCTATTTTCTGTTTCTAATAGTTTGTCTATTTCAGGTGCCCCATGTAAGTTGAATCTTGCGGTACGTGTCTCTTTGCGACTGGCTCATTTCACTTATCATGATGTCCTCAAGGTTCATTCATGTTGTAGCCTATGACAGAATTTCTTTCTTTTATTTCAGGCTGAATAATATTTCATTGTATGTATGTACCACATTTTCTTTATCCATTCATCCATTGATGGGCATTTATGTTGTTTCCACGTCTTGGCTATTATGAATAATGCTGCATTAAACTTGGGTGTATATATATATATCTTCAAAATCTTGTTTTCAATTATTTTGGATATATACCCAGAAGCTGGATTGCTGGCTTATATAGTCATTCTATTTTTAATTTTTGGAGGAACCTCCATACAGTTTTCTAAGTGGTTGCAGTGTTTTACATTCACACCAACAGTGCCTAAGAGTACCAATATTTCTACATCCTCATTAGCACTTCTTGTTTACTGTTTGTTTGATAGTGGCCATCTCAGTGGATGTGAGGCAATATCTCATTGTGGTTTTTGTTTGTTTGTTTGTTTTTACATCTTTATTGGAATATAATTGCTTTACAATGTTGTGTTAGTTTCTGCTGTATAACAAAGTGAATCAGGTATACATATACATATATCCCCCTATCCCCTCCCTCTTGCGTCTCCCTCCCTCCCACCCTCCCTATCCCACTCCTCTAGGTGGACACAAAGCACTGAGCTGATCTCCCTGTGCCATGTGGCTGCTTCCCACTAGCTATCTATTTTACATTTGGTAGTGTATATATGTCCATGTCACTCTCTCACTTCATCCCAGCTTTCCATTCCCCTTCCCCATGTCCTCAAGTCCATTCTCTACGTCTGTGTCTTTATTCCTGTCCTGCCCCTAGGTTCTTCAGAACCACTTTTTTTTTTTTTTTAGATTCCATATATATGTGTTAGCATACGGTATTTGTTTTTCTCTTTCTGACTTACTTCACTCTGTATGACAGACTCTAGGTCCATCCACCTCACTACAAATAACTCAATTTCGGTTCTTTTTATGGCTGAGTAATATTCCATTGTATATATGTGCCACATCTTCTTTATCCATTCATCTGTCGATGGACACTTAAGTTGCTTCCATGTCCCGGTTTTTGTAAATAGAGCTGCAATGAACATTGTGTTACGTGACTCTTTTTGAATTATCTCATTGTGGTTTTGATTTTCATTTCTCTGATGCTGAGTGTTTTTTCATATGCTTATTGGCCATTCGTATGTCTTCTCTGGAGAAATGTCTATTCAAGTCCTTTACCTATTTTTAAATCAGATCTTGTTGTAAAGTTGTGGGAGTTCTTTATGTGTTCTGATATGAACCCCTTATCAGATATATGGTTTGTGAATATTTTCTCCCATTCTGTAGCTTGCCTCTTCACTCTGTTGATTGTTTCCTTTGCTGTGTAAAAGTTTTTAAGTTTGATATAGTACCATTTGTCTGTCCTTGCTTTTGTTGTCTGTGCTTTTGGTGTCATATGGAAGAAATCATTCCCAAATCCAATATTATGAAGATTTTCTCCTATATTTTCTTCTAAATGTGTAATAGTTTCAGGTCTTACATTTACATTTATAATCCATTTTGAGTTAGTTCTTTGTAAGTGGTGTAAGGTAAGGGTCCAACTTCATTTTTTGCATGTGGATATACAGTTTTTCCAGCATCATTTGTTGAAGAGACTATCCTGACCCCATTGTGTAACCTTGGTACTGTTATAGAAGCTTATTTGACCATATACTTGAGGGTTTGTTTCTCGGATCTTTATTTTATTCCATTGGTTGACATGTTTGTCTTTATTCCAGTCCCATATTGTTTTGATTACAGTAGCTTTGTAATATGATTTGAAATCAGGAAATATGAGGTCTCCAGCTCTATTTTTCCTTTCTCAAGTTTGCTTTGGCTCTTCTGGATCCTTTGAAATTCTGTATGCGTTTTAGGATTTGTTTTTCTGTTTCTACCAAAAAATGCCCCAGAGTGAGAGGTTTTTGATTTTTATTTATACTGATGATGATTACCTTTTCATGCTGTAATTCCCAAGGCCGCCTTCTTAATCTTCAAACCCTAACAATGAACTGTAAATTATGATGGTAACCCAATCTCTCCAGATGAAAATATTTAGGTTTCTTAAACCAAATGGGACTTCTCGCTTGACTGTAGTCTATACCACATAATTTTCAATATTAAATAGTACTGCTTGAAACTAAGGACAAGAAAAAATAACCAATAATTTTGACTGGCACGCCCCTCCTCTCTGATGCTGTTACCCAAGGCTCTGACCAGGGAACCCCTGCCAAGTCTGGGTAAGGGTAAGAAGAGTCATTGATACACATGCACAGCTGTAGCCAGGACCAGCTCCAGAATCTGTGGGCTCGATGCAAAATGAACATGAAGGGTCCTTGTCCAAAAGTTATTAAGAATGTTAAGACAGCAACAACAAATCATTAAATCAAGCATGGGGTCTAGTGGGTCTGCACAGGTCATATACCTAAGACCTAAGAAAGAGTTGGGGGAAACCAGAGCCTTGGATCAAGGGGAAGAGAAAAGAGGTGATGTCCTGCAAGGGGACCTAAGCCCAGGTGGAGAAGACCTAGGCTGGCTCTCTGGAGGGTCATAAGGAAGAGCCCAGACCCTCAAGCTGCTGTCACTGGAGATTGGAGGGTGAAGATGCTGACCTGAAGCTTTGGTGTGGGTCAGGGTGCTTTCAGATGTGGCATGGGGAGAAGGTGGTGTTTGCTTGAAGGGAAAAGTGATGGTGACACAGCCCACTGCGCCCATCCAGATTTGAGCCCGGCTGGCTGGCAGTTAAATTTGCATGGGAGACCATGCTATGTGGCCGTCAGCCCTCGTGACTGGCTTCAGTCTTGCTAACTCAGTACCCCAGGGTGTGCTCCATCCTGTGATTGGCGTTGGACACACAGCAGGTTTTTGGTGGAGGAAAAGTGCTAAATATTAACAGAGAATGAGGGCAAGATTCGAAATGGTCCCAGCTGCCATGGTTGGTACACGTTGTGATTTGGATGAAGCCCGTTCCCTCCCTGAACGGAAGCTTCCCCGCGGGATTCCGTTAGACACGATTGACAGTTAGGCTGGGCGTCACCAACCTGCCCCTTTGTGCCTCTGAGCACCTTTTCTCCTGACCCTTTTTCATTCTGCCATTTGTTTCGTGATATACTATTTTTGCCTGCCTCAATTTGAGAGGAAAAAAAGTTGAACTGCACAATTTTTAGCTATGGCCAAAGTCCTACAATCACTAGATTCAAAGATTCTCATGTCTATGTTTAGTCAAAACTATTTTTCATAAAAGGGATAAACCCTTGATTCATTTGTTAGTAATCGGGGAGTCAATACCTGATCATTCTCCTTTGTCCTGTTTTTTCTCGTAGGTTCTCACTTGGTGCTTAGACAAAATCAAAATGAGGAAGCATCGGCATTTGCCTTTAGTGGCCATCTTTTGCCTTTTTTTCTCAGGCTTTTCCTTTACTCGTGCGCAGCAACAAGCAGGTAAGATCCAGAAACATCTCTTCATTTCATTAAAAGGAACAGTATTCTCTGATTTTAGATCTTAGGCGTCATGAGCTGAATATAGAGCTTAGATAAGCTTTGAAGAGATAGCCAAGCCATTGACTACAGGATGTTCATTTATTTTACAGACTTTTTGCTCCTCTTTATCCAGTGAGAGAGAGGTTCTTTTTACTGAAACTTGGGTTTGATACCTTGGCGGTGGTTTGCAAGTGGTTTGTTTTTACCTTGGGTGTGAGCAGAAAGTTTGTGTCGAGAATATTTTACCGTCTGAAGAGCTTTTCCACATTTCTGGCACTGGTTGATGTCTGAGCACATAAAACCCAGGGAAGACAATGGTTGAGAGCAAAAAATTATTTTCCCTGAAAAAACAACAAAAACAAACACAAATGTTGCCATTTCTTTCTCACTCCGGACAGGAAAAGACGTTTTTCATCTAGAATCATCAAATCTTTAAATATCAGTTTCCCCAAACTACTTAAAAATGGATCCCAACTCATCCTATTAAGAACTTGCTTGCAGAGTTCTAGAAAAATGAGAAATGGTTCATGTATTATGAGCTGGGAAGGAGTGACTTGGGTCCCTCTCCTTTGCTTGGAGAGCTGAGCTTCTGATGGGGATTCTCCCTCTGGACCTGGTAGTTCTTAGATGGCGGCCTGGTGAGGACCACCTCAATGCCAGGGGAGCATGGCTTGGGGCATCGGGTCAGCCCCAGGTGAGTAGAGTCCAGGGGCCTGCTGTGCACAGCCAGCCTGGCCCAGTGCAGAAGGGCACTTCCCAGCCACCCACAGCCTGGCACCTGGAGCCTCTTGCTCCTACTTTTAAGAGAGAACTAGATTCATCTTTGAAAGAGATGAATACTGTTCAGCATCTAAGAGGGCTTAGATGGCTCTGAAGATGTAGTGATGAGTTAGGGTACCTTTCTTCATGCTAAAAAGTCTGAAAGAAATGAGACTTTGCCCTTCCCTACAGTTATACAAGTCTTCTTAAGATGTATTTATAATACTTATTTTTCTGGCAAATTACCCAAAGCATGGGAGGTAAAACTGTAGTAGATTTCAGTATTCTATCTTGTCGGGGCCCAGTTTCAGACTCAAAGCTGAAGAAGGAATTTCCAAGATGATGCTTGGTTACCTGTGATAGGATATCCTTTCCACCTGAGCAGGTGGGTCTTGGGGTTCAAACTACCACAAAGAATCATCTAGAGTTAAAGGACACGCCAGGGAATGTTTTTCCCCATTGTGGAACCTGCTACTGGTCCACGTATGGCAGTCATTGCATATGGAACTTGGGTCAATGACTGGGCACCGACAGTTGTTGGGTCCATGTGTCCAGGTCCCTGTTTCTCAGGTAAGTCAGCGTCCCCGCCTGTTTCACACATGAGGTGTAAATTATTTAGTAACAGTAGAGTGGAAACTGAATGAGTTGAGGAAGGCTTTGCACTGATGGGAAGTCATTTCTTGAACAGGAGAAACATCTAAACCAATGTCTTTTTTTAAAGATGTCAAAAATGGTGCTGCTGCCGATATAATATTTCTAGTGGATTCCTTTTGGAGCATTGGAAAGGAACATTTCCAACTTGTTCAAGAGTTTCTATATGATGTTATAAAATCTTTAGCTGTGGGAGAAAACGATTTCCGTTTTGCTCTGGTCTGGTTCAACGGCAGCCCAGATACCGAGTTCCTGTTAAATACGTATCGTTCTAAACAAGAAGTCCTCTCCCATGTTTCCAACATGTCTTATACTGGGGGAAGCAATCAGACTGGAAAAGGATTAGAATACGTAATGCAGAATCACCTCACTGAGGCTGCCGGAAGCCGGGCCAGTGATGGAGTCCCTCAGGTTATCGTAATGTTAACTGATGGACACTCGAAGGATGCCCTTGCTCTGCCTTCAGCGGAACTTAAATCTGCTGATGTTAACGTGTTTGCAATTGGAGTTGAGGATGCAGATGAAGGAGCGTTAAAAGAAACAGCAAGTGAACCGCTCAATATGCATATTTTCAACCTAGAGAATTTTACCTCACTTCATGACATAGTAGGAAACTTAGTGGCCTGTGTGCATTCATCCATGACTCCAGAAAGGGCTGGAGGCACAGAGACCCTTAAAGACATCACAGGTAATGGCAACATCGCCAAGCTGCTGCCTGCCTCGCTCTTCTTTGGAGATAAGCTTGGCAACCGCTGGCATTAAGGCAATATTACGGCTAAAAGATGGTGGGCGGATTAGGGAAGAGATGCCTGTTCACAGGTCTAAAAACAAAGGTTTGAATATTCTCTGTAGTCTCCTTCCAAAACAGAGCAATTCATCTACCTTCAAGAGGAATTCTTTGCTTTTGAGACAATTAATATTCTAACTCTAAAAAAGCACATCCTGATATTATGACCCCACAAGAGGTTGCTTCTGCCTTCCTTGGACAAGACAGACTCAGCGTGGCTGGGCAGGTACCTAACAAAAGTCCCTTCATTGTTCCTGGGATAGAGAGCCTGTTTCCTTTAAAGAAAACTCCGTGTCTGAAAGAGTTTGAGTGGAGGGGGAAGGGGGGGGTCCACTTTGGGTCCAGTGAAGCAACACGCAGAGCTCCTGTCTTTGACTCAATGGGATTTATTTCAGAGTTTTGATGGAATTAGAATTGTGAGAGGCCTTAGAGATGATCCAGTCCAAATCTATTTTGAAGAAATTGAGTTTTAGAGCTGGAGGCCCTTACATGTTGGCTCTGGAGTGGATTTTCCCACTTCTCCTCCACGCTGTCACCATGGCTGTGCCCATAGAGATGCTTCTGAGATTCCGATGGTCCTCATCAGTGTCACTCTGGAAGTACCGATGATGCAGCGACTTTACATGGATGTGTTCATGCATGGTGATGTGCATGGAACTAATTGTCCGGCAAGTCACTTAACCAGTCGCACCTATTAGCTCTCTTGCCAGTGCTAAGTGCCTAAAGACTGATAGGGAAGGAATTCCACAGGTAAATTTCAAATGTATTGCACCACAGCAATTCTGACCAGGGCTAGGCTTCCTCATCAGCGACGAGTAGGACAGAGGGAACTCCCTGTGTCCCCGAATGAGTCCATGTCGCCAACTGACTGTGGGTAGGAGAGAATTCTAGGAGAATGGTCAGAAAGCTAGGGTGGGAGAGCTCAAGCGAGAGATGAGCTCCAGAAGGAGAGATGTGTGTCCCACAAGATGAAGGGAAAGGAGGAGAAGGGTATCATATTTCTAAGATACTGAGGTGGAAAGGGGAGACGTTGACAGTGTTCAGGTTGAGTTGGCATCAATCATCCAATAAGAGAAGATGGCAGAGGGAGAGAAGCAGTGGTGCTTGGGAGCTTGGAGGAATCGAAGTTATTTTTGAACAGCTGCAACAGGGCTAGGAGGAAAGGATCACAAAAAAGGATCAAGAAGAAACTGCTGACTTGCAGTGATGTTCAGTTGTCATCAGAGACCACAGCCTGGGGTCTTGTCCATGAGCGTGGCTCCCTGGTGTTCTGAAGATATCTCAGGCATTCTTGGAAGAAAAAAGCTACCAGGTTGGAGCTTGCAAAGAGAGGATGATAGAGGGGCAAGAAGATCTTCTTGGGAAGGAAATTTATCATTGCTAAGACGGTAGCTAGTAAATTCCTGAAATAGCCCGCCTTGGGGACCTGGCTGGGCGGGGAAGCAGATGAGAGCTGGAAGGGGCTGGGAGACTTCTGGAAAGCCAGAGGAGCAGGGGCCAGGATGAGGCAGAAGAGACCTAGAGGCAGTTGAGGAGGAGTCCAGAGAAAGGCTTTCTGGATTATGATCAGAATAATGGTGTTTTTAGGCAAATAGTACTAGACATCAGTTTTTCATAAGAGAGATCCTGAAAACAGGGAGTTGGGGAGCAAGATGGGTAGATGTCATTAGATAGGAGCCGGGCAGGCAGATCGTGGTTAAGAGAAGGGTTACAGAACTAACCAACCCCGGGGCATTTCAGGAGATTAAAATGGTTTCCCCAATGGTTATCCGTGATTTCAGCTTTGATAGGGGTGGGAGGGCTCATGACCCTACCAGTGGGTCTACTTCTAAGGGAGGGGTGATGCAGTCTGGATTATTTGCATTAAACCTGAATAGCATTCCCTACTTCAAATGATGTGTCTCACCTCTGCATTATGACACTAGTGTCGATCCTGCCAGATTACAGGAAAAGAAGGTGGACCCTGAGAGCACCCCAAACCAAGCACTGCAGGTTACAAGGAGGTTACAAGATGGCAGCTCTAATGACCTTTTCCATTGGCTACAATGTGCTCAGCATCAATAATTCACTAATCATTGCTTTTCTGGATATAGGGATAATAGCTCTTCCATGGCAAAAACAATGAAAGGGATCAGGTGAGAAAGGGAACGTCTTCTCTTTATTGGTGTTTTGGCCAATTCAGGAAAAAGGGTGGATGAGTTCGCCATTGTGTTTAACCGTTATATAAATGGATAAACGATTAGATTACCATGTGAATGCTACGTGAGCCTGTCAACATAGTCTGTTTCCACACAAATGACAAAACCTTTGTTTTTATGCCAAGAAAGCATCTCTGTCTTCTAGTGTCCAAGCCGCTAGCAGCACCGGGGTGGGATATTAATCCATTTATGTTGTCTTTTCTAATTAACTTCACTCTGCAATTCTGCCAGTATCATGTCCCACTGCATGTTCCATAGCAAAATAATAATAATAATAATAAAAATTCTCTGCTTATAGTTTTTGGGAAAGGTAGTCAGGAAGGCATTATGGAGATTGCTAATAAGCTAGGGCCATTTCTTTCCATTTCTTGCCCACTAGGTAGGTAACTTTTCCCCGTGAATATATACATGATGGTGCTGTTCTAAATGAACTGTACTCAAGTAATCACTGAAAGTTGTGTTTTTTTGAATCCCTTTTATCAATGGATATAAAATACAAAAGCTTTACTAAAGCAAGAGCTAAAGGTGACCTATGTATCCGCGAGGATGAACTTTCTTTTCTTTGCAAAATATAAAGATTTAGAAAACTCGCAAAACCTATCTGCAGTTTTGTGTTTGCATAGGAAATACTAATGTGATCTTTTAAATTTTGCTTGGAAAAAGGAAGCATCCCATGAGCTAAGGAAAGCATTGTGCCCACACCAGTGTGCTCAGGAAAGTAGTGCTTCCAACGATGTTGAAGGAACCTATGATTTTTCCATGGCTGTTTGGAAACTTTTCCATAGAAAATGCCACAGATGGTGTGATACATGAGCCATAAAAGCAGGAAACCAGACAACTTCTCATTTTGAATTTTAGAAAGACCTGATTCCTCTTAGAGTTAATATCGATCCCTGGTATGCCTTGCTGTACACAGGAACCGGTCTCTCTTGTGTCTGTCTGAGGCTTCGGCTCTCCTGGATAACAGCATGCCCTTGTGTGTCCCATCATTGTGTGCATAAGAGGACAACGTGGTTTTTTCAGTGATGACAAATTATCCAACATTTTTCTATGACCTGCTGTGGTTCAGCTTTTTAGAAGAGCAGTAATCAAGGGTTTTCCCTCAGTGTTTGTTTATTTTATTTATTCTATTGTGAACCGCGATCAAAAAGTAAGTAATAAATTAATAAGGAATGAGTCATCTGTGATTTAGGGATCGTTCTTCTTTTATTGATCTTAGGTTCAGAGTTAGTCCTTCCTTTAAAGGTCTCGGTTTGTTGAGTAAGGGGCAAATCTTCCTTTGTCCCTCAGGGTCATTGGTTTAGGCCTGGGAAGTGTTGAGGAATTTTGTGGTATGGTTTGCTGAACCTGGAGCTCCCGGCACCATGTGGGCCATTTCTATGGCTTGCAACATAATTCACACTGCTGACACCGCACCATCCCATAAGATCCTTCAGGAACCTTACGGTTTGGTTAAAGAGTAGGAAATGCTTTGCAATTCTTAGCAAATGCTAAGTTAATATCTTATAAAACCTTACAAGATATTTTCACATTAGTATCTTTCCCTATGAAAGGAATCCCTCTACAAAATTACTGTTAGGGGTTTCACGTATGTAAGGGGAGAGAGAGAGCAGTTCTGATTCCAGTAATCCCAACTGCAGCCATCCTTGGCTAAGATTCCCCAAGGGGAGAGCTTGGGTAAGAACATCATTTCACTATAGCAAAATTCCTTAATTCCATGAGACAAGATTTGTACCCTGTTTCCATTGTGGAAATAAAAGCAATTTTGTTGGTACCAGGAAAAATTAATTTTATGTATAAAATGTTCACTGTCATTAAAAATATCAGAATGAATGATTGTATATATAATATTACAATTATACTCCAAACATAGCTTCCTAAAATCCAGAATATAAATACCATATATGCTCACATAAAATCTCTTCCTATTCCTAACATCTACTTAGGTTATTAAAATATATTTGCTAGAATAATTTTACTTTTCATATCGTTTAACTCAGCCAGATTTAAACATTCTAGCAGATGAGGCTTTGAAATATTCCACCCAGGTTCATAGTTTATTGATTGCTATTCCTTGCTCAGTGCTTCTGTGAAACCCCCATTCTCAGTAACAGAATGGAAGTGTCATGTTTGCCATTGTGGGGAGCAAAGAGGTCTTGGTCAGCCTTTTTATGTCCATTTGTATAACTCCGGAGCTAATTCTGATTCAGGGTTTACTAGATGCCCATGGGCTTGCCAGGCACTCGGTCTACGATGTCATAAAAATAAGGTTGGATAATTATGTCATGACTGGTTTCATATCACTCTGCTTAACATTGTTCTGCATTATGTGATTGAATATAGAGGCAATGGCAAAAATAAATGAAGAGAACACTTAGCTGAATCCCAGACTTGCATTTGAGTTTCACGCAACTAAACGTCATTTGAGAAACAAAAATCAAACCAAAATGTATCAGAGCATTTTTGAATCCAAACCGTAAATGCTGTTTGAGTTCTCCTTTTTGTATTCCCAAAGTGGTAGATACACAGCCACTTTGGTTTTTAAAGTAAAAAAGAAGGAACAACAGTTGCTCAAGGAATCAAGTGTTTAACATACTGGGATGATGAATCACCAAACCCTAAATCTGGGATTCTGTCTTATGCTGTGGATTTGGACAAAGAAAATTCTTATAATGACTTGAGGATTATAAGAGAAATGTCCTCAAATTAGAAATCATCTTTGGACCTTTGTTAATATACTCCTTTACTTTCTCCTGTAGGTATGGTAATGCATAATTCCATGCAGCTACAGTTCCCTCCAAATTTAGTAGAAAATTTCAGAATATACCCAGAAATTGAATATGTGTTGAAATTTGACTACAAAGATGGCACAGAAGAAAATTTGATATCAAATGCCCTACTAAACACCATCATTTCTGTTAAGAAATGATGTTAAGAAGTTGCCTCTTATCCATTCAGAATGCAGAACTAAAAGAGAATTTCACATTCCTTAATCAACGTGTGTTTTGTTTGTCCATATTTCGTGTTTCTTATTGGTTTCCCAAGAAACATGTCAGAACACTGAACGATGCATGTGGTCACTTGTTCTAATGCTTTCACTTTTTGCATTTCTCTCTTTTAAAGAACAAGACTCTGCTGACATTATTTTCCTAATTGATGGATCAAACAACACCGGAAGTGTCAATTTCGCAGTCATTCGCGACTTCCTTGTAAATCTCCTTGAGAGACTCTCAGTTGGAACTCAGCAGATCCAAGTGGGGGTGGTCCAGTATAGCGATGAGCCCAGAACGCTGTTCTCCTTAAACAGCTATTCCACCAAGGCTCAGGTTCTGGACGCAGTGAAAGCCCTGGGGTTCATCGGTGGGGAGTTGGCCAATGTCGGCCTGGCCCTTGATTTTGTGCTGGAGAATCACTTCACCCGGGCAGGGGGCAGCCGAGTGGAGGAAGGGGTTCCCCAGGTGCTGGTCCTCATAAGTGCTGGGCCTTCTAGTGATGAAATCCGAGACGCGGTCATAGCACTGAAGCAGGCTAGCATTTTCTCGTTTGGCCTCGGAGCCCAGGCCGCCTCCAAGGCAGAGCTTCAGCACATAGCTACCAATGACAACTTGGTGTTTACTGTCCCGGAATTCCATAGCTTTGGGCTCGTCCAGGAGCAATTACTGCCGTACATTGTTGGCGTGGCCCAAAGGCACATTGTCTTGCAACCGCCAACCATTGTCACCCAAGGTACGTATGCTTTTCTCACCATCTGTGTGGTAGTGGGCTGTCTGTGTGTGTTTTTGTAGAAGTCAGGTGGGCACCTTGCAGAATGATTCGCCTCGGGAGAACCTGTAAGTACCCACAGCCGAGTCCTTCCATGATGAGCTAGTTCTTGGATGTGGTGTCTGTAACGGTTGCAGTGTTCCAAAAAAAACAGAGATCTGTGATTGAGTGGAAAGTTCTTTTTAGAGCATGAGTTGTCAAGAAAGTGTGCTTTTAGGGCTAATTCGGCAAACCTGTTACGTTGGTTATTAAACACCGTCGTATGATCTACTTATAATGCAGTCATCCTAAAAATGGATCTCTGGGGGTCATTATGGTTCTGAGACAGTTACTCCAGGATAATGGCATTGAGCTCTAAAAGTCAGCCCGTTAGAGTGTGCTGACATGTGAGAACTGTCTCCCCAAAGTCAGTTTTGTGATGCGTAGCAGGAGTGGCATTTCTGGAGGTAAGAAATAACAAAGCACTCGCTTGGGGGGATGTTTATGAAAACCGTTTTTCCTGTGTTTACTGAGTTGTAGAGTAGCTCTGTTGACGGAGAGATTATACACTCAGATGGGAGGCCTTTGGCAAAAGAGCCCGACTGGAGTCATTTTAAAATAACATATAAAGCTGAGCAAGTCAGATAAGAAAACACATTTCACGGACGTGGGAGGCGGGAAGTGTATTTAAAAATTTCAGTAAGAACCCAGTGGTGCTTGATGCTGCGGCAGGTAAAAATCTGGCAGATCCAGGTGGACCAGGTTACATCACTGGTGATCTCACCCATCCGTCAGGGATTTTATTATTAATGGTTTTAGGCATATTGCTGGGTGGGGTAAATTAAGGATTGATGCAAAATTGCATCCAGAAAATTCTCTTGATATTTCCAGACTTCCCTCTGATTGGAATACAATCTATCAATATTAGATAGATTGCATGGTTTTGGAAACCATGGGCTTGCATGGTTTTGGAAACAAAGAATGACTTCCATAGGTTTTGTAAACACTCAGAGAGCGCCATGGCTGCTGTCCGAAGAGCGGGCCTTTGGTCCCAGGTCTTATGTTAACGAGCTGTGTGATCCTGGGCAGCCCACACAGACTTTCTGGGCTCCAGTTTTTTGAATTGATGACAGAGGACGAAAGGATATTTTTGTTCCAGGAGAAGTTTCAAGTTCATTTTTATCTATGGCAGTCCAGGCCCTTATTTCAGCTTTCCCTAGCTGACTTTCACTCCTCACTTACAAAACCGTCTTTAATCTTTGTGCTTCATCTGTAAATATTCAACAGATATTCTTAGCTCTCAGGTATGTGCTGGACACCAGGCCAAGCACTGGGGACCCAGACTGATGTGGCTGCTGGCTCGTTGCAGTATAATGGGGAGATAGATCACGAAAATGTAAACCAACAACCAGAAAACTACTCCCAGAGCGTGACAGATGAGGACGCTAAAGGGGGCTGTCAGGGAAAGAAGGGGGAGAGAGAGCTGTAGGTCAAGTGGCCAGGGAAGGCTGCTGTGAGGAGCTGCAGGACAGAAGCAGAAGGAACAAGGTGCCAGGTGTGGCGGTCAGTCGTGCAGCACGAGGGAACCTGGCCGCACCCAGGACTGTCAGGGGGAGGCGGGGCTGGAGCTCACTGGTGCCTGGAAGCCTGGAGAAGCCTCTGGGTTAGGGCGCGCGCATCACCAGCTTGGGTGAAGTCCTCCAGTGGCTTCTATCTTTTTCAGTGAAGCTGGTGGGGACAGGAGGACCTGCTTTATTGGAGGTCAGGGTCCCCAAGTCACTGAGAAGAATCACCTAGGAGTAGCCTTGAGTCACCCTAAGAGGAGGGTGCAGAGGAAGACAGCAGCGAGGAAGGGCGATGGGGCCTGGACGTTTGCTGGAGGAGATTTTGCTTGGGAACAGGAGAGTGGGAGAGTGAGGACCGCCACCGGTCCTGGGCTTGCAGGGGCTTGGCGTCCTTGGGTCAATAGGGAGGTGAGGGCCGCAGTCGACTGGTTACAGGACCTTCAGGGTCACCGTGGTAAGGGTGTTCACACCCAGCCCCAGCAGAACCGTGTGAAAGAGGGGAGACGGCTCTGTTGGCATCTCGCAGCAGGAAGAGGAGAACTCTTACTGGAGGGGGAGGGAGGAGATGAGGTGGGCGTGAGTCAGCCCAGAGACCGGGGGGTGAAAGGGATCTGCCTTCCTCTCCATCTATCCATGTGTTGCATTCACCTTATTGAATTCAGGAAGCTCTGCATTTATCATTTCAACTCCTACATCCACGGTATGGAAGGCGCGTTGTGAGAGTGGGTGTTTCCAGGTGAGCTCGCTCTCCTTGTATGTGTCTAGAAAGCACACATGTGGTTAGCTGCACAGCTGTGTATATGGCTTTTAGGTGTATATGGAGAGAGGGAGAGGGAGGAAGCAGGGGGTGTGGCCCTCAGGGTCTCTCAGCAGCGCCCCCCGCCCCCCCCCCCCGCCCCCAGGTAGGGAGAATCCACGTGTCTGCAGGCTTCGATGGAGAGCTGGAGGACTTGGAATTCACTGTTTACACCACGACTCAATGCCAAAGCAGTGGTCTCCACGCGCCTGTCCCTGAATGCTTTGTATCTATGGTACATTAACATGTTTTCTCTTAAAGAGGAGAGTTTGGACGAGTGCTGTCAATATAATCGAACGTCAAGTGAACTAAAGTGTTACGTGCCATCCATCTGACTGCAGGGGGTAACGAGGCTTCCTCATATGCAGATGATCATTTAATAAATTGCAAACACTCCTGCCTCTGCTTGAGCCATTTACGATCTTACGAGTCTTGGAAGCCTTCTCCGTTTTCTGGATGGGGTGCTGTGGTCCGATATGAGCCTCGGTTCCTGAGACTCAGGTGTGCTGCCTGGGTGTCGATACAGCAGGTGGACACAAGTTCATAGTCACTTGGAGGCAGTGATCTTGTTAAGGTGTTTTTGCTTTGTGAGTTGTCTTTGGGTTGTCATAACCTTAACATGTAACGTGGGACCTGCACAACGCCTCTCTCTTAAATGCAAATACTTCTGGGCCACTTCCTAGTTTTGACATTGATTTCCTTTTTATAAGTTTAGGATGCCAAATAATTGGTGTTTTTTTTTTTCCCTTGCCTGAAAAAATCAAGGCAGGGACAAGGGTACCAAAAGGAATAGAGGTGCTTATGCTTGTTCAAGTTTTGCACTTGGCAGTAGGTGTTCATGAAGTCAGGATTGTGAAGCGCAGGGCTCTCCGAGCAGACGCTGACTGCTTCTGTAATTATTTGAGCTATGGCTTCGTTCTCACCTCTAAAACCCAAGCTATGGATTTATGGTAGAAAAGAGCTTGCTGACATTTTTAGTGACAATAGGGTAAATAAGTGTTGAATAAATCTACGTTGATTTTTGTGCAACTGTTTTGTAAAAAGTACTAAGAGAGGGTGGGTGTTTGGGGAGCCCCACTTGCCAGCCGTAGGGAAGCTATAACTAGCGCAGCTATAACTAATGTGTGTGTTAGGACAAATTCCTCAGGGGCTCCCGTGGACTTGACATTGGCCAGGGCAAAGGGAACTCCCCTTGGGTGGTGTTAGCTGTGTAGAGAGTCATACTGAATGTGATGCGTAAGGCTATTCTACTCACCTTGTCACGTTGCTACCTACAGTCATTGAAATCAACAAGAGGGACATAGTTTTCCTGGTGGATGGCTCTTCTGCACTGGGACTGGTCAGCTTCAATGCAATCCGCGACTTCGTTGCCAAGGTCATCCAGAGGCTGGAGATCGGACAGGATTATATCCAGGTGGCAGTGGCTCAGTATGCAGACACAGTGAGGCCGGAGTTTTATTTCAATACCTACCCCACCAAGAGGGAGGTCATAACCGCCGTGAGGAAGATGAAGTCCATGGATGGCTCGGCCTCGTACACAGGCTCTGCTCTGGACTTTGTTCGGAACAACCTGTTCACGGAGGCGGCCGGCTATCGGGCCGCCGAGGGGGTCCCTAAGCTTTTGGTGCTGATTACAGGTGGTAAGTCCTTAGATGAAGTCAGCCAGCCTGCCCAGGAGCTGAAGAGAAGCGGCATCATGGCCTTTGCCGTCGGGAGCAAGGTGGCCGACCGGGCTGAGCTGGAAGAGATCGCTTTCGATTCCTCCCTGGTGTTCATTCCTGCCGAGTTCCGAGCCGCCCCGTTGCAGGGTGTGCTGCCTGGCTTGCTGGCGCCTCTCAGGACCCTCACTGGAACCACTGAAGGTGCGGTGGGGAGGGTGTCAGACACGTGAGAGGGCTGTCTCCAGGCAGAATCTCTGGGGAAAAAGCAAACCCAAGTTTTATTTGTGTTCAGCTGAGCGACACCTTTTAAATGATGGAAACCATAGCAACCAAGATTTATTTCGGGTTTCCTTTTACCCTGACTTGAGAAATATATGACTTAAAACACCATGTGATACAACTGTATGTCTTAAAATGTCATAAAATAAGAATCGTGTGACTTAGGCTATAGGACCAGAGACTGCCTGTCTTTGAAGCTTCTGGCCGAGAGATCACCTCTCTGTTCTGATCCCTCTTGAGGTCTTAGTGTTCTGTCTCTACTGGTGACTCCTGTCCAGCCCCCTCCCACCTCCACCAAGATGAAGCCTGGCTCTTCCTTTCCCAAGTAGACAGTTTACTTCTAAACGGTCCAAACCTGAGCATTCATCCTCTGTCCTCTCTCTTTAAGGGATTTCCTTCAATGGGGAAGCATAGTGAGGGGATGCGTGTGCAGATAAAAACCCAGTGGTCCTCCAAACCCCTCATTTATTACGGTTATCACTGAACAGTTATTTTTAAAGGCAGGATAACAGTCAATGAGCTTACGAATTGAATCAGTGCAATTCACCGTCCTTAAAGAAGATGGATATCACAGAAACAAGCTTTTCTGCCTCACAAGCTTCACCCCTGGAAGGATGTTCGGTGCATGTCCCACGGTGCATGGATGCATGCTTTCTCCTCAAGCTCTCTGGTCTTCTAAAATCCACTCTCTCTCTCTCCTTTATTTCCTTAAGACTTCTAATCCACACTTTCAGAGCCAAAGTTCAATCTGACAGAACGTAGGATATAAGTAGTTGTTAGGCTTCCATTTTAGTGAAACGTCAGGGAAGAGATGGGAAAGCATTTGGTAGCATGTGTTGGGGAAAACACTCCGATCTGAGAATTGTACTTTCGATTCTTCATGAGTACAACGTCAGCCAAGCATAGCAAGGAGTCTCTTTGCATTTTAAGGTGTTTCCGTGACCCTGTGATCTCACTCAGGAGGAATCCCCGTGGGCACTGGTTGGATTATTGCCCGCCAATGCCGTGGCTCTTCTATGGGAGAGTCGGTAGAGAGTGACAAGTGGGCCTCCCTAGGAATATTTCAAGATGAGAACAGCCTAATTTTGCTGATTTTTTTTAGCCTTAGGGAACTCATGTTCTCAGGTTAACTTGGGCTCACCCTTCTAATCGATCTGTAAGTGGAAATTTATCTGTAACTGTGTAGAGGGAAACCCAGGGGGACCCAGTCTCGCCCAGGTAAACCTGGCTCTGACCGTGGTCATAAGGCGAGTGGTGCAGAAGGAGCAACACCCTTGCAGAATTCATTTCCAGGGAAGGAGTGTTCTGTTTCAAGGGTTCTGATCACTTTTGTTGGTTGTAAACATTCTAGCTTTTGGCACCACATCTCTCTGTGAGCCCACTTGTTTTGTAATGCCGGCTGTCAATTCTCCTCACAAACACCAGCCCCCACTGGAGGGAAATAAGCAGCTTTATGCCACATTTTACGAGATGGACGTGCTTGGCCTCACTGATGTTCTCTGTGTTCTACATGTTGGCATGTGTGCCTGGGCTGTGGGCACACATGAGGAAGCCCTCTGCGGTTGTGTATGTCTCACTTTGTTTTCTGTGCTCCACTGCAGTTCACGTAAACAAAAGGGATATCATCTTTCTTTTGGATGGATCGTTCAACGTTGGAAAGACCAATTTCCCTTACGTGCGGGACTTTGTCATGAATGTAGTTAACAGCCTTGATGTTGGAAGCGACAATATTCGTGTTGGTTTAGTGCAATTTAGTGACACTCCGGTGACGGAGTTCTCTCTAAACACCTACCAGACCAAGTCAGAATTGCTAGCTCACCTGAGGCAGCTGCAGCTCAAGGGGGGTTTGGGCCTGAACACGGGCGCAGCCCTAAGCTATGTCCATGACAACCACTTCACCGAAGCTGGCGGCAGCAGGATCCAGGACCGTGTGCCGCAACTCCTGCTCTTGTTCACAGCCGGGCAGTCTGAGGACTCTTATTTGCAAGCTGCCAACGCCCTAGCACGCGCAGGCATCCTGACATTTTGTGTGGGCACTAGCCAGGCCAATAAGGCAGAGCTTGAGCAGATAGCTTTTAACCCGAGCCTGGTGTATCTCATGGATGATTTCAGCTCCCTGCCTGCTTTGCCTCAGCAGCTGATTCAGCCCCTAACCACTTATGTTAGTGGAGGTGTGGAGGAAGTACCACTCGCCCAGCCAGGTAACGCTCTCCGACTGTTCCGGGCTCCCTCTTCCCCCCTGACACCACGTTGGCAGGCAGATGGCCCGATCTGAACTCCAGAGCGTGGCGATAAGCTATAGAAAGATGATGGGCTCTCTTTAGTTGAAGGATTTTGAAGGGGGGGCTTGAGACACTCTACCAGCAAGCTTAGATGCTCTGTCTAAAGGATGTTCGCCCATGAAAGAAAGTCTAGAAAATCCAGTTTACGTTCTGTCCTGGTTGTCCCACTCTTGATTCAGAAGCTTTACTTATTTATTTATTTTGCCCCAATACCTCTGAAGATTCTGGTGAGCAAATCCAGATGGAAATGGGAGAAAAACAGAGAAAGAGAGAGAGATGGATTCCCTTTCATACATGAGTATGCACTGGGAGCATTTAAAAATGGAAAGGATTTTCCTGATATGATATTTTTATGTTCCAAATCTGCTGTATCTAGAAAATTATTTGTCGTAAGCCCAATGAAGGCTGTATCTTTATGTGATGGCAAAATGGAAAACGGTTTCCAAAGGAAGTCTGGGTGATGATGATGACTGCAAATTACTAGGGTGATGAGATACAGACTCTTAGATCTACCAGTCGCTGACATCACAGATGGGTAGCAAGATAGATCCCACTGAAACATAATCAAAATAGTTCTAAGAACCGTGTGTGCTGAAAATAATGTTCACATGACATGCCGTAGCCCCCTATGTCCGTGTTTTCTGTTGTCTGATCACAGCAGATTGGAAATCACTGACAGAGATCCTGACCCACAGACCGACACTGGACACTATTTTGGGTTCTAACCCATAAGCTCAAATTTAATGAAAAGAGAATCTAATTAGAGCATGTCTATGTGTCAGGTGGATATCCCATATCTGCCTTTGTCACTAGAGACAGATCCATTTTTAAGCAGAAGAACAACAGGACCATATTTTCAATAGTTCTCTTTATAACAATTTGAAAACACTGTCTGTTCTCCTAGAGTGGTTGCCACCTGATATAAGAACAGGACCCTCTGGGCTTTTCCTTGGCCTGCTTTGTTGAGGAAGCATGATGTTAGGTTGGGCAGACCGATCTAGTTGTCCTAATCCTGTGCATAGATGAAAGGGGGCATTTGAAAGGCACCTGGTGTGGGTTTTCTCTTCCCTTGCTGGTGCAGTGATACCAGATGAATTTTGTGAACTCCCATTACCAAAAGCTGGTGGTTCTGGGCTCAGGTCAGTTTGGTGCCTGTTGTGTTCTTGTCCCTCACTGTGTCCTAACTCTCCTTCCTTGTAGAGAGCAAGCGAGACGTCCTGTTCCTCTTTGATGGCTCAGCCAATCTCGTGGGCCAGTTCCCTGCCGTCCGCGACTTCCTCTACAAGGTCATTGATGAGCTGGACGTGAAACCTGACAGGACCCGGATTGCGGTGGCTCAGTACAGCGACGATGTCAGGGTGGAGTCTCGTTTTGATGAGCACCAGAACAAGCCCGAGATCCTGAATCTTGTGAAGAGAATGAAGATCAAGACGGGCAAAGCCCTCAACCTGGGCTATGCCCTGGACTACGCGCAGAGGTACATCTTTGTGAAGTCCACTGGAAGCCGGGTCGAGGATGGAGTGCTTCAGTTCCTGGTGCTGCTGGTGGCAGGAAGGTCATCCGATCGTGTGGACGGGCCAGCTCTCAACCTGAAACAGAGCGGTGTGGTGCCCTTCATCCTCCAGGCCAAGAACGCAGACCCTGCCGAGTTGGAGCAGATGGTACCATCCCCTGCCTTCATCCTGGCTGCAGAGTCTCTTCCCAAGATTGGAGACCTTCAACCACAGATTGTAAACCTCTTAAAATCGGTGCAAAACGGGGCGCCAGCACCAGGTAAGGCATAGAACTTCTGGTTGCTTCTGCAGCCCAGTTGTCCCATGCTTGAGTCGATGGTAGGCGGCTGGCTCCTGGTCTCCGGGTAGAAGCCCTCCTTGGGTTTCCAAGAAAGATAGGTGATTTCTGCAGGAACAATGGAATATCGCTTTTCTTTCCCCGAGGTGACTCTCTAACTGCTCTCTAGGGCAAAACAGGAGAATCAGGGTGATTATTTTTAAGGACATTATAAAATTTAGCTATATCAGTGGTTAAAAATAATCCTTTTTTTTTTAAAAAAACACAGTTTTTACTATATATATAATAAACGCCATATAACACGGTCACATTAGAGCTAACACGGTTTTCATCTTCATGTAGTTCCCCAACTTCTTATTTTAAGGGGGTATCCCCGTGTCATAATTCATCCTTTGCATTCATGAAAACCATAAAGCATGAAGGGAGGCCGGCACATTCCCATTATAAACGCTGCATTAAAGTTTCTCAGTACTCATCTTTGTTACCATGACTTCCTGCTTAACCACTTTGCATTTGGTGATAAAACTGCAGCAAAAAGAGTAATTAACTTCACACATGATCCCTTTGATTGAAAATAGAGCATCTAGAGCTTCTCTACATTGGCTGTTGAGCACGTTCGCTGTGGGTTTCGGGTTGTAACCTGGACATCTGGGTTACATTTTCCCCCATTTATCCGCTGTGACTTGCAGTACATCATTTGAAACCTCTCATCTATAAAGTGCTAACGGTTGTGCAGACTCCGCCGACCATGTCTCTCTCCCTGCTCCCAACATTTCTTCTTGAGGACAACGTTGAAACTTAACAATACTGTTCAAACGTGGAAAAGTTCTAAAGTGAAAGGGCTACACCTGTATGTATTGGTGCATCAGTTTCCTAATCCTGCCTTAATAAATTACAATAAATTTAGTGGCTTAAAGCAGAATGAATTTACTATCTTAAGTTTTAGCGGTCGGAAATCCAAAACCTGTTCTACTGGGCTAAGATCAAGGTGTCAGCATTGCTTTCCTTCTGCAGTTTCTGGCCGATTACCCACTTCCTTATCTTTTCCAGTGTCTAGGGGCTGCCTGCATCCTTGGTCCACTGCCCCCTCCTCCATCTTCAAAGCCAGCAGATTTTCTCATATCTCTGGCCTCTTGTTTCCATCCTTACCTCTTCTCCCTCTAACTCTAATCCTCTTATCTCCCTTTTTATAAGGACACGAGATTGATCACACTGGATCTACCTGGATAATCCAGGACAATCTCCCCACGCCTCTAACCCTTAATTTAATCACACCTGCAGATTTTCTTCCATATAAATTCCAGGGATTAGGAGTTGGATATCTTAGGAGTTATTCGGTCCACCACAGATTGGTATGAAATTATCCCTATTGTGTCCCGTGTGAGTCACAGGGGCTATCTTCCTTCTAGTTTCAGGTGAGAAGGATGTGGTGTTTCTGATCGACGGCTCCGACGGTGTCAGGAACGGCTTCCCGCTGTTGAAAGAGTTTGTCCAGAGAGTGGTGGAGAGCCTGGACGTGGGTGCGGACCGGGTGCGCGTAGCTGTGGTGCAGTACAGCGACCGGACCAGGCCCGAGTTCTACCTGAATTCCTACATGGACCAGCAGAGCGTCGTCAGTGCTATCCGCGGGCTGACGCTGCTGGGCGGGCCAACTCCCAACACCGGCGCCGCCCTGGACTTCGTCCTGAGGAACATCCTGATTGGCTCCGCCGGGAGCCGCATAGCAGAAGGCATCCCCCAGCTCCTGGTCGTCCTCGCGGCCGGCAGGTCTGGGGATGATGTGAGAGGCCCCTCGGTGGTCCTGAAGAGGGGAGGGGCCGTGCCCATCGGCATCGGCATCGGGAACGCTGACATCACCGAGATGCAGACCATCTCCCTCATCCCGGACTTCGCGGTGGCCATTCCCACCTTCCGGCAGCTGGGGACCATCCAACAGGTCATCTCCGAAAGGGTGACCCAGCTCAGCCGCGAGGAGCTCAGCAGGTTGCGGGCATCTGTGGTCCCTGTAACGAGCCCGGGTAAGGAGCAGATTCTTTGGCTCTTCATTCCTTGAAATATCTGGGGCTACTTGTTTGGCCTGTGTGTTACAAAGTATTCTCAGTTTTGTTTCCTCAGCTGTAGGGAGTGAAAACCAGAGTTATGCGAAGAATCAGGAACCACGTGGGCTTGGTGCCAGAAATGGCTTGGGAAGATGCTAAGATTCATGTTTTGGGCCAAATTCAAGTCTCAAAGATGGGCGTAGGCTTGGCTTTCAGCTCAGACCCCTAATTCTGCATAAAGGCTCTGTATAACCAACCGAAAAGAGAGGCCATCTAATTGATAGTTCCAGTTCAATGCCGGGTCCAGGCTTCCCCTGGTCGGTCCAGCTGGCCGCCTCCTGTGATCGAGGAGGGAGTTTGACCACAGGTGGCCTATCAGGCTAGAGCACAGTCTCTGAAACATTGTTATTTCCAGACCCAATGTGTCAAGATTGCTTTTTTCTTTTACATCTTTATTGGAGTATAATTGCTTTACAATGGTGTGTTAGTTTCTGCTTTATAACAAAGCGAATCAGTTATACATATATATATGTTCCCATATCTCTTCCCTCTTGCGTCTCCCTCCCTCCCACCCTCCCTATCCCACCCCTCTAGGTGGTCACAAAGCACCGAGCTGATCTCCCTGTGCTATGCGGCTGCTTCCCACTAGCTAGCTATTTTACGTTTGGTAGTGTATATATGTCCATGCCACTCTCTCACTTTGTCACAGCTCACCCTTCCCCCTCCCCATATCCTCAAGTCCATTCTCTAGTAGGTCTGTGTCTTTGCTTGGTGCAGAGAAGTAAGTGTCTTAACTGACAGGAAGGCCACCTGGCTGTTATGACCTCGGCTTATTCTATCTCCTCCTTCCTGTTCCCCTTTCCTAGGCCTGATACAATGAACTGGAAAGTGGAGGGAACCTTACTTGTCAGAAGGAAGGGGGCTCAGATAGACCCACCCTTCCCAAAATGCCCACAGAGCGCCTGCCCTCCCTGGACACTCGGGTGGGGAGGGCACAGTGGTGAACAGGCACATGCATCCTCACTCCTGTGTGGTTCACATTCTACAGAACCGTCCACATCAAGGCTTGGGGAGGGGAAACTAGGAAGGGCTCACGGGGAAGGGGGAGGGAAGAGTAAAAGCAAGTGAGAGGAAAGTCGATGTAGGACGCAGTGCTGTTTGGGTGGGTGAGGGAGGGAGGGTGACTGGCACGGTGCTGCAGAAAGGGATTGCTTCCCTCGCTGATGTCCACACAGAGTGCAGCTCGCCCTGCAAGGCTTCCCTGGAATGTTCTAGAGGGCTTGCCATCAAATAAATTTGGGAAGGCAGTGGGATAAATGAAGTGAGGGTCTTTTTGGTTTTGGTTGGACCCTAATTGATATGTGTTGTGTATCCCCAGTACAATAAGGGAACACAGCATTTCCCAAACTTGTTTGGCTGCAGCAGTCCTTTTTCTTTCTTTTTTTTTTTTTTTACTTTTTACTGGAGTCTAGTTGATTTACAGTGTTGTGTTTGTTTCAGGTGTGCAGCAAAGTGATTCAGTTATACATGCACATATATCTATTATTTTTAAAATTCTTTTCCCATTTAGGTTATTACAGAATATTGAGTAGAGTTCCCTGTGCTGTACAGTAGGTCCTTGTTGGTTATCTATTTTAAATATAGTAGCGTGTCTATGTCAATCCCAAACTCCCAATTTTTCCCCCCCACCATCTTTTTTTACGGTGCATTGGAGGTACTTGTACTCCCAAGAAGACACTTCAGAAATGCTGTCATCGTGTGTGTGCAGCTCACTTATACACAAAAGCCTATGTTTCTACAACAGTACGACTCCTGGTCTATCGGCTCTCCCGCTCTTCAAGATGACTGTTTTCTACCTTCTCCTTCTCCTGCTTCTTCTACACTTCTCTTCCCTCAGCTTACTCTGAGCTGGTGATCCTGATTCCCATTTCACTGAGAAAATATAAGTAAATTGGAAAAGAACTTCCAGAAGCCTTACTGTCTGCCCCAGCATCAGTGTCCATGTCTCAGCTTCCTCTCGTTACTTGGGTGAACTGTCACTGCTTCCCTGGGCAGCCTCACCACTTCCCTACTCAAGGGTGTCACCTGCAACTCTCCTCCTCTCTCCTGCATCATCAGTTCTCTGACGTACTGGGTGATTCCTTTCATGATACAAATGCAATGCCTTTTCTTTTCTCGTAAAAACTCTCCCTTGATGCCCTGCTCCCACCTGCAGCAGTGCTCCAGGCTCCTTTATAAAGTGTTGCTGTCTACAATTCTTCTCTGGACACACCCTAACCTGTTGTTTGCTCTCTCTGCTCCACAGAAGGTGCTCTGGTCAAGGTCCCTCCATCTGGCAAATCCCAGTAGTCAGTTGTCGGGCACTGTCCCACTTGACCTATGAGTGTCATCTGTCACAGGTTCGATCCCCTCCTTCCCCAAACCCCATCCCCACTCGGTCTAGACCTGGCTCCTGCGTGTCTAGGTTCTTCCTCCTGCTGACTTACTTTTCCTTGCCCTTTGCTGCTTCCTCCTCTTCCCTCTGACTTTTAATCACTGAAATGCCCAGGACTCTCTCCTGGGACTGGTATTCTAACTCAAATAGTCTGAATTAGGATACCTTACCGGTCAGGTGGCAATTCTCTGACAAATTGGGAGGCTGTTCATTAACACTAAGAATTTGGTGTCGGTGAAGCTGAAGCCCTATGGTAACGTTTGATTCACAGGTGTCGGCGGCAAGAGGGACGTGGTCTTCCTCATCGATGGGTCCCAAAGCGCCGGCCCCGAGTTTCAGTACATCCGTACCCTCATCGAGAGGCTGGTTGACTACCTGGACGTGGGCTTCGACATGACCCGGGTGGCCGTCATCCAGTTCAGCGAGGACCCCAGGGTGGAGTTCCTGCTGAACGCCCACTCCAGCAAGGACGAGGTGCAGAACGCGGTGAGGCGGCTGCGGCCCAAGGGCGGGAGGCAGATCAACATTGGGGGCGCCCTGGAGTACGTGTCAAAGAATATCTTCAAGAGGCCTCTGGGGAGCCGGATTGAAGAGGGTGTCCCTCAGTTCCTGGTCCTCATTTCTTCTGGGAAGTCTGATGATGAGGTAGACGAATCGGCAGTAGAGCTCAAGCAGTTCGGTGTGGCGCCACTTACCATCGCAAGGAATGCAGACCAGGAGCAGTTGCTGAAGATCTCCCTGAGCCCTGAATACGTGTTTTCAGTGAGCACCTTCCGGGAGCTGCCCAGCCTGGAGCAGAAACTGCTGACACCCATCACAACCCTAACCTCCGAGCAGATTCAGCAGCTCCTGGCCAGCACGCCCTACCTTCCTCCAGGTAAGGTTGGGCGTTTCTTGTTCTTTGTTGTGTCTTTTCAAAAAAATATAAAAAATAACAGGCTCTAAGGCCATGGTGCTCACAAGTAAAATTAAAATAACAGGACACCTGAGATTGAACCAGCAGGGTCTATTGCTTGTGGCAGGGAGGAAGGACACACACGCTGGTGAGCCACAGGGCATCTCAGCGGGAGGGTGTTAGGAAGGGCTTATGATAGGACTTGAACTCATCATAGATGGCTTGAGGAAATGGGACTTTGCCCCGGATCGAATGCTGTTGAGAAGGAGTAATTTTATGATTGGATATCTTACCAAATCTCACGGCTAATGCTGAAATTGATACAGAAGCAGTGGTCACACCTATGATCCAGGATGGGGAGTGTCTGGTGATTTTTGTTTCCTTTTTGTCAGTGTTCAGATATGATCAGGGCGTGGCTGTCTCTGATACTGATATTCTGTGAAACCTTTTATGTGCCACTGGAGAATCCAAGTCCTGGCTGTGTATGCCTGGCCAGCTTTTCTCTCTCTCAAGATAGATGGTTCAATTCCATGACCTGCTCAGCTTTTGCTGTGCTATGTTTCCACTATAAGTAGCCAGTGATTTATGAGGCAAATGTTGAATTTGTTGAGAGGCAAGATATGAGCTATTTAATAAATGGCATCCAAGAAGTACCTAGAATTCTAATCAATAGGAAGCCATGGCTCATCTTTCCTAGGACTTCTGATTAATTTTATAGTTAAAAATGGATTCATGCAAAGAAAATAGGGGCATAATAGTGAAAATAAAAACTTCGTATAAATGCTAGAGATACGTGAGAAAAACAAATACTATGAATCAAACACCAGGAATGATGGTGTGGCCTGCTGGAGCGAGTTGGGATTCTCCGGGCTGTCACTAGCTAAGTGGTGGCCTTGGATGAAGTGAGGGCCTTTGTCCTCAGCTGTCTCTTTTCTTGCACAACAAAGATGTTGATGCTGGTGATCTCAATCCCTTCTGGTAGTAACAGTTCGTGATTCATAGATAATGGTAACCCAGGATTCGTTTCTAAGTGCTGTTTATATTTTTGAAATGAGTTGTAACCCAGACACCAAAGCCAAAATTAAAATTGAGTAAACCCAGAAAGAGAAAGTTTTGGAGAACTTAAAATATTTCAAGAAGCAGAAATTGTTTTGATGCAAAAGGCCCAATTTGTAATGATTGATTAAAAAAAGCCAAAGAGATAAACACATGCACATCGGCTTATAATTTTCATGTCAATTGATATTTTGGTGCAACATAGAGCAAAGTTCAGAAACGAAACCAGATGCGTGCCAGTCTTGTACTGAGTTTTCCTTTTTCCTTTTCATCCACAGCCGTGGAGAGTGATGCTGCAGACATCGTCTTCCTAATCGACAGCTCTGACAGTGTGAGGCCAGATGGCATTGCACACATTCGGGACTTTGTTAGCGGGGTCGTGCGGAGACTTAACATTGGCCCTAATAAAGTGAGAATTGGGGTCGTGCAGTTCAGCAATGATGTCTTCCCAGAGTTTTACCTGAAGACCTATAAATCCCAGGCCAGCGTGCTGGATGCCACACGTCGCTTGAGGTTCAAAGGGGGGTCTCCGCTGAACACTGGCAAAGCTCTGGAATTCGTGGCAAGGAATTTCTTTGTCAAGTCTGCCGGGAGCCGGATAGAAGACGGGGTGCCCCAACACCTGGTTCTGTTTCTGGGTGGCAAATCCCAGGACGATATTTCCAGGTATTCCCAGGTGATAAGCTCCTCGGGGATTGTGAGTTTAGGGATAGGAGACCGAAACATCGACAGAACGGAGCTGCAGACCATCACCAATGACTCCAGACTAGTCTTCACGGTTCGGGAGTTCAGAGAGCTCCCCAACATAGAAGAAAGGGTCGTGAACTCCTTTGGACCCTCCAAGGTCACCCCTGCACCTCCAGGAGTGGACATGCCCTCTCCCTCACGGCCAGGTATGAGCTGTGGTACCCATGACGGCAGAGCGGGACACCAATTTTTTTTTTTAATTGAAAAAAAGCAGTTAGCATTCATTTTAATAATTTTCTTCTCTCAGGGTCGTGGCTGCCATACAATTAGAAACTAAATACGGGAAAAATAATTGAGTTGAAATTGTAGGAGGAATAGAAGGAAACGCATCTCAGAAAGCGTATGGTCATTGATTCTTCCATGAGCTTCCACGAGGCTAATCCTAGCCCCATTGAAAGGTTCTATAAAAGTGCATTGAGGGTTAGCCACAGACTCATTGGCTGTCAGAATAAAATGGCATCTTTGAAGTTGTTCAATCTACGCCCCTCCGAACATGATTGGAAGTCAGCCTCTCTCCTTGGTGGGGTCCTGGTCCAGTCAACCCTCTTTCTTTGGACTGGTGTCATCGGGAATTTAGAGCTGTCCACCTATAGCTTTGACCTCATGCTCCTGGGTCTGACCTTTGGGACTGCCAAGAGCAAACGGAGTCCCTCCACCAACCCACGTCTTTCTTAGCTCCTACCCCAGGTGATAGCCCCTCAGACATCTGGAGCAAATGATTAGGGCTGGTTTTCCATGGGGCATCTGCACTCCACTTAGCTCTTTCTTGTCTTCCTTCTGCGCTGGTGGTGGAACATCTCACAGTGCTCCGGATTCCCTTCTCTCTACTCCAGTCTTGATCCCTTGATTGGAATCAGGGAATTATCTCCAAATGTCCTTGAGTGTCACAGGCTCCAACAAAGCTCTTGGCGTGCTGGCTGGTGATCCTCCAAAGGTGCAAGGAGTCTGCTTCCCATTTTCCAATTTGTTTCTCCCAGCCCTCCCTTTCCCTGTCTCTAGCACACCTCCCCCAACTCCTTCCAGACACTATCATTTATTTTTGACCAGGAGGAAAGTGTGTAGTGGCATTTCCTAAAACCCCTGATATCACGGACTGTTGAATCCATGGCATAATCTCATTTTGCACGGGATAACTGGGACTCAGTTCCACTGAGTTTTCATGTCTCCTTTCCTTTTGTTTAGGTGATTTATCATTTATCACCTAAACGTGTTTTGAGGACTGTGAATTCAGGAACTCTAGAGTCATGGAACAGAGTCCAAGGTGTCCACTGTGAATGAATTACAGGAATGCCTTATTTTAATCATTTTATGTTTTGTGTTTTTGCTCTGGATATAGAAACCAAATTTCTCCTTTTTTTTTTTTTCATTGTAATCGTCTTTAGAGAAAAAGAAAGCAGACATCGTGTTCCTGTTGGATGGTTCCATCAATTTCCGGAGGGACAGTTTCCAGGAAGTGCTCCGTTTCGTGTCTGAAATTGTGGACACGGTTTATGAAGGGGGAGACTCCATCCAAGTGGGGCTGGTCCAGTACAACTCTGACCCCACCGACGAATTCTTCCTGAAGGACTTTTCCACCAAGGAGCAGATTATTGATGCCATCAACAAGGTGGTCTACAAAGGGGGGAGGCACGCAAACACCAACGTGGGCCTGGAGCACCTGCGGCTGAATCACTTCATACCAGAGGCAGGCAGTCGCCTGGATCAGAGAGTCCCGCAGATTGCCTTTGTGATCACCGGAGGAAGGTCGGTGGAGGATGCCCAGGAGGCGAGCCTGGCACTCACCCAGAGAGGCGTCAAAGTGTTCGCGGTGGGCGTGAGGAACATCGACTCAGAGGAGGTTGGGAAGATCGCGTCCAACAGTGCCACAGCGTTCCGAGTGGGGAGTGTCCAGGAGCTGTCAGAATTGAGCGAGCAGGTTTTGGAAACTCTGCATGATGCGATGCATGAAACCTTATGTCCTGGTGTGCCTGATGTTTCCAAAGGTAATGCCCTTTAGGTGCATATTTTCAACCATGTCCTGTCGATGTTGGTGAGTTACCTGTTTACCCAGATCCCCAGCGCTGGCCTGTGGGCTCCTGTAGCATCTGGTGTGTCAGGCATTGACTTACATCCACGTGGGTTGGGTCCTGGTTGTCACCTACCACTGTGATCGGATGTGGTTCCAGGATAGGAGTGGATGTCTGTCTCTTCTTGCTCTTACCAGATTTACTCCCCATCCCCTACTCTTTAATTCCCTAAATAATTCAGACTGATTGATGCCTGTTTCTGTTTGTAGGTTTATCAGATCAATTATTTGAGATCAGAGGGTTTGCGTTCTCAAGTGTGTTTAGTCTAAAGCACAAACTCGGGATGCACTTAGATAGACACTGACTGTATACGTTGCCAAAGTTGATTAGTATCAGGAAAGCAAACGTACTGAATGGCCAACAGTTTTGGCTCCGAAGAGTCAGTGTGAGTTCTCCCAGTGAGAGAGGCAGATCTAATTGCTTCTCAGAGCTCACGCACAGAAGGTCCCATTTTGCACTTGAGCGTGGCGTCCTGGTCCACGCCCCGAGCTGTGCCTGTAGGTTGAACACATCTCGGCAGCTCGACTTCGAGCTCACGGCCTGCTTTTCCCTTTACAGTCTGTGACCTGGATGTGATTCTGGGCTTTGATGGTTCAAGAGATCAGAACATATTTGTGGCTCAGAGGGGCTTTGAGTCCAAGGTGGACACCATCCTGAATAGAATTAGCCAAATGCAAAGGATCAGCTGCAGCGGCAGCCAGCTGCCCACGGTGCGGGTGTCCGTGGTGGCCAACGCGCTCTCGGGCCCCGTGGAGGCCTTTGACTTTGCCGAGTACCAGCCAGAGCTGTTTGAGAAGTTCCAGAACATGCGCACCCAGCACCCCTACGTCCTCACCGCGGACACGCTGAAGCTCTACCAGAACAAGTTCCGGCAGGCCTCGCCAGACAGTGTGAAGGTGAGGACGGCTGCCTCGTTTCCGCTTCCTGGGCCATCTCTGGGTTTTACTGGGCAGGGGCAAACCTCGATGCCCGGAAGCCCCCTCCCCAAACGGTTCTTCTATAGATGCTCTTCATGTTTGATGGGGTTGGTGATGCCTGTATGTAAGAGTCCTTTATTATCAACTGGGCTGAAATGGAATATCTTCTTCTAGTTTTACTAAAGCTCTAAAAAAAATCTTGGAAATCAGTAATTAAGCTTGAATGCATTGAATTTGTGAGTAATTCATGTTTAATCATAGTCCTGACCATTAAATGCATTATGTTCTCTATTTGTATTTACTTTTATCTCTCTCTTTCTCTGTATTGGTTCATACATACACACACACACACACACACACACACGCACGCACGCATGCACAATCAGTTTGCTAGGGCTGCCATAACAAAGTTCCACAGGTTGGGTGGCTTAAACAACAGGAATTTATTCTCTCACAGTCCTGGAGGCTGGAAGTCTGAGATCAGAGCGGCGTCAGGGTTGTTTTTCTGGAGGTCTCTCAACTTGGCTTGGAAACGGCATCTTCTCCTTCTGTCACCACGTGTTTTTCCCTCTGTGTCCTAATCGCCTCATCTTAGAAGGACACCAGTCATATTGGATGAGGACCCACTCTAATGACCTCAGTTAACTTATTGGCCTCTTTAAAAGTCCTATTGCCAAACATGGTCACACTCTGAGGCACTGAGGGTTAGGACTTCAAAATATGAATTTTGGAGCACGGGCTACACAAACACACACGCACGCATGTACACACCCACGCATACACATGATTTCTAGAAACTACATCTCCTAAATAAGATAATGAGATAAACTTTTTATTTCCATTGTTGACTGTGCTTTTTAATCAATCAAGTCCTACCCTATACCCATTTATTTTATACCTCACTTATTGCACAGTATCAAGGAACTATGAACATGGGGTGATGGTTTCTCAACCTTGGCCCCCAGTTTCCTCTGCTGTAAAGTGGAGGCTTTGAACTGGCTAATCCTTCTCTCAAGGGTCTGTGATGTTTCTTTCACTTTGGCTGGCGCTTGACGTATCTTTTATCTTCAGGTGGTCATTCATTTTACTGATGGGGTGGATGGAGATCTGGCTGATTTACAAAGAGCATCGGAGAAACTCCGACAAGAAGGTGGGTTCTGGGGCTTTCTATGGGAGAAGGAAACCTGGGTGAGGCAGGCGCACTGCTGGGCTAGAGAGAAACAACTCCACCAAGGGAGCCTCTGGGAAAGCGGCTTCTCTTGGAGGACACCTCATCCCGGCATCTTGGTCTTCTGTCACCTGCCTGGGGCTACAGGATGGGGCAGCAAGGATCCCATACTTACACAGACAGCTCTATTACCAAGTCCTGGCACAGACCCCACGGGGTCTCAGGCTCATTCCTGTGGTAGGACATCTAGAAAGCATGATGCTTTTGTAAAAGAACATGAAGTTTTGATTCATTTGGCTGTATTATATAAGCTAGGAATTAATTTTATAGCAAAAAAATCTTGCTGTATTTTCCATTTGCAGTTATCACAGCTCAAAAATACTCCAACGTTAAGAAAAGATACACTTTCACATAAAATTTGGAAAGCATACTTTCCAAATTTAAGGTGACTGGTTTGCAATGATACCTGTTATCAGGTGTACTATTTGTTCATCTGCTTTGGAATTTGGTAGCACTGGCTATCAAAAAAGTGGATGTCCACACTAGAGGTTTAAGGAGAATTTGTTGAAGCAAATTTATCATAAGAATGTTCTATTTATTAGCTTGCTTTTCCAGAGCAATGGAGATGAGACTGCTATCATCTGACTTGGGAGATGTGGGATTTCAATTCTTCCCACAGCATACCTGTGTTACGTAAGACCAGAGCTTGAGAATTTATGGATGAATAAACTTCATGGTGGTGTTTCCTAGAGTTACATGAATCCATTTACTTACTGACGAATCAGAAACAATTGCTCAGAGGAGTCCAGAGTTCCAGTATTTCAACTCTTCGGAGCAGCTAATCCGTGTGATTAAGCAAGTTTCAGTTAAAGGCCAAATTTTATACTGAAGTTTTCTTTAAAAAATAAAAGAGAGTCAGGAGGAAAAGCACTGAGGCTCTTGAATGCCTAGGTAAGGCTTCTTAAGTGTACCTGTCCCCCCAGGCGTCCGAGCTCTGATCTTGGTGGGCCTTGAACGTGTCGCCAACTTGGAGCAGCTGATGCAGCTGGAGTTTGGGCGAGGATTCACGTACAACCGGCCCCTGAGACTGAACTTGCTGGACCTAGACTATGAACTAGCGGAGCAACTTGTGAGTGTTTTATGCATCTACACACAAACTGGTTTAGACAGCCCAATATTGGGCATCTCAGGATAACGCAGTCTGTCATCACCAGGCAAACGGAGGAGAGACCGCTGGGTGGGCAATTTAATTCATGTAATTTACTTGGGACCTACTTTGTTGCCGTAACATGAGTCCTGGAAATGGAGCTATCTGAGAACTGGAAAGACGGCCACCCGGGCATGGGTGTCGAGGCAGCTGTCGCCTTAGAGTTTCCTCTGCTCCCTTTAAAGAGACTTCTTTTCATTTATAAGATTGTTGAGAAGCCATAACATTGAGATTTGACCCTTCCCTCTGTAAACAGGAAACAGGGAAAACAAGAATATGCAGGAGACGAAAGACCATTTCTGGGTGGAAAGGGGCTTCCGTCGCCTTCTCCTCTAGTTTCCTTTGGAGCAAATGAGGGCTCCCCATAGGCTTCCTAATCCTCTTGGGTTCAGCCTCTCAGCAGGTGGGGTTAACGTCTGGGTTTGGGGGTGAGACTGGGGGCTTTTGGGACATGAGGGGGCTGAGCGTTCAACTCAGAGGTTCTTTGGAGGAGGCAGCGGTGCCCTGTGGGACGAGCTGACTCCCTCCGGCCCTCTGACCTTCTTCCCAGGGCTGCAATTCGGATTTTTTTATTGAGTGGAAGGAAGTTGAGTTAATTGACAAACCTAGGGCATGGGAGAAAGTGAAAGCTCTAGGAAATTCACTGCCAGAAAAGGCATTGACCATCATGAGTTTAGCAGGTAGAAATGTACTTTGGGTGTGCGCTTTCCCGCATAAGGCCGGGGGCTGGGAAGGGAGGGAATGTCCAGGGTGTCTGATGGGCGCTGGAGTCATTGGTGACTGGCGGTGCAGTGCTTGTGGCTCAGAGGCAGGGATCCCACCCCGCAGCTGCTCCCAGGCTTCCTCCAGGCTGACGCCATGTTCCGTGACTCTGACCAGGGTTCTGGGGAAGGGCATACGGTCTCTGCTCTGAAACCACCTTCCATCCTGGCCGTCTGCAATGGTTTGTCAGGTTTTGCTTTCTGGAGCTTAAAAATATGTAAGCTGGGCTTCCCTGGTGGTGCAGTGGTTGAGAGTCCACCTGCCAATGCAGGGTACGCAGGTTTGTGCCACGGTCCGGGAAGATCCCACATGCTGCGGAGCGGCTGGGCCCGTGAGCCATGGCCGCTGAGCCTGTGCATCTGGAGCCTGTGCTCCACAAAGGGAGAGGCCACAGCAGTGAGAGGCCTGCGTACTGCAAAAAAAAAAAAAAAAAAAAAAAAAAAAAAAAGTAAGCTATACTTAACATCTGAAGCTTGAATATCTATGTTGGAAACTTCTAGAAATAAGGCCCAGCCTGAGGTGACATTGTGAATAAGACGCATTATCTTTGGTGGTTCTTCAGAGTCCATTTGTGACACTGTATCGCCCACCCATGGCTAAGCCTTCAAGGGAGTTGCCGTAGGAGGTGACTATCTCTTGCTGTGGAGGCCGCAGTCCTCAGACGGCACATTTATGCCTTTTTTCTAGACATTTATTGAGATCTGAACTTCGTTTTTGTCTTGGTAGGACAACATTGCCGAGAAAGCCTGCTGTGGGGTTCCCTGCAAATGCTCTGGGCAAAGAGGAGACCGAGGGCCCATTGGCAGCATTGGGCCAAAGGTACGGTGGTGTTACCCTTTTCTTACGTCTGAGACTAGATTTCAGAGCCGTCATTACTTTGGCTGGGGAATTTCTCTGCTATGATGGTGGGGAGATGGAAAAGGGAGGAGAAGGAACTAGCTGTGCTGTAGGACAGATCTGAGGTGCAGACCTTGTCCCTGTGTCTGCTCCCTCCTCCCTTTCCACTGGGTTCTTTTATGCATTGGTTCTTCATTTTATAAAATTATGTTAAGACCAGTGGCATCATTGACTGGCAGCCTCACTAGGACGGCCAGCAGGGATGCTTCCCATTTGCCTCTAAGTTATAGGAAATGCACAGGATTTCTTGGTAGATCAAGAGCCTTAAAGATCCTGATAGAACAATTGCACTGAAATAATGAGTAGGAAACCGTCACGTTCCAGGGACACCGAAAGCACCGCTCTACCAAATGAAGGGGGGTGAAGAGATGCTTAAATAGGAAACAGAGAAAACCACAGCATTTAACCAAGGAAACGATTTACTTTCTTCTAGGGTATTTCTGGAGAAGATGGCTATCGAGGTTATCCTGGTGACGAGGGTGGACCTGTAAGTAAAGGTTGTTTTTTTCCTTAAGTCTTTATTCCCTCCTTGTTCTTTACATGTTGGGATTGAATTGTGGGGTTCCTCATCTGTTCCGTTTCCAGTCTTTTCCATCAGAAAAAAATTACTTTCTAACTTTCTTAACAACTTGACTCAGATTTCTACACTATGGAGACTAGTCTGAGAATCTGAGGATGACAAGTGTGGGTAGGAAGTGCAGGTTTTTACGTGTTCCATCTCAGAGGGAGGGGCTAAATGGCTCCTGAGACAGAGGACCACTGAGGATGGCAAACCCAGCATCTACCAAATTCAGACATCCAGGCAGAGATGAGAGGCCGCTGGAGCCGGGGTGCAGGGGAAACCCAGTCAGGATTGCAGCGGTGATGCCCTTTGAGGGCAGCCTCCCAGAGGGCAGTTGCCGGTATGGGTTACCAGTCACCAAGGGGTCCATTTGGGGGTGGGTAGAGCCTGAAGCAGGGCCTTCGGGAAGCAGAATCCTGCCCAGAAGTGGTTTGAGAACTTTTGAGACACTAGAACAAGGCCCAGCCCTGGGGTGGGGAGAGAGGGCCCCAGCGGGAGGAGTTGAAGCCCCCAAGGTCCCGTCCGGCAGTGCCAGGTGTCAGGGTTGAGCCTGGACCCCATAGAAGAGCTGGGAACCCAGGACCATGGCCAGCCCTGGGGTGGGGAGAGAGGGCCCCAGGGGGAAGAGTCGAAACCCCCAAGGTCCCGTCAGGCAGTGCTGGGTGTCAGGGCTGAGCCTGGACCCCACTGGAGAGCTGGGAGCCCAGGACCATATGGAGAAGCAGCCAGCCCGAGGGTTCTCCACGGGCCCAGCCCCCACCCAGACCCAGTACCCTGAGGACTGCTTATCCTCCGCCCACCAGGATGTGCCCCAGACCCCACTTCCTCCAGGGGAGGAAACTGCAGGTTCGAGGCCCTGTGCAGAGGTCGGCCCGCGGGGCCCGCGGGCGGGGATGCTGGAGGCCCCGCCTGGCACATCAGCCCGCCAGCCAGTGGACTGCTTCCTAATGCACGCCTTTCACGGAGCTCCCTACTCAGTGGAGACACGTGACAAGAAGTTCCAACTCGCAAAATGCCTGTTTCTCCTGACAGGGTGAGCGCGGCCCGCCTGGTGTGAACGGCACTCAAGGTTTCCAGGGCTGCCCCGGGCAGAGGGGCATAAAGGTACAGTGACCCCCACGTGTGGGGAGGGGACCGTGGCACCGGGCCCCAGCGGGGAGAGGGCGGTCGGTGGTGCGTACAGAAGGGGGACACTTTCTCCAGTGCCTCCTGGGGAAGGAAGATGCCTGCCCCAGCTTCTCGGCTCAGCGCAGACAGCCAGTGGCCTCTCACAGAGGCAGCCCAGGGCCTGGCGGGTTCAGGAGCGCACACCGTGCCGGGAAGGGAGCCTGAGGTTGGAGAAACAGTTTCGCATGGCAGTGTGAAGCAGTCAGGACACACTGATGAGGACAGACAGGATGTGGGCCAGGGCAGAGAGAAGGCCGGTGCCCGGCAGCTTCAGCCCCTGGACCTGGGAGGAGTGAGGGAAGTGGAGGGGGCCAGAGACAGAGGGAAAGGACTCATGTGCTGGAAGGTTCTGTGTGTGACATACTTGGAGTCAAGGGCTGATGAACCTTCTCCTCAGTTTGCTGCCGTTTGAGAGACAGGCCACTGCAATGTCATAAAGGGGCCTCCTCGGAGCTCCTGTCCCGGGCCTTCACGGCCCAGCCGTCCTGCCAGAGAGCCAACACTACCCAAGTGCTCAGGTCCAGGCAAGTTAGTTTTATGATCCCCTCATGATAGAGCGAGAGCTAGCCGAACAGACTAATCTCTAACACTGAAAAGTCAGACACTGACTTTTCTTTAATATAAATTTATTTTATTGATTTTATTTTTGGCTGCGTTGGGTTTCTGCTGCCGTGCGCGGGCTTTTCTCTTGTTGTGGTTCGCGGGGCTACTCTCCGATGCGGTGCGCGGGCTTCTCACCGCGGTGGCTTCTCTCGTTGCAGAGCACGGGCTCTAGGCGTGCATGCTTCAGTAGTTGCGGCACACGGGCTCAGTAGTTGTGGCTCGCAGGCTCTAGAGCTCAGGCTCAGTAGTTGTGGTACACGGGCTTAGTTGCTCCACGGCACGTGGGATCTTCCTGGACCGGGGATCGAACCCGTGTCCCCTGCATTGGCAGGCAGATTCTTAACCAGTGAGCCAGAGGGAAGCCCTAGACACTGACTTTTAAGTTGGGGATGGGGAGAGGGGAGCCCTTAGCCTATTCTAGCCTATTCTCTTCAGCCTCCGGGAAGGAGCTAATGTTTCCTCTTTCCCTTCCCTTTTAGGGCTCTCGTGGGTTCCCAGGAGAGAAGGTACTTAAGCTTGCTTTTCTTTTTATATTTAAAACTTTCCCAGTGTTTTGCCGTATTTTACACTCACCTGTGTGTCTTGTCCCCTCACAGGGTGAATTAGGAGAAATTGGACTGGATGGTCTTGACGGTGAAGATGTAAGTGATTTTGGACTCTGAGTGCAAATTACTTTTGGTCCTGAAGATTCCAGTGACTAACACCTCAGTCTGTGGTAGAAATTGTGCCAGGAATGACATTTTATCATTGTCTTTGGCAGGGAGACAAAGGATTGCCTGGTATTTCTGGAGAGAAAGGGAATGCAGGAAGAAGGGTAAGTATATTTCTGCATTGTTACTGTCATGGAAAAACTATGAACATTTCACTTAGGGATTATTTCTTTTACTTGTGTATGTTAAGACCACTTCCTCCAGGCAGCCTTCCCTGACCTCCTCCTGGGGTGCATCCTTGGCATCTCCTATGTCCCTTGTCAGCTGTGACATATTTACATTATATTTTTCTTGTTTGGAGAGTCCCATTGGGCAAGGACTGAGTGTGTTTTGTTGAAATAAATCCCCAGCGCCTGGCACAGAGTGGGTCCCCAATAAATACTTGTGGGTTACCTGAAGTATCTGGAAATAATTTTACCTTCATGGAAAATGAGTAAACGCAAATGCTGAAACACTGTTCTTTTTAAGGTTTGTGATTGGAAGGAAGAATGCAATTTTGAGGGTGAGACAACTGTGTGAAACTCATCTAATTCTCAGTCTCTGCTTGTGGTTTTCATTTAGGGTGACAAAGGACCCAAAGGAGACAAAGGAGAAAGAGGGGATGTTGGGATCAGAGGTGACCCGGTAAGGGGAAATCCTTGTCACCGATTTGAGACTTGAGTCCAGGGAAAGGGTTTGTGGGGAGAAGTGGGTTGAAAGGAGGAATTTTACTCTTGAAATTGCTCTAAAACATGTTGGCAAAATATGTGGTTTGCCCTTTTCTTAGAATTTTGGGATGGCTGGAGATGTCTTTGCCCTCTCGCTGCAAAGATAAGTCTTTGCAAAGCCTCTTATGTGAAGGCCCGAGAAGTTTCCCTAAAATGTGGTCTCAGGACACTTTAAGTTCGCTTTAGGAAAAGGGAAGAGTTTGCAGTTTTTCTTGCTTCATGGGTCTATAAAACCTGTCAACAAGTGACCATCGCTGGGCCAGCCTCTTCTGGTCCAGACCAGGACAAGGCAAGAGCGAGCCTGGCCACCATTCTCCCGGGGGGAGGAAGAGCCATCTCCCCCCCAGTTTGGGGCTCAGAGTGATTGCTGACCCCACGGCAGGCGTTATCTGGAGATGGGATGTGGCCAAAGCGACTGGCATTCAGACCACCACTAATATTTTCCTAGTCACTGACCCAGCAGCAGTGGCTTTCCCTGCACACGTGGCTTACTCCCCGACCTGTTCTCTTTTCAGGGTAACTCAGGACAGGACAGCCAGCAGAGAGGACCCAAAGGAGAAACCGGAGACATCGGCCCCATGGTACAGCACTCTGTGTACCTAGACTCCCCCTGTGCCGAGAGCCCGAGAAACTAAAGTCAAGCTGGTTCACTGCCAGCCCCGGAGGCCACAACGTGGTCTTTAAGGCTGTGGATGTACAAGGCTGAGGTTGGGAGCAGAAAGCCCCGGGAAGCCAGTGTGCATACTCGCAAAGGAGTCTCCAAGAGGAACAGCAACAGCCCCTCCCAAGAGGGGCTTCCTCTCGGCAGAGTTGTGCCCCATAGATATTTCCAGAAAGTGCTCATCATGCCTGAGCCTTGTGGGGAGCAGAGTGCACCTGGGTCTAAGGCACCCCCAGAGTGTGCGACTGGCCCTGTGTATATCCATTCCTTTACCCCAGCGTCTTGTGTGATATTTGAGCTACAAGTTCTTCTTTGCAGATGAGAATCTTACGTTAATTTTCTTTCCCATGACAGGGTCTCCCTGGGACAGATGGGGTGTCTGGCGCGCCTGGAGAACCCGGGAAAAGCGTGAGTGCCTCTTGGGGTTTGCGGGGGCTCTGTGGTGATATTTACTTAACTCTGCTAGACACCCTTTGGGGCAGAGCTGCTCAGCAACGTTTTATTTAGGGAATTTAAGGCCATTTCGGAAACCATTGTCCCCCACGTGTTGCTGCTTCTGCAGACCCTTCATTCTTATCATTCACTCTGGACTCCCCCGGCCTGCTTCCCTCCCCTTCCAAAACATACTGAATAGACGCTTTTAAAAGTAATATCTTTGCTGCTTTCGAATATTTGGCCGGGCTTTATCCCACTGAATGTTTAAAAAAATCTAAACAGAAACACAAATACAGAGGGAGTGAGGGGATAAAGGGCGGGGAGGCTGATGGGGTGTGTGTTTGTTTTGTTGGATAGTTGTTTTTCTCGTACTGCTGTAACTCCAGCAGTGAAACCAGAGTCAATTTTCTAGTGAATTGCATTTCGCAATTGCTTTTTCAAGACGTTTCAGAAATGCCTGTTGTAGACCGCTCAGTGCACGCTTCGTCTTTGTGTCTTGTTGAAGAATTGCTGAAGCCAAAGGGAGATGAATGATCTTTGGGAAGCTGCTTGAGTGCTTCCAGGGCCCAGGGTTACACGGAGCTCAGACCTCCTAGCTGGGAGGAGATGTGTCTGGAAGTCTGTAAATTCTCACGGCTGGTTCAGGGCGCTGGTGGGTGCCTGAGAAAGGTGTCTGCTCAGCACCTGGCTGGGGACGAGGGCCAGATCGGGGCCCCCTCAACCCTTTCCCCCATGGCAGTCACATGGTTAGGGATCTGCAGTGGGCGATCAGAGGGTGTGTGCTGACAAGGGCTTTTAAAAGCAATGACTCTCGGCCCCAGGCAAATGATATACTATGGGCATAACCTTGCTTTGAAAATTCAGAAGAAAACGTAAATTTTGAAAATACTATCTTAAAAGCTTTTGAGTATTATTTTTGAATAATGCTGTTGATTTCTACAATGAAAAAAAAAACATGAGGAAAACACTCCATTGTTACTATGTGCTGAACAACTTAGTTCGTGAGTAGAGCCAAAGCCTGTTTCCATGAAGAGACTTAAAATACAGTCAGGCATACAGTTCGTGTTAATTCTATGCACAGGGTGCCAGTTTGGGTTTGAAATCAGTGTGGTCAAGTTAGGGCTGTCTTCCCTTAGGATATCACTAAACCAGGCTCACGCCCAGGTGAAAGGCATCCTTCCCCTGGGCTACCTCACTCCTCACGTGGCCTGAGCACAGGTGGCCTCTGGTCATACTCGGTGAGGTCCCCTTTGGAAGGGGCAGGCAGACTGCTACTCTGTGGAGCGTGGCCTGGCCGCGCCCCTCCCCCTCTTGTCCATGTGTCATCCCTGGAAGGAGGCCAAGGTCTTCCATTAAAGAAGCTGCCATTACAGTGAAGCAGGGCAGAAGGGTGGCCCCAGAAGATCATGGGGCTTGTTCACTGGGTGAAGAGAAGGTGGTTCCTGGGTTGATGCAGAAGATAGGCCAGGCCTGTAACAGGCTGGTGCCTTACAGGCTCCAGCATTCAACCCCTAACCTTGCGAAGATATATCCAGGATGGATTCCCACCCCAAACCTTTCCACTGAAGGGGAAGCCACCTTGAGGTGGGAACTCATGGATTACTTAAGAGCGAGCCCACGTTTATTTGAACTAAGGTTCACTTCTGGAGCATCGGGGAAGATACTGCCAAGTCATGAGCCCAGACCAAGTACAGCCAGGCTTTTAGGTTCACATACGCCCACGCTGAATACTTTACTTAACCGAGTGTGTGTTATATTTGGCCGGGACAGTGTGGAGAGTCTGGGACTCCCTTCCATTATAATTAACGTCTTACCTCTCCCTCCAGTTAGGAAAATGGAAGAAAAATAGACAGGTCGACCTTCCTGATTCACATTCCTTACTTGAAACTGTCTGGGGCCGTGCAGCCCGAGGGGTCCTTATTTTGGTTGGCAGGTCTGAAGTCGTCCTCAAACCTTCCATGTGGAGGATTGACAAGGGCAGCGTGGAAGGGCTGGGCAGGAGGGGAGTGCCGGAGGAAAGGTGTCCCTTCACAAGAGTTTCCTCTGGGCTGGGTAGGCACAGTGTCTGGGGCCCAGCAGGTGTCGTGAAGGTGCGGGTTAAGTCCCAGGGAGCCTGGCCTCCCCCAGCCTCCCCGCCTCCCTTTCACCGTTGGTGTGATTTCTTCCTCAGGGCGGCTTTGGCCGAAGGGGACCAGCAGGGGCTAAGGTAAGCCTCAAAGTCACCATCTCTTTGCTGTCATCACAATGTCAGTCACTGTGTGCTCTCAGGGGAGAGGGTCCCCACCCCACCCACAAGTTAAAAATTACTCTCTTCTTCACCATCAAAGCTTGTAGCTCCCATCTTTTCTACCGTCTCCTTAAATGTAGCCTCTTCTATAAGACTTGCAGAAGCGATGATGGCGGTGGAAATGATTATCAAAATGAAAGTGACGGTGGGGAGGGGAGAAGGGAAAGGAGATGATTGGGGAGGCAGCGTCCTGGGGACCTCTTGCCCGCGATGTGCCCACTTACCTGGTCATCAGCAAGTCACCTGTCTTGGTGGCTCTGTCCTCTCACCTGTGCAAGACAGGTTTGGGTCCCAAATAGCTTCATGTCATGAAGACATCTTGAGGAAAAGGCGAGGGAAGAGTGAGAATCGATCCTAAGAGTGCAAAGTGGCTCCAAGTACTGAATGTCTCTCCCTGGAGTTATGGCGCTCTCGCTTCTGACCCCTGGTACAGCTGTGACTGCCTCCCTGCACCCTTGTGCAGATGTGACTGTAGAACAGAGGGCTGACCCTTCCCTCCATCTTCTCTTGTTTCAAAGGGCAACAAGGGCGGTCCCGGCCAGCAGGGCTCTGTGGGAGAGCAGGGGACCAGAGGTGCACAGGTCAGTACCCCCGGTGTGGTTGCGTGCCTTGTGACATGTTCCCAGATGCCCTACCATTTTTAAAAAATTGAGGTGACCATTGCTTTTACAAAATTGAGCACAAAATTCATCTTTTAAGGTGGCGTTTAGCACATCCCCAATGTTGCAAGACTATCATCTCTATCTAGTTTCGAAACATTTTCATCGTCCCCCAAAGGAGACCCTGTACCCATTAGGCGGTCATGCCCCTCCCCCAGCTCCTGAGAACCAACTAACTTCCTTTCAGTCTTTGTGGATTTGCATATTCTGGGCCTTTCATATGAATGGAATCATGTAATAGGTTTTGTGTCTGGCTTTCTCACTCATCACCAGGTTTTTGAGGTTTATCTATGCTGTAGCCGGTGTCAGTGTTTGGTTCCTTTCCATGGTGGAATGATATTCCGTTGTGTAGACACTATGGCAGTCATGGTGTGCCACCTCCACACGGCACTTCCGTTGGCATTTTACTTTTTCAGGGTCCTCCTGGTCCCATCGGTCCTCCAGGCCTGATCGGTGAACAAGGCATTCTCGGACCTCGGGTAAGTCTGTCTTGATCCCACCCCTCTCTTTAGCTAAACGGGTAGCATGTTGCCCCAGCAGGGTGAGAGTTCCATGTTTCGTGAAGGGAGGAACAGGAGACAGACCCCTCAGCCCCATTCTTTGGCAGCACAGACCTGGGGCCAACCTCAGTCCTCGGAGCAACTGGCTCGTTCACCCTGAGGAAGTTAGAGGGCGTTTTTCTTGATGCTCCGGGGGCTAAGTCCCAGTGCTGCCTCTTCCAAACATAGGCCACCTGGAGGTGAGCAAAGGAAGGAGGGGCCTCCTTGCAGAAGTCTTAGGGTGGATCTGCAGAAAATCAGATGAATCGACCAAAATTCTCAGATTACTCTGTGTTATTTCATATTTGGCCCCTGGAAATTGCCCCTGCAGTTTGGTATTTGTGTAAGGAGCTCCCCATCCTCAAGTTTGACATGGAAGATGTCCCTTAAACTTGCTGTCAATGCAAACATCAACATCTATCTTGGCTGTTATCCATGATGAGCAGAAACGTGGTGTAGCTGAGCTAGGACCGGGTGCCCACAGTCTGGTGTCCCTTGGGTCTACTAGGAACAGGGAGCCATCTTATAATTTGTTACAGAAATTAGTAAATGACTAATAAACTGGCAATGAACTGGTCTGGGGCGACATAGACGCGCAAGAATGTTTTACAGGGGAAGTAGGAACTTTGTGAGAGCCCCTATTTGCTTGGAAAGTCCTTCCCAAGTTTGAAATCTGATAAATACCTATTTCGTTTTAAATATTTATTTAAGCTCTGATTAGTCAAGACTTTAAGATGGTGCACGGGTGAGTTGAAGCTCTTCAAATAGTTAACAGTACAAACAGCTGCCACCACCTGGATCTGCCGCATCTGTCAGGGTCATTTCTGGGCTCTGCAGGCTGCACTGCTTTTGAAGACCTATGTTCCTTTGTTGACTTATTCACTCACTCGATGAGAAAGTGTGTATAGGTTTCCAAACCTGTAAAGTCAGGTGCTCGTTGTGGAGGTGTGGAAAGGGAGAGGAGGTAAAGCCGTATAAATCCGGGTGTTTGTCCCCTAGTCGGTAACTTAGGAGGTGAACGTTAATTACTGAGACGTGTGCACACCTGTGAAAACTGGTCACACTCATATTTTAGGTTTGCACAAGCCATCTCCATGCACGTTTGCACTGGGGTCTCCAGGGCTGAGAGTGGCAGAGAGCTGCAGGATCTGACCTCCACACAGGAGCAGCAGGGGGTGGGGTGGGGCTTGCGGGAGGCGAGCTTCCGCTGCTTTGGCTCAGAGGGTGAATGTTTCACTGACTCTCTCCTCTCCTCATGCTCCAGGGAAGCGGAGGGACCTCAGGTGTTCCTGGAGAACGTGGCAGAACCGGGCCCCTGGGAAGAAAGGTTTGTCTGGAGCTCGTGTTTCCCCAGGCCTGGGCCTGGCCAGACACCATGTCACCACTCCCTCGTTTGTCAGTCTGTCCAGCTGCTTGGCTTGCATATCCCTTCTCCTCCCCTCTGGTCTTTTCCACCAGGCCTCCCCTGTGGACAGTGGCTGCACCAGTGGGATCACTGTCCCCGCCTTGAGGGCACCCATGGGCTGTGTGCAGTGGGTCGGCCTGTGTTCTCATAACCAGAACTGCCAGCCGCTGCTGAACTGCCCTATCTTTTCGAGCACAGGCTTGTGAGGACAGCTCAGCATCCCCAGGGCCCTTGGAGCACACCAGCGGCACTAGGACCACTTCCGTATTGCACTGAATATTCTCCAGATATTGACGCTGTGCACAGCAGCCCGGCTGGCCACGTGCAGCTAACCCAAGGGTCCCAGAGCCCGGCTGCTTTGGATAACAGCAGCTTGCTATATGCAGGCTGCCTTTCTGTGAGCCTTGAGAACGACTATTCAGCATAACCAGTCTGAGAGGCAGCATTTTCTTGGGGAAAGCAGTGTGTTCATGTGACTCCAGCCTTGCCTCTCCGCCCCTCGTGGGGCCACTGGCTTTCACTGCTGACTCCACGCCTTCCTCTATCCCGTCTCTCTCTCTCCTCCCCGTTGGCACGTCCCCGTGCCATGATGATGAAAAGAACAAACAGAAGCCTTCCTGGATTCTCTTCCAGGAGTCCACATGTGGACGTTGCAGTTTAAAAAATCATTAACATCAAAATCTAAAAGGTGAAGTTAGCAGCTTGTGGCAGCCCTACCGATGATGTCACCCAGAACAAGTGCAGGGCTTGGAATCACATTTTAAATCGTCCCAGACCCACAGGTGTCTCAGCCCTGTTTCTTATGTCTAGGGCGAGCCCGGAGATCCAGGACCCAAAGGAAGCATCGGGAACCGGGGTCCTCGTGGGGAGACGGTAAGATCAACACGTGCACGGGGCCCAGGCTGCCGCTGACTCCGCTGAGGTGCTCAGGAAGCAGGGGGATGTGGCCTTGTGCTGGGCTGGGCTTTGTCACTGCAACTTGGGTTGGTTCCACAAAGAGACAGCTTGGTAGCTGCTTCTTATATTACTGGGGATGTGATTGAAAATAGTGAAACCTGCTGCTTATAAGTTTCAAACTAATTTTTATTTCACTGGAGGAGGAGTGAATAGAGACATTTTTTCTTGATTTCTTTCTGAGAAGTGAATGTGGTGGTTTACTGACCCTTGAACCACCTTCATTTCAGGTCTTGCAAATGCTTTTGGAGCTCAACTAGATGCAGCTTTTCTGCAAAGAAATAAATGTCCTTGGTTTAAAATGGAATGGGCTTTGATAAGATCTCAATTCAGGTTGAAACGGTTTGTTTTGAAGGAGACATCCCAGCAATGGAAATTCTAACTTTGAGGATTCATTTTAAAAAGTTATTTAAAAACACCCTAACTGCTGTCTTGCAATAACGTTGTAACATACGTTTCTATCCAGGAAAAAGAAATCTCCAGTACATTGGGAATTTTTCTGTAAAATGAGTCATTACACCTAAAAACTACATTAAGTGGACCAGGTTGATCTGATTCACAACCCCAAAGCTTGAAAATACTTTTCTTGTGTTTGTAATTTCCCTACAGCTAACTGAAATTTAAAAATCCATGGCTATTACTGTCTCAGAAGCGGAGGGGAAAAAAAACCAGACTTTAAAATCTACTCAAACCATTGAATGAAATCTCTTCCTGATTCTGTTTCTATAAATTTGGGCCAACAGCTCTTTAGCTGTTTAAAACTGTAAATTAACTAAGGAGCATGTTCTGTGCACGTTTTAGAGACATTAATGTATATTTCATGCAAATTCTTTTGAAATGATCAACAGTGTCCAGTTTGGAAAGCCCCCCAGGACAGAGTGATAGGGGCAGATCTCCGAGTACAGGGAAGTAGGTTTGGGGAAGGAAGGCAGTCTAGAGGCATGACCTGGAAGGAAGGGAAGGGGCACCGGGGAGAGGGGAGTAAGGGCTGAGCACAGAAGACTCAGGAGGGTGCAAGACTGAGTCTTGCGTTCTTGCTTTGAAGTAGAAACAAAGACTCATATATGCATAGATCAAAGAGTCCGATCAACTCTAAGATTCCCTGGTTCCATGCGTCTTTGAGTCTACATCCAAACAGCATCTTCACCAACAGCTTGTAGTAGTTCTTTAGTATAGACACGGTCTTATTTGCACTGGAGGGTGGGATAAGACTAGGAACTCTTCCTTGAGCTGTACCTTGATCTGGGAACATTCCAGGGACACAGAGACCCACTACTCAGGGCTTTAGAAAAAGAAGGTCATGGTGTGCCTGACAGGGGCACCTGCAGTAACGCTGTCTTTCCACTCTTAGGGAGATGACGGACGAGATGGAGTTGGCAGTGAAGGACGCAGAGGCAAAAAAGTATGTGTCTGCCGAGGATTCTTGAACTTCTGACATGCTGTATTTTTAAAGAATTATCTCTCAAAATTGAATTGTAATGTAGTGAGTTTTTTCTCTTGGCGATGCTACGGATATATTTTTTCTGCTCGAGAATAATTTGTCAGATGATTTTAAGTTGGGATCAAATATTGAGTCGTTTATTTTTTATAGGGAGAAAGAGGATTTCCCGGATACCCAGGACCAAAGGTAAATATTCCCCTAGGGGGTAAACAGCATCATTGTTTTAGGATGAGTCTGATGTGACCATGGACTGAAGGTCACCATAGCTTGGGTCTAGTCTTCAGTCAGACACTTACTAATCAAGTGACCTTGGGAAAGGCCCACCCTCTCCAAGACACTCCCTCATCAGTCACATGGAGATGACAATATGCCCTTGTCATGGTGCTCGTGAGGATTAAATGAAGTGGCACTGCAATAAAATACTTTATGAACCTTAAGATGCTAGTATAATCTGTATGATGTTATCATTAATGTAACTTCTAAGTCCAAGTTCAGGAAGCTTAGACTGAGTCTGCAAATGCCGCAGCTGCGCCGGTAACTTGGTGAAAAATCCATCAAAATTAGCCATTTGGCCACGCTGGGAAGTGTGGTCCAGAGGCCCCCAGGGACCCTCAGCTAGACCTGCCTCTCAGAGCTTAATGTGCTGCTTCCTGGCTCTCTTCCCAGGGCAATCCTGGTGAGCCGGGGACAGACGGAGCTCTGGGACCCAAAGGCATCAGAGGCCGAAGGGTAAGTTTGCCTGCACCTTCCTGGTAGCCGGTCTGAGCACTGAAGACTCCATCGCTTCTTTGAAAGTTACCCTTCTTCACTTGCAACCTGGCCAGAGATAGTATGGGGTGGGAGTAGAGGAATCCTAAACCTTAGACGGGATGTACTCAGGACACCCTGTGGTTGTGTCTGTGCTGTCTTCCTTTGGTCATGCTCCCTTTAGAGGGAGGTCTGGAGGGCCCCCTCGTCTAATACGTCTCAAAGGTCACTAGCCCACGGTCCACTCCGCGCATGGTGCCGGGGGACTCAAGTCTCACAATGAATGACATCAGAAGTCTGCGCAGACATATTTGGTCATGCCCGCCAGATGGTGTGGAGACAGGATCTCATGAGCTGCACGAAGTGCTTACTAGGGTTCCAAGTTCAGGGGCAAGCCAGGCTGAGCCCATGTATTCTCTCGCCTCCCCACCATGAAAAGACTCCTCTTTCTTTTTCTTTCTTTCTTTTTTTTTTTTTTTTTTTTTTGAGGTACGCAGGCCTCTCCCGTTGCGGAGCACAGGCTCCGGACGCGCAGGCTCAGTGGCCGTGGCTCACGGGCCCAGCCGCTCCGCGGCATGTGGGATCTTCCCAGACCGGGGCACGAACCTGTGTCCCCTGCATCGGCAGGCGGACTCCCAACCACTGCGCCACCAGGGGAAGCCCAGACTCCTCTTTCTTAAGCTACTTTTCATTCTGGATTATTCTCCGTAGTGGATGTTTACTCATCCTTTTAAGATTGCCCTGAGTCTTGAATTAGCAACTTGTGGCCTAGAATCGGGTAAAGGCTTCTAACAGTTATATTTAGCTTAAAATATAGTGAAATTCATTGTAATTATCCTGTTAATTTTCTCAGTGAGGACATTCAAACTAGATCATTTCTTACTCACGGTAGAGTTTTAAAACATTGGATTGGTTATCTACATCGAAAAGTGAGCTAATTAATTGTCAGTTACTGCTTTCTTATGCGTCCATAGTGGTCTTATTAAAGGTTCACAGCAAGCATCTATCTCACCTTGACCTGCCAGAGAATAGAGTTGTGGGAGATGCACATCAGTTTTGTCAGGGCCACTTGTCCCTTTACCTGAATTTTGGAGACACTTAAGGTCTCTTAAAGTGAGAGATTCCTTGTGGTGATGGGGGATATTAGACAAGATCATCTCCACCACCCCTTCCAACTGCAGAAGCTGGGAAGTCTCCATCTTCTGCCACAATTGAGCAATGTTTGTTCTGCTTCTAGGGAAATTCAGGACCTCCAGGGATAGCTGGACAGAAGGGAGACCCTGGTTACGCAGGACCAGCTGTGAGTACCTACCCATTTCCAATCAGGCTGCCCGAGGGCTGGGTGCCTTACACATGGTCCTCCTTGAAAACTTTCCACTATCTCTTTTCCTCACAAAAGAGCTGTCTGCATTTTTGTTGTTGTGGTTTCTTTGTTTGTTTTTTTACCACTTCCCTTCTGATACCACAGTGGAGAAAAGAGCCTTTGAGCTTTAGTGTACCAAGAAAATTTTAAAGCAAGTTTCACATGGAACTCTATAATCTAGGGTGTATCGTAATTTGCCTTTACAATTTCCTGGTGTAGGTTTGCTTGAGGTTTTTGCTGAGGACAAACTAAAGAGAACACATTTGAATACCTTTTGATTGCATCTTGTGGAGGGAGTATAGTATAGACCTCGGTTTGGGGAAGATTCCCTTTGGTCTATAAAATCCCCAAGGGAGCTACTGATTTGTGGTTGAAACCCCACTAGTGACCTAGAGCCAGGAGGGTACCTTTCTCCAACCCTTCCATATCCTTCATCATGAATGTCTTTGTTTCCTTGCTTGAATTTCTTCCTGTACTGTCTCCTGACATTGAAATTGATGAGGTTCACAGAAGAATGGAAAAGATAACTCAGGAAGTGGAAAAATCATCCTTAGAAAGAAAGGTTAGAGGGTTGGATTGGTTGAACCCAGGAGAAGATGGTAGAGTCAGGTGCTGAATCTGGAGAGGAGCCTTTAACGGTAGACGGTTAGTCCAGTTGCAGTGGGGGACAGATGAGCCAGGGCAACCGGATGGAAAGATGCTGGCTAGCCCATGAGGTGACAGCTTGACCCTCGGTGGCCACACATTGGGATGAGATGCCGAGGGCAGCCACGAATGTATCCCTGGGGTGGAATCCCGGGATGCTTAGACCTGGAGCCTCAGGGTAGCTAAGTGACTCCTGGGGGTCCCTCCTCTGACAGGATGTAGGAAGCCAGCAGGGGAAAGGCGGCTCTTCTCTCTGGAGAAGCAGCGTTTAGGCTCAAGTTCAAATGTGTGATTTACGTTGATTTGCAATGAGTATCCTGGATTCCAGGGCATGGAGCTATTTATCTTACAGGGGAAACACTTCTGTCCTCAAAGTCTCTCCTTTGCTCTTCGAGCAGTTAAATCAAATTTATAGGGAGATCCTGTAAATGATCAAGGTCAGTCAGGGCCCACCTTGTTCTCTCTGTCATGCGTCTGTGGGCCCCGGGCTGTTCCTTGGTGGGAAGCTCCACAGCCCTCACGTCTGCGAGGTCTCAGCCCCCGTCCTTGTTTTGCAGGGTTACAAAGGCAGCAGAGGTGACTCGATGGACGTAAGTTGCATGTGTACCTCGCGAGCCCTTGCCCTGTGCGCTTTCTCTGTCTGTTCTCTTACATCTTCTTTCCTTTTCCAGCAATGTGCCCTGGTCCAGAGCATCAAAGATAAATGTCGTAAGTACACGATTTTCTGCCGTCTGTGCCTCATTTTTATCCTTATGTGTGAAATTCGCACCTGGTGGACCAGGCTTTCACTCTCTTCTCTGTTCTCTTCCAGCTTGCTGCTACGGTAAGTCATTTCAGTAATTGAACTTCCTTCCAAGGAAAGCAGAAGATCCCTTTTCCAGGAAGTAGTTTGTCTGTGAAAACCCTCCCCCTTCCCACAGGGCCCCTGGAATGCCCTGTCTTCCCGACGGAGCTGGCCTTTGCCTTGGACACCTCTGAGGGAGTCACCCAGGACGCATTCAGCCGGATGAGGGATGTGGTCCTGAAGATCGTGGATGACCTGACCATCGCTGAGAGCAACTGCCCGCGGGGCGCCCGTGTGGCCGTGGTCACCTACAACAATGAGGTCACCACGGAGATCCGCTTTGCTGACTCCAAGAAGAAGTCCGTTCTCCAGGACAAGATCAAGAACCTTCAGGTGGCTCTGACGTCCAAGCAGCAGAGTCTGGAAACTGCCATGTCCTTCGTGGCCAGAAACACGTTTAAGCGGGTGCGGAATGGATTCCTGATGAGGAAGGTGGCGGTTTTCTTCAGCAATAAACCCACGAGGGAGTCCCCGCAGCTCAGGGAGGCCGTGCTCAAGCTCTCGGATGCTGGGATCACACCATTGTTCCTCACGAGCCAGGAGGACCGGCAGCTGGTCAACGCCCTGCAGGTCTGTGCTCTGGGCATCTCTGACTCTGAGAAGGTGCTTGGGTGCAACTGTACCCTCCCTGATGGGTTTGCACCCCTTAGCTTCTAGATGAGGCTGGTCTCACTTGCGAGACTTCCAGAACGTCCTGATGGCTCTGGCACTAGATGGACATCCAAATGCCCATGACTTATTCCCACTAGGTCCCTCTTTGCTTCTTGGATGAGACTCTCCCAGGCTGACCCTGGAGGCCTACAGTCTCCTTGGGAGGTTCTCCAGACATCAGCCAGCCCAACACCCAAGCTGCATCCCTGTTCAAGTATTTCTCAGCCAGGCTGGCATCTAACAATGAAACAAGTTATTTAAGCATAGGACGAGGAAGCATTAGCTTCAGCCTCTGAAGCAGCTAAGTGTTTCCTTATTCTTTGCTTAAATGACTTGTATAATTGTTATACCACTAATATATATATATAAAGATTAATTAGTCAATTAATATTTACTCAGTGCTGATTGTGGCTTTGCAGTCCAGGATGGGTGGATGATGGGTAGGAAGGGACACAGCGGGACCAGGAGTGAGGAGGTCTTGGCTCTAGTGCCAGTCCAACCACCTTCTAGCTTTAAGTCACCGAAAATAACATGGCCCTGTCACTTATGCTCTCTGTGCCTCAGATTCCTCACCTGTAACAGGGGCTGGTGGATGGGATGGTCCCTAGCGTCTTCCTTTCCAAACTGGATGTTCTACGGTTTTATCACTGCGATGTCAGCAAGAGACAGTTGGGTCACTGGCACCATCTCTTAGGGTTTATTCTGCCGAACTCCAGGCCAATTGGAGAACATAGTATTGGGCTTTCGGCTCCGGCTTGGGCTACCAGCCTTACGTTCCTATTAGGGGATCATGTATACATCTCCCTTGTGAGGGCTGAGTGATCCAGAACCATGCATGTTTCCTAAAAAGCATAGTTTCAGCAAGTTCAAAAAGTCAAATATTCATTCATTTATTCAATTTAATGATGATGTGCCAGGGGCTGTGATGGGCAGGACATTCTGAGTCTTCTGGAAGTGATTTCATAACTTGCTTTGTTGTTAAATCCCTTTCTAGACCTGGGCCCATGGGAGAGGGACAGACTGAATATTTGTTAGTCGCTATTATTATTGCTAGATAACAATGACATTTAGGTCCCTGCTCTTTGGTAGAGGCTATATCAGGTACTTTACATACATTATCCAATTTAATCTTCCAAATAACTTCGTGGGAATTTACCATTATCTCCACTTTGCAGCTAAGGAAACTGAATTCCAGAGAAGTTAAATAATTGTGCTTCAGGTCCAGCAGGAGTGGGATTTGAACTCCGGTTCATCTCATTGGGAGAAAACCTGTTTTCCTATCATAATCAGTGCCTTCCTTCCTAACCCCGCTTCCCAAGAAAGAGAAGATATTGATCTATTGGGGGGTTTATTTAACTGATGTGTTTATTAAATAATTATTTAATAATTATTAAATAATTATTTAATTGATGTGTTTATTAAATAATTGTGTTTATTTAATTGATGTGTATCCTTCGGCTGCATTTTCAAATGGTAACTTACCCCGTGTACTCCCACTAAGGATTTCCTCTTGTTTAAACCAGATCAATAACACAGCAGTGGGTCACGCCCTCGTCCTACCAGCTAGTGGAGACCTCACGGACTTCTTGGAGAAAGTCCTGACTTGTCACGTTTGCTTGGGTAAGGTGCTTCTCTAAGAGAAAAAAAATCTGTCCGGCTGCAATTGCAAAACACACTATCTACAGAGGGACATTTGAGTGAATAATCATCATCTGTACAAAGAGCTTAAGTGAAATGAAGATTCACATAGTCTTGTACTTACCAGTGTCTATGCTGCGTAAGTAGTTTCCATCCTTAAAGCCGACTGCCCCCAAACAGAGCCTCTCTCTGTGAAGAGAATGATTAGTTCCATAGGTAACAAAGGAGGAAGTGGGTTCTGCTTGTATTTTGACCTTGGAGTCCAGAATTTTATTATCTGGTTTTGTTTTATTATCTGGTAATGTGTTTCTGGAACACATTTCTTCAAGGAGTGGCAAGGAAGCCAGGTAGTTTTCTTTTCTTTCCTTTCCTTTCATTGTGCCAATGCCACAGTACATTAACAAGGATTTCGGCCTGATTTGCTTCCTCTAGTAAGTGCTAGGTGATGAAAACTGAAATCTGGCCATGGTATTGTCAGCAAGGTATACATAGGTTTCTACATTATGTGACAATTCTAATGACCCCAGGCTCCCTGCAGACTGATGTGCAGTATCTCGCCAGGAGAGTCACAGAATAAACGGGCTGCCATGCTTCTTTCTAGACATCTGCAACATCGACCCATCCTGCGGATTTGGCAGCTGGAGGCCTTCCTTCAGGGACCGGAGAGCAGCGGGCAGCGACGTGGATATCGACATGGCTTTCATCTTAGACAGCTCCGAGTCCACCACTCCGTTCCAGTTCAATGAGATGAGGAAGTACATACAGTACCTGGTCCAACAGCTGGACATGAGCCCGGACCCCAAGGCCTCCCAGCACTTCGCCAGAGTGGCGGTCGTGCAGCATGCACCCTATGAGTCCGTGGGCAACGCCAGCGTGCCGCCCGTGAAGGTGGAATTCTCCCTGACTGACTACGGCTCCAAGGAGAAGCTCCTGGCCTTCCTCGGCAGCAGGATGGCACAGCTCCAGGGGACCAGGGCTTTGGGCAGCGCCATCGACTATACCATTGAGAACATCTTTGAAAGTGCACCCAACCCACGGGACCTGAAGCTCGTGGTCCTGATGCTGACGGGCGAGGTGCAGAACCAGCAGCTGCAGGAGGCCCAGAGAGCCATCCTGCAGGCCAAATGCAAGGGCTACTTCTTCGTGATCCTGGGCATTGGTAGGAAGGTGAACGTCAAGGAGCTGTACAGCTTCGCCAGTGAACCAAACGACGTCTTCTTCAAACTCATGGACAAGTCTACTGAGCTCAACGAAGAGCCTCTGATGCGCTTCGGGAGGCTGTTGCCATCCTTCATCAGCAGTAAGTCCTGCGCACACTTGGCCCCCAGGGATGGGGCCGCAGGCATGGGAATGATAGCTAGTGTGCCCATGTTGACCCGTCCACTCATTCAACAAGTATGTACTGGCACCTAGCGCATCCCAGACACACTGTTAGGAGCTGGGTGGGCAGTTGACACAGACGGGAATCCTGCCCTTGTTCACTCGTTTATTCAACCAGACTTGACTAGACCCCTCCCAGCCATGGACTGTGTCCCTGGGAGTTTATAGTCTAGGTGGGTGAAGGGGTCAAGTGCACATTCATTAGGCATGACATGATACGCTGTTATGTCACACTGAGTGTGCCCTGATGGGGATCAGGGAAGCTTCTAGAAGGAGCAGCATTGATCTGGGCTTAGCCCCCAACCATACACTTGGCTACCTCTGAGCCTTTACCCGATATGGCTCTCCCTCCACTACATGATCTCCACCCTTGCTTCAGCAACAAACCCGCATTCATCTTCAAAAATTATTTCCAGACCCCCTGCTCACTGCGATGGTCCCCACTCCCAAGGCTCGGGCATTGTTAATCAGGATGTTGTCCTTACCGCATCTATCACATGGCCCGTTGGTCATTCCTTTATGGGTATGTGGTCCCAGTAGACTGCACATCCTGGAGAAGGTGTGTCATTCATCACTGCCTTGATGGAGTCAGGCACAGAAAAGCATCTAACAAATGAGGGAGATTTATAAAGTATGACCTGTCTCCCTAAAGTTTTAGGGGAAAAATGTGAAGCAAGGGTAGGCCAGCAAGTTCACCCAGGAGCCACTATTACCATCTTCGGAAAATTAAAACAGAAGTTTTGTTAAACAGCACTGAGAAAATGTTCAAAGTAATTCTATTATAATGTGATGTTCAAGAGCTTGGAACTTGGTACATTCTGCACTTGATTTTTCTTCTATTCCTGTCTTCCCTCACATTGAGGAAGTGTTACCTTTAACTTAATCACCCAAATATTGCCAAATAGGAGATACTGGCTTGAGACGTTTTATGGGTCAAGCACCATTATGCTTCATGTTTCGAATCACTGGACTTAGATTGTCTGGAAGAATGAATGAATTCAACAAATATTCACGAACTACCTATACGTGATCCATTTAACTCCTTAGCAGATTGATTTTAATTTGCGTGTGGTTCACATGCCCTTAAATATTTCCTTCTCTCTTTTTCTCTAGGTAAAGATGCTTTTTACCTGTCCCCAGATATCAGGAAACAGTGTGATTGGTTCCAAGGGGACCAACCGGCAAAGAATCTTGTGCAGTTTGGTTACAAACAAATGTAAGTGATTATAATAACTGTCTTAGAAATTAGAGTGCTAGAGGGAATGCAGAGGTCCTTCAGCCAACCCCTAACTTTATGGGGTGAGGATGTTGAGATCCAGAAAACGTGACTTCCCAAATGTCACGTGGAGCATTTCACGGGAAGAGTCTGTTGTATCCATTAGCTTTTACTGTGTAACAAATTACCTGAAGCTTAGTGGCTTACAATAACAACTGTTTATGTAGTTTGAGATTCTGTGGGCTGGTGGGTTTTGCTTGGGCTCAGCTGGGCAGTTCTTCTGGCCTCTACAGAGCTCATTTTCATGCTTGTGGTCAGCTGCTGGTCAGCTGTGGACTGGTGGTCTAGGGTGGTCTCATGTGGCAAGCGTGGGTTTGTGCACAAGGAGACTGGGAGGGTTCCGTGAGAGAAGGTGGAGGTAAGCAAGGCCTCCTGAGGTCTAGGCTAGAGCTGGTACACTGTTACCTGTGCCCTATCCTATTGGCCAAAGCGTGACCAAAGCTGGCCTCGCTAGATTCAAGAGTGGGGAGCTGGGCTTGTTGGGGGAACCTGCCACATCACATTGCAAAGGGTGTGGGTACAGAGAAAGTGGGCCACTGGGGCCATATGTCCCAACAGTCTACTATAACTGGTGTGCAATGATTTCATACAGAAAGATTGGATACATTAAGCAAGAAATGGACTCGCTGTCTCTCAAAATGATTAATGCTGTAATGACACAGGTGATGGTGTTGGCAAAGGGAGGGGACATGCATGGTCTCCTAGGAAGACTGATGAGATGGATGGGGGGTGGGTGGGGCTGCAGTGCCCATGGTGATGCTGGCTGCTCGGCATATGCTCCGTGGCCTTATGTCCAGTGCCATCGTCGGTGCCAACTCCAGGAATAGAGAGGAGGGCACAGTGGCTGTGTGACAGAGGGCTGGGCAAGGGGGACGTGGTGGCAGGAAGTGAGATCAGGCACTGTACCAGCAATTGTGTCCTCAAGAGAAGGCCACAGAGGATCATGCTTTGGGAGAAGGGGAGGTTTTGTCTGTTGCATTCAGATGAGATGCAGATTCGAATTATCCTTGTAAAGTGACTGCCTGCCTTACGCTTGGCTGAGCCCCAGGGTGACCTCTTCCAACCGCCCATGCTTCTCCCTACACCCCTTAACTCCTTCAGCTCTTGTCTTTGTCCTCAGAGGGAACGCTTCACATTTCAGCCTAGTAAGTTGAAAATCATTCCCAAGGCAGCGGTGACCCTTCTCTGGTGCTGTGATGCTCATTCTGCTTGATCTAGGTTCACAGGTTCTGTTTTTCTAGCCTTGTATTATCTGTATAATTTCCCTGGAACATTCCATCAGGTTGGCTCAACTTTATATTTAGGAAAACAGAATGAACAAAGCAACCTAGTATCAGAAGTTTTATGACAGCAACTTGAAAGTATACTGCCTATGCCATATAGCATGACGTTTCTATAAAATAATGAATGTTCATCTCAGGGCAAGTAATGAACAAAATTGGGTCTGCGCTAGCATGTCTGATGGTTATATTGCTGTTCTCTTTAGGGATTCATAGTAAACCAAGAAATTGTGAGAAAAACAACCGCATACACAAAAATTAATACAAACAAAAATATACAACACGCCCTAGGAATGAAAGCGTATGCCGATTTGATCATTTTCCAGCTCAACACAGCATCTTGCTTATTTTTTTATTTAAACTTTTTAATGGAAGTATAGTTAATTTACAATGTTGTGTTAATTTCTGCTGTACAGTAAAGTGATTCACTTATACATATATACGTTTTTTAATATTCTTTTCCATTATGGTTTATCACAGGTTATTGAATATGGTTCTCTGTGCTATACAGCAGGACCTTGTTATGTATCCATCCTGTATATGATAGCTTACATCTGATAACCCCCAACCTCCCACTCCATCCCTGCCCCAGCCACCCCCTCAGCCGGGGGCAACCACAAGTCTGTTCTCTCTGTCTGTCTATTTCGTAGGTAGCTTCACTTGACACAGCATCTGGTTGAGCGGCTGCTTTCTTATAACGAGCGTAGCTGTTAACTGATCTCAGTTTTTGGTGTATGTGTTTCAGTTGGTCAATTTTTATAATTAGAGCATTATTTAAATATTTTATCTTTACTATTTATTATGAACAAAAAGTATTATTATTATGACAATATTTATTTCTGTTTCTTTGCTCTCTTCCAGCTTTTATAAATTGAAACTAAGATTTCAGGTGTATTTATAGTACAATAGAGGCTTCATTTTTAATAATTCTATTTTTTATATGCTGTTCAATGTCTTTCTGTGGCGCAGATCCTAAAAGGAAGGAATTTAGTATATGCAATGCTATATGGAATATGTAAAAGCCACTGCATGCATTTTGGTGAGATAGCAAATTTTGTATAGCGCATGGAGTTATGTCTTTGTCTATTTTAGATAGCAGGAGAAAATATGTATGAGTTGAAATAATATTTAATATGTTTTAACAGAAATGTTCCGAATAATGTTACTTCAAGTCCTACATCTAAACCAGTGACCACAGCAAAGCCAGTGACCACCACCACCAAACCAATAACAGTGGTAAGCCTGCCGGCCTCAAAGCCAGCTTCCACGAGACCTGTGGCCGAGAGATCCGTGGCTGGGAGACCCATGGCCACCAAGCCTGAGGCTGTCAAGTCCACGGCCACCAAACCTGAGGCCGCCAAGCCCGAGGCCTCCAAGCCCTTGGCCAAGCCAGTGGCCACCAAGCCCGAGGTCGCCAAGCCTGTGACCACCAAGCTTGTGGCCGCCAAGCCCGAGGCCACCAAGCCCGAAGTTGCCAAGCCCGTGGCCACCAAGCCTGAGGCCACCAAGCCGGAGGTTTCGAAGACAGCCACAGTCAGACCTGCACTGGCCGCGAGGCCCGCAGCAGCAAAGCCGGCCCCTGCCAGACCCCCTGCTGCTGCCAAATCCATGGCCGCAAAGCCCGAGGCCCCCAGGCCCCAGGCAGCCAAACTGGCCGCCACCAGGCCAGCCACTGCTAAGCCCATGGGTAAGAAAGCCACCTACCTGGGATGCCTCATTTACTGTGTCCAGGGCTTGTCCCTTGAAGCCTGTTTGCAAAGCAATCCAGACACGGTCCTTGATCTGCAATCTGACATCTAGATGATGTATTTTGCAAGGTGCTGGTTTGAGCATGGAATTACCAAAACATCCCTTTTTATCTATATTAGAAAGTAATCTTTCTCTCCCCCCCCCGCCCCCCGCCCGCCGTGAGGCTGGTGAGTTCCAAGCAAAGAGCAGGTGAAATACCCACCCCTCCGCCGCCTCTGCTGCCCGTTTTCCCACTCCCCACCCCAGCCCCAAACCCCCATCGGGGCAAGCATGGGAGCGGCTCATTCTCTCAGGGGTGTCAGTGGGCGGCCACCACCCACCTCTCCTGGAAATGCAACTGTCTTCAGTTAAAGGGATGAGTGCTAAGTAGACGTAGGGTTTTAGACCCCGTCGAGGGAGTGAGAGAGAGAGAGAGAGAGAACGCCTGCTGTCAGCTCGTAAATGGTGACGCTTATGCTTCTATGCTATAGTTCTGGAGCCAGACCCGCCTCCCTTAGAGTATGACTCCCGAAGGTCTGGATGGAGCTTTGTAATTGCAGAAGGCTTGTCCCCGCTGGGAAGCACGTACCCATAGAGAAGAGGCCCAAGCCTCGTGCTGTGGCAACATTGGGGCGTTGCGTTTAGCAAATTGAAAAGTTAGAGCCCAGACGATTGTTCTGTCCCCACAGACCAAACTACGTGCTGGTACTGCCCCTGGGAAGAATGCATTCCAGGCTGGATTAGATAGGGGGGTTGGGGGTTGGTGGGCTTAATGGGACTCAGACTGTGCTATTTTATTTTTCCCACAAAGAAGATGCTAGAAGTTCCTATAGAGTCACAAACTGTATGGAAAAGTGAAGGCAGGATGTATGTGCTCCTGAGAAAATGGAGATTATCTTCATTTTATGAAGAGAGAGAAGCAGGGATTCCTTGAAAGAATTTCATGTCATACCCTAAAGTTCCATGACGTATATTTAATATATTTTAAATTAGGGGCCTCGTTCTGTCTTGAACGCTTCAGATTAAGCACCCCGAACCACACAGTTTCAAAGTATTTCCTTAATAAGAGAGATTTTCAACAGGAAAAAAAAGGGTAATCGTGTACCTGGCCGATGAACAATGAGATTTTTGATTACTGTGAATTTCACGTTTCACATATGCTGGTGGGTTACAAGATCAGTATTTCTCTGGAGCTTGAAAGAGAAGCTAATTGTTTGCCTCACCTAAATTTCAGATCGACCGTGCACTGGTATATCTCTTTTAGAGTTCATCTCCGGCCTGTGTGTTACAGTCATTTAGGGTTTTATTTTCTGTCTCCTGCTCTCAGCACTCCATCTTGCAGTTAAGGCACCCCGAGAGGTCCACGCGTCTGAAATCACAGAGAACAGTGTCAAACTCCACTGGGAGAGGCCCGAGCCCCCCAGCCCTTATTTATACAACCTCACCATCACCTCGGCCCACGATCAGTCCCCAGTTCTGAAGCAGAACCTCACGGTCACAGACCACGTCATCGGGGGCCTGCTCCCTGGGCAGACGTACCATGTCACGGTGATCTGTTACCTAAGGTCTCAGGTCAGAGCCATCTACCAAGGCAGTTTCAGTACAAGTAAGTGCACTGTCGGTTTAAGGAAGGTTGGTACCTATCTTTGCGTGGGATAGCCAATGGCGCCATAAAGGGAACAGTGCTTATTCACTGACCTTTTTCTGAAACAGCAACAAGGTTAAAGCGAAATCCTGTGTGTTTCGGTTGCACCCAACTTGATAACTTAACGAAATGGAAAATGGGTTCGTTGTGAACTGTTGTCCTGCCTTGGGGGTCCTGGGCTACTTGATGCAGGAAATCAGATCCGTGTGGCCCGAGTGCAGCCCCTTCCCAGGGAGAAAGAAATACGGCCATGGAACCTGGCTGGGTCTCGGCTGCCCACCATGTCCCGTGTCGGAAGCATGTTTCCATGGTCAGTGAACAGAAAACACCACTGAGTCATGGCTCCTTAGGGAGTCTCATCCCAGGGGCCACGGGATGTCCACAGGCACAGTCGAAAGGGCACCAGCTTTTCCCTCCCCTGGTCTCATCGTGCTCAGGCTCTGCCCTCTGCTGTGTTGGCCCTGTGGCTCCTTTGCTGCCCCGAGTCCTGGCCTGCATGATTTCCCAGCCCCGTCCCCAAGTTCTCCTGGACCCTCACCCCCACCCCTGACTCTTCTCGACCCCCTGCTGTTCCTGGGACGTGGAGGGGAGGCTCCCATTCTTTTTTCTTGGGCCAGAGTTATTCATATCAAGGAACTATGACTGAGGAAAGGCAATTCCCATCAGTTACCATACAACCCATGAAGGTTTGAGTCCAAAGACCCTTCAACCCCAGGGCTCTGCTTCCTTGGAAGGAAGCAGAAGATGTTATGTGGAAAAATGGGAGGATCTCTTCCAGGTTCAGAAATTTCCTCCGTTTGCTCGTTGAGATGAATCAAACGTGCAGACAACAGACATACGCAGTGTGTGTGGAGACTTCTTGGGTCTCTACGTTTCAGTGGCCCCTCCTTACATAAGACATGACCCAGAACGGCAAGCCTGCCTCAGTCTCATAGGGTTCCTAAGCCTTTCATTTTCTGAGTTACCTATTAGTGGTGTATCTTTTTCTTTTATAGAGAAAATTCAGCCTCCATCTCCGCAAACGGCGAGGTCAGCTTCTAGTTCAACCATCAATCTAGTGGTGACCGCAGAACGGCTGGCTGGGAGTAAAACAGGTGAGCTGTGAAACTATCAGGTCCACTGCAGCACTAAGAAAGCATTCTTCTGAACAGTTTAATCTGCTGGGGTTCTAATTCTCAGACCAGGAGAGACTTGTATGGAGAAAGTTTCAAAGTGGCTCTGTGTGGCCCCTCCTGGGCTTATTCCGCACATTCCAAGTTGCCTGTCCCCAGGATCTTAGAAAAAGTTGAATGAGGGCTGCTTTGGGAGCCGTAGCCAGGAACTCATGTGTCCCTTAGTCATTTCCCTGGTGCCTCATCTTGGGACTCGAGTTGATTTGTGGCGTGTGATGCAGCGAAGCATGAGATTTCATCCACTTGGTGATTTAATCTAATAAAAAACTGCTTAGAAGAATACAAGACAATTCAGACTGGAATCCATGAAATAAATGGGTTTGGAAGTGACCCATGGGATCAATGTTCTGGTCCCAATTTCCTAAGCACACGCCCTGGCTTAGTCTAGCCTGCCATTCTCTATGTGTCTGACCCCAAGCATGTGCACGTTTTATGTGAAATCCATGATGAGTTAGATGTGTTTCTGGAAGTGACAGTTGTGACTTGCTTTTGTCCTGGGCAGTGGAACGCTGGGGACCCGTAACCTCTTCTTCAGGGGAACATGAGCTATGATTGTTCTGTGGGAAACTGGTTATTGAAATAGCCGATATGCTTTGCTTAAGAGTATTCTGCAAAGGATATTGGTACTAATTCCACAGTCAAGGGTATTTAGATATCTTATTGTTTACAGACCCCAAAGCAAAGGGTTTCCACGAGTTATAGGGACAGTTCTTTAGTTTTTGATATATTGGCCACAGTCAGGAGGAGGAAGGCATATCTCTTTATGTTGTTAATTTCTGCAACGGATTATGACGAAAGCCATATATCGAGTGCCCAGCTGCTTTCCTACAGTGCTAGATTTAAAAGCAGCTGTGCTTTCTCGATATGCCCTGCATTGTCAGAAGCAGCAACACATTATGTTTTGAGCTGTTGGCAAGGATTCCCTATTTTACTCTTTCCAGTTTAAGTTTTAAAGTGACCCTTGTTTCTCCACCTCATCCTTTTTGTAGAGTTTGCATCGTATCTCATCAGTGTTTAAATGAAATTGGGTGGTTTCTGACTCCACACACCCATCTCTTTGGGGCCACTTGGAAATACAGTGCTCTCAATTCTTTTAGTTGTTTCTAGAGGGAATCTTCTCTATTACCAGAATAGTATTTTTCTTTAACATCTTTATTGGAGTATAATTGCTTTACATTGTTGTGTTAGTTGCTGCTGTGTAACAAAGTGAATCAGCTATACGTATACATATATCCCCATATCCCCTCCCTCTTGCGTCTCCCTCCCACCCTCCTTATCCCACCCCTCTAGCTGGTCACAGAGCACCGAGCTGATCTCCCTGTGCTATGCTGCTGCTTCCAATTAGCTATCTATTTTACATTTGGTAGTGTGTATGTGTCAAGGCCACTCTCTCACTTTGTTCCAGCTTACCCTTCCCCCTCCCTGTGTCCTCAAGTCCATTTCCTACACCTGCATCTTGATTCCTGTCCAGCCCCTAGGCTCATCAGAACAATTTTTTTTTTTTTTAGATTCCATATATATGTGTTAGCATACGGTATTTGTTTTTCTCTTTCTGACTTACTTCACTCTGTATGACAGACTCTAGGTCCATCCACCTCACTACAAATAATTCAATTTCGTTTCTTCTTATGGCTGAGTAGTATTCCATTGTATATATGTGCCACATCTTCTTTATCCATTCATCTGTTGATGGACACTTAGGTTGCTTCCATGTCCTGGCTATTGTGAATAGTGTTGCAATGAACATTGTGGTACATGACTCTTTTTCAATTATGGTTTTCTCAGGGTATATGCCCAGTAGTGGGATTGCTGGGTCATCTGGTAGTTCTATTTTTAGTTTTTTAAGGAACCTCCATACTGTTCTCCATAGTGGCTGGAATAGTATTTTATTCCATTGATGGACTTTCCCTGTGTCCATGTATACATGGTTGATCTATATCTGTACATCTACATTTATCTATCTACCTATCTATCTTTTAATTCATCCACAACCCATACTGACATGTGGTATCAGGAGTTACTAGAAAGAAGATGATGAGTCAATGCAGGAATTATGAAACTATTACATACACAGATGTGTGATAAGGGTCAAAAAACCAACTACTGATAGAGCTGCAAAATGTTTTAAAATAGTTTACTTTTAGAAACAAGTTTAGGAATTGGTCTGTGTTCGAGACAGCCACGTGTTTTTCAGACTCCTTTTGCCTTTCCAATGGAAAGATTGACAGAAAACCAAGAAATTCTCTCCTCTTGACATAAATTTATGGGAACCATTCAAGAATTCATGGTAGATTGGGTAATTAAGTTTTAACTTAAGAGTTGTATAAAAAGATTTTATAAAAACTTTTAATGCTATGATTTTTAAATCAAACTAAAAAAATGCCAGTATGGATGTGGCATGGTGGTTTGGGATGGAGAAGAAAACAAGTCTCAACCCCTTTGATTTCTTATTTTTTAATTGAAGTATAGTCAATTTACAATGTTGTGTTAGTTTCTGGTGTACAGCGAAGTGACTCAGTTATACGTATATATATATATATTCTTTTTCATTTTCTTTTCCATTACGGGTTATTACAGAATATTGAATATAGTTCCCTGTGCTATACAGAAGGACTTTGCTGTTTATCTATTTTGTATATAGTAGTTTGTATCTGCTAATCCCAAACTCCTAATTTATCCCTCCCCTGTCCGTTTTCCCCTTTGGTACCCGTAGGTTTGTTTTCTATGTCTGTCAGTGAGTCTGTTTCTGTTTTGTAAATAAGTTCATTTGTGTCATATTTTAGATTCCACATATAAGTGATATCATAGGGTGTTTGTATTTCTCTGACTTACTTCACTTGCATGATAATCTCCAGGTCCATCCATGTTGCTGCACATGGCATTATTTCCCTCTTTTTGATGGCCGAGTAGCATTCCATTATGTATATGTACCATGTCTTCCTTATCTATTCATCTGTTGATGGACGCTTAGGTCGCTTCCATGTCTTGGCTATTGTAAATAGTGCTGCTATGAACATGGGTGCATGTATCTTTTTAAATTAGAGTTTTCTCAACTCCTTTGATTTCTGCTCATAATCAAGGGACAATGGATAAGCCTTTGTCCCCTGCACTGAGGGTTCCCTGCAGGCCCTAGTGCACCCCAGCTACCTTCCTGAGTCATCTCCCAACACGATGCTTGAGCTCAGAGAAGCCACAGTGGACCTACTAGGATTTCACCAAAGATATGGGTCAGGACAGATGACATTCTGACTTCAAAGTCACTGAAATCTGTGCATATTATTTGCCACTTGCTGGTAACTTCACCCCTCACAGAGTGTGGGAAGAGTACAACTTCTAGCAAATTCAGTGCTTCACTGAGAGAAAATGATTAGGAATAAATTACACAGTGAGATTTGGGGATGTTTTTGGTTCTCTTATGTATGGTCCAGAGGGAATAAGAATATATAAACAGTGTTGAGTTAATATAAACAACACAATCTTTAAGCAAGAATCTGGCTGGGCTGTCTTGTTTTTTAAGACTGAGTCACAGATTCAGACGTAGGAAGGTGTTTTCAATCTAGATTTTCAACACTTAGGTCTCCTCTCTTCATGTGACAGACAGAAAAGAGATTTTGAGACTGGGGCTTTTGTGTCCTTCAAGGCGATGGGTGGTAGTTACATACAGATGAGTCCAAAACCTTTCTCCTTCCTTCTGATCAGTACAGAGCCCTCAAACCCAGGACTTGAATGTTCTTTCACCCTTCCTTTCATGTGTGTGTGTGCACACACGTGTGTGTATTTCCCCCCTAGTGATTCAAGTCAGCCTGAAAATATAAATTACTTGCTCTTCTTTTTTTAAAAATTTTTGTTTATTTTATTTATTTTAATTTTTGGCTGCCTCGGGTCTTAGCTGTGGCAGGCGGGCTTCTCGCTAGTTGAGGCGTGTGGGCTCAGTAATTATGGCGGCACGTGGGATCTTAGTTCCCCGACCAGGGATCAAGTCCATGGAAGGTGGATTCTTAACCACTGGGCTACCAGGGAAGTCCCTTACTTGCTCTTCTTAAGAACAAGTTTCTGCATAATTCATCTCTAGCCTGCAAGGAACAAAACAGCGCTTTTGAAAAAAAAAAAAACCCAGCCCTTTGAAAAAAAAAAACCCAGCACTTTGCCTGGAGAAGTCGCTTAATAAACATCTGCTAAATGAACATATGTAGGTGTACACACACACACACACCATTTTGAATGCTCTTCTTCAATGAAATTAGTTGGATATTTACTTTAAAATGTATATGTTGAAAATGGGTAAACAGGATTAGGAGATGGAAGCTTGTTTTTCCCTCCTCCCTACCAACCCCTCCCGCATATAATCAAGGCATCTTAGAAATTTTTTCCAGGGGGTGAAACATTTTAATATATTCCTATTTTTGCAGATAGAAAAGGAGTAACAACAAATCATTGTTTATAAGAAACTTTAAAAATATACTAACTATATTTTTCCTCAGTAGTTTCAGGTATATTTCACATCTAAATATCAATGGCCACAATATGCATTATTTCTCCAAAGATGTATTTTCTAGACAATTCAGGCAAAAATAGGTTTTAAAGCTAGCTTTTATATGTGGACGTGAATGCAGTTTAATTCCAGCACCAGTTCATTACAGTTCATCTCTGTAAGTACAAACACAGTTTGTGCTTACAGAGATGTGTTCCTTTCTTAGTTTTAAATGCTAGATACTATTTTTGTTTTTTGACCTCGGCATGCGGCTTGCGGGATCTTAGTTCCCCAGCCAGGGATCGAACCTGGGCCCACAGCAGTGAAAGCACCGAGTCCTAACCACTGGACCACCAGGGAATTCCCTAGACACTCTTCTTTGCTTTTTTACCTCTATGAATAAAAGATTTACTGGTTTTGATTCTATCTTTAGGAACTGAATTTTGTCATAGTTTACCACTTGGGGTTTAGGAAACATGGTGACCAGTGTTTGAATCTATGCAGGAATTTGTGGGCAAAAATCCTGTGAAATAAAAGGTCTTTGGTCCATGGCATCCAATGAAGGGGGAGAAGATTGAGCAGTACTAATATTTGAGTTTTCATATGTTAATATTTGCCCCTTTTGAAATTCACATTTAACAGGTACTTCTTTACCAGAAATTTGACACAGGCGTGTAATGGGAGGATAGCCTAGCGAGGGGATTCTTTGTCCTCCATCTGAGGCCTGGCCCTGTGTCACATGGAGTGTGAGGTGTGGCAGTAAGGCCTCAGCTTGAGATGAAGGTTGATTACAACAGCAAACCAATAGCATCATTACTAACCATTCAGGATTCCAGACTTTGCAATACTACATGATTCCATTTTAAATGGTTAATTCTTGTATTTTCCTCAACAAAACAAGCCCTGCAAAAAGAAAAATCCCACCCCACTCTTTGCTTTCCTCAGCACGTAAGGGCAGCACACCCACTTTTCTGAGATACATTTGCTGCCTGAAAATGGCAGTTAGCAGCAATTAAACAAATCTTTCAGTGCTTATCACAGTCTTAAGAAAGTATTGACTGTGCTAGGCATTTTTGCAGTATGTTTTGTGGCTGCTAGTTTTGAGGATGCTGTGTTGTTGCTAATGTTGGTTTTAGGTTTTTGTTACCATCTCTCTCTTTCTCCTTCTCATTTTTGGCCAAAGAAGACTTGGATGAATATTTTACATGCATATGATTAGTAAAGCTAAAACTCTGAAGTTTCTAAACAGCAAAAAAAAAAAAAAAATTTAACTCAGAAAAGAATGAACCCTAAATTATTGGCCCACCCATGTGTGAAGAAATGTTTCAATGCAGAAGAGAATAAAAATAACTAACACAACGTGTAACATTCTTTTCTACTCACCCTAGAAATTAGCAATCTGTAGAAATGACCATATTTTGTCTGATCAGGCATTCCTGGGTCAGTTACACAGCTCTGAAGGAAATGAGTTCAGCAATGTTTTACTTACTTTATTGGTTCTAAGTTGTATAATTTTCCCCATTGTAGTGCCTCTGAGATTGAAATGTGACTTGACGTTGATGACATGTCATGGCTTATTGGCAGCATTTTCTCTTACTTAGTGGATTATAAAACAATAGTACATTATAAAATTAAGATGTCTTAGATTTGATGAAATCCAGTATTTGCTTGGCTGTGTTCCACCATGAATATACAGCGTTGGCTGCCATAAAACGATGTGATGGGGGAAAATATATGACTTTATGTTGATAATAATTTAAAGAACTAACTTAACCCCACAAGTTGAGGTACATTCAATGGCTACAAATATTTTCTCTACTTTGAAGACACGTAGCCGTCTTCAGGGCTGTGTGTTTACTGCTGCATGAGAATGTAGCTAAGTCAGCTACCATGTTTGGGTTATGACGGGTCTCCAAGGGCATTTGGTATTTTTTTATTGTGAGCTATAAAAGTCTTATGAAATAAAAGTCTATTGGTCAAGACCTGAAACTACATTTAAAATGCAACTACAGCTACATTTAAAATAAAGTTAAAAGTACAAAAAAAGTTTCTTTGGTACTTTTTGAGCCAATCCACACTCAAAATGTAGACACAGGAAAGTTTTATTCATTCCTGCCAATTGTATCTGTTTCAGAGGTTTGGAAGCACTTTATATCATGTCAACAATGTCTGATCCTAAGGCAATTAAACCTTCTTCTTGTTTTGAAACCATTAAACTAACGAGGAACATATTTACACATATTCACAACTGCAGCCTAAACCCTTTCCCCTCCTCTCAGCTCCCACGATTTTGCTTAAGAAAGAACTTAAATACTGATAACTTGCTGGTTTGGAAAATGTCAAATTGATGCCTTTAAAAATGCTGCTTTGAAATAGAGACACAGACATAGAGGATAAGCGTACGGACACCAAGGGGGGAAAGCGGGGTGGGATGAACTGGGAGATTGGGATTGACATATATACACTAACTAATATGTGTAAAATAGATAACAATGAGAACCTACTACATAGCACAGGGAACTCTACTTCACTTCGCTGTATGGTAGAACCTAACACAACATTGTAAAGCTACTATACCCCAATTTAAAAAAGAAGCTTAAAGAAATAAATAATGATAATTTTAGAATCACAGAACTAAAAAAAAAATATGCTGCTTTTAGACACTATACAAATCTCAACTGATAAAAAAGGCAAGATTTTCCAATTCAACATGTTTTTGGTTTCAAACACTTTTTCTAGTAATAACGTAATAGATATTCATTGTGAAGAATTCAGGACATACAGAAAAATGTAAGAAAAATATGATTCCCATAATGAAACACTGATGGCCATTTATGGCCACCATTAATGATCCAATGCATAGCTTTCCTGGTTTTTCCCATGAATATTACACGTGCACACACACACGTCTTTATTACAAAAGTAGGCTGTGTTTCCTTGGGTGCCTTCCACCCCATGGCTGTTGTTCCAGAATGTAGGTTGGCTCCTGTGGTTTCTGTGAGCATGGGATTCCTTGGACAGGGTTTCTCCAGGCACCACGCTTGCATCAGTTTCCTCTCATGTTTGGAAACTCACAGAAGCCCAGTAACCGTTGACTATTTCACCAGGAAGTTTCACCAGATGGGGATCTGAATCAGGCAGCCTTTCAAGTCTCTCTTTTAAAATGAAACTTATTATTATTTTTTATAAATTTATTTATTTACTTTTGGCTGCGTTGGGTCTTCGTTGCTGCGTGCGGGCTTTCTCTAGTTATGGCGAGCGGGGGCTACTCTCTGTTGCGGTGCACGGGCTTCTCATTGCAGTGGCTTCTGTTGTTTTGGAGCACTGGCTCTAGGCACGCGGGCTTCAGTAGTTGTGGCTCGCGGGCTCTAGGGCGCAGGCTCAGTAGTTGTGGTGCACCGGCTTAGTTGCCCCGCGGCATATGGGATCTTCCTGGAGCAGGGCTCGAACCAGTGTCCCCTGCGTTGGCAGGCAGGTTCTTAACCACTGTGCCACCAGGGAAGCCCTAAACTGAAACTTATAAAAAAATAAAAAATAAATAAAATGAAGCTTATTTACATTGTTATTCTAGGCAAAAGTGAACCAGGAAAGGTTGGTGATAATTCTCACTCCCCATGGTCTCTTAGGCTCTGGTTGGGTTCTCAGTATGAGGAGAAGAAAATCAATGAATGTGTAGCCAGACACTTCTCTTGGATCAAGGACCCCAGGCTCCCCCAGGGCTGGGCCCCAAGGGGAAAACTCTTTCTGGAGGGAAACATACATAGCTCTCATGTCCAAAGACTTGTTCTAGGGAAAAACTCAATGAGATCCAACCATCCTTCTTTGGACTGTAGGACACTTTAATGTTGTAGACTTTGACACCGTTGTTCTAGCATAGGCAGACATAGCTTGGGTGAGTCCAGCCTGCATGGGTCTCAGAGATCAAATGACGGGAGTTTAAAACTTCCTCTTCTTAAGAACAGGAAACCTCCCATTTTCATGCTTTAAAAATGGAGAACCCCAGGCTCTTGTCTTTGCATAAAGTTGAGGCCCACATTAACATATTTCTCTTGGTTCTCCAAGAATTTACGTGTCCAGAGTAGTAGCATCCTCATATTCCATTAGTAAATCTTAAAGGTCTTGGCAGTGACTCCTGCTGGAATAAAGGATGTAGAATGCAAGAGCCGTAGTTTGGTACTGGAGACTGAAGGTGAAAATCAAGGGAAATTGGAAAAGCCAGTTGGTCAGGGAGCAGGGTCCTGCTGCTGGGCTGCCTCCAGGCTGGGTGTCCTTGGGTCTGGGAAGGCTTCTGTTGCTTCAGAAGAGCACAGGGGAGTAGGACCCAAAGAGCTAAACACAGATGGCCAGGACTGGGTGCACTTGGGACAAAGTGGAACCAACCTGGGCCACTGGGGGATGCTCTGGGGAAGAAAGGGGAGGGGATGAGGCGACCATTTGGCCAAGTTCCCATGCTAACAGGGGACCCACCGGCAAACAAGGGATGTGTGTTGGTGCTTGAACGATCTTGCCTGGCTCAGTCCCCTCATTCCTTCAAACCAGGCCTTTTCCTCTAGTGTTGGCACATCTGAGAGGGAGCAAGTTGTTTTTGTAAGTTGTCATCATTTTATCCTGGCCTCATTTGGGTCTTCAAAAGCTCTTGGTAGCACTGCTGACCTTCTGGGGCTCTGAAAGTGTCTGCAACTCAGAGATGCTGTAGGTGTGGGGTCACTTTCCTCCTGGGGGCGGGGGTGACAGCCTCCCCAGAGTTACCAGGTAGCGTCTTAGACCAATTCTGAGCCTCAATTCTGTGCCTGGAAGTCTGGTCCATTATGCTTGACCTGAGCTTTGGTTTTCGACCTGAGCTTTGGTTTTCTACCTGAAGACCTAGATTTTCCTTTTACTTCTTGTTACCCACCATCCCTGAAGATGCCTACCACCCCTGCCATCCATGGAGCTGGGGGAAAGGCCCCCGGAAATGTCAGCCCTGTGTGGGGAGGGCCGGTGATTCACGGGTGTTAGTTACGCACATAAACATGTAACATTGTCCACTCCAGGGGTTTGTTTTACGTTTTTCAAACTTTCAGATAACAGTTGATATTAATGTTTCTCTTTTCCAGCCAGATCTAGAGTTTGCCAGAAAACACTGTAAACAGAAGTTTTACTGTGTGTGAACTGTAAAGTTTTCTTTTTTTCCAGGCGTGGTGGAGAATGTAGCTTTTACTCTGCAGCTGGACTGCATCAGAAGCATGCATTTAAAACAAAAACTTCCTTAACTGGAAAAAGAATGCTGTCTTCAGAATAGCTTTGCTATGTGACATTTTTGCTTCTGTGAATTTTGCATCAGTGTTAGCTCTTCGTTTGGCTTGTTAAATTTGACTGGTCACAAACGTAGTAGCTACACACACACAGACACAACACATGTGTGCATATACACACATTTAAAAAAATTATTTATTTATTTATTTTTGGCTGCGTTGGGTCTTTGTTGCTGTGCGTGGGCTTCCTCTAGTTGCGACAAGTGGGGGCTACTCTTCGCTGTGGTGCGCGGGCTTTAGGCACTCGGGCTTCAGTAGTTGTGAAACGTGGGCTCAGTAGCTGTGGCTCACGGGCTCTAGAGCGCAGGCTCAGTAGTTGTGGTGCACGGGCTTAGTTGCTCCGTGGCATGTGGGATCTTCCCAGACCAGGGCTCAAACCCATGTCCCCTGCATTGGCAGGTGGATTCTTGACCACTGTGCCTCCAGGGAAGTCCCTACACACATATTCATAAAGGATTTTCTTTTTGCACTTTGACTTTTGTTTTTAATCTACCTGGCTTGTAGTGAAATGGAGAGTCTTGTTTTTGAATGACATTCTGACAGAACTTAATTGTTATTTTGCAAGGAGTAGAAAACTCCAAGGTTTTAAAATTAGGTTTCTTCTCTGGGAGTTGAGCATTGAAAGAACCGGAGACTAAGTGACCCAGTGATTGGAAAGGGGAAAACACAGTTCATTTAATCTGAAATCATCCAATAATAATTGCCAACATTTGGGATTCCAAGTGTAGTTTATGAAGTCCTTTCATCGATAAGATTGTATTTATTGCTCTCAGATCTGTAGGTGATTATTATGTCCACCTGACAGTGAGGAAACTGAAGACTGGGGAGGTAAAGGAAGTTTTCCTCCTGGAAATTCTTCTGTTTTCTCTCTCTGACAGCACTGTGATTAGAGCTTCAGCCTCTCATGCTGGGAGCACAGTAACTTACACGTTCTCATTAATCCTCTTTCCCCATCTTGTTCTTCAAGATATATGTAAGTTGCCAAAAGAAGAAGGAACTTGCAGGGACTTTATATTGAAATGGTACTATGACTCCGTTACTGAAAGCTGCGCCAGGTTCTGGTATGGAGGCTGTGGTGGAAATGAAAACAGATTTGATTCGCAGGATGAATGTGAAAAGGTTTGCCCTCCTGGTAAGTGATTCTTCTTTTGTGTTGGTGGTTTTTGCAGGTAAGGGATCCAGGCCAATAATTCACCTTTTAAAGATATTTGAATGATAATGATGATGATAGATTTGAAAAAGAAGATAAATTGGATTTTCAGATGAGGAAGGTGTAAAAATAAAACACACGGGGTTAATTTTCTGAGTTATTATGTTTTCCTAAAAACATACTTGTATCCTTGTATTTTTGCCGATGAGGAAACATACGGTGGACCACGCCTCACCCTTCAGAAATATTACTAAGTTTCTGTTATTCATAAAATACTGTAACAGACATGGTTATTAGGAAAATAATATAATGAGCAATTAATAATAACTGCTATGTAGTCTATTCAACTTTAAATAATCTTGCTTCCTCTAAATGATAATGTGGACCGCCAGGCCATGCGATATCTCCATTATGCTGGGCAACGTGATTGGTAATAAAATCAGAACAGCTGCACAGAGATACTGGGGCCGGTGCGGAGTGGGAGCGCTGGGTTTGCTTAAAGGCCAGGCAGGTGATGCCAGGAGAGAGAAAGGGCTCAGATGGCACAGAAAGCCCCAAACCCCAGGCCAAGAAGCTCCAGGGGAGCCACTGAAGGAAATGAACTGAAAAGTGAGATTGGTGATGACAGCCAGAGGCCATGGATATTTTCATGAGAAATACAGTGTCCTTTGGGGTCAGTAATGTGACTTTTCCCCTCCTCTTCCTTTCCACCCTCACCCACCGCCCCCACGGTCCATGCTCAGTGCTCATCAAGCCCGGAGTCATTGCTGCGATTGGGACCTAAGTGTGGCCGACCAGTGACACATACCTCTTGAAGAAGAAGGAGTCCGCCATCGCCAGTCGTCTTTGTAGAAGCTCTGTGTATAGATTCCCTTGCACTGTACCATTTCATGCTTTGATTTACACTCGAACTTGGGAGGAAATGTCTGCTGCATGACCTATCAATATGGTGCTAAATGTGTCTGTGGAGTCAACCCTCTTTGTCTCCGGGCAATTACATTGTATACTTTGAACGTTGTGTAATAGTTATCCACTGCTGGTGTTTATGTGAACATTCCTATAAATTCAAATTCCCTCTGGAGTTTCACGTTATGCCTGTTACAGGCAAGTGTAAGATCTAGAAAATAACCCCCAATTTCACAGCTACTCTATATACTTCTGCTTGGTTCATTTTTTTCCCCTCTTAATTAAGCATGACTTTAGATGGAAAGCCTGTGTATGGAGAAAAAACAAGAGTCTAACTTTTCCATTTCCCCCCCCAGTTTCCTGGATTAGATTTTGAGCGACTTTCCTTTTTCTAGAGCTTCTAACAAACAATGTAGTTAGAGGGAAGCAAAATCCCCTAATCTTTGTGCACTGTTGTGGGACCAATGCCTTAATTAAAGGATGTAAAGAAAGTCATAATAGAGATTTTTTTGGCATTCCTCTAATGTTGTGTCTGTGTTGCTTTTTTTTTGGGGGGGGGGTGTTAATTTTAATTTTAAAATTTTTAGGAAATTTATACAAAGAAACTTTTTAATAAAGTATATTGAAAGTGGTGTGGGTTTGGTGTTCTTGGCTGTGTCGTTTCCCTAGCACCTGTTGTCAGAATCACCCCAGGACAGGGGAATTGGAGCCCGTTCAAGCCCCCAGTCTTGGGTACCACCCTTTGATTTCCAGCGAAGGGACAAGGGCGCTCTGTCGACAGTGGGAAACCCGGTGGATCCAGCTCTCCATGGCCGGGTGGGTCACGTTCCTTGCTTAGGGCCCCTGGAGTCTTCCAAGTCTTAAGAACCAGGCTGGCTTTCATGCTCTCCTTTAACTTCTAGCTGTGTCCCAGAGATGTGGCCTCCTTCCCTGCCCCTTTAAGATAATTGTTTCCTGGGGGTTCCCTTTGCTCCTGCCTACAGTGGCTGAGAGGTGGGATGTCACTGGCCCAGGAATCCCCAGTCCCCTTTCTGGAGTCTCAAAGATGAAGCATAAAGTTTCTTTTTTCTTTAAAGACCCTTTTGCTCCTGTCTTCAGAAATAACACAAGAAACAAATAAATACATGTTTAGGTGGTACCTGAACTCCACTAGGGAAGGAAACTGAATTTGTTTGATAAAACACATCTACTCTGACAAGTGCTTCCGGCCGAGCTCTAGGGACCTTGGGTGTGGACAGAACTGTTTTATGTAAGATGGGGAAGGATCTGTCAGTTGATCTATTGATCAGAGGTAGGGAGGAGGAGAGAGAGGGTGTGTAGAGCCACGGAGATGGGTGGGGAGAGGCTGGGAAGTCACAGAGACCACTCCTTGTGATTTCCACCCAGATCTTTGGGTGCAATTTCTAAATTCACAAATGCGCTCAAAGTGAGCACATCTGCATAGCAATTGGAGGAAGAACTGAGCTTTGTCCCCGAGTCGGTGTGTCAGAGAATGCAGCCAAAGGCAGAGATGGAAGGAAGATGCTGTGGGCAAAGGACCCCTCTGCTGGAATCTGCAGGAATCTGGGTGAGGACTCAGCGCTTCACAATCTAAGATGTTGGGCACCTTGTCGGGATGGAGAGAACCTGGTTGAATATCAGGGTAGCCCGGGGTAGATTGCATGGCTTTGAGGACTCCTGAGAAGCTCTCACAGTCAGGGGGCCCCTGGACCACGTCCGCCCTCTAGGCCATGCTGACTGCCTCCCCACCTTTGAAGGGCCCCCTTTTTAGCGTGAGGCCAAGCCAATGGAACTACCAAGAGCCCCATGATGGCCATGAATCCCTTTCAAACAGGTACTCAACCTGGGTGGGAAATGTTCCTTCTATGACTTTCTTAGAGATTTTTCTCTCCAGCCCCACAGGAGCAGCCCCCTTCCACAGAAACAGGCCTGCGTGCCTCCCCTCAGGCTGTGGGTAGTCAAGCCAAGCGCATCCCATCCCACTGGAGCAGAGAAACATTTGCAGGGGGATTGGGAAAGGCAGCTTCACTGGTGTAGTGGATGGGACAGTCTGTGTGCATTTGTCCTGGGGCTGCCATAACCAAGTGCCACAATCCAGGTGACTTAAAACAATAGAAATGTATTCGCTCACAGCTCAGGTGGCTGGAAGTCCAAAATCAACGTGTTGGCAGTGCCATGCTGCCTCGGAAACCCGTAGGGCAGTCCTTCTTTTCTTCTTCCTACTTTCTCGTGATTCCCTGACTTATAGGCATGTGAGTCCAATCTCTGCCTGTTTTCACATGGTCATCTTCTTATAAGGACACCAGTCAAACTGGATTAGGGATCCACCCTGCTCTGGTATAACCTCATCTTATCTAACTATATCTGCAATGACCCTATTTCCAAATAAGGTCACATCCTGAAGTCCTGGGGGTTAAGACTTCAGCACATCTTTTTTGGGAGGGACACAATTCAACCCATAACACAGTTTTAGGGTTTCCAATACCAGTTCCCAACTCTGATCTGTCGATCCACTGTTAACAGCAAGGTAGCAGCTGTAGTTAAGAGATTTCAGTTGAATGCTGTCACTTCCTCACTGGCATTGGTTATTGAAACCATCACTATTGGATCTTCAGGCTGGGTCCTATTCATTTCAAAACTTAAATCCCAGATGCTGTGCAGACCCTTTTCCCTGTAGACCAGCGCAGGTACTGGATGATTAGAGTGGAGAAGCCCATGGCTTGTTCCCTCCCACCTTCCTTTTTCTCCCCAAGCCTGTGGAGTTCTGGGCTGGAGCTCCTTCCCAGGCTCCATAGGTGAACTTGGAGCTGACTCTCTGTTGGCTTCTGTTCTCTCCTTGACTCCTTTCTGTGGTAGGGTCCCGTGCTGACTCTCTCGGGGTGTACGTCGGTTCTCTGGCGGAAGCTGAGGGGGCCCTAGCCTGGCAGTTCTGTGAAACTCTTCCACCCCTCACAGCCCCTTACTGGGGGTCGTCCTCTTCACAGACCCTCGGTGCTGGTGTCTTTGTGCAGGAGGGCATCCCCTTGGAGAGCAGTGTAAGCCAGTTGGCTCAAGTCCAGCCACCTTCTCGGGTCACTTAATCCATAGGAAATGCCCATGACCTTGCCACATCAACTGCCACATCCGTCTTTCCACTCGACCAGGGGTCAGGGGTCCTGCGGGTTCAGGGGTCAGGAACATGGTCAGTTGAGAGCTGGTCTCCAGCCCCTGACTTGGTGGTGGTGGGAAGGAATGATTCAGACCATCATCTCCAACTCTTGAGTGTTTCTTTGTCTTCAGGGACAGGGTCCAGTGGACGCCCCTTCCTGATGCCGCAGGGAGTGAGGGAAGAGTGTGGCCTCTTCATAAGCGCTTTGTTGCTCTCGAAAGGCCCCCACCACCTCTCCCTCGGCCCTGTTTTACCTCATTAGTGACTGGTTACTGTGCACTAAGCTGGGGCCCTTAGCTGTCAACTCTGGGAAAACAGGACCCACCAGGCACCCACAACCAGCCTCTTGTAGGAACTTGATGAATGGAGAGCTCTGAGCCCCAGATCTCTAGTGCAGGCTGAACACTGCTTTTCCTCCTCTGCCCCTCGATTTCCTAGAAGTGAGCCTCTGCAGCCCAAGGCACCCCACTAGTGTGTGTGAGTCTGCCTCACCACACGTTAGTGACTGAAGTCTACTCGAGGGGATGAGGGGGAAGGCTCATCACATGTCCATGGTTTGGCTTCACACGCATCCTTTAACAAGCTCTCTCAGCCCCAAAGTTCCTCTGCCCAACAATGACCTCAAGTCTCCCCTCCTCTTCCTTCCCCTGCTGCTTGAAATCCCCTCCGTCCCTACAGCAGTTTCCAGGTCTTCCCCTCAGTGGGGGCGCTTCGACTGGGAAAACCAAAGCCCGAGAGAGGGCGGAATGGTGGGCATCTTGCTTCCTGCACTGTTCACGTGGGGTCGGTCCACCCCATCACATTAAAAAAAAAAATCAACGTTACGTACAATAAAATGCATCCACTTCTGTGTGCTGCTTGATGAGTTTTGACAAATGAATACATGCACAGAACCCTCACCACGCTCGTGATGGCCATGATTCCCTTAGCCCCATCCAGCCGCGTGTGCGAGTGAACAGCATTTAAAGTTATCATGACTTCTCTCCCAGTAAATTTATCCTAAGGAAACAATCGGAGATGCACAAAAATTTATGTTTAAGGATATGGCTTTATTTGCAATGACAAAAGTGAATGCGAGATCATCAGAATGACCAACAAGAAAAGGATGCTTACATACATCCTGCTTCACCAACAAAAGAAAAACATAGCCATTAATGTGACTGATATATATACACTACTATGTATTAAATAGATAACTAATGAGAACCTACTGTATAGCACAGAGAACTCTGCTCAGTGCTTGGTGGTGACCTAAATGAGAAGGAAAACTAAAAAAGAGGTGATATATGTATACAGATAGCTGATTCACTTTGTTGTACAGCAGAAACTAACACAAAATTGTAAAGCAATTATACTCCAATAAAATTTAATTAAAAAATACATCATGATGCTGGTAAATGGTTGATGCCATTAATCAGTTGATATATACGATATGATGTTAAAAAGATAGAAATCTGTATATTTAATATGATAGTTTCATATATATGTGCACATGCACACACCTATATTTCCCTTTTGTGAAGGAAAATAACAAAAGCAAATACAACAAAATTTAAGCAGTGGTTGTTTCTGGCGTGGTGATTTAAGTGTTCTTTAAATATTCCTACACTTAAATTTGTTTCTAAAATAAACCCGTGCATTACCCTTATCAAACAGTTATTTTCAACTTGAACATATTTTTATATACGAATTGCACTATTCATAAATTTTAATTGTTTTAGAATCTGTGTTGTGTGGATGTACCTAACCACTCATCCTTCCTTCCTTCCTTCATTCCCTTGTTCCACAAGTGTTTACTGAACATGTGTCATGTGCTACATCCAGGTCTAGGCACTGGAAATGCAGTTCCGCTGGAACTGACCTACTGGGGGAACCAGGCAACACAAATGCATCTGTAAAGCATGAAGACGTGGGAAGAGCTGAGGAGAAAAATAACCGCAGCCGCCTTTCCAGTTCCCTCGGTTTCTTACTCTGCCCTTGTGCAATTTAGCATGTGGTCCCCAGGAAGAGAAAACGTGGACTTTAGGAGAGCTTGAGGGCACACACATCACCTGTGGCCCCAGCTTACATCCACACCCAGGGATGCTCAGATGTGCAGAATCAGACACCACTGGAGGGAGGGCTGTGGTCCTAGAAACCCCATTTGGCCACCAGACATGTCCCCTACCCAAGCACTTACCCTTCCCAGTGTCTAGGCCCTAATCTTGAAGTTGCATTTTACCCCAATGTTAGTTATAAAATAGAGTGGAAGAGTCATTAGTGGGTTCATTCCACCCCTGGAAAATCAGGCTGATTTTGCATCTCACACTAAGATCCCATTTCCACATAATTCTGCCTTGTTCAGTGGAGACAGTTGGTTACACTAATTCATTTGACACCTGAGCACATTGTATGTGTTCCTCTGGGCTTTTAGGATAAAGTGTTGAACAAACCAGACAGGGTCCCTGACCCTGAGGGGCTTACATGCTGCTGGTGGGAGACAGAGAGAATGCAAGGACCATGAAGAAGAAGCAAATGGTAGAAGTGCTTTTGCAGGAGGTGACGAGGCTCTGGGGCAGGGAAGGTGGGGTAAGGGGCAGGCGGTGCTGTACTGGGGCAGCCACCATGTTTCAGTAGCGCGATCACCGTGGGCCTCGCTGAGAAGGAGACTTTGAGAAACACCTGAAGAAGGTGAGTCAAGGGGGTAACTGAGGAGAGAGCTCAGGGCAGATGGGACCCCTACAGCAGCGTGTTCCTCAGATGGAGGAGAAGGCCCTGGGCTGGGTTCTGTCAAGTGAGGGCGGGGCCCCAGGGGCCACTGGTGGCCCGGGTCGATCTACCGGCTTTTACTCAGTGACCTGGAGCCGTCATTCAGCAGCTCCATCAAGAGACCGACAGGAACGTCCTTGAACTCCACAGGATCCACTAGCTGCTCTGTGGGGACAAGACCTCAGGCAATGAGGCGATGACACCAGTGATGGGGTGGTGACATCGGTGGTGAGGCCATGGAAGAAATTCAGGTGAGACGCGATGGTGACCAAGACCAGAGCAACAGCAGAGGAAATGAAGTGTGGACTCTGGGTACATTTTGGTCTAAAATGTGCAAGAATTGAGGTAATGTCTGTGTACAGTTTTTTACGCATTATTTCCACAAAGGAACTAGAACCAAACAGATGTTAGATCATCTGTGCTGACTTTGTGTTCAGCAAAGCGTGGTCTGAGCTGCACTCCCGACCTGAGACAGCTGTGGACCTCTTTCTGAGGCCTGTTCTTTGTCAGATGGTGCCACGGTCCCCACATCCTTGCCTGTGCTGTAGCGTGCCCCTGACCCGAGGGTCTACCCAGTGCTTTATGGGGCAACCTTGGACAGCTTCCAGTCTGGCTGTGTGCACGGAGGTGGCTTGCCAGAAAAGAACACCTGTTTTGAATTTTGTGAGCAAAACTAAACTTCTACTCGGGTAATGCACTGAGTTTTTGGGCTGTTCTAGAAGACGGTGTAATCTTAACACAATTTACCTCTACCCAGTAGCAGTTGTGTGTCAGGCACTGTACTAACTGCTTCACCCACATTATCTCAGGCAGTGCTGTCTGGTAGCGGTCACTATACTAGTTCTTTAGATGATGAAACAGAGGGTCAGAGTGTTCCAGTTCACCCAGTTACGACCTAATGGAGGCTGTATCTGAGAAAGTCACCATGACCCAGAAGCGCTCCCTGAGCTCCCAAAGGTATACTGGTTCCTGCGGGATCCTCGCTGTCATTCCCCAGGGGCTGTTTCCCTGGAAGTTGGATCTAATCTCAAGCTCCGTATCTTCTTCCAGCACAAAGCACGGCCTACCCAGTCCCTTTCTAAGACCTTCTGAAACTCTCAGCGGGCAGAAAGTCCCTCTCTCCTTTCCCTTTCCTTTAATGACAGTTTTCCCATCTCTTTTTCATTATCCGGAGCTGCTCAGGGGAGGACTTAGAAAAGCTAGCCATTCTGGGCTTGTGCCTGGTTCTCCGAGGCCAGGTCATTGAGACATCTGTTTGGACTGTACTATCAGCACATTTCGATCCTTTCGTCAGCTTTGCTGGATCTGTGAATATAAGTGCCTTCTACTCCTCCCCCCCACCCCCACCCCCTTTACAACATTCTACATAATTTTAAAAAAATCACAAGGAGTGTGAATGGGCACCAGTCTTTCTGTAGGAAGCCAATATCCTGAACCCTCAAGATCAGTTTGAGATTTCTCCCCCACGGTGATTCATTTTTAGGGAATTGTTCAGATTTCACTGCCAAATTTCCCTCGTTGTCACATTTCCAGTTGGACCTGGCTGTTGGTCAGGTTCTCGGAGTCTGGCCTTCTGGGTGTGGCTTCCGGGGAAACTGGGGTCTGCTGATGGTGCTGAGCTGCTAGGCCCCAGTCCAGGGGCTGCCCAGGGGTCTGCTCCTTCTCCGATTTTAGTTCAGGGTTCTGATCTTTGATGCTGCGTGTGCCTCCTGTCTCTCCCTGGAGCTGAAGTGCTATTCTTAGTGCCATCGGATTCCCAGGGGGGTCTTCCTGTTTGTTTGGAGTCAGGACTTCAGAATTGGACAGTCCTTCAGAGGTCCCGAGGCCCAGCGTGAACAAGTTCAGAGATCCCTTTCCGCACTATTCCTGATTCTGCAACTCACGTGGTGGGCATAGAATTGCCTGAGAGAGAAACACTGAAGGAGTGTTTAAAAACCCAGTTGCTCCAGCCCAAAGACACCTGGTAGAGGGTAATGGGAAACAAAGAAGAAAGGGACTCTGTGCATAAGGGTGACACTTTCCAAGTAAGACTCAACCTGGAGAGTACATACGATTTTCCTGCCTTAAATAAGAGGTGTCTATGAAAACCTTCAGGCTACTGGTACAAAAAGTCATCTAGTGGAAGGGATTCAGGGAGCTGCAGAGAAAACCAGCCAAGCATGTTTGAATTCAAGAGGAATGCAGAAGTTCCAGTGTCTGCACAAATTTTCCAGGAAAGGTTAGACAAAGAAATAGTGAGACAATACGAAAAAACTGGTGGAGCCTCTATATATTCGAGGGAAAAAAAAGTCTATTTATTTATTAGTTCAAACAAGTTTTTTTTAAAACATGTTTATTGGAGTATAATTGCTTTACAATGGTGTGCTAGTTTCTGCTTTATAACAAAGTGAATCCGCTATACATATACATATATCCCCATATCTCCTCCCTCTTGCATCTCCCTCCCACCCTCCCTATCCCACCTCTCTAGGTGGTCACAAAACACCCAGCCGATCTCCCTGTGCTATGTTGCTGGTTCCCACTAGCTATCTATGTTACTTTGGGTAGTATATATAAGTCCATGCCACTCTCTCACTTCGTCCCAGCTTACCCTTCTCCCTCCCTGTGTCCTCAAGCCCATTCTTTACGTCTGTGTCTTTATTCCTGTCCTGCCCCTAGGTTCTTCAGAACCACTTTTTTTTTTAGATTCCGTATATATGTGTTAGCATACGGTATTTATTTTTCTCTTTCTGACTTCACTCTGTATGACAGACTCTAGGTCCATCCACCTCACTACAAATAACTCAGTTTCATTCCTTTCTATGGCTGAGTAATATTCCATTGTGTATATGTGCCACATCTTCTTTATCCATTCATCTGTTGATGGACACTTAGGTTGCTTCCATGTCCTGGCTATTGTAAATAGTACTGCAATGAACACTGTGGTACATGACTCTTTTTGAATTAAGGTTTTCTCAGGGTATATGCCCAGTAGTGGGATTACTGGGCAGTATGGTAGTTCTATTTCTAGTTTTTTAAGGAACCTCCATACTGTTCTCCATAGTGGCTGTATCAGTTTACATTCCCACCAACAGTGCAAGAGGGTTCCCTTTTCTCCACACCCTCTCCAGCATTTATTGTTTGTAGATTTTCTGATGATGGCCATTTTGACAGGTGTAGTTTTGATTTACATTTCTCTAATGATTAGTGATGCTGAGCATCCTTTCATGTGTTTGTGGCAATCTGTATATCTTCTCTGGAGAAATATCTATTTAGGTCTTCTGCCCAATTTTGGATTCGGTTGTTTGTTTTTTTGATGCTGAGCTGCATGAGGTGCTTGTAAGTTTTGGAGATTAACCCTTTGTCAGTTACTTCATTTGCAAATATTTTCTCCCATTCTGAGGGTTGTCTTTTCGTCTTGTTTATGGTTTCCTTTGCTGTGCAAAAGCTTTTAAGTTTCATTAGGTCCCAATTGTTTATTTTTGTTTTTATTTCCATTTCTCTAGGAGGTGGGTCAGAAAGGATCTTGCTGTGATTTATGTCAAAGGGTGTTCTGCTTATGTTTTCCTCTAAGAGTTTTATAGTGTCTGGCCTTACATTTAGGTCTTTAATCCATTTTGAGTTTATGTTGTATGGTGTTAGGGAGTGTTCTAATTTCATTCTTTTACATGTACCTGTCCAGTTTTCCCAGCACCACTTATTGAAGAGGCTGTCTTTTATCTATTGTATATTCTTGCCTCCTTTATCAAAGATAAGGTGACCATATGTGCATGGGTTTATCTCTGGGCTTTCTATCCTGTTCCATTGATCTATCTTTCTGTTTTGGTGCCAGTACCATACCATACCATACAGTCTTGATTACTGTAGCTTTGTAGTATAGTCTGAAGTCAGGGAGCCTGATTCCTCCAGCTCCGTTTTTCGTTCTCAAGATTGCTTTGGCCATTCAGGGTCTTTTGTGTTTCCATACAAATTGTGAAATTTTTTATTCTAATTCTGTGAAAAATGCCATTGGTAGTTTGATAGGGATTGTATTGAATCTGTAGATTGCTTTGGGTAGCACAGTCACTTTCACAATGCTGATTCTTCCAATCCAAGAACATGGTATGTCTCTCCATCTGTTTGTATCATCTTTAATTCCTTTCATCAGTGTCTTATAGTTTTCTGCATACAGGTCTTTCTTCTCCTTAGGTAGGTTTATTCCTAGGTATTTTATTCTTTTTGTTGCAGTGGTAAATGCGAGTGTTTCCTTGATTTCTCTTTCAGATTTTTCATCATAAGTGTATAGGAATGCAAGAGATTTCTGTGCATTAATTTTGTATCCTGTCACTTTACCAAATTCATTGATTAGCTCTAGTAGTTTTCTGGTTGCATCTTTAGGATTCTCTATGTATAGTATCATATCATCTGCAAACAGTGACAGCTTTACTTCTTCTTTTCCGATTTGGATTCCTTTTATTTATTTTTCTTCTCTGATTGCTGTGGCTAAAACTTCCAAAACTATGGTGAATAATAGTGGTGAGAGTGGGCAACCTTGTCTTGTTCCTGATCTTAGAGGAAATGGTTTCAGTTTTTCACCACTGAGAACAATGTTGGCTGTGGGTTTGTCATATAAGGCCTTTATTATGCTGAAGTAAGTTCCCTCTATGCCTACTTTCTGGAGGGTTTTTGTCATAAATAGGTGTTGAATTTTGTCAAAAGCTTTTTCTGCATCTATTGAGATAATCATATGATTTTTTTCCTTCAGTTTGTTAATATGGTTTATCAAATTGATTGATTTGCATATATTGAAGAATCCTTGCATTCCTGGGATAAACCCCACTTGACCATGGTGTATGATCCTTTTAATGTGCTGTTGGATTTTGTTTGTTAGTATTTTGTTGAGGATTTTTCATCTATGTTCATCAGTGACATTGGCCAGTAGTTTACTTTTTTTGAGACATCTTTATCTGGTATCAGGGTGATGGTGGCCTCATAGAATGAGTTTGGGAGTGTTCCTCCCTCTGCTATATTTTGGAAGAGTTTGAGAAGGATAGGTGTTAGCTCCTCTCTAAATGTTTGATAGAGTTTGCCTGTGAAGTCCTCTGGTCCTGCATTTTTGTTTGTTGGAAGATTTTAAATCACAGTTTCAATTTCAGTGCTTGTGATTGGTCCGTTTATATTTTCTATTTCTTCCTGGTTCAGTCTCAGAAGGTTTTGCTCTTCTAAGAATTTGTCCATTTCTTCCAGGTTGTCCATTTTATTGGCATATAGTTGCTTGTAGTAATCTCTCATGATCCTTTGTACTTCCGCTGTGTCAGTTGTTACTTCTCCTTTTTCATTTCTATTAGAAATGAATTTCAATTCTATTGATTTCAGTCTTCTCCCTTTTTTTCTTGATGAATCTGGCTAATGGTTTATCAATTTTGTTTATCTTCTCAAAGAACAAGCTTTTAGTTTTATTGATGTTTGCTATTGCTTCCTTCATTTCTTTTTCATTTCTTTCTGCTCTGATGTTTATGATTTCTTTCCTTCTGCTGACATTTGGGTGCTTTTGTTCTTTTTTCTCTAATTGCTTTAAGTGTAAGGTTAGGTTGTTTATTTGAGATTTTTCTTGTTTCTTGAGGTAGGATTGTATTGCTATTAACTTCCCCCTTAGAACTGCTTTTGCTGCTTTCCATAGGTTTTGGGTCATCATGATTTCATTGTCATTTGTTCCTAGGTATTTTTTTATTTCCTCTTTGATTTCTTCAGTGATCTTTTGGTTATTTAGTAGCGTATTGTGTAGCCTCCATGTGTTTGTATATTTACAGTTTTTTTTCCTGTAATTGATATCTAGTCTGATAGCATTGTGGTTGGAAAAGATTCTTGATATGATTTCAATTGTCTTAAATTTACCAAGGTTTGACTTGTGACCCAAGATATGGTCTATCCTGGGGAATGTTCCATGAGCACTTGAGAAGAAAGTGTATTCTATTGTTTTTGGATGGAATGTCCTATAAATATCATAAGTCCCTCTTGTTTAATGTGTCATTTTAGGCTTGTGTTTCCATATTTATTTTCATTTTGGATGATCTGTCCATTGGTGAAAGTGGGGTGTTAAAGTCCCCTACTATTATTGTGTTACTGTCAATTTCCCCTTTTATGGCTGTTAGCATTTGCCTTATATATGGAGGTGCTCCTATGTTGGGTGCATAAATATTTACAATTGTTATATCTTCTTCTTGGATTGATCCCTTGATCATTATGTAGTGCCCTTCTTTTCCTCTTGTAATAGTATTTATTTTATTTTATTTATTTATTTTTGCGGTACGCAGGCCTCTCACTGTCGTGGCCTCTCCTGTTGCGGAGCACAGGCTCTGGACGCGCAGGCTCTGCGGCCATGGCTCACAGGCCCAGCCACTCCATGGCATGTGGGATCTTCCCGGACCAGGGCACGAACCTGTTTCCCCTGCATTGGCAGGCAGACTCTCAACCACCGCGCCACCAGGGAAGCCCTATTTTAAAGTCTATTTTGTCTGATATGAGAATGGCTACTCCAGCTTTCTTTTGATTTCCATTTGCATGGAATATCTTTTTCCATCTCCTCACTTTCAGTCTGTATGTGTCCCTAGGTCTGAAGTGGGTCTCTTGTAGACAGCATATGTACGGGTCTTGTTTTTGTGTCCATTCAGCCAGTCTATGTCTTTTGGTTGGAGCATTTAATCCAATTACATTTAAGGTAATTATAGATATGTATGTTCCTATTACCATTTTCTTAATTGGTTTGTGTTTGTTATTGTAGGTCTTTCCTTCTCTTGTGTTTCCTGTCTAGAGAAGTTCCTTTAGCATGTGCTGTAAAGCTGGTTTGTGGTGCTGAATTCTCTTAACTTCTGCTTATCTGTAATGGTTGTAATCTCCATCAAATCTGAATGAGATCCTTGCTGGGTGGAATAATATTGGTTGTAGTTTCTTCCCTTGCATCACTTTAAATATGTCCTGCCACTCCCTTCTAGCTTGCAGGGTTTCTACTGAAAAATCAGCTTTTAACCTTATGTCGATTCCCTTGTATGTTATTTGTTGCTTTTCCCTTGCTGTTTTTAATATTTTTTCTTTGTATTTAATTTTGATAGTTTGATTAATATGTGTCTCGGCATGTTTCTCTTTGGATTTATCCTGTATGGTACTCTCTGTGCTTCCTGGACTTGACTATTTCCTTTCCCATGTTAGGGAGGTTTTTGACTATAATATCTTCAAATATTTTCTCAGACCTTTTCTTTTTCTCTTCTTCTGGGACCCCTATGATTCGAATGTTGGTGCATTTAATGTTGTCCCAGAGGTCTCTGAGACTGTTCTCAATTCTTTTCATTCTTTTGTCTTATTCTGCTCCCTGGCAGTTATATCCACCATTTTATCTTCCAGCTCTTTTATCCATTCTTCTGCCTCAGTTATTCTGCTATTAATTCCTTCTAGAGTATTTTTAATTTCAGTAATTGTGTTGTTCATCACTATTTGTTTGCTCTTTAGTTCTTCTAGATCCTTGTTAAATGCTTCTTGTATATTCTCCATTCTGTTTCTGAGATTTTGGATCATCTTTACTATCATTACTCTGAATTCTTTTTCAGGCAGGTTGCCTATTTCATCTTCATTTATTTAGTCTTGTAGGTTTTTACCTTGTTGCCTGTAATATTTTTTTTTGCTGTTTCTTTTTCTTTTTTTTTTTTTTTTTTGATGGGTGGTGTTATATTCCTGTCTTACTGGTTGTTTGGCCTGAGACGTGCAGCAGTGGAGTTTGCAGGCAGTTGGATAGAGCTGGGTCTTGGTGCTGAGATGAGGACCTCTGGGATGAATCATTCCGATTGATATTCTCTGGGGTCTGAGGTTCTCTGTTAGTCCAGCGGTTTAGATTCAGAGCTCCCACCACAGGATCTTGGGCCCGACCTCCAGCCTGGGAACCAAGATCTCGCAAGCTGGTTGCTGGTTGCTTTCCGTCCCCTTAGGCGTCCATGGTCCCCCACCGGTGCCTGGTAGGTGCCTTAGTTGTGAGGAGACGTGAATTCCACATCTTCCTAGTATGCCCTCTTGATTCCGCCCCCTGAAGAGTTGATTTATAAGTTAACAACCCAAAGGCAAGAGGGAGTCAGGCACAGGGAGACCTGAGGGAGGAGGGTTCTGGGTTTGGAGTAGAGCTGGGTCTTCTGAGTCTGACACATTGAGTCTGGCATGTTGGAGAACGAGCAAGGTGGCTAGTGGGCCTGGAGCACACCGGGGAGGGGTGATTCGGAATTGCAGCCCTGGTTGGAGAAGACAGAGGATGTGGAGAAGAGAGGGTGGGTTTGGACTTCTTTTGGGAGCAGAGTCAATAAGACTTGCTTACGAATTAGACACACGGGGAAGGAAAGGGTGTTAAATGGCTGATGAGATGCCTTTTACTGTGATGAGGGCAAATGAGGGAGAAATGGTGTTTTTGGTGTGCCATTTGCTTCTTTTTAGAAACGGGTAGTAAAATCAAGAATTCCCTCACATGCATCATAATTTGGGATGCCAGTTGAACGTCTGAGTCAAAATGTCAAGAAGGCAGTTGAAGTTCAGGGCAGTGACTGGGGCTAAGGGTATAGAGCTGGCACTTGGGGAGAGCATAGGATATTCTAAGCCACGGGTCCAAAGGAGATAACCTAGCTTGCGAGTGTACACAGAGAAGGGAAAGGAGGTTAGAATAGACCTCTCAGCACACTGACAGTTAGATGGTGAGCAGAGGAGAGGGGCCCAGGCAGAGTCTGAGAAGGAACATCTGGAACAAATAGAAGAGAACCAGGAGAGAATATGGTATCTTGGAAAGTATGAAAAGCAGCTATTTCAAGAAAATAAGCATGTTCAGCTGTGTTGAATGCTGCTGAAATGAGGGCAGGGGAAATCTTGAGAAGATTCGTGCAGATGTTGACAGGCGTATTAGGTGGACTCAGCAGCCAGGAACAGAATCCCCATATCATATTAGCTTTGCCTATAAAGATATTTTTTATCCCCACCTCACAGGAAATCCAGAGCATGGGCTGTAGGGTCAGTCAATTAGATGGTTGAATGATGTCATCAAAGACCAGGTGCTCTTCATCTCTCTGTGCTATTTTCAGTGTGGGCTCCACCCTCAGGTTGGTAATGAGATGGTCCCCTCACTTGGACACGGCAATATTTAATGGAAAAGGAAGACCATCTCTTTCTGTGGCTCTCTCGGGAGTGACAGCGTGTTTCCCAGCAGCTCCCCCCCGCCCGAATTCCAATGTTTAGAATTGGCTGAGGTGGCCTTCCTTGAGCCAATCATTTGCAAGATGACTGACATTACTCCCAGACAAACAAGCCCACTTCCCTTAGGCCCATGACGTGAAGGTCAGTGGGGCTCTGGTCAGGGGGATGGGGGCTGACTGTATTCATTGCTGTGCGTGCGTAGGTTTGTGAGTGTGTGTCCACGACAGAGCAATGTGCCATTTAACAAACGTGTGTACTTCACCCAATGCCGTAATCTTTATTCTTCTAAATTAACTCCTGATAGTTTCCAAAGCAAAACAGAGCAGCAGAAACAAAGTTCTATAGTTTTCATTAAGGAAAGCACTTGAACTAATGGCGCTTCCTGACATTTCCTGTCTATTGTGGTTCCCTCACTGTGGTCCAGGAAAAGTCATGACTGTCAACTTAACTGTATCAGCAAGGCAGCTGCTTCGCTGCATCTCTCACCGTGGGTGTCAGTGGTCCGTGCCCCACGCCTAATTCCCCACCTTCCGAATGTTTCTGGTGGCCTTAACTCAGCCCTGCACCAGACCTAATGCTCGTGACCATGGCAATGCTTGGAAAACAGTAGGTGAAAAAAGACTTCAAACATTTCTCCATCGTTGTTTTTCTCTACTTTAGTGAGGTAAGAGAGGGATTCGGTGTTAGAGTGTTTGGCCCTTATTTATGTACAATAAATAGTTGGTTAGATTTCCCACCTCATCAAGGGAATTTATGCTACTCATGATAAGACACAACTTCAGGATAATAAAAATAAGTATTAATCATTTCCAGAAACAAAAACTTATGCACACTTTATACTATTCAGAATAAGGGTCCTAAATTAGAATATATTCTAATTCTGTTTTATTGTCTTCCACTTTATTCTATTCATTTTATTCCATATTAGAATACATTCAGAAAACTGTTTCCTTCTGTGGGATTGCCCTGGGAAAGGCTTGAGCTGAGACTGGGTCTGTTTAGCATCCAGCTCTAACCAAATGGCCAAACAGCTTTGATTTGTAAAGTAAATGTCTGAAGGGAATTTACATGAGCGGCTCTCAAGTCCCTGCCACAAATGAATCACACAGGGGCAGTCTTTCCTTGGCGACCAGAATGCAACATATATATCAGCTCAAATTCTCATCCTGATTTCAGTTTCAAAATGAAAACCCGTCTTCACTGAAAGGATGCTGACACGCAGGCTCTTGTTAGTTTCCTGGTCCTCAAAGAGCTCTCTGAGATGGAAATTCGCCGTCCGCTTCGAGTCCACGCTCCTGTCCCTGTAGCCATCGGATTTGACATTCTCATGCCTTTTAAGGGAACACTCGGCCGCTGGAAGTGGTCCAGTCTGCACACATGGATCCCATTCCCTGCCATGTGGCAGCACGGCCTCGCCAGCGTGGCAGAGAGGAGGCTAAAAATAGCAGGCGGGGTGAAGCAGGCTTCGCTGCGACAGCCATTCTCAGCTGCTGTGAAAATATAGGAACCGCTGCTGGGTCTCGCTGGGACTCTGTGATTCCCTTGTTTGGCAGAAGTTGCTACTCCAACCCCACCCCAAGTTAATTTTTGCTTTTCAGAGAAGAGCTTCACCAGCATGGGGCTCTCAGGCCACGCCCTCTTGTAATCGCCGTGACAGTGAGGCTCATGCCTTCCTAGGCTTCTGGGCCCTGGGGTCCCCACCCTTCAAAGTGGACAGAATGGGACAGTGCGGAGGAAAGGTGTCCTTTCAAAGCAGCCAAAGCAGCCACCATGATGCATCAGAGACCTACCCTCAGTCCCAGCCCCCATATCTGTTTGGAGCTCATTCAGTATGTGGGGTAGGTGGTCTCATGGACACACATACCTTCAAGGCCTGGCAGGTTTCATAGGTGAGCAAGGCCAGGGGAGGGACTGCTAGGGCTTGGGGTGTGGAGGGGGGAATGTCCACCTTACAGGCATTCGGGTTTATAGCTTTAATACGCTGCTATACCAAGTCAACTCGGGCCACCACTTGGCAATCTCCTGTTTAGAGGCACTGCGTTAAAATTCATTGTTGCTGTGTCTGTTCTGCTGTATATGACTATGCAAGACGTTGAGCTGTGGCCTGGAAATACACCCCAACTTGACCTCAGAATCATTGGATGTGACCCCAACAGGAGGACAGAGCAGATGACAAGGTCTGCAGGTCTAATGGTGAATGCGTGCCTGACCGTGAGAGTTGTCAGAATTGTCTGAAGATTCCTTATGTTCAGCAAGGCTGTTTTCACAGAGAACAAACAGAGTCCATGATACAATGCAGGGAGTGTCCTGGAGGGCATTCAGGGTCTCGAGGAAAGAGGAGGCCGACCTGTCACATGAGCCAAATGCTTAAGATGTTATCATAAATGAAGTGCCTGGAGGAAGAAGCTTCTGGAAGGGAAGCTCAGACCTGCTCCTCCTTCTCACTCCAGCCTTGGGGATTTTTCCCCTTTTGGTCATCATCATACCTAGTAATTACAAAATCCAAACAGCTCTAAGAGCAGTCATGCTGGCGTGCATGGGGGTACGTGTGAGTCTGACAACTGTTTTGGTGCGTGCCGTCAGACCCTCAGGGCTGGGGCTGTGTGTGCGTCGCTCAGCTGGACTCTGTGTTGACAGCAGTGGAAACGCTGGAGTCGTCTTCTGTCTGGTCACGTAGGGGAGACAGACACGCACACAATAATCGCAGTGCAAATGAGCTTATCTACAAAGCAGAAGTAGAGTTACAGACGTAGAAAATAGACTTATGGTTACGGGCGGTAAGGGTGGGGAGGGATAAATTGGGAAGTTGGGATTGACACATACACAGTACTATGTATAAAACAGATAACTAATAAGGACCTACTGTATAGCACAGGGAACTCTACTCAATATTCTGTAATGGCCTATTTGGGAAAAGAATCTAAGAAAGAGTGGGTATATGTTTGTGTATAACAGATTCACTGTCCTATACACCTGAAGCTAACACAACATTAGTTTGTTAAACATAACTAACATAAATCAACTATACCCCAATAAAAATTAAAAACAAAATATTCTCAGTGCAATATGGCAAAAGTTTTTTTTTTTTTTTCACTGTACAGCAAAGTGAATCAGTTATATATATACATATATCCCCTCTGTTTTGGGTTTCCTTCCCATTGAGGTCACCACAGAACACTGAGTAGAGTTCCCTGTGGGCAAGAGCTTTGATAAAGGCATGCACGCGATGGACACACCGCTGCCATCGGGCCCTGAGAAAGGCGGTAGGACGAGAAAAAGAAACACCTTGGCCCTGGCTCTTAAATAGCATTTAGAGGCCAATGTACAGACAAGATACAAGATATTTGTTCCAATGGAGGTAAGAACGCTGTGTGTCCGGGAGCGTGTGCAAACACTTGATGGCTTTGGAGAGAAGTCAGTGTTCAGGGGACGTGAACTTTGTTATTGCTGGACCTTCCTGAGATGGTAGAGATGAGGCTGGACTGAAAGCCAGCTAGTACGTCTTCAAGGGCCCTGCTGTCACTCAAAAGAGTGTGTGTTTAATACCTTCAGTGTCCTCTGAAGGCAGAGGACACTGTCTTGAAATGTAAGCAGGGAAATGACACGATTATATCTCAGCACAGCTGGACAATCTCCTCCCACTTTCTGTTGTTGAGAACTGTTAGGTTTATGTCAAGGGGAGCAGGGAGGTAGGAAAGGAGCCTATTAACAGCTCTTTATTTTGTAGGCAGCGCAATGGAGGCTCAGAGAGGTTTTGTGATCACCCTTAGCCACACAGCTGCTAGTGGACAAACTGGCTTTTGAATTCAACATGGTCTGAAAGTCTGTCTTGACTTCTTGTCCTCTTTGCCTGTTTTCCTTTTGGCCTATTTATTGTTCTATTTGAAAGATTTCTTTACGTATTAAGTGACTTTCACAGATGCTGCCAATTTTTAAAGTACTCACCATTTTCCTTTCATTTATGAGGCTCTACACTTTTCTGAACTCATATCTACCTTTATTTTCCCTTATAAACTTCATCTTCGCTACCATACTTATAAATGAAATCTCTATTTCAGGTTATAAAACTGTGTGTTAGATGCTGCTTGGCCATCTGCCCAGGCCCTGGGCCCCTTCTATGACAACTGCTCTGTGACCTGATCCCCCCAGCCCCAGGGTCAGAAGCCATATCTCACTCAAGGAACCACAGCAAAGGGAAAAATCCCCAGACCAACTGTTAACCAGTAGAAGCAAAGTGGTTTTGATCGTTGCATTAGGCAGCCAGGGGCTTAAGAATGGCTGGCTCAGAGATGTCCTGCAGCGGCACAGACACCACAGGTACCACAAACGGAAGTTGAGAGGCAGCTCACCAAGTGTCTGTAGCCAGGGAAAACCCAGGGCTCGTGAACAGAGGCCTTAGGTCGCTCAGCATCTCGGTCATCCTTGGGCCCGAGAACCAAGTGTCTGACCCCAGCTCTAAGTGGCCTGCATGTGGAGAAAGAGAGTCCTCTGGAAATGGGGCCACAGCAGCAGCAGCACCATGGCATCACGTGGCTGCCCAGCCTCCCCCCTCTCCTGGCAGGATGCCCAGACCAGGAGCACATCTTCCTCTTTGCTTAATGCAGGGCATGGCAGAAGTGGTGCCTCGTCCGTCTTCTGTTTCTTGACTCTGACACCTCAGAGTTTTGGTTTCTTTTCCTTTCGGTAGGGTCTGGAAGAGTGCCTTACTTGGTGAAACATGCAGGAGCATGGCTGTTTGTAAGTTTCACAAGCAGCCCAGAAGCCTTTCTGAAGAAGCTCCGGACTAGATAGTGTGAGGCTATATCTTATCGCTTGTTCATGAGAGGTTTTCTCATTCATCACTGCGCACAGTCTCCTCCCACACGCTCTTTACATCGTCCAATTAGACTCTTCATCCTCCGCTTCTTCCCTGCTTCCCAAACTTTTCCCCTGTGTCTTCTGAGTCATGGCTACCATCAGCAAACTCCCCTTGTAATGTCAATAAAGTTTTCAGAGTGATTTTTTTTGTTCTCCTATTTGCCTTACTTGAAGACTGGTTTTCTGCTCTGGGGAATGCTCTCTGCTTCCATTCTTTCAAGGGTTTTTTTTTTTTTTTTTTTTGAATCCCATTGATGCCAGTGCCGGAGGATGAGTTTGCTGTCTTTGCTCCCCATCACCACCTCCCGGGGCTGTTACTGCCCTGCCCCCAACCTCACGAGAACGCCTCCCTTCCATCTGATTTGTTGTCATCTGCCCACCTCTTCATCACTGTCTTCACCGCAGTCTCCTCCGTCCTAATAACTGTGACCACTCTCAGAGGTGGCAGAGTTGATCCTCAGAGCATGTCCCAATAAATAACCTTTCTGCCAGCAAATCTCCACCTCAGATACAGGTCTGGTGTCCCTGACCTGTGGCAGTCAGGAAGCACCCAGTGGTCGCGTACCAGGAAAGAGATCTGGTGAGCAGGTGTCTGACTTTTTCAGTGAAATGCTCTGTATGTAATGCATTACCTCTTCTGAGCCAAAAACATTTGAGTAAAACTATAACATAGGAATATCAGTTCAAAGTTGGTGTGGACCCAAAGCAAAGACCCTTTTCCCATGCAGATGGGAAAAGCTCAAGGTCGGAGGTCAGTGGGGGTGAAGAAAGCAGACATTTGGGTTCCAGGAATGTTTGTGTATAACTCTTGTTCCTAATCATTCCATGAGTCTTTGGGAGTGAGGGTTTGGATTAGTTCATGTGTGTGTCCCTCGTGACCCACAGGACCTCTTACTCAACGCGTATGCATGGAACGGAGAATGAATGTGTGCATGCTGGCTGCTTGGCAGTGAAGGCTATTAGGACATCTCTCGGGACACATGCGGCTATGTGCCAATGTCCCGCTGAGGGCAAAACTGCCTCAACCACCAAGGCTTCCAGCTTCCAAACCCTTGCTTATTCAAAGGCAGGGAGCCAAAGTGTTTGATTGGATGCCAACTTGAGGACATTGCCTGGTCTCCCCTCTAAACTGGAGGTCAGAGGGTCCATGTAGACCATTTGAAGGGTCCTTCAGTGGGTTCATCTTTGTCAAGTAAAGCATTCGAGTTTGAATTGCCATCTTATTTCATTACTGTCTTTCTGCCCTTTTCAGCTTTATTCCCTAATCCTCCATCTTTCAATTATTTTTATTTTAATCCTCTTGAATCATTTCAAAACTTTGTGTCATTTTTAAGTCCTTTTTAATAGCATCTTTGTTGTTCATAATCTCAGTTTATGCTGCTTCATTTTTCCTTTTCAAATGTAAAAGCTTTTTAGGTTGTTTATTTACTCTTTCCATTTCTTCCAAAATTTACTTTGTAAACTTCAGACCTTGGATCTTTTAAATTTATTTTTACAGCTATTCGCTTATTTTCTTTAAAGACTTTTGAGTTTATCATAAGACAAACACATGGAACCAGCATATGGGGACCAGCTGTGAGGCCCTTATGTGTGCCTTTGGTCCAACATAGCCTGTCCTCCCCAAACGCTCCGTGGACATGAGGGAACTGTGAAGAGCCAGTGACAACCCCCCAGGGGATGGAGTCACCACAGAATCCCATGGAGATTGGAGGCATCCCCATCCCCTTGACGATTGTAAAGACTCTCCTTTGGAAACAGCTCCTGTCATAGTAGTAAGTGCAAGGTGACAATGCCACCTAGGTCCCCAGTCATGAACCAGCTGTTTCCCAGCCCACCTAGCCACCCACCTAGTCAGATGTGCTCAGCATCACTCCATCATTCAGTGGAATATTTGGGTCAACACAAGCAGGTCTGCAGACACTGGACCTTGGCGTGAGCAAGTAGCTCATGTCCCTACTTCTGCTACAACTGCACCACCTCTTCAACCCGCACCGGTAACAGTTTACGGAGAGGAAAAATAGAACATGGTGTATAGATGTTTCTGCAAGAAGTGTCAATGCCATGTGACAGTGGGTGGATGCTGTGTTAAGCTCTTATTTGGGGTGTCCTCAGCAGAGAAGGGAAACCTTCCTACAGGCAGAACTCTGAACCATTCCCTTATCCACTTAGCATGAAGTCACCCTAGCAGGGAGGAAGGTAACCACCAGCAGTCATGTGCTAGGTACCATGTCCTCTTCACATTTACTTCTTTCGTGGTAACCAGAGGGGAGACAGGGCAAAAGATGAGGCTCTACACTGATCCATGGACCATAGTGTGAGAGTCATCGACTCAAAATGAGCATGCCTGAAGGATTAGAGACAACGACACCTGGAGAGAAAGGTTGGACCTTTTGAGATGAGCCCAGAAGCTCAGACTATTCACATCCTGTCTGAAAGCCCACCCAAAGACCCTGGGGCGTCTTCGTTAGCTTCTTTCCTCCAGCGATCAATGGCTGAACAAACCAAGTGGCCCTGGAGCTTGTGATAAAGCCTACGTGTGGAAACCGTGGTGTGGGTTCCACTTCATCAAGTCTGGCCATTGCTGCTGTTGTGTGGTCTACTTGCCAACCAATGAAGGCTGACCCCGATCTCCTGATGTGGCATCTTGAGGGACCAACCAACAACTCCATGAGGGTTGATAGCACTGGTCTCACTCCACCACAAGGGAGCAGTGATTTGTCCTACTAGGAACAGACACTTGTTCTGAATTTGGGTTTGCTTTTCCTGGTTACCATTCTCTGCCAGCACCACCATCCATGGGCTTACCAAATACCTTATTCATTGTCACAGGATGCCACACAGGCTTGCTTCTAAAGGGGAGCTCTTGGGAATTCTCTGGCAGTCCAGTGGTTAGGGCTCCGTGTTGCCACTGCAGGGGGCACGGGTTCAATCCCTGGTCAGGGAAGTAAGATCCCACAAGCCGTGCAGCATGCCCCCCTCTGAAAAAGATAATAATAATTAAAAAATTAAGGGAATCTCTTTATAGCAAATGAAGTTTCACTACTTTCATCATGTACCCCATGGCCCATAACAACTGGCCTTTAGAGAGGAAATGGTGAGTCAATTAGAATGGGTTAGGTTATGGTGACATAATCAACAAGCCCAAACATAACAATGGTTTATTTCTCACTCACATTTCAGGTTCAACTCAACCTGGACTTAGGCTGACAGAGGTTTCATCTTGGCAAATGTGTCTACAGTTACCGAGGTAGGAAAAAAAAAGATAAGGCAACTCACACCCTGGCATGAGTTATCTCTTCCCATTATATGTCATTGATCAAATCAAGTTACAAGGTTAAACTTGACTCCCAGGGCGTGAGGAAGGACCTTCCTACTAGGTTTTGGGAAGGAGAGGAGAACCAGAATATATGTGATCAACCTAATGATTAAAAGAAATGTCTTACTGAAGATCAGATCTGTCCTGGCTTGTGATTTTGAACAGCTGACCTTCAGCCTGTGTTAAATTCTCTCAGCCAGAGACCAATATATGCTGCTGTTTCTTCTGCAGTTAATAAATATGAATCTAAGAACGATGACGTGAAAAGGGATGTGCAATTTCCCACAAGTATCCCCGATAACCTGACTGCCTTTTTTTTCCTTTGTGTTACATGACTCTGGGATATTCTGGGTTAGAGATTTCAGTACCCTAGGAAGGACTGAGTAAGATTTCCATTCTTTCAATAATGGTACATCCACTGAGTAGGAAATAGTGCTGCCACTTGGCCGTTCAGGACTCCTCATGCTACTGGATTAAAGCAAAGAAGGGTGACAGTGCCTACGTGATTGATCCTGACCCTCAAGGGTAAAAGCTGTTTGCTACAAATTAGGTGGAGGAGAGTACGGAGGCAGCCCGCGGGATGTTCTGCTGTGCCTCAATGAACCGCCACGTACAGTGATTGAGGTCCACTGAAGATGATTGCTCTTCCATGGAGGCAGGACCACCAAGGGCTCAGACAAGAGAACTAAGGCTCTTCCCTGGCTAAGAACCTCAACCAGCTGAGCTCATCATTATAACAAATGCACCATGTTAATAATAAGGGAAGTGTGTGTGTGTGTGTGTGTGTGTGTGTGTGTGTGTGTGTGTGTGTGTTGGGGAAGGGATCCAAGGGAATTCTCCCCAATATTTTCTGCTCAATTTTTTTAAAACCTAAAACTGCTTTAAAAAATAAAGTCTACGAATTAAAAAAAAACCAAACAAACAGAAAAACCAAAACCCCAAACCAAATGACATCCAAATAGGAAAACATTAACTGGGAGTGTTGTTCTTTGGAGAAGGCCCCTGTCGAGGGTGCATGGACGGTGCATAGCCGAACCACTTACTGCAGTGCATGGTTGTTGTTTGTGGACTGCCCAGCATTCTCTGCTCTTCCAGACGGTCATTTCTTTCTTTGCTGTTGGAACAACAAACCTGGTGCTCACCTTCCTCCATGGTGGCCAAAAGGGGCAAGAATTTCTCACTGTCCTGGTTGGTCAGAGGGTGGCTGTGATGTCACTAAAGCCCATCACAAGCCATGGTCCAGTTGACCTTCTTTGACACTTGTAGGCTGGGAGTCGCCACATCATTGGCTTTGGCCAACGATAAGGTGGGTGGAATCGGCAAGCTCACTTTGAAGCAGAAGTTGGAAGAGGGCGTGATGGCCTGACTCCTTTTTCCTGCCTCTACAATTGAGGAAGTAAATACAACATGGGTCTCCATCAGCCTGGATCCCAAGGGCTAGGGTTAGGAGAGTTCCCTGGGTGGACACATTGCATGAGTAGGAAATATGGTGGCTGTAGTTAATTTGCAGCTTGGAAGCATCAATTGCTACTTAAGCTCAACTAGTAAACTACGAAACTGAGAACACTTTCCAGTGATAGATCCTGATTAAAATGCAACCTTGAAGGATCAAATTAAGGGTAGAGCCATGACTCCCTTTGAAAATGCAAATAAACATACTTAAAAGCAGGAAGGAAAGGCTCACTGCCGTACTGTCCCTGGTTTCAGGAAAGTAGGGGATTTTCGTTTCTTCCCTGTGTGTTTCTCTTGGAAGATTCTGTTTTATTTGATATTTTCATATATTGTTAATCATGGATTTTCTTGCATTTATTTTGTTTTTAAATATTATTTATCTTGATTGCTGAGGTTTTTGGTGCTCCCTTAAATTTTGTGACCAAAGTGAGTGACTCATCTGCCCCACCCTGATCTCATCCTCCCTCTGCCCATCACCAATGTCCTTTCACGGCCTGTACACTTCTGTGGTGGCAGAGACCAGACTGCTTCCCTTACCATTGTATAAACACCACCTGGTACAACCCTTAGCTTGTTGTAGGAACTCAATGAATCATTACTGATCAATGGACATATAATTCTTTAATAATAGTGATAATATTAATAATATAACAACAACAGCAATAATAATAAGGCACAGTGGTCACAGGGCAGAGGTGAAGAGGTGATGCAGGTTGGATGAGTTCTGAGTTCCTTCTTTCTTGACCCTTCCTAGCTGGGCTCACTTTGACCTCCTCCCTTGGGTGGATCAGTTCTCATGCTTTCTGGGACAGTTCTGACCAGGGCAGGGGCTACGTCAGCATCCTTGGCTCCTAACCTGGCAGGATCCTGACTTATTCTTCTGCCTGGTATCCCATGCCTGCTTCCCCAGCCCCTAGTGTGACGCACTTGGAGTGACCGTGGCTGCTCTGTTTCCCTGCCTGACGTTGCCATTCACCCTGAGTCTGGAGCTCAGCCTCAACCCCTGTCTTGGCTGAGGTCTTGACTCCTGCCTGACCCCGCCCCCTCCAGGAGCACTGGGTCTTGGTCCCTCTGCTCCAGACCCTGGCTGCAGATGACCTGAGCCCAGTGCACAAGGAGCTCGAGATCCTCCTGTTCGGGATGTGAGCAGACCCACATGCGAAGCAACCTGATGGCTCTTCCTTGGTAGCCTCATTTGCCTCATTTGGATACCTCTGAATGCATTTTCCCCATTTGGACACGAGCCATGGGGCTTCCTGGCTTCCCGCAGCCATGTCCTATTCCCCCCTAACTCCACAGCCTGTGTGACCCGTATCCTCATCTCTCGCGTCCGAGTACTCTTCATCGTAACCCGACAGGGAAACATCAGTGGAGAGAGCTCAGGGAGGCATTTTCAGTAAAAGTCAATGAAAATAATCGGAAGCTGTCTATAACAAAAGTAGGGCAGTGTTTTTTATCTGAGCCAAGCTGAGGACTACAGCCCGGAAGCCAGCCTCCCAGGTAACCCTGAGGAGCTGTTCTGGAAGAGCACGGTTTTCAGCATAGTTGCATACCTTGTCAGAACAGAGAGCATCAGACCAGTCAGGGAACCGCCTAAACGTCCACTGACAGATGAATGGATGAAGAAGATGTGGCACACACACACACACACACACACACACACACACACATATATACCTACAATGGAATACTACTCAGCCATTAAAAAGAAAGAAAGAATGTCATTTGCAGCTACCTGGATGGACCTAGAGATTATCATACTAAGTCAGAAAGAGAAAAACAAATACCATATGATATCACTTGTAAGTGGAATCTAAAATAAGACACAAATGAACTTATCTATGACACAGACTCACAGACCTAGAGAACAGGCTTGTGGTTGCCAAGGGGGAGGGGGGCGGGGGAGGGATGGATTGGGAGTTTGGGATGAGCAGTTGCAAACTATTACATAGAGAATAAATAAACAACAAGGTCCTACTGTATAGCACAGGGAACTATAGCCAATATCCTGTGATAAACCATAATGGAAAAGAATATGAAAAAAAAGAAAGAAAAAACAATGTCAGGGATACATTTCTTCAAGGTTTCAGAAAAACAGACCAGCATGTACACAGAGAGTCAGCATGGCCTTGGCCCTGGGAAGGGAGTCTTATCACTGAAAGAGGACCGGCATCGGCGTCCCAGGAAGGGAGGCATTTCATCTTTATTTTTAACATGGACATTCTTTACTTCTGATCAATGCACCCTTTTCTTTAATGATTGAAGCAGATGTACAATGTACGTTTGATAGATTGCTTTAGTTAGCATAAAATTCAAGTCAACTCGTGTATAAGCCAGAACAACTTCCCCAAACCTCAATACGTGGACATTGCTTTTATCAAGTAATAGGGAAGAAAGTGGCAAGAGGTGACTTAAGAGCTTGGAGGCAGCTTGGTGTACAGGAAAGTGTCTGCTGTCAGAGAGAAAAGGCACAGGCTTTGGAGTGGAACAGATTGGATTTGGGTTTCGGCTTGAGCACTGAACATCTGCGTAGAACTGAGGAAGCTTCCTAACCTCTCTAAGCTTCCATTTTCTCATCTTCAGAAGGGGTTCACTGAGCTAAGGTGTGTGGAGTGTTCTTAGTAAATTGCACAGATCAATATATATTTTTTTGTTTTAAATCTTTAGTATTTACTATTCTACTACAGAATACTATTTTTCTTCGTTATCAAAAGATATTATACACACTACTATGTATAAAATAGATAACTAGTAAGAACCTGCTGTATAGCACAGAGAACTCTACTCAGTACTCTGTAATGACCTATATGGGAAAAGAATCCATAAAACAGTGGATATATGTATATGTATAACTGATTCACTTTGCTGTATACCTGAAACTAACACAGCATTGTAAATCAACTATGCTCCAATAAAAAATTTTAAAAAATAAATAGAGAAATAAATAAAACTCAAAAAGGTATATTACAAATATTACCATTGAAGCTGGAAGCTACTTTGCATTTCTGTTATTTCAGATCTTAGTTAAGAGTGAATGGTCTCACTGCTCCCTACTTTTAAGTGACTTCTTACATTTGGGATTTTGTTATTGCAAATGCAGACAAGGTCAGTTTATTTGGAAGTGCTTATACTTCCAAGTATAAAAACAAGGTTTTATTTTAGCCCAAAGTGTATGCTGGGATTGTGGTATATTGACTGAAATCTCTGACACCACAATGAATGTTAAGCTGGAGATCAACGGCAGTGTTCATCTGTGGAAGTCGTCTGTGGAAGTTGGTCTTGTATGAATTAGCCATGATTCATCTCAAGGAAAACATTTGTTGCCGTGTTAGTCTTGGAAAATCCTGTGGTCTAGCCTGGCGTTGAAGTTGGCAATTTCATATACATTATTTCACTTAACCCTCACAAAAGCTCTATAAAGAAGGTGCAGTGTGGAGAATGCACAATGAACCCATTTTACAGATGAGGAAATTAAGTTCTGAGACTTGGAGTGGCCCCGTCAAGGTCACACACTTGATGAATGAAGAGTGCTGGTCTTTTGCCTATTATGTTTGTTTCACCACATTTCACACACCTCAGGTCCCTGCTCTGTGTGTTTAGATGAGAGTTGGAGAAAACACACCCTCATCCTCTGTGCTGGTCATCTCTCTGGTTATTGAATGGCGCTAAACTAGCAGGTGTGACCACACATGTATGAAAGGTATCCTTTCAATGTGATTGGCTAACTCTTTTCTTTGGACAAACCAACCCAAGGATGCCACAACTACGGCTTAAGCACTTTCACAAATACAAATTCGGTTGTGAATTAGAAATTGTTCTATTAAAAGGATTACCTTTCTCTTGGGATTAGTACTATTAAAGTTTTTGGCTATATGAATTTTTTTTTTAATTGATGTATAGTTAATTTACAATGTTGTGTTAGTTTCACGTGTACAGCAAAGTGATTCAGATATATATATATATATATATATATATTCTTTTTCAAATTCTTATCCATTTAGGTTATTACAAGATATTGAATAGAGTTCCCTGTGTCCTTGTTGTTTATCTGTTTTATATACAGTAGTTCTAGTTTCAATAAGTTCCTTAAAACTGCACCTACTACATATGAACAGTTTGGAAGTTAAGAGCAATTCATATAATAAAACATAAAATATATGAATTGTTCTTAACTCCCAAACTGTCCGTCCGTAGTAGATGCATTTTTTTTTTTTTTTTTGCGGTACGCAGGCCTCCCACTGTTGTGGCCTCTCCCGTTGCGGAGCACAGGCTCCGGACGCGCAAGCTCAGCAGCCATGGCTCACGGGCCCAGCTGCTCTGTGGCATGTGGGATCTTCCCGGACCGGGGCACGAACCCGTGTCCCCTGCATCGGCAGGCGGACTCCCAACCACTGCGCCAGCAGGGAAGCCCAGTAGATGCATTTTTAAGGAACTTATTGCTACTACAATTCACCTGAGGTTTGCACCCATATGTATGGCGTTCCCAAGCTGGTTGAGGATAATGAGGCAGGGCCGTGAAAGGTGTTCTCGGATGATGTCAAGGTCACCTTAAATGCATAGTGCTGTGGCTTTCACAGTGCAGGTTCATTATCTTGGCTAAATTGATAGTCACCACAGCCCAGGGAGACAGGCACAGCAGATACTACGTTCGTTTCATTGACAGAACACTGACATGTCCAAAGGCATCAAAGGGAGACTTGGTTATATGAATCTGCTCTTTGATTCTATAATTTCCACAATATTAAAAAAAGATACTTGTAATTTTGTGTAAGGTGACTGGTTTGAAAATATTTCTACAACTGCATTTCATTCACTGGAAGATCTGGGGAAAATAGCTACTCGATGTACAGGGTCCACTACCTAGATCTCATTTCTTTCTTTCATAAGAGTTTAGCTGGGAAATGTTGTCAGCATAGTAAATCATCTCTTCCTTGTCGAGGTATTTGACCAGTTTTTATGATCTTCTTGTGGACATGCTGAAGAAATATGGGGTGGAGTCTGGGATAATGAGGTGAATTACTAGCTGGCTAATGGTGTCCAAAAGAGTTGTTGACTCAGTCGCCCAAAGGTTTTTTGTCTTTGTGCTGTAGAACTCTCTCCAATTCTAGACTATTGAGCATTTTTATCAGTGCCATGGACGGAAACAGAAGTCACTATTTTTACATTTATAGGTAGCGTGAAACTGGGAGGGAGACCTTGACTGAAGGGGGCTGAATCTGTAAAAATCCACTTTAATAGGCATACATGTGAATACTTCTGTTTGGATCTGCTCATCCAAATCACACAAATAAACTACCTTCCAATATAGGATAAAGGAATAATAGTAATAGCATGTTGCAAGTATCTGAAGGACTCTAATCAATGTCACTATCAGTTAAATCTGAGTAAACACTATGAAATACCCACTGAATAGCTAGTTTGATCTCACATGAGTTTATAGAAATATGGTGTCTAGGTGGAGGTCTGGTTAGACCACACCAAAGGAATTGCTGCTCCATAAGGAGCCCACTGGTAAACTTGTATGTGCAGGAGAGAATGCCCACGGTGTGCAGGTGGTACCAGTCCCTGGCCTGTGAGGATGCCTGGAGGAAACAGAGCTCTTCTACGTGGCAAAGAGAAGACGTGGGGTGAGAGGTCATTGGTTATTTCCTGCATATATGTGAAAAGCTTTCCTATAGAAGAAAGATTATTCTCGTTCTTTTCACTCCTAAGGTTTAAAACCAGATGGGTAGGTGGTAGAAGATGAAGTGGCCTGCGTAAGGCTGGGTTCCAGTTATCCCAGACTCTGCAAACACTTAGAAGGGAAGATTACAGATGGGGGTTTGACCATGGCTTTGGTGCTCAGGAAATGCTCCAAGGCAGAGATGAAAGTCACGCTGAGTTGAAGAATGAAGACGTCTTGGATGCAGGCTTGAAGTGTCCCAAGAAGTCATTCAAGGGGCAGAAACAGCAGCATGGTAACCAGATGAGAGGCTGGAGAATGTCATGGTTATGACTATGAGTTTTGTAATTGGACTCGTATTTGAATGCAAACTCTTTTACTGTGCAACGTTGATGCAGATAGAATGATGGACCCCCAAGGATGTCTACATCCTAATCCCTGGAACCCGTGACTATGCTCCGTTACATGGCGAAGGGGAATTGAGATTTTTGCGGATGGAACTAAGTTTGCTAAACAGCAGATAGGGAGATTATTTTGGATTATCCCAGTAGGTCCAATATAATCACAAGGGTCCTTAAAAGTGGAAGAGGGAGGCTGGAGATCATAATCAGAGAGTGAGGCATGATAATGGAAACAGGTCAGAGCGATACTGTGTGGCTGGCTTTGAAGGTGGAGGAAGGGGCCATGAGCCAAGGAATGCTAGCAGCCTCCAAAGAAGGAGAGGCCAAGGGGCCAGACTCTCTCCTTGAGATCCCAGGAAGGAGCCCAGCCCTGGGCTGAGACGTTGCCCTGGACGTGGACTGAAAAAGACAGATTTCCTGTGGGGTGTGTGTGTGTGTGTGTGTGTGTGTGTGTGTGTGTGTGTGTGTGTGTTGTGTAACTAGTCATTCTAATCCATTTCCGGGGTGCATGGAAGATCAGGAAACATGGGGGTGAATCCTGGAAACTGATGGAAAAATCTCAAGACTCTTTTAGCTAAGCTGGAGAGTTTTCTAGTGACCTATGTACTTAAAATATTGCCAAGGTTCCTTTCTCTTCTATTTTTGGGGTATACACTTGTAAATCTTTAACGCCAGAAATTTTGGATAATCATGATTTTTATTCGTCCGGCCCCCTAAAGGGAACTGCCCATACTTGGGCAACTCTGTGGCTTTTGAATCTCCTTAGTTTTGAATTTAATGATCTGCGGGAAGTACACTTGGGGAGATAAACAGGGTGTGAGTCTGGGGGAGTTTGTTCTCAAATATGCCCTGGACTGTAGCCCAAGCCTTCTCAGGTTACATTCACATCAAATTTACTTATGTTCATGTTTTCCTTCATTTAAAATGAATTTATCGAATGTCTACTATGTTCTAGGCATTGTCCTAGGCGTTGTGCATATAACCGTGAACAAAACAAAGTTGCCGTTTTCAAGTAACTTACATTTTAGTGGAAGAACATTCTATAGAGATTGGAAGCTGTTCAGCAAAATCCAGTCTTCTCTTCTTTGGATGCACACCAAAACTCTGCTTTCCAATGACCCTTAAAGTTATGTATGGACATATGGCCAAGTCCTTCCCAATCAAGAACTAGAGCACAACTCACTGCCCTTTACCTTAATTCACATTTTCATTTTATTAGTTTCCTCTGAAATAATTATGACCATAGGAGAAACATCTGATTGACTTGGTCAATTTTTAGGTAAAAATATTTTGACATTCATTTTATTTCTCTTATGAGATGTTGGTTAAGAGAAATCTATGCATCACATGTTTCTGTGAAAAATATGAAAGTGGAAATAGTTTTTTAAACTTTAATTCTATAGAGAAGAATTAAAACACTTCTTGGAAATTTAGTGTAAACCTAGACAGAGAGTGCAGCACTGAAATATACCAGAAGTATGAAGAAAAGAGACAATGTTTAGAAAAAGTTGAAAATAGCTACAATGGCTTCATTTGCTGAACTTCTCTGTGCCTTGGTTTCCCCATCTGTGAAATGGGGATAAGTCTATAGTTGAAGAAAATAAGACGCAGTTGAATCAGCTGTCTAAGAAAGTAGGTTCTGGTGCCAGACTGTCTGGAGTCTCTTCACACGACTGCCACTTACTCAATGTACGGGCAAGGTATTTAACTTTTCTGGGCCTCTGTTTCCTCATCTGTAAAACAAGGTTAATAGTACCTGTTCTGAGGTAATGTTGTGAGAATTAAATGAGTTAACATTCTAAGCACCACCTGGCACATAGCTATGATCATGTGTGAACACCTCTACTTCTGAAAAGTTTAAGATATCAAATATCTTATTTTATTAACACAATATACGTGGACCTCCAATTTTTCACTACTTTTATTATCATAAAATCTCACGTTCTGTCAAACTCGAGTTTTGATACAATTTATTTCAATACGTTATCAAAGGAATTCATTCTCCTTTTGTCTACATTTCGAAAATAAAAATTGAGAAACTTACCAACGTAGAAGATGGCAGCCAACTCGAAACAAAGTGGAAGGGAAGCAGTTCTTCTAAAAAAGGAGATACGCTGAGTAAACAGTCCCCAAAGTGGTCCTGAGTGTGTTCCAGATGAGTCATGATTTATGAACAGGAAATCTGGGTCGGCTGGGCTTCAGTTAAACAGTGCAGGGAGATGGAAACCAGATGTTTAAACTTCATCTCAGAGGCTCACAGAGCGAGGGCAGCATAAAGAAGAGGGCGAAGGAGGGAGGAAAGGGAGAGACCAGCAGACGGGAGACCATGGGGAACACATGTGGCAAAGGGAGCACACGGAGAGGAAGGAGCGGGTGGGAGAGAGGAGGAGAGGGGAGGGAGGAGGGGTGGCCAGGCAGGCAATGATGGAAATGAAACTCCCACCCCCCCAAAGTCAACTCATAAAATGTTTCATCAGCCGGAAAACCTGGTACTTGTTTAGGATATACGTTTTGTTTTCACCTGTGTTCCCATGGAAACCTGGAAACCAACTGAGAAAGTTTGGACATTTTTGTTAACTTGGAGTACAGAGATCATATGTGTGTGAGTGTCTGTAAATATACACAATGTATTTCAAAAGTTATTTCAATGAAATACCTCTTCTCTTTCAATTACATCTCTGAAAGAGCCCAGTTTCCTGAAAACCTAAAAACAAGATTGACTTTTAATGGGAGCAAAGAGAAAAAAGTTTAAGTGTGTATTCTTCTTGATGCCAAACTGTCTAATACAAAGGAAATAAGAGAGTAGAAGAAATGTCAGCAAACTATAGCCTTTGGGTCAGTTTGGGCCCCTAGACTGTTTCTGTATAGCCCACAGGTTAAGAATTTAAAAAAAAAAATCTTTAAAGAGTGGTGGAAAAAAATAAAAAGAATATGAAACAAGACTGTGTGTAGCCCACACGGCACACAATATTTGCCATCTAGTCCTTTACAGAAAAGTTTGCTAACCCCGGATCTAAAACGCAACGTCATTGCAAGTAAAGCCAGGAAATAAGATAACAGGTCAGCCTGATGATAACTGCCACAAACAAAACAGTCTGAGACATATTTTTATAGCCCTACGCAGTGCTGATTGGGTTAAAGCTCATATGATCCCTTCATGCAAACCCACTGTACCCCATCCTCAAAAATGGGCAAAGCTAACAGGCAACACATATGGGCGGAAAGGCAGGGACGGAAAGGCTCTCTGGCTGCATCGCAGGGAAAGCACATGACGCTCTGGGTCTGCACAGAGTTGTCCAGCTTCCAGTGTCAGAGCTGGCACTCACCTTTCAGACCTCAGAAAGGAGAATGAGCAGTGAGTGTGAAAAGTCACAGAAAAATGTGCCCGGGTCTTTGGAGAGACCCAAGGAATAAGGCAAAGAGAAGCAGTTACCAGATTATACCTTTGCTGAGATAAAAGTGGCTCTGATCAAATAATAATGAAAATAATAATGTAATAAACAAAAAAATAATAGTTAAGCTAACGGCAACTATAATTTATTGGGTGTTTATAAGGGGCCAGACATTTTGCTAATCACTTCCCTGGAATTATATTTAATCCTCATCATAAATTTCTGAAGATGAAGAAACAGACTCAGAGTCAAAGTAACATTTCCAAAGTCAAAGCTGTTAAGAGGGAGAGCCATGGACTGAGAAGAGTCTTAACCACTACCTTATTCCTTCTTAAATGTAGAAAGGCTCAGTGTAAAGTGTTTGAATACAAATATGCAGGGTGCAAATGGAACTGAAAAATAAATCTTTATTATCCATATTCTATTTCCCTTTTCTTTTAAAAACCACAATAATAAAACTCTAATCATTGAGAGGTCACAAAATTTCATTCTAGATTTTATTTCCCATGGAGTCTGAAATGTGCTGCATTAGGCCAACCTCAGTATTCTGGACTGGAATACCTCTCCTTCCGGGATACTCTGATTTTGTCTTTTTTTCCTGCTGGAAAGTCTATTCTTTGGTGCCCAGGTCAGCTGACTATATAATGTATTTTGACTTGACTGCACTTGGAAATGAAATTTAATTATCAACAGCATTTTCTTCTGTAACTGTTTCAGAATGTTCCCTTATCAAATAAGTGTGCAGAAGCCCACATGTGCCTCTCAGTAGAGGCCCTGCATGGGAGAGTCACTCCGTGCTTGAGGAGGGGTGAAGGTGGTCACTCTGTGAGAGCCATGAGTCAGCTTGACACACAGAGCTCAGAGGAGAGTAGTCAGCTGCGACAGTCAAGATCAGTCTTTCTCTCACTCTGTGGCAGTTACCTTGCATGGTTTTCAACAAGAAGTCCCCTGATTCTCATCTCTATTCTTATGTTGGTCATGTATCTGTATCTGATGCCTCCAAGGTTTCTTTCTTTATTTTCATTTTTAGGTGGTTAGAATATGATGTGTCTATGTGTGTTTTCTCTTTGTCACTGTGGGATCCTTTCAGTTTCTTGGATCTGTGGTCTAATATCTTTCTTTCACTGTTTCAATAAGTCTTTATCCATTATTCCATCAAATATTTCTTCTGATTCTCTCTCTCCCTCTCTCTTCTTTCTGGGATGCCAATTACACTTATGTTAGACTTTTCGATATTGCCCCAAAGCTTTTGGGTTCTCTGTTCTCTCTATTTTTTCCATTATTTTTCTATTTGTGTTTTAATTTGGTAATTTACTATTGAGCTTCCATTATGTTCAGTGATTCATTGGCTGTGGGTATTTTATTTTATTTATTTATTTTTAACATCTTTATTGGAGTATAATTGCTTTACATGGTTGTGTTAGATGCTGCTATACAACAAAGTGAGTCAGCTATACATATACATACATATATCCCCATATCCCCTCCCTCTTGGGTCTCCGTCCCACCTTCCCTATCCCACCCCTCTAGGTGGTCACAAAACCCCAAATTGATATCCCTGTACTGTGCGGTTGGTTCCCACTAGCTATCTATTTTACATTTGGTAGTGTATATATGTCAATGCCACTCTGTCACTTTGTCCCAGGTTACCCTTCCCCCTCCCTGTGTCCTCAAGTCCATTCTCTACATCTGTATCTTTATTCCTGTTCTGTCCCTAGGTTCATCATAACCTTTTTTAATTGTTTTTTTAGATTCCATATATATGTGTTAGCATACAGTATTTGTTTTTCTCTTTCTGACTTACTTCATTCTGTATGACAGACTCTAGGTCCATCCACCTCACTGCAAATAACTCAATTTCGTTCCTTTTTATGGCTGAGTAGTATTCCATTGTATATATGTGCCACATCTTTATCCATTCATCTGTTGATGGACACTTAGGTTGCCTCCATGTCCTGGCTATAGTAAATGGCACTGCAATGAACACTGTGGTATATGACTCTTTTTGAATTATGGTTTTCTCAGGGTATATGCCCAGTAGTGGGATTGCTAGGTCATATGGTAGTTCTATTTTTAGTTTTTTAAGGAACCTCCATACTGTTCTCCATAGTGGCTGTATCAATTTACATTCCCACCAACAGTGCAAGAGGGTTCCCTTTTCTCCACACCCTCACCAGCATTTACTGTCTACAGATTTTTTTGATGGCCATTCTGACTGGTGTGAGGTGATGCCTCATTGTAGTTTTGATTTGCATTTCTCTAATGATTAGTGATGTTGAGCATCCTTTCATGTGTTTGTTGGCAATCTGTATATCTTCTCTGGAGAAATGTCTATTTAGGTCTCTTCCCTTTTTTTGATTGTTTGATTTTTGATATTGAGCTACTTGTATATTTTGGAGATTAAATCCTTTGTCAGTTGCTTCATTGACAAATATTTTCTCCTATTCTGAGGGTTGTCTTTTCATCTTGTTTATGGTTTCCTTTGCTGTGCAAAAGCTTTTAAGTTTCATTAGGCCCCATTTGTTTATTTTTGTTTTTATTTCCATTTCTCTAGGAAGTGGGTCAAAAAGGATCTTTCTGTCATTTATGTCATAGAGTGTTCTGCCTATGTTTTCCTCTAAGAGTTTTATAGTGTCTGACCTTACATTTAGGTCTTTAATCCATTTTGAGTTTATGTTTGTGTATGGTGTTAGGGAGTGTTCCAATGTCACTCTTTTACATGTAGTTTTCCAGTTTTCCCAGCACCACTATTGAAGAGGCTGTCTTTTATCTATTGTATATTCTTGCCTTCTTTATCAAGATAGGGTGACCATATGTGCATGGGTTTATCTCTGGACTTTCTATTTGTTCCATTGATCTATATTTCTGTTTTTGTGCCAGTACCATGCCATACTGTCTTGATTACTGTAGCTTTGTAGTATAGTCTTAAGTCAGGGAGCCTGATTCCTCCAGCTCTGTTTTTCTTTCTCAAGACTGTTTTGGCTATTCAAGACCTTTTCTGTTTCCATACAAACTGTGAAATTTTTTGTTCTAGTTCTGTGAAAAATGCCATTGGTAGTTTGAAAGGGATTGCATTTAATCTGTAGATTGCTTTGGGGAGTATAGTCATTTTCACAATGCTGATTCTTCCAATCCAAAAACATGGTATATCTCTCCATCTGTTTGTATCTTCTTTAATTTCTTTCATTAGTGTCTTATAATTTTCTGCATTCACATCTTTTGTCTCTTTAGGTAGATGTATTCCTAGTTATTTTATTCTTTTTGTTGCAATGGAAAATGGGATGTTTCCTTAATTTTTCTTTCAGATTTCTCATCATAGGAATGCAAGAGATTTCTGTGCATTAAGTTTGTATCCTGCTACTTTACCAAATTCTTTGATTAGCTCTAGTAGTTTTTTGGTAGCATCTTTAGGAGTCTCTGTATAGTATGTCACCTCCAAACAGTGACAGCTTTACTTCTTCTTTTCTGATTTGGATTCCTTTTATTTATTTTTCTTCTCTGATTGCTGTGGCTAAAACTTCCAAAACTATGTTGAATAATAGTGGTGAGAGTGGACAACCTTGTGTTGTTCCTGATCATAGAGGAAATGGTTTCAGTTTTTCACCGCTGAGAACAATGCTGGCTGTGGTTTGTCATATATGGCCTTTATTATGTTGAGGTAATTCCCTCTATGCCTACTTTCTGGAGAGTTTTTTTTTTTTTTATCATAAATGGGTGTTGAATTTTGTTGAAAGCTTTTTCTGCATCTATTGAGATGATCGTATGGTTTTTCTCCTTCAATTTGTTAACATGGTGTATCACATTGATTGATTTGCATATATTGAATAATTCTTGCATTCCTGGGTTAAACCCCATTTGATCATGGTTTATGATCATTTTAATGTGCTGTTGGATTCTGTTTGCTAGTATCTGGTTGAGGATTTTTGCATCTATGCTCATCTATGTAGTTTACTTTTTTTGAGACATCTTTGTCTGCTGTCAGGGTGATGGTGGCCTCGTAGAATGAGTTTGGGAGTGTTCCTCCCTCTGCTATATTTTGGAAGAGTTTGAGAAGGATAGATATTAGCTCTTCCTTAAATGTTTGAGAGAATTCGCCTGTGAAGCCATCTGGTCCTGGACTTTTGTATGTTAGAAGAGTTTTAATCACAATTTCAATTTCAGTGCTTGTGATTGGTCTGTTTATATTTTCTATTTCTTCCTGGTTCAGTCTCAGAAGGTCTTGCTTTTCTAAGAATTTGTCCATTTCTTCCAGGTTGTCCATTTTATTGGCATGTAGTTGCTTGTAGTAATCTCTCATTATCCTTTGTATTTCTGCAGTGTCAGTTGTTACTTCTCCTTTTTCAATTCTAATTCTGTTGATTTCAGTCTTCTCCCTTTTTTTCTTGATGAGTCTGGCTAATGGTTTATCAATTTTGTTTATCTTCTCAAAAACCAGCTTTTAGTTTTATTGATGTTTGTTATTGCTCCCTTCATTTCTTTTTCATTTATTTCTGCTCTGATGTTTATGATTTCTTTCCTTCTGCTAACTTTGGAGATTTTTGTTCTTCTTTCTCTAATTGCTTTAGGTGTAAGGTTAGGTTGTTTACTTGGGATTTTTCTTGTTTCTTGAGGTAGGATTGTATTGCTATAAATTTCCCTCTTAGAACTCCTTTTGCTGCATCCCATAGGTTTTGGGCTGTCCTGTTTTCATTGTCATTTGTTCCTAGGTATTTTTTGATTTCCTCTTTGATTTCTTTAGTGATCTCTTGGTTATTTAGTAACGTATTGTTTAGCTTCCATGTTTTTGTATTTTCTACAGTTTTTTCCTGTAATTGATATCTAGTCTCATAGTGTTGTAGTCAGAAAAGATACTTGATATGATTTCAATTTTCTTAAATTTACCAATGCTTGATTTGTGATCCAAGATATGATCTATCCTGGAGAATGTTCCATTAGCACTTGAGAAGCAAGTGTATTCCGTTGTTTTTGGATGAAATGTCCTATAAATATCATAAGTCCATCTTGTTTAATGTATCATTTAAAGCTTGTGTTTCCTTATTTATTTTCATTTTGGTTGATCTGTCCATTGGTGAAAGTCTGGTGTTAAAGTCCCCTACTATGATTGTGTTACTGTCGATTTCCCCTTTTATGGCTGTTAGCATTTGCCTTATGTGTTGAGGTGCTCCTATGTTGGATGCATAAATATTTACAATTGTTATGTCTTCTTAGATTGATCCCTTGATCACTATGTAGTGTACTTCTTTGTCTCTTGTAATAGTCTTTATTTTAAAGTCTATTTTGTCTGATATGAGAATTGCTATTCCAGGTTTCTTTTGATTTCCATTTGCATGGCATTTTTTTTTCCATCCCCTCACTTTCAGTCTGTATGTGCCCCTAGGTCTGAAGTGGGTCTCTTGTAGATGGCTTATATATGGGTCTTGTTTTTGTATCCATTCAGCCAGTCTATGTCTTTTGGTTGGAGCATTTAATCTATTCACATTTAAGGTAATTATGATATGTATGTTACTATTACCTTTTCTTAATTGTTTTGTGTTTGTTATTGTAGGTCTTTTCCTTCTCTTGTGTTTCCTGCCTAGAGAAGTTCCTTTAGCATGTGTTGTAAAGCTGGTTTGGTGGTGTTGAATTCTCTTTTCTTTTGCTTGTCTGTAAAGGTTTTAATTCCTCCTCTGAATCTGAATGTGATCCTGCTGGATTGAGTATTCTTGGTTGTAGAATTTTCCCTTCCATCACTTTAAATATGTCCTGCCACTCCCTTCTGGCTTGCAGAGTTTCTACTGAAAAATCAACTGTTAACCTTATGGGGATTCCCTTGTATATTATTTGTTGCTTTTCCCTTGCGGCTTTTAATATTTTTTCTTTGTATTTAATTTTTGATATTTGATTAATATGTGTCTTGACCTTTTTCTCCTTGGATTTATCCTGTTTGGGATTCTCTGTGCTTCCTGGACTTGATTGACTATTTCCTTTCCCATATTAGGGAAGTTTTCAACTATAATCTCTTCAAACATTTTCTCAGTCCCTTTTTTTTTTTGTCTTCTTCTTCTGGGACCCCTATAATTCGAATGTTGGTGGGTTTAATGTTGTCCCAGAGGTCTCTGAGACTGTCCTCAATTCTTTTCATTCTTTTTTCTTTTTTTGCTCTGTGGTACTTATTTCCACTATTTTATCTTCCAGCTCACTTATCCGTTCTTCTACCTCAGTTATTATGCTATTGATTCCTTCTAGAGAAATTTTAATTTCATTTCTTGTGTTGCTCATCATTGTTTGTTTGCTCTTTAGTTCTTCTAGGTCCTTGTTAAACGTTTCTTGCATTTTCTCCATTCTATTTCCAAGATTTTGGATCATCTTTACTCTCATTGCTCTGAATTCTTTTTCAGGTAGACTGCCTATTTCCTCTTCATTTGTTTGGTCTGGTGGGTTTTTACTTTGCTCCTTCATCTGCTACGTATTTCTCTGTCTTCTCATTTTGCTTAACTTACTGTGTTTGGGGTGTCCTTTTCACAGGCTGCAGGTTCATACTTCCCATTGTTTTTGGTGTCTGCTCCCAATGGCTAAGTTTGGTTCAGTGGGTTGTGTAGGCTTCCTGGTGGATGAAACTGGTGCCTGTGCTCTGGTGGATGAGGCTCAATCTTGTCTTTCTGGTGGGCAGGATTGCATCTGGTGGTGTGTTTTGGGGTATCTTTGAACTTAGTATGATTTTAGGCAGCCTCTCTGCTAATAGGTGGGGTTGTGTTCCTGTCTTGCTAGTTGTTTGGCATGGGGTGTCCAGCACTGGAGCTTGCTGGTCATTGTGTGGAGCTGGACCTTAGCATTGAGACAGAGTTCTCTGGGAGAGCTCTCGTCAATTGATATTATGTGGGGTTAGGAGGTCTCTGGTGGTCCAATGTCCTGAATTCGGCTCTCCCACCTCAGAGGCTCAGATCTGACACCTGGTCAGAGCACCAAGACCCTGTCAGCCAGGGAGCTTCTTGCCTTTTGGGAAGTCTGAGTTCTTCTGCCAGCATTCAGTAGGTGTTCTGTAGGAGTTGTTCCACATGTAGGTGTTTTTTTGATGTATTTGTGGGGAGGAAGCTGATCGCCATGTCTTACTCCTCCGCCATCTTGAAGGTCTTCCTCCATTGGTTGTGTTGAGTCTAGTGAAGAGCCTGTGGAAACTTTCTTCAATTATATTTTTGTTTCCAGCATTTTCTTTTTTAAAAAAAATGGAAGATGAGTTGGTTTACAATATTTTGTTAGTTTCAAGTGTACAGCATAGTGATTCAGTTTTTTTTTCAGATTATATTCCATTATAGGTTATTACAAGATTTTGAATATAATTCCCTGTGCTATACAGTAAATCCTTGTTGCTTATCTATTTGATGTATACTAGTTTGTATCTGTTAATCCCGTACTCCTAATCTGTCCCTCCCTCCCTCTCCAGCATTTTCACTTGACTCTTTATAGTTTCTATCTCTCTGTTGAAATTGCTCATCTGCTCATGCATACTGCCTACTTTTTCCACTAGAGCCTTTCATATGTTAATCATAGTTATTTTAAATTCTCTGATAGTTTTAACATCTGGGTTATCTCTGAATCTGGTTCTATTGATTATTTTGTCTCTTGGTGGTGGGTTGTTTATGTCTTGCTTTTTTATCTATATCTCATAATTTTTGATCAAATGCCAGATATCATGTATAAAACAGAAAAGTGTGGAGTCAATACTATTTATTCCTGGAAATGGGCATACCTTTTCTTTAGATAGGCTACTAGTTTGGGAGTTGAGTCTGTCTAGCCAAGAGTTGAACTACAGTTTGACTTTGCTGTTGCTAGGGTTACCTTCAGTGAGCCTCCTGCTTCAAATTCCTCTAATATTCCTTTGTGCTTAGAGGTGGGGCTCAAGGGTGTTTCTCAACATCTCTGCTCTGCTTTCAGCCTTCTCTGTGAGACTGATTCTTGGACAGGCTCTCTGTCCATGGCCTTGCCCTTCTCTAAGCTGTAGACTGCAATTTCTCATTTCTTGGTGGTTTCTAGCTTGGTGGGGGAGATGATGGGAGTTCTTTGTTGTCCTGGTCCAGGCTTAGTCTTAAGCAGACCCTGTGTGTAATTGGGGTGGGTATTTCTCAGTGGTCCTTCTTCTCCCCCTCATGGCAGCCAAATTTTTTAGTATCCTGTCCCTTTCTCCAATAGCAGGAGACATCTAATGACATTGGTATAGAATTCTGAGCCAGGACTCTTTCTGTACCTTCCCCATGGACAGAGGGATTTCTTCTTACTCTTCCAAGAGGTACAATGGGTCTTTACCCTGAGGGTGACAGTGGTTTCTGCCCTTTCCACAGTGGTTTAAAATTTTTGCACCATGTTCTAGTCCTTCCTTCAGTTCTGAATCAGCCCAGGGTGGTTGATATAATGCACCCCCACCCCCAGTTTCAGTAATGAACACCAGGTGGAGGTCCATGGATAAGAGCACTGATGGTGACAACCTCCCTTTTTATCTGGAAATCTCAGGAGCTCCTAACTGTCACACCCCACACTTTGCTTTAGAAAAGTGTTACAAAATTTATCTGAATACCTCTTATCTGTTTGCATTGTACCTGGAATGTCTTCCTCCTGTGTTTGCATTCTGCTTCTTTTATGGGGGGGGACCAATTTTTCCTTGGATTTTAGGCCACTTGATTTCCCTGTAACCTCAGCCCTCTGATTGGTTGAAGGATGTTTATGACTTTGTAATTTATCTGGCTTTTCTTGTTGTTAGGGTGGGATTGGTGCTCTTTCCTACTTTCTCCATCCTAAGCTGAAGCAGCATCTCATTTCTCTCAGAATTTAAATTGAGAAATTTTGGTAATTCACAAGTTAACCTTGAGAAGGGAACACACCCAAAAGAGAAGCGGAAACGGAGGAGTGGAGTAGACTTCTGCTACTGAGAGGCCAAAGAAGCAGCTTGATCAAGTCCCTGGAATTGCCCCAAATCCAACAAAGTCCTGAATCTTGTCTTGGTCAAATCTATGAGTCCTGCCTGCACTTCAGGGATCTGGATTCCTATGAGATGTTTGTATTCTTTTTCTTTTTTTTTTTTTTGCGATATGTGGGCCTCTCACTGTTGTGGCCTCTCCCACTGCAGAGCACAGGCTCCGGACGTGCAGGCTCAGCGGCCATGGCCCACAGGCCCAGCCGCTCCACAGCATGTGGGATCTTCCCGGACCGAGGCACGAACCTGCGTCCCCTGCATCGGCAGGCAGAGTCTCAACCACTGCGCCACCAGGCAAGCCCAGATATTTGTTTTCTTTATGGCTGTGTTTGTATTGTTGTCCATTTATTCACTCATTAAAAGGTAGATATTTATTGAGGACGTCTTAGTCCAGATTCTCTACTGGGTGCTGAGAATTTACCAGAGAACAAACAGATGTAATTCTTGCCCTCATGGAACTTATAGTCTGACTGGGCAGACAGATATTAAAACAAGTAAACAATTAAATATCTAATGAGCTGTATAAAGAAAGAGTGTTGGGTGGTATGGGAGTTCTAAGGTAGGGTCTTGAGCTAGTATGGACATCTCCCTTAGGATCTGCAGGCTGTGGAGACTGAAAATGTACCTCTTAGATCTCCAAAGATGGGGACCTTAGTGAACTGATGCCCTAGCTGTTGCACTCTGAAATCTACACCATGTTCCTACTGAAACCATGCTTCTCTATAAGTGGGCAGAGCAGGAACTCTAAGGCATGCTGTTCCAGGGGAGATTGACTCTTCTGAAAGCTGATTTTGGCCCAGGAACTCCCCATTGGCCTTACCAAACTTTCTTGAGCTGCACTGTAGTCTCTGACTATTCCACTGACCTCCATTCCTGCCCTCTTTCCTTGACAAAACATCAAACATTCCTCGTGGTCTGACGGCTCCCCAGCCTCCTCTTGTCCCCTCCCCATTTTCCCTTGCAAACATTTCTCTAGTAAGTGTTTTTCACAAAGGTATGCACTGCTCCACACATTAATATATGATTATCCCTGTAGACATAACTGAAACTGCAGATCTAGAAAGCTTTTGGCATTTAAATTGTGGTTGGATTTGTAAATCCTATCATCCATATCCCTGTGTGTGGGCTCCTTTGTCTTTGAGAGGAGACATGAGTGATTTCCAAACTGAGGTCAATGAACTTGGAACACTTTTCTTGGGATCTCCCACAAACCAGCCTGTTTCTGAGAAGTCCTACCATCGAGAAGTGGCTGGGTTTCTGCCTGGGCTGTGGTCACAGAGGCCTCCAGCTCTATTCAATTTACTCCCCAGGGCAAGTGTCAGAGACTCATCCACTGCCTTACCACCTCCATCACCGCTTACCATCGAGTCAGATCCTTTTGGGAGAAAAATGACATTATATTTTACACTGAACCTTTGTTAATAAAAGGAAATTGAAGTAACTCTGAAGCTAAGGCAGGACCCTTTTCGCATGCACACTTAGGGCAAGATTTTTGTTGTTTGGTTCAAGTTGTTTCAAAGTTACAGTAATTTCATTGTGATTTTGTCTGTACGATATTAGGAGATGTAGACACGTTTGTCTAGGTCTCTAGAATTTTTCTTGCCGAGGAACCTCTTTTGTTCTGGACTTTTCTAGTCTTCATAATTAACCTGACCCATCTCCTTGATGTTCATCCTTCTGCCTGCTCTCTCCTGCAGGACCCTATGTCCTGCCCCAAGCCAATGAGAGCCTCTGGGCTTTGCCACCAGGATGATAGACATTAGAATTGTTGCTTTACAAAGTTCTTAATTCACTTTACGCTTTGATTACATGTAGACAGAACAATCAGTGGTCATTCTCTAAACATTCTGATTTTCCATTTGAAGATAATTATTATTCTGTGAAGATGGTAACACCCTAAATTATTTCAACCAATTAGAACATCAATCTTATTAATTATTATCTCTTTGGAAGAAAAAGAAATAAAAACAAGATTAATATCAGGAACTTCTTCATGTAACAAATATCTATTGTGCACCTCCTGAAGGTAAGATGCTTTGTTGGTTACTAAGGATCCTGTTGTGAACAAGGCAGACATGACTGCTGTCTTCATGGAGCTTGTCTCAGCCAGGAAATTGATTAGAAATGAAACATACATACTAATGGGGCCAATATCCTTTCTGTTCAGCTCCAACCTTTCACCCCTGACTCTGTACCCTTCAGCCAAGGGGGCTAAAATTTGCCTCCCAGATGGTGTTACTAAAGAATGAACATGGACAAACATTTTAGAAACTTTTTTTATTGGAGTATAATTGCTTTACAGTGCTGTGTCAGTTTCTGCTCTACAACAAAGTGAATCAGCTATATGTATACATATATCCCTTCCCTCTTGGACCTGCTTCCCACCCCTTCATCCCACCCGTCTAGGTCATCACAGAGCACTGAGCTGAGCTCCCTGTGCTATACAACAGGTTCCCACTAGCTCTCTATTTTACACATGATAGTGTATTTATGTCAATCCCAATCTCCCAATTCATCCCCTCCTCCCCTTCCCCCACTGTGTCCACATGTCCGTTCTCCATGTCTGCGTCTCTATTACTGCCCTGGAAATAGGTTCATCTGTACCATTTTTCTGGATTCCACATATTTGCGTTAATAGACGATATTTGCTTTTCTCTTTCTGACTTACTTCACTCTGTATGACAGACTCTAGGTCCATCCAAATAGGTTGAAACAAAAAGAATATTTGATTAACCCCCAAATTCAGTCAACTAGAAACTTATTTCCAACCTATTTGAGGTGTTATACGTTTCAGGAAGGGCTAAATATACCTTTTGGAGAACGTCCATGTTTGCGAAGACTCCCAGCAGTGTCTCTCCTTTGTGCCCCCTGATAACCTGGTGAGGTTGGTGATACAGATACAGATGTTATCAGTCTCATTTGACAGTTGAGTAGAAGCATAGCTTTGAGTGTCTACTGTGTGTAGAGCCTAAAACAAGCAACATCGTCCATTTTTTTTCATTCCACGAACTTGTCCAGCCACCTCACTTCTCAACTCTATGTCCTGGTGAAGCCTCCCCTTCTATCGGCTATAATGTAACTACTATAACCAGGCTTCTGTGTCCACCGCAGTGGCTTTTCCCCAGATCATCAATGCCCTCCATGTTACCAATTCCATGGCTATGACTCTGTTGTCATCTTACCTAAACTGCTGGGCCTTTTCGTACCTTGACCTCCTTGAAAACCTTTCTTCCCTCAGCTGCCATGACTCTACTATCTCCTGGTTTTCCTTCCATTCGCTGCAGTGTCCTGCCTGATCTGGTCTGAGTCTGTGTCTCTGGTGTCCTCTCGTTCTCCCCTTAATGCTTCCTGCCACCGCCCCCCCCCTTCCCCGCATCACACACACAGAGGAGCGTGCACACTATAGTTGTGATTTGGGGGTCTTGGGAGGGGTGATGGTCAAGCTGGAATCAGCCTTCAGATCTGAGAGTCAGTAAGAGGTTAAATTAGAGGGGTCACTGCTTCCAATTTAAAGTAAACAAGGCCTTAGCAGAGGCAGTAGGACTTCCGTGTGTGGAAATACAGATTACAAATGTAGGTTAGGCTATGAATTAAAGGCTCATTCAATATTTAAATACACTGCTAAACAATTCTAAAGCAACGTCACGAGGTTATATTGACAGTGATAGCAGGGTAGGCAATCTCTTTTCTTTAAAATCATTCTCTCCAAGGTGGGTCATAAAATGGATCACCGGTCGGCATTCTGGTGATCGCTGGGTGTAACACTTCTGAGCAACGGGAAGCAGTGGCCTCATTTGGTAACCAGGACTAATTTAACTAAAACCAGGCCAGGCCGACTGTGAGCAATTGTGATGAATTTCTATGAGATTCATGTCCCGTGAGGGGATTTTACAGATCACATCATGGCTCAGAAAGCCTGGTAGTCAAGTGAGAGCTGTCAAAACAAAATAAAAAGATCAAAAGTCTAGGGCAAGGCTTTGTAATTTGGGCCACTGAACAAGTTGCAAAAAAAAAAGTGACTCATTTCAACAGATAAGATCAATGTGTCAAATTTGTGTGATATTTCACATGGTCACCTATAAAAACAAAACTCTGCTACTTCTTGATTGGAGATGATTTCTTGAATATGATACCAAAAGTAGAAGCAGCAAGAGCAAAAATGAGCAAGTGGGACTCCGCCAGGCCTCACAATGGATGGAAGACAGAACATCCTTTCTCTCGGACTCCACCAGTCCTAACAACGGATGGAAGATAGAACATCCTTTCTCTCGGACTCCACCAGGCCTCACAATGGATGGAAGATAGAACATCCTTTCTCTCGGACTCCACCAGTCCTAACAACGGATGGAAGATAGAACATCCTTTCTCTCGGACTCCACCAGTCCTAACGATGGATGGAAGACAGAACATCCTTTCTCTCGGACTCCACCAGTCCTAACAATGGATGGAAGATAGAACATCCTTTCTCTCGGACTCCACCAGGCCTCACAATGGATGGAAGATAGAACATCCTTTCTCTCGGACTCCACCAGGCCTCACAATGGATGGAAGATAGAACATCCTTTCTCTCGGACTCCACCAGGCCTCACAATGGATGGAAGATAGAACATCCTTTCTCTCGGACTCCACCAGTCCTAACGATGGATGGAAGACAGAACATCCTTTCTCTCGGACTCCACCAGTCCTAACAATGGATGGAAGATAGAACGTCCTTTCTCTCTGTTGGCTAGATTCTTCTTACTAAAAATATAGACAGAGGATATTGTAGATTTCATCCTGCATTAAGACTGATAGAGGAGAGATATACACCACTAATCAGTTATTAAAATGATTAACACGAAGGAGTAGCAAACTAGTGTTACCCCAAACACAGAGCAAACATGTGGCAGCTTCCCTGTTGCTTATTGTGTTTATAGTAGTTGGACGAAATAAGAGCTGAGTCAAAGTGTATGTTTTCAAATATCTGTCTAACCTATGGAATGATTGCGAACACTTTCATGCTCTAATGTAAGTTTCTGGAAAAAAATAGGCAATTATTCCATGTGTTCAGCTTCATTTAAGTCTAAGGATCTATGACTGTAAACTGATCACCCTACGGAGGTCAACATTCCAGCTCCCAGAAGCTGAGCCATGTAAGTTCTGAACAATTTTAAAACCAGGCTGTTCTGCACTGTGACTTAGAAATGCAGGCTTGCATTCAGTCCTGTCTTCTAAACACATCCAGGTTCCTTTCCTTAAGTTCTGTTGTGTTTAGGTCCAGAGCCTCACAAAACAGATTACTGTCATTACCCATGTGAGTGGAGGGTCTAGCTGGAGTTTCTGCTCAGGTCACAGGTCTTTTCATGATATTAAAGTTTCCAAGGTGAACGTATGGAAGGGTAGGAGTTTCTGTATACTGAATCTGATCCTGCATTCTCTGTGAAAATAGAAAGTGTGATGGATAGATAATCAAGAGATCCAGATAGATGATAGATGGATGGATGGATGGAGGGAGGGAGGAAGGGAGGGATGATGGATGTTGGATGGATGGACGGAGGGAGGGAGGGATGGACAGATGGATGATAGGTGACAGGTAGATAGATGAATGAATGAATGGTTGAATGGACAGATGGTAGATAGAAGGATAGATAGATAGATATGAAACCTAGGATGAACTGTAGGAGGAAAACCAGCTATCATTGCCTGTCTGTCAAAGTAGCTTTTTCATTTATCTTCTCCTCAGGGACACTCTGATTCATGCACTCAATCGAGTTTTCCTCTCTTGCTGCTGGAAAGAGCAGAACCACGTTTAACCGCAACTGTATCGAGTGTGAGATCCTCACAGGCTTCATCTTGGGTGCTGACTTCACTCCTGATCATTTTTCTTTCTCTATCATTATTATTATTATTCCTGGATCGTTATTATTTTTCTTTTCCCTCTCATACTCAGTTTTTGTTTTAATCTATTCTGGTGTTTATCTTTGCAAACTGATTTTTTTTTTTTTAAGGGAAAGGAGTTGGGAGGAGAGGCCAGGAGTGCTGGAATGTGAAAGGAAGGGAGATGGCCCAGGGAGGGAGGGAGAGATGGGTAGAGAGAAAGATCAGAAACTGCTACAGGCAGGGCTTCTCCTGGGTCCCTGTCCTTTTCCAAGATCCCTTCTGTCTTCTCCCAGGCCCCATCCTTTGCTGAGATGCCTTTGCTTTTTCTCCGGGGCCTCTATTGCAACAGGAAGCAGAGGTTCACAGAGGATGGTGAGCCACCCGTGGTCACACGGTCGAGAAAGTGGCTGAGTCCGACCTCTGGCTGGCTGACAGGAGAGGTCATGGTCATGGTTGCCATGCCCTCCTCCCACCCTAGACGCTGGGGTCATCTCAGGACTGCTGCTCTGACAGTCTCTCTGTCCTCGGTGTCCCCTCCCACCCCTGCTTTGTATCTTGTCTCCATCACGCCCGCTGGCCACCCCTGGTCCTGCCAGGCCCTGCCTACTGCCTCACCTCCGCTCACCCTCCTTCCCCTCTGCGAACGCTCTTCCCCCACAGGGTTTACCCTGCTTCGAGCCTCAGCTTAAGCACGGCCTTCTCTGAGAAACTTCCCTGGTCCCCGGGGTTGTGGAGGGAGCCTCCTGCCTTCCTTGAGTGAGTGGGTGGGGGATGGAAGTTTGAAACCTGGGGATCTGCATAGCTGGGTGCCAGAGTGGCCTCTCCTGGGCTCGGCTCAAGTCAACATAAAGGTCTCAGTTGCTCTGCAAGTGATGTGCTAGCCCGGCGGGGACACACCGTGAGGGGAGCGGGGTCCCCGGGGAGCCTGAGAAACTGCCTTTGGATGTCAGAAGACCCTCCATTGTCATCAGCCCGGTGGTCCTAGGAGTTCATGTTTGCGAGGACACAAGGGCCCAGGGGACTTGGATTGAATCTCAGTGGAGTTTGCTACAAGGTGGTGGGATGCTGGGCAGCGGGGTCACCCAGGCCTGGAATGGCTGCTAATAGGCTGGTTCTTGTACCATCACCTGCTGCTGTGCTTGGGCCCTAGCTGATGAACAAAGTTGGTAACGGCAACAAAAGTCCTATGTCCCCTAAATCCATGCAGTCTCTACCGGGGTAGTTCATCAAATTAAGGTAACTGTCATCACAGGCTTGAACGGAAGGAAGATTCCCTGCCTACTGCCGCCTTTCCTTTCTAACCAGATCAGCTCAGGGGTCCCCCAACACGTCCCCGAGGGATAAAGGGAGTCTCCCCGGCTCTTCTAGACAGGAAACTCGTGTGACACTTGCTAGAGAGCAGAGGAAGCAAGTGTGGGGCACATGCGGGACCCTGACACCCACGAGGCTGGACGTGGCAGCCGAACTGCCATCTCAGTACTGGAGGAAAACAAGATGCGTGGGGAGTGGTCTTTGGTTTGGAACTCTGCAAAGCCACGTCCCTGGAAAACTCTTAATTCCACTTGAGAATAATCACATCAAGGTATATGAAGATATAACAGCAGCCCCCTTGCAGGAGAGTCAGGGGACTGGGCGAAAGTCTGGGAGTCAGGCCTGGCACAGGGTGGATGTCTGTGGCTTCATCCGCAGGGCAGTGTCACAGCTGCTTCCCTGCCTGGCTCCAGAAAACTCGAAAGGAAGACGAGGACTGCCCTGTCTCTTGCATGGAGTCGTCACACACTCTCCCACGTGCGGGGCTGAGCCTGCTGCCTGGACTCGACACACACAGAGCGGGTCGTGAGCCCCGCTTGCCAGCTTGCTGGAGCGGGGGAGGGCGGAGCGTGCTCCCTCGTCTCCTGGCCTGGACCCTGGCCTCCAGGGCCTCTGCCGGCGCGCAGTATCGGGAGGCCAACTCTTTTCCCCAGTTGGCAGTGACCAGCCCAGTATGGAAAAAAATTCAAACTCCAATTTCAAGTTCTGCAACCAACTTTTGCCAAATGAAAGGGCAAGGGAAAAGCCACAGGGAACTCGGTAGCCCTCTTTGTCTATGTTCATAGGCAGAAATACTGATATTTATTCAAGCCATTCAAACATAAGCCCACGTTGTGTTTCCTAGGTGGCTGCATTTACATATTCATATTGTTTTTTTTTTTTTTTGCGGTACGCGGGCCTCTGACTGCTGTGGCCTCTCCCGTTGCAGAGCACAGGCTCCGGACGCGCAGGCTCAGCGGCCATGGCTCACGGGCCCAGCCGCTCCGCGGCATGCGGGATCCTCCCGGACCGGGGCATGAACCCGCGTCCCCTGCATCGGCAGGCGGACTCTCAACCACTGCACCACCAGGGAAGCCCTGGGTTTTTTTTTTTTTTTTTCATTTAGTTGTGATTGTTTTTTAGCCATGTGAATAAACACTACAGATCAAAGTACCTAATCACACAGTAATTGCACCCAATGAATTGATGGTTCATTTATTTATTTATATAAATAAATAACAGAGTGAAGTGCTCAGGCAGATGCTCTGTTGAGGGAGTCTCCTTTACCATTTGAGTTGAAAGGCCTGGGAAAGCGGAGAAGAGTGAGGACTGCTTGGGACTCCATTAGTCCTGGTGCCCGGGAGTGCCGGCGTGCCGCAGAACCTCTCTGAGCCTCAGTCCTATGTCGATAATGTACATTTCAGAAGATTGGTCTAAGAATGAACTGAGACGTACATACAACGCCTGTAAGCAGGTGCTCGGGAAATGATGCTACCTACTTCTTTTCACCACGTGAGGGATCTGCCGACCCCACGCTCAGCACTTGGAGATGCCAACTCAATGGGCACTTGCCACCTGGCTCTGCAGGGATTGAGTCATTAGCCACCGCAGTCATTCAACACCCCCTGAAAGGAGTGCAGGGTGGAGATCAGGAATGAGGCCCTCTGTGCTCTGGGAAAAACTGGCAGAACAGACCTTCAGATAGGTACTTTGAGGAGAAGATTTTTTGAGCTCAATTCCTTGCATCTCCTCGTATCTGGAAAAGCACTGAAATTATTAACAGTGACGTCCGCTCCTCGTGACGGGCAGCCAGCCTCTGCCAACATGTGTGCCTGACTGCACGTCCCTGTCCACTAAAATCACAAGTAATACTGCCCCCCGATCCCTTTGGAGCAGCTCCCCAGAGCTCTCTGAGACGCTGTCTCCTGGGCTGTAGTCCTCATTTTGCCCCAAATAAACCTTAACTCACAGCTCTCACATTCTGCTTTTTCTTTTTCAGTTGACAAAAAGCATTAGCTCTTCTCTTCCCCCACAAATTCTGTGGAGCCTGGTGCCTTCACTGTTCCACTTTCCAGGGCAGGTGAGGGGCTTCCCCAGGACCCCACAGCCAGTGAGGGCCGATCAGGGATTCGAACCCAGTCTGTGTGGATCCAGAGTCCAAGCTCTTTGCTTCTTTGGGAGCTCGTGCAAGCAAGGTGTCCTAGTGAGCTGTGAGATTCTCCCCTGCACCTGCTGAAAGGACAGGAGGAAGGACACATGTGACAAAAGAGAGGGCAGAGTGAAGACCTGCCAAAAGAGAAGGCAGAGCTGTGCCTCTGGGCACCGGGGGTAGAGCTGTTCCGGGGGGAAGAGGTGATGGGGCTTGGGATGAGGGAGGGTGGACCAGATGGACCGTGCCCTGGAGGAGGCCTGTGCACACAATGGACCCTGAGACTGAAGTTTCACCAGTGTCAGAACTGAAGCCATTCCAAAAGCTGTCTTTGATATACAAGAGATAAGGTCTGGAAACTTCCAGATGAGGCAAACGCCTGGTCCAATGTGGCAGCTTCTGAGTTATTTTCCTTGACAGACGGTACTTGGTAGATGGTCCAAACTCACCATCACCCATTGGTGACAATTCCAAAAAGGACACCAAGTATAGATGTGACATCGAACCTGGGCAGCCTGAGTGTTCTATGAAAGAGCTATTTCCATTGATACAGACTCTTTACCAGAGAAACGGCATGAGGTCACTTGGGACAGAAATAGAACCATCTTATTCGTTCCAGAATAAAGTGACTTTTAGGTGTTCCTCTCAGTCAACAGGAGAATTAAAGGTTCTCTGCCTTTATGTATATAAAATTCTTATTACACTTACATATCTGAATGATCTTCCCAAAGAAAGTCGTTAATCATTTTACTGCAGATGAAATATATTGATCGAATATCAAAGAAAAATGAGATCCGTGATTTATAGGTTGCAATATAACATTTGTTTGATGAAAAGGAAATCTGTAAACATACAAACAGCAGAATTTGTTTCCCATGAAACTCAAATGTTGTCTGGGTCCTTTCAAAGGATATTTCATTTCTTTTATAAAGAAGTGAAGGCAAAAACTATTTTTAACAATTTTTTTTTTTTTTTTTTTTTTTTGTGGTACGCGGGCCTCTCACTTTTGTGGCCTCTCCCATTGCGGAGCACAGGCTCCGGACGCGCAGGCTCAGCGGCCATGGCTCACGGTCCTAGCCGCTCCGAGGCACGTGGGATCTTCCCGGACCAGGGCACGAACCCGTGTCCCCTGCATCGGCAGGCGGACCCTCAACCACTGCGCCACCAGGGAAGCCCTAACAATATTTTTATTATAAAAGTAATAAATATTCCTTGAAGAACACTGGAAGAAGGAAGAACATAAAAGAGAAAATAAAGCCTAATTTCCACATCTATCCTTGACTCTAGGTGCCATTCTTTTATTCACTCCTTTTATTCCTCATTCTGTGTTTTTAAAGAAATGTGTAATAATTTATATAATATTTTTGCTTTTCTTCTCTTACGGTTGTACCCTGGATATTAATATTATGCCTACTCTTTATTTCTGTTTTTGAACAAAATTAAAATAAGTATATAATTCTAAACAAAGTTAAAATATTATTAAATTACAATCATTCATAAATTTGTATTTTTCTTCCTGTAACATTAATATATGCATGTTTTCCCATGTCATTAAATTTGCTACAGCCTATCGCCTAACCATAGCCATCATTAATATTCGGTATAAAATCTTCAAATGTTTGTCCATATATGGATGTTTATGTGAATGGACCAATTTTTAACTTAAAGTTAAAGGGGAAGTATTTCCTTGTGCCATCAGACACTGTCCTGCAACATGATTCATGTAATGGTTATATGGAATCTCATTACTTGGCTTTTCAATTGTTTATTTTGGGGCATGTAGAGTTCTCCCAATATTTCATTATTACAACAGTGAGGTGATTAACAACTTTATCTGCATGACTAACTGACCCTTAGTAGGATTTCCTAAAGCCCTTCAAGTGGCCAGAGGGTCTGTGACCAGATTGTTCTCTAAAAACCTTAAACCAAGTTGTCTTCCCCCAGGAGCAGAGCCATAAGCCTACTTCTCTACATTTTTGCCAACAAAGGAATTTTGTTAGTCTTCGTTTCTTTTTTCACTTAGAATTTTAAAAGTGATCATCTTAATTATTTTAAAATCAATCTTTGATAAACTAAATTCAAACCTTTTAAATATATTTTTTGGTTCCTTGTGTTATTTCTTTGTAATTCCTCAGTTTGTCTTTTTTTCAATTTGTATATATTTATCGCTTTCTTAATGATTTGTAAATTTTTTTTCTTTTCTTTTTTTTTGCAGTATGCAGGCCTCTCACTGTCGTGGCCTCTCCCGTTGTGGAGCACAGGCTCCGGACACGCAGGCTCAGCGGCCATGGCTCACGGGCCCAGCTGCTCCGCGGCATGTGGGATCTTCCCAGACCGGGGCACGAACCCATGTCCCCTGCATCGGCAGGCGGACTCTCAACCACTGCACCACCAGGGAATCCCAGCCTTATTTTGTAGCCTTATTTTCTTGTAACTGATGAGAGCCCAGATATAAATACTGCTCCCCAATAAGCCTTATTTTCTTGTAACTGATGAGAGTCCAGATATAAATACTGCTCCCCAGTAAGCCGCATGGATTCCAGGTGTTAGGGAGGATCTTTGTGAGTACAGAACTTTCGGACCTCTTGTGCAAGAAAGCCTGGATATCTGAGGAGTGACTTGGTTTGAAATATTGAGAAAAGTCTTACAGTTTAGCACAGACTAGTCAAAATTAACATATGTGACCACACACTAGGCTCCTTCCATAGTTGCTCCAAATGCCGGGCTTGTGACCCAGTCCAAGCTGTTCAACCCAAGCTGGCAGTGCTTTCCCCAAGAAAGAACTTGATTAGTCCATTACATCATTCCCCGGGAGACGCTTTGTGCTAAAGCAGGATGTGTCTCGGACATAGAGTTAACTCAGTAAATACCATGCTTTCCTGCACAGGGCCCACTGGAAGCTGTCCACGGGGATTGCAGAACTGATGTGCAACGTCACTGTTGGCTGTGCTATAGGACCCTCAGGGGCTTTAGCCTGGGTGTGGTGCCAAGAAGTTGTTTTAAACTCAAAAGGTAGCATCTTACACGGAAAAATCCGTATCACCAAGAGCAAACTTGGAATCAAGACTCAGCTTCCTCATAAACTCAACAAATCTACATCACACTTGGGTTTTTGGTCTCTGCTGGGACATAAAGGTTGTTACACAGATCTGAGATTCAGTTTGTATATTGGAGCAACATTTCTTTGGGCAACTCATGTAGAATGATATGGCCCATTTTCCTTAGCTCAGCCTGAATGGCAGCCCTCAAACTGCAGGGATGAACACAGAGACCCAGGAAAGGTTTTCTGATTTCAAGCTTTCTGAATGTGACCTGTCATCATTCAGTGTGCCTCCCTCGTTTGTATGGCAGTGTGCATGAAAGCTAGAGATAGGAGTTGTTGAACCGCCATTCCATTTAGCATAGAAAACCAAAGGATGCTTGACGATCCCACAGGATAACTTTGGAATACCTGAATTCCACCACTCCACTGGTAGAGGTCCCGTGCTACCAAGAGTATACAGTGTTCAGAAGCAACGCCAAACGCAATGCCTGTTGTTGACAATTTAGGACAGAAAAAAAAATCAGAATTTTAATTCCAAATTAAAGAAGTAATAAATTTCAAATAAACAACTGAATAAAAGATGATTTCTCTTTTTCTATTTGTATTTTTTGACTTTAGACTTTAAAATCGTTATCGTCTGGTTGCAGTATGGCTCAGCAAAGTCAAAGTTCTAATTTGTTCTTTGGCAGAGGCTTACCCACCGGCCCCTTTACATATTTACCTTCCTGCCTGGCCATGCAGACATCCAAGGTCGTGACCTCTGGCTCAGGGTCCCTGGAGCTAGAAGCCCTGAGGAGCCCCCAGTCTGTGAGTGTTGGTGTTTGGGAAACAATGGCAGAAGGAATGGGTGTGAACCTGGGACCCAAGAGAGCACCCCTAAAGTGGCTGGGGGACCTTGGAAGGGGTATGGCTGAGTAGAAGCACCCTGACAAGCGATGAGCATCCGTGAGCGGTGCCTGCCAGCGTCCGACAGCAAGACTTCAGGACAGGGAGCACGGTCTGGGCGTACATGGCCTTTCCAGGTCTCTCCTCCTGGAGTTTGGAAGCAGACTTTAGGATAGAGCTGCTTTTCTGACAATAAGGGTAAAGGAGTGGCAAACAACTAATTTGAAAGACCAGAGTTATGTCTATGCTGGAACTCCTGGCTGATGAAATAGGTTGATTAGGTTATACATTTTTTGAAATAGAAACTTCTAATTTTAGAATAGTTTTAGATTTACAGAAAAGTTGTGAAGACAGTTGTATTAGCTCAGGTTGCCGTGTGATAAAATACTGGCTTAAACAACAGACGTTTATATTCTCAAACTACTGGAGAATGGAAGTCTGCAATCATGGTCGGGTTCTGGTGAGAGCTCTTTCCCTAGCTTTTATTATTACTTTTTACAAATTTTATTTATTTGTTTGGCTGCATCAGGTCTTACTTGTGGCACACGTGCTCTTCTTTGTGGTGTATGGGCTTCTCTAGTTGCGGCGAGCAGGCTTCTCTCTAGTTGTGGCCCACTGGCTCAGTAGCTGCAGCACATGGGTGGGCTTAGTTGCCCGGCAGCATGTGGGATCTTAGCTCCCTGACCAGGGATTGAACCCAGGTTCCCTGTACTGGAAGGCAGATTCTTAACCACTGGACCACCAGGGAAGTCCCTCCCTAGCTTTCAGAAGGCCACCTTCTTGCTGAGTCCCACAGGGCACAAAACCATAAATTCTTTACTGTGTTTAACTTCGCCTTACATTCACTTTAAAATATTGTATTTAAAGTCATCCTGAAAGATTCAAACTTGCAGAGCTCTGCGTGGAGAATCCCATGTAAATTACGGATGTGGAGCCAGAAAACCAAACAACGAACCATGCAAGCAACCACCCACTGGATTAAAGTGGGTTCTGGTCTCTGACGGACTTGAGGCTATAACTTTACAGCTCTACCATTCCTAGAAAGTGCTTCAGTCTCTCAGAGATGAGAGTCCTTAGCAACATGTAGGAAGATATCCTACATTTAGCAAACATCAAAGAATTACTTTCCCTGCCTTCCTTCTTCCTCTTTCCTTCCTTCTTGACGTTCTCCTCCTTTATTCCCCAAAAGAAATAGAATGAAAAACACTTTTCTCTAGACTTTGGAGATAAGACGTGTCTGGGGTCTGTGATGGCTGTGGAAGCCTGGCCCACATCTGTTTTACCAAATTCCCTGCTAATAAAATCACTCCCACTGAAGGCAACTCTAATACATGATTGTCCCAGCACTTGCCTGAATCATAAAAAAAAGTGCTTTCAGAAGTCTGTTAAGCCATATAGTCAAATTTAACCCCTTTTCCCTTTCTTATTTTATTTTTCCAACTTGGAACCATGCTTACAGAAATAAGAAGTTCATCTTAGACCCTTTGGTATTCTGCAAAATACGGAGGTTAATACCTACCTGTCAGGTGAGATTATGATTATAAGATAATAAATGTAGTACCAAGAACATAGCCTGGCACAGATGTTACTTCAACTTTTTTTTAACAGTCAATAGTGTTTTGAGTAAAAACAAATACAAGTTTGAAAATCTGAAAAATCAACACTGAGTAAACAATACTCTGAATCTGAAACATTCTTGATAGATTTATACATTGGGTTCCTAGGCATCTTTTGTTCCGCTTGTATTCCTAAGATAGCTCTGTAAAGTATCATTTAAAGGCAGGACTCTGTCTTACAGGATTCACTCTATGCTTTGACTCAGAGACCGTTATAGCCAGAATCCATGCTTCCATCCCACTGGCTTGGAGGTCCTAGACTCCCCGGTGAGAACGCTTCGACCAAGGGACCTAACAATGGTTCCACTAACCTGGAAGGAGAGACTTCCACATGGCCACTGGGAGGCCCTGATGCCATGGGACCCACAGCCAAAAGAATTAGTCTCCTGGCTGGAGTCATTGACACTGATGACCAGGGGAAATGGGATACAGAGGACCACGGCTACACCGACTGAGCCTGGGACCTGGGGGATTCTCTGAATGTCTCCTCATACTTCCATGTAAAAACTAATAGTAAAGTTTAACGGAAAACTAGAGAGACCAAAGACAAGGCAGGAGGACACAGACACTTTGGGTGTGAAGACTTCAGCTCCACTTCCAAATAGAAACTTCAGAGCGGCCAAGGTTCTGGCCGAGGGTAAGAGGAATACGAAAGAGTAGAAGAAGGAAGCCATGATGCCAACATGGTTTCATGACAAATTACCGAAAAAAGATAATAAGGGCTTTGTATATTTTCTATATGCTTATTATATATAAGTATTTTTTTCTATATGTTAGCCATCCTTCACTCTCTTCCCCATTTTTATTTTATGTGCAAGGTGTTGGAAATTAAGTTTATAATTTATGCAAGAAACCCCAGGTGACTGAATTGGAGGAACGGTTAATATAGCTGGTAATCCATACGATGACTGTTGGGACCGTGACTCCTCATTTGCGGAAAAGAGTGAGAATTTCTCCGCTTCCAAGACACATACCTGTGCCTTGGCAGGAAGAATATAACGTTGTCTTGTGGTTACACAGGAGTTCAAGTTGTGAGAAGGGCGGGTGTGAAAGCAGAGCAGCCGGAGGGTTGGGCTGTGTCAGCTCCAAGTTCGCCTTCACTGCCAGATCTGCAAAGGGAAAGGTGGACCCTTCATGTACCTTCCCTTGCCAGCTGGCACAGTCCTCGTCAGTAGAGGCCTCTGGAAAGACATTGCAGGAGGAAGGGACTCTCCCCCCTGGTTCTAGACTGTCCTCCCGGCAGGTTCCTGCAGTGGGTTCGGTCTTTCCAGCATCCCAGCTCCCGAGACCTAGGCGATGTTCCCACGTGAGCTGTCCGTGGTGTGGATGGCTGCTCCAGCGGCAGCTCCTGGGTACCTGGCAGCCGGCACTTGGCTTGTGGCAGGGCACCTCCCCCAACACAACTGCTCATGAACAGCTTTCCCTGGTTCTCTAGAGGACACTTTCCAGCATGTTCTAGAAGGCTGTGTCCCAGAAAGTTCTATTGGTGCGACACTGCGGCATCTTCTCTGCCAGCCACTGAGACTGTTCTGTAGCGTGCTCCGTCCTACAGGTCCGGCAGGGGCGGGGACTCCCTCCTGTGCTGTATCAACCCAGGGACTGGGTGCGCCTCCCATCTGCTACCCCGTACCCTCTAGAGGTCTACTCTCTTCTTACTAGCCAATCCTTTGTGACTCCAATCCCCCATTTGACTCAATTCTTTAGAGTAAACGTTCCCAGTTTACATTCCCGTGTGGTTTCCCTCTCCTGACTCGATTCTAATTGACACAAGACTATAATCTTTGGAGGAGAAGAAATACAAGTTTGAAAATTTTAAGAATCAACACGGCATTGAATACACCACACACTGCTCCCACTCTTGCAACTTGAAACATCTTCTTCATCGGTTGTGCGTTTGGTTCCTGTGTGTCTTTTGTTCTGCTCCTTTTGCTAAAATAGCTCCATAAATATTATTTAGAGGCAGCTCGCGTGCTTCCTCTTCTCCAGCGTTGATCAGCTCAAGGCATCAAATACCTCCCTTTCAGGAAAGCGTTGTAAGCCGAATCCCTCGAGGGCTTGCCAGCCTCAGCTTGGTCAAACTGGAAACCATCTGGGACTTAGGACAACTTAAAACAGGGATGCGGAGGATGGAATTTTACCAAATCGAATGCGCACATGTTTGTGAATTCCTTGTGTCTCATTTTCTGACCTCAAACTGTAATCTTAAATGAAAAAAAAAAAAAAAGCCCTCCAGAACTTCAAAGGAAAAGTGCTTTTTAATTTCTCAGTGGAATGGCAGTTAAGAGCAAAGCCCTCGCATCTGTACCGGATATAGATTTGGGAAGTTATTTCGACTCGTGATATCAGACCTCTTCAGCCGAAGCAATTAGACCCAGCCAAGGCTGGGCTATCCCTCTCCAGGGCACCAGACGGGGCATAACCGTCTGATTTTGATTTCTGGGGGTTGTTTTTCTCTCAGGAAGGCTGGCTTTCCTTTTCCCCCATCTGCGAAAGAAAATATTATCTGGATCACTGTGTGGTTTTTTTTTTTTTTTTTTTTTTTAACTTTTAGAGGGAGCAGTGTTTCTTGTTGAATTCATGTGGCTGAATTGCTCCCAAGTTCCCCCCCCCCGCCCCCCGCCGCAATCAGTGTACCGCCGCCTTCCACATCTGCACATGTGGATCAGAAGCCAGGAAACATTTATGCGTGTGTCCTGTGTCTATTCATGAAGCCTTGTGGATGGAACACGTGTAACTAGGGAACGAACTGAAATTAAAGGAGATGGAGTCGTCACAGGTGAAGGCATAAAGCTGCACACCACGTGCTTTTCTGGAGTGTTGTCGTTCTTCCGGATGCGTCTGGGAATTTTCTGGAAAGAAAAGGGTGTGGAGTGTGAGGAGGGAAATGTGAATTTCCCGCATGGTTAACTCACTGTGTGACCTTGGGCAGCTGCCTCCCTGCTCTGGGCCGTGTCCACACTGGCAATGAGAAGGGCTGGGATTCCTTCGAGCTCGGGAATGTTATTACCTGAAGTTTCCTTCTAAATTCCTCAGAAGAACCCCACCCTGGAAAGACTGTGGCAGCAACGAGCCACGGCTTCCCCTGCCAAGTGTCTGCAGAGCTGTGTGACGTGAGAAAGACCACACCCACCTACTCCAGCCATTAGGATGCAGATGACCAAGTTTGTGAAAGGATGTTCCAGAGATGAAAGTCCCACAAGATGGTCTGAAAAAAGAAGGTGGGAGTGTGTGTGTGTGATCAAGGCTTTGGAAGTTAAATTGACAGAAGGCTCCAAGCAGGACGGGGTTGGAGAAGGAGGGAAATGGACACTCATATGCGAGTCCACCGTGGGCTGAGAGGGAAGAGGGCAGAGCGGAGGGCTCTGTGATTCCTGCGCGGTCAAGCGCGGTGTGCTGGGGACTTGGAGCGTTTGTCGGAGATTCAGCTGTGCGTCATTCCCTGCACCCCAAGTGGACATCTCAGGAGCGTTCCAACTTTGTTAGGAGATGGGGAGACGCCAGTCCCTGGTGAACCCCTCACCGTCTAGCTGGATCCTGCCATTTTCCAAAGAAGATACGGGTTACATCACAAGGTGGTTGGGGAGATTTGTCCCCAATCCCCAGTCGTGTTGAGAGAGACGGCCCCTCCACCCGCCCCTCTCTGTGTTCCTACTCCCGTTTGCTTTGCCTCTGGTCACCCCTTCTACAAGCTCTAGACCCTAGTGAATGGGAAACACCGATGGGACCAGGAGATGTGTGGGCCTGTGGGCGTGGTTTGGCTCCTTTCCACATAGTTTCTTGAGCACCTGCCACGGGGCAGGCTCTGTGCTGTGCTTCACGCTCGCTGGCTGTGTGATCGAGGGTGATCTATTTGCCTCCTTGAATCTTAGCTTTATCTTCTATAAAATGGGGATGATACTAACTTCCTTTATAGTGTTGTAAAAATTAAATGAAGCAATGCATGTGGGGCCGAATGGATGACTTTATAACATATAATCACACTTGAACATTTATCTATCAGTTTCACCACTGTTTACTGGACCTAATACTATTCACACGCTGGAGACACAGCAGTGAAAAAGGAGGACATGATACCCACCGCCCCCAAACCTTACATTCTAGTGACACAAGTCACAAAGCAAAGATATCCAAGTTCCATGAATGACCGTATGACTTTGAATGGTTTTGTAGAGGCAACCCTTTTGCAACCGGTTCTAGGACTAAAATTCAGGATTCTGGGATGCTCGAACCCTCAGTATGCATTTGTGACCATATGGGCTCCTCTCCTGATAAAGAGATGACCATGCTTACCTCCCTCAATAGTTAAGGATGGAGCTGAGAATATTTTGGGTGGAAAAACTTTCTGAACTCCTTGGTGAGCACACTACTCACAATGATATTTTATCACACAAGAATCTGCTGTTTTTAAATATGTGAACATTTAGAAACACAAATCAATCATTTAAGTTCTACTTAGACTCAATGTGAGGTTTTTCTTTTACTTTCTGGTGCTCCTGGTACAATGAATAGTTTTGGACGTGAAAGGAAAAGGCATCACTGCACAGTTAACAAAATAGGCTCGATGGCCAAAATACCTAAGCGACTTGTCAGCATCCTGTAAATGTTAGTGGCCAGTTTCTCCCACTGCTGTCTGAGATTGTCCGGGACTCTGACAATCTTCAGGACTCCAGGATAACTTAATATATGGGTTCAATTAAAAAAAGGAGACTCAAGAATGCAACTGGTTTGGAATTTCTTCGGAAGAAAAAAAACCAACAAGTCTTGTCTGGTGTTTGTACCTTTGAACCAAAAGCTAGTTTCTGGCTTCAGTGATTCTTCGGAATATTTTTGTAAAAATGACGTGGCAATTCCCACTTAAACACATAATATTTATATATTATTAATCACTAACCAACTCATGACATTTGGGTTAAAAACAGTAATGAATGTAGTGGTGAATCCCTTGGAAAGGAACAAACAAGACATCCATTAAAAAAAAACAACCAAACAGAGATAACAGAATCAATTGTTTCCAGCACATTTTGTTCTTTAGAAGCAGACTGCTTGATATTTGGTTAATAACAATCAACGAATTATTCAAGTTACTATTTAAGATGATGTATCTCTAGGATTATCTCTCATCGGATTACGTCTGTCTTTGGTGTGAATTTCCAGTGTAGTAAGCTTGAGGATTATCTACTTTCTTCTGATGGTTTGTGCCCAGTTAACATTTCAGTAATGTCTGTGGGTGTCCCTTCCTAGAAGAATGTCCATGTATATAGTTTTTCTTAAACTATTTTGTCATCCCAATTTGCAGTTGGGGAAAATAAAGGAATTTGAATTATTATTTATAATTCTGTTGCTTAAGTTTTAGTTTGCTCATAATTTAAATAATGATTTAGACAAACAATATAATTCCATGATGAAACTGGTCCAGAGAATGGGGGTGAGAATGAGTTTAGCCAGCAATTGTGGATTGCTTAACAAGTAGCAAACATGTTATATATGCTCTCATGAAATTGTCACAACAACCCCGTGACATGGACTCCCAGTCTTTCTCAGTTTACTGTGCCCTTAGCATCTCAGTAGATTTTCCAAGTGTCCCTAGAATAAAAGAAATACCAAATAGTTTTCAGCAGTTAGGTCTAACCAACCCAAGAGTCGCAGTGTTGTGATAGACGCCTATCAAGGTAGTCTGTCCAGAGATCACACTATATCTAATAGACATCTCCACCATCCTCAAAGACTGAAAGTGCCCATCGGTGCCTTTGTGAGTTTACTGCGGTATCCCGGGGTGCCTTGGCATGTAATTTGGGAACCATGGCCTCACGAGGTTAAGTCCTATTGATACCTCAGTTTTACAGATGGGAAAGCTGAGTTTGAGAGAGGTTAGGTACTTAGCTAAGACTGCACAACTGGGAAGAAGAGTGTCGAATCTTGGACAGTTGATTTCAGGATGCACACTTTTAGCCCCTATGCCCACCTCCCGATTTCTTCTATGGGAAGAACTTCAGCCTTCCAAAGTCCGAATGGCATAAGGAAAAAGAGAGTTTGGGGTGGATGTCAAGGGCATCTGAGACAAAAGGATGGTTTGGAACCCATTCATTCATTTATCTTTTATCTTTTTTCCATTCATTTATTCACTTCGGTTATTTGAAAAGCGTGTGTGGCTGGTCTCTGAGCTGTGGGCCTTGGAGCTCACAGTCCCATGGGAGGGAGGGACATGACAGAGCAATGTGAGTCGGTGCCAGGCTGGGGTGGTGGGGGACAGGCAGGGTTATAAGCAGCAGGGACAGAACTCGTTGTACAGAGCATCACCAGAAAAGAACAGAACAGCTTCTGGAAACTGGCAGAGCCCTGCCAGGCTGTCCTTATATTTCATTACCGAATGGCCTCTGCGCTGCTGACTCAGTTCCATCATCTGACCTTCATCAGATGCCATAGTTACGCATCTATTCAGTGCAAACACGCCTGATAAACAGTCTCTAAGATGAATGTTTGATGGTGGTGAAATTCACACTTGGCTCCATGTGAAATTTGGTACCTTAGCATTTAGGTACCTTAGCAACTTTGACTTTGCCTGTGTGTTTTTCCTTTTGAAACCAGTAAGTCATGAACGACTCCACCCTTTGATCAAATAATGCATGACTTTTCCTTACTGCCAGGTCATTTTTTCCTCCGGGGAGTTCATATTTCACAAACGCAGCAATTCAACAAGCATTTCTTAAGCACTCATGTGTAAGAGGACTCAGGGCAGTCACTTCTCCACCCAGGGCTCAGGCTGCTGGGGGAGAGCCAAGGGGACCTGCAAGTACAGGGTCCATTACCCAGGCTGGAGTGGGCGGGGGGGGTTTGTGTGGAGGCTTTAGGAATAAACAAAGTGGGGAGCAGAAGGGGGGCAGGATCCAGCCAGGGGGAACACCAAGTGCAAGACTGGGGGCCTGAGATAAGGGGACGTCAAGTGACCACGGCCACTGGGAATGGCTGACCTTGAGGAGGCAGGTGACAGCTTTTGAGAAGAGACGGAGACGGGCAGGGATCTGATGATCAGGAGGTGGGTTATCTTGCTGGGCGGCTGGCATTTTCTTGAAGCCACTAAAGAATTTTAAGCAGACAAGAGTGATAACCTCAGCAATCTGGCCCATCAAAGAGCCACAGACATGCAAAGCCAGATCTTAATATATGTCATACCATTTGAAGTACATTTACAGGGACATCCCTGGTGGTCCAGTGGTTAAGACTCTGAGCTCCCAATGCAGGGAACACAGGTTTGATTCCTGGTCGGGGAATAAAATCCCCCATGCCGTGTGGCACAGCCAAATAAAATAAAATATATGTTTATAGCCCTTACTATTTTCCATCATCATCCAACAAAGATTGATGAACACCATGATTACCCTTGTCGGGAACCTCCAAGGGTAACTCCCTTCTGGTCGGGAGGGCTCGAGGGCCACTAACAATAATCAGAAGAGCCCTGTTTTCTTCCTCATGTGCTGCTCTCCCCTCAACTCCCCTTTGACCTCATTTCAAAGTAGAAAAAAAGAAAAGTAAACCACCTCAGGATGTTGGTGACTTTTATGAAAATCCCTTATGATTTTTGCCCCAACTGAAGAGAGCTTCCATTTAGTTCAATTGATGGGGACTGGTTTCCCAAGTCACTGTTCTCGTGAAGACTCCATGGTCCTGTCCTTTGTCTTTAAAAAAAAAAAAGCCTGTCTGCTGTATGTCTTCTAAAACATTTAACAGGGCATAAGAATGCTTTTTCTTTCTCCTAAGAAGAGAACAAAGTGCTTTCTTCACATTGCCAGACTCAGGCAGAATCTGACACAGGCTTCTCTGCGTTTTTTCCTTGACTTTTTCACATTAAATATGCATTTAAGTTTCTTCTATTTTTTTCATGGCTTAATAACTATTTTCTTTTTGTCACCAAATGATGCCTTTTTTGTATGATGTACCAATACATGCAACTTTTCTAGTATCAGAATTCTTTTGGCTTTTCTATGTAGACCATCATGCCATCTATGAATAAAGATATCTTTATTTCCTTTCCAACTGAATGCGTTTTATTTCTTTTCCTGTCTTATTGCACTGGCTAGGTCCTCTAGTATGATCTTGGCTATCTAGAACCCTTGCAATATGGCCACATGGGGCCATATGAGGAAGGCTTGATAGAAAATTTACAGTATATATTTGTGGCTGTGATGCAGGGTCCTTACATAGGACACCAGCCTCCCCTTCAATTAAGTGGCTTCATTATAAGAACTGGGTGAGATCCAGTTATAAGACAAATAAGTACCAGGGGTGTACTGTACAACATGATGGTTACAAGTAACACTGCTGTATGAAACATAGGAAAGTTGTCAAGAGAGTACATCCTGAGCTCTCATCACAAGGAGAAATGTTTTTCTTTTCCCTTTATTGTATCTATATGAAATGATGGATGCTAACTAACCCTACTGTAGTAATCATTTCACAATATATAAAAATCAAACCATCATGCTGTATACCTCAAACTTATACAGTGATATGTGTCAATTATTTCTTAATAAACCTGGAAAAAAAGAGAACTGAGTGAGGTGCCAGGGCTCCCTACTAGGTGACTCAGTCATATTTCTGCTCACTGGACTCAGAATATTTCTAGTTATATATAGAAAGTGACACTTTAGTAGGCTTCACATCTATTTCATCCATAGGACGCACAGTAAATTAGCCATCACTGTGATTTCCTGCAGTATAAAACCTATCACCACACTGACCTCACAGCCCCCATTGATCTTGATGGTTAGGTGCTGCTGTCTGGCCTCAGTCACACTGGACCATCATTCCTATTGAAATCAGGCCAGGGAGTCTATTTCAACAGCAGATCTCTCCTTTCATCCTCACTTACTGAGGATGCTATGACAAAGATCTTCAAGAATGCTCGTTCTCAATTCCTTATTTAGTGTCCTTTGGGACCACCTGAAGATACAGTTAAGATGAAGGTGAGTGGGCTGCCCATAATAAAACCTACTTCTTTATTCTCATCTCCCTCAACATTTGGATTCCTTTCTCCACACGATGCTGCGGAAGTTCTGACACCCTGACCTCGTTGAATGTAGGTCCCCACTAAATCCAAGTTTCAGTCAATGAAAAATGCCAGCTAGTAAAGCCATTCCAGCTGTGAAAACTAGAACATTAAATCCTGAATCTTACGCAAGTGTTCCCACATTGGCACATTCAATCCAGTCCAGTTATATTTCATCCTCCTTGGTCTGATATCCTTAAAATCTTTTTCTTAGGTTCCTGCATATACAAATCATTGCAGTGCTTTTGGTGCATAAGCCATTCCTTCTCCTGAAGACCTAGGGATTGTCTCTTGTGTCATCATGGGTCTTAGTTGTAGGAGTAGAGGCAATGAGAGGTAATGAGGATGGTCTTGAGGTGCACAGTCATTCAGAAAACGGCCCCAAGCATTGTTCTTTAAACAAGGGAAGGGTACCTCCTCAGACCTGGAGAAAGGTCTAATTCTTCTGGGAAGGGGAACTCTTTGGAGCTTCAAGGTTTCCAGATTATTCTGTCTACCCAATATTCCCATCTCATGTCTCAATGCCCCACTTATTCCAAATAAGAGTCTATTTCTTAACATAGGAGTCTGGTCAAAGTTGCATTGGGAGGGGCAATATAGGGGTGGGTGAGTGGGAGTTGGAAGGATGGGGAGCCTCATCTGTTCTCACGATGCATGGTGTAGAGAATGAGGACAGGACGTCATGTTCCAGAGAAGGAGCTGAATGAAGGAGACAGAATCAGTGGTCAAACAAGAAGGTAGACAACAGGAAGGTGGTAGTAAGGCATGAGGAAATGTGAACAGGAGGTAACTGGGAGTGACCAGTGGGGATGCTCTGTATGGATATGTTCTGATGATGTAGTGCATGTACCTCTGGCTCTTTATATCCTCTCTCCACCTCCCAACTCTACTGATTGAAGGAGAAGACCTAATCCTCACTACATCTTTTTTATGCTTGGGCAGAAGTGTGTGCTCATCTTCTTGGACTTAGGGGTGTAGACTTCCACCTTTTTACCTAGATCATTATAGCCTCTGAGATGTTGGGCAGCTTTGGTCTCATCACGCTTGCTGCCTACCTGAACTAAAATCCTATAGTCTGGGGAGCCAGGGCAGACATTGGGGGTCTTGCACCCCAGGATGCAGTATATGGACTAAGCTCATAGCTGATGTATGGGTCACATTAGCTAGAATATATAGGCGGGGGCAACAAGGGTTGGAGCTGAACTGCTTCTCACATTGTTGCTTCCAGAAGCCCTCTTGTGGAATTTGTGCTTCCCAGCCTTGTAACATCAGGCTCTTCTAGATCACAGGCCCTGATTTCCAGGCAAGAAACTTCCTCCAGGGGCACAGAGTTCACTGATTCAGAAGCTCTGAGTACAGTTTGTTCATTCTGGACTAGTCATGCCAGTGGGTCAGCAGGTGAGTACAGAGGGATAATTGACTCTTTTTGTCAACAGGAGCTTGGGTTGCTCCTGGAGGATAAGAATCTCTGGAGCCCACAGAATGCACTGGAACATCCCCCAGTGCTTTTAGGCCAGTGATGTGAGTAACAGACAATGGCAGCAATCTTGACCTGATGGAGGCAAGGGAGCCGAGCCTCACACCCTTCAGGGGAGAAGATCTAGGTCATCCGACCAGGCTGTCCACATAGACCAGCCAAAGTGTTAGCCAAAGATGAGCGAGGTCTGGAAAGGATGGCGAAGGTAGGAGGTGATGAATGCTGATGAAGGTCTGTGGATCAATTGACACAGTGGGGCTGTACCTTGTTTCACTAACTGTGTATGTTAAGTCTTGAAGACTCAAGCTTGGTTGGGTTGGATGTAAAGGGCAGGAGTGGATATTTGAGGCGTGCAAGAGATTTATGTAACAGACATCTCGTGGGCTCCTCCCACACCTTCTTGGCCTCACCTAGATTCCAGCTGTGACTATGGTGTGAAGCTCTGTGGGGGCTTTCTCTCATATTTCGCAGACACTTCTGGCTTCAAGCATGAGCCCACATACTTCACTCTCTGCCTTGGAGCTCCTGCAGTGCTGTGGATGTGTCTGGTCCCCACATAGTACACACATAAGAGCAGCCTAGAAGTGTGGGTGTAGCCATGTCCCTGGAGGCACCCAATGTGGCAGGGGAGCTGATAAATAAGTGCTTTCCCTTTTGATCCTGGCTGTGGTGGGTGTTTGGGCAATTCTAAGAGGCATTCCATGCGCTAAGGTCCTGGGAGGGATTGAGCAGCAGCTGCCACAGCAGTGACCCATATAAAGACCCGTGGGCTTTACTTTACTTCCTGCCTTCCCTCCCCTTGATCCTTCACTTATATTCTCTGAGATCACATCTCAAGTATAATTTCTGTGCATAAGTCCTTGGGGGAAACTCTGCTTTCAGGGCAGTGAGTTGGAGAGGAAGTTAGGCTGGTCATTCTCTTTCCTAGAGATGGGCTGACAGGTCCAAAAGGCCAACCCTGTGATGGGGCCAGATGGGACAGTAGCAGGGGGGCGGCCGAGGTTGCAGTGTGAGTGGACACTGTGAGAGCAGTCTCAGGAAACCCTTGCTCACTTTTATCCCCTCTGCCCTTCTGGCACGGTTTCACTACTGTCAATCTCCTGAGCTCTAGGACCACACTGAAACATCCGTTCAGGCACATTGATGGCCAAACTGAAAGAGTTCTCTTCCAAACTCATCTCTCCCCACGAGTCTCCATTGCTGCTATTGCTGCTGTCACGTTTTTTCAGCCTCATGACCTTGGAAGTCCTTGATGACTCCTCTGACTTCCCCCCAATCAATGATCAGTTCCAATTCTTAAAGGTCTCTACAAATCACCTCCCTTTAGCCCCACTTGCCCCTGTCCCTGTGCAGACCCTCCTCATCTTTCCTGGTGTTTAATAATTATTTCAGAACCAGTGTGTCTGCCTGTAGCATCCACCCTATTCCTCACTTTTCACAACACTCTTTATTATCACCAATATTTTTGTTCTAAAACATTGTATTCATCCATCCCACAAGTATTTATTGATTTCCCATCTTCCAGAAGCAGTGAAAAGAGACCAAATCTAAACTCCTTGGTTTAGTTTTCCAGAATGTTCACAAGCTGACTCAGATTTGTTCCTTTGGCATCATTTCCGAACTTCACATTGTACACCACAGCTACGTGGTGACAACGGGACCTTCTCAGCCCACTCTTTAATTCAGATCATTAACCCGAAGTGAGAGAAGAAAGATATTTTCTGAACCAGTGCTATTCTTTCTTTTTTTTTTTTTTACATATTTATTAGAGTATAATTGCTTTACAATGGTGTGTTAGTTTCTGCTGTATAACAAAATGAATCAGCTATACATATACATATGTTCCCATATCTCCTCCCTCTTGCGTCTCCCTCCCACCCTCCCTATCCCACCCCTCTAGGTGGACACAAAGCACCGAGCTGATCTCCCTGTGCTATGTGGCTGCTTCCCACTAGCTATCTACCTTACATTAAACCAGTGCTATTCTTAGATAAGAACAAAAGGCTTCCGTGGCAGCCAAACTTGTCAGCCATGGAAAAAATATAAAGTAACTTTGGCTAGGATAGACGGTAGAGATTTAAACCAGAGTATCTGTAAAGGGAAAGCTGAGCAAGATGTCCTCTGGCTTTCTAGAAAAGTCTGTCTGATGTCACCCTGTGGCAGTCAGGCAGGCAGGCTTCCTCATCATGATGGCTCTGGGCTGTCAAAACCCTCAGTCAAGGAGTCAGTATGAAGACTCACATCTTGATTTTCACTCGATCTGTTCACTTCTGTAGGATTTGGACCCTGGACCATCCTGCAGTCTTCCCAGCTTCTTGCTCTAGCACCTAGTTGGCTCTCCTAGTGTCCAGACTCTGGCCACACTGAGTCCTCACTATACTCCTCATTTGGCTGAGACGTTGGTCCTTTGCTCATGCTCCCTGAGTGCCTGGCCACACAGCCTTCTCACTGTTCTTGTTCCTGAGTTTCCCAGCTTATAGGATGAGAGCCCAGATAAGCCCACCCTACAATGGGGCCAGAAAAGACAACCTTGGGGTCAAATAGGAAATCAATGGTGGCACCAGAGAGAGGAGAAGCATCTTCCCTGCTGAGACAGCATGTGTAGAGGAAGAGCTGTAGGAAGCTGAGGGCTGGTGGACAGGAGCAACCAGGAGGAGACAGCAACATCATGAGTGAAGAGTTGAGAAGAGTCAAGACTTGAGGAGACTCAAGAGCAGATGTCATGGCCAAGGTCAGAACTGGAAGCGATGTGGATCTTGGCCAGGACAGTTTATGATACCTGATTGTCAAATGATCTAGGTGTTACCCACGAGACTGCAGCATTGCTGGAGCAGACAGAGCAACCAATGGGGCACAAGAATCTTGAGTTTTGTGGTGACCTTGTGAGTAATGAATCAAGCAACTTCCCTCCCTCAGACACTAGGTCCTCTGGGTTCCTGTGTTCAGCAACTCTTGCTTGGCCATCTACTTTGGGACTTGCCTTTGTGGGCACCACTTCTTCCACGTAGGACTCCATTCATCTCAGTGTGCCCACCCAGGTGAGAATGTCAGCAATCTCCTGCCCCCTGGATGTTTGGAACTTCCTGATTCCCCTTCTAAGCCTGCTTTTCCAGGGTTTTTTTTTTTCTAATTCTGTGAGTCACCCCATATTCATCTAACAAATTTCTTTGGGATTGAGGTAGAGTCAATTTCTGTTGCTTGTAGCCAAAGGATCCAAAGTGACACAGATCTGCCTGTGATTCTCTGTGATTTTAAGTGTCAAGCTGTCATGAGTTTGAAGGGGAGACTGTGCCTCAGAGAGGCTCTTCGTCTGGGAGATGCTCTTAGAGGTGGAGATCTGGTCTGGCTGCACTCTGCCTTCCCACGTGTCCAACCCAAGCTGCACCCAGTTGTCTGCTGCTGGTTCACTCATGCTTTGGTGGCTTTTTTGGAGAACGCTGTGGTCTTTAAAGCAGTGGTTTAGGTGCTCTAAATTTAGTGGTGGTATCTCTGGGGTACTTGGGGAGAGGAGCTGAGGGACTGACTGGGTTCCATGCCTCTCTGCCACTTAGTCAGACTTGCTCCTCCTTTCTCTGTTTCATATATTTTCTGTATAAAATTTATTTGAAACATTGCATTTCCTTACTAAAAATAAAGATTAAAGGTGACTGCTTTGATTGACTCAACTCTCAAGAGTTTTCCAAGATGGAAACTCACTGAAAATCTGGTCCTACTTTGTCATGGTCGCTGGCTCTCCCAGTCAATGAGTCTCCACTGGCAAAATGCATGTAGGCATGGAAGCTATTTTCTAAAGAATCTGAGCTAAAAGCTCAACTGTACTGACTCTATCACCATGTGTTTAAGTATGACTCAACTAATGGATAAAGTTAATGGAGTTAAGAAGTCTGCAAGACTATTGCCAATGGTGTCAGTGAAAAGGAATCCATTCTAGAAGGACACTCAGAGAAAGCTTGAGCCCCATACCCAATGCTGCTGGGTGCAGTGCATGTGACCCAGGACAGCTCAGGTGTACCGACTGCCCATTCTCCCACCAATGGCAGCAGCAGCGTGGGCTGCCCTAGTCATGGTGGCTGCAGCAGAAAGGCACAAAAGTGAGCATTAGTTCTGGAACGGCCGAGGTGAGGCTTGGGCAGAGACAGATGGTGAGCAGGCATTTCAGGCATGTTGAGGCTAAGATGACAGAGCATCTCAGTGCATAATTAGAGGAAGGAGGGGAGTGGAGAGCCTGATCTGGAATTGTTGATGCAAGTGATGGATGAGGTGAGAACAGGTGAGCCATTTAGGACCAACAGACTAAAAGAGTGAGAAGGAATAGTAAACCTAATTTTCAAGAGTAGATAGTTTTAGGATGGTGATTTTGGCATAGTTGGAGAGGGGTTCCTGATTAGTATCCGAGGATACTACAAATGACAGATACCAATTTCAATTATATACTGGTGCCAGGCACTGTATTTGGCACGTTACATCCATTATCTGACTTCATTCTTGCAAAAAATAGCAAAGACCAGATGCACAAGATATAGGTGGTGTTAGCCTCATTTACTGATTTGTTTATTTTAAAAAGGACCTGGAAATATTCAGTGACTTGCCCAAAGTTACCTTGCTAGTAAGTGGCAGATAGAGTTTGAATTCTGATCTTGCTGGTAAAAGGATCTTATATTTTTACCTATGTGAAGATGAAAAATTTAGAATTATATAATATAATGAACTGTCTTGACATAGTCTCACATTAGCAGGATTTAGCAAATGACAGGATTCTGTAAGGTCAAATCTATTTTCCAAATAACACTGGGAAAGTATCCTGTGTCAGAGGATTACAAGTAACTCCTGTAGATACTTTGCCCTCGAAGAGGTGGAGCAAGATGCCCTGCTCCTTAAGTGTGGGATACACAAAGCGATCTCATTCCGAAGAGAGCAGTGTGGAAAGGGGGAAAGAGAGTTACCGTACAGGGGAAAATCTGAGAAAGATTACTTCACTCAGGTGATCAAGGTCAACATCAACGATGATATCATATTGATAATATGTACCCTTGATAAGATATGATGAGAATGATATTTTATTTATGTGGTCTTCCTCCCCCCAAATCCATGAACCCACTCTCATCAAGAGAACACATCAGACCCATCCCAATTAAGGGACACCCCACAAAATATCTGACCAATATTCTGCAAAACCAAGGAAAGTCTGAGAAACTGTTACTGTCAAGACTAAGGATGCATGAGAACTCAATGTAATGAGGTATTTCTGGATAAACAAAACAAAACAAATTAGGTAAGAACTGGGAAAATCTGTATATAGACTGGACTTTAGTTGATAATAATATCTCAGTACTGGTTTTCAGTTGACACGAATGTACCATACTGATGCAAGATGTTAATAATAAGGGAAAATGGGTGTGGGGTTCTTGAGAACACTCTGTACTATCTCTGCAATGTTCCTGTAAATCTAAAAGTATTCTAAAATAAAAATCTTATTTAAAAAAACCCATCAACACATTTTTGGCTTTTTCCACTGTGCTGACATTTTCCCTGATGTGCAAAAACAATGGTGCCAACATCTGGGCAGGAATGTAGGTGGTGACATTAAACTCTATCAGTGGACCTCGTGTTTTCCATTGCCACAGCAGTACAAATGAGTGATTTTATTAAATCTTGACCCTTGAGTACTTTTCCTTTGAATATTCTGAGTGACAAAATAAGAAGTACACACAAAGCACCAAAATATAAACGTAGGTTACATTGAAGAAGAGCTCTTGTGTGATTGAGGTGTGACCTGAACTAATCTCTTTTTTTCATGGAGCACTATTTTTACTTGAAAGAATACCTGACAAATTATAGTTATTCAGATGTAGGGATTTGGCAAACTGTTGCTCAAAAATGAATGAAATGAGCCTGTCACTTGAAGGAAAAAAAGTTGGCAGTCTTTGTGGCCAATGATAAAATTCGAATTTTCAAGCACAAATTACAATTTTATACGATGGTCATTAACTCAAATGGTACCCTGGGGCCCTGAATCTTTGCTGATTGGCACATTTACTTGTAGAAATTATTTTGAAGTTCTTAGTTTTCCATGGTTTTCTAACAAATGCATATCATATTTTTAATATCTGATTGCATTTTTAAAACTACAATTTGCCTATGGAGTATTGTCTTTTCCTACTCCCCAAGTTTGTGTCTCTTTACCTAGGCTTGGTGAATGCTGATAATAATTCCATTGTAGGGCAGAGTGAAGGGACGGTAGCTGTTCCAATAGTCCTGGGGATGAGAATATTGTCCACGTCCTCACCCACCCAAGGGAACTTTGATTGCCTACATAGGAGACTGTTGTAAATGGACTCAGTGATCTGTGGAAAGATGAGGGATTTCCTAAGCAAAGCCTAAATGGGGGGTCTTGTGAAAGTGATTTATTGAGGGGGCACTTTCATCAGAAATGGAGTGAGGACAGCAGAGTGAGGGGGTGGAGGAAGCTGCTGAGCGAGCATATGGCCTTGGCTGGAGCCTAGCCTCTGCCCGATCCCACGGGGAGCTCTGGAGTGTGAATCTCACCACAGAGTTGGTCCCACTTTGGAGCAAGGGTTTGGCCTTTTGTACTACTCAGGGATTGGTCCCTGACTGCCTTGTGTGTGGATGTGAACTTCTGGGCTACAAAGTTGTCATTGTCCCAAGGGTACTTCTCTGGGAAAGGGCAGCTGAGTCCTCAGCAGCCAAAGCTCACAGCAGCTGGAGACCAGCACGCCAGGTCAGAGATGCTGCCAGGGTACAGAGGGCGTCCACTGCAGGGTTTCAGGGGCCCCTGTTTGCTCTGAATCAAAGGCCACAGTCCCAGATGTCAGAAAGACTGGGGTGACTGATGGCACACCAGACCAATAGGCACATTCTTCCTGGAAGGATTCCCTTCCAGTTAAGGCCAGTTGAGGCCCTGGCAACAATTCAAGAATGAGTTGGATCTTGGAGTTTGTCTTGAGAGCAACCCTTGGGACCACAAGTTCCTTTTGACCCCCACCACCCTGAGGTCATCCTGGAAAAGTACACGTGCGTAAGTGTGAGCATGTGTGTGTCTGCGTGCACAGAATGCAGATGCACATGTGAGCAATGTGTGGAGCACACAAAGGGATGGCTTCCAGGTCAATTCAAAATGTTCATAGGACTGTATGGGGGCTCTTCTGTTCTCTTCTGGCTGGTGAGATGTGGCCATGTGTCTCACTGCAGAACACAGTTACTGGTTTTTATATTGTTGTATACTTTGGACCTACCAGAAAAGACCACATAAGGCTAACAGCAGAACCAGAGGATAAATAGAACCGAGGAGGATAAAGCCCCTAACAGAATTCCCTAGATGTAAGGTAATCTTGAAGGAGGGACATTTTAGGTGGGAGCCATGAGAAAGGCAAGGAGTTTTTCTGCTTGGCTATCTGAGCCTAGGAAAGCATTTCTCCAGAGTGTGTTGGTCTTATCAGCTTGTAGGTGGTTCGCATTCAAACAGAGATCCGCCTTGCAGCTGCTTTGCGTTCTGTTAGGTAAGATGAGGGCAGACTCCACACATCTGGACCATACACACCTGGGTAAATGAAGCTTGAACTTAAATCTTCATCCCGCCTCTCTTGTTGTTCAGTTGTAGGGAAACCAAGGAAGGGATACGAAATATTAGCTCTGTGAGCAATTTTTTTTCTCCAGTAAAAATCTCTGTCCCTGAAGGGTTTCAGGCATTTTAGTTTTGAGATCCACAATATTGGAACATTGTTGTTTTGGGGCAACTTCCCTGACCATAAATGAACTTTGCCTGCAATCTTATTTTATGCCAGGGATTTTATTGCCTAGAGAATAACTGCATGTAGAATGTTTAATCAATATTTGGGGAAGCCAATCAATTTTTCATGAGACAAAAATGCTGTGATAGTAATATTCTGCCTCTGTCGTCTGTTGTTTTTCTCTACCCAATAAGATAAAAGAAATATTTTCTTCATGAGCAAAATGGTCATTTCCCCATGCACATTTATAAACAGGAAGTCCACCATCTGTGGTTGCTATTTCTCCCTTCAGTCAGCAAACCACCTGCATCTTTGACTCAACAGACCATGATTATTGTGATCCTGCCACACGTGCAGAGGGAAGGTTTGGCTTTCAGTGGGTTTGTTTTGTTAGGAGAAGACAGCAAGTTCCCTAAGACTCCAATTTCCATACTAGAGAAAAAGACCTGTAGCTTTTAGAAGAAGCAGTATAAATTTGACTAGATACCCTCCGACTGAATAAAATCAGGAAAATTAATCGTCATAGCTAACATTTACAAGCCCTGTGGTAAGCCCATTATATGGGTTAACTCAGTTAATCGTTACAAAATCCCTTTGAGTTAGGCACTCTTGTTATCCTCATTTTCAAGATGAGGAATTGAGGAAAAGACAAGTCACTCACGTAGGACGTGGCAGAGCTGGGATTTGAACTTAGGCAGGCTGAGTCCAGTACTCACGTTCCTACTCAAGTCCTGGGCACTGGCCCCTATGGCAGGAGAAGAAAGCAGTGCCTGGATTCTCCAGCCAGGTGGACCTTCTCTCATGGGACACAATGTCATAGCACAGAGCCTGGGAATTAGAACAAAGTCACACTCTTCCCTTCTGCAGACATGGGGGAGGACTGGCCATTGCCCACAGGGTAGGTCATCTCTTCTGAGCAGAGGTTGGGATATTCAGGTGGGGAAAGGTGGGTTCGTCAAAGTCTGGTTGAGAGGAAGTGTAGCTTAGGGAGAAGAACTTTGTGCTGGGGGTCAGGGGATGAATGAGGGCCCCCACCCAAACTCCACCCTACATCAGCTGTGTGACCTGGGGAAAAGCACATACCTTTTCTGGTCTTCATTTTCTTTACCTGTGAGAAGAGAGGTCTGGTGGACAAAACATGTGTAGATATAAATATAAGTGGAGACAGCCTAACACTCTGAGACTCATCTAAAGGGCGTGATAAAGTTGGTTTTATTATCAATTTGGGAAGCAAGGATTGCACAATATATAGTCCTGGGTAACTGATAAACTATTTGGAAATGAATTGTATTAGGCTCATACCTTATATCCACAGTAGACTCTAAATGTATTAAAGAACTACATGTAAAAAAAAATTCCCTTAAGAAACAATATGAATTATAAGCAAATGTTAATTTCAGAATAGGAAAGGACTTGATTCTCAAAAGCAAAAGAAGAAGTCACAAAGCAAAAGATTTTTAGTAACCTAAATTTAAAAATTTAACCCAATAGAAACTTAAGAGAAATATTTAAAAGAAAGGGTTCAGCTCTCTTACCAATCTTTCAAATTCTTATGAAACTGATACTGGTTTCATATCTTATTAATTTTATTTACAGTTCTTTGATGAGGCATGAGGCTGAAACTTTTCAAGTGTCTGTTCTTCTTTTAAGTGTTTGCTTATAGCCTCATCTATTTTTTTAAATTGGTGTGCTCATCTTTTTTCTGAAAAAACTCTGTACATTAAGGAAATCAACATTTTCTACTATATGCTGCAAAGATTTTTCCTTAATATATAATTGGTGAATAGAAGTTTTAAAGTGGAGTTTTCCTTTTAACTATTCTTTTTTGCTAAAAAGCAATTTTATATATTTGAATCTATTTCTTTTCCTTTATAATTTTTGGCCATGAAATCGCTTGATCTCAATATTATTAATGATTTCACTAAGAATAATTCCTCATTCTTTTATGATTTTATATTTTGCTTTTAAATAGTTTATCCATCTGGAACTTATTTTAATAATGAGAATGGGCCAAAGATCCAGGTTTATTTATTTTTTTTACAAATGTACCAAAAATGTTTATTGAATAATTCATTTTCCCTACTGATTTTGAAATGACACTTTTATTGTAAATTCCATTCTCACATACTTGTTTCTATTTGTTGGCTCTCCTTCTAGTCCATTTATCTGCCTATCTTTTCCAGTGTCACTTCTATATTTTATACTGTCATTTTATAATGCGTTTCAGTATCTGACAAAGTAAGTCTGATTCCTCTCCTTCCTCCCTTCCCCAGAATTTTCTGAGCTCTATTCCCATGTTTGTTCTCCTTGTCATGCTAACATGCCAAATTCCTACTGGATTTTTTATTACATTTCTTTGAATTTATGGGTATATTTTGATATCATTAATATTCATAATCGATTTTTCCCTACAGAAACATGGCATGCATCTTATTTTGTACTTTTCTTTTAAAAATTAAAACAGCACATGTACACAAAAGGTGAAATGCCACTACAATATTTATAGTGGAAACAACAGTCCTTTTATGTATTTACATGTGTACTATTCATACTACCAGATCTAAGAACTAAGAAAAAAAGGGGGAAGACTCGAAATACTAAAATCAATACCGAAATGGGGAACATTACTACAGACCTTACAGAAAAAAAAAAAAAATTATGGAAATCATTTGACCTGATGACATGAACAAATTCCTGAAAAGACACAAACTATTGAAATTGAATCAATCTGAACAGACCTACAACAAGTAAAGGGATTGAATTATTAATCCAAAATTTTCTCACAAAGAAAATTCCAGGACAAGATGGCCTCATTGGTCATTTCTATCAAATGTTTAAAGAATTAACACCAATCTTTCACAAAGTCTTCAAAAAAGAAAAGAAAAGAAAAGGAATATAATGGATCACTTCCCAACTCATTCTCTAAGACCAGCATTACTCTGATATTAAAATCAAAGACATCACAAGAAAAGAAAACTACAGATCAATGTCTTTTATGAATATAGACATGAAAATTCTCAACAAAATGCTTGCAACCCAAATCCAACAGTCCATAGGAAGGATTGTGTACCATGACCAAGTGGGATTTATTCCAAGGATTAACATTTCCATTTGGGTCACCATTATAGCTTCTATTTCTTTGTGAGACTTTCTATTTCTTTGCATTTTTTTCACATATGTTTGTAATTGCTCCTTGAAACATTTTACTGATGGCTGCTTTAGAATCTGTGTCAGATAATTCTAATCTCTGTCACCTTGGTGCTGTTATCTAGTTTTATTCAGTCTGAGATCTTCCTGATTCTCTGTATAGTGATTTTTTAATAGAAACCAGAACATTTGGGCTATTATTTTATGAAATCTAGATGTCATTTAAACTTAAGGTGTTAGCTGGCTTCCTCTGACCCATTATGGCAGAGTAAGGTGGGGAGATGGGGTGGGTTGCAACCTCATCACAGCCAGGAGAAGTCAAAGTACAGGTTCCCCACTCAGGCTTTGCTGGTGTGTGTTGGAGCCACAGCTGTGTATCTGTGCTTGTGTGTGCATGCACGTGTGTGTGAGGCGGTTGCCTGGGGCAGAGTGGTTATTGTCTGAAAGTGTTCTGCCTTGCTAGGCTGCCCCATTCCTTTGGCTTTTGGGGAGGGCTTTTCCTGACTACCCTCATTAGAGTTTCTGGGTTGCCACCTTCTTCAGCACCCAGCTAGATATGTGAGGCATAAAGAAAACCCAGAGAACCCACTGCTGTATGATTCTTCGGGTCTCCAGTTCCCTAACGAATCTGCCTTCCTCTCTCCACCTTTCAGAGTCTCCTGTGTTCATTTATACATAACATCCAGGGGTTTTAGTTGGACTTAGAGGCATAGGGAGAAGTACATCTATGCTGTCTTCCTGGAAATGAAGTCTCTTCTTCTCTAGTGTTGAGCACTTTATTTGATTCCATTTTATTTCCTCTTGTAGTTTATCATTTATACTTTTAAAACGTTTTAATGGTTGACTTATGGCTTACAATGTATATTTCTAAATAATCTATACCCATTTAAAAATAACTCTGTACCACTTCATGTGTAGTGCAGGAACCTTATGACAGATTATTCCCAATTCCTCCTCCTGTTGCTGTCATTTATTTCTCTTACCCATATGTTATAAAAACCCAATGCATAGCTATTATTATTGCTCCAAACAAACAATTATCAACTAAGAATAAGAATAGGGGAGGTGAAGATTTTATTTTACCTTCATTTATTCCTTCTCCAACACTCTTCCTTTATTTTTGTGGTTCCAAGTTTCTGACAAAGGTTAAACATTTCTTGCAAGGAAGGTCTGCTGGGCATTAATGCCCTCAGTTTTTGCTTGTCTGAGAAGGTCTTTATTTATTCTTTGCTGTTGAAGAATACTTTTACTGCGTATAGAATTCTAGATTGCTATTTCTCTTTCTTTCATCACTTTCAAGATTTCCCAAGAACAGACTTCCAGGTGGTCCAGAGTAGACTTGCTGAGTCACAGTCTGCATATCTTCAACTTTGACCTGTATTGCACATAAAAATTTTCATATTTCTGCCAACAATATACATGAATTCTGCTTACATCACCAAAACTCAGAGTTACTAACTTTCTGCCATCTGATGGGGTGAAATGTCTCATTGACTTAATTAACATTTCCTCTGATAGTTAGGAAGTTTGGGAATATTTTCATATACCTACTGACCATCGAGGTTTTCTTTTCTCATGAATTTCCTGTTCAGCTCTGTAGGTCATTTTTGGGTCATTGTAGGTTTCTTATCTTTTTCATATTGATTTGAAAGACATCTTTATACATTTTGCCTATCAGTTCTCTGTTAGTTATTCTGCATTCTGAATATCTTCTTTTCCAATTTGCAACTTATCTTTTCACTTGGCTTTGGTATCCCTTGTTGCACAATGTTTTTCATTTTCACAAAGCCTGATTTATTATTTTTTCCTTAATGGTTTATGCTTTACTCCTCATTTAAGAAATTATTTTCTGTATAATGTATTCAGTACAATGTTTCTCATCATTGATTTTATCAGCTTTCTTTGGCGTAATTTAGTTGTTATTTTACTAAATATTGAGCCTAATACTTAACTAATTTTTATTCTTTCTTTAGTTTTAGCAAAATTTGATTAGGAAGATTTTTAAAAATTTCCACGTGGCAAGGCTTTCTGTTTTTGCTTTTTTCCTTTCTTTTACTTTTTCTACTTAAGGTATTACATTAACTTCACTGCATTACAGTCAGAGAATCTGGTCAGTATTTTTTATGTCTTTCTTTAAATCTCAGTCTGAAGCACAGGATCTCAGCATTTCCTGCCACTCACATGGTAGAAGACTCAAAGGCATGACCAGTACACGCATGTATGTTTGCATGGAGAGAGAATTGGTATCATCAGCCCCTAAGGGGAGTCATACACAATTTAGAGATTCTGCTGTATGGTGAAAAAGATTCTCATGTATATATTTGACCTCTTAATTCACAGTGACTCTGCCTGCTCCAAAACTATGTCTGGAATTTAACTGATCAAGTTAGCAAATTGCCCCTCAACAATCCCTCCCCAAGCATCCTTTTTTTTTTTTTTTTTTGGTACGGCCAGCCCAGAACAATCCAGCAGAGCATTCCAGCTTTGTCCCTGAGAAGCTCTTGCATGGGAGAAAATAGAACGTTCATTGACTGTCATGTCTACTCTGATCAGCTGGAAATTCACTCCCAGCCCTACTCCATCACTGGTGAGTTGGTCAACCTTACTTACAAGAGGGTCATGCAGTGAGCACCACCACATGGTAGACTCTGAAAATCATAAGGCCAGAAATAGAAAATGACCCAAATTTTAATAGGATGAGCCTTCTTCAATTATTAAATTTCCTGAGAAATTAGAACCCCAACTACAAATCCTCCCTCCCCCCTGGGAAATGAATGTCCTCAAATGAAATGTCCCCTCCCCATAATCTCAAAGGAATTAAGGTCCCTTCCCACATCACCTCTCCCTGATTATTTTTCTAATGAGTCCCAGGCATACAGCAGGACTACTGCCATCACTCTGAGGATTATGTGGTACCTCTCCCTAGTCCGCAGACAGAAGGTGCCGAGCCAGCAGCACGGGGGAAGGAGGCGTGCAGATGACATAGATCTGCTTCGAGGCATTCTTTGTGTTAACGCTGTCTCTAGGATACCATATTTTCCCAAGGTCCCGAACCCCACAGAGTAATATATATCCTGTTGCTTAATACATATTTATTGAAAATTAATGATGATAAGCAGCTGCTTTCTATGTCTGCCAAGTACTCCATTTCCATAATTCTGTTCTTTCTGAAAAGAGTTGATTCATCCAAGGAAAACATCCAAACGTTGGATATTAGAGCTTATTGTTGTAAAACCCTTATGTCCAAACCTCCCCTGGTTCCTCCTGCTTTAACTCTGTTGTAGCAGAGCCCCGACAACTAACGGATCCCATAAATCTGCAATCAGTAACAAAGCTTTCTGATGACATTTATCGTTTTTGAAAGTAGAAGAGAGGAGGCGGTTGCACTGCATCCCTTAGAACAAAATACCAGCAAGGATTTCTCTGCAATATCTTTGCTCTTACTTGAAGGGCCACACTCTCCCTTTACTTACTCCTGCTCCAAACACACACGCTCACACACGCACACGCACAGACACGCTCACACATGCACACGCTCACACACACACATGCACGTGCACACACAAGCACAGACACGCTCACACACGGACACGCACACACGTGTGCACACACAGGCACGTGCGTGTATGCACACACGCACATGCATGTGCACACACATGCACGCACGCACACGCAAGACACGCACGCACACACACGCTCACACATGCACGTGCGTGTGCACACACATGCACACACACGCACACGCTCTCCTAGCATCTGGTCCCAGACTTCCTCTCAGCATTAGGTCTAAATCCTCTATGTTTTCAGTCTCACTAAGGAAAACAAAAACTTGGCATGTATTAAGTCCTTGACTTATGTGTGGCATTGCGTTGGTGAGGATTGGGTTCTAATTATCTTGCAAAAATCCGTAAATATAATAGATCCTATCTATGTGCCTCATTGAAGTCCAACACACTTTTTTTCCAGTGGGTTAATTCAACATAATCACTTATTTCTCTAAGGCTGAGCATCAGATGAAACAGTTGATGATATAAAGGGGATACAGTTTGAAAAATATCTCACATTAACTTGCACGTCCCACTCAGTGCAGTGTCACTAAAGTAAACAGTTTAAGCTTAGGAATGACTTGTCATACAGGAGATTGAGACCAACTGAGGAGACAACAGCCTGGTGAATCCCACTCCACAGTCAGGAGAGCATATGCCATTATGCTGTCACATGGAAGTGCAGACAGACTCACTGTGGAATTCTTTTTTTCATCTACCTGTTTTCATATAATCGTAATGGCTTAATTTAAATGTATATATGATTTAGCTCTGCCATCCTTGACTCAACTAATGTAATGGGAAGTCTCTGTTTATTTTGCCACAAATAAGTGCATATTTAAGAAAACTATTTTCACCGTATAATGACCTTGTAAATATCTAATAAAAATATCAGATTTTAAAAACAGGGCATCTGGTATTTTAAAAGATCTCAATAAATCGGTTGATTAAAATGTAGAGAAATGCTTCAAAGTACAGGGGGATAATGTCTACAGGCTGCACAGGAGCTAATTTTTATCCCAAGGGGTTTGTACTGCTGAGGAAAGCATTTCCTGATTCAGCCAGTTTTCCATAGCAATTGAAATTGAACCTGGATATTAAAGATAGAGGCAAGTTCCCTCAGAAACATGAGAGCAGGACATAGTTGCTATTTGTGGCCTAAATAGGATGGGGTGAGTGTATATAATTTTATTACTAGAGAAAGAAGGGATGTCTGACTAGAGACATTGAGTTTTGGGAGCCTTCATGAACAATTCTGTTTAAGGGAAGCAAAGCTAGAATACAAAATGAATACATGGTACAGGCAAGATATAAAATGTATATAGGAATGTATATAGAAAATGTATATAGAAAACAATATTTACCCAAGAGAAATAAAAACCAGGATAGTGACTATAGGTAAGAGGGTATACATCCAGCTCTTTTATATTTCATTTATATTGTAGGGAGAATCTTTCTCCTTTTATTTTTAAGATTGCCAATGATGAAATATGGAAAAGCGACTGGGGGGTTATTATTTTTTAAATTGACACCTTACTCAATTCAAATTCAATTTTCATTCTTATCTTAATTTGTGGGAATAACCACATCTATAAATTATGGAACTGTTTATACTCAGTTTTAATATTTCTAATATTTTCACTTTTTAATGTGAGTGACTAGAACACTCTGTGTGATATAAATTAGTGGTAAGAAGTGGCAATTTTGACTAATTCTTGAAGGTAAGAAAGGTTGCAGTGATGGCCTCTCCTTTGTAAGCCCACCTACAGCTTTGAATGGTTCTCTGCATGCTGACAGCTTTCCACCTAAAGCACCTGTGCCCCACTTCTCTTCTGGAGGCTTCTGTCCATGCTCTGGGGGTTTGCTTGGCTATGTGTAGAACTAGCTCTGAAAGGTGGCAGGGGAGAGGTCTGCTAGGGATAGCCATGAAGAGATGGGGGATGGGAGTGGGTGATAAGTGCCCTCTCCTCCTCAGTCTCTGCTAGGACAATTCTGAGGAGATCATTGTACTTGCATGTATTTACCTCTTCTTCTGTGATCATTAAACATTTTATTTCTTTTTCTGGCCTTATTGCAATGGCCGAGAACGTCAATACAATTCTCAATAGGAGTGGTGAAAGTGGGCATCTTTGCCTGCTCTTCAAGGACTCTTTGGTTTGTCCCTCCTTCACTGAAGCTTTTCCTGACCCCCTTCTATAGAATCCATCCTTGTTTAGCCTCAGCTTCCAGAGAGGGTAGTGAAGACCTCTGTCCCTGAGTACAATGGGTTTTATTTATTTTTTCACCGTGAACTTTTTTTCCACGTGTCTTTCCCTACTTGGACCGAGATCTTTTCCAGAGTACAAGGAGACTGGCGGATTAGAAAGACAATGAACTGATCTAGATTCGAAACCCCCTTTATTACTTATTTCTATGTAGATCATTTAATGTCTGAGCTTCATATGTGTCTTTCATAAAACAAGGATAATAACACATGCGTTGAAGAATATTTTGAAATCTTACCATCAAGGAAGTAAAGGATTGGGAGATGATCCCATCAGACACAAAGGTCTAAGGATTTGTCATGGGAAGGGATGCTGGCCGAAGCTGCTGCTCTGTCATGGTGCCTGTGCTTTCATACCCAAAGCTGAAAACATGCGTGTGAAGAACAACGAAAACCCCAATCCTCGTTACCTCTCTGCCTCGCTGATCAGTCCCCTTCAGCCACACCAGCCTGCTCTTCTTCCTCAATGAAGATGAAGCCAGGCTCACTGCTGCCTCAGGGCCTTTGTACGGGCTGTTCTTCCCGCCCAGAGTGCTCTTTCTTCCGCTATTTTTTTTTTTTTTTTTTTTTTTTGCGGTACACGGGCCTCTCACTGTTGTGGCCTCTCCCATTGCGAAGCACAGGCTACGGACGCACAGGCTCAGCGGCCCTGGCTCACGGGCCCAGCCGCTCCACGGCATGTGGGATCTTCCCAGACCGGGGCACGAACCCGTGTCCCCTGCATCGGCAGGTGGACTCTCAACCACTGCGCCACCAGGGAAGCCCTCTTCTGCTATATTTGCAGGATGAGTCCCTTCACATCCTTCATGTCCTTGCTTAAGATAATTTAACCCTGCCCCTCCAACCTTTTATATCTCCATTTCTAACTAAAGTTTTTTCCGCCTTAATATTTTCTACTCATGATTTAATTAGAAGTCATTTAATGACTAATTTTTTTCTTTGTCCATCTCTACCCCAGAAAGAGGGTGCAAGGATTTCTGTTTTGTTCAGTGCTGTAACCCCAGAACCAAGAGTAGTGCCTGACACATAGTCAATCCTCATTAATGTTCGTAGAATGAATGAATGCAACTTTGGGGCCCAACCATGGGCAAAGCCTGGACCAGAGAGAGGGTCATGCTGGTGGCAGTAGATGGGCGATCTCAGCTGTCAGTTGAGTGGCTTCTGCTCACAGTGATCACGCGTGTGTGAAGGTGGAATAATAGACTCTGTGTATTTTTCCACTGAGCTTTGGGGCTCAAGCTTGAAGCTTCTTTGGACTGAATTTTGGAATAAATTAGGGGTGGGAAGGGTGTACTGTTTTCAATAGGGAAGATGATAATCTGAGCAGTTAATTGGAAACACAAAGGAAAAAGGCCATGTCTGTATCTTGAGAAAGTGGGGCAGGTTGCACCAGTTTCATTCCTCTCCCTGTGTGGATGCCCGTCAGTGCTCAATACAATACCAGGTACGCAGAACTACTTCCTAATGAAGAATGACTGATTGAGAAGGTTCGGTGTGCAATTCATTATATTGTTTGACCATGGATGACAATAGCCTTGCATTTCCTCTACTTCTCAGCATTTGGATCCAATTCCACTGACACGCTACAGATTTTAATCAGCACACGATTCAAATTATCTGCATCTCATGTGCCTACAGAGTAAGATTCATTCCTTAGAGACATCCTTGATTAACTCTCACAGTTGGCCCGGAAGCAGTGTCCTTAACTTGGTCTTAGGCGTCACTCATTCCTGCAGAGACTCTTCAACCCCTTTTCACTGCTCTGCCCAATACATGACTGCCTGCCTTTTTCTTATAGTCTAAAAATATCCCCCGCCCCGAAGTTATCATTTTATTGTTTTTCTAAGAGAAAAGACTGTATTTAATGATTTAGTCTGAGTCAGAGAAAAGAGGGTCAAAAATGGTGGTGAGGACTGTTTACCCTTCTCTGGAAGGAGCCATCCTATCCTAAAACTCAGCAAGCGTTTTCCTGGGGTACACTTTCGGGACAGTGCCATCCAAGGGCACCCCCCCATCACCACAAGGTGTTTGTTCTCGTGGGACGTACTGAGAAATTCCCTCCGTGCCAGCACCATCTCTGGTGCCAGATACTCTAGTGTCTGCGATTTGTGTTTAGGAACTAGGAACGCACAATCTCGCTATCACGGTGCCCTGTCCTTCCTGGGTTGTGTGAGGTTGGCACACGCGGATTCCTCAGCTGCTCACACGGGGGTATGTCTATGGAGGGCTCAGAGATCAGTTAAGAAGGCAGATGAGAGCCTTTGCCAAGGGGAGACGGGGACACGAGGGAGACCGGGCCTGCAGCCAGCCTACTGTCCTGAGAACGAGCGGTCGGGAGGATCTCTGCTCTCTCCCATCTCTGTGTCAGCTCTGCGATGGGGCCACTAGAATAACAAAGACAAACCATCTCCAGGCTGTACGCTAAGATTTTTCCAGTCCCATAAAATCAAAAGCCGCAGATGACATTAGATTTGGAGCCTGTACGTGCCCGCTAATCAAAGCCATGTGCATGTGGAGCGTGATTGCAACGGAAAAAAACCCCAAAAAACAGCTTCCAATTTGTTTGCAAAGATGCATGCACGGCAACATGCATAGTGATGCAGATCCTACTGAGATGGCTGAGGGGACGTTCAGAGTGTGTGGTGGGGACAACCCAGCTGTGAGCACACATGCATTTTATTGATCTCATCAGCATATATTTGCAGTTTTCAGAGATCATTTCCTCTTTCTTTTGGAGGGGGAGTGTTATAAGAACTGCCTCTGATGTTTCTCTGATTTGGTCTTGTCTCTATCCTAACAAAGCATAAAGCCCAAAACCTCTAGACCGGAGTCTTCAGATTTTTCTGAGGGTGGAAGCAGCCAAACATTATATTGAAGCATATACTGTGTCAGGGAGCAGAGCAGTGCTTCCTGTTCAGGTCACTGTAAACTCCCTGCTGACTGTCTCTGCACCCAGGGACATATTATGATGCTCTGACTGCCTTCCTTGGGTTGCCCGTGGTATTCACAGGCCATATATCACACCAAACAAGGGGGTTCTTTCCAAGTTGCAGACTTTATTTTGCAAGCACTCCTGGAAAGAACTCTACTACAAGTTTCAATAACATAAAGAAGTCTGTAGCCTCACTGAACTCACTCACAGAGGAAGTAGGGATGGTCTGTGTGGTGAGGAAGAGCTAGTTCCCTGATGCCAGGTGGACCATTCCATGATGTGGGTATTTAGTTAGGTGTTGCCAGAATCTGCTAAGGATGAGACATGCTCCACATAATACCATGAAAATCCAAAACGCACCATGTGCCCTTGATCCAAATGTTCCCCAGCAAACGTGCAGTGTGCAAGCCCTGTTGTCTGAATCTCTGTCCCTTCCTACCTCCTCTTTCCTCTCATTTAGGAAAGATGTCTTTCTCCCAAAGAGTCTCATTATACGTGTTTATGGTCCTTCACACATTAGTTAGAATGTTAAATTCTAGAAATTGTTAGAATATGTTAGTGGTACAATATATGTTGATTGTATGTCATTGGATGAATGAAACTATCTCTCTTTTTCTCCCAGATAATGAGTCTGAGAAAGAGATTATTTAAGGCTCATGAATGCAGTTCCACAGGCAAGTTGCAAGGAGTTTCATCCGGACTTGAGTGTGCCAGCTCCATCCTTGTGGGACGTACTGGGTCTGGGTGTGCCATGATCATAGCACTGATGCCACATCATGATGGACAGCGACTTTCCCATTCAGTAACCTCATTCTGAAGCCTGAGGTCCTACAACTCACAGGTACCATCATCCATTTTTCTTTTTTCAGTTTTATTGGAGTATAGCTGATTTACAATGCTGTGTTAGTTTCAGGTGTACAGCAAAGTGATTCATTTATACATATACATATATTCATTCTTTTTCAGGTCTTCTCATATAGTTCATTAAAGAATATTGAGTAGAGTTCCCTGTGCTAGACAGTAGGTACTTGCTGGTTACCTATCTTACATCTAGTAGTGCATCATCCATTTTTCTACTGGACTATAATGACACACTTCCATGAGTGTGCATACAACATTTTATAAAAATGGGGCAGATTTTACATGCTGTTTTGTGACCCTTTTAATTCAAATGAATATTTCACAAACATCTCTCCATGTGAAAAGTGTGCTTCAACTCCGACATGTCCAAAGACCACCCTCAATCCACCATGTGGCTGCATCGTTCATTTGTTTAAGCTGAAATAGATTTGCAGACAGCTCACAGAGATGAAGGATCAAGACCTCTCTCTCCACCAATCTTCAAAAGCCCTGTTCTTACTTCTGTATTCCTAATTTTATACTGCTTTTCTTAAATAAGGCTCCCTGAAATGCATGAACTTCATGTCCTGCAAAAGGGTTTTTAGGGCCATCTTATATTTATCTGTACCTTTACTTCCCTTTCATTCCTTACCCTTTTTTGCTCCCCTTCCTTCAGGAAGCAAGCATCTGGCAATCTTGACAGGTCATCACAGGAACACTTTGAAAGCCCATCTGCTACGGACTGAGTGTTTGAGTCCCCCCACAAAATTCATATGTTGAAATCCTAACCCCCAAGGTAATGATTTTGGGAGGTGGGGACTTTGGGGTGATTAGGTCATGAGGGTGGGGCCCTTATGAATGGGATTAGTGCCCTTATAAAAGAGACCCCAGAGAGCTCCTCATTCCTTCTACCCTATGAGGAAACAGCTAAAAGATGGCCATCTATGAACCAGGAAGAGGACACTTACCAGACACCAAATCTGCCTGCACCTCAATCTTGGACTTCCAGCCTCCAAAACTGTGAGAGATAAATGTTTACTATTTAAGGCCCCCCACCCAGTTGGTGGTATTTTTGTTACAGCAGCTGAAACAGACTAAGACCCTATCTTTAGTCAAATACTCTTTAAATACAAGGAGACAAGCAGCGCCCATAGAGGGAGAGTCCAGGACCCGTGGTTCTTGACCCTAACTCCACTTGAGTGTCACCGGGGAGCTTTCAAAAATGTCATCCCCAGGCCATGCCTCAGACCGAGTGAACTAGAAACGCTGGCAGTGCAGCCCACACCTCAGCCTTTTTAAAACTCCCCAGATGATTCCAATGGGAAACCAAGGTTGAGAACCATCTCTAGCTGAGGCTCCTCCAGCAGCAGGGGAGATGGTGCTCAAAGCCAAGCCACGAGACACTGTCCCAGGACGGGGCAAGAAGGCACAAAAGTCACAGTCCCAGCCCTGAATAATTCCCTTCTAAGGCTTTCCAAAGCCTTTTAAAAGGAAACCAAAGGAGCAGCTTTGTGGCTGTGGGAAGAAGAGGCACCAACAAAGATTTTCCTTTGGATAAGTCACGGACATGGACCACAATCTCCTGTGTTTTGTTGTAAAGCTTAGGATTCTGCTAGGTGCGATCACTGGTTCTTAACAAGGAAGACATCCATATTCGGGCTTTGGAGTTGCAGCGTCTAGCCAAACTCAGAAAGCTCCACAATTCAAATAGATTTCCCTTTAAAATAACATGAAAACTTCTCCCTCTCCACCCAGACTTATGGGTTTCTAACCCTTTGGTGCAACCAATTATCAGCACAGCTGCTGATTTGTTTCAATCCCCGTTGGGTTGGAAGCTGCTTGCTTGGCTGCCATTCTTGATCTTTCTGGGAGGACAGTGGTGAAGCCTTGAGGCTGGGCAAGGTCTGTGGGGCGAGTCCCTCCCTCCGGACGCTGTGTCATAATTGCCTGTAAGAATACTAATTTGGGGCTGGCAGAAGTCCTGTGCTCTAGAAATCAGATATGTTACTCAACTCTTTGATTTATTTTAGGATCATTAAAAATTAAATGAGGGAAAAAGAAGCAAAATAACATAGAATTCTTCTTGAAAGAATGAAAATCCCCTAGGTATGCTTTTTGACTTTTAGAGTAGAAGGCAGGACTGGGTTTTCCATCTCTGGGGACCATCTGTGGGTCTCAGCAACACGGCTAAGGAGGGGACCACAGGCAAGCAGAGAGGAAAAGCTTTGAGTTACAAGGGTTTTAACGCTGGTCTCCCAGATAGGTGGGAGCAGACAGGCCAACCGTGGAAGAACAGGCCTGTTTTCCTCAAAGCTCCATAGGAATTGAAAGCATATGTGATAGTGATTACTTTTCAGCGCTGTGGGTTTGGTGATTTTTCCAGTGGGAGAGCTAGTTTGTGGTGGATTCTGTTAGCAATGAATTAGGATTTAGGAACCAGGAAGAGGTGAGGTTTGACATCAGATAGTTTGGTCATGTGAGTGCAAAGTTTCAGGAACCATCGAAGTGAGGCTTTTCATAAGAATTTTCCACTGCCTTTGGAGGCAACTTGAGATTCTTGCTAAAGAAAAGAGAAAGTTAGTCTAATGATGCCAGATGGTGATAGGGGGCTTCCTTTTGTCATGTAAATTCCAAGTTTCCTAAGGGCTGCACAGGACAGCTGCTGTTTCTTCCCCCTAAGTCCCAGAGAACTGTATAGCTTCACAGAACTTTCTTTGCAGTTCTGGGACCTCTCCCACGCCCTCAGTTATATACACAAACCCCTTTTTTGTGGAATACTTCATTTCCTGGCAAGTGGCTGAGCCAGCAGAGCTACAGGTCCAGATGTTACCCAGCGCTTGCAAGAGTGGACTCAAAATTCACAACACCTGTACTGAACACTCCTGGCCAGGCCCCCAACCTGGGGATATGCGTCTTCACAATGTACATGTGACACCGGTGTGGCTGGAGACCGACCACAGCCTGTGTGTCTTTAAGTTTCCTTCCTGACACAGAAACTCCACCCTAGGAGGGAGTTACTGCTTTACTGCTGCCTCTGACCTTTTGTTCCTCCAGTGCCTTTCATGTGTCTTATATCAAGTATGTCGCCCTCCTGATGAGAGGCCCTCCCTCCAGATGTATCAGAGCAAGGAAATGAATCCACATGGAATGCTCCGCACAGACCAGAGCCTGCAGAGAGTTCCAGAACCTGGACCACTGCGACAGGTTTATGATTGCAAAAACAAAGCAAGGAAATGGATCCAGCGGGCATACCGAATTCCCCGAATACCTGGGATATTGCCCCCAAATTTCCAGCTGCGGTCAGTTTCTCCTCACTGACTGAGTGCAACCTGACCTGCCCCAGGGACAAAGCAAAACCTTGCCTGGTCCTCCTGGGTCACTGCAGCGCCGGGGCTCAGAATTCATTATACATCTAATGCAGCTGTATGGAGGGAGTGGTCTGCAGCAAGTCCAGAAACTGCTCTCCCTGACCTTGGGTGCTTGGTGGGCTGTTAGAAATTTAGATCTGCAGCTCAATACAGAGACCAAGGGTGAAGGTATGGATTCTGAGTTTGAGGTAAACTGGAAAATAGCTCCCGAAAGATATCCATGTCCTAATCCCTGGGACCTGTGAATGTTAGTTTATGTACAAAAAACAAAAACAAAACACAGGGTCTTTGCAGATGTGATTAAATTAAGGACCTTGAAGTAGAGAGATTATCCTGGATTATGTAGGTGGGCCCTAGTTGCAATCACATGCATCCTTATAAGAGGGGGGTAGAGGGAGATTTGACGCACTGAAGGGAAGGCACTGGATCACAGGGGCAGAGTTTGGAGGGATGTGGCCCCAAGCCAAGGACTGCGGCAGTCACCAGAATCTGGAAGATGCGAGGAATGGGTTCCCCCTGAGCCCCCAGAGGGAGTGGGATCTGCCAACACCTTGATCTCAGCCCAGGGACACTGATTTGGGACTTCTGGCCTCCAGACCTATAAGAGAATAAACGCATTATTCTAAGACACCAAGTGTGTGGTAACTTGTCACGGCAGCAATAGCAGCACAGGACACTACTAACCCCAGGGGCAGAGGGAACAGGTCCGGGGTGGGGTCTTGGAGACCACTTGCATTTAAGGAGGTGGTGGTGTGGACAGAGGATAAAAAATCAGTGTCAAAAACTAGACGTCAAGCAGGAGTAACACTGAGCTCTCCGCCCCCAGGATCCAGCCCAAGTCGGGCGTCTCTACTGTGGGATTCCCCTCCCGATGTTCCCAGCAACCTAGTGACGTGGCATCTGGAATCACCTGGCTCTATCTCAACCCAGACGTGTGTATTTGGTGAGGTGCATACCCTCCCCCATCTATGAAGATGCTGATACTAATAGCTCTCTTTATTAGTAGCTAGGTGAATGGCTAAAAGCATTTAAGGAAAACTACCTCTTCCTCAATCCTGTGGGGCTGCAGTGAAGTGATTAGTGCTAAAGGCCTGATCTTTAGGAGCAGGAGGGATGGCCGGGAAGTGGTCTTCGGAAGAGGAATCACCAATGACACTTCACCTACAACACAGAAAAATTCTACCCATCCTTCCACCCGACCCATCCGAATTCAACCCAGGCCTCTGCCTTGGAGTTGGGAAGTGGAATCAAGTGACCCTGAAAAGACCTCTGTGGTCCTATTTCTTCCTGACTGAGCTAGCATTTCTCACTAGGCCATTCATTACATGTGCCTCTGGTGGATGCTGCCTGCAAGAGGAACTGGGTTAGGTAAGGCATTTCTTTATAGCTCTCAGGCTTTATACAGCAAGATACAGTTTACCATGCATTGGTGGCATGGCAAGAAAAGATGGATGTGAGGGGTAAGACCCAGATGAGAATTTCAGGCAACCCATGGAAAAGACTTCACTGGTCTTTGGATATCTCAGAAGTGGACGGGGTCCAGGACTGTGCATGGGGCTGTTGGATCTGTTGTATGGGCTTCACGTCTGAGGTCTGTGAGCTAAGAGCATCACACCAAATCCCAGAGATTCATGGCAGATTCGTGGAAGATTGCTTTTCCTTGTTTCAAGGCAATGACGTCTGAGTCTGCTGTCTCTTAACTCTCTCTCTTCCCTGAACCTCAGACACCTCATCTTTGTTCCTTTGTTCCCTAGTGCTGAGTTTCTTGGGAGCCTTCAGCAAAGGAGCTGAGAAAATGTCTGATTCCCAGAGTTAATGGGATAACCTATACTGTCCTCAGAAGACTACTCAGCCCTTAATTCATAGGCCAACAATATAAATACTTCCATTCCCTGGGCTGAGAATCTTCAAAAGCAGAAATAGTTATCCCTTAGGTCAGCAGTCCTTAGCTTGTGGTTGCAACCCCCAGTGGGAAGATCTAGTCACTGGCAGAGTTGGGAGGTGGGTGAAAAATTAAGAAGGAATGTCCTGTGTGAGGACTGTCAAAGCTCTGCAGGGACCAAGGCATCCATGGGATTCAGAGTCTGAGTCATTCCAGGGGCAGTGACAACAGCTGAACGTACGTGGCCAAGAGGCATCGAATCGGGTGACTCAACCTCAGGGCCTCCCACTGCTTCCTGGCTATGCGGGCACCCACACACAGGACAGAGTCAAGACGGGACCACCAAATTGTATTTCCCACAGCTCAAAGAAAGTACCCATGGTTTCAGAATGAGTCAGAGCAGGACAAGATGAGTGAGTGTTTTCTGATGACTTTTTTTTTAAATTCCAAAAAAGTTGAATGCTTGAAAGTTGTGAGCTCAGGCTTAGCCAAAGTAACCCAGATAAGTAAGAAATGGAAAAGTTGTAACTGCATTTCAAAGTTAATTTTAGTCCCCTACCTCAAGTAAGCCTTGAGTATAACAGCTTTGAGAGGCCTATGCAGAGAAGCAGACCATAGAATTTTCTAGGAACTTGAAACTTGTGATCATTGATGCTGCAGGAAGAACAATGCTTCCACTGAAACAGGCTTGTCAGTCATCCTAGAGTCCCCAGGTCCCACCACCTCACTGGCAGTGAGTGTCCTCTATAGGGAAGGAGACTGGGATCCCGGACCACTGGTCGCTCCAAGCCTCCATAAAGAGGCTCTCGGAGCTCCTCAGGCCTCAGTGCAGTCAGCTCAGTTCTCTGGATTTCTCTCACTGAGTCTTACCCCCAAATGTGTGGAAAAGAAGAGAAAAAGGAAAGTGATTCACTAGGAAAGGGACTCATCCGATCTCTGCTTCTCCTCCCCTCCCCTTCCTCCTGGGTCTCATGTCACCTCCACGTGGAAGAGAATGTTTCCCAGTGCCAGGCTGGCCAGAAGCTGGTGCTCAATGGTGAGACAAGCTGGGCAGCTGGAAACACCGAGATGGTGAAATGATCCGAGGGGATCTGTGTGAGGCATGCAGAGCACTGACGGCAGAGTCTGAAGCTACTCTGGGCTCAGGTGCAAAAAGCTCCCACCTCTGCTGGGGGTCGGGAGGGGGAGGGGTAGAGGGGGCCTGGTATTTGCCACCCTGACCTGTGTGATTCTTGCTCAAGCCCAAGTCTCCCAACCAGCAGTATTTTGTTGATGAATGCTTGTTTACTTTTCTCTGTGTCCTCAGAGACTTAAGACAGAGGCTACCGTAGTTCTGACATCACTCCCATATACCCAGATATTTGTGGAGTACCTGTTATTACCTGCCAGGTATGGTTCTAGGCACTGAGGAAACAGCAGCAAAAAAAGACCAAAAATAAACAGTAAAAAACAAGCAAAAAACTCTTCAGAATCCTGTCATTATAGACCTTAGATCGTAGTCAGAAAAGACCAATTAAAAAAATTACCATGATGAAGAAGTCAATTTCATCCCTGTCTCCCTGTCTGTGTAAAACATCACACAGGTCCTTTGGACCTTCCTCACGTCATTTGCAGATAAATCAAGTTGTCGTTGGGTGGGGTTCCTTCCATTCCCTGCATTTGATTTAGGACTCGTTCCTTGTCTGAATCCAGCTCATGTTGGGAAAAGGACACAGGTGCACCTCTAACAAGCCCAATGGTCACTCTTCACTTCCTTGTTGAGCCTGTGCTTTGTGCCAGGCGCTGCGCAAACACAGTGAACGTGTGTCTGTACTCCACGTGTGTAGAGCTTCTCTTCCAGTATGGGGGACAGATAAGAAACGAGATCGTGACAAACTGTGATCATTGTTAAAAGGAAATTAAAGTGGTGACCCTGTAGAGAAGGGCTGGTTGGTGTGCTCAAGTGCAGCTGCTCTGAGAGGTGCAGCACGGGCAGGAGACTCTGGGACAGTCCAAACGATACGACTGCTGGGCCTTTGGACCGTGTAGAGTATGGATTTTACTCTTGGTGCAGAAAAGTGACCCTCTGTTACTCTGTAGATCGAGCTGCTGTGTATTGAGGTGATTGTAGGGCAATGAGCCTTTATCCCTGCCTGCAACAGTACAAGCAACAGGCAAGAAGAGGCACTTCCCTCACCCACCCAGTTTTCCATTTCCCCAGGGAAAGGCACTGGGCAGGGGTCAGATGGATGTGGAGCTGATGGGAGGAATGTCTCACTCAGAGGAGCCTCTGCTTCTTTATGGACCCATAGGCCATGGTAAGAGGGAGAGGAAAGGCCTAGAGTAGGGCAAAGTGCGCAGCCAATGTTCCCAATTAAGAGGCCTCCAGAGAGAGGTACCTGGGCTGGGGAAGCAGACATGTGCAGAGCACGGCTGCCCTGGCAGCACCTGAGTCCTTGACCGCAGCTTCTTCCAGAAAATTGCAGCATGCAGACTGTGCCCCAGGTCTGGCGTGAGGGGGGTGCTTTCCCCCACGAGGTCTGCTGGGCAAAGCCTTGTATTTGCTTGTGGTCCAGCCTGAAAGATCACTCGTGGGGTTTTGGCCTGACCCTGGATTTCAGCCTCCCCAGTGAAGAAGATGGATTTTAGGGGGAGTCACCATACATTCAGGTTTGGGGCACAGTCCCTACTAGAACCTATTGTTCTGGCATCACTATTACCAGTGCCCCAGTTCATCCAGGGGAGAGTTCATCCAGGACCAAACATAGACATAGCAACGGAGAGAAGCGAAGAGAGATGAGGTTTCGGAGACCAATCTATAGGGTGTGCTAATGCAGGGGTCCCCAACCCCCAGTACCGGTCCGTGGCCTGTTAGGAACCGGGCCGCACAGCAGGAGGTGAGTGGTGGGCAAGCAAGCGAAGCTTCATCTGTATTTACAGCCGCTCCCCATCACTCACGTCACCTCCTGAGCTCCGCCTCCTGTCGGATCAGTGGCGGCATTAGATTCTCATAGGAGCGCGAACCCTACTGTGAACCGCGCATGCGAGGGATCTAGGCTGAGCGCTCCTTATGAGCATCTAATGCCTGATGGTCTGAGGTGGAGCTGAGGTGGTGATGCTAGCGCTGGGGAGCGGCTGCAAATACAGATTTTCATTAGCAGAGAGGTTTGACTGCCCGGAGACCATAATAAATTAATTACTTGCAGACTCATATCAAAACTCTATCAGTGAGTGGCAAGTGAAAACAAGCTCAGGGCTCCCACTGATTCTGCATTATGGTGAGTTGTATAGTTATTTCATTATATGTTACAATGTAATAGGAATCAAAATAAAGTGCACAATAAGTGTAATGCACTTGAATCATCCTGAAATCATCCCCGTCATCCTGGTCCATGGAAAAATCGTCTTCCACGAAGCTGGTCCCTGGTACAAGAAAGATTGGGGAACACAGTGCTAATGTATTGGATGTCAAGGATGGAGGAAAAAGAAGAATCAAGAATATATCCCTGGATATTTGGCTTGAGCAATTGTAAATTATCATATATGAATAACAAAAAAGTGGTGTCAGCAATTGTTAGAGAAAATGCGAAAATGTCAATGTTCAGTTTTGATCATTAATTTTCACCAAGTCACTGATGATTCAACCTAGCTGCTGTTGACGCTGGCATTCTGTGGGGAAAAAATACATTATAAGATATCATATTTCCCCTTAAAGTTGAAACAGTCAAGACTAATTTTAAAAACTATGCCTCTATGATAATGTAGCTAATCATGAGTAATTCTCTCAACAAAAGGCAAGCACAAAGGAAAAACGAAAACCCCCAACCTTCCATGATTGTTGTTTAATTCTTTACCCATAAATTCTCCCTCTCTAAACACAAAGGTTTTAGTTTAATTTCTAAGTAAAAGGAAAATTGACCGAGCCTCACACACATCCCTCCACTAGACAAGCTAGTAAAAGAGTCTCAAATTGAAAACAGAAAGAGAGGGGTCAGATGAACAGGGTGAAGTCCAGCATTAGTGACAGAGATGCTCTGAGCTTGAGGTCCTTCCTGCATCAGAAACTGGCCCCAACCCAGCCCCATGCTCCCTGTCCTTGCTGAAAGGGTCAGCATCACTCCTGCTGACTCCTTGACCCAATGAGGAAGAAATAGCCTGGGAGGAGGCATTCTGCAGCGGTGGAAAATGCATGGAATTCGGAGCCAGACACACCTGGGTTCAGTCCTGATCTCCACCGCCTATTAGTTAAGTCTCTGGGAAAGTAACTTCTCTGAGCCTGGTCTGCAAAGTGTAGATTCCACGACAGACCACCCAGGCTGTTCTGATGACTCGGAAGTGTGTATATGAAGTGCTGAGCACAGTGCCTGTCGTGTATGGAAAGCCAATAAAAATGCAGATCCCAATTCAGGCTCCTGCAACTTAATGGTAGAAGTCCAGGGATTTTAGAGCACAGGAGTGATTTTTAAATTTCTTTTTTTTGGATGGAAAACCTCTTTTTTTAAACTCATAGATGCTTAAAAATATTTACGCATAGCATTTCCCAATGGAATTTTTAAAAAGTAAGAAGTAAGGGGCATCTGTTTATCTACCATGATTCAAGAGCTTTATGTTAAAAAAAAAAAGATGTTAAAATTTTTGCATGTAATAATAAATTCTTATTCTCGAAGTGAGAATGGAAATTTGAAACTCCCTCCAAAAAAAAAAAAAAATCCTCCCATGCTAAATTTTAAGACTATCACATAGTTTCTGCTGATTCAGGACCTTATCTACAATGTTGAAAACAGGTATTTCAGCCAAATTTAAAAACAGGGAGAACTATATATTGAAACATTTTAGGTTCACAGATAAACACATGAATTAGCATGGCTGTAATTTTTTCAATTGGATGAAAATAACAAATAATTCCTGTAGAAGATCTTCTGGAAACCTAAATCTACAGATACTAGGAATATTTGTCAGTAAATCCTTCTTCTGAATAAGCTCCCATGTAATGTTCTTCTTCTGTCTTCTGGAAGCTTCAGTAGCCAGCAGTGGGGACTCTTCCTCAAATTTGTCGTGATTTCCCACCTCCACACTGTTTGCTGTATGTTGTATAATTACAAGAACACTGGATTTAGAGGTGGGAAAATATGAATGCTTGAAATCAAACTTCTCCCTGACTTTGGTTAATTACATAACCTTTCTGTATCAGCTAGCTATTTCCACAGTAATGCTGCATAACAAACACTCCCAAATGCAATGGCTTTTTGCAAATTTTTACGCGCATGTTCATGGACCTACATGTTGATGCCACGGAGCTGGTCAGCCCTGGGCTCGGTGGGCAGCTCTGTTTCAGGCTGTGGGTCAGCTGGGCTTGGCTCTGGGCTTTAGGATAAACTCAGGTCTGCTGCTAAGTTTAGTTCAGGGGTCAAGGCTAAAGAGGCAGCAGCCACACAAAGGAAGCTCTTTTAATAGCAGACCTCAGTGCATAAGAGAAAGGCAAACTGCCCAAGCATGTCAAAGGCTTGTGCTCATTCCACATCTGCCTACATTCCATTGGACAGAGCGTGTCCCAATGTGATGAAGCTGCTTGGGAGTGGTGGTGTGTATTGTGGATAATCACCCAAACTATCAGACTGCCCAAAGCCATCTGTAAAACTGTAGCGCTTCCCACCTCCCTGGCTGCTGTGTGTGTGTGTGTTCGACAGACCCAAGTGTCTGTTCCGTGGTGAGATCAGCATTGTCCTGGTCTAGTTGTCCAAACACAGGAATAAGAATCAACTGGACTGACACACAACTCTCATCCTGTAACTTCCCGGGGCACTTCAGTGGCATGCAGCCCTGCAGCAGGGTTAAGGGGCGCTCCTCTGGCTGAGCCCCTCTGCCTGGTTCCAGCGACCACAGCTTTCCCTACTAGCACACTTGTTCAGTGTCTATCCCCCCACCAGCCTGCCTGACCCTCTGTCGGTGGAGGGGCTTGATAGCTAAAGTGGTTCTTTTATTTTTCCTTCCTAAGAGCTGTGGAGACCAGGACAGATAACTGCTTCCTTCTCTTTCTTTCTTTCTTCTCCTAAACTCATCCCAAGTACAAATCTTATCCAAAACACATCTTTGATAATCTGACATGAGTCTGGCAGCAAAATAAGATTCTTAGAGAATTTATGTCACCATCTTGATAATGGAACGTTCCCCAGTGATTCCCTTAGAACATGTCTGTTTAATTCAGGGTGGTTTGGGAATACAGCTGCTTTTGAAATGGACCAGCTCGTGGTCAGCAGCTGTACACAGGAGCTGCTTTAACCTGGGAACATGTGAACTCTGGTTTGTGGGGATGGTTGTCTTGTTTAAGGGACAACAAACAGTTGTAGAATTGCTGGTGACTCAAGGGTGAAGGGTCTCTCTGAGAGCTCTGTGGTCCTTGGCAGTTATATGTTCAAAGACAGAGGCTTTGCTTCTGTTGCATCAGAGCCCATAACTTCCAATTCTGACGTGGAGGCACTGAAATCTTTCGTTTGAAGCTTTGGTTGAACTACCATTGGGGGAAGTGTAAAATCGGGAAGAGATGCAGTCTGTCGAGTGCACGGTTGCAGCGAAGAGGCTACTGTACTGGAACACAGAGAGTTGAGCCTACTTGATCCAGATGCCATAGTGTCAAGTGTCACAAGGCCTTTGAGCCTGGAAGACTCAAACCCTGTTTCTACCAGTTAACACTGTGTGTCTTAGACATGCACTTAATTGCTCTGAACCCCAACTTGCTCATCTCTAATGAATACAATCATACCTCACCCCCACTGGGTGGTTGTGGGGATTTGAGATCATGTAGCAAAGCAGCCAACACAAGGTGCCGTTGCAAGAGGCTGTAAAGCACAGGTGTTCAAGTTCTGTTTGCTGGTGTCGCCTACCTGGATTGAGTCAGGAATCTGTCTCTTACCAGCTGCGTGTCTTTGGGAATGTTGCTTCACCTGTCTGAGCCTCAGTCTCTGAGTCTGTAGAATGATGATGATGGATCACCTGCTTTACAGCTGTTTGTGAAGGTCAGGTGAGGTGATGCGGCGTGTCAGTTGTCCTGCACGAAGAGTCATGGCAAATCCCATGAAATTGAATGCCACAGGAAGAGGTAGGGCACACGCCGTATGTCAGGGCCAAGGTTGAAGGCAACCTGACTCAGGTGGACACTGGTGCCTCCAGAAAGGCCTCTCCAGGTTGCATTGGTCAAAGGTAGAATGAGGCCGGTCAGCTCAACTCCTGAGCGGTCTTGACTTAGGCTCAGGGCTGCGTGGCCCGAGAGACCAGCGGAGTACAGTGTTGTAAGGACATCCGCACAAAGCAGCGCTGATCTCAAAGATGGTCTGGTGGGAGGCTGTCAGAAACTGGGGGAAAGCCTTAGAGATTCTCCATGAACTAGGCGAGGCAGAATAACTACTTTTCCATTGAGATAGAGTCTGGCTGCCTCTCACTAAGCCTTGATGTCTTGTTTTCGAAAAGGATTCCAAATCATTTGTTTCTCCACTTTCCTTGAAGAAAGATCATTGTCTTTTCCCTCTATTTATTTTTCCCAACATTTATCCTCAGACGAAACACAGCCACACGTCACCCGCTTTGTCTTCACACTGGAGGTTTTGACTTTGTGTGGGGTGGGGAGTGATGAGACAGGCTGAGAAATGTCAGCCCCCATGGTGGGGGAGGGAGGGCCAGCTGGGGACCTTAAAAAGCCACAGGCTGGAGCCCGTGAAGCCTACACCAAGGGCTACAGCAGGGACCCATCAGGGGATGGAGGCCAAACCCTGCTGGAGTTTTACACTGAGTCCTGACACACTTTCCAAGGGTTATACTCCCAGGGTGAATCCGGATCAGCTATAGCTGGGCTGTAGCTGGCAGATTCACTCATTCTATTAATATTTTCTAAACATCTACTAGGCATTGGGCAAGACCCCCTAGTCCTTGCCACAAAGGCTCAGGGAGAGGAACATGAACCAAATAATCTGAGAAATAACAAACAAGCAGTACCTGGAAGAAAAATACAAAGAACCATGAGTGCCTCTAACAGGGACATGATTTACTCCAAAGAAGCAGAGAAGATTCTCCTGAGACAGTGAAATCAGCTGAGCCTTGTACCGATTCTCTCAGTATACGTGAGATTGGGCTCCCTGGAAACAGACTGGCAGAAAGGTTACCAGGCAGTGTTCCCAGGAGAACTCCACAGGGACATGGAGGAGACTAGACACGGGGACAGCTGACCTATAACATGGCTGCAGATAAGACCCCCAGGCAACCGGCAGGTAACTCTGCAGATGGGATGCTCCTGCAGAGTCGTCCCAACCGACGGGAGAGAGTTGGGTCTCTGTGTCCCCAAGTCAGGTGGTCATTGGCCATGGCACACTTCTGGGACCAGGAGAACCCTGAGTCAGGAGTTCCCTGGGGCTGAGGGCAATTCCCAGTAAGGGATGCAGCCATGAGCCATCAGCAGCCCATATTCCCTGCAGCTGGGGAGGGTGCATCTGTCTGGAAGAGGGAAGCTGGGTGCAGCATCAGGGAGCCGTCACAGCCAACAAATCCCTGTTGAAAGCCCGCTGGGAATTAGGTCCTCTTCTAAGTGTCGGGAGTCAGCACGAACAAGAGGCACACTCTCCGCCCTCACACCAAGTGCTGATGGTTCTAAAATCTCACCCCATTCCACTCGTCTCCCCTGAGATCTATGCCTGGATCCCCGACTGCCTACATGCTATGTCCTCTGGGATGGGACACACACACACACACACACACACACACACACACGGCAAACTTAACGTGCACAAGCCAGACTCCTTATCTCCCCTCCCCCGACCAAACTCGCTCTTCCCACAGCCTTTCCCAAATCTGCTGGGGGGAAATTCATTCTTCTAGTCCATCAGGCTGGAAAGCACCCATTTCCCACTGATCAGTTCTACCCACATCTTGAATCCAGAATTTGACCATATCTCCACCTCCATGGCCACCACCTTGACCCAAGCATCCATTAACGTTAGCTCTCACCTGGATTATCACAGTAATCTTCTCTCTGGCTTCCCTGTTTCTGCCCTTGCCCCATGAGTCTATCCTCAACCCAGCAAGCGCTGTGATCTATTAAATCACGTGTCAGTCGATGCCACTGTGCTGCTCACCGCTCTGCAGACCTGGTCTCATTCAGCACAAAGCCCAAGCCTTACCATGGTCTCTACGACCATCCTGTCACCAGCTTCATTTTATTTATTGTCCATCTTTCCAACTGAAATACAAGCTGCATTGAGGGGAGAGTTTTTATTTATTATTAATATTTTTATACCTATTCTACTTCCAGTGCCTAGGACATGAGCTAGTACATACTAGGTTATCAATAAATGTTTGGTGCATAAAAGGAATAACTTGATTGCTTGAATCTCCTCCCCAAACCTCTCGTTGGAGAACATGAAGCTACTTGAAGTGAAGGTCAATATTTCACATCGGCCAACAGGATGTGCTTTACGTCAGCCCCACCTGAGACTGGACCTCACCTGTTTTCAGGGTGCGATCCCCACCAAGGGCTCAGACTCTGTACAAGGCAAGCATGTGCCTGAGTCCTTGCTCGCGGTGATTGACATGGGAAGGTCTTGATCACTTTGGGATTGTTTCTTTGAATTGACTCCAGGCTGAGTGTGGACCAGGTGGAGCCCAGATTCTGTCTGAGTTAAACCACAAAGAGAACTTAAAGATACTTCCTGTATCTTGTTCCCCTTCAGCTGCATAGAAGGAAGAAGATAAAAAAGCGAGGCTTGATGGCCAAGCCTGTATCTGATCACTAGAGGGTGAAGCCATGGATGGTGGAGTCATGAAAAAGAAGAGATGCATCGCATGGTGAGGATGAGTTTCTCCTTCCCAATTATCCCAGGGGCTGATCTGAATCATGGAGAAGGTCAAAGATCCTTGGAAGGAAGAACATGCAGTCCTGTGAGTAGGATGGGACGTCCAGCCTGAGTGGAGATGGAGTCACAGTGAGGATCCAGCCCATCGGCAACAGGTTGAGACCAAACACTCTGCCTTCCCCCTGACTTTTATACAGTCAGAAAAACAGATTTTGTCTCCAAAAATTCACATCACATGAATTTTTAGTCATGAGTGTTCTGCAAAATAGACCATTTCCTCTAGTTAAATAAAGAACTTGTGACCCATGAGCTGAACTTTTCTGAAAACAACTTGATTTGCAAGCCAAGCTATATGTCTAAGAATGGATGTTAACGAGGTCCAGCCAGCTGGACTTTCCAGGAAATCCTCTGGGCTACATTCACAGAAGCTTCTCCTTCACTTTCATCAACAATGTAAGTTTGTAACTAGATGGATGTCTTTCCCGAGCTCTAAACTTTTTATTTTCTGCGATTCTGTCATAATTACAAATTTTATTCTCAAAACACATGAAATTCATTTTTCCAACTTGTCTGAAACCTTGAAAAAACAGAATGAAATTAGATACAGAGGCCAAACCCAAGGCACTCAGAGCTACAGGGAGCTGCTGTCTTGTCCTTGTAGGAGGGCAGAGAGGGAAGTTGGTTGGAGAAGACGCCTGCACAGTTGGGCCCAAGGACTTGGATCAGAACTTACTGCCAGCGAGTTGTCTGCATCTCCCACCCATCTTCCAGCCCAGAATATTCGCTTCAGTTCCCAGGAAGCAGTGCTATCATCCTGGATTCCAGAACCAGGGTAGCACCTGGGCTGACTCACCAGCTGACCCTCCAGTTAAGCGACGAAGACTCCCAGATAGGAAAGTCACGTTTTCCATAGGACCTGCATCCTAGTCATTTCTACAATTGGGGACCAAGATCTGGGATCTTTCTGTTCTGATCTTGAGAAGAGTAAAACGTGGGATTCTGTGTCTGGAGGAAGAAGGCCCAGGTAAACCCCGAGAAGGCCCAGGACAGGATGCGGACACAAGTCCTCCAGTATATCCCAGAAAGGTGGCTTCAGACAGACAACTAGTCAGTTCACCCCTCCTACCCCTCCCGCCTCCAGGGAGAGCTGGAGGAGCTACCCATGGCTTGTCTCCATCACCCTCCCCTTTATCTGTCCATGCCCGTAAATAAGTGAGGATACAACTCAATGTACAACCCAGAGAGCAATTTTCACGGGGCGCCTGTGGAGAAGCAAAGGGGTCTCCCTTTCCTCAGAAATGACTCTCACCACATTCCTCCCAGAGACACTGTTCATCCACTGGGCTCCAGTATTCAGCCAACAGGGAGGGAGGAATTCCTACACTATCTCAGCCACCCCGGGAAGTTCCAGTGGACTCTGTGACACAACTCCGGCCCCCTGGGCATTTAGAATCTAAATTCCCGGGCTGATGAGAAGCTCAGGCCTGATGTTTGTCATCTATAGACAGCAGGCTACACGGCCTTCTGATATTTACACCCTCTGAGGAGAGATGGTTCTTAAAGGTACCATTTGGCTTCTCTGAAAAGGTGAGATAGTGAAGACCCAGACAGTGCAGCTTGCCTGGAATGAGACAGTGAATCACACAGAAAATGAGAAAGAAAACATAATCTCTGGGCTTGCAGCCCATGAGACCATTTTCTTTTTCTTGTTAAAAAAAAGCACAAGTTAAAATGAATCCATGTAATACCATAAAATCTTACTTCACTGATAAGTCAGACACAGACAAATATCATATGGTATCACTTGTATGTGGCATCTAAACAAAATGATACAAATGAACTTACTTATAAAGCAGAAATGGACTCACAGACAGAGAGAACAAACATATGGTTACCAAAAGGGAAAGGTGGGGAGGGATAAATTGGGAATTTGGGATTAACAGATACACACTACTATATACAACATAGATAACAAGCAAGGACCTACTGTATAGCACAGGGAAATATATTCAATACCTTGTAATAACCTATAATGGAAAAGAATCTGAAAAAGAATATATATGTATATATATACATTATATATATATATGAATGACTTTGCTGTACACGTGAAACATTGTAAATCAACTCTACTTCAATTTTTAAAAAAAGAAAAACAAACTTAGTTTGCTGAGAATATTGCTCTATTTAAAAGCGTGAAGGGCTGACAGAACTTGCTTATTTAAGTGTATTTTTATAAGTAAAATTAGACCCATTTTGTAAGTAGAAAAAGATTTTGTGCACTTAAAGACTGATTAATTTTTTAATTTATTCACATAGAAATATTTTCAACTTCCAATTATACACAAGACATCATATGCATAAATGAGTATAATTCCTTTCCTTTTAAAATTTACTCAACATACTTAGCACCTTGGCCCCAATATTATTTATAATTGTGTTTTCAATAAAGAACAATGTATCTTGGGAAAATAGGAAGGTAAGTGTCCTTGTTTAAGCCTCTAATGATGTGCACTGCAGAAGGTGAGGATTAACTGAGAGAAGCAGCAATGGAAAACTAGGAGAGAGACATGAACTCTCTCACTTTTGTGCTGTTCAGGCATCACAGCATGGGAAACAACAGATAAATATCCTCAGTCCTCATTTCTTAATAGTCAAAGATGATGCACTAAAAGGCTTTGGGTTTCATCAGCAGTGTGATTTGTAGTTGCATGTCTTGAGTATCAGGTGACATGGGACGCTGCTACAACATGCTACTTGTTCACTGGCCAGAAACATGTCCAGCCAGGGGACGAGGCAGACCAGAATGCCATGGGATTAACACCCTGAAACAGCCCTAAAGCAAGGATGGGTGGAAGGTGGTGGTCCAATAGCCAGACCCCTTGCCCTCAAAGGTGAGTTGGGTGCAGTTTCCCAGGGGGACTGAGCCTCCACTGCTCACAGTGGAAGCTTTGCTTATTCATGTGCCCTGTGTTTGTTTTCTTCTTTTTCCAATGCTTCAGCACATCATGAGGTCCCCCCAGTTCCAGCCCTTCCTTACCCTGCTGGACTTTCCTGCTTGGTAGACAGGTTTGAAGGACTTTGCTAAGGCAGACATTCTCATGCAGATCACTCTGAACAGCCAGCCTGCTTGCCCAGCCCACCTGTTGCCATGGTTATTGCACAGAGGGGACGTCGTCAAGCAGACTATGGACTCAGAACACGTTCCTTCTGAACCCCAAATCTACCAGTTTGCATCTGCGTGTTTGTTCCCCAAAGTACTGGTTCCAGATTATTTCCCAGAAACTGGCAAGGAGGCTTTTTAACATCACTCAAACTTTACTTCTACAGTAAACTTATTAACTAAATAAATAACACATACCACAGTTCTTCCTGACTCCACCCCCATCTAAGCTAGACCAGTGGCTGGGGTGTGGCGATGTTGTCCCAGGTGGACACGAAACGTTTCCTTAACGTCTGCTTCAGGCAAAGTTGGTGCCCAGACCACCACCCTGGACCAGCATCAATGGCTTTCTTGTGTAAGCAGCGCTGAGGTTTGGGCTTTTTCTCCCATGGGAGAAAGCATAATAAAAATCTATCAACGATCTATGAACCAGGAGGGGAGCTCTCACCAGATACTAAATCTGCTGCCACCTTGATCTTGCACATCTCAGCCTTCAGAACTGGGAGAAGTAAATGTTGTTTAAGCCACACAAACACACAAAAATATCCATTAACTTCAGAAATGATTGTAGACCTTTTTTTACTTCTTTGGCCAGAGGAGTGATCCAGTTGTTGCTCTCCTGACCTGCCCTTGAGAAAGATGCAAACCTTCTGTGTGACACAAAAGCCGTAGTTTGCTCCCAGGACTCACCCACGCCTTCCTTAGAACTGCAAAGTCTCTCCCTTTAATATTATAGATTACTTAGCAGTGAGTCATCGCAATCTGAATTGTCCGATCTCTTACTATATTTGGGGACCTTCCTCCCCACGTGTCCCTGGAAGATTCCTGGTGACCCTGAACTCAGGCAGGGATGCTTGGACCACTGTAATCTTCCCAGCTGGATGCTGTCCTGTACTGACACCAAGCATCTAGCAGTGGAGACCAGAACGCGCTGGCAATAGCCAGAAATGAAAGACCTTTTCTCGTGCCTTGTATTTCCTAATATCACTTGGCAAACAACCACATTGTAACACCTGAGTGTACATACGATTTAATCCTTATTATTTGATTGTAAATCCCAGCATCACAGGAGCATCAGCAAAATGTGCTTATTCTCTTTCAGCTCAGAAGTTCACCCTCACATGGGCTACTCATTACAAGGGTCCAAGAAAGTGTTTTCAGGGCTCTGTAAATATTCTAGGAGGTCTTTTTGGAATATTTTGCTTTTACGACCCTAGTTGATTGAAAAAACTATGGCTGAGGAGGTAGGACCAAGATGGCAGAGCAGGGAGACCCTGAGCTCACCTCCTCCTGTGAGTACACCAAAATTACAACAACTTATGGGGCAACTATCTACGAGAACAGCCTGAAGACCAGCAGAAAAGAGTTTCCACAGCTAAAGATCTAAAAAAGGAATCACAGTGAGAGGAGCAGGAGGGGAAGAGACACAGTCTAGTCAAGACCCATACCACCAGGTAGGCGACCACAAATAGGACGGTAATTACAATTGCAGAGGTGCTCCCCAAGGATTGAGGGGTTGAGCCCCACATCAGGCTCCCCAGCCTGTGGGTCCTGCACGGGGAAGGTGAGCCTTCACAACATCTGGCTTTGAAGGCCAGCAGAGCTTGAGAACAGGAGAGCTGGAGGGCTGTAGGAAATAGAGACTTCATTCTATAGGAAATAGCAACTCTATACTTAAAGGGCATGCACAAAGCCTCACATACTCCTAGTCCCAGTGCAGAGGCAGTAGTTTGAAAGGAGCCTGGGTCAGACCCACTTGCTGATCTTAGAGAGTGTCCCAGAGAGGCAGGGGGCAACTCGGACTCCTCCTGGGGACATAGATGCCTGCAACAACCGTTTTTGGGTACTTGTTCTTCTATGATGACACTGGTGCTGGCAAACACCATTTTGAAATCCTCTCTCTAGCCTACTAGGACCAGGGGCTTACCTATCCATCAGTGGGCTGGCACCAGTCCTGGAACCCCTGGACCATGCAGCAGACACCCACCAGCAGGCTGGCATCAGCCCTGAGCACCCCCAGGCTGCACAATCAGACATGCTTGGACCTGGTTTCACCCACCAGTGGGCCAGAAGCTACCACATGAGGCAGAACTTGGCAGCCAACCTGGCCAGGGGCCAGCCCAGTGTACCAGAACACTCACAGTAGTTGGACTCCCCACAACAGAAGGCCCATGCAGCCCACACAGGGGGCACGCCTAGAGCCTATATCTCTGCTGATCAGAAGGAAGTGTGCTGTTGGGCACCATAGGACATGTCCTACATAAGGCCACTTTTCCAAGATTGGGAAACATAACCAACCTACCTAATACATAGAAATAAACAAAGAGAATTAGGCAAATAAGGAGACAGAGGAATATGTTCCCAATGAAGGAATAAGACAAAACCTTAGAAAAAGGTCTGAACAGAGTGGAGATAGGCAATCTACCTGATAAAGAATTCAAGGGAATTATCAAAATGATGCTCAAAGAACTTGGAAGAAGAATGGATGAACACAGTGAGAATTTCAACAGAGTCGTAAAATATAAAAAAAAACAAAACAGAGCTGAAGAATACAATTAGTGAAATTAAAAAATACATTAGAAGCAATCAATAACAGATTAAGCATACAGAGGAACAGATCAGTGAACTGGAAGACAGAGTAGGGGAAATCACCCAAGCTGAACAGAAATAAGAAAAAAGAGTTTTTAAAAATGAGGATATTTTAAGAGACATTTGGGACAATAGCAAACACAACAACATTCACAGTATAGGGGTTCCCGAAGGAGAAGAGAGAGAAAAGCGGGCAGAGAATTTATTTGAAAAAATATTAGCTGAAAATCTCCCTAACCTGGGGAAGGAAACAGACATCCAGTTCTAGGAAAGACAGAGAATTCCAAACAAAATGAACCCAAAGAGGCCCACCCCAAGATACATTATAATTAAAATGGCAAGAATTAAAGATAAAGGGAGAATCTTGAAAGCAGTAAGAGAAAAATAACTAGCTAAGCACAAAGGAGCTCCCTTAAGACTATCAGCTGCCTTTTCAGCAGAAATTCTGCAGGCCAGGTGGAGTGGCGTGAGATGTTCAACGTGATGAAAGGAAAAAAACCTACAAACAAGAGCGTTCTACTTGGAAAGGCTATCATTCAGATCTGATGGAGAGATCAAAAGTTTTACAGACAAGCAAAAGCTAAAAGAGTTGAACATCACCAAACCAGCTTTACAAGACATCTTAAAGGGACTTCTCTAAGTGAAAAAGGAAAGGTCGCAACTAGAAATGTGAAAAGTACGAAATATACAACCTCTCAAAACTGAACCAGGAGGAAATAGAAAATATGTACAGAACAATTACCAGTAATGAAATTGTATTAGTAATTTTAAAACTTCCAATAAACAAAAATCCAGGACCAGATGTCTTCATGGGTGAATTCTACTAAATATTTAGAGGAGACTTAACACCTCTCCTCAAACCATTCCAAAAAATTGCAGAGGAAGGAACACTTCTGAACTCATTCTACAAGGCTCCTCTCACCCTGATACAAAAACCAGAGACTCCACAAAAAAAGAAAATGACAGGGGCTTCCCTGGTGGTGCAGTGGTTAAGAATCCGCCTGCCAATGCAGGGGACACAGGTTCGAGCCCTGGTCCAGGAAGATCCCACATGCCATGGAGCAACTAAGCCCATGTGCCACAAATACTGAGCCTGTGTTCTAGAACCCACAAGTCACAACTACTGAAGCCTGTGCATCTAGAGTCTGTGCTCCACAAGAAGAAAAGCCACAGCAATGAGAAACCCATGCACTGCAATGAAGAGTAACCCCTGCTCACCACAACTAGAGAAAGCCCGCGTGCAGCAATGAAGACACAATGCAGCCAAAAATAAAATAAATAAATTTATTTTTTTAAAAAAGAAAATGACAGGCCAATATTACTGATGAATGTAGAGGCAAAAATCCTCAAGAAAATATTAGCAAACTGAATTTGACAATACATTAAAAGGATCATACAACATGATTAATTGGGATTTATCCTAGAGATCAAGAATGACTCAACATCCACAAATCAATCAATGTGGTATACCACATTAACAAATTGAAGAATAAAAATCAAATGATCATCTCAATAGATGCAGAAAAATCTTTTGACAAAATTCAACATCCATTTATGACAAAAACTTTCAACAAAGTGAGGATAGAGGGAATATACCTCAACATAATAAAGGCCATATATGACAGACCTACAGCCAACATCATACTCAATTATGAAAAACTGAAAACATTTCCTTTAAGATCAGGAACAAGATAAGGATGTCCATTCTTTTCAATTTTACTCAACATAGTATTGGAAGTCCTAGCCACAGCAGTCCAACGAGGAAAAGAAATAAAAGGAATCCAAATTGGAAAGGAAGAGTTAAAATGTTATGTTTGCAGATGGCATGATATACTGTATATAAAAAATCCACCACAGATGCCACCCAAATGAATTAGAACTAATAAATGAATTCAGTAAAGTTACAGTATACAAAATTAATATGCAGAAATCTGTTGTGTTTTTATACACTAACGATGAACTATCAGAAAAAGAAATTAAGAAAGCAATCCTATTTATAATTGCACTGAAAAGAATAAAATACCTAGGAATAAGTCAAACCAAGGAAGTCAAAGACTTGTACCTGGAAAACTAAAAGATATCGGTAAAAGAAATTGAAGATGACTCAAACAAATGAAAAGATATATTGTGCTCATGGATTGGAAGAATCAATATTGTTAAAATGGCCATGTTACTGATGACAGTCTTCAGATTCAATGAAATGCCTAACAAAATACCAATGACATTTTTCACAGAGCTAGGGAAAAAATTCTAAAATTTGTATGGAAACATAATGGACCCCAAATAGCCAAAACAATTTTGAGAAATAAGAACAAAACTGGAGGTATCACTCTCCTTGCTTTCAAACTATACTGCAAATCTACAGTAATCAAAACAGTATGGCACTGGCACAAAAACAAATATATAGATAAATGAAATCAAATAGAGAGCCAAGAAATGAACCTATATTTATGTGGACAATTAATTTATGACAAAGAAGGCAAGAATATACAATGGGGAAATGACAGCCTCTTCAATAAATGGTGTTGGGAAAATTGGACAGCTACATGCAAAGGAGTCAAACTGGACTACTTTCTCACACCATATACAAAAATAAACTCAAGATATATTAAAGACCTAAATGTAAGACTGGAAACCATAAAACTCCTAGAAGAAAACAGAGGCAGTGCACTCTTTTACCTTGATCTAAGCAATACTTCTTTTTTGATCTGTCTCCTTAGACAAGGGAAACTAAAACAAAAATATGTCATACAGAGTGAAGTAAGTCAGAAAGAGAAAAGCAAATATCGTATAACATCACTTATATGTGGAATCTAGAAAAATGGTACAGATGAACTTACTTGCAAAGCAGAAATAGAGACACAGATGTAGAGAACAAATGTATGGATACCAAAGGGAGAATGGTGGGGGGGGGGTGGATGGCATGAATTGGGAATTGGGACTGACATATATACACTATTGATACTATGTATAAAATAGCTAACTAATGAGAACCTACTGTATAGCACAAGGAACTCAATGCTCTGCAGTGACCTAAATAGGAAGGAAATCCAAAAAAGAGGGGATATATGTATACATATAGCTAATTCACTTTGCTGTACAGCAGAAACTAACACAACATTGTAAGGCAACTATACTCCAATAAAAATTTTTAAAAACCCCAAAAAACGAAGGGAACTACAGCAAACTAAAGAGCTTTTGCACAGTGAAAGAAACTATCAACAAAATGAAAAGGCAGCCTACTGAATGAGAGAAGATATTTTCAAATGATATACCTGATAAAAGGTTGATATCCAAAATATACAAAAAACTCATACAACTCAACATCAAAAAAACAAACAACCTGATTTAAAAAGGGGCAGAGGATCTGAATAGACATTTTTCCAAAGAAGACATGCAGATGGCCAACAGACACATGAAAAGATGTTCAACATCACTAGTCATCAGGAAAATGCAAATTAAAACCACAATGAGATACCACCTCACACCTGTCAAAATGGCTGTTATCACAAAGACAACAAATAACAAATGTTGATGAGAATGTGGAGGAAAGGGAACCCTCGTGCACTCTTGGTGGGTTTGTAAATTGATGCAGCCACTATGGGAAACAGTATGGAATTGCCTCAAAAACTAAAAATAGAACTCCTGTGTGATCCAGCTAGTTCACTTCTGGGTATTTACTGGAAGAAAAAACTCTAATTTGAGTTATAATGTCTATTTCCACTATTTACAATAGCCAATATATGGAAGCAACCTAAATGTCTATTAACAGAAGAATGGATAAAGAAGACATGATATATATACAATGAAATATTACTTGGCCATGAAAAAATGAAATTTTGCCATTTGCAACAACATGGATGGATCTAGAGGGTGTTATGCTAAGTGAAACAAGTCAGAAAAAGGCAAATACTGCAAGATCTCACCTGTACGTGGAATCTAAAAAACAAAACAAAATGAAATGAAAACAGACTCAAAGACAGAACAAACAGGTGGTTGCCAGAAGGGAGGGTTGGTGGTAGGAGTGAAATAGGTGAAGGGGATTAAGAAGTAGAAACCCCCAGTTATATAATAAATAAGTCACAGGGATGTAACATACAGCATAAGAAATATGGTCAACAGGGCTTCCCTGGTGGCACAGTGGTTGAGAGTCTGCCTGCCGATGCAGGGGATGCAGGTTCGTGCCCCGGTCCGGGAAGATCCCACATGCCGTGGAGCGGCTGGGCCCGTGAGCCATGGCCGCTGAGCCTGCACATCCAGAGCCTCTGCTCCGCAACAGGAGAGGCCACAGCAGAGAGAAGCCCGCGTACCGCAAAAAAAAAAAAAAAAAAAAAAAAAGAAAAGAAAAAGAAATATGGTCAATAATATTGTAATAACTTTGTATGGGGACAGATGGTTACTAGACTTTTTGTGGTGACCATTTCGTAATGTAATGTATGCAAATATCAAATCATTATGTAGTACACCTGAAACTAACATAAAATTGTATGTCAACTATATTTCAATGAAAAAATAAAAAAATATGGTTGCAAAGTTTTGCAGCCCCTCCTCATTAAGAGATAGAGTCTATTTCTCTCTCCCTTTACTCATGCAGCTTGTTTTAGCCAATGGGTCACAAGCAAGTATGACATAAGTAGCAGCTTGAAAAGTGTCCATGATGGTTTGTCTTCTCTTGCTGCCTTTGGAACCCAGAAGCCATGGGAAAAAGACAGGGCTGGCTAGCTAGATGCTGGACATGTGTGGCTCACATGTCACTCCCCAAGTTTTACTCATAAGAAGAGCGGCTGTTGTGAAGTTTCAGGCTCCTGGGTCAACCAATAAACGTTCCATTCCTGGGCTTGTATTTCTTGACCTCAGGATGTAGAATACGTAGGATGTTAGTCATGTCTCTGCTGGGAATGTACAGACAGATGGTCAGCATCCCAAACCTCCAGGTCCTGGACCACCTGCTTGAACAGGCAGTTGTGTGAAATGAGCTCTGACATCCGAATCCTACCATTCACTCCTTCTCTGCTCCAGTGACCCCTCCAGGAGTGATCCACACCAGGATCCCAAGGCAGATGGGATACAGCTCTGGTCATTAGTGTGAGCCAATGCCTGGCGACCTCCTTCCTTATCCCCTGAGGACACAGGTCTCCTCCGGTTGACAATGAGGGGTAGGATGAGCCTTGGGTGAGGAGGCCCTGAGGGGAGCTTCTTGGACCACACTTTGCGCCCCTGAGTCTGTATTTCAGACTTAAAGTCCACTAGACCAGTTGGTAGGCAGAACAGAGCCGAAGGCTCTGATATAAGCTGGTGTGCTCAACTCACAAAGCAGGGAGTCATTGAACATCCTGACAAAGGGAACTATGAGTGGAGACTGACCTACATACTACGATTCCTCTGCTGTAACCAAAATACCATAGATGGGGTGGCTTAAACAACGGACATTGATTTCTCATGGTCCTGGGGGCTGGGAAGTCCAAGATCAAGGTGAGGACCAATTTACCTCCTGGAGAGAACCCTTTTCCTGGCTTGTAGATGACGCCTTCTTGCTGTGTCCTCATGTGGTCAGGAGACAGAAAGGAAGCAAGCTCTTGCAGGTCTCTTTGTACAAGGACACTGGTCTCATCGTGGGGGCTCCACCCTCATTACCTAATTACTTCCCAAAACCCCACCTCTGAATACCATCATATTGGAGATTAGGGTTTCAACATATGAATTTGGGGGGGATGCAAACGTGCAGTCTGTAACACTGCTATACTACAGATATGGCCAAAGAGAATCCAGCTCTGACCAGGTTGTTGACCTCTCTCCTTTTGGAGAGGAACTGGAGAGGGAACAGAAGGACAACGGGGACCTCTTCACCCCTTCCCCAACTCTGGTACTTCCAGTGAGGACAGAGAGGCAGAAATGACCACCCCCATGGACCAAGGTGGGAATGTGGGGAGAAGGAAATTATTAGCCTCCCTGACACCCTCAAACTCTCCTGGGTCTGCTCTCTTGACACCCAGGGGGCTTAACACCAGTGATCCCAAGGGTACCAGCTATGTCCCCAAGCTTCCCTGGGGATGAGACCCAACATCATGTTCTGCTCTCACCTGGCACCCAATTCTGCCTCTGCCTTCAGAAACTTCTGAAACAATTAAAACAGATAGTAACGAATTCTGAAACTTCTGAAACAATTAAAACAGATAGTAACAAATTCTATGTCCAAATTATGCCCCAAGCCAAAAATTCACCCCTATACTCTTTCTTTGTGTGTCACTCAGCATACATAAGGCCATGCTGGGTGCTGGACCCCTCGTGCTCTATCATTACGGTCTGTTATGAAATGTTTTCAACACTGACATGAAACCATCAAAATTTCAGATCACTTGTTAGCAAAGTAGTACAGTGACTTTTCCTATAAATCACTTGATAACTATTGAGGAGGGAGAGTGTTCTAATAAGTAAGCACGAAGTCAATATTTTAGGTATGAAATAGATAATTTTGGGAGCTAAAGACAGAGAATAGACTGAAACCAGAGAGGCATTATTCCAGGAGGCAGTCGCCTAGCTGGACAGATGTGACTTCCTCAGTTCCTGAGATGCTCACACAACAAGCCACAAAGCCAGTGACACTTTGCTCAGAGAAATCTGAAATTTCCATTCACAGAATTCATTTATCAAATGACACCAAGTAGTGGTACGTAACATCATTGACGTATGCTGGTAAGGGTTTTGCTTTGGGACTCAAAGTCTGTGACGTTCAAGCATCGTTGGCTCTTGACTGACGTGTAGGAGGGAGAAGCCCGGGGAGACGGCTCGTGCTGCTTTTGCCCTGCGAGCCTGGATGTGGTCTGGAAAGCGAGCGTGGGAACGGTCTGAGAGGACTGTCTGTACTAGTCTGTAGTGAGGGAGGTACTGCTTTATTGAGACATTTATGAACCCTGAATGGCCAGCCCACAGGATCATGAGGTCTCCTGCTCTCAGTTCAGTGCTGGAAGCAAGGGTGAAAATTGAAAACAGATTCCAGCCACTGAGTTTACGGGATCAGCACGCTGTGTGAAGAAATGGCTACAGGGTACAAGAATCTGCTTCCTCACCCTGGTGCCTTTCAAGGAGAAGGTTGTGTCTGTGAATTTTTGAAGGGAGAGATCTTTAAAACCACACTTTCATTACCCCAATAGTGTCAGCTCAAATCATGCTATGATTTTGAGTGGTTTGATTAAATGGTATATTTCAGGAATAATTAAATGCCTTGAACAGCTAGAATCCAACACCACAGGGCTATTTTTTTTTAATTGAAGTATAGTTGATTTACAATGAGTTAATTTCAGGTATATGGTACAGCGTTTCAGTTATATATATATATATTTCTTTTTTAGATTATTTTCCCTTATAGGTTATTACAAAATATTGAGTATAGTTCCCCGTGCTCTACAGTAGGTCCTTGTTGGTTATCTATTTTATATATAGGAGTGTGTATATGTTAATCCCAAAGATTAGACCTAGAAATTATCATACTAAGTGAAGTAAGCCAGACAGAGAAAGACAAATATCATATGATATCACTTATATGTGGAATCTAAAAAAAAAAAAAAAAAAAAATGAACTCATTTACGAAACAGAAAGAGACCCACCGACATAGGAAACAAACTTATGGTTACCAAAGGGGAAAGGGGGGAAGGGTAAATTAGGAGTTTAGGGCTATTTTTTTAGAGATAAAATGTCTAGGTTTGTAAAAGAAAGCCACCCATGGGCAGACGGCTGAAATGCCAATAGTTGGTCTCCTCCCTGCTCTTCATTTTCTTTACTGGTCAGAGAGTGAAGGCAGTGAGAAATCATTATACAATAAAATCCACATCCAAACGCTGCCACAAAATTGAAGAAATACTTTCCAGAACTGAATGTATCCCCCGAGTAGATTTGAAGTCACTACAAAAGTAATGCATGTTCTTCAGGAATTTTAAAACAGATATAAAATAAAAATGAACCCTTCCCCCAACACCTTCCCCCTCCTGAAATAATCATTCCTAACACTTTCAAATGTTCCATTCAAGCTTTGCTTCAATGCGTATGCAAATACTTACATACCCCAACTCACACACACATACAGACTGAAAACCAGATGTCAGATGAGGAAATTTGTCTTTCAAGATTCAAATAAAATTTTCTGGGACGTCGTCCCACATGTGGTGGGAATTCCACATTCCTCCCAACCAGTCTGAGAATTTGATAAGGGAAGGAAATAGGGTATCATTTTTTCTTAGTCCCCTTTGTTTTTTTTTTTTTAACATCTTTAGTGGAGTTTAATTGCTTTACAATGGTGTGTTAGTTTCTGCTTTATAACAAAGTGAATCAGCTATACATATACATATATCCCCATATCTCCTCCCTCTTACGTCTCCCTCCCACCCTCCCTATCCCACCCCTGTCCCTTTGGGTTTTTTTGGGTTTTTTTTTTTGCGGTACGCGGGCCTCTCACTGCTGTGGCCTCTCCCGTTGCGGAGCACAGGCTCCGGACGCGCAGGCTCAGTGGCCATGGCTCACGGGCCCAGCTGCTCCGTGGCATGTGGGATCTTCCCGGACCGGGGCACAAACCCGCATCCCCTGCATCGGCAGGCGGACTCTCAACCACTGCGCCACCAGGGAAGCCCCCCTTTGTTTTTTAGCTCAGTTTTCTCCCAGTTACTTCAGAAAATGATGATTGCTTTGTTATCCCAAACATACTAATTTGTTTCCTTAAGCCTCAGGTGCAAAAGCTGAGGTAATTAGACTCTTTAGTTCATGGATCATTATCGTCTGTGGTCCCTGCTAAGTCACCCATCTGCCTGTCTTTCCATCTATGCATCTACCCATTATCTCTCTCTCTCTCTCTCTCTCTCTCTCTCTCTCCATCTACCCATCCATCAGCCATTCAAACAATCATCATCATTCATCCATCCATCTATCCATCCGTCCATGCATCTACCTTTGTCTGCCTATCTATCGATCATCTATCTATCTACCTATCTATCTCTCCATCTACCCATCCATCAGCCATTCATCCAATCATCATCATTCGTCCATCCATCTATCCATCCATCCATGCATCTACCTTTGTCTGCCTATCTATCGATCATCTATCTATCTCTCATCTATCTATCTCTCATCTATCTATCTATCATCTATCTACGATCATCTATCTATCATCTATCTGTCTATCTATCTATCTATCTACCTCTCTCTCCATCTGTTCTTCTTACTTACTAAACATTTCTGCTGCTCCCCTTTCCTGTTAGTAAATCATTCTGTGTACTTCCTTCTAAATCGGATCTTTGTTTTTGGCATGTGTTATTACAAAATGTGTACTTTTGAATCATGCACGTGTATTTTTAATTTATGTAAACTGTATTGTTTTAAATGTTTCACAGCTTTTCCCCCTCCATTTTCACTCACCCTTTCCACCTACACAAGGCATCTGTGGGATTAGCAGATTTACTAATTAGCAAACAACTGAGGAATTTTATACATTGCGTTGCTTAGCTTCCTCTCTCCTAAAGACTTCAACTTGTTCTGCTTTTAGGGTCCCTTCCCCCTGAGTTCCCCTCAAATCTTTCTCTATTTGGCTTGGACTCATATGTACTATATATATATTATCAAATATATTCAGTCTCATTAATGCTCTGCTAAACAATAGCCCACCTGGATCTCTCTCAGTCTCAGTGCAGAAGTGGTGGCGGGTATCAGAAGGTCCCCTATCCCTTTGCTCTCTCTCCCAATATCTGCAAGTAGAAGGGGTGCTATTAGAGATTTATGTTCCTGCGGATGTGGCTATAGTTGCTTTTATGAGAAGGAATGCATAGCTATAAACAGGTTTTAATATTAAATAACAATGTTTCTCTCTTCTCTACTCACACATAGACTTACCCATTTATTTTCCCTACTAAAATGAGAGATCCTACAGTACATGTGCATTCTGTATTTTTTAAACATATTTAGAATGACCAGCAAAGGAACCCAAAACTCATGGCCTGATGGGATGTAGGGAGCAGTTAAGGGCTGAAAGTATTAACACTACAGTTAGAAATGGTATTAATTACATATGGCTCATCCTCGGGCAAGAATGTGGCAGGAATGCTTAGACAAGTGTACACGTCCATTTTCATGTCGTTATAGTGAGGATTTCTTACTGAGGCTGTTCAGTATCTAATTACCATATATTTGGGGGGATTTTTTTAGATAGATGGGAAGCAGGACTCCACCTCACACTTTACAGGCAGCCAGTGAGGGGCAGCAAACTAGGTGACTTCACCTGGAGCTTTGCATCATGAGCTGTCCTGGCTGCAGCAATGAAAGGCCACCACAGCAGCGCCAAACCAAACACAGTGGTACCCACCGTCCCCAGCCTCATACAAGCAGGCAGCTCCTGGGAAAATGCTGGCTGTGTGCCTCTCCTATTTTCTCTTGGGTCTGGTTCTGCAGCCTTTCATCAAGCTTGAGAGCCCCCTGTTACCCTTTTCTTGTGCCAGAGTGGGTTTCTGATATAAGCAGAAGCCTTGGAAGTTGGACCAGAAGGGCAAAAGGCATATGGTTATTCAGGAGAGAAAAAGATGAGAAAGAGCTAAGAAACAGGACATAAGATCTCTGGAATCTGTATTCTGGTGCCCAGAGCATGAACAATAACCTGAGGAACTTCAGGATTTAAAATACAAGACTGTAATTAGGAGGTGGCAATGGAAAAATATATCCAAGTCAAAATGCAGAGAACTTTAAAGAGAATAAGAGTAAGATGTCAATGGAAGCAACCTAAGTGTTCATTGACAGATGAATGGATGAAGAAGATGTGGCACATATATATACAATGGAATATTACTCAGCCATAAAAAGAAACAAAATTGAGTTATTTGTAGTGAGGTGGATGGACCTAGAGTCTGTCATACAGAGTGAAGTAAGTCAGAAAGAGAAAAACAAATACCATATGCTAACACATATATATGGAATCTAAAAAAAAAACGTTCTGATGAACCTAGGGGCAGGACAGGAATAAAGTTGCAGATGTAAAGAATGGACGTGGAGGGGGAAGGAGACGGGTAAGCTGGGACGAAGTGAGAGAGTGGCATGGACATATATACACTACCAAGCGTAAAATGGATAGCTAGTGGGAAGCAGCCGCATAGCACAGGGAGATCAGCTCGGTGCTTTGTGACCACCTAGAGGGGTGGGATAGGGAGGGTGGGAGGGAGACGTAAGAGGGAGGAGATATGGGGATATATGTATATGTATAGATGATTCACTTTGATATAAAGCAGAAACTAACACACCATTGTAAAGCAATTATACTCCAATAAAGATGTTAAAAAAAGCAAAAACAAAAACAATAAAGGTGACCATGTAAAGAGGATCTAAAAAAAAAGAAAAGTAAGATGTCAAGAATGTGTGTGCCTCAGTGGAGAGAACTCAGGGTGTGAACAGAGGGAGAAGCCTTAGATAGTTGGCAACTTCCCCAGGCTGCCCAGATGGAGGGCATAGATGGTTCAATCCTGACTCTACCCTCAAATGTCTAGATGGAGAGATAAGAGATGCAAGGAAGTGGAAATGGCGTCCACCAGACTTTTGTCCGCATCTCATGAGAAAAGGTCAGGGAATCTCTGCTCAGCTTTAACTCTAAGAGGTCATTGTGAAGTGCACATAATGCAACCTTTAGAGTATCATATATTTTATCTCTGAGTTTTTGAAAGCCAGGGAGAGGGACACTTGAGAAAGTTAGCTTTGAAAACTTCAGGAAAAAAAATAGATCTTTCTGGAGGAGTTAATGAAAATGTTGAGTTCATTTATTTCCAGGTGTCAAAGAGGTTTTCTCATTTGAATGAGAAATAAACTTTACATAAATTATTTTTTAAGTGAATACAAATATACAAATAGTATCAATGAATAAATAGGCATAAAATACGTTCTGCCTTTAAGGAGAAAAGAGCCGTCTACCTTTATGGCTGTTTTTAAGATAGTACCGTTTTCTTGGGTTATAGAAATTCTTAAGATCACTTCACTCTTGAGAGAGCACAGAAAACTTCTTTTAATTTTAACCCTGAAATTATGAAAGCATATGAAGAAAGGAATTGATGTCCCTAGGAGTTTAACTTGGTGGGAACTTAAATGTACCTAAATGAAAGAAATGAATTATTAATCTGTGGGTAAGAAAATGCATGTAACTCATAATTGTTTATCCTTTGGAAAAGTACTTCTAATAAAAACATTAGAGATAAAATAAAATAAAATAAAATAGTAATGTTAATCATTAGTTTTGAAGGTAGGTGTCAAGGTGAGTTCGGGGTACTTCGCTCCTTCACCCCATCCCATCTCCTTTACCCCAGGCATCTAGCAAAGGCCACCATGTGAGCTCTCAGGTGACACTTTAGTTTATTAGGTGGAACTTGAGCCAGAATTGGTTGTTGCCAAATAGGAGCGCAAATGGGGCGAGAGCTGAAGCAGGAGATGCAGGATAAATCATGGGGAAGAAAGGTGTCGGGAGGGTGGAGGCAGGGAATGGGAGGGTCGGAGAGAGACGCGTGTTAGATTTTTCCTGCTCACGTTACTTCAAATTGCCTCCTGTACCTTCTTTAGCATCAGTGAGACCTCAGCTGGAAAACCTAACCAAACCCAGCCTCAATAGTGAGACGTCTTGCAATAGTTTGAATACAACATAAAATGAAAGATGGAGAAAAAGAATGCCATTTTAACTCCACAACTTGTTACTTCAAATGGTTTTTAGAAGATTAGGTTTTTAAGATGAGAACCGACCACCTGTGTCAACATGATGTCATGCTTTGCTCTGCCTCTGCCTGTGAAAGATAAAATACACCCACCAGTAAATTTGCTCTTTGCTTCAGAAACTTCCTGAAGATGAATTTGTCTGAGACAACACTCTGCTCACTTAAACAACTCACTTATAAACACCAGTTTACTTCTCAAGACTTGCTTCAAGAGTCTCACCTATCAAGTCCATCATCGTGAAGTCACTGTGTCACAGACTTTGTCCAGACCCAGTCAGTTTCCTGCCTCAAAAAGTCTGCCTCACCCAGACCCTACTGGCCTGTAGGTGTCCTGCTCTCACTCCCCGCAATCACTGCTGAGACACTGGCCAGGTGTGTTCCCCCTTTCTGCAGTGAGCCCCAATAATCTTAGTTTTGCTTTATTAGCAACATTTTGGTGATGTTTTGGGGAGTTCAGCAAAATATAAAATTCAATCATTAAGCTTTATGTTCAGTATAATTTCAGTTGTAAACTTGTGTGACCTGCAGCAAATGCATGAACCCTTCTGAGTACCATTTTCCTTTGCGCGGAAAGAGAACCATCCTGTTTCATAGGTGAAGAAAAACAACACGGTGTAGGGGACACAGTGCCTCTTGTAGCACTTTAGAAGGTGACTGTCATTGCAATTCAGAAATGTCTTGATTTTCAGGCTGAGTTGAAACTTAAGGTTCGGACTTCCCTGGCGATCCAGTGATTGGGACTCTGTGCTTCCACTGCGGGGGGCATGGGTTCGATCCCTGGTTGAGGAACTAAGATCCCGCATGCCGCATGGTGCGGCCAAAAAAACAAACAAAACAAACAAAAAAACCCTGAAACTTAAGGTTATTTGGGGTGGCTTGCTTTTTTGGTTTTGTTTTTTAACGAAAACCGTAAGTAGCATTAGAGAAATGAGTCAAGCTCATGCCCTTTGATGAAAAGGGAATTTTATCTGTCACAATTACTGTCAGATAAAGGGAGAACTGGCTTCCTTGTCATCATCCTCAGTGTGCTCCTGTCCAGCTCAAGACTTTGCTCAAATTGGATTACATCTTAGCTTTTTTTCATGACATGGAATTTTTCTAAGCTGAATTTTAGTATGTTATTCAAATGCTGAAAAATTGCTAAATAAAAATGCTCAATTTTCAAGTGTGCTTTTACTTTTAAAATTGGGAATAGAGGATTATTATAACACATTTGCGGAAGGAATGTAACAAGCGAAGTCTTTCTATCAATCATTTGCAACAGAATGTTAATCTTTCCATTTCTTCAGAGGCACCAAAGGCGGAGAGTAATGCAAGAGTTGCCAAGCACCCTCTAACCTGACCAAGGTGCTAAACCACCTACCAGAAGCAAGCGTGTCCAAAGCCACTTCTGCCGGCATTAGCCTATTATCCTTTGCAGCTACATAAAGGAAGGCTAAGAACTTATTAGATAGTTGGAAAGGGTGATAAATATACCAGAGAAGACTCTTGGAGATCATTGTCTGGAATTGTGACCTTCCATCCTCCCCCCCATGGTAAGAATGTTTCATCTTCATCCTCCTTCACCTGAAGTCACATGAGAGATCTTCAAGTGTGAGGGATGCTGAGACAGGTGTTTTGTGATCTAAGCAGGAAAATCTGAAGGCTGTGACCACACTGGTTCACCTGGTGGTAGAGTTAAGAATCAGCATTAACTGTATACAGGAACATTTTGGGGTTGGGAGGCCAAGGATGGATGCCTTTTCTTCTGAACCCTAAGGTTCTCCCTAGGGGGGAGAATTCTTACCTGGAAAAGCACAGTGTGACTCTGGGAGAATGCATTGAAATGCAAAGAGGAGAAACAAAAAATAAATCAGTACAACCTAATCCTTCTTCTGCAGGCGTCCAAGCCCTAGGCTGGTCTGAGAGAAAGATATTTTAAATCAGACAAGAGTTTGGAGGTTTGACATTACACTTAACTTTTCAAAGCCAGGAAAAGAGAGACTATCCTTTTGTCATTATCTTCAATGATTTTGAAAAGCAATGAAATTTTGCCCAGAATTTAATACAGGGATAGAAAGAAAGATTCAATAGACCAGGCTTCCAGGGGTCTCAGAATGAAGAGTAAAATTGTACTTGGTTTCCACTATATTAAATCCAACTCTCTGAATACACGGGTTTACAAAGTTCGTAGCAAGAAAAAAAAGAAAAAGAAAAATCCTTGACTCACATACACAACCTAATCTTCTTGCTTTCTTTCACCTTATATTTGTGTTAGGATGAAATTCTAGACCCATATCCCCTTGCAGAGTTTAATTATGTATCTGCGGATGATCTAGAGATTAAGATATTTCTTACACTTATTGGAAATGCAGCTTCCAATTGTTGAGGTAACTCTTGGATTATTTTTGTGCCATTCAGAAGGAAAAAGGAAATATCTAACTCTGATACCATCAAGAGGTAAGGTATTGGAGAACTGGTGGAAACAAGTGAGCTCTCAGAGGAAACAAAGGAAGACGGACCAGCAGGACTGGAGGAAAACCAGAAGCCACACCATGGAAGCCATGTGAAAAGTATCCTCCACAGTGTGGGAACCACCACGTGGAGTTGTGTTAAAGTTCGACCGCCGTGAGCGTTGACAGAGGTCTGAATCTGGTGGGAGGGGAGTCATCGGTGTGTCCGGGTAGAGTGGTACACAAGGGTTCCAGGTACTGTAGAGAGAGTAGGGAAGGCTTCTGGAAGCAAGGTAGACCAGGCTGACGCCTGTCCCCCCACCTCCCACCCTACAAATGTACACAAGTAATTTGGACCAGGAGAAGAACGTGCTCCTAGTAAATGCACAACCACACTCAAAGCAAGGAGGGGAATCATCAGATGCCCCAAACATAAAAAGAACGCAAAGCTAAGATGACACTCTCCCACCAGTGCCAGGGCAGTCTGGGACCCTGTGTTTGAGTTTTCATGTCCATATCAGGCAGGAGACAGGACTTTGGATGCATTTGAGTTAGGGAGATAGAACTGAGATGCCTGCATAAAGTTCTTTGTGTGAGGAGGGGATTAAAATTCGCCACTCAACAGAAACATGACAAAGAAGGCTTTTCTTTGGTTGGAGAAGAGCTGTTCCTATGAGAAATAATCTCACGTCAGGAGCTCACGTGCAACAGATAAGAAGTGGAGTGGCCTGTGCACTATGGAATCTGGAGCCTAGAAATGAACAGAATGTGCCTGGGGTGCAGAGCATCCTCTAAGACCCCAAACCAAATCACAACCAGTATCAGAGGCACAGTTGCTTCTCATCCATGAAATCATGTCCACTGACAGTGAACTCGCTATAAAAGATACAAACTACGGGGCTTCCCTGGTGGCGCAGTGGTTGGGAGTCCGCCTGCCGATGCAGGGGACACGGGTTCGTGCCCCGGTCCAGGAAGATCCCACATGCCGCGGAGCGGCTGGGCCCGTGAGCCATGGCCGCTGAGCCTGCGCGTCCAGAGCCTGTGCTCCGCAACGAGAGAGGCCACAGCAGTGAGAGGCCCACGTACCGCAAAAAAAAAAAAAAAAAAAAAAAAAAGATACAAACTACGTAGGGAAATTAGCCACCATGAGGAAGGACGGCACGTGCAATGAATGGTATGATTTTTTCTCCAAGAAATTAAAAAAAATAGGACAATCTATTAAAGATGACTCAATAAAAGCATCTTTAAAATGATTACAGTGATTTAAAAAAGACATGGAAACTATAAAGGAAAAGCTGGTAGTTTAGAAAAAGAACCAAATAGGCCTACTGGAGTCAAAAATATAGTCATTGAAAGGGAAAACTCAATGGGAAGATCCAGCAGTAGAGTAGACACAGGTGACAAAAAATATTAGCAAACTGAAAGACGAGGAACATCGGAATTCAGCAAGAGAGATGATGAGACGGAGGTTACAGAAGTAAAAAAAATTAAGAGAAATAAAGACTGGAGAGAGAGTTATCACAGAAAGGGACAGACGGACACAGAAGAAGGAAAGCGGCACGAAAATGGAGAAAAGGGAAAGAAAAACCTCAATCAATACTATAGTAGGAAAGGGGTAAACAAAATTACAGTCAATAAAAAACACAAAATAATATCATAGAATTAAATGTGATCATTATCCCTAAAAATGGATCAAATTCACTTTTAAAAGAGACTCATACCTCATAATGAGTTTTAACATTAAAATACAGCAGGAGAAAAGAAATATATAGGCCAGTCTCACTTTTAGCAGTTTTATGGGGAAGTTTTACCGGGCTTGAAGAGAACAGATTATCCTGGTGTTCCAGACTGTTCCAGAGACTAGAAAAACCTGGAATATTTTCCAACTCATTTTATAAGTTAAGTCACTGAAATGAGACAAGGATAATATGATACAAAAAATTATCAAAGGAACATAAATACAAAAATCCTAAATGTACTATTAGCAAACTGAGTCCAGCAATGCATTTAAAAGGTTTATTTTTAAGTACGATGAAGTGGGATTTGGACCAATAATATAAGAAGAGCTAAACATTAGAAGAGTGTTAATATCATTCATTATATTATCAGATTAAAAGAGAGAATCATATGGTCAATTCAATATACATAAATGTAGAAAACACATTTGGTAAAACTTATCACCAGGAGACGAAGAGAGCTTCCTTAATTTGATTGGGGGGATTTACCACAAAACCACAGTAAATCGCACATTAAATGCTAAAACCATGGGGATATTCTCTTTGATGCTCCTAAACATCAGACCAAAATAACTACCCAGCTGTCACAGTTTCTATTTGTCATTTTACTGAAAGTCCCAGACACTGAGATAGCAAAAGAAAAATTAAATGAGGTAAAAAGTTGGAAAAGCAGAAACCAAATCGTCATTATTAGCAGAGGATATGATTCTTGACATGTGAAATTGAAAGAATCTACATACTATCATTCTTTAAAAATGAATTCAGCAAGATTCTCGGATATAAAATCAATGTACTAAAAGCAACAGCATCACAACGTACTAGTAAAAACAAATTACAAAATTAATAAAATTAAATACTGATCTCATTCATGGTAACAAAGTTATGAAGCATATAGGAATAACTAAAAACAGGCTATCTGGAGAGAAAATAAGAACATTCTATTTGAAGAATATCAAATATGCCTTAAATAAATGGAAAGAGAAAAAAAACAAAAGATGGGGGAAAGATTATATTTACGTATGGGAAGACTCAAATTCACCCCAAATTAATGTGTAAATTTAATGCCAGTTCAAAAAAACTCTTAACAGGGTTTTTAATGAATGTGACAAACTGATTCTAGAATTTGTGTGAAGGATTAAATGGCCCCAAACTGCCAAACTATTTAAAAAAGAATAAGGAAGGACTCATACGACCAAATATAGAGACCTATTATATTGTTATAGTATTTACAACAGTGAGTTACTGGCTCAGGAAAATACAAATACACCAGTGGAACAGAACAAAATCCAAGAAAGATACCCACACACATATGGGGACTTGAGCTACAACCATGATGGTATTTGCAAATCGATGGAGAAGAAACAGGCCATCTAGAAAATGGAGCAGTGACAATTGGATTGGATCAAAGACTTACATGTGACAAGTACAACTTGAAAACTTTTAGAAGAGACTGTAAGAAAACATCATTCTAACTTTGGGGTAAAGGAGCATTTCTTAAAGAAAACACACACACTGAAAAAAAAAAGAAAGAGAGAAAAAGATAAATTTAATGAATTAGAAATTAAAAACTTCTGTGCAGCAAAAGACATGCCAAAGTTAAGGCAGTCTCTGATTAGGAGAAGCAACATGCAACTTATATAATCTGATGAAAGATTAGTATTGGGGTTAGATAAAGAAACCCTTTAAACCTAACAAACAAACACATGGACTGGAAGATAAACACTCTGATAGAAAAATGAACAAAAGACGTAAGTGGTCAACTGAAAGCAGAATATACCCAAATGCCTAATAAACTTTTGAAAAGACATTCAATCTCACTAGTAATTCATGGAAATCCAAATTGATGTTGATTAAAACAAGATGAGACACTTGCTTCTCAACTTTTCAAAAGCCCAAATTTTAAGAGAAGGTACTGAAAAATGAAACTACCAAGCAAAAGTAATTTTGTAAAAATTTGCAACCAGTTTTCAAACATGGTTAGACCCACAAATACTGTCTTTGGCACTGGAGGTAACTGGGCTGACATCATTGAACTGGCAGCCCCGGGTCTCCCCCAGCCCCACTTAATACACTTGCCTCACTTGCCCTCGGTCCTCACTGAAGATCTAGGCCTATTCTCTCTCTCCAGATGGTGATGGGTGACCTTCTAGGTCGCATGGTCGCATGGTCACCTGGCCTCTAGTGACTTCAATAACAGTGGGTATTTCGGACCCTGGGGCAATCCAGTTAAGGAGACATTTGGAGGGCAGGTGACCCTGAGCCAAGGGCTGTCCCTGAGATGTGGCCTGACCACTCTTCCTCTGGAGACTGTCACAGACATCACAGAACTTCACCAGCCTCCCCGGCCAGCCCTTCATGGCTTAGTAAGAAACTCCGGGGAGCTCCCGCCCACGGTTCCCTTCCCAGAGCCATCCCCCCGCAGAGTGAGGAACCTCGTTCAGCTTTTTAGTCTAAAGATCTACTTTGCTGCTCTTGTTCTGCTAAATGCCCCCTTCGCCCTGGACACATGATGCCTCTCCTTTAGCTTTGAGTCTTTGGGGAGATACATTTCACCACTCAGACAAGCTAAAGAGGTTCCAGAGGGAAATGATGCGAAACACTGTGGTTAAATCTGTGGGTGGAGCTTAGAGTCTGCATTTCCTGATCCCTCCATGTGAGGTTGACTGAATTCTTTACCTGATCCAAGTTTCTATACTAAGCTGTATACGACAGTTCTGAATCACACAGGTGTAGCTCTAGGATATGACTTTTTCCAGTTTTTGGAACCTAGGGGTGGTCCACCAAGGGGGTGTGGGAAAATCTAGAAAATTAGTGTCTCTATCAGGAGCCTCCCTGGGGAACCCAAGTCCTTCCTTACAAACTTCTCTCTTCACCTGACCCATGACTCTGCTTAATCTTCATTTTTATTGTGAATAAAACAGTTTTATAGAAGAAAATATATAAAGAAGGAACTAGGACTCACTCCTAATTCAAAACAATCAAAGGAAAACATTTGATGAGTTCTGAAGCAGTTCTCTTTTTTCTATGCATTTTACAAGAGTGTGTCACACATGAACTTCTGTGATCACTGTTTTCACGACCGTCATATTATTAGAATTGTCCTAGGTCATCAAATACTTTCAGAAATTGGATTTTTCACACTGGCTAGTACACTAGTACTTTGGACACCCTCGACTACTGGAAATATCGGTTTCCTACTTTTTACTGTTACAAATAATGCCACAAAGGGTATTTTATCATCAGTCCTAGAGATGGACTTACAAGGTCAAAGGTGATATATGTGTTTAAGTCTTTTGAAAAACACAGTCACGGTGCCTTTGAGGGCGGGCAGCCCGGGATCCATCCCACCAGCTGTGGGTGAGAAAACATCTCCCCACTGTTTCAGAGTCCTCTGCGGCCTCCGCCCCTCATCACAGTTGCAGGCTGCGCCTCTGGGCTTCTCTGCTGGCCTTGGCCCCATGACACCGTCAGGCCACCGTACCTCCCTTTGCTTCTGAACAGTGCTCGACCTGGGGCCTCCTGCTGTGCTTAGTGATCAAGGGGGCCATTCCCCAGTCATCATGGAAGCTCTTTATTTGTCTCCCTCTACGGAAACCTTGTCTGTCCATCTCCTTCCAGCCCACGTATTTAGGAGACTGTGGTGAGCCCCCATAGAAGTGGTTTGGAGGATCTCTGAAGGCTGTGTCCCCAGCGTATCCCTTGCTGGTGAGGATCAGGATTGAGCTCAAACACCTGGACTCTCTCTCACCCCACGGGAAGTCCGGGGTGGCCAGGACTGGCCACTTACATCAGCTTCCGGTTGAAGGCATCTCTGCCTGCCCCCAACACGCTCCTCGGCAGCGCCCCCTCCTGTGCACCTCACTCTTCTCTGAAGACCCCGAAGGACTCTCCTCTGTCACCTTCTTAAACAGGTCATCAAAAACTAACTGGGGATACAAAACGAAGCTGTGTTATATTTAGGCTTTTTCTCAAAACAACAAAACTTTAAAGAAGGGCCTCCTAAGAGAACGCGAATACTATTTTCTAGCATTTCCTTTAAAAAATTCCTCTTGTACTCAGTTTAACAAGCCCCAGGAGGACTGGCCCACCGTTCTCTATCCCCGCTGCAAAGCACCTCCATCCACGTTTATTACTCTGTTCTTCTATTAGAGACAAAGTATCTTCACTGCATTTTTGTCTGCCATGTACATCCACATGCCCTGTTTGCACGAACTGGCCAAGTCTTATGATGTCCAGAGTGGGGCAGGAAGCCTTTCTGGGTAGTCCCACAGAGAAATAATTTGTAATTTCCTTTGGAGTAATTAAAAAAGAGAACCCCGTGGCTTCCCTGGTGGCACAGTGGTTGAGAGTCCACCTGCCGATGCAGGGGACGCGGGTTCGTGCCCCGTTCCCGGAAGATCCCACATGCCGTGGAGCGGCTGGGCCCGTGAGCCATGGCTGCTGAGCCTGCGCGTCCAGAGCCTGTGCTCTGCAACGGGAGAGGCCACAGCAGTGAGAGGCCCGCGTACCGCAAAAAAAAAAAAAAAAAAAAAAAAAGAGAACCCCCGGAGCCGGGTCCACTGTCTCCATGGTGAACACGATGTAAGGACTGGTCTGATTCATCTGTGCTGAGTAAGGGCAGGCCTTTGCGAGAACACTGAGATGCAGCCTCATCTGATCTGAGCCTCATCCAAGGCCATGGAGTGTGCAGCTCTTCTCCACGTTAACTGTAGCAATGCTGTGTGGATGGTCTCCCAGGGCTTCAATGAGAATCCTGTAATCTTTCATTAGACTTCCAAAAGGCTTTGTCTTTCTATCCACGTTTACTTAGCTGAAAACTATTGTAAATAAATGTTGCTTTGAATACGAAAGGTGCTGCAGATATGCTCTCTCCAATGGGATGCAGATAAATGTGTAATAACCGATTCTCCGGGAAAACCCAAAACCGAAACCACCTGATTTGTAGTGTTTGCCAGTTTCCAGGGCGTGGATACTTCCACCATGGCCAATTTTAAGCTACCCACATGAAGTAACTGAACACAGAGCTGGGAAGAGATACACAGTATCACACCACTATATAGTACTTGACCGTTTGGATTTAGTTAAATAAATAGTAGGTAACAGTGAACTGTAATCCAATAAGAAAAAGTGGTAAATTGGGGGAATTTATTACCTGTATTGATAATAACTTATTTAATTGTAAACATGTACAATTTCATTTGTAACGATGGCTGTGTTTAACAACTCCCTCACAAAATTCCTGAGTTCTAACACAGCACGTGAGAGCCTGTCTGAACTGGCCATCGTAGATAGACCACTGGCTCTGTCTGTAGTCGAGACCTGCTGTCTGTCTGTCCCTGGATAAGAGCCGTATCAAATTCCAGACTCTGCTGAAGTACAACCTAGTTCTCCTCGAGGCAGAGGAGCTTGCTGGATATCATGACAAGTCAAGCAAGAAGGACCTCGCAAAATAGCAGAGCAGCGGGATAGAAGCAATTTATTCATGCCGTATGCAAACGGTTCAGCGGTCTCTGCCACACGTACAGCCAGCCACGGAGGGTGGGAGGAGGGAGGTAAAGTCAGAATAAATTAGACTATAGACTCTGAAGCCAGCAGTGCACGGTTCAAATCCTGGCCCTGTTGCCTAGCGGCTGAGGGACCACAGACAGCTCCCTGAAGCTCTCTGGTCCTCAGTTTCCTGGCCTGTAAAATGGGGGCAGTGAGCAGCCGGCGCTGAGGGCTGTTGTTGAACCAACGGCGACAACGTGTATAAAGTCCTGAGCGGGGGGCTCAGGACCTCAAAGGCACCTCACCGAGGCCTGGGGGGCAGGTCTTCCGCTGCTCCCCCTCCCACCTGCTGAGTGGCCGAGCGGGGCAGGCGAGGAGAGGGGAACCAGCACCCTCTTCTCCCTGCAGAAGCTGCTGAGTCCAGAGAAGCTGAGAGACTGTGAGGTTGAACCCTCTGTCTGCAGCCCCAGGCTGGGTGGGCAGTGGGCTCCTCTGTGCAGCCGGGGTGGGGGGAGGGCGACCCCCATGCCCGTCTCTGTGGCCATCGCCACAGAGAAGCAAAGGGTCACGTCAGAAGTGCTTTCCCGGCTGTGCTCAGTTAGTTTGGGGTGTAATGCATGACACGGATTAAAAGCACGGACTCCGGTGAAAAAGCCCCGGAAAAGGGTCCGAGCCTGAAGCTGATGAGCCCCAACCTTGCTTTCCTGGTCTGTGAAATGGGTAGAGGGGCAGCCTCCTCCTGAGCTGCTCTGAGGACCCCAGGGGTTAATCCACAGGCAGGCAGGCTGGTCTCTGAAGACGTGCTCATCCCTGGAGCACTGTCCTTTCAGCCAGAGCGCACACACCTGGGCCACGTCCAGGAGACCAGGGGACCGAAGCAACGGAACGTCCAGGGAAGGATTATCCCCTGGACCTGGCTGGGAGCAGCAGCTCCCGCAGAGCCAGGCCTGTGACTCACAGGCCCTGCAACCCTGCAGCCCAGCCAGCAGCCGGCTTCTGATTCGTGTTTTCCATGGTGATTGCGTGGGCAGTGGCAAGGACGGGGGATGGGGGCGGCAAGGGCGGGGGTCGGGGGGTGAGAACGTCTGACACAGGAGGAGCTCTTGGTCATCTGAACCCTTATTAACGTGGAATCTGAAAACCTTCCTTCCCTTCCCCAGCTCCCTCCCCGAGATGCAGCTTCGGATCCTACTGACCAGAAGGCATGTGGCAACTTCAAGCCTAAGACCAAATGACCGGGTGTTTCTGCAAAGGAGACCCAGTGACGTCAGAACGCCCTGTGCACCAGGTGGCAGGGGGCGTTTGTAGGTCTCTGTTTTTTTTCTCATTTTCTGTTATCCTGGGCTGTTCTTTTCATACAGGAACCACAGAACGTCACGTGGTCTCTATTGACTGCGGTTCCCCTCAACAGCGTTCCATGGGGAAGGACGGTTAGAATTTTTCTCTAATTACAGTGTTTGAGTTTGAGGAAAGGGAAAATAGGGGGGAGTCACAGAACTGCCCATGTAAAGTTAACTGTGATTTTCTTTGGAACCTTCTGCAGCTGGTTGCTAGAATTTTCACTCTTCTGTGTAGGTAGCGGTATAAAGAACTTTCCAGTTAAAGTAAGCAGCATTCAGAGGTGTTTCAAAAAAGGAAACAAAAAAGGAAATGTGTGGCCTCAGGAGGCTCCCAGCACAACCTGACGTCAGGTCAAGGGTGCTTTCCTGGGAGCACCGGCCATCAGCCTGCGAGCCCTGGGCAGACGGAGGAGAGGAAGGTTCTGACCCCCAGGCTGGCTGCAGGACCTGGGGGGACTCACTCACTGCTCTGAGCCTCAGTTTCCTTCGCTGTAAAATGGGCACGATAATGATTCTTCCTGAGGTTGCTGTGACGACCGCATGAGGTGGTCCTTGGAAAGCACTTAGCCGGGAGTCCGGCCCAAACTATTTGCCCAAGAAAGATGCTGCAATCGCTGCTGCCGTGTCGGGGGTGCCTCTCCCTCCTGTGCGCTCCTCCAACCCCCTTTCAACAATTGCACGCTGAGTTTTTTGTTTTTAAATGGTAAGTGTGTGAAATTCACATTGGTTGAAGAGCACAGCCCAAACTCCATCTCCTTTGGGGTCTCTGTTTAGCCCCAAGGAAAGAATTCCTCACGCCCCTTCCCTCCTGAGACTCCATTTATCTCTAGTCTGAGTCATTCTCGGAAGTTCTCTCGCCTCTTTTGCTTGCTACCTTGCCATGACCTTGAGCAGACTTCTCTCTGGCCAAAGGCCCAGGCTTGTGTACATGGGGACACCGCGATGGGAGCCGTCCCTTCTCTCAAAGGACAGATGAGGGCCCTGCTGGGTGAGAGGCTGGATCAGAGAGGTTGGTCTGTGAGCCCCCTGCCCCTGGTCCAGGCAGCTGTGAAGGGAAGGAAGCTGGGGCAGAGACGTTCCCAGAGGCCAGCAGAGGGAGGGCAGTGCCCTGGAGGAAGGCTGGGGGGAGAGCGGGCAGGTGGGAGAGCACGCAGAGGCCCGGAGCCAGGATGGGGGCCAGGGGGAGGGGCTCGGGAAGAGGGAGTGGTGGATGCTGCCCCAGGCCTGGAAATCATAGCAAGGAAACTGAAAGAGGATGTGGAATTTGCAACCAGGAGGCCATCCAGGGGAAGGAGCTGCCATCTGTGCAACGGTGGGTTGAGCATCGGAGTTGATACAGGAGGAAAGTCGAGGTGAGGGCACTCTTCTAGAAAGTTGGCCGTGGAGACAAGGAAAGAGAGAGGTAGTCACGTTGGGTGCAGGGACTAAGGTCTGCTGTTTGATTGTCGTTGGTGATGGGGGACAAGCACGTTGAAAGCCTGGTGTGAGCAACCAGGTGAGGAGGGGCCCACCTGTCCACGGGGAGCGGAGCGGCCTGGAGAAGGCACACCTGCCCTTTCAGCCCCATCACCTTCTCCTCAGTGAGAAGGGCCTGTTCTCACGCTGCTGGGCTGTCTGCTCTCCCTTCTCTGTCCAACAAGATGTTACTTACACCTCTGCGAGGGACAGGACACGGATTTCTGTATCCCTGTTCCCCCCGCAGGGGGATGCTGCAAGGAAGCCGCCCTGAAAAGAAATCCCAGCAAAGGTTTGCCAAACAGGAAACCTGGGAAACCTCCAGGGGATTCCTTGATTCACCGCATCCCTTATTTAGGAACTGTTCACAGTGACCTACAACAGCTCTGAGAGCAGGGAAGTGTCTCCTCGGTTTAGCTAACAGCTGACAGTTCAGGAGGGATATGCCGCTGGTAGCAAAAAGTAAGTCAGGACAATCCCGTGTTTTTGGAAGACCACCCTTTGCAAGGAGACCCTGGCCCTAAGGTTTGAAGTCAGTGTCCCTGATACCAGCTGCCCCCTGAGGCCACCTCCCTGTGTTTCAAGGGTGCCATCTTGTGGAAGGCAGTGGTAACTGCAAACACTTAACATTCCCTTACAAGACCTTTTACATTCGGGGCAATTCAATAACCCTGCAGCACCAGCTACATGACCTTACAATTCTGGAGTGCCGTGCATCCCCAAAAGACTTTCACATTTGTTTCATTTAATTCACAAAACCCAGGGTAATAGTCTGATTATCCCCTTTTTATAGTCTAGGAAACTGACTCAGAGAGGTTAATTGACTTACAGAAGGTAACACAGCCAATGAAAGGCAGTGGCAAGTCCTCCCCGCCCTCTTCACTGAGCACTCCATGCAAAGTCCATCACCAGGTGTTCTACACCACTGGTTTTCCAACTTCTGCCCGACCTTTAACCTTGGGACCCTGTGTACACACATGTGCTGTATGTGCAGAGGTATGTATCAATATTACTGAGATAAGTTTCATGCTGCAGCACTTTCCTGCACCAAGTGTGGTGCCTCTGATTGTTATATTCTTTTTTTTTTTTAATTTAATTGAAGTATAGTTGATTTACAATGTTGTGTTAGTTTCAGGTGTACAGCCAAGTGATTCAGTTATACATATACTTACATAAATTCTTTTTCAGATTCTTTTCCATTACAGGTTATTACAAGGTATTGAATATAGTTCCCTGTGCTACCCAGTAGGTCCTTGTTGTTTATCTATTTTATGTATAGTAGTGTGTTGATTATTCTATTCGATTTTTAAGGGCGCTACTTTTGATCCATTAAATTGTTCCCATGACCCATTAGTTGTCGAGACCCACAGGCTGAAAGACTGAGTAATGGCTCCCCCCACATGTCCAGATCCTAGTCTCCAGGATCTGTGAGTCTTACCTTACGTGGCAAAAAGGAATTTGCAGATGTGGTTAAGTTAAGGCTTTTGAAGTGGGGAGATTATCCAATATAACCAAAAGAGTCCTTATAAGAGGGAGGCAGGAGGGTCAGAGTCAGAGAAGGAGTGAGGACAGAAGCAGACTGTAGAAGGTGGTGGAAGGGGCCACAAGCCAAGGAAAGCAGGAGAGGCCTCTAGAATGTGAAAGAGGCAAGAAAACAGATCCTCCCCTCAGGGCTTCCAGGAGGATCCAGACCTGCAAACACCTCGACTTTAGTTCAGTGAAACTGCCTTTGGGCTTCTGGTCCAGAACTCTTCGTAGGAGATTAAGTTCGTGTTGTTTGGGGTCACCACATCTGTGATAATTTGTTACAGCAGCCCCAGAAACCAATGCAGATGATGTCTGAGAATTATAACCAGGAACATCACGCTGGAACTTCCAAGATGCATATGACCTGCAGACATGGTGCTTGTATGCTTGCCTTTGCCTTCATAGTGTTTTAAAGTCTCTTTTGAATTATTTAGAACCACTTAAAATCATGATGTTTCATGTGAAAAATCAGAATTTCTGGCTTGTCTTTGGTTATACAAAGCCCAAGTTCTCACATGGTAACATCTGACTATGGCTGGCCAGACCCTTTTCCCAAACCTTCTCCTTCTCTTCCAACATACTTTTAAAAATTAAGTTTAATTCTTGTCAAGGTGGTACACGCACATAATTGAAGGATACGAAGGAGTGCTGTAAGGATTGAGGAAAAACACATTTTCCCATCACTCGAACTTTTCCACCCTCAGTTCATACTTTCAGTCTTTTAAAAATTCTATTTCTTCTTGTATTTCTGAATAATATGCTTGCCCTGGTATATCAGGGGTACCCAACACTAGACATTATCTCTCTGCTGAGGGTCTAGAGTGGATAGGTTTAGCTGTTAACCCTACTCCAATTCTACTCTCTTTTCTCATCTTCCCAATGCGATGAAAACATAAGATTTGATAAAATCACGTAAATACTGTTCACTGTTGAGTTTTTTCTTATACAACTTTTTGTTTTTCCTCGATTTAAGAATTGCATCATTTTTTATTGTCTTGGTTCTCTGTGTGTCTACCACTACTTTTTGCAAATGATCTATCTGATCAGGCAAATGGCCAGCAATATTATTTTCCACATGATTAAATATTTTGAAAGAGCCTAACAGGCCCATTACTTTCCCTGGAGGCTCTTCCTCTGGAACTTACCATGGTCCTGGCCACAGCAGGTTTCACCCTTTGCTATGCTCTGCCTTGGGGTCCCCTTTTTCCTGATCTCCAGGTCTCCCTCCCTCTTAGTTTGGACTCTTGTTTTGCCAGGCGCACCCTGCAGCAGTGCTCTCAGAATGACTGACAGCTTGGCTAGTTATAGAACTCTGCTTTCAGGTATTTTTCTTTGACCTTTTCAAGGTATTGCCTCATTGTCTCCCACCCTCACCACGGATCCTGAAGAGTCCAATGCCTTTGGGAATCTCAGTCTTGACTGTGACAGCTTTTCTCTGTAGGCTTTAAGGGCCTCTTCTTTTTTTCCCCCTGGTGTGGTGACATCTCATACCAACATGCATCTGTGTGGGTCTTCTTTCCTTTTTCCTAGTTGCACCTGGCATTCAGTGGGCCCTCTCAGTCTGGAGACTCAGATTCTAAATTCTGGGAAACTGTCTTAGGGATATTTCCATCGATAATACTCTTCGTCCTCATTCTCTCTCCGTCCTTTTTCTGGAGCTCTGATTAGTTAGGGCCTCAGGAGACAGCAGAGGGCACACTCAGATTAAGGTAATTCCAGGAGGGTTTGACAATGGAGAATTTGCAAGGCCATGCAGTGCCCTGGGGGAGTAACAGTGGGACTGTAACCCCCAAAGGGGGGAAGGGGGAGCTGCCTCCAGGATGAGAAGAAAGAGTCGTGTGGATGTGCCTAGACTCCTCCTCTGCTCCCCCTCCGCTGGTCTCTTACTGGACCTCCCACTGGCCCATCTAAGCTGGAGGCCGGAGGGCTGGGGTCCTCTTGGGGTAGAGCCTGGAGGTCAGCCCCCTGGGTGCAGAGCAGGGGAAGAAAGGAGAATCAGGGTCTGGATGGGGAAGCAGAAACCACCCAGTGCATTCCGACATGGCTGCACCGTTTTCTCATCTTTTCTACCTTTCAGCCCTTTCTCTTTTTCTCCTACTAACTCAGAGCTATGAACATTCAGCTCTCCTACGAACATTTGATTTTGCTATAGTTTCCAGGGTTTGAAAGTGATTTCATATTCTGCTCCGTATTTAGGGAACTTTCATTCTTGTTTTTCGGATGCCATAGTTTTCTCCTCTCTCTGAGGTTAACAGTTGTAATTCTTTTCTTCTGCTTCCTGCCATGTTTCCATTTTCTCTGGGTTGCTTTTTTCTATTTGATTTTGGTCTCTGGTCTTCATGTCGATGATTTTCCTTAATTGTTTCTTGGTTCGTCCCATTCATACTAAAAAGTGAGGCACCAAACAGCTGGTTGGGATCCCCGTGTGAGCGCCTGGCTTGGAAGAACCCAGTTCTTGATGGGCTGGAGACACATTCTTCTCACATTTTCTCACGTCACTGCTCAGTGGTGAGGGGAGATGGTCACCAGGATGCCCACCCCACGTCAGGCACTTCCCTGGGAATGGTGCCGACATTGAAAGGAGGGTCTTACTTCCCTAAAAGTTCAGAAAGTCCTTCAGGACAGAGAATAAGCAAACACAACACTAGTATTTATGGAGAACGAATGTACATTCACTTAGCACTGGCTGAGGTAGGTCCTGTCATGTGGTCTCATGAATTGGAGCATGGAGACATACCAAGGTCAGACAGCTTGCCCAAGGTCACAGAGTCTGTGGGAGGTGTGGAGGGGGCAGGGGGGAGGTGGGAGGTCTCAGCCTCCGGAGTCAGGAGCTTTTTGGTAAGGCTGTATCGCATCACACTGAAAAAAGCGATGGATGAGGAAAAGGTAGGATTAAGCAGGCGTTTAAGGCAGGACAAATAAGGCAGAGCAGGCAAAGGGAATGTTTTTCAGAAGAGAGAATTCTAGAAACTGGGGGTGGACGGGCTGTGTGTACTGAGTGATGAGGGTTATTAGTGACCCTGGGGGAGAAGTTTCTTGGGAGGGAGGATCCTCTTGGAGCCCTAGAGCTAGAGGCTGCTGGCAGAGAGTATGAACGTCATCAGCGCTCAGTAAACAAACTGAGTGGGATCCTGAAAGGAGTCAGATTCACGGGGAAAAAAAAAAAGAAAAAATGAAATATTGAGCTATCCCAGCCCCAGGGAGTCCTCTGAGGGACCTCACAGTTCTGGAGAATCCCTGGGAGTCCAGCCAGATCTCCAGGCTTCAAGTGAGGAAGGAGCCCCCGTAGAGATGCTGGGGCTCCGTGCGGAGGCCCCCCACCTGGCCTCCCTGCCCCGAAGCCCACTCGTCCCTGCAGCACTGAGTCCCTCCGCAGCTAAGACTGAACTTGCCGCACTCACGCAGGCAGCCATGCTCTTGAGAGCTGCTTTCCTGTGATTTAAACGCCTTGTGATCCTGTTGCCGCAGATGCTGGTGGGCTGGGCGGTTTGACACTTGTTTATTACTTCATTCAGACAAAGAGCACGTGCTGGGAAGCTCCCAGCAACAAGTGCTCCGGACATTTTGCTGCTGTGATTTCAATTAAGGACAGCGAGGATCACCCAGCTACGTGTCCAAAGCTGGAGCTACAGACTCAAGAGCGAGGCAAATCCTGTGGGTCCCAAGAGGGTCAAATTGTGCTCAAAGAAGAGAGTTTCGAGGGAAAAGAGGGGATCATGGAAGGTGGAGTGGTGAGATGGGAATGGGGTAGGACAGCCGTGGGGTCAGTTCCCGGCATTGCTGTGGGCCGGCTCTGTGGCACCTTGCAAGGCCACATGCACACATGCACACAACTCACTACACATAGCGTGTACACACACACGTGCACACACATAGCATTACACACACACACACATGCACACACGCTTACCACACATAGCATGTACACACACACGTGCACACACACACCACGTAGCATGTACACAAACACACACACATGCACTCACACTCACCACCCATAACACGCACACATAGGCAAACACATACACCCTCCAAGGGTTGCCAGCACAGGGTGGACACCCCACACCCAGTCCCACAATTTACACTGTGGCTCAGGCTATGATTCAAATATTCTACACGCCTGTCCCCAGACGCCTGGGAGCCTCACCCCCGGCGCACACACTCTCTCCTCTCAGGATTTCCACGTTCACTTCAGCAAACGCTCAGTAGCAGATCTGTTTACTTTCCGATGCTGTTGTAACTCGACCTGTTCTTTCAACAGCAAGGAAAAGCCGGAGGAGCTAAACCATTTCTGTTCAGGGAACTCACTGCCTTCCCGCTCCTGAGCTCTGTCTGTCTAAGTCTTGTCCAGAAATCAGTGTAGCTACTAAAAAAGAACACTCTCTTCACTTTCTCTTGCCCAGTAGGAAGCCAGAGCTAGCAGTCCTAAGGAATAACTAATAAGCTCATGAGCTTCTGCTTGAGTCTCCCTGTCTGGTTCTAGAAGGTTCTTCTGCCTCCACAGAGTCCCACGGGTGGTCAGAGTGGAGGCCGGAGAAGGAAGGGGCTCCAGATGATGGAGGCTTCAGAGCCCCTTGCCCATGAGTGAAGCTCATCACTTACTTATTTCACTTTTGTTCATTCTGGAACCTTCCTAAGACGCCAGCTAGTATTAAAAAGCCCTCCACGTAACTGACTAACAAGTAATAATAATAGAAATGTGAAAAGTGGCCTCAGTGGGAACCAAGGCGTGCTTCTCTAGGGGCTGCTCCACCCTCGCCCCGTCCCTTTGCTCAAGTGCCAAACCCTCAGGAAGGAGAGTGTCTGCTTGGCCCCCGGGTGTCGGGGGATGTGGCCCGAAGTTCAGGCGGCATGAAGCGACAGTCCTCCCGGGAGCAAGTGGCATGGAGGAGGGGCACTCGCCAAAGGAGAATGGGGGGCTGCTGCCAACAGAAACAGGTACAGGGAGAGCAAGCATCCAGGGGGCCACCTGTGTGACTGGGGGACACCCGATCAGCTCAGAGGCTTCCAGCCTCAGGGCGGGGAGATCAGGGCCTCCCTTCCCAAGGCAGACCTTCAGCAATGGCTGTAGAGCCGGGGCGCCCGAGAGCCAGGCCACCTGCCCCGTATCTCCTAAGCGACATTCGGGGGTCCCAGCCCACGGGGCTTAGCCGAGCTGGCCCACAGCAAACGCCGACTCCGACACAAGCTGTTGGTGAGCACAAAGTCTCGGTGGAAAGAGGACCCTGCATTTGTCTAGCGGCTGGGCTGCGCTTCCCATCCCGCAGTTGTTCTGGTGGAACAAGGGGCTCCCGGAACTGGCCGGAAGGGGCGGCAGCATCCGTAAGGAGGAGGGCTCGGCTGCTGCCTGGGTGCACAGTGATGAGCCTGGGCAGGGGCCGTGGCAGAGGGACCGCACGAGCCCGGGGTGGAGGCGAGGATCTGCACGGGGAGGGAGGGGGCAGGGCCTCGGGCTGGGCAGCGGGGCTGCTGGGACCGAATCCCAGCTTCCGCCCTTGGTGGTGAGAGCAGGCAGGTCATTGCCCTCTGGAAGAGCAGCGTCTTCCTCATTAGCGGGGTAACGGCAGCAGCTGCCTCTTCAGGTCGTGGTCCCGTTGGTTTGGGGTAGAAATAATCCAGAAGCAATATGGTGCGATGCTTCTTGGGCTGGAATTCCATGGAGCGCTAAGTACACCATTCTTCTCCCCTGATGGCCTGGCCTGTGTCAGCTGACAGTAGACGCCCCTCTAGGATTTCCAGTGCTCTAAGGTGCCTGTAATGGAGCTGACAAATGTGGCAGTAAAGAACATTCTGGGTCATATTTAACTCAGTGGTTTCCACAGTTATTAACAACAACAAACATGAAAAGACTGAAAATGCATGTTGGGATTGGGGTCACCCAGGTGTTTCCTCTCCAGGCCTCTCTGAGCCTTGACTTTCTCTTCTGTAAATTGGGGACGTGAATGCTGCATCCCAGTGTGGTGGTCAAGATTGCACAAGGTGGTTTGCACGGGTGCTTAGCACGAAGCCCAAGCTTGAAGCTGGAGCTTGAGAATTTCCACGAAACTCTTACACTGAGAAAAAAATGTATCGCTCACAAATTGACTACAGAGCGTTAGCACCTGGTAAAGGTTATCAGTGAGGAGCCCCAGCAGATATATTCATAAGAACAGCTCAAATACCCCTTACGTATGGACTAAACTAATAGAGGGAACTTAGTTACAAAGCAGAAACAGACTCACAGACGTAGAAAACAAACTTACGGTTACCAAAGGGGAAATGTGGGGATGGGGGTAGGGATAAATGAGGAGGTTGGGATGAGCATACACACACTACTATGTGTAAAATAGACAATCAACAAGGACCTACTGTATAGCGCAGGGAGCTCTACTCAATACTCTGTAATAACCTATATGGGAAAAGAAACTGAAAACGAATGGAGATATATATATATATATATGTATAACTGAATCACTTTGCTGTACACCTGAAATTAACACAACACGGTAAATCAGTTATGCCTCAATATAAGATAAAAATTTAAAAAAAAGGAGAGGTTGGTAGATAACCCATATCTTTTTGGAAATATTTCTTTTATGTAGTTGTAGATGATTATTTATCACCATACAGGTATATCCGTGAATGAAAAGGGAATTGCTCATTAAAAAAGAACAACTCAAATTTATAATCATATTGACTTATATAGAATACAAGAATAAGAATATATAACTTTTGATAACATAAAGAATTTTCTTATAGATACCACTGCCCATGACTAACATATTATCACATACACATACTGGTCTTACATTGTGCTGGAAAGATTAGTCCTGGTTAGGCAATATGGTAACTCAACTATATGAATACCCCAAACAGGGCCAGGAAATGCACCATGATGTCTCAAAACAAGACGGAAAGCCCCAGACATTGCCCCTAGGACTCAGCTGTCATCAGCTGAGGTTAAACGTGGTCATTGGCAAGGAAGGAGAACAGGGGACTTTGAAACCTCCCGCTTCCTTACTGAGTGACCGTGGGTATGTGGCTTCTGTGTCGTGGGTGTTTGTGTGAAGACTCCCAGGGCTTATGAATGTTTATATAAAGTCCGTGAGCTGAAATGGTTCATCTTTCAACAGAGACGACAACCAACAGAGAGACATCCAGTTCTCAGAAAAGACCAAATTTAAAGCCAAAAGTAAACAATTGTCATAACATGAATTCGAAGTAACACTCTGGTAAAGCTTCTGCATCATCTGTTCCAGGGGTCTGCAAACTTTGTCTGTAAAGGGCCAGAGAGCAAATATGTCAGGCTCAGTGGCCCAGACAGTCTTTGTCAAAACAACTCTACTCTGTCGGTGTGGAGCCAAACCAGTCACTAAACTAACTGGTATCAAACTTACCTTCCCACTGTAAATCACCAGAAATCTGGTCAAAATACTCGAAACAACTGTTTTTAAGTATAAAATGACAGGCAGGGTGGGATTCTAATCTCTGATAAAATATACATAAAGTCAGCCCTACAATTGCCCTAGCCTTCTGCCTGTTTCTGAGCACATCCCAGACCACAGCGCTGAGAGGGGCACCTTACCATGGTGGTCTTGCTGGGTTGAGAAGTCAGAGGTGAGACATGGGGCAGCATGAAGTGACCAGAATTTGCTGTTCAGAGCGCTGGAGAGGAGAGAGCTACATATAGAAGGAGCACGAGCTCTGTGTATAGCAGTCCCCTTGAGTCTTAGATTGAATGCTAAGCTATACATTTATATAAGTAAAACCCTTAAGGAAGAGATAATAATAATTCTACGTAAATTCAGAGAGTAAGAGAAAGGAGCATATCTCAACTCATTTTATGAAACCAGCATAACCCCAGTATGAATACGTACAAAGACATTACAGGAAAAGAAAACTACAGAACATCCCTCATAAACATAGAAGCAAAAATTCTTAATGAAATGTTATTAAACCAAACATAGCAATACATATAAAAGGATAATATAACATGACGAAGAGGGGACTTTATCAAGAATGCAATGCTGGTTTAATATTCAAATACCAATCAGTGTAATCCACCACTTTAATAGAATGTAGTAGGAATAAACACATATGATCATCACAATAAATATAGAAAAAAAACTTGACACAATTCATCATTCATTCTTTTTTTCATCATTCATTCTTGATAAAAATTCTCAGTAAACTAAAAACAGAAGATAATGTTATCAATCCAATAAAGAGCATCTATGAAACTATTTACAGCTAACATCATATCTAATAGTGAAAAATTGAATATTTTCCTTGTGTGATCAGAAACAAGGTAAGGATTTCTACTCTAACCACTTCACTTCAATACTGTAGTACAATCTCTGTCCAGTGCACTAGGATGAGAGGAAAAAATAAAATATATATAAATAGGAAAGGAAGAAGTTAAATTGTATTTTTTTCCCACAGAAGACATGATTATATACATGGAAAATCCTAAGAATTCTACAAAAAAAAAAAAGCCACTAGAACTAATTAGTGGATTTTGCAGAGATGCAGGATACAAGTAAATACATGAACATCAATTGTATTTCTATATACTCAAAACAACAACAGAAAAGGAAAATAAAAATACCATCTACACTATCAGGCAAAATCTTGAAATATCTGGGAATGAATGTAACAAGACATAAGATTTGTACACTGAAAGCTACAAGACATTGCTGAGAACATTTTATAAAGACCTAAGTAATAGCATGCTGGTAAATTAGAGGATTTAACATTGTTAAAATATTAGTTCTCTCAGACTTGTCAAGTGTATAGATCTAACACAACCTCAACCAAAATCCCAGCAGGAGTTTTGGTAGGAATTGACAAGTTTATTTTCAAGTTATTATGGATAATTATTAAATGTACTAGAAATGCCAAAACAATTTTGAAAACATAGAAAGTTGAAGATTTACACTACGTAATTTCAAGACCTACTACACAGCGACAGTAGTACAGACAGTGCTATTCACTAAGGGTATCCATGTCAATCAATAGAACAAAAGAGTCAGCAAATGGTCCTGGAACACTTTGCTATCCATATGGGGAAGAATTAACCTTGACTCTTACCTCAGAGCATATACAGAACTTGATATGAAATGTGTCACAGATGTATACATGAAAGCTAAAACTGTAAAGTTTCTAGAAGAAAAAATGAGAGAAAATCTTCATGATAATGAACTAGGCAAATATTTTTTTACACAGGACTCAAAAAGCATTAACCATAAAAAGAAAAAATCAGTTAGGGGAACTCATCAAAATTAAAACTTTTGATCCTTGAAAGACTTTTAGGAAAGTAAAAAGGTGATCAGAGACTGGGAGGAAATAGTCTCAAAACATATTTGACAGAGCACTTGTTTCCAGAACACATAAAGAAATCTTTATTAATCAGAAGATCAACAACCCAACAGGATATGAGCTGAAGATTTTGAGCATTTTACAAAAGAAGATACGTGAATGACCACTAAGCACAGGCAGATGTGCTCAGCCTCATTAGGATCATGGGCCATCAAGGAAATAATCATTAAAAATCCAACGAGACAAAACTGCAAACCCAACAGAACGGCTACAGTCAAAAACGGGCCGCACAGAGGTCGCAGCTGGTGACCGGGCGGTAGAGGGGGATGCCTCCATGAATGAGGTCCTCACCCTCCCATCCGGGAGCCAAGGCTCTTGAGTGTCACTGACTCCTGCCCTGCTTGTGTGTTCCTGAATGGGTCCTGCAGCCTCCAGAGCATCTATGAGGACTGCAGCATTTGTTCCTCCCAGAGTGGCTCCTTTCTACCTCTGTACCCTTCGGACATAGCTCCCATGTCTGTCACTCCCATCCCCACAAGACTTTGACCGCACTTTCCCAGCGTCCTTGGAGTTCTCTGACAAATTTCAAACTCATCCTAAGATCCCTGGGTCAACAGGCTCTCCCTTTTGCCCCCCATTGTCTTAAATGTGGCACAATCAGTGTTCCTTATAAAAGTGAGAGATGAGCGAGCTCGTCACTTCCTGAGTTTCTAGAACATCTAAAACTATAAAAATACAAGTGTTTTGAGTTTGGCAAAACACAAAAGGGAACTGCCAAGCTTCTTGACTTCATTTTGAAGTCTGTGTTTACTTAGAGTATACATGTGTATATTTTCTGATAATGTGTCTCTTTAGGTCTTGCAAAATGATCTCGTACGTTAGTGAATTTTCAAGAGGCTTGTTGAGTTTGTGAAGGAAAACCATTAAAACAACAATATGTTAAGTATTTTCTTCCCTAGAAACCCTATGACTCAACAGATCCTATACCAGGCAACACCAGCTCTCTCATCCCACACTGCAGGAATCTGTGGTGTAGAAAAGGAAATGGAGTGTGGAAACAATAAGTATATTCAACACAGAAATTAGAAGCACATGTCTCTGTCTTCAGGGTTTTCCCACAAGAGGGAAATGTGAGTGGAGCACAAGAGGTTTTTCTCAGGAGAAAAGTCCAGGCTGCGGGATCTGTTTTTAAAGTAAGATTTGGGTGTTCTTTAAGGGAACTACAGATCAGAAAGCCAACAGCTCCCTGACTATCCAGTTTGAGACTACAGTAAACCAAACTGGTGTTCAGCTTCCCCTGGCTTTGTGCACGGTACTGAAATATTTCAGAGAAAACAGACTGGGAGTGACGAGGTCCATTGTATACATGCTGACGAGGGTGAAACCCTATTGATTTTTCTTCCCATCCATTACATTTCAGTGTTTGTGAATGTAAAATAAAACTCAAATCAACTTCAAAAGTTGATGAAAAAATGAAATCTCAATTACATATGATAAAACAAGGAGGGTTGGCCAGACAGGATTATACAAAATAAAATAACAGAGCCTTGAAGGCAGAATGAACATTTTTCACAACAGAAAGAGCAGATCTCAGTCCTTTTCTGACTGGCATCTTTGGTTCTGGGTTTAGAGCTGGAAGTAGAGGTCAAAGTCATGGGTCAACCTAAGAAATCCAGCACACTAAGGCATCAGTGAAAGTGCTGTACAACAGACAGACAAATATTTAAGACAGACATACAAGAAAAACAGACATATAAGACAGAGAGAGACGAACAGATGGACAGACGGGTAAGACAGGTAGGAAAAGTGGAGGGCCTTTCTTGACCAATCAGTACCTTCTCCCACAAAACCCCCAGTCCCTAGGGATTTAGAGAAGACAGGGTGTGCTTTGTCCTGACAGCAAAGACTGAAATTTTTATTTAATCGTTCTATATTTTGGCAATATTCAGACACCAAAATGAACAAAAGCACCTTGGAGTAAACATTCCATCTAGACCCCTGTACACGGACAAGATCTCGGTTGATCTCCAGCACACACCGGGGCCCCAAACCCACAAGCTTCATCTGCTGTGATGGATGTCTACTTAGGAAGGTTTAATACTTGGGCAGGTCCTGAAGTTTGAGTCTGGAAAAGGGTAAGGGCCCTTCCCACCCCAGTATCCCTGGTTCCCAAGTCCAGTGAAGGAGATGAACATTTGAATCAGTAGATTGAGGAAAGCCGATCGCCCTCCCCATTGTGGGTGGGCCTCACCTAATTCTTTGAAAGCCTGAGTAGAACAAAACGGTGGAGCAAGAGAGAACGTGCTCAGCTCTGGCTGACTGTCTTCAAGCTGGGACGTTGGTTTTCTCCTGCCCTTGGACTCAGACTCAGACTGGAACTTACACGATCAGCTCTCCTGGGTCTTCGACTTGCCAGCTGCAGAGTTGCGGACTTCCCAGCTGCGGATCTGGGGACTTCCCAGCCTCCATAATAACCACAACCCCAAGGGCTAATTCCTTCTTAGGTATGTTAATCTCATCCAGAAAAATGCTCACAGACACATCAGAAATAATATTTAGCCAGATATCTGGACATCCCGTGGCTCAAACTGACACATAAAGTTAACCATCACATTATACTCTCCGCTCTCATCCCCCTGCAGCTATTATCTTGTCTTTCTTCTCCCTTCACAGATAAACTTGCCCAAACTGTCCTCACTCACTGTTCCCATTTTGTCATATCTATACAACTATATATCAACATATCTATATTGGTTCCATTTCTGGGAGAACCCAGAATAAAACAAACATGCATAAAGGATTGTTTGTACTGGTGGTGGTTTTCACTGGTGGTGATCATGGTCATCTTGGGTGTGTTTTTAAAGATGAGTGGCATGAAATGATGAAAAGGAGACAAGGAGAGCAACATGTCAAAGATACAGGAAAGAATGAAAATCAGCATGAAAGGGTCCTGAGAATGGAGAGGTCGGATGGGCTCCAAAGAGGCTGGCTGCAGTCAGTGCTGGGGCCACTCCTCCATTGTACCAGGCAAGAAGGAGGATAGGATCAAAGAAGACACGAGTGGGAATGATGATGCAAAATTAGAGCACTCCATGTGATGGCGTCTACTCTCTCCGGGAAGAAGGAAGGCGGTGTGTTGAGAGTTAAGAGTTGCCTGGTCTCAGAGGCTTGAGTAGAGTGAAGACCATAAATCTGACAGAGGGAGATTCCCTCCCTCCTGTGTTTCCACCTCCTTCCTCCTCAAAGCCATATATCATGGGCAGCTATGTCACGAATCCCCACAGCCAGGTTTTTATTAAGTGCAAGAAATTTTGCAATATGATATAAATTTGATCAATTCTCGACTTGTTCTTTGGTGTTCTGTTTTTCATGCTGCTTCACTAACCCAGCCAATTTTTTATTCTTATAAATATTTCCAGTCTTTGTCAAACTAGGTGTTTGGCAAGAAAGGTCCACATCTGTTCACACATGGGACAGACCAGACCGGTTTTTGACAGCCAGTAGTTTTTGACAAAAGAATGGTGTGAATCTGCTCTCTCAAGTTTCTAATAATAAGAGCAACAATGTGTCAGACTCTAAGTTCCAAAGACACATATTCATATTCATACATATTTATTCTTACAGCGTGATCGGGGTTCCTGCCACTCCCACTGAGAGGTGGTGTCTGGTTTCTCCACTCAGATCTGGGCAGGGACTTGTGACTGCCTGACCAAGGGAGTATGACAGAAGTTTGATGCTATATGATTTCCTATGCTAAGTCATAAGAAAAGAGACAGACACAGCTTCTTCCTGGTCTCCCCACCCCTCTCTTCCCCTTCTCCTTCTCCTTCTTCTGCTTCTCTCTTTCTCTCTCTCTCAATGTCAGGATGTTCATCTTTGAAACCCAGAGACCATTATGTGAGGAAGCCCAAGCCACACGGACTGACCCACACGGAGAGGGATGGGGCCGCTGTCAACAGGCGGCGCCGATCTGCTAACCACGCAAGTGAGCCACCTTGGAAGTGAGTCCTCCAGCCTGTGCAGCCTTCAGACGACTGAAATCCTAGCTTTGCAACCTTTGCAACCTGTAAAAGGGCCGGGGTTGCAAATCCTTTGCAACCTCACCAGAAAGCACACGGCAAGCTGCCCCTGGATTCCTGACCCACACAAAGCCACATCAAAAAGTACATAATTTATCATTGCTTTAAGACACTGAGTTTTGGGGGGCTTTGTTTTGCAGCATCGGATAATTATAACAAACAACATGAGTAAATTCAACAGATCCTGCTTGACCGTCTACCTCTGTCAGAGTTCTCAGTGCCCAGCACAGAGTCTCAGGGGAATAGTTTAGGGTATTTGATTTACAGATATCACCACACAGAGTCTGCACAAAATCCCCATGAGTCATGTACTGAGATTAGCCCTATTTTACAGATGAGGAAAATGAGGCCCAAAGGTCACACAGCTGGTAACTGGGAGAGGCCTAGGACAAGAACCTCTGTCTCTGGGATGACCGTCAGAGCCTCCAAAGACATGCTGTCCCTTTGCCTCAGTCTCTTGAGGTCCACTGGGCCCACCTCAGGTCACAGATAAAGGTTGGCCCTGCCACCAACTAAGGGGAGACCAGCTTTGTGTTCCAGGCCAAGCGGCCCCCCGGCCAGTTCTTCGACCTCCCCGTCCGCTCGCTGCCCCACTGCTGGTCCTCCTGGAAGGACTGTGGCTCTGACTTCAGGAGTGTTTGTGCCTGATTAAAACCCCGTGGCTGGTGGGGCGAAGAGGCCAGGATCTGCTGGAGGCTGTGGTGCAGTGAGAAACATAACACTTCTCCTTGGTGATGTCTGTTTTAGGCAGTGGAACCTGGGCCGATCAGAGCACCTACAGCCTCTGTCCCACAAGCGCGGACCCTGCCACACTTCCCCAAATTGTCCTGCAGCCTCAGGCCCTCCAGGCCCTGGGCCGCTGAGCCTCAGGCTCTTTGGGGCTCCTGCAGGGATTCCCTCACTTTCTTTCCAGGGGAGGTTTTCTAAGATATGTGCAATTATACCCATCAGTCCCTCCTTTCTTTCCTTCTACTCATCTACTTTGTACGTGAAAGACGTTTCCTGAGGTTTCTTGCCTGTGAGTATCAACCTTCCCTGTTTTCCAGGGTTGATTCACTCCCCAGCACTATTCTTACATTTGTTCCGTGATTTTCCGTGGGAATTTTGGAGACAGCAAAGTTTGATTGAGGGGCTTGTCATCTTGAACCAGATCTGAAAATTTTTAATGGTCAGAACGTCTCTGCAGAGTGAGTTAATGCAGGGTGGGTAGCAGGATGTTGGGCAGCCCTGGCCTGGCTGAGGGGTGAGGCTGGGAGGGGGCCGCCCAGGCCCTTCTGACCTCACACTTCTTGCCCCTTGGAGGTTCTCTCAGGAGAACATGAGGACCTAGGGGCGACAGGCTCGGTGTGTGCCCGTGGTTAGAAACTCCAGATCTCCAGATGATTTTCATCTTTTGATTGTCGTTAGAAAGGGTGTACAATGAAGAATACTAACTATTCCCTGAAGTCCTGAAGATGCAATTTTCCCAGCCACAGCTCAGGGCTACTGGCCAAACGCTGTTCCCACGAACAAAGGAGAAGATGGCCTTTGGGGACATGAGTCAGTGACCTTGGCCTTGGGGAGGGCTGTGGTCCCGAGGTTCCAGTAGGAACACTCAGTACCTTCTCCCACCCAGCCGAATCCACTGGAGCCTGTGTGTCAGGAGACCCACAGACGATACAGTATTTTTGGAACAGCAAGGAGGTCTCCAGGGACTGACATGACATTGCTGGGGCCATGGTCTGCTCTGCGGAGTCCTAGTGCAAAGGGGACCAGATCTCTACACTGGCCAATCCAGTCTACCCTGGTGCATGACTTGAGGCTGCATCCTGACCTGATGATCAAGACCTACTGTTCTAAACATCTGCTGCTTCTCCCACTCCTGGTCTCGTCAGCCACACAGGGAGACCCCAGCAGCACCAGGGTCAGCTCAAAGGGCCACGGGAGGTCTGGCCTCGGTAGCTCTCTGAACAATGTGCAGTTAGGTTCACCGCAGGTCTTGCCATGACCATGTTGGACAAATGGCTGGTTTGGAGGCCTGGAGGCTGTGTCCATGCTCCCCGACCCTTTTACAGCTCAAACCCCAGAGCCCAGACAAAGGATTCTGGGGCTGGATCCCTCGGCACGACCTCTGTTGTGTGCCATCCCCTGAGCCCAACCACTTTTCTTACTAGAAATGAAAAACCTTATTTTCTCCACGTGTTATCAAAGTAATTTGCGCTCATTCAGGAAGATTTACAAGACGCAAAGAAGTAGAAAGAAAAAAATACATGAAGTACCATCACCACTATGTATACTTTGGTATATTTCCTCTTGGTCTTTTAAACATGCATAAACAATGTGTGTGTGTTCTGTACAAATGTCTAACTAACCCAGGATCTTCCTTTTGAAATGTATTATGTGATAATCCTTTTTAATGTTATGAATTTATTGGGGAATCTGCTTAATGGCTCTTTAATATTCTATCAAGAGTATTCGTAATAATGTTTTCACATTTCCTATGATTGGATATTTTGGAGTTTTTTCCCCCCTCAAGTTTATTATTGCAAAAATGCTGAAATGAACCTCTGCTTATTTTTTTTTAATTGCTTTGGTCCCCAGAATAGATTCTCAGAGAAGAAATTAAGAAGTTAAAGAATATGAACATTTTTCAATCTCAAAATGTGTTGCAAAATTTATTTCAAAAATTCTTCAAATGATTTATTTTCCCTCCAACAGTGCATTAAAGCGCCTGTTTACACACATCCTCTCTGGTTTTGGGTTATCTGAAGCACAGGGGAAAAAAACCCAACAACAACTTGCTATTTTAAAAACAGCTCCACACACAAGATGCACATTGTGGATCAGAACATCCATCCACATATTTCAACAGGAATTCTCCCTCCCAACCCAGAGTTAGAGTATTTCAATCAGGTGAACTGAAGCAAATCTGGGGGGAAAAAATCCCCAAAAAACTAAGTTGAGGTGGTATTTGAAAGATACTAAATTTTATTGAGGAAAACTGTTTTCTCTCTGCATGACTAATCCCTTCCATCCCTAAAAGGTGTGTTTGAGACAGAGCTGAACTGCAAGCACAAGGTCAGATGGACTACAGGCCTCTCAGACCCGAACCTGAGGTCACCTGGGGACATCATTCAGGCTGCCTGCCAGCCAGGCTCTAGGACAGATGCTCCTATCCAGCTCCCTTAGGAAGTATGTCCAATTTGTCAAACATTCTATACTCTTAACATGTAAAGAAAGAAAGGGGGAAACACGGTAGGAAAGTAGTTAGAAGTATTGAGCTCTGGCCTCCAACGGGAGGAAGTAAAACACAACTTCAGTGAAGGAAACTGAGACCATCTTACTTTTTTTCGACAAACAGAATGTGAGGGGAATCCAAAATGGAACACAAGTAAACACAAGTGACAAGTAAACCTAAATGAAAAATGAGAGGGCTGAGAAGAAGTGACATCCCAGTAGCAACGAACACACCCAGTACCCAGATCTTGGTTTCTAAATAACATTGTCCAATTAAAGGAACAGGGCTCCTTGGAGAGACAGTTGACACCAGAGCTGGCCCAGGGAATGCACAAGACTAGCCGGAAACATTCTGTAGTGCCAGAAAATAGGACAGTGATCCAAAAATGATGGGGTCACTGTCAAAACAGGAGCTAACTCGAAGGATCACCAGTGACTAAATCTGGGACAAGTCGAGCAATTAAAAGACTCCTCATATGATAGTCATGGATTATAACTCCTAGAATAAACTAAATACCCAAGAGGTCATATTAATACAAATAAATAATTGAACATATAAAATAAGAGAAAGAACAGTTCTTACAATAAAATTTCAGTTAATACATGTAGAAAGAATGATGAAAATAATAAGTCTTTATTTGGGTAACACATACTAATAATTGTTGTAGGCAAAAAGCATTCAACGGATGGTAAAATGGGTGAGTGAAAAGTATGATGAGAAATGGGATGTTTACCTAGTCTCATAGTATCTCCCCACCAGATACTTATTAAGCACAAAGGGAAATATGCTAGTATGACAGTAAAGAAACCTGACAGAGACCACTTTAGGCAAATCATCAAAGTGACCATTAGCAGTAATAAGACATGGACCTCATGTAGCCACAGCTATGATGCACTGAGAAGGGAGCAGCAGTTTCTGGGGTATCCTTGGCAAAAATGCATAACCTTGGTCTCATCATGAGAAAATATCAGGCAAATACAAACTGAGAGACAGTCTGCAAAGTAATGGCTGATGTCCTTCACTCACACTGAGGTCATAAAAGACAGACTGAGGGGGCTTCCCTGGTGGCGCAGTGGTTGAGAGTCCGCCTGCCGATGCAGGGGACACGGGTTCGTGCCCTGGTCCGGGAAGATCCCACATGCCACGGAGCGGCTGGGCCCATGAGCCATGGCCGCTGAGCCTGCGCGTCCGGAGCCTGTGCTCCGCAACGGGAGAGGCCACAGTAGTGAGAGGCCCGCGTACCGCAAAAAAAAAAAAAAAAAAAAAAAAAAAAAGACAGACTGAGGAACTGTCCCAGATGGAGGAGACCAGGGAGACAGGACTACCAAATGCAGTGTGGGATTCAGAATCAGATCCTAGACCAGAAAAGGACATGGGTGGGACAATGGAAGTGAAATGTGAATAAGGTTTGTAGATTAGTTAATAGTGGTATATCAACATTAATCTCTTGGTGTTGATAACTGTACTATTGGTTATGTTAGAAGTTAATATTTGAAGAAGCTGGAAGAAGAGAGTATAGTATTTCTGTACTATTTCTGCAATTGTAAGTCTGAAATTATTTCAAAATAAAAAGCAAGAAAACAGATGGCATACCTTTACAGGGTTTCAAAGCTTTTCATTGGGAATTTCATTTATTAATCACTTTGGGGAAAATTGAAATTTTAGATATACTTAAACTTTCATTAGGTCATGTGACTTGATCTGTTTAACAACATAGAGCTTATGGAAGTAAAATTAGTTAGGAAGTAAAATTAGTTAGGAAAATTAGTTAGGAAAGTTAGGAAATTAGTTAGGAATTAGTTAGGAAAGGGACTGTATTTTATTTTATTTTTTAATTGAAATAGAGTTGATTTACAATGTTGTGTTAGTTTCAGGTGTACAGCAAATTGATTCAGTTATAGATATATTCTTTTTCAGATTAAGGGACTGTATTTTAGTGTTGAGCAGTAGAGCTAATAGCAAATAGTCATCCAAAAATAAACATGTTGACTATCAAGAGGTCGAGTTGAACTAATTATAGAAATCCTTGACATGCTATCTTGATTTAAAAAGAATTCAAACTAGCATTTATGGGAACACTTGGTAAAGATTAATTGTGAATCTCTCCAAAGTATGTATGTAATCAAGGCATTTTCAGAGACATACCTTGGATTTCCTGCAGCTTGAATTAAGAAGCAGGTCAGTTAGCTCTTCTAGCTGAAGGCTACCTTCAGTTTCATGGATAATTAAGCCAGAGCTGTTGGATCACTCGAGTAAGATGTTAACTGCTGATGATTTCAGAATGAGCTAATAAGGGAGACCCTCCAATTGGCTATGGGTTTTACTAGAAACTGAAGCAATAGTCAAAAGTCTGTGTTTTAATCACATTTAATCCTTAAATCTCTGAATTTGCTCTTTGGCATGCATTTAAATCTACAGATGATTTCCATCACAAAGCTTCTACTAGATCTTCTCATTCAGGGTGATATTCTAACCTTTAGTAGTTTTTATATACTTTACTCTACAAAATCCCCACTGAGATGACCTAACAGAATAATAAGGAAAATTCTCCATAATCACTGGGAATTGGAAAAGGCACTATCTAAATTCCTGAATTCCTGATGCTCTGACATAAGAAATGGTACCAGAAAGAAAAAGAGATTAAAGGAAAATGTGGACCATCCCACCATTTACATCTTCCAGAGGGGGCTACAGATTATGGTGGTTGAGTGCATAGGGGTTGAATTTCAGTCCTGCTGCAGCCAGTCTGGGGCAACCTCAGCCTATAATACCTGCTTAGAGAGAGAGGTGGGGAGGGCAGCTCTCTGCATGGAGCAGAAAATTCTGTTGCATCAGCTCCTGCTGACCTCTGTCAGCTGGCAATGGGAGTTAAAGGCTAAGTACTCCCAGCCAGCTGAAGACTGCCACAGCAGATGGCCCACTGGGAGGGGAAACTGTTCCCCCCAGAAGACCTCCCAGGTGTGTGCCACCTTCCATTACCTGACTTGCACATCAAATTACATTAAATCTACCAAAAAGAGATGCTAAGAATTCTAAAATTTTCCATTCTTTTACCTGGACTAGATTTCCCTCTGTAAGGGTTGAAAAGAAAAGAAAAAAAAGCATCTAAAACTCACTAGTTTCTGCAGATGAAAAAATGAAGACCAGTTGGCCCATTCAGGGAAATTGAATCTCTATGAAACAGGTATTTTAAGAAACAAGAAAACTTAACAAAAAGAAACCAAGGTTAAGAAATTTGAAATATATATTGTAAATGAGACGTCAGGAAGTATTTTTTTCTTCATAACCGTTTCACTGGTGCAGTTGTAGAGAAAGAGCATTCTCCAAGTATTATATACCCAGCTAAACTACCAATAAAGAATAAGGGCAAAATAAAGACCTGTTAACATTCAAGAAATCAGAATATTATCTTCTATCTGTCCCAAAATGTACTTTGGAATAAAATTCAGCAAAATCAAAGAGGAATCCAAGGAAAAAGAAACAATTCAAGAATCAGTGGGCATAAACAAGTGCAATGAAAAGATACTCCAGGTACTAACATCAAGTCAAATGACATATGGAGGGTGAAAAGGCAGCCCATAGAGTGGAGGAAGATACATGAGTATTATACATATCTAACAAAAGGCTCATCTTCGGGACATATGCAGAGCTCCTAAAGTCAGGAGTAAAATAAGAAAACCAATCCAACAGTAAAATGGTCAAAAGACTTGGCAAAAAATGATATCCAATGACCAACAAACATAGGAAAAAATGCTCAACTTCATTGGTCCTTAGAGTGGCGCAAATTAAAACCACTGTGAAATTTCTTTATGCACCCATCAGAAGGACTCAAATAATAAATTTTTGAAAAACACACAATACTGTTGATCAGGATGTAAAACAACTGTAACTTTCATACACTGCTCATGGGAGTGTAAACTGGTATAACCACTTTGGAAAACTCCCTAAGTTAAACAGAAACCCTTGGATCAGGAATGCAGAATTCCAGATCTGGGCTCTTCCTGCTGTTTACCAGGAGTGTGCATCGGGAGCTACTCTGCAAGGAGATTGGTGTAGTGACAGTCAGGTTGCCAGCGAGAAACAGACGGCACACGCAAGCTGGGGAGCGTGAGAGGGTTTAATAAAGGAACAGTGAACAAGGCAGGGCCTGACTCACAGGCTGCCGCACATGGGCTAAGCCTTTAGCGGAAACCCGGTGCCCTGTCCTCAGCAGCATGTCTCGTCACCCTCAGGGAATTTGCGCTACCCATTGAAGTCCCAGCTTTGGGCTCCACTGCAGTATGGCCCTGAGTTTGCTCGGAGGCGCTGTAATGGGTCCACTGGGGTTGAGGCTACCATCACTTGTGTCCTCATGCCAGTGGCCAGTAGGTAAAGAAAGGAATTGCTCTAGTGATATTTTGAGCCACATCATTCTTTGCGGTGGGGCTGTTCTGGGCCCTGTGGGGGGCATAGCAGCATCCCTGCACCCTGTGACCTCCACCACCAATTGTGACAACCAAAATACCTCCAGACATTGCCAAATGAACCTTGGGGGCCAAACTGCTCCTGGTTGAGAACCACTGACTGAGGTCATCATCTTCAGCCACGGGGACATCCCAGGATCTGCACAAATACATTTTAGTTCTGACAGTCACACAGTTTCTTTGGATTTGCTTTATGATCTGCTCCCCTGCCGAGCATCTGATGCAGGCGAGGTTAGGTCAAAGGTCTGGGTCAAAGGTCTCCTAAGGGCTTTCACTGTCCAAGGCTACCTTCTCAGACAACCTCAGGCCCTCCCCAGCTCCAAAGATGGTTCTTCCTGTAAAATAGATAAAAAAAGACAAGGTTTATGTTTTCTAATACCTTTTAAAATATTTGTTATTGGTATCCACTTGGTATTGCGGAAAGGATGGGCTAGAATCAGAGGGAGTTTAGGATCTGGGCTGCACCATTCCCACCGTGTAGGGTCCAGCTTGCTCCTTGGGGTGGGGGGCAATTTCCTCAGGCTGTAAAACTGTACCGGACCCACAGGCTTCTCTGCAGGAGTGAATGGTCTCAACGTGTGAAGCATTCAGTAAAGCCTCACCTGACGCTTCTTTCCTGGTTGAGGTTGGCTTCCTAGTTTCCCCTCTTCTCCTTTTCACGTGCTGTTTCTCCCCCTGATCATCATAGTGGGTGAGAAACGTCGTGAGGAGCGGCGAGCCTGCCCAGCTGCTGCATTAAGTCTTGCTTCTCCTTATGGACCGGGCAGAACCGACAGCGCCACGCCACTGAAACAGAACATGAGACCTTTATCAGCTTCCGAGTTACCACGGAATCACCCCTAAGGACACAGGTAAGTGGGATGCGCTGAAGAAGAAGGCTTTGTGAAGCCTCAGAGTCCACTGAGCCCAGGCTGGCCAAGGAGCAGGGGTGGGGAGGTTGACGTAAGTCAGCAGCCGGTGGAAGAACCTTGTTTCAAGGCCTGTTCCTGAGAAAGCGGTCTGGGGAAGGCAAAGGGGAATCAGGGAAATGTGTACGCAGATATACACAGGAACACACACGAAGACGGTCCCACATACACACCGCTTCTCACGCATGCACATTTGCTTACTCGTACCTGTACACACAAGCTCACACACAGACTTGGTTTCTCAGTCTCACACACACACACACACACTTTCTCATGCTCACACACAGGCTAACACACATTCACATACTCCTACACACACGCCCTCTCACACACACTCACTGACCCACACACAGACTCTCTCACGCTGTTGGGCCGCAGCCCGCAGCCCTGCAGGCCTGTAATCGCCTGGCCGCCAGGCGGAGGAAAGAGTCCAGAGACAGCAACAAGGACATCAAGTGTTTATTGGACTGGGGGCCTTACACGTCCGAAACTAAGGTCCTGGAGCGACACTCCACCATGGATGGCAGTAACCTTCCCTGCTCGGGGGAGAAGAAGGCTGCCATTTATACGAGGATTGATGTCGGATGGCCTTCTCAGTTACCATGGAAACCAGCCTTGGGTGGGGGGGTACATCCCTCAGCTTAACAAGCATCTCAGGGTTAGAGGTTTCCCTTTAGTGAACTAGCAGGTGGAGTGTTAGAACCGGCCGCCGGGGGGCGGGGGCGGGGGGGGGCAGGCAAGCTTCTGTGCGTAGGTGCAGGTGGCGCAGGGGCTGGGCAAGCACAGGTGCAGAGAGCAGATCAGCCGTGTCGAGCGGCCTGACCGCGCAGGCGCACGCTGCCGCTCAGCTCTCGCCCCGTCCATGCCCAGCTCCCGCTTCCCGCTTCCCGCTCTGAGTCAGGGTTCCCGTCATGGGTTTGGCAGTGGGTTCACTCCATCCTCCAGCCGCCTCATCCCGTGATGAGTCACAAGCTTCTTGTTTATTTAGACACTTGGAGAACCTGGGTTTCTTCCAGGTGGTTTCTTGGGCGGCGGGAGACGTGAGGGAGGAGAGGCTGGGAGAGAAAAGCAGGGTCATTCTGGACAGGGGCTGAGGAAGGAGATGTGAGCGGAGGAAGTACCAGCTGGTGCCCGGCCTGCTTTCCCTCTGTGGGTGCCAGGCCTCCAGGGCCCCCCACCTGCCCGGGGAACAGAGGCTAGAGGCCGGCCTCTTGCTCTGCAACTGAGGAGGGAGTGGCCTGGCTCCTGCCAGAGCTGGAGCGGATGCTGTGCGGAGCCTGACAGGCTCCCTGCCCCGAACCCGGGAAAATAAGAGCCCGCCACCCATCTCACCACCGACACAGCTGAGCGAGCTCAGAATCAAAGCAGCTTTAGAAATGTTCTGCCTTGAGCTGATGTGGCGTTCAGAGAAATCCCAGGAAACAGGAGGTTTTAGTAAATAAAGATGCTGTCCTGAGACTTTGGCGGGCCCTTATCTGAAAGCCGTTGATAAGGATCAGGGAGGAACGGCTGGGTAACAACGATGCTTTCTGTCTTTGCTTCTTCAGGGCATTGGTTAACATTTTTTTAAGAGAAAAGGGAAAGTAGGACATTTTAGCCACCAGAAATGTATGAACTTAGCAAACTTAACTGCTTCTCCAAGGAGCTTAAATCCAGTGATTTACAGAGGCCCAAATGCAACTCTAAAATTTCCTTCTAACCAGACCAGCCGTCCTGCATTTTGAGGCGTTAGGAGTGAAGTTGGCAGGCATTCATTAGCATAATGAATGCTAATTAGTGCTGGCGGCCCTGCTGGAAGGCTTCGTACCAGGTTCCAGGGGAAGCAGCCCAGCCCCGCGTAGGAGCCTCTTTGGAGGAGTGTGGGAACGAGCTCCACAGCCTCGCTTTTCCTTCGGAAACTACAGAAACCAAAACCCAAGTTGCTCGGAACACGGCTTGGCTCAAAGCGTGAGTCTGAGGCCGGTGGAGTCGAGGCCGCTGCTCGCCCGGCAGTGACCCCCGCACAAGAGGCAGGGCTCCAGGCACTGACGAGGCCTGCCGCTGTCCGAGAGGCCAGGGGAACCCTCCCGTCACGGCCTCGGCTTCCCTTTAGCAGTGGGGGAGACAGTGGTTTCAAGGAAAGGGCCTTGTAGGCTGAATTTTACAAAATGTGGTTTCAGCTCAAAGGGAAATGGAGAAAGAAAAAGAAGAGGGGGTGGAGAGGGGCAATGGGGTGGAAAAGTAAGCAGCAAAGAGAGGGCAATAGGTCCGAGTAGGGGAGTGGGGTGTGGAGGACGGAGAGGGGAGAGAGATGCTGTGATCCTCGGGTGGTGCCGGGGAGGGTGGCCCAGTGGCCTTGAGGAGGGGCCTTCGTGGGACCCTGGGCTCAGACTTCACACAGGGAGGGTCTGAAGACCAGACTCAGGCTTGACCCAGGAGTAGGTGGGATGTGAGGAACCCAGAGGGTCCTGGACCAGCCTCGGGTCTCCCCCGGTAGAGAGGACTGGGTGGGGAGCCGGGCTGAGGGCTGACCCTCCGGGTGGCGGGAAGGTGCAAGGGCACGGCTGGCCTGGGCCCAAGTGCTCCGCACCTGTGTCCCCTTAGGATGCGGAGGGAGGTCACGTGCCCTGCTCCCATGGTTGCATGCATTTGCGGAGCCGCAGAGACCCTGCAGCCCATGCCAGGACCCTGGTTCAAAGCCTGGGTCCACACGGGAACCTTTTAGCAATCGTTAAAGTGAAGCTCTGGCAGTGGCCTCGACTGGGCCCAGGAGGGAAGCTGGTGGGGACCTTGCGGCCGGGCTCCAGCACTACCCGTTCCCCTGCCCCGCGCGCTGACCCACCCCTGCACCCCAACTCCTGAGAGGGCTTCTGTCCAGAGAGGGTGCCCATGCGGTGCTCTGTGGGACAGACAGCAGGGGTGCACGGGACAGGGACAGAACATGTAGGGGAGGAAGAAGACAAGTGCGGTGGGTTTTGGTGACTTATTTCTGCTATGCTTGAACTGTTAGTGGGTGATCTGGTGCTTCGGTGTGTGTACACACATCCACATATATGTTTGTACGTGATAATGTATTTGAATTTAAGCTCATTTTAAATTTGGACGATGCCAGAGCGTCTCAGGCTTACACGTCAAACTTGAAAGAAACAAAATCCTCTTCCTGGTGGAAAGATTTAGTCAGTTAGATGAAAATGCTGGTTCTTTTTTTTGAAATGCTGAGGAGATGCATTTCTAGACTTGGGCCTTTTTAATTCTCAATTTTTGAAGTGCTGCAAATTCCTTTTCAGGGACTGACGTTAAGGATATTTAGTCTGTTAAAATTCACAATCCTATTATGATGTTAGAAAACAGACAGAGCATTTAGTCCCCCTCTTAATTTTTGTCTACACCAAACTGGACTCAGAAAATGACAGCATAGCAATTCAGTTAGTCTAAACTGATGCTTTTTAACAATGGAAAAACCTTCAGTTCTTTGTGTTTTTAATTACAGGATGGGTTTGTAAATGCCAAAGTTTCTAAATATATTTTGAAGTTAATTGAATGACTAATTTCTCCAAGAAAGCTTCCAGTCCCCTGGCAGAAAAGAGGCAGAGGGAGGCTGAGGACCTTGGCCATGACCAGTGCTGGTGTCTGGGAACAGCTTTTGTTCTGTCATTGGGGTCTGGTTTCTCTTATAAATGAAGGATTAGTGGGTCACAGAGAGAAAGGGAGGAAGGGTGCCGTACCAGGAGCCCGGTTGTGGTGACTTGGGCGGACACTATTAAGGTTGGTTTTAGCCAAGCTCCATAGAAAGTGGACCCCTGGAGTCAGGGAAAGGGGTGCATGACTCCCTCAAAACTCCTTTCGGAACACCAGCTCTATTCTGCAAATGTGCCCCAAAAACACTCACCCAGCATCATGACACTCTTAGATGGAAAAACAGAGTTCTCACTCCAAAGGACGCCCCTCTCTCTCCTGTGCTATCAGAGGGGGAAGCTGTTTCTGGCTCAGACGAGGGTGCACAGGCCGGGGCCCCCGGTGTGATGGGCAGACAGCCCAGGAGGACTGGGGAGTGTGTGTCTGTCCTGTAACGACTTGGTGACTCTCTGAAAGGACCTCCATTTTCACCAGTGTGACCTTTTGACCACTCGTCGCCCTTCTCCAGATGCTTATCAGGCCCTTACCCTAAAATAACTTGTGATTCCTTAAGGACAAGTATTTCCTGGTTTGTGTCACTGTCAGTCAGCACTCTGTCCAGGCAACTTTAACAACCTTGTGGCTTTTGTCTCTGTAAACCCCTGACTCTTTTTCCTCCCCAGAACACTCTTGGGGATTTAGCCAAATCTGTGTCTCCTGAATTGCAATTCTTAAGACCCCAAATCAAGCCCTCCGTTCTTTGCAGCCCTGACAGTTGTTTGACGCCAGGAAAAGTCTCTCACTGCAATGCATTTTTCTACCACATCCTTACACTGTTAGCAAGTTGTATTAAAACGTGTAGACTGGTCTCTGCCATGCTGTGGAGGGGGAGATGAGGGAAGACGGAGATGGGGTAGAGCAGGGTCCCCAGCTAAGCCCAGGGTGACAGCAGCGACAGCGTGACTGGGGTGGACAGCTTCCCAGCAGAGCGCGGCTGCATGGCTGGGAAGGTCCAGGCAGCAGGGGCGCTGTGAACGCCGCTGTGAGACCCCTCGGTCACGGTCGGCCAGCTTTAAGGCAGGTTAACTAGGACGGTTAGGGGTAGCCCTTCAAGCAAAAGTGATTCTTCTCTTCAAAATGTTGACAGCAATGGGTTTCTTTTTCTAATCATCTTTCTTACCACTTGAAGCTGGATGATTTCAGTTAGAGAAGTGCACAACAAATAACGAGCACATGACTGTTCAGACGTCTGGAACGTGGTGGGAGATCAGGATTCTGGGGCAGGGGGGATCAACGGGAAAGCACGCCGAGGACTCATCAGGTGTTGGAGGCTGTTTGTCTAAAACCATGAAGACTTGTGCTCCCAAAGCTGGTTCTGGAAGTTGGAGTGAAAACCAGCCATGGCTGTTAGAAGCGTGTTTCAGTGACTGGGAGACACTGTGACTTTTCTGCATCACTCTGTAAACCAGGAAGCAGAACGCTGATCATCAGGGCTGACACGGTGGTGCTGGACAGTGGCGAGAGCCAATGTCCCCAAGCCCGAAAGCCAGCTCTTCACGGAGGCAGCCACCCACCCTGCAGGACAGGGTGCTCTGTCCACACCAGGAGCGAGCCTGCACCCATGACCCCCAGGGGCCGAGCACGGAAGCATCCTTTGGAACTTTGAGACCATTAATTAATTTTAGTCCTTGCTTGTGTTCTTCACCCCAAGACGCATCTCCAAAGGAAGAAGAGCCTGCCCCGTTCGGCCAAACTGCAGCACAAGTGTGAGAACAGAGCCTTTTGCTTAAGCCGTTCTTAACAATACATTCGCTTCCTTTGGAAATGCCATGTTAATTTTCTAAATAATGTAGTGGTAAATGTTATCATTCCCAGAATCTTTAGCTGCATCTGAGATGACTTCTTTAGAAAGAAATGATGAGAAGAATTACTGGGTCACGTGGATAAGAAATTCTTGGGGTGTTTACATCTGCTGCCTTAATCTGAACATCTGATACTAGGGATTTCAAGATACCTCAGTTTTCTCTCTGAAACTTCCTGTCGAATCAGTCGTCATCTGTGGCCTCAGAAGGACTCTGGCCAACCCTCTGGTCTCCTTCCTCTGGGACAGTGTGACAGTTGAGATGACCAGCTCCATCACTGCTGTGTGACCTTGGGCTCACTGAAGCCACGCTCTTACCACTTACAAAATGGAGACACAGAGGTCAGCCCCATAGTTTTGTGGGAATTAAACAATGTATACGGAGAACATGGCAGTATGCTAAACTAACATAACAAACCTTAGTCAAACACTAAATATAGAAAAAACACTAACGGCAAAAGTTAACATCAATTCTGAGAGCTAGAGTGTCTTCCCCTTCTGATGACAAAAGGCCAGAGGATCACGAATCCCGGCTGTTGTTTTGCACGTTCACGCCTGGCTCCCAGGAGCAGCTGCCGTGGTGGATGGAAGGCCAAGTGTTGGGGTCAAGAAACTTGGCAAGTGGTCCTTTGAAAAATATCACGAAGGCTTCCTTTATCCATTGAGGAAACATCACCATCAGAGAAGACTATTCATTTTCACGAATAATATTAATTTACTAATGGATTCCCCCCTTGTTCTAGAAAAAAATATGGAGGGCATTTAGAGGAATTCATTCAGGATAAAGAGAATTAAGTAAAAAAAAATCAGGGCGTGTGGGCAGTAAATAGAGGGAGAGAAAAAGCAAGTTTAGGGAGAAAACCCAGTGTCACACGGGAACAGCTCTGAGCTCCCCGTGGGCCAAGGCGAAATGGCAGGTGTGTTGGTTTCAGGATCACGGGATCCACCAGCCTCCCTCTCCGGACGCAGAGGCCTGGCGGAATTTCTCACCTGAGAGGGTTCTCATGTAGGCACGTCACTTGGTGACATGGGTGCTGCCTTCTCCCTAGTTTGACAGGAAACACAAAAGCCGTGTCCCAAGGCTCCTCTTCAGATTGTCTCATCGAGGGCAGGGCCGGCACGAGGGTAGAGCGAGGGTCTAGAACGAAGACTGCAAGTCCTTGGGGCCACCGCCCTGGCTTTCCTTGCAGAGAATCACCTGCAGAGCTGGCTGAGGGCAGGTGTCCGTTTAGTATGTCTGGACTGGGGCTCCTAGGTGATGCCCAACTTGTGGCCCAGGGAACACACTTTGAGAAATCAGGGCTTTCGGGGCTCCCTCTATGAATGTGATTTTTCACAACTGAAAATATGATGAAACCTGGATAGCAGAGCACTTGGAGTTAATTTCCTGATGAGAGCAGAATGCTTTCACACCCTGGGCTGCAGTCAAAGGCCGGGCCACACACTTGAATGTGCAGGGCCGATGCTGCCTGCCTGTTGGTGCTGATAGCCTGACCAGCACTGGACCTGCAGCCACGGCTGCTGCATTTCCCCCCCCGGGGGGGGGGGCATGTCCTCAGTCGGCCCCGGCTGGCGCTCCCTGTGCGGACTCTGCAGATGACCTCTCTTAGCAAACATCCAGGGTAATGTGATTTGGCTTTGTCTATTTTATGTTTTGAGATTAAAACAATTATTTTTATTTTTTAAAATTATTAGTTTCATTATTATTAATTAAAATTTTAAATTATTATATATTAATTTAATTTAATTTTTAAATTTAGCCTACATTTGGATTTGGTCTTCCAAACTTATGAATTCAGGTATATGACCACTGCCCCCCACCCTGTCCCCCAAGAATTACACCTTGGCTGGATCTTTTAATTTTTTTCCCCAATTATTAGGGATTCAGCTCTAAATTCACCAGATTTTCTATCTTGCCAAGTCTTAGTAAACTCATCCATTCCACTTCTATGACAAAAGGACTGACATCTCAAGGGCTGATCAAAAAAATTACAAACTAAGAAAACAAAACTTCTCTTTGTCCAAAATATCTAGTATCTAAGGGCACTTTCTCCAGCCTTTAGATAAGGTTTATTTCTCTAGGAGACTACGTTTTCAGCCAGGAGTGAGTGATAGTGACCTGATATCCACAAAGCCTGGAGCCACAGGAATGACCCTGCCCACCAAGTGAATTACAGCAGCATTTTCCAGACAATTAGAAGACCGAGTGACAGCAAGGGGAGGGGTAAGAATTACGCAGACGCCTGGCTCTGCCTAGACCACGTGCTTCAGGCCATTCAGTGTGGACCCCGTGTGTCTGGCTGCCCTGGTTGGAGCCCCAGGCTGCCCTGAGGAGGGCGTGGGTGGACGTGAAGAAACGCTTCCCTGCAGGGGATCCCGCATCGACAGCAGCAGCTGTGGGCACAGGGAAGACGTCAGGTGCAGCATCAGAACAACCACTGAGCCGAGTTAACCTGCATCCTGGAAGACAAAAGCCTCCTGCCCTTTTGAAATCAGTCCCTATCAAAGGGTCTCTGGCAAGACGCAAGCGGCTGCTCCCGTATTTCCATCCATGTTCTTTGCGTTTTATGGTGACGTGGGCTCAGAAACCTGTGTAGCAGTTCTCTGGAAATCCAGATTTTACAGGAAGCCATCCAATCGGCTTAAGGCTGCCAGATGGATTTGGAAGTTCTTAGACCATTCTCCTTTGACATCACTCACCACACAACCTCACAAGCAACCTACTCCAGTTTTTAAACTGTTATTTAACTGACATGGGACACCTGAAAATAGGTTTTTATCACCATATGGATCATTACACGTGGGGCATTTTGCTGGTTGTCCTGAGTGGCTCTTCTTAGCATCTAGGCACTGGCACACAATTAGGAGAATGTTATTCAGTCAAAACTGACTTTTGGCGATTCCTCCCATCATGTGACTCACGTGGAAAATGGCCTGGTTTCTCTTTATTCAGAATGAAACCTTTGCCTACAGCTCCACCCAGGAGAAATCTTGTGATTCACATTCAGGGTTTGGTCAGGTGGATGCACACACGTGATCAGTGAAGTTCACTCGTTTTTTGTTTTTTTTTTTTTTTACATATATCCACTCTTATTAAAAAAATTTTTTTAACATCTTTATTGGAGCATAATTGTTTTACAATGTTGTGTTAGTTTCTGCTTTCTAACAAAGTGAACCAGCTATACGTATACATATGTCCCCATATCCCCTCCCTCTTGCGTCTCCCTCCCACCCACCCCCATCCCACCCCTCTAGGTGGACACAAAGCACCGAGCTGATCTCCCTGTGCTATGCGGCTGCTTCCCACTAGCGATCTATTTTACATTTGGTGGTGTATATATGTCCATGCCACTCTCTCACTTCGTCCCAGCTTACCCTTCCCCCTCCACGTGTCCTTAAGTCCATTCTCTACATCTGCGTCTTTATTCCTGTCCTGCCCCTAGGTTCTTCAGAACCATTTTTTTTTTTAGATTCCATATACATGTGTTAGCATACGGTATTTGTTTTTCTCTTTCTGACTTACTTCGCTCTGTATGACAGACTCTAGGTCCATCCACCTCACTGCAAATAACTCAATTTCATTTCTTTTTATGGCTGAGTAATATTACATTGTATATACGTGCCACATCTTCTTTATCCATTCATCTGTCGATGGACACTTAGGTTGCTTCCATGTCCTGGCTATTGTAAATAGAGCTGCAATGAACATCGTGGTACATGACTCTTTTTCAATTATGGTTTTCTCAGAGTATATACCCAGTAGTGGGATTGCTGGGTCATATGGTAGTTCTATTTTTAGTTTTTTTAAGGAAACTCCATACTGTTCTCTATAGTGGCTGTATCAATTTATATTCCCACCAACAGTGCAAGAGGGTTCCCTTTTCTCCACACCCTCTCCAGCATTTATTGTTTGTAGATTTTTTGATGATGCCCATTCTCACTGGTGTGAGATGATACCTCATTGTAGTTTTGATTTGCATTTCTCTAATGATTAGTGATGTAGAGCATCCTTTCATGTGTTGGTTGGCAATCTGTATGTCTTCTTTGGAGAAATGTCTATTTAGTTCTTCTGCCCATTTTTGTATTGGGTTGTTTGCTTTTTTGTTATTGAGCTGCATGAGCTGCTTGTATATTTTGGAGATTAATCCTTTGTCAGTTGCTTCGTTTGCAAAATATTTTCTCCCATTCTGAGAGTTGTCTTTTCGTCTTGTTTATGGTTTCCTTTGCTGTGCAAAAGCTTTGCAGTTTCATTAGGTTCCATTTGTTTATTTTTGTTTTTATTTCTATTTCTCTAGGAGGTGGGTCAGAAAGGATCTTGCTGTGATTTATGTCATAGAGTGTTCTGCCTGTGTTTTCCTCTAAGAGTTTGATAGTTTCTGGCCTTACATTTAGGTCTTTAATCCATTTTGAGTTTATTTTTGTGTATGGTGTTAGGAAGTATTCTAATTTCATCTGTTTACATGTAGCTGTCCAGTTTTCCCAGCACCACTTATTGAAGATGCTGTCTTTTCTCCATTGTATACTCTTGCCTCCTTTATCAAAGATAAGGTGACCATATGTGCGTGGGTTTATCTCTGGGCTTTCTATCCTGTTCCATTGATCTATATTTCTGTTTTTGTGCCCGTACCATACTGTCTTGATTACAAGTTCACTCGTTTCTTGAAAAGATGTTGGAAGAACTGGTTTCCCACTGTCTCGACTGACCCAGGAGAATGTCGTCCATCACTTAAATGAAGAAAATTTCCACCCTGGTTTTAGCTTGTCTTTACATATTTAGATAAAATTAAACTGTCTTTTCCACTGGGTTCTGAAAACTTTCTTTCCTTAGAGAAGCAACAAAATCACAGGAGTGTTATTACTTTGCTGGACCTTAAAGAGTGATCAGATGACCCAAGGTTATCAACTCCGTCAAAAGGCAAGCCTCCATCTTCCTCAAATTGCAGTGTTATCAGTGGTTTGCAAGTGAGGGGATACCCAGGCATAGCATTTGCTTAAAAAGAGGTACAGTTGACCTTTGAACAACTTGGAGGTTAGGGGTGCCAGCTGCCCCGCCAGTGCAGTTGAAAATCCACATATAACTTTTGATTTCCCCAAGTTAACTGCTAATACCCTACAGTTGACCAGAAGCCTTATCGGTAACAGAAACAGTTAATACGTGTTTTGTATGTCTATATATATTATATATGTATCTACAATAGAGGAATCTAGAGAAAAGAAGATGTTACTTAGGAAAGAGAAAATACATTTTTAGTAAAGTACTGTGTTTATCAATACCTTAAGTTTATGTCATCTGTTTACAAGATGAATTGTCTGTCAGTACCTACATCAACATTGTCTAATATGACACAAAACACTGTAGATGTTATACATATTACTAACACTAGACATCAAAAATTAAAAGCTAATGTGAAAAAATTCATATTTATTTATAGGTATAATGATTGCATTGATCTGAAGAAGCAGCAATGTGATTGCTTTATGGTTGCCTAGTGTAATCGATCTGATTGCTTCACAGTAGACTAGCCTATATCCTAATGAATGCATCATTATAAAACTTTTATAGCATAGAGTATTACAGTCACATTCATAATACAGTATTGGAAATATTGTTATACTTAAAAAAACCCCACCTCTGATGATAGACTGATATGCAGTATCCCCAGTTAGGAGAGAGGGACGTATTGTACACTGATGTAATTCTTTGAAAGCGTAGTCATAAAATAGTAAGAAAACTAACATTATTAATTTTATCCTAAATATCACTTACCTTGCACCTATATAAGGACAAACTAGTACATATGTATATTTTATGCATTCATAACTTTTCTTATTTTATCAATATTTCTAGGCTACGTGTGATTCATCTGCAAGTTTTTTCAAATTGTTGAAAAATCTCTAAAAGTTTTTCCAATCTATTTATTGAAAAAAATCTATGTATAAGTGGACCCGTGTAGTTCAAACCCGTGTTGTTCAAGGGTCAACCGTACTTACTCCTCATGAGCTGTCAAGAGTCAATAGATGCTTTTGTCTCCCTGCTTTTCAATGCAGAGTTGATTGCGGGTTGTTTTAAAAATCCTCCAAACTCACTGGAAGCTAGGAGACTTCTGGAAAACCGCTAATCCTTCCCAGAAGGCCAACAGCCCTCACTGCCATAATCTGGGTGGACGGGGGCAGAGAAGATGCATGCCGTTAGGTGGGGTTCTGTTCTTCCTGTTTTTGCTACATAAAGTGGAGATGAGGCAAGTGGGGAGGAGAGATCAGGAAACGGTCCCTTTCATAACCAGTACATTCCTCTAAACGTCCTTAATGAGTGGTTATCTAACTTGGTTCCAATGATACCTGATTGACAGGACTCTCTTGGTCTCTGAGACAGTCCAGACCACTGCTGTGTAATACGCACTGGGCACATGTGGCCGCTGGTGAACACTTGGGTGGTCCAGACTGAGATGTGCTGTGAGTATAGAATCCACATGGGATTTCAGAGACTTAATATGAAGAAAACAATGTAAAATATCTCATTAATATTTTTTGATATCGTTGACATTGTTTAACTGATAACACTTTGGACTGGGCTGAATAAAATATGTTAAAATTAATTTCATATGTTTTCCTTTGTCACTTTTTTTGTTTTGTTTTGCGGTATGCGGGCCTCTCACTGCTGTGACCTCTCCCGTTGCAGAGCACAGGCTCCGGACGCACAGGTTCAGCGGCCATGGCTCACGGGCCCAGCCGCTCCGCGGCATGTGGGATCTTCCCGGACCTGGGCGCGAACCCGTGTCCCCTGCATCGGCAGGCGGACTCTCAACCACTGCGCCACCAGGGAAGCCCTCCTTTGTCACTTTTTTACAGTGGCTACTAGAAAATTTAATATTACATGTGTGACTCACCTTCTATTTCTATTGGATAGGGCTGGTCTAGACAGTTTGGGTTGAGTCCAAACTGGCCTTCTCTAACCTTCAATCAATTTTGCTTTTGGAAGCAATAAACAAAACTTTTCCACATGAAAGTCCAATATTTGAGGATTCTCATCATCCCCACCCCATCTTTTCTTCTCATGCTGTACAGCCCCTCCTCGAAAACATTCCTTCTACGGCATCTGTTAAAGATTATTTATCCAAAATTTGGAAAATGATTGCTGCTATCTTGCTGAACAATTTCTTTATTAAGCCTAGTTGACTTTCACCGGGCTCTTCCAGGGAATGTAACTTTGATTTTACAGTGCTGTGAAACATCTGGGTCCTTATCAGTTGTGGATCATTACTCAGAGCTTAACCTGTAGAAACTAGAGAATGAGTGATGTTCTTACAACCTTAAGAGAAACGCAAAAAAATCTGGACCTGTATCTCCTGGAGTTATGGGGACGGTACCCAATGATGCTCTGTCCTCGTGCTCCTGCCTTCCAGCTGTTGAGGACACAGCTTCACATTAGTTGTGGTTTGGTTCAGTAAATGCTCCACCTCTTGGAGGGAAGCCTCCCGATCGGCAAGTTGTTGTCCCGAAGCTGGCACACTAGCTGAGCCTTGACTAGGACATGCCACCATTCTATTAGGCTGGGTACTCTCAGGTAAGGATTGAGAATCAATGGAATAGCTTAAAGTCAATGGATCACGTGGTCATGTACCCAGTGTCACATCTTCTTTTGTATATAACAGACTAGGCAGTGTTCTGCAGGATTTTTATCAACATCAGGTATTTTGGATGTTCTTGGAATGTGATGCTAGAGAAGACACTGTCAGCGTGGAGGGCGAACCACACCTGGACTAGACGTCACTTCCAACAAGGAGGCAGCACTGCCCTTTGCTGCACGGTGGAAAGGGCCAAGATAATCAACTTGCCACCGGCTGGTTATTTGCTTTCTTTCAGGAACGGTGCCCTTTGGAGGGTTCAACATCACTTTCTGCTGAGGCCAGGTCAGCCTTGGTGATAGAGACCTCATTCTGCCTAGCTCACGCATCATCTCCATTCCTGCCACCGTGGTGGCCCCGCATAGGGGCCCATTGTGCCAGCAGTAGGGTGACTGAACAGAGCCCGGCTTGCGTCCAAAGAAAAGTTACCTTGTCACCTTGGTAGCTGAGATTGTCCTCTCTGGTGGGTGCTTTCTGGCGGGCATTAACATTGAAACCCAGGGATCTACCTGCTGTGTGTCTACTCCCTTGAGTTCAACCATCTTTCCCAGATGTCTGTATCTCCAATTTTCCAATCGTGCTCCTTTCAGGACCCTGACAACCAGCCTAGCCATTTGCCACTGTCTTTAAGTCTGTAACGTAGGCTCCTAACTTTGCTCAAAGTGAATGGCCAAAAGCACTGCTCAGAAATTTGCCCACTGGGACTATTCCCCTCACTGCTGTCCTTTATGGTCACCACTAAATGGTCTGTAATACGGCAGCCTTGCATTTTTGGCTTGTATCAACACATCAAGCTGACCTAAACATGAACCAGGCATGGGGTTTTGTCTCTTCCATCCGCTTATCAGAAGACACCTCCCATAAAACGACAAGCATGCGTTGAGAGAGAGGAGCTGGTACCATAGAGGCAGGAAGTATCTGAGTCTGGGTTACCTGTTTGTGTAATTTCTCTCTACCTCTTGGACCTGCTATCAAATTTACCATTTTCATTGAACAGCAAAGGACTGCTGTACACCTTTTAATCTGACAGTACCAAGCTATAGCCCATCCATTGAGATTCTAATTTTAACTACTGTGTTTTTCTTTTTGAGAGATTCTAGTTCTTTTTCATATACGCCAGGTATTTTTTGATGTCTCTTCATTCTTCACACTTTCTGTACCTTGATTTCCGTACATATATTTAAGAAATATAATGTAATAAATTTGTTTCATAAACATTTTAGCATATATGTATACTTGTAATACTTTATTATATGGTTATAATATTGATAGCTAGTGTAATGTCTTTGAGAATTTAATCCTCTAGTTTTCAGTTTATCCTGATTCTTTCTCCCCTCCCTCCCTTCCTTCCTTCCTATCAGTGGCCAAAAGTAACTCGGGTTCTAGGGCGTCAAGACTGGCAGATGCCCCAAGAACAAATGCAGTTCCAGCACTGGAGTCCAGTTGTTTCTGGCCTTTGAGGATTTGCATGCAAGCTCATGAATGTATATTAAAAAATAATTTTAATACTCTAAACCACAGTTTAGTTGTTCTAGACTTAAAGGTTTTCTCCATTTAGACAAGTATATCGGCAGAAGCAGACGTTAACCCTAGAGTTTAACGTCTAAAATTAATCTGTATCTTTCCTCCTTCTTGAACACTTCAATGATTTAGGATTAACATACTGGGCAATAATAGTTTATAAGTTTGGAGACATTTTGTTTTTAGATGTCTTTATTTTAATAATTCTCAATTAGACGCAGGGAGTATCAAAATCTTCAGGAGACCTTTCCAAATATTACAAATGCATTGATAGTCAATTACGTGCATGGATATATCTCCTAGTTCTATCCACTGCGAGAGCCTATGCTCTGTCTGTCCACTGAGAGAGCATGCAGCAATGACACCCCAGCAGCAAAAAGCACACCTACCCTCAGATCATTGCTTCTGGAAGCATCTCTAAAAGGAACTGGAGAGTTCCACATTTGTGTGCCTTCTGATACAAAACACTGAAGAGAACACAACATCACTTTCGTGGTGTTCATGTCAAAGATGTATATCCCAAATCTAATAATTAAGAAGCTTCAGACAACCCCCAAATGAAGGACATTTTACAAATTAACTGGCCTGCACTCTTCAGGAACACCAATTTCACAAAGCTTGAAAAGCTTATGTAATGAATGTACTGCATATACTAACAGCATGAAGGCAAAAAAACTTTGAGAATTCAGTGCTCTCATTGATTAAATCATCTTATAAAAGTAGCTCTAATATTTATTGCTGACAAGTACATATATGTAAACTATGTACACATATATGTATGTGTATATATATGTTTATAAATATTTCATTTTCTAAGTAAATTTACTTTCTGAAAACAAGGATGCTCTCTTCTGTCACTACAGTAAAATCAACAAAATCAAGAAAATTAATGTTGAAACAAAATTATCTAATCTAAGATTTGGGAAAGTTTCTATAAAGGGCCAGACAATAAATATTTTAGCCTTTGTAGGACATACAATCCGTCACAACTACTCATTTTGCTCTTGTGGGCTGAAAGCAGCCACAGACAGTACACACACAAGTGGGCGTGGCTGTGTGCCAATAAATCTTTATCTACAACAGGCAGCAGCCTGGTTTTGGCCACAGGCTGTAGTTTGCCAGCTCCTGACATAATCTATACTTTATTCAGATTTCATCTACTTTCCAATCATGTGCTTTACGATGTACTTTTATTTGCTATAGCACTGCATTTAGTTGTTGTGCACCTTTAGTTTCCTCTGAACTGGAACAGTTTTTCAAGCTTTCTTTGTTTTGTATCAGAAGACACATGAAAGTGGAAGTCCCTAGTTCCTTTTAGTGGAGATGCTTCTAGAAGCAATGACCTGAGGGCAGGTGTCATTGCTCTACTCTCAGGGGACAGAGCTTAGTCTCTCTCAGTGGACGGAATTAGGAGATATATCTATGTCCCTCTCTATCCATGCATCCATCCACCCACCCGTGCATCCACCCATCTTAAAACCCAGGAGTTTATGCAATATCTCTAGTTCAGTCCAACATCACAGGATTCAGTCTAATGCTTCCTCTTTTCTATAACTGTAACTCCTCCGACAGTGGGCAAACTGGATCCTATTATCTTCAATATACTTATTTGTTCAATCCTAGAATACACACAAAGTAGTTTTAGAACTGCTAACTTTTACTTTTGCAAAAAAGAAACCCACTAACTGGAGTTCAACATGTTTAAAGTTCTTTTGTCTTTAACCTCTGGACATATCTAAATAGCATGTTCGAAACCTACTTGAGTTACGTCCCTTGCCTTCAGGGCAGTTACGTTATTCATTTGAAATACAGACAGGGTCACTCCTCCCCACGCCTCCATCACCATTTATATTATTTCTTCCTTGAATATGTGAAACATTAACATAATTCCAAAAGTCAGAACTGTACAAAAGTGGCCCTAATTCCCCAATTTTTTCTATCCTTTCCATCTCATTCCTTCCCATACCCTGAAAACAAACAATTCCATTATTTTCCTTTCTCTCTCTCTCTCTCTCTCTCTCTCTGTGTGTGTGTGTGTGTGTGTGTCCACTGAGGAGCAAATACAGGTATATTTTATTTCCTCTTCTCTTACACAAAAAAATAGCATACTCTGGGCATTTTTATGCACTTTGCTTTATTTTCCTTAACAACATAGCCTGAAAATCCCTCCACATCAGTGACTGTCATCATCCTCTATTACAGATACGTAGCGCTCCCTTACATGGATATACGAACATCTATTCATGTATAAGCAATTAGGTTGTTTCCAAATTCTTTACAATCAGAAACAATGCTGCAATAAATTAATGCTGCAATAAATAACCTAGTGTATGTCTGTGTATATTTATATTTATATTGTGGGAGTTGAATCTTCAGGGTAAATTCCTGAAGATTAGTTGCTGGGATAAAAAGTAAATGACTGTAGTCCTTAGATATTGCCAAATCCCCCTCTATAAGAACCATTCCAATGTGGATTCCCATCAGCAAAGCACGAGAACCAGTTTCCCCAGAGTTTCACAACAGAATGCAGTTAAAACTCTTAGTTTTTGCCAACTGGACGAGTTAACTCACTGTTTCTAATTTGCATTTCTCTTACCAATAAAGTTGAACATCTATTCATGTTTAAGGGCCACTTTTATAAATTTTTTGTGAATTGTGTTCACGTCCTGTGAATTGTGTATTCATGTCTTTTGTCACTTTTTTCTGTTTTCTTCCAATTCCCTCAATTTACATATTAGGAATATTACTAGTCCTTTCTGTTGTAAATATTTTCTCTCAGTTGTCAGACATCTGTTTGAGTTTATTTTTGGCCATGCAAATGTTTTATTTTTAGGTCGTCAAATTGATCATTCTTTTCTTTAATCTTTTCTTTAATCGGGGAGCCAGAGGCCCTTCCCTTGCCCAGGTTAAAGAGGAATTCATCCATCTTTTCTTCCAGCGCTGGCATCAAGATCTCCGATCTATCTGTACTTTATTCTTATGGACCTTTCTAGTTTTCCAATGGCTAACCAGTTTTCCCGGAACCATTTGGTAAAAAGTGTGCTTTTATCCCAGCGCTCTGCGATGCCACCTTTATCCTATAGTGCATCCCTGCATCTGTCTACTTCTCATCTCTGTTCCATTCCACTGGGCTGCCTGCTACTCATGCCCCAGTGCCTTGCCCTTAGTAACAGAGGCTCTGCGCTGGTTTAATGTCTGATAGGACAGTGATGTCCCCGCCCATGACCGCAGAGGACTCCCAGTTGTCAACTCTTGCTTGATTAGACTTAGTTTTAGATTTCACGATACATTTAGAATTACATATTCCTGTTGCCTGTTGAACTGATTCCTGTGGTAAGAAGAATGGTCCAAAAGACATCCATATCCTAACCCCTGGAACCTGTGAACATGTTAGGTTACATGGTAAAGAGAAATTAAGAGAGCAGATATAATTAAGTTTGCTAATCAGCCTATTTTAAAATAGATTATCCTGATTTCCAGGTGGGACCAATGTAACCAACCACAGGGATCCTTAAAAGTGGAAGAGGGGGCAGAAAAGAGAACCAGAGAGAGAGTAGTATGGGCTCAGCCCGACGCTGCTGGCTTTGAAGATGCAGGCAGAGGGCCACGAGCCAAGGAATGTAGGCGGCCTCTAGAAGCTGGAAAGGGAAAAGAGACAGACTGTCCCCGACAACCTCCAGAAAGAACGCAGCCCTGCTGACAGCTGATGTCAGCCCATGAGACTCATCTCAGGTTGCCGAACTACAGAACTGTAAGTGTATATCCCCCTGCTGCTTTAAGCCATCAAGTGTGTGGGAATTTGTTACCGCAGCAACAGGAAACCAATGCACCCTTTTCCACAAAAAATTCTTCTCTGTAATGATGCTTCTCGCCTTAAAGTCTACTTTTTGTAATATTACCTAAGCTGCGCCAGCCTTCTCTTAGTATTTGCATTGACGTATCTCTTCCCAACTTTTAACAACACAGGAAGACTGAAAGTTAAGCATCTCTCATAAATAGGAGTTTTTTCTTTTAACACTTTAGGAACGCCAGTTCACTGTCTTCTAGTTCACTGTTGCTTCTTTGAAGAGAAAGTCCCCCTCCCTGCACCCCCATGCTTCTAGTATTTTGCTTTCTGGTTTTCAGTGGTTTTACTATCATGTGTCAGGGTGTGGTTTTGTGTATTTATCCTGTGTGGGGTTTTCTGAATCTGTGGCCTGATTTCTTTTATCAGTTTTGGAAAATTCCTGGGCAGTACTTCAAGTATTATTCTCCTTCTTTATCCTCTCTCTCCTTCTTGGGTCCCAATTCCTACAGGGTCTGTCTCTGTACTGTGTGCTTCAGTCTGAATAGTTTCTAGTACCCTCCAGTTGCAGTTTGACTAATGGTTTACTGCAGTTTATGCTTACAGGTACCTCGCGACCCCAAGCCTTTCGTGTTGACTGAAGCCCAGCACAGCGGACTGAAGAAAACCAAGCTGTACTCAAATGGTTTTTTGGATTTGGCCTGTTGACTTCCTACCCCAAGGAGCCTTAAAGTTTACCAGATGGATAAACAGCAGTGTGGTTTAGCCCTCGCAAGTCCTGTTTTTAGCACTCCAGCCCTGTGAAAATACCCGAGTCCCACGGGTTGCTCGGTTCTTAGCAGTGGCACCAGAATCGGCACACCCCCCAGGAAGAGGCTGCTGCAGACACAACCTCTTCAGGAGCCTCTCTGCTCTCAAACCTCAGCTCCTCATTCTCCAGCTCTCCAATGCCGTCAGACAGATTTGTATTTTATGCATCCCTCTTTCTGTAGTTCTTGGCACATTATGGGTCTGCCTGAAAGTACTTCAGCCAGGAGCAGAAATACACATGTCCTTATCGCCATCTCCACCTCTCTTTTTACGTTATTTATTTAAGGAAACTCGGTTCTTTGTCCTGCTAAATTCCCCTCACTCTAGATTTGGCTGATTGCTCCTTAGTGGGGTGTTTAACTTGTTCATCCGATTCCCACATTTCATGTAAGTGAGCAGGTAAATCTGAAACCTTGATTAGATTCACATGCATTTTGTGGGGGCAGGGCTTGCCTTGACAAGAAAACTTACGGCTGATGCTACGTGTTTACTATGGCTCCGCACCAGGCCCACTGGTGCCACTGTTAGTGACGCTAAGCCTCCACGCACAGGTGGATCACTGCTCTTGATTCCAGGAAAGAGATGGAGAACTGGGAAAAGCAAAATGAAGAAGAAACAGTCCAAGGCCATGCTGCAGACAGGCTGGTCACAATGGGCAACCACAGCTCAATCTTCTTGGGGTCTTTTCAGGAACCAGGTAGAGCACGTACCCTGGAACTGTCTTCCTAGACAAGGAAGGGAGTGTTTACTCACCATATCACGTGCCCAGCTGCTGAAGAGCTAACTCTCTTCCCCGGTTTGCAAGGGCAGCCCCTGTGGCAGTGTCACGGTAACCCTCACTGGATGTACAGCAAGGTGCTGCCTGCGTGCAGCGGGCAGTCTCGGTGGCAGCCAGAGCACGAGGATGGGCTGATTCTCACTCCGTGGTCTCAGCAGCCACGGATACTCGTTCCCTAGATGCCTTACTTATTTCACTAGGGGCGGCAAAGGACTGCTTTTCTATCTGTATTTTTAGGTGGAATTCTTCCATGAAGAAGTTCCCATCATTGGTCAGCTGGCTACTGTGCAGGTTCCATTTTATTACTTTGGAGATTGCTAGGGCATCAATTCATTGTTCTGAAAACTGATAACTAAGCGAGTGTACTTTCTTGTATATGATGAGGTTTTTCTAATATTATAATTATGACCTTGCGATTGAAAATAGAAACACATATACCTATTTTTCATGCTCAATTTGTCTCATGTTTAGCCAGTGGGAACTCCTTCAAATTATGGCGAGCGGGGGCTACTCTTCGTTGTGGTGCGCAGTCTTCTCATTGCGGTGGCTCCTCTTGTTGTGGAGCATGGGCTCGAGGTGCGCGGGCCTCAGTAGTTGTGGCTCACGGGCTCTAGAGCGCAGGCTCAGTAGCTGCGGTGCACAGGCTTAGCTGCTCAGTGGCGTGTGGGATCTTCCTGGACCAGGGCTTGAACCCAGGTCGCCTGCATTGGCAGGCAGATTCTTAACCACTGCGCCAGCAGGGAAGCCCCAATCTACAATTATTGCCCCAGACCTAGTATTAACCATTTTGCAAATAAGTTCTTGTTCTATGTAGTTGAAAATGGAATTTAGAGACCACGACCTGGACATTAGTGGTTCTCATTGTTACTGGCTTATAATTCTTCTAGGCCTTTACAGATGGGCAGAGCTAGGAAATATTTACTGTTTAGAAAGAAAAATAAACCATATGAGGTTGTTGAGTCAAATTTAAGATTAGCTTCTAACATTAAATTATGTAATTTCCAATTGGTTTTATCCTATAATATACTTTTAATAATAATGGTAATTATTATCAAATAACGATTAACAAAATCGTTTTTGAAATTAACCATGAAACCATATTCAGTAGTTTGAGATTTTTTTGTCCTTTGTATGTATCCCATTGATAATGTAAAACAAAATACTATGAAATACTACGAGTCGCCTGAAATAATTTTTCCTCTATGCTCGACTGTCCTCCCCTTCCATTTTAGGGAACCATTTTTATTAGTTTTTGGTTTATCCTTCAATGGCTTCTGCTTGAAATACAGGTAAATATGCATGTATGCACAGTTGTATATCCATTCACCCTTTCTTACCCTCAAAATAACAGTATAAACCCCCGCTGCTTTGTGTTTTCACTTGAGATCACCTTTAGTGCACCGAGATCGTCACTCATTCATGCATGCGTGCATTCTACAGCTGCATGGCGTCACCATACTGTACACTACTGTTTACTCAACTAGTCTCCTATTAATGAACATTTGGGTTGATTCCAATCTATTAAAACTAAGACCCGTGGATACAATTTGTCCTTAAACCTAGAAGTTCAAAGACTAGCAAACTAGCATTGTTACTTTCTAGCTATTGATCCTCTGACTTCTTGAATTTCCATTTCCTCAACTGTAAAACAAGAAGTTTTAACAACATGACTTATATCAAGGTTAAATAAAACATTAATTTAACAGGTATTTCCATAAATGTTAACAATAGCTGAAATAGCCAGTAAAGTCTATTTAAAATGAGTGAAAAACATGACTCATGTAATTACCACTATATAGGTCATTTCTATTTAATTAAGAAATTTGTAATTTAAAAGAGACAATGACAAATTAGAACACATCCACAGGAAGACAGGATAGTGAAACTTCTAGAAACTACCTTCAAAAAAACAGTTGAAAAATTCAATTAAATATTTATTGAACAAATGCAGAATAAATGAACTAGGGGGTGGTTTTAACCTGAAGATACAATAAACAACTTCAAATATCATTCAGAGGGCTGTCACACAAAACATGAAAGACTTGTTCAGTATTTCTCCAAAGGGCAGAACTTGACCCAAGGGCCAGACGTAAGCAGCCAAAAGGCTGCGGACAGCTGTACAGAGTGTGTCACTTAATCGCTTCTTTCCCAAACAATGCATTCCACACTTACACTTCCCTTCTTCTGAAAGGAAATATTACAACTTAATACTTCTCATGAATGTCTTTGACAAGTTGCATTTTCATGGCAAGCCCTCCACTGCCAGCAATGGATGTACTCACACTCTTAGAAAAAAATCTGAAGTTAACAAGCTGGTTTACTAGGGAGATGGCCTTTGTTCCTCAGCTCTATCTCAGCATTTTATATTTGTGATTCTCAGGAGGGGAGAGAAAAAGAGCATATTCTCCAAAGGGGGTGAATTAGAGTCCCCAGCACTTCAGATCCTGCCCCTGGGGACAGTCCTTCTCAAACCCCAGACGCATCACTGCAACTGTCAACCTGTGGTAGAGATGGGAGTGTGCTGTGTGCTGGGGCAGAAGAAGACAGCTGACAACCACTGTTCTACACGAAGCAGGAGAGCTGTATTTCGCGAGTCACTAGGAAATATAAACTGACTGCCTAATACTGACGGGCTCCATCCAAACTGTCAAATATTACAAAATGAGAATTGTTTCAACAACCATTCAGCATGTTTAAGGACAAAATATATATAATATATTTTATATTATATACGTATTTTATCACATACTCAGTAAGGAATGCTGAGGTGCTTAATCCATCCAATAAAATTGAAAATAAGAATTTTACATTTTTCTGTCAGTATTCAGGATGCTGAAGGTGGATCTTGAACTCAGAATGATAAGTCAGTTTTCGAGGAAAGCCACATAATCGGTGAGTCTGGCTAACTGCTGTTCATTGGGGATGGGTGGAACGGGGGCAGGCTCTGCGCGTTGGAGACAGAAACACACTCAAGTCAGACACCAGGGTCACAAATCTTTGGTACTGCCACCCCCGCCCTCCAATGTCTTTAACAATACGGAAACTTTCTTAGCTTTGCCTTGATCTTGGACATTTAAAAAAAACAAGCCAAGAAGCATCAATTTTTATGAGTAGTTTTCCCAACCTGGGAGTAAAGGCATGTCTGGCTTTGCTGTTACTGAAGTTTTCCATGCGAAGGTTAAAAATACTTTTAACAGGTAATCCGTCTACCAAGGGAACATAGCCCTTCTTGGAAAGACCCTCCCCACACGACATTTACTTCCATAGTCACCTAGTGCTAGCCACATGCCAGGCACTCCTCTAGACTACTCAACTGTCAGTGAACAAAAAACCCACAAAGGACCCCATCCCCCAAAGTTTACTTCTAACTTTTAAGCTACTAAGTGTCAGCCTGGGGCTGCGTCTGTGTCAATGCTGGTGAGATGCTCGATCACACCTCCCCTACAGGACACCCTGCGGCCAGGCCAGAGGGGATCACTACCTCCAGGTAAGCTACAGAGGGGAGTCCACACATTCACGGTTGTAACCAGATGTACTATTATAAATACCAAGTTAGGATTTCATCCCCTTGTTTATAAGATTAGAGCTAAGAAAAATAAATACTACAACAGCAAACAAGAAAAACGATGAAACAATTTTTAAATGAGCATATGAAAATACATACCTGAAAAGGGAATAAACCTGTTAAAGGAAACATCCAGGGCCCCTGCAACTAAATAAAATGTAGAGCCCAATTTACAGAAGTCATTGTAAAGAACCTTCACATAGAACATGTCATTTTTTTTTTTTTTTTTTTTTTTTTTTTTTTGCGGTACGCAGGCCTCTCACTGTTGTGGCCTCTCCCGTTGCGGAGCACAGGCTCCGGACACACAGGCTCAGCGGCCATGGCTCACGGGCCCAGCTGCTCCGCGGCATGTGGGATCTTCCCAGACCGGGGCACGAACCCGTGTCTCCTGCATCGGCAGGCGGACCCTCAACCACCGCACCACCAGGGAAGCCCAGAACATGTCATTTTTAATGCAGTGGCGTTCAGACAGAGACAGTTACGCTCTATTTTCTTGCATTGCTTTTTACTGCAGCAGTCTTCTCTCCCCATCTAGACTGACAGGACCCCCTCGCATCACTCCTCTGCACCCTCGCAGGTCCGAGCACATGGAGATCTGTGCACCACTTTACTGTGGGGTCAACAATGTCTAACAACAGGGGTTCAGAGCAGACGGAAGGAACTCTGGGATGAGGCAGATCAGAAGGTTTACGGATGTGGGCACTGAGGCCAGCTCTAAGGACAGGGCAGGAAAGGCCACTCCTGGTAAGCAGGAGGGAGTGGAGCTTTCTTGCAGGAAGGAACGTGGCTCATTTCAGAGAGGAAGGCCGAGGGACCAGGAATTCAGGTGGAGACAATGAGGACAGGCCAAATCATTTAAGGCCTGTAAAGGCCAGAGACCTTAATTTTGTGAACGTTAAAGCCACTGAATATCTTGTTTAGGAGAAGAGTCTATGTGTCTACAGCATGAGGAGAAAAGGGGAATTTCTGAATATTTTAAATATCTTTTTAAAAGGCAATAGTTTAGATATTAAGAATAAGCAGTTAGAAATGGCCCCATAAATAAAAGAACGAGAGATTAATACTTATTAAAAATTAAGTTGTAATAAAGATTATGAAACACTCACATAAAATAGTTTATGTATGAAATACATTAAAAAAATTAAGGTAAAACCAGGTGACTTTTTTTTTTTTTTTTGCAGTGTGCGGGCCTTTCACTGTTGTGGCCTCTCCCATTGAGGAGCACAGGCTCCGGACACGCAGGCTCAGCGGCCATGGCTCACGGTCCCAGCCGCTCCGCAGCACGTGGGATCTTCCTGGACCGGGGCATAAACCTGTGTCCCCTTCATCGGCAGGTGGACTCTCAACCACTGCGCCACCAGCGAAGCCCCAGGTGACCTTTAAGATCCTTTCTACCCTAAGTATCCATCCTATACCTGAACTTAACATGAGTTACTCTCATTTTGTTAGTATAGCAGAATTTTATATCAAATTATTCAAATTCAATGCCTGAAAAACTTCAGTGATCTTATAAGAGCTCAGTGCTGCAAGACGGACGAAGAGCTCCACCTACCTGGCTTTCTGGGCATGACCATCCTCGTGGTGGAGTCGGCCTGCCATCCTTGTTCTAGGATACCTAAAAATGTGTATTTAACACAGAAATGAATTAAAAAAACCAAAAACTTTTCATTTACAAGATTCACAATCTGTCAATGACACTACTTGTACGGGAGACCTGACGTGTGTAGATTAACCTGTAATGTGTATTTTTAACTAGAAGCGTATACTAGAGACAGCATTCTCACGGGAACTTATTTTTGAAATATTTCTGAAACATATGATTTTATTCTATCAGGCTGCTATAATCACTAACAGATGATTAGTTTTCTATAATATATATATATATTATAGTATTAACCTGATCAAACCTTATTAAAGACAGACATAAGGAAGACTTATTTAGTATCTTCTATAATCATTACCTCAGTAATAACAAAGACGATGGTGACAATAAAAACAACAGCATACATACACAACACAGAAGGCTGGCCACTAGGTACTGTCCTAGGTGCTCTTACAGGGATCACTTTACGTAATCACAACAGCTCTGTAAGGGGACACAGCACCATAATTGAACAGACGTGGAAAAGGAAGTTTAGAGAATTCCAGTAAATTGCCTTAGGTCACGTAGCTAGCACGGGGGAGGGTACCAGGATTCATACTCAGTCAGTTAAGAGTATGGACTCTGGGATATACTATTTATTAGATAATAAATTATGGATCAATTTCAAAATAGTCAAAACAAATAAATGTTTGTATTAGTAAGTAACAGTATGATTTACTGTAAGAACGTTCATTAACCTGCCGTCTATGCGTCTAGAACTGTGCTAGGCCTTGGAAATTTATAATCTGTGGTGCTTAGTGGAGCTCGTATTTTGACTGGAGAATCCATCATCGTAAAACAACGCCACAAGGCACATGCAGTATTAATATTCTACAGCAACCTAGCAAGGGGAGGGGACAGTTTGGGCATGACCTGAAAAATGAAAATGCAAAAGCACATCTGGAAACCAGTGGCTAAGAGTGGGGTGCAAGCACCTAGGTTACTGTTAAGAAATGGTGAGGGAAAAGTTGGGCTGAACAGGGATGCTGGGATGAGACCGCCTTCACCACGGAAGGGTGAAACAGGCATTTCTAAATGCGAGTTCCAGACCAACTAAAACTTCCTTCCCTGAGAAAACCCACCAACCAAACCCCCACCTCGTGCTGATTTTCAAAGGAAGAGAAATAATTTAAAGACGTTACAGAGTTTAAGCTCAGAATTATGAGTATAATGTTACCCACCTGGCATGTTTAGAAGCAAATGATGTGCACATGCTTTATTTTCTTGCATCTCACATTTTCTACCACTTGTAACAACTATGCTGTAACCTGGGGCTCAGATGTGGGAATGTTATCGAATGCTTGACTCTGTACCCCCATTCGCTACCTTTTTCTTCCAGTAACTCACTGTTCTCACTGCCTTCTTTTCCCTCCCACTCTTAGTCAACAGCAGCTCTAATTTTTCCTTCCTGGGCATCAACTTGGAGAGCTCCCTATCACTTAGTAGGGCTTAGGAGTTGATCAAAGGTCTTAGAGATAAAAGTAGAAAATATTCAGGGGTCAGACCATGGGTACCATGATAAGAAATAGCTACAGGAACATTAAAGAGGTTCCGTAAGGGAAGAGCTAGAATAATCACATGCAACAAGGGTACATCTCAAAGACACAGTCAAATGTTAATTTCATAAAAATGGCAAAGTATTCCTTTACAAAGCTCCTGTTCTAAGACATCTCTAACTGCTGCCTGTCTTTGGCAAAAAGTGCTTTAGTAAACACAAACCCGAAATTTCTCATCCACACGCAGAAGTCAAAAAAACTCTATGAACCAAAAAGTCTTCTTTAACCGCCACGGTGGCGAAATCTGATGCGAACCCCCAAGCCTTTTCTGTACACTCTTCCCTGACGCCACCTGCGTGCGGGTCTGCGCTCTGCTGCCTGCAGAACCACGACTGGGCTTGGCCACGTGGTGCTGGCTGCTACGGTTTGTGCAGTGCAGGTCTGCCAGCACCTTTCTAAAGAACACACACAAACTGAACTCCAAAACACATCCTGTTCCAATGGTTTCAGATAAGGGACCGTGGACCTGTAATTTACACTTCCGTTTTCCCTGAAAGTAAAAAGTAAGCCCCAAATACCTTTCACAGCCTCTTCCACGGGAAGTCCAACAAAGGCTGCGAAATCGTCGGCGATGATGGAGGTATATGCCTGAGAGACCAGGGCGAAGGCTCGCCTCCGGGTGGCATCTATTGTGGGAGGGGAGGTTTGGCAAACAGTGAACCACAAGAGCTGGCATTTTTTGAAACACACAATTAAATTATTACATCACTGTCCTTGTCCAAGTTTGATAAGCAAGACTACAGCAACCTAAATTTGTGTTTACAGGTACAGCTGTAGGCGCCTAACATGTAAGAGGGGCTCAAATATTGCTGAATAAACACATGCACTTCCTCTTAGGTCAAAAAATCTCAGGTGACAATAAAAATTACAAAGATGGAAAAAAGTTAATATACACAAGACTCCAGCTCTAAGAAAATTTCGTTTAAATTTGGGATGTACTGGGGATGTATATTTCAAAATTTTTCTTTTATCTCACTTATAAAAACTAGAAAGAATGGAGCAGAAATTACCTAGTCCCATAATTAGTTGTCCTTTCTCATCAGGGCCTCTGCTATAGGACCACACCTGGGAGTTGCAGAGCAAACCTCGTAACTAGAGCACCTTCATAACTTTCAAGTCTACTCTGAACTCTTGACGTCATTCAGGTGCAAATCCTGAATGACTGAGCCTCACAGAAAGGGGCTGCAAGCAATTCCAGCAACAAAACCTCCTCCCTGGAGACCACATGTGGGATTTCCGCCCCCCAGGCTTAAATTTCCACATTAAATAATTCAGGAATGAAGCAGAGACAATAACCAAATGGTAGAAAGTGGAGCCCACTGCTCCTTGAGTAACACAAAGCATCCTCCACCTGCCTTCAACATGCTTAGCAAGTGTTCTGGATTTTACTTTCCACACTTAATAGGCAAGTATACACGTACAAGATAGCCCTGCAACATATGAAAGTCCGCTCTCCACTCCTGGGACACCGCCTAACAGCCACATCAATCCCCGTAGACACTCTGCTCCAAAGTGGCCTGCTGGCTCTCAGAGAGGAGCCTTACACCTTCTCATCCGTGCGGCGCTGGGTGTATGCTGCTGTGTGGTCTGAACCGCCCTCCTCTCTTCTAGTCCCAGGTCTGTTTATAAACTCTCCCTGTGGCACTGGAGTCACTGCAATCTCCGCCCTTCTCTGAACTCACAGTAACGTTTACTTATTGAACAAGCAATCTTTTACCACCTATGGTGTACACTGCACCCCTCCTCACCCCATCGTCTCAATTATATCCGGAACTTCTCTGCAGGAGGGCTTTTATATCTTTATATCCCCTGAGGGGCCCAGCATCTCTAAGGAAGTATGTGCTGCACACAGGCTTGCGGAAGGTCTCACCAGGACCCAAGGGGGCCCGACCCCAGCCCTAGGCTTTGTGCTCCCATCTGCCTGAAAAATCGCGGGCAGTCAATCACCTTGTGTCATTTCTCACTGAGGCTGACACCCTCCCCAGCTTTCAGTGAGCCACTGTTTGCTCCTCTTCCAATTCCTTCCTTCTTGCTACCAACTCTCAGCAAACGACCTTAAATCAGACTTCTAATACAGCTTAGAGATGAAGGAACTTTCTCCGTTCAAGGCTACAGACATTCAGTGGAAAAGAACCGAGAGCAACAATGAAAGAGGAAAATACAAGGGTGCACTGAAAACTACATTCATTTGGCAAGCTTACCATATTGTAAAAACATTCACTTTAGTTCAAGTACTCTGGTCAAATTCTCAGATTTGAAAAAGATGGGGAACAGAACAAGAATAGAATGTGAATGAAAGAGAAAAACAGAATGGAGAGAAGAGAAACATACAAGGGGAGGCACAGCAGACTGACAAGGAGAGCAGAAATCAAGGCTAAGTGATCCAGGGCACCAGTGAGACACTCAGGCGGCTTTTAACCTCTCAGCGCGAATGAATCTGACATCTGCATTCTCACCAGTCACTATGTGGCCCGCGAGATCTATGAGACGTGTAACCTCAGGAGGGCACGCGTTACAACGACAAGCTGGAAGGTGGCATCAGTTGAGCTCGCACCTAATACTGCTGGCAATTCATCCTGGGACAGTCCTGGGGAGACCCTAAGAGAATGCTCATTCTTTTGTTCAACGAATACTTAAGTGTGCCTATTATCTACCGGGAACTGCCAACTGCCGGCACTGGAGACACAAGGGAAGGTGAGCTTGCTGTCCTTCCCAACCCATCTCTGCCCTTAAATTCCAGGGCGGCGGCCACCCAGGCCTGTGGCACCTGGGCTCCCTTACTCCGTGAATGGGATTCTGCAGGGCAGGGAGTGTATTTCCTCGGCCCCTCCCTGTCTCGCTCTGGCTAAAGCTCTGTATCCCCGCTCCTCAGGGCTTATGCAACGTGGTTAAGGCTGCCTCCAGTGCGGAGATCCAAAGCTGCCCCCACTGCGCCCGCGCAGCAGTGACCCCACACGCCTCCCTCCCACCGCTGCCGGCTCCGTGCCCCTGCTCACTTCCCCCACGCTGAAAGGAAGCGGCTCCTGTTTCCTCACTCACACTGCTCTGCTTCACCACGCCAAGAACCGGGTGCACCTCGGAAGCAACCTTCCCCTCCTGCCCCTGAAAAGCTGACATGTCCTGCCAGAGTGATGAGCGATTCTCAAGAACTTCTGCTCACTGATTCCTCCAGAGCAGAAGGGCGGACAGTGAGGGCAGGTAGTGGCCAGAGAAACAAGGTAACAAGAAGTGAGGGTATAACAACATATAAGAGGGGGAACCAAGAGACTGAAAGCAAACGCTGGGGGTGGGAGAATGGAAAGAGAGAAGCACGGGGGAGTTTTGTTGCAGGATCAGTGCTATGTCACACCAGACTTGCAATCTTTCAGCGTGATTAAAAGAAGTTTGAGCATCTGCGTACTGAATTGATTAATCACAAATCCAGAAGCTGGAGACAACCCCATCAAATGCTGAGGTCCACAGAGTCCAAAGCAGTCTCTACTTTCAAACATGCGGGCTTGAAATCTTATCCAACTCATGACCTGGACTTATTAGAATATTACATTTCATTTCAGTAGCCAAAAAAACACCTCTTACTGACAAGTAACTCCACTTCTAGAATTAAATTAATAGACAGTGAGGTCCTCAGCTGCCGACATAAACTCAAGCAACGTGAAATCAAAGCATGATTACAGCAAATCTAAAAAAGACTTCTGAAAACCCTACTCACTTAGCAGAGCGTACCTATTTTCACACACATCATCGACTTACTTCAACACCCTGGCACCTTAGGGGAACAGGTCTAGTCTGATTTAATTCTGAGCCACAAAGAAACACTACCTTTAAGTGCCTCCATGATTGGCTGGACCGTCTCAGACCACGGGTGAGCGCTGATGGTGGTATAGATCCCGGGGAAATCTCTCTGCCAGATTCTTTGTCCTACCGACCAAATTCCCCCAAGTTCAGAATTTGCCTGCAATAAATATCATTGCCTCATTTGAAGATATTCACTCTGCACATATACCAACAAACGTATCTTAAAACATAATTCAACATTTCTTTTAAGAGGTGTAATTACTTTTTCAGCCCAACCACTATCAAAAAGGTTTTCAAATGTTTTGAACAGTACTGTAGAATTTATTTGCACGTTTTATTATAACAGAAAATTAAGGCATGGGAAATTAGTCCAACAATATTTCACAAATAAGTTTAGGAATTAGTTATCTGAAACATTGTTTTTTGAAGATTTACATTTATTTACATTTCATATATACTTATGTATAGTATACAGAACATGTACTAATCCACATATACATGTACATAAAATACATACACCTATTCTTCGGGCAAAAATAGTAGCAAAATGGCTAATAATATAGACTCCCAACCTAAGATGTCATAAAATGTAGCCTAAGGATAAAGTTCCCACTAATATCACTGAAATATCATCTCATTTACAGCTTTATTTTAAACCAGTAAAGCTGGAGGAACATTCCAAACTTACTTCATAGAATGTGGAGGAAAGAAAGAGAGTATAAATGCTAATCTGATCTGCTGCTGAATATCAATAATGAACAAAGGAATTTAGGTGAATTCTTATTAATGCTCTGTGAATGTACAAAAAATTCACTTCACATTTATGCTAGACACAGTGAATCACCTGAAATTAAAAATTTACTTCATTCCATCTTGGAAGAAACTTTTAAGTGAGTTCATCTATTCTCACACGAAAAACAAGAAATCCAAAATCCTAATTAGCAAAAATCTTAATGCTCTGAATAATTATTATTTTTAGAGTGTTCTTGTAAATAATACTAGTTGCAAAATAAATACCATTATAGGAAACTGCACAGATCAGTTAAAAAAAAAACCTAACAAACAAAAACCAAACTTTTACCTAAACTGACCCAGTTGTTTATTGCGTAAATTGACACTTTGCTACAAAGTGTCTTAAGAAACCTGATCGGCAGGAGCTGAGCACAGATTTCTGTACCACCCAAGGGAAATTACAATTTCTGATGAGAAGAATTTGTAGATCTATTCTTAAACTTTAATACCAGTTTAATAACTATTTCTGTGATCCACATGAAAAAGAAAACAGAAACTTTTAAGAGATCGCTTTTTAAATGAATGTCATTACTATATTAAAGTAATAAGGTATATTGAAGACTACTTACAGATTTTATAGCAGGTGGTATTCTTTTCCAAAGATATCTTGCATTATTCCTAATTTACACCCCCCCAAGAAAGAATAAGCAATTTAAAAAAATCACCTCCGTAAATGTTTAGAATTCTAGATCCCAGAAATATACTTTAAAATACTCTATAAAATACAGAGCGAAATTCATATAATGAGTTTATCCAGGGGAAGTAACAGTGGTTTTCCAGATAAAAGACATGAAATATTTTTACCAAAGTAATGTTTTACCATTTTTAGTGAATTTTTAAATTAATAATACAGATCTTAAATTGAGGCAACACCACAAAGCCTTAAATAGAACTGCCTAAATAATTTATTCATATATAAAATAAACAAATTCATACACTTTCAGGGTCCTGGCATTCCCTGACAATATACACAGTACACGATGCTTTTCTCCTTATCATGACCCCTCGTCCTACTAGTGGATATAGAGCCACCAAAACTTCAAGGTAGTTCTTTTTTTTTTTAAAGAGTTCGCAAACTTGAATGACATCAAGCATATGACATAATGAAAATCTCAGTTTAGTTTAAAAGGTATGAAATGAAAAGGTTTAGAAGAATTTAAAACAAAATTTAACAGTAACCATCAGTGGGTTACAGAACTACAAGGGACTCTTTTTGCACAACTATACTTTCTGACTTTTCTTCAATGAACGTGCATTAGGAATAATTAAAAAACAAAAACCTTTCAAGAACTGTCATACATGTTAGTAACAAATTCCTCTTAGTCGTCTCAATCTTCCCTTTCAGTTTCTCTCAGTCTCAATAGAGACTGGGAAGTTAAGTAAACAGTTTAAGTCAACAGTAAAGTAAACTTTAGATGTGAAGTTAAGTAAACAGAGGTCATAAAAGACAGAGGTTTTATAACAAGAGAATAAAGAAAAGATCAATAGATTTAAAGGAATTTACTGACAATGCAGTTTCTCATAACAAATTGGAATGTTTTTTACAAGGTATATGTAAAACAGGTGTATTTAAAAATAACTCAGACTAATCATAACTTCTTGTCATGATTCAATATACGAAATAAACATACTAAGTATTACACTAAAAAGTATAGCTCCTTGTGCCTACGCTTTAGTGCTGGTACTTCAAGGCAAGAATAACTGCTTGAGGAAAACGCTTCTCTTAGCTTTAGGTAAAAGGTACTTACATGTCATTATAAAGCAGATATAAAGCTAGAAGCTGACCATACACTGGGGGTGTAGCAATTCCTCCTGGAGCCTGTAAGACCAAAAAACAAAAGAAAAAAAACCTCATTTATTCTTATACTTTTATAATTTTAGAAGTGTTTTCTTAACTCATCTAAAGAGTAAGTATATTCTATAGTACTTACAGATGGAGAGACAGCTTAGAGGAGTATCGCACACTAAAAAGCCAGAGTATTAAGTTTAGATCTGTCATCAGATGTGACTTCTCCCCCTCTGGGCCTCTGTGTCTTCATACGCACAAGAGTATTTAAATGGGATCCCTTTCCCAGTTCTCAAATTCTTATTTAAATAGCCTCACTATTATAGGAAGTATTTCCAACAGATTCCTAAAGCAATATGATTCTGCCCATTATACCGAATATGTTAAATAGCTACATAAATGAGTAATAAAGAGAAAAACATCACAGCTGAGTTACAAAGACACTACTCCCCTCATTCAATTTTAATTCATTCAGGAGACATCTACTAAGCGTCTGTTAGTGAGCGGCTGCTTCTTCGCAGTTCCCTCCTTTGGTTAATTAGCTTTTTAGACCAATGCTATAAATGTCTTTAAGGGCCTTTCTAAGAAAAAAAAAACAAACCCTTAATTACTTTAGTAGTTGCATGATATAACCTTCACCTGCCCTACTGAAAACAAACGGTAAGCTTCAGTGATCACAGGAGACTAAGGGCTTTCCGAATTAATAAAAGGTTACAAGTTACATCTTCTTGGTCTGTGTGTAGGCCTGCACAAACGTCTTTAATAATATACATATTCTCCACCTCTCCCCACAATGGGGAGGAAAGAGATTTAGTTTAATACGAGAAGCATAAAGGATGTTAGGAGCAAAGATGCACAGCGTTTTCGGGCTCACTAGCTGAAGACAAACAACAGAAAGCTCCGAGCGAGTTGGGGGAGGCCAGGCCTGGATGCTTAGCCTTCGGAGCAGGCCCCGGCGGCCCGGACTCCACACGCCCAGCTCCCGCGCCCGCAAGGGGCCGGCCCCAAGCCCCGTGGGCCCCAGGCCCCGTTACCCTGGAGACCGGCGCGGTCCGAAGCCACGAGCGACCCCACGAGGAGAATGGCTACCTCGAGCTCCTGGTTCTCGCACTGATCCAGCAACTTTCTGAAACTAAAGGAACTTTCCGCCATCACCGCCACTGGCATTTTCCCGGCCGGTCCCGCCACCGAACCTCCCCGCCGAGCCGGACCTCAGACTGTCCCTCGGGGCGTCGCGCCCGCGATGACGTAAAAGCCGACGATGCCGCCGAGCGCCCATGCGCAGGCGCCTCGTTGGTTCCGCCGCGTCAGCAGACATCCCTGAGGTCGGGAGGGTATGCCCCCGCTCTGGCCGGCGCTCTCGGTGCTCTGGAGGACTGGCCCGGCCTCCAAGGCAGCCAGTCGCTTTAAGAGCGTGCAGCCGAAGTCGGGATGGGAGGGGTTTAGTGCATATTTGAGGACGATTAGACGTCTTTGCTTTGAGGCCATGCAAATTTAAACGTTCAAAACCTAACTTTTGGTTCCTCCCGCACCTACTCCTTCAGCAGCCCTGCCACATCGGTGAAGGCGCTGCGGTGCCCTGCGGGGCTCCCCTCCAACGACCTCACGTCCCCACCTCCGAGGGAAGCTGCGCTGGCCTGGACCTCCAGCACCGCCTGAACTGCAACGTTATCCTGACTTCCACTCCTGCCTCCCTCCAGGCTACTCCCCACACAGCCACCGCAGCCGAAACGATGCTTTCGGAAACATAAATCAGATCTTGTTGCTCTGATGAAAATGATAGCATAACAACAAATTCCTAAAATCCAGTCTTTCACATTGCTTGCAAAGGGCTTCAAGATCTAATTCCCAGATCCCCTCTGACTCGCTCTGGCCATCCTGGCCTCCTTAGTTTTCTGCCCGGTGCTTACCGTTAGCGAACATTATGTTGTGAATTATTTATTTACATCTTTGTTTTGCTGCCCTTGGCTACACAGCCAAGGAAGTGACTTCCATTTGTCCCGTGTTGCAGGGCTGGCTACACTATTTATGGGCCCAGAGGCAATTGAAAACGCAGGTCCCTTGTTCAAAAAACAGGGGAAAGTACAATTAAAGCTATGTAATATAAAGCTTTTCCCTTTATTCGCAGTGTGTCTCTCAGACTTTCACATCATTTCAAAAACTGCTATTTAATATCCTAAGTAAAGAAAAAGTAATACAATTTTAAATTATTAGCATGAATTTTACCATCCATCTTTATGCAAAGCCCGTTAAATTTTATTTTATTTTAATTAAGTTGTTATTGAAACATACTTGATTTACAATGTTGTGTTAGTTTCTGGTGTACAGCAAAGTGATTCAGTTCTATATATGTGTATACATATTCTTTTTCATATTCTTTTCCATTATAGTTTATCACAGGATATTGACTATAATTCCCTGTGCTATACAGTAAGACCTTGTTGTTTATCCATTCTATGTAGAATAGTTTGCATCTGCTAATCTCAAACTCCCAATCCATCCATTGGGAAGCCAGTTTTAAAAGCAAATATAAGTGCATTTAACTGATATGTGGAATCACAGAAATCACACAATTTGTATTTCATAGCTCGTACATGTGTGTGTATTTTATCCTTATCAGAATCATGGGAATGCTTCACAAAATGAACTCAACTGTTTTTACCACACTTTGTTTTTTGCAGAAGCCCTACCAGCACTGCCTACCTTAGTTAGGCTTATGGATGTGTGAGGGAGGACTGAAAGCAAAAGGAACTATGGGTTGCTCTATCTTGCCCTTCACTGTTACGTTATTGTTTTCAAAACAAAGGAATATTTAGCATCATACAAGGAAGTAACACAAGTAAGAAAGAATATGATCAGGTTCCTTGATTATTCATGTTTCTTAGGACACAGTTGTCTACATTATGCATTTGAAGCCAGTTCAGGTTCTACGGGGAAAATGTGGCCTTTCAGGGATGTCAGCACCCAACGTACTCTATTGAAGACATAACACAGTTGCCTTGCACTCATGTTGAGTCTTGGGTGGGTGAATTCCCACCATTGGGGATCCACTGAGAATTCTAGATTCATGGGATATTTTAAACACGCTCTGGAATGGCAGACAACACACTGCATGTGTCTCTTTGCTTGTGTTTCCACTGTCCCTTTGGACTTCATTTACCAAACACAAGCTAGAAGATAAAATTGTTAAGGACGCTAAGACAGTGATGGCTTTACTGATTAGTTTTGCAGAATCAACACTGTTTCCCCATGGAAATGATTGTGTTTAGTAATGCATTGGATGGAATATAAAAATAAAAACTGACTACAGGGCTTCCCTGGTGGCGCAGTGGTTGAGTCCGCCTGCCGATGCGGGGGACACGGGTTTGTGCCCTGGTCCGGGAAGATCCCACATGCTGCGGAGCGGCTGGGCCCGTGAGCCATGGCCGCTGAGCCTGCGCGTCCGGAGCCTGTGCTCCGCAACGGGAGAGACCACAACAGTGAGAGGCCCGCGTACCGCAAAAAAAAAAAAAAAAAAAAAAAAAAGACTACAAAAGTCCCTTGAAGAATAGCCAACCTTAAATAGGAAGGTATCAAATAGCTAGTATAACTAGATATTTTGAAGGAATAAAGCAACAAAGTTTCATTGATCATGCAGAAGAGAGAAGGACTCAGGGCAGAATGATTCTGAGATCGTTCCGTAAAGTTTGAGGAGCCAGATTTTGAATTTTCAACATGTGAGAATGGCTCCCAACCTACCTCTGACTAAGAAGGATCCAGTGGGAAGATGGCTAATTCAGATCCCTGAAATTTCACCTGATTCCAGCAGTTTGATCATTTAAAGGGAAAACTATGATTTTAAAGTTTTGGCAGGTAATATGGGTTGCTAGAAGATGAAGACAATAGATGGGTTTTTTGCTGAACAGAAAATCACAATAAAGATTTGGAAATACAATCACAGGTTAGAGGTAGAGTTTGGGGTGTCAGTCAGAGGACCAAACTCTTCTTTAACAGACAGGTACAGGGATTTGGGAATTGGAGGCTGGGAGCTACAGGGGGGAAGGAAGAGAGTCTTGGAGAGGGAAAGAGGGCTCTGAATGTGAGGGGAATGGAGTAATTGGGGGCCTATGGTGAGACTTGGCTTACATGCAGAGAATTCCAAGTGACCGTGAAGGGCTGATGGATTTCCAGGGCTGCAGTGGCTGACATTCAGTTTTAAGTTGTTACTGATGGTGCTGTACCTATGTTTTTACCCCCAAACTTTCAATAATGGAGTGAAAGGGTATGATAAAGGGCACTGTGGTATAGAAGGCAGTAATTCCAGGAGGTAGGACTCAGAAGAGATATAGAAATGCTGCAAAAACAAGACAGTAGAGAAGAGGCCACCAGAAGGAAGCTCTGCTCCCCAGAGATGCTGCCTTGGGGCTGGCGGGAGGCTGTTTTTCCCAGTGTGCTTGGGATGAAGGATGGGTCATCATGCAGCAGGGAAGCGTGGGCTCCTGAGGCTGGAGAGTGTAGGTCTTATACCCATTACCCTTAGCTTAGCCCCCACTTCTGCAAGTTGCCCCTCCTCTCCCAACGGTTCTCAGAGGAGAAGCACAGTTGTCATCAAGGGGTTGGAAACGGGAAGATGGCTAACTCGGGACTCCAAAATTTCATCTAGTTCCTAAGGAATCCACTGAAAAAAACTAGAATTAATAAATGACCTCAGCAAGATTGCAGGAATAGATGATCAATACACAAAAGAATTGATTTCTATACAGTAACCATGAACAAACTGAAATTAAGAAAACAACTTCGTTTACAATAGCATGGAAAGAATGAGATACTTAGGAAGAAAGTTAACACAGTAAGTGCAAAATTTATACTCTGAAAACTATAAAGCACTGTTCAAAGAAATTAAAGAAGGCTTAAAGAAATGGAAATGCATGTCTTGTCCATGGATTGGCAGACTTTATATGATGATGGCTACACTACTCACATTCAGATTTAGTGCATATCCTGATCAAAATCACAGCTGGTTTCTTTGCAGATATTGACAAGATGATCACAAAATTCCTATCCACATTCAAGGGACAGGGAATAGTCTAAACAATCTTGAAAATTAAGAACAGTAGGTTTCAGACTTCCCTGGTGGCACAGTGGTTAAGAATCCGCCCGCCAATGTAGGGGACACGGGTTCGAGCCCTGGTCCGGGAAGATCCCACATGCCGTGGAGCAACTAAGCCCGTGTGCCACAACTACTGAGCCTATGTTCTAGAGCCTGTGAGTCTCAACTACTGAGCCCGTGAGCCTCAGCTACTGAGCCCACGTGCCACAACTACTGAAGCCCATGCGCTCTAGAGCCCGTGCTCTGCAGCAAGAGAAGCCACCACAATGAGAAGCCCGCGCACCGCAACAAAGAGTAGCCCCTGCTCACCACAACTGGAGAAAGCCCGCACACAGCAATGGAGACCCAGCACAGCCAAAAATAAATAAATAAAGTAATTAAAAAAAGAAGAGTAAGTCTCACACATTTCAATGTAAAAACTTAACTACAAAGCTACAGTAATCAATACATGGTAGATATGTAGGTCAATGGATAATTAGAGGAGATATATAGATCAATGGGACACATTGAGAGTGCAGAAATAAACCCTTGCATTTACATTCAATAAATTTTTGACCAGGCTGCCAAGACCATTCTGTGTGCAAAAGAATAGTCTTCTCAACAAGTGGTGCTGCGACAACTAGGTATCCATACGCAGAAGAAAAAGGTTGGGCTCCTGCCTCATACTAGATACAGTAATAAACTCAAACTGCATCAAGGACTTCAATGTAAGAGGTAAAACTATAAAACTGTTAGAAGAAAACATAGTGTTAAGTCTTCATGACCTGGGATTAGGCACTGGTTTCTCAGAGATGACACCAAAAGCACAGGCATCCAAAGAAAAAATAGACAAGTTAGATGTTATCAAACTTAAAACCTTTTGTGCTTCAAAAGGCACATCAAGAAAGTGAAAAGACAACGAAAGAATGCAAGAAAATTTTATAAATCGTATGTTGGACAGGAGACTTGGGTTTAGAATAACTCAAAAGTAGAATGGCAAATAACCAAATTTAAGAAGAGACAAAGGGTTTACGTAGTCGTTTCTTCAGAGAAGATGTACAAATGGCCGATAAGCACAGGAAAAGACGCTCAACATCACTACTGGTTAGGAAAATGCAAATCAGACCCAAAATGAGATATTACTTCCCACCCACTAGGGTGGTTATAATAAAGAAGGCAGAAAAATGTGTGAGGATATGGAGAAGTTGAAACACTCACTGCTGGTGGGTCTGTGATACGGTGCAATTTCTTTGGAAAACAGTCTGGAACTTCCTCAAAAGTTTAAACATAGAGATATCACGTGACCTAGCAATTCTATTCCTAGGTATATATCCAAGAGAAATGAAAATATGTCCACACAAAATGTTTACGTAGATGTTTATAGCAGCATTATTCATAACAGCCAAAAAGTAAAAACAATCCAAATGTCTATCAATTGATGAACTGATAATAAAATGTGATCTATCTGTACAGTGGAATACTATTGGGCAATAAAAACAGTAGAAGTACTGACATACGCTACAACCTGGAGGACTCTTGAAAACATTGTGTTAAGTGAAATAAGCCAATTGCAAATGACCAAATACAGTATGATTCTCTTTATATGAAATATTCAGAATAGGCAAATCCGTAGAAACAGAAAGGAACTGGCAGGAGGCAGCAGGACCTGGGGAAGAGGATGGGCCACAAAGGACCAGAGCCATGGTGGAGTTTGTTGACAACACAGGTCTGCATCAGAGTTGCAGGGAAGCGGCTGCAGCAGTGGGCCAGTCTTGAACCAGCCCTCCTCTGTGGCAAGGACCTGGGCTTCACACTAAGGGTGGAAAATAAACTCAGCGCATGGGCAGCTGCCTCTGTCACAGGGTGAGCAGAACAGGCAGGGAGGGAAAGGGATGCATTTTAAGTTCCTGGGCCATCGAGAAGTCTCAGCAGAGTTGAGGAGTGTATTAATTCTGATGGGTGGTCCTCTGGAGGCCCAGGGATTTGGGGGCCGCCGATGCGGCCAAGAGCAGGAAGGTGGTACTGATGTACTCCATTGGCCCGTTGACTTAGAGGGTGTGTGGGTCTCTGTGTGGTAAAATTACAAATGGAGCTCTTGGCAAAGTCATGCCCTGTGGGTGGCGTCACTGGTGGATGCCGCCATTTTGGAAAGTAAGTTAGCAATGCGACCTTAGCCTCAATGTAGAGTTCTGCCCCTGGGAAGTTATCCTGAGGGGGCCATTGCAAAAGAGGAAGTAAACATAGCTAAAAATGGCGCAGCAACATGAATACAACGGCTGAAGCCCTTAACGTGACCTAAATGTTTAATAGGTGAATGGCTACACGTGTCATGGTCAATCAATTCAAGGAGATTTTTGCAGCAATTAAATTCATAAACATAAAGTCTTTGTAAAAGTAGTCTTTCTGAGATAATATTAAAAAAAACATGGAAAGTGATATTATATATACCTCTTGGCTATTAGTACGTTCCAGACTAGATTTATGGATAGATATTGGAAGGGAACATAGAATTGAAAACTCTTGTAAGGTTAGGGGGATAAATGATCAGTGAAACAATATTTTCTTTTAAGATTTTTAAAAATATTGTAAAATTATTTTAATGATTTTTTTTGCCCCAAGTCTTAACTTTAACAATCCAAACTTAAAAAATAGGACATTTCTCTTTTTTCTTTTCTTTTCTTTTTTTTTTTTTTTGGTCTCTTTCTTTTTTCCCCCTTTTGACTAATGCTTGTGTTCACAGTTGAATAATAAAAGAGAACATTTTTGCAAAACTTCTGAAAGGCCCTGGAGCTAAGGGCAGATAAATGTTAGGGAAAGTTTGGAGGAATAAAGAAAAGTGGTAAAAAAAAAATGATGGCAGTGGTAGAAGCAAAGGCATTATAAATAAAGCAGGGAAGAATAGAAGATGTACAAGGGAAAGCGAGGCCAGGGATGGACCGGGAACAGGGCAGTCTTCTAGAAAAATGTCATCATTTAAAGCCCCTTCTCATACTCATTATTTATTTCCTCGGTAAAGACGAGTCTCTTGGCTAACAACATGAGAGGGAATGTAAACAGTTCATTATGCTTTGTCGTTGCTAGTTCTATTTTAATTCTTTAAGCTCCGTGGGGCAGTGCCACACTCTTGTATTGTGAGCACATCATAACGTTGTAGGTGCTCAGTCAATGTTGAATGAATGCTGACTGCATGTGTTCACTTTCATTTATTCCCTGAGACCAGGACCTGGCCTTGCTTGCCCTTCCTCTCTGTCCATTAATTCTTGCTTCATTTCCTTCTGTGTCTTCATCTCTTTGCAACAGGGTCTTCTGGTACTTTCAGCTCCGGTGGCCATTTGATGAAGAGGACCTTTCTCAAGACAAAAGGGTGTCTCGGCGCTGCTCTCCCCTCCCCACCCGGGGGGATCTGGCTCCTTGCATGCACCCAAACCTCAGGACAGGGTCGTGGCTGGAACTTCTCTTGTGTTCAGGGAGCCCAGCACAGGACATTCATGATGTCACCTCCTAGGATCCCCCTCTGCCCTCCCCAGTAGCACCCAGAGCCTCTGCCTGGATATCTGCCTTCTGTCCTGCAACACTTCCTCATGGTTTATGCTGATGGCTTCTGTCCACTTCACTCTTCCTGGACTGTAGGACCACCCACGACCCAACCCATTCCCACTGGGTTAGGACTCCATACTCCATCCAGTGCCCTTGACTTTCCTCCCCTTGCTTTAGGTCATCTCCTCCATTTCCAGCCTGAGTACAGACAGCTCTCTTGGAACCAGAAAAGGCAAATTCATGGCGTGGATGCTGCCGCCATTACTAATCAATCACAGCCTTCTTTCCAATGGAGCCTGGATGTGGTCTTAGAATCCCCGCTTAGGATCAGAGTTGGTGAGCAACTTGGAGTGATCAGGGTGAATAGGTTGGTGGCAGCCTTCATTCCCGCACAAGGATGTCGTGCCCCATAGGCTTGATCAGCGTCCCGATCTTGAGAATCTCCAGAGGTGGAATCGAGACGGTATCTTCCTTAGGCACTTCTCTCCCTGTTCATCCTTCCTTCCTGCCTCCTGTTTGCTCAGGGCTCCCCAGGTCCCAGCAGACTCTGTGCCGGAGTGAGTCGCTGTGACCTGCAAGCCTGACCCAAGGCTCACAGCCACAGCACGCACGTGGTAATGAACCCTGGGTTTCACTTGATTTCTCAGCTGGGAGTCTGATTGTAGCCATGCTTTGGAGCCACCAGAGTCACCCGGGTGACCCTATGCCCACTGGACTGTGCGAACCGCTCGCCCAGAATGTGAGGCTCCTGCTGCTTGCTTTCCCACAGCGCCTAACCCAGCTCCCTTGCAAACTGCATGTCATCAATTCTCTCTCTCTCTCGGAGGGATGATTTATACATTCCTAAAAGCAGACTGGAATCCGGAGTTGACTAACAGAAAGTCAGTTTTTGGTGGGGAAAGAAATGTAGGAATTCTGGAAACCAAACAGAACTCATCGTGTATTTGTGGAATCAAAGCTGAAACCATCAAGTGTTTCCCACACAACTTACAGCCGAAGTTTTGGGATCCCAGCCTTAGAATCCTATCACTGACCTTGGGCGAGACCCTTAGCCCCTCTGAGGCTACTTCTGCTCCTGTCAAACCGAGGCAACACCGGGGCTGCCCTGCAAGGCCGCTCTGAGGACTGGATTAGGTTACTCTTAGTCCAGCGTTTGGGCTAAAACGAGGTGATTATTGTTAACCGGATGGAAGCAGCCAGATGGACGCTAGGTTGGGATGTCCCATAACCTTATTCACCCGGGGTTTTAAGACACAGCTTCTTTAACCTGTAAGAGTGGAAAGCAAACATTATACTTAAGTTTTCTGGAGGCAACAAGGTCGTAGGGAAGTAATTTTCAGCTTTCTCTCCTCCAAAGCAAAGGCGGGAGCCGCCTGGAAACCTTCTGGGTGCCATCTCAGGACGCGCCACTAGGGGGCGGTATCGCACCGCGAGGATCTTTAATTTCCCTCCTACCGGGAGGAATTCGGACAGACCTTGGGTTGAGCAGTTTAACACGCGGGGCCTTATCTCATCCTCTATTTTTCAGTTCAGAGCAATTAATTCCTCCTCCTCCTCCAAATGACTTTTTCAAGTGGAAACCTGGGGCTCTGTGTTTCTGAGGAGTCCCCTTCCGTGTGCCTTATATTTGGCTCTAAATCTTCCGGCTTCCTCAGGCCTGTAGTCCCCTTTTGGCTGCACTGACGGTCCAAGCAAGTGGACGCGTGTACGAGGCTCGGGGTGCAGGTCAGGATCAGCCTGGAGCATCTGGGTGCAAATCCGATGAAGGTTTTGGGAGAGCAGAGGGGAAGGAAGCTGGTAGGTAGGTTCCTCTGGGCGTCCTTGCTGGGAAGGGGGCGTTCCCAGCTGTCTTGGGGAGGCTGATGGGCTGAAGGAGGGGCCAGTGTGAAGGAGCGTGAGGCTGTGAAAAGGTCACTGCTGCATGTCTTGGAGGTCGGGGGCTGAGTCCGATAAAGTTGAGGATGATTTTTGAACTGGATTTAACTAGATTTGAATGACCGTGTATTAAGCTACCTTATTTGCAGCATCTCCTGCAATCTTCTTCCAAATGAAGAACCAGGGCTCAGAGAGGTTAGGTAACTCTCCGGAGGTCACACAGCTAGTAAGTATGAGAGGTTTGAACTCACATTCTCAGCAGCGTTGCACAAGAGGCTGGGGGGACCCCTCAGTACCAAGGGGCACTCTCTCCAGCTATGTGACTCCTGGGGATGGGTGCCTGAGGCAGCCTGGACACAAGTTTAAGCCCAGGTCACAGCTGAATTTCTGAGGCCATATTATGATTCCACATCCTTCCTGATCCTTTCAATTCCGTTCTCTCTCCGCACTTATATCCACTCTGCCCACTACCCCACCAAGACCTACTCACTCTGCCCATGTCAGCGCTTCTCCCTCCTGGAGCAGCTCGTGTACCAAGTGCTTACTGTGCGCCTGGCACTGCTCTGGCTTCTGGGGCACAGTCTCTGTCCTCGGGCCGCCCACGTTCCCGTGAGGCATTTCTCTGGGGTCTGTGCTTTCTAGAATTTACTCTCCATTCTGTATTAATTATTTACATAACACACAATCCCAGAATGTAGCAGATGACACGATAGACTTTTATCATCTCATAGTCCCTGACGTTTGGGATCCTGGTGCGGCTCAGTTGGGTTCTTCCTCAGGGTCTCTCACAGGCCGTCATTAAGGTGTTGACTCCTCTTGAGGGCCCTGGGGAAGGAGCCCTTCCACGCCCCTTCACGTGGTCCTCGGCAGGGTTCAGCACCTCAGGGCTGTTGGCTGGAGGCCTCCCTCAGTTCCCTGCCAGGCGGGCCCCCCGCAGATCAGCTCACGGTGTCAGCTGGTCACCTCAGATGGGAGACAGCACCACAAATTAAAACCAGAGTCTTTTCATAACTGGATATTGACGTGACATCCCATCACTCTGCTGTCTTATGTTCTTCAGAATCAGGTCATTAGGTACAGCCCACACTTCCTGGAAAGGCTGTGAGCACTGGAAGAAGGTGTGGCTACCTGAAGCGGGGCGGGGGGGGGGGGCACTGGGGTCATCTTAGAGGCTGCCCACCAGTTTGCCCTCTGGCCCTCAAAGATTCACATCCCTTTCACATGAAAAAGACACTCGACTCCTCCCAAGACCCCCAAAGTCCCATTCCATTTTCACATCAGCTCAAAGTCCAGAATCTCAGCGTCTGAATCAGATCTGGGTGTGAACAAGGCCCCAGGGTGTGGTTCAAGTACAGTTCCTCTCAAACTGTAGATCTGTGAAACTAAAGAGACACATGCCCTGTCCCCTGTGCACTGCAGGTGGGACGGGCACAGGACAACCGCTGTAGATATTCCTGCTCAAGAAAGGGGGGGAAATGGGGGTATGAAGGAGTCACTGGTCCACAGCAGTTCTGAAATTCAGTTGGGTAAATGGCGGCCATTTCTGGAATAGTTTCCACATCTCTCTAGCTCCTGACTCTGAGCCATCCTTCCTTTATTCATGAAAGGTAAACCGTGTTTACAGCTAAATGGTCTCCTCAATCTGTTTCCTGCTGGTCTAACTCTTCCTTTCTTTATGTGTCTTCAGTCCAAGCTGGCAGTGTTTCTACTGGTGTGAGTGGGGGAGGGACACACACACAGAGGGGTTCAGCTGTTACAGTGATTTTTTTCTTTCTTAAGCTGGGTAATAGGTATACAGGTCATCATTGCCTCACTCTTTAAACCTTTGGGTATGTCTTCAATATTTCACAGTAAATGCTGTAAGAAGAAAGTATTCTTTTAAAAGAAAACTCAGGGTGTTGGTGCATGAATAGAAAGACTGATCCACAGAACAAAAGTCCAGAAATAACCCAAGTACATAGGGAAATTTAGTCTATGATAAAGATGACATTTCAAATGCTGGAAAAGTGATTGGCCTTTTAACAAATGATGCTGAGAAAATTAAATAACCATTCCTCATCTCAGACACAACAATAAGCTTCAAATGAATTAGACATATAAACGAGAACAATGAAATCATACAAATTCTAGAAGGTAACATGAGTGAACTCCTCTATGGGGAAAAGGTTTTTCATTATGAATCAGAATCCAGGTGTCATGAAAGAAAAAGTGAGTAAAATAAAACACATAAAAATTACAAAAGAACCTCTGCGACCCAAATGTGACACATGCACTGTTTAAAACACACACGCACACGATTCGCCAGAAAATACTTGCAATGTATCAGAAACAGGGACAATTTCAGGAGCCCATAAAGAATCCTTCAAGATTGAGCAAAGGCAGGTGAAGATGGCCACGTTGGCAGTACTCTGGTTTTTCATTCTCTCTGCATTCCTCCGTAAGAATAGCTAGAGCAACTAGACAGAGAAGCAGAAGCTACGGGTAACATTTATAATAAAACTGGGTCACAAGATGTCTTAAGAACTTCAAAATACAAGCAGATGGGAGCAGACCATTATCAGTACGTGAAGACTCGTGTGTTTTTGTGTCTGTGCAAGGAAAAGCAGAAGAAGTAATGGGGCTTCTGATGGACCCAGGAAGAGGAAACCCCCAGAATAGCCACGGGGTTTTCACGATAATGCACAGAAGCATGATTTGAGCGCGGAGGCAGGGGCAGAGCCAACCTCAGCAGCCAATGACTGCAGTGGTCCCTGGTGAAGGCGGGGTGGAGCCTCCTAGCCCCAGTTGACTCTTAAAACGGACCCCTCAGGGCTTTCTTCCGGGACACCCTGCACCCGGGAGAAACTGCCGGGAGTGGAATAAACAGTTTCCAGAAAAGGGGCAACTGAGAAACGGGAAAGAGAGGGTCTGCATACAACTGAACAAGAGGAACATAGCCAGGGAATTTCAGAAACGAAGCTGCCGTATTTAAAAAACGTTTTACATGAGTAAGGGCAGAGAGCTCTGTGGATTAGAGAAGCTAGTGCGAGCCACGATTCCTTCTAACTGGTCGTGAAAACTTCGCCACACGAAAAAGAACAACAAAAAAGAATTGAGGGAAAATCCTGGACAAGTTGGATAGGAAAAATAGAGGGAAAAAGACCAGAGCTCCTTAGAAAAAATGGGCAAAGATATGAACTGTCCAAAAAAAAAAAAAATGTGCAAATCGACACATAAAAAAACCGCTCAACTTTATGCATAATGAAAACGGGACCACTGAGTACTGTTGTCCACATGTGAGGTTGGCAAAATTTCCAAAGCTTGACAACACACCTTGTTGCTGGCTGTGGAGAAACTGGCGCTCCCATACACCGCCAGGGAGAGACCACCACGGGGTAACTCCGTGGGGGGGGGAATTCAACACAATATAGCCAAACTACATACACACTTACAGGACTGGGTTGAATAGCTTCTCCCCAAATTTCTGTGCACCCAAAACCTGTGAATGGGACCTCATTTGGAAATAGGGTCTTCGCAGATGTAATCAAGTTAAGACGAGATCATCCTGGAGCAGGGTGGGCCTTAAACCAAATATGACTTCCTTATGGGAAGAGAAGAGACACAGACACGGGAAGAAGGTCATGTGATGATTGGAGTGATGGGTCCATAAGTCAAGGAATGCCAGGGGCTGCCAGCAACACCAGAGGCTGCAAGAGGCAATGAAGGATGCTTCCCTAGAGCCTTCCTAGAGAGCATGGCCCTACCAACACCTTGATTTTGGAACTCTAGCCTCCAAAACTGTAAAAGAATAGATTACTGTGATTTAAAACCACATTTTTTTTTTTTTTTTTTTTTTTTTTTGGCCACACTGCGCGGCTTGCGGGATCCCCGACCAGGGATTGAACCTGAGCCCTCGGCAGTGACAGCAGGCATCCTAACCGCCCGGGAATTCCCTAAAACCACACATTTTGTAGTGTTAGGTAATATTAATACTAGCATGTATTAGGTAGCCCGAGGCAATGAATACATGTACCCTTTGGCCAAATAATGCCTCTTGTAGGAATTTATCATGAAGACACACCTCCAACGATACAACAAATAGTACATGAACCATCTTATTCATTAAGGCATTGTTTGTAGTTGAAAACCATCTAAATGCTGAGACGCAGAAGCTTGGTCGGCTAAACCATGGTACATACTCTCAGTGGAACGCTTTTCAGAGGTTTATAGCTCTAAAAAGGAATGAAGAATATCTTCACTGACTCCAAAGATGACACAGTCAATTCCATGAGTCCCAGTATGAACGTGCAGCTAACTGCATGCAGAGTCTGGGCTGACCCTGAATCTTCCTTCCTTCCTTCTACTGTGCCCAGTAGAACATAGAAGTGAACTCTGTCAGTTCTTTAAGGGCACTAGTCTTCAGGAAGACTGGCAACTTCCACCTCCTCTCTCTTGGATATCACATAAAAGATTGGGGGCAGACATGGAATATGGTTGGTGCAGCCAACAAGGTCATGATCAAGGGCACTGAAATCATGGTTTCTTTGGCAAGTCTCGTCTCTAGGGAAGGCAAGGAGGCCCTCAACTCTTTGAGCCAGGGTAAGGGAAATGGTGAGGGGCTTTTAAAAATGGCCAAGTCCTTCATTCCCTCTCTCTAGCACCCAAAATGACCTTCCTGCCACAAAGGTATCCACAGGTAGAGAAGGGCCTGGAGGGTCTGGTCCCTCTAAGAGCTGACATTTTCATTATGGGGTCTTAAAATAGTATTTTAGAGGACACTTCAGCCTTTGAAGGCTTTGGATATGTTACTCTTCTGAGCTGATCACTGCTGGGTCCTAACCAGATGGTTTCTCCGAACTGCTCCTCTGGAACCTGGGTCTTCTGTTGCCACCATCAGCCAGGGCTCTGCCCTGGAGGCTCTGAAGGGCCCCACTGCTCACAGCCCTGCAACCTGTGAAGCTTGGATGATGACATTTCATTTTCCTCCCCAGGAGGCACTGGAAATTTTCCACATCGTTTGACCCCTTTGAAGGGTTCAACCATTGCTGACATCATCTGGGGCAGATAGCAAACCATTGCCCCATTTGCCCAGAGGAAGAGGAAAGTGTATTTTTTAGAAACATACTCATTTCCTTTTAGAGCTACTGGGTCTGGGTTAGCTGGTGAGTGTTGAAATCCTCAGAAGAGCTCTGTGGGAAATGACTTTCCTGATATTCAATAGCACATCCTGTGGCCCCCAGGCAAAGGCCAGCTTACACGAACTGTTGATGTACTCCCTAATTGAGGGGACAAACCAGGGTGAAGTTTCTGAATTTCAGGGTGATTGATAACATCAGCTCTGGCAAAACAGAGAGCCTTCAATAGAATATGATACTGATATCAAATATGGGCTTGGAGGAAAACAAAAAGTAATTCACAGAAAGTGCGCGGGCCAAAGAGGCATTATACGTATGATTATGGGGCTACGATTTTGCTGTTTGGTTAAATACTTATCCAGTTACAGAATTTAAATGTAAGTGTTCCTGCCCCAGAGCCCTACTCACCCAAAGGGATGTCAGTAGCTGGTTGTGTAATAAGGAATCTGGTTGGCCTTTATCTTTGGTTCCCGGGAGGGGAGGTAACCTCTAAACCTTTGGAATTTCCTGAGTGACGGGAAGGTCTTTGTTATTCATGGTGGGCCTTTTAGACCCCACCTGGTAGGTGATGCCAGTGAGGTGACTCGTGGGGGACCCTTAGATGTTTTATGTTTATGGGATGACTCAGGATTCGGGCTGGCCATGCCAGAAAGAACGATGATGTGATCAGCAAGTTGGAGGTTTGATCCTCAAGCTGTCAGCCCAAATCCAGGGGGACAGGAGGGGGCTGGATGTGGAGTTCAGTCATGCACGTGGTGATTCCATCAATCATTCCTCTGGAATGAAACTCCAATAATAGATTCTGGATACGGAAGCTTGGGTGAGCTTCCTGGGCTGGGAAAACTCTGTGTGGATCGTCACACATCAGTGACGGGAGGGTACTGCGTCCTCGAGGATATAGAAGCTTCACGTTTGGAACGCTCCCACGCCTAGACCTGCCCCCTGGGTCTCTTCCTCTGGCTGGTTCTGATTTATTTCCTTTTGCTATAATAAAACTGTCATTGTAAGTGTCGTGCTTTCCTGAGTTCTGTGAGTCATTCTAGCGGATTATCAATCCTGTGGGTGTCCATAGGGAGCCCCAAATTTGTAACCAGCTGGTCTGAGTGAGGGTGGCTCTCGGGACTCCTAAACTTGCAGCTGGGGTCTGAATCTTCGCTTGGAGTTTGGCAGAACCTGGGTGGTGGTGATGAAGACCCAGGGGTTGGAAAAGGTGTGATACCCAGACTGGGTGACCACGTGGGTGAGGAGGGGCGGGGCCTGCAGATGATGGAGGCGGGGCCTGCAGATGGGCGGGATGGCCTGCGACCAGCTCAGACAATTTTTCCCCAGACAATTTTTCCCCGGGCTCCGCAACACACAGGGCAGAGAAGGCTTTGGAGGGAGAGACCTGTGCTACAGGCGGGGGTCTGTGCAGTTGCTCAGCAGCCTCGCCCCTGCCATTGCAGTAGCCCCAGGTGACCTCACGGTTCTGTGCTGGTGGAAAGGATCGTCTGGGTCCAGTAGACCCACCAGGGCAGGGGTAGCGTTTTCCCAGGGCCACAGTGCCCAGACCCAAGACACAGATCGCTGCCAATCACGGCGGACAGCTGAGCTCTGTAGGTAACCAGACAGAGGCCCCCGACCGCCTCCACCGGGTGGTGCCGGGCCTGCTTTGCATCGGGCGGCTGCCCTGCCCGCGCTGGGAGGTCTGGTTTTCAAGTCGAGTCAGTAAGTATGCATAAGCTGCCTGCTCGGTGCTGACAAGGACTAAGTGGCAAAGGGAGTCACCTCCTGCCCCGTGGGCTCTGAGCAGGTAGATGACACAGATTCCTGTACTGGGGCCGCTGGGAAAGAACAAAGTCGGGGTGCACGTAGAAAAGCTAAGTCCACGGGGAGAATTGATGAAAGAAGTGGGAAATCTATAGGACCTCAAAGGAGCCTTGGGGTCTGGCTTGTCGGAAAGCTGGGCAGGTGGGCACAGGACTGGGGGCGCAGGGGAAACCAACCGCCAACAGAGACAGCCCTTGGGAGGTCTGGCCGGCAGGGGGCGGGCGTGAGACCTGCGCCCCCCCCACCACCGACGTGAGAAGCCTGGACTGCGGGCTGAATGGGGCTGCCTCGAGCGTGGTTCTCGTTGGTCAGGCTGTCACACAGGCTGCGCCCTGGGCCCTCATCCATCATTAGACTCGGCACACGGTGCGTCCAGTTTCCTCCATCTGAAGATGAGGCTGGTGAAGCCCCGATGGGTTGTAAAGCCTCTTCCAGAGTCACACAGCTTGTCCTCAGTAGAGCTGGTGTTTTATTATATTTCTTTTACTATGGTAAAATATTATAAAAGGATTTACTTAAATAATATACAGTTTGCTTTTTTAAAAAAAAATTATTTATTTTTGGCTGCCTTGGGTCTTCGTTACGCCGCGCGGACTTCCTCTAGTTGCGGCGAGCCAGGGGCTACTCTTCCTTGCGGTGCGCAGGCTTCTCATTGCGTGGCTTCTTTTGTTGCGGAGCACGGGCTCTAGGCGCGTGGGCTTCAGTAGTGGCAGCACATGGGCTCAGTAGTTGTGGCGCGTGGACTTAGTTGCTCCGCAGAACGTAGGATCTTCCTGGACCAGGGCTCAAAGCTGTGCCGCCTGCACTGGCAGGCGGATTCTTAACCACTGCGCCCGGGGAAGTCCCCAATTTGCTGTCTTAAAGTGTATAATCCATTAAGTACATGCACAGTGTTGTGTAGTCATAATCACTATTTCCACAATGTTTTCATCACCTCAAATAGAAACTCTGTACCCCTTAAATAATAACTCCCCGCCCCCTCTCCCCCATGCCCTGCTAACCTCTAATCTACTTTCTGTAGAAAGAGAGACGCCTGGAGGCATTGCCCTCCCTTGAACATGTCAACTCCACTTGCCCTCACCCCGCGGGTCCCTCCTCCTGGGGGTGGGGGGGGGAGTGAGGGAGGGACGTGGGGCTAAGCCTCCTCCTCAGTGCTTTCCCAAGAAGCTCCCATGCTCTGGGTCAAGATACAAGGAAAGGAATTCATTTTCTCAGATACATTTTATAATCATACTTTGTACATTACCGTGTCAGTTAGGACTTTTCGTGCCAGAAATCCAACTACACCGTCTCAACCAACAAGGGCGCAAGGAACAGAGAAGCCCGGAGTCGGGGCATTTCAGGCAGGCTTTCTGAGTGGGTCTCACGTTGCCACCTGAACCTGGTTTCTCCCGTCCCACCGTGACTCAGTTTCCCCTGAGTTGGCACACTGGCAGGCAGGCCCAGCCTCACCTTCTCAGGTTCAAGGGCAGCAGGAGAGAGTCCCACGGGATCTGGCGCCCAGTAGGCCAGTCAGCGCGAAGATGTGAGGCTCTGATTGGCTTCGACCCCACCCAGAGCCCGTGGACTTGAGGCAGGCCGCGTGGGCGTGCTTTCCAGGCTGAAATCTGGAAAGAGCCACCGGCAGTGGGGTGAGTGGCTGCCAGGGGTCCGAACCAACAGGAAATGACCCGCAGTCACTGAGCCCAACCTCAGGGCTGCTGAGGGGCTCACTGAGTTAGTCCTGTAAAGCACTTAGGAAGGCGCGCTTGCGTGGCACGTGGCCACGTCCTAGGTCAATGTTAACTCGTATTACTATTTGCCAAGCACGATTCTCAGCTCCTAACTTGTTCTCTATCATTTCATCCTTACAACAGCCTCAGGAAGTGGGTCTTATTTTCTCCAGTTTACAAACAAAGACACCAAAGCTCGGGAAGTTTATGCAGCATGGCTCAGGTCGCACAGCCAGTGCGGGATGGGGCGGAGGTTTGAACCCTGGAAGTCCCATTCCAGAGCTTGCGTGCTTGTAGAGGGATTCAAGAGGGAAGCCCGTTCCTTGCATGGGGGCCAAAGGCAATGGCAGTAGGATAAATAGCAGTGTATTGAAACACCCCATAATAGTGCGAATCAGGTTCTCTCAGGAGCCAATTTTCACCCTGGTTTTAATTTGTAAACCCTTTAAAACTACATTAATGCTCTTAAGATATAATACTGAAACACAGGAGAATTAGCAATACCTCCCTGTCACTATAGTAGCCAGAAAGAGTTAACGCAGCTTCTAAAGCCTTGTAACTTACAACGAGGAATTACACTCCCAGAAAGTATAATTCAATGAGTAATGGGAATCTGGATTAATTCCCAAATAAAGCTGTTATCATAAGAATTTATGAACAGAGGAATAAAAGACATTTAGCAGAATCTCCAGAGGCAGATATTAGACATGAAAATCAAACTTTGCAGTGGTTTAAATATTATTTATCACATCTTGCTCTCTTTTGTGGTCCAGCGCCTGGAGCTCCAGGCGTGTGATCATATTGTTTTCAGTGGAAAGGATCACAAGTGGCTGCTTTCACATGGAGGTAAAAGGACAGGGAAAGATAAATGGGATAGAGATGATTCACAGATGTGAACACACAACACAGGAGGTAATAGTCTATCCAGCTCAGGTTCAGTGCTTAAAACTTTCTCTGGAAGCTTAACATCAGGACTTTTCCATTAAAACAACCCAGAGGATGTTGGCAAGTCAAGCCAAGTATTCCTCTCTGCTCTGTTTTCTATGTTTAGCCCAGGACCAGCGGGGCTTATCAGTGTGTGAATTGGGGCAATGGGGTCCCAGCTTTGTCCGTCTCCTTAGTGGTCGTGCTCCACTTCTAGAAGTCTCTTTGGAAGTGGGAGCTGTCCCCCATCCAAACAGAAGCCAAAGCAACTGGCCTGTGGGCTGCTAAGCTGGGATCAGTGTGTGCCCTGTCACCTTTGCATGGCATTTTTTTTTTTTTTTTTTGGTACGCGGGCCTCTCACTGTTGTGGCCTCTCCCGTTGCGGAGCAACAGGCTCCGGACGCGCAGGCTCAGCGGCCATGGCTCACGGGCCCAGCCGCTCCGCGGCATGTGGGATCTTCCCGGACCGGGGCACGAACCCGTGTCCCCTGCATCGGCAGGCGGACTCTCAACCACTGTGCCACCAGGGAAGCCCTGCATGGCATTTTTGAGAGGTCCCAAAGGCACCTGGTCATTCATCCCAACACATCTGCGATCCTGGGGGGCTGTCCCTTCAAAGCTAGTCCACTGATAAATGACGTGCAAAGGCTCCGCCTTCCTTCTGCTCAGCTAGCTGGTTGGATCTGCGCAGCGTGTTGACCTCCTGGCCACAGCCTGCAAGCCATGCTTCAGTGGAGATGAATGATTTAGGCCCACAGATTTGGAGATATTGGCTTTCTAGTGATGGAAGTGCCTCTGCTGGATGCGATTCAAACTTCTTGATCCAGGATGGGTCTCCTACATACACAGTCAGCAGCCTTCCTCCCGGACGTGAGCCATCTTAACTGGGGCCGATAGAACCTATGGGGGAGCTCAGCCCTGACCACCACCTGGGTCTTCATGTTCAGTTCACTATCTACACATGAGTCACATGGTTACCTCCCACATCTCTCCTTCTGACATATTTCTTACTGCCTGCAAAGCCCTTGAAAACCATCATTAGGCCTCTGCTCACCTCACTGTTTTGCCCTAGTCTTCACTCTAGTACAGATCCCATGAATATCCTCTGTTTGGCTGTATTACTGTTTCCATGACAATTTCCAGCACAGCTGTGTTATTCTGCTCTTTTTTCTCTAACCATTTTTTAAAAACATTTATTTATTGATTTATGTAGGCCATGCCATGCAGCTTGTGGGATCTTAGTTCCCTGACTGGGGATTGAACCTAGGCCCCAACAGTGAAAGCACTGAGTCCTAACCACTGGACCACCAGGGAATTCCTCTCTAACCATTTCTGGATGCCTCCTTTTGCTCTCCTAAGTGTTGCAGTCTGCCTTTGCCTGTCCGTAGGTGGCCTCGAGTCTGGGTGGCCAATGTGCACCCTGTCCCAGGTACGTGGGCCTCTTGCATAGGGTCACCTGAGAGTCTGAGAAGTGGGCAGACATAGTTACAGGAAATGTGGCAGGACCCCAGCGCTGGTCCATCACGTCCCAGCCCGGCGGGGGGTGATGGAAAGGGCTGCCAACCTTTCTCCTGCTCCAAACAGTTAAAGACAGCGGCAGCACCTGCACCTCTTCTCCCAGAGTCACCTAGGGCCACCCTTTCCCTCCTGACTTCCCACGTTTGTCTCCCCAGTTAATGAGCCCCTCCCAGCTTTCTGCTCCACCTCTGGGTGCCTGCTGATGGTCTCTCCATTTTTCAAATCTTCTAGCCCCTCTGCCCAGTTTACATCAACAGATCCAGCCTTCCTGTCCTGTCCATTAGCTCTTGGCTCTGAGCAGTCCCTGGATCTCAGCAGGATTGACTGCTCCAGGTAGGGATGCACCATCTATCTGACTCGGTCCCCCAGTATCCGATGTTCCCACATCATTGGGAGAGCAGCTGACTGGTGAGTAGACCTCATGGTATGCGGGAACCATTCAGAGATGAACAGGAGCATGGTAGAACTTTGGGGACAGTGGCAGGAGAGACACAGAGTGACAGACTGAGAAATAAAGATTATCTGCTTTCCGTAAAATAGTGACCAGGGAGAAAGGGCTCTCTGTCATCTGAGGGAGCTGGATATGAGTGATGATTCTGAAGACCAAGAACCCATCTGCATGCCACGCTAGATATCGAGGAACCTCAGCCCTCTGAAGGACATCCTGTTAATCCCATTTTTTCTATAGAAACTAGGAACAGTCTTCAGAGGACAACCAGCAAGAAAACAGGGACGTCGGTCCTACAACCACAAGGGACTGAATTCTACTGACTCCTGAATGAGCAGGAAATCGACCCCCCCTCCCCCCCCACCCCCCGCCCAGGCTCCAGAAAGAAGGGCAACTGCCTACACTCAGCTTTTAGTCTGGCGAGATTTGAACTTCTGACCTACAGAACCACAGGTTACACGCTTGTGTGGTGAAACCACTAAGGTTGTGGTGATTGTTATGGCAACAGTAGAAAATGAATACAGAGTAAAGAAGAGGAAAGCAGTGCCTGTGCCTGGTGGCCCCTGGTCTGAGCCCTGCAGCGAGAGGGCTCTGGACAGAGCGTGACGGAGCAGTTTTCAGCTTAAATGCTGGTCACCACACATGCTGCCTGGGAGGACAGGGCAGTTTGCCCAGCTCTGTAAGGAGAACAGCCTCGCTGCAGCATGGAGAGGGCTGACGGAACCCTGCACACGTGGGTCCTCCTGAGTTTGTCCAGATGGTTCTTCCAGAACCCACCTGCAGCCGTGGTGAAGGGGGTGCTGACCCCCACGGCTCTGCAAGCAGGGGTGTCCATGAGGAGAGCCTGTGTGAGATACCCAGAGACCAGAGACACCCAGAAATGCCCACATATCACTGAGGGGTCCCGGTGGGGCTGCTGATGCTACTTCCATTTGAGGGGAGTCACAAGCCAGTAGAATTTGAGTATCTGTGACAAAGTGAACTCATTCAACAGGTTGGTAATGTCTAGGGAAATTCAAGACAAGTACATTTCTAACCTCCTGAGCCTCTGTTTCCTCATCTGTAAAATGGGGGAAACAATCACTACATTAAACTGTTGTTGGGGAGAATGAATCAAATACGATGAACCAAGTGTTGGATATGGGGCCAGGCCAGCCTCCTGGGTCCACATCAGAAGTCACCTTTGCCAAGTCACTTTGGCTGCAGGATGGGTCTGAATGTGGAGGGAAGGATAGATTTTCCTGGCAGATGGTAGTTTTGAGTCAAAATAGGCATGGGGTGGGGTGGGTGGGCACTGTGTAGGGCAATGATCTCAGGTGTGGCGGCAACCTGAGGAAGCAGAGAGTGACCTGGGGGCACAGTGATGGTTACAAGACACCTGCGCCCTGGTCCAGGGGCAAAAAATTGACCTACAGTCTTAATTCCAGAAAGTGGGATGAGCCTGCTGGGGTGGGTCTGTGGTGGTCCTGAGCCCTCAGGTGGGAAGGTTAGGTGTATTTGTCCAAGTGTGGGTGGCGAGACCCCTGTCCCCAAGCCTGGGCGCCTCTACCGTGTTCTTGGGAAAACTTCAAGAGATGGACCACAAGGTGGTGCTCTCCACAAAAGGATTCCAGTCCAGTCACTGCTTCATCCCCCAAATGTAATCTTTCTTATTAGTTCTCCATTTACAAACACAACAGTACGAACAAAATCAATCTGAAACTTTCCTGGGCATTCTTTCCTTTTTCTGCTTTCCCAGTATTTGCAGTTTGATTTGCATAACCTAACCCTGTGTTGTCCCAAGCTCTAGCTCAGAACAGAGGAGCTACTCTTGAACTTGTCTGGGAAAGAAAAGCTCCATCTTCAAAGTGACCTAGAACACTGATGAAGCCACAAAACGCCCCGCCATATGTGATTTCCTGGATGGATAAACGCTTTCCCCCCAGAGGACTGACAGAGTTGGGCAGGGCAGCCTTTGGGATGTGAATTTAGGATTTTATCCTAACCCAGAAATTCTAGGGATATAGGGAAGAGTTTGGTTATTTTTTTGTTTTTTGTTTTGCAGTACGCGGGCCTCTCACTGTCGGGGCCTCTCCCGTTGCGGAGCACAGGCTCCGGACGCGCAGGCTCAGCGGCCGTGGCTCACGGGCCCAGCCGCTCCGCGGCATGTGGGATCTTCCCGGACCGGGGCACGAACCCGTGTCCCCTGCATCGGCAGGCAGACTCTCAACCACTGCGCCACCAGGGAAGCCCAGGAGTTTGGTTTTATGCAAAAATTATTCTATTTCTACACACCTATCCTTCCTTCCGTACCATCCCAACCTTCTTTGCTTCTCACATTCCCCATGCGGGATCACACCTCCCGTTCGCTCTCACGATCCCGTGGCACGAGCAGCCTCCTTAAGCCTCCAGAGCTGGGTGCTGTGCAGGGTCCAGGGCATCACCTTAGGACGTGACGTGGAGCGAAGGGGGTGACAGGACTCTTCAGAGACCAGCTGCTCCTCAGAAGGAACCCAGAACTTTGGAACTTTGGAAACAAATACGTTTAGTGTCCTTGTGAAAAGTCCCCAACAAGGAAATTGTCGCAATATTTTTTCCTGTTATTTATCTCTTGGTGTGGTGTATGTGTATGTGTGTAAATAAAATATTCATTTCTAGTGTTGCCTAAGAGATCCTCATGGAATTCTGCCTGCCTTTCACGGATAAGGGGAATGCTCTTGGCAGCATCATTGGTAAGGTCCAGCCTGCCTTCTGTGAGCTTTGTTCCCAGGACTGTCCTATCTGGGCAGGACAATCACAGCCAGAATGTGTGGTTGGCCAGAGTGCTCAACCCTACATCTCCCCAAGGCACACCTGCTTTGCCTGCCCATTGACTGGGGCCACTGATGCAAACATTTGTAGATGGTAAGCCAGGGCTAAAGAATTACATGGTTATAACTGTCGTGATGGCGATGGTGAGAGGAAGAAACATGGGAACTTCTGTAAAAGGAATTCTCTTAGCAGTGAAATCTGCTGAAATCAAGATATATGTACCTTGATGGGAATATACACCTATGATTTAATATGAAGTCTGCTTCAATCCCAAACGATGGAGAGGTGAATTTATACGTATCGGAAAATGAGCATTAGGTATCTGTGAAATAGACAACGTTGAAAAATACGCAATGACATGGACTAACGTTCTGAAGTGAAAATAGCAGGCTAAAAACAGTGGATTATCCCAAACCAGGGACTTAGGACATGTAAAGTGGAGACCACAGGCTCACAGCACGGTTCTGTGCTTAAGTCATGATAAATGCTTTATATTAAAAAAAATACTGAATTCAAACTATAATAAGATGCTTTATAAAATATTACTATTGTTTAGCTATGCTTGGTGGAATTATAGATGATTTCTAATTTTTATTCTTTTTTAAAAAGTAAACATGTTGTATTCAGTACTTTGAAAATAATTTTAAAAACACCAACTAAAGGGTAAATCTCTCATAACTTTCAAGACACCTGCTTCTCGTCAGTAATGCAGCAGAGTCAACCCTACTGGGACAATGGGGTGGCTTTGTGCCACCTTATTGCTGCAGCTTCCCCTGGGATCATGTTGACAAGGGAGCCCCGTCTACCCCACCCCCAACTGGGGACAGGGGTCCGGCCCTCCTCCAGGTCATTGACTCCTGTAGAGGTGTGAGTGTTCACAGATCTGACATCTTCCAGGAGTGGGATTGAAATTGATGAAACCCAGGGGCACGCTGGCTTACCTGAGCTGATAGCCCTCTCCAGGCCTCTCTTGGATGGAGCTGGACGTGGCTTGCCTCCAGCCAGGGCTTGTCCAGTCTCCAATAGGCCCCTCCCTCTGCAGCCTACTCAGCCCAGCAGGCATGCAGATTCTCACTGGTTCCAGTCCCTGGCTCAGCATGGATGACTTTGGACTCCCCACAGTGTGGTTAATTAAGCAGTGTCCAGGAGCCCATCACACCCAGGCCTGAAGCAGATCCATGGGCATGCAACTCCACTGACTGAATTCCTCTCCTGTCATGTGACATGGTGAGGTTCTATAAACAAAGACCCTAACCTGTTAACTACCCTTCTATAAACAAAGACCCTAACCTGTTAACTACCCTTTTGGGTTATAATATGATCTCCTCGCCAGTTATCTGGATGTTTAGAAAATAAATTATTTCATCCCTAAGGTTTTGGGCTCCTTTCTTTTCTGATCATAGGGGGAAAAATTTGTCAAGAATCCAGCCTTGACTGGCCACCTTCATTTCATCCTATGCGCCCAGGCTCATATAATAAAAATCCATTTCTCCCCTTATGATTTTGCTGCTTAATGAGATGGACATCGTATGGCTTAGTTAGAGGCTTAGCCTTATTCTGACAGTCATTTGAACTCTACGTAGTCCATGAATTCTATATATTCCAGCTGCTATCATTATTTCTGAAAAGTGAAAGTCAGGATTGGTGGTTAGAAGATCACCTCCACAAACAACTGTGAGACTCGAGCTAGCCAGATTTAGTCTTAAACATTAGTATTGCTGGATAGCTCTCTTCCGGCTAAGACTGGGGTAAACTTCAATTAAGTTCCTATTTTAGGGCTTCCCTGGTGGCGCCGTGGTTGAGAGTCCACCTGCCGATGCAGGGGACACGGGTTCGTGCCCCGGTCCGGGAAGATCCCACATGCCGCGGAGCGGCTGGGCCCGTGAGCCATGGCCGCTGAGTCTGTGCGTCCGGAGCCTGTGCTCCGCAACGGGAGAGGCCACAGCAGTGAGAGGCCCGCGTACCGCAAAAAAAAAAAAAAAAAAAGTTCCTATTTTAGGGCCAGAGTTAGAGATTATTAGGAAAATCTCTCATCTGCATTTGCTATATCCATTACCAGAAGAAAATAATTTACAGACACAAAGACTCACAGACTCTCAGGGTCCAGAAGATGAGTCGCAGTGCTGAGATGTGTTGCCCATCCAGCCCTCCACATGCAACCTGGACCAGAGCATCACCTGGGTGCCCCCTGTACGGTTCTCCCTCTGCTCTCTTGTCGCCACATTCCCTTCTGAGTTTTCCACCCATCAGTCACCCCGAGGCTCCATCCTGCTTTTTCAGTGCATGAAGGAGGGGTGATTGGCACTAGGGCATCTTCAAGGTGAACAATTTAGATGTTGTAGTGTCTTAGCCCTTCAGCATCTTCACCGTGACCAAGGCCATCTTTCATAATTATACTTTTCATTATCCTTGCAAAATCTCTACTTCTTTACTCTGTGTCACGGAAGATTTTGATAGTGAAATGAACAAAACAGTGGGTGGGAAGAAAACGCAATTTTCCACTTAATATTCCCATTGAGATAGCATGGATCATCCTGATATGCAGTCTAACTGTATGTCTGCCTCCGTGCACCTGGCCGCTCTCGTTAAACCACAGGGAAAGAAGGCTCAGGTGTATACATTTAAGTTTATAGTGATACAGACCCTATGGAGATATAGAAACTTAGAGCAGTGCTGTCCAATAGAAATATAATGTCAGCCACACATGGAATTTTCTAGTAGCTGTATTAAAAAAAGAAAATACGAAACAAAAAAAATTAATTTAAACACTATATCTTTTTTAAAATAATTAATTAATTAATTAATTAATTTTTTGGGCTGCATTGGGTCTTCATTGCTGTGCACAGGCTTTCTCTAGTTGAGGCGAGCGGGGGCTACTCTTTGTTGTGATGTGTGGGCTTCTCATTGCATTGGCTTCTCTTGTTGTGGAGCATGGGCTCTAGGTGCGTGGGCTTCAGTAGTTGTGGCTCGCGGGCTCTAGAGCGCAGGCTCAGTAGCTGTGGCGCACGGGCTTAGTTGCTCCACGGCATGTGGGATCTTCCCGGACCAGGGCTCGAACCTGTGTCCCCTGCCTTGGCAGGCGGATTCATAACCACTGCACCACCAGGGAAGCCCTAAGCACTATATCTTACCCAGTATATCCAAAATATCATTTACCATGTAATCAGTATAAAGTTATTAATGAGAACTTTTGTATCTTTTATACTAAGTCTTTGAAATCTCAGATGAATTTTACCCTTACCTCTCAAGGCAAATGTTAAGTTTTCATGTGAAAGACTTGCTGTGCATTTAAATTTCATAAAATTGAAGATTGGAAAGGTAGGTTCACATACCCAGGTGGTGCCAAAGATACTTCAGTTTCCCAATAACTGAATGATCAGTTTTAATTTAAAATTAATTAAAGGAAAATATAATGTAAAAATCATCCACGTTTCCAATACCCAATAGCATTGTTATAGACAGCTGGTAGTTACCACACTGGACATGTGGATTTAGGATATGCATGTGTTTTGTTTCTAAAGATTGCGTAATAACAGCAGTAGGATGTATATAGGATAACTACCAATAGGGAGCCTCAGGAGGAAGCTCTATAGAAATGTTGGCCCAATGGACCATTTTGCTGAGAGAGGCTGGACTTAGGAAAAGTATCAAAAACTAGGAGGCCCAATTCCTTTTGCTGTTTGTCCCAGAACTGCTATCTCAAATTGCATAGACCCTACCCCACTCTCAGCATGTGTCTCTTCCACCTATAATTCCTTCTAACCCATAGCTTACTTTATTGAAGACCAATACCACTTCAGTTAGGGTAAGACTGCTGAGGGCAAAAATCATTTTTAGGCTTTGATTCTGAGGCCAGGATTCTACCGTGGGCTAGCTGCATAAACCCGCAAGCTGCATTGCTTCCTGGTCTTTAAAGTTCTTGCAAAATCTTACCGTTCATGTAAAAATTGGGGTAGGCAAGACAGCTTTCTGCCAGACCAGGTTACTCTCTTGAATACTTACCTGTGTCTGAGCCTTCGACCTAGATATGTTTCATTTGTGTTTGTGATTGGAACCACTTGGAGGAAGTACCCCTTTCATGAAGCAGTAGCGCACTCCTGACACCCGTGGTATGGTTTGCTCATCACGGACCAGTCCTAGTTGCTGCCCCAAAGAATCCATCCTCAGTAATTGTTATAAGTGTGTGTGAGGCCCTCTTGACTTCAAGACTTTGGATGTTGATAGGGGGGATAGGCCTGGGAATTACGGTGTTTCAACTATTCCATAATAAGGGAAGTTCATCATGTGTTCAGGTGGGGTGGACAGTGTTAATCATTTCCAAGTTACCTCCTCTGCCTCCAGTGTGTGTTTGTGTGTGTGTGTGTGTGTGTGTATTTGTGTGTGTGTGTGTGTGTGCCTAAGAAGGGATGGCAAAGGAAGACCCTGTAGGAGAGGTTGGGTCTGATCAGCCCAGCCAACTAGTAGACCCACTGGTAATCCAACAACCCAAAGTTAGCAACTAACTCTATACAATTTTACAGTTTTCTCCCCAAGAACAGAAGGTAGCACTTGGCACTGCTCCAAACTCCTACGGCCCTCCTGGGATGCATAGATGGTTAGTGTTTTCCTCCAGTTCTTTCCTGGTTTATTTGTCTATTTCACCACAGCACAGAAAGGTGGAAAGGGGCCCGATCAAAGCTTACTCTCCTTCATCCTTCAAAATGATGCCTTACCATGTTCACTCTGATTGAATTTTGATGCTGAGCATCTTTTGGCCTCTAATTGGTTTCAGACTTCAATCAGGGGCATTAACAGGAATCACTGAGTGCAACACACACTCCCAGCTCCCGGTCTCGGGCTTCCTTTTCCAACATCTGCAGGAATCCCCTTGCCCTTGATCTTTCTTATAAAATATTTTGAAGACTCTGATATATTAACTGCTTACCTACCTCTCTCTCTAATTCTCATTTTTTTTTTTTTTTTTTTTTTTTTTTTAGTCTTTGAACCTTTAGTCTTTGCAAAATTCCCCTTCCTTCACGGCTATTACTCTTTGGGCTAAGGGGCCTTCTGGAGCCCACGTTAGCATTCATTTCCATACTTGCCAATATTTCCCTGTTTGCTCTCAGATGGGGCTGCCAGATTGGCACATAAACACACAAGATGCCCAATTCAATTTGAATTTCTGATAAGCAACGAGTAAATTTTTGTATAACTGTGTACCAAATATTGCATGAGGCATACTTATACTAAAAATTTATTAGTCGTTTATCTGACATTCTAATTTAACTGGGCATCTGTATTGAATTTGGCACCACACTCTTAGAACAATCCCCTCCTTGCCGTACCTCACAGGGACTCCATCTCCCAGCTCCCTTGCCCTCCTGCTGCTAAATCCTGCATAAATAGGTTCGGTGGGCAGGTGGCCAGGAAGAGCCAGGTTATTTGGCCCCTCCCTTTTTCTGGTGGCCTCTTCGGCCATAACCAAGCTTTCCTATGGCTCCAGGTCTGGCCAGATCTGCCTGCCACCGTTGCAGTTTCTTCCAAGTGGCCAGATCCTGGGCTGCCCTGGGTCTCCTCTCCGTGACTTCCTAGCCCTGGGGACAGCAGCTGCACCCTGTTGTCCATCTCCACATTGCCTGCCATCCCTGTTTAAATGCTCTGCTTTCCCAGTACCTGTTTAAACTGTTTTGTGTATTACATTTCCTCTGTTTGAAATACCTAGAGTGGTTTCCATCTTCCTGACAAGACCCTGACTGAGAAGCCTATTGACTATTTATTCTTTGCTTATTTCCTACCCCCACCCCACCCCCCGGCCTTTTGCATTCAGTTGCCTTCGCCTGTAAAGATGGATAAGTGTAGGCCATGGCACAATTCATTTGTTACCAATATCAAAGCCCCAAATTTACTTCTCTATAAAGGTTGAAGTACATTCAGGGCTACCTGTAAAGGAATGCCACTGTCACTCACTTACACTCTAACCCTGTTGACAGCCCAGAGCGAGCATCTGTCAAGTTGGTCAAGAAAAAGAAAGACGGTGGAGAGTTCCTCCTGCAGAGAAGTTAGAGAATGTCACAAGTTCCAGACTTAGCTGTCTATTTCTTTCCTGATGGCTGTACCCAGATACAATCAGATCAATCCATAACTACAAACGAAAATCACGTTCTCAACATATAACCAGATGTGAAGGCTGTGAGAGACCCCTGATAACTTAATTACTGGAAAGTGGTCCTTTGCAAATTATTTCCAAATTACATTGACAATAACCAAAGTAGCTGCCCCCAGGCATAGCACAGACGGGGTGGTAACTTCTAGGACTCATGGAACTCTGGGGTATAATGGAAGGGAAAACACGACAAGAAATGCTTAGAGTTGTTACCAATGTTACAACCTTCAGAGCTCCAGCTCTGTCTCCACATCCAAAGCCAAACTGGCAGAAGCTCCCACAAAGAAATGATGCCATTGCTCATTTGCTGTCCCCAGAGCTGCCTCTTCTTGTTACATTGGACAGTGGGACTCCTGACTGTCTTCAAGAGGAATAGCACACATACTCACAGGGCGTGGTCTAGCCCTGTCTCGCCCCAACAAGATAATGGTACCGTATAGTCTTAACATCAATACCTGTATCAGGATGTTAGTTAATTAACATTAAGTAATATTACATATGGATGTCAAGAGAATTTTATTCCTTTTTATAGTCCTGAGAATGAGCCTATGGATCTTCCCAAGTTTTTGAGATTCCTTACTCCTGTTAACATTGAACAAGAAAAGTGTATGCGTGCACACACACATACACACGCACGTACGCACGTATACATATATAGTCGCCTCCCTAGAAGCAGGAGAATGAACAAAACTTAGGTGCATGGTTTAGTCTAGATGAATATTTACAGAAAACCTTTTTTTCCATAGGAAAATTTTTGCAGAGACATACTTTTAGAATTCTGCTTACACTTTTAAACACATGTCTAATCACCCAGAACAGTTTACCTCTTCAGAGCTGTCTTGTCTTGGATATTTCCTTCTCAGAAGAGGGCCTTCTTTTTCTCCCAGGAAGCCACCTCTGTGAGCTTTTAAATTATGCAATTGTGAGCAAAGAACCTGAGACCAAAATGCAGATGCAAATTTCTATTCTTGATAGCAGAATCTACCACTAACCTAAATGAGAGGTATTTTAAATTATGAAATAATTTGAAGATACAGAAAGAATATAGTTAATGAATAAACATCCTCTTAACCAACCATCGAATTTAAGTAATGTTAATTCACTAATATTTTTACATGTATGTTTCATACTTCTTATTAAACTATGTAAATGGTTTTAGGAAGAATATATTATTCTTTAAATTTGATCTTTTTCACTTAATATTCAGTTTCAGGATAGATGTTAATGTGTATAAACTTATCTATTACTCTAGTTCATTCCTTAAAACTGCAATATTCCATTCCATCAAATTAGCTTGTTCTTCTTGCCAAGGTGGAAACACAGGGACTAGATTTACCCTCCTGCCTGAAACAACCAAAAAACAGACAAAAGATATGAAATGATGAATTTCAAGACAGTGGACTTCAGGCAATGGAGGACAGTGATCTTGTGAGACAGGAAATTAACCACTTCCCAATTTCCCTGCCTTGAGAGAGTTACAGGCTATGTGCAGGGCAGGGGTGAACCAGCAAAGCCTGATAACTCCTGAGTTGAGAAGGCAAAGGTGAGAGTCCAGGAAAATCATGGTGGCTGGAGCTCACATGTCAGAATACCAGAGGAGAGGGCTTCATGGAGAGAAAACTCCGGAGATGTGGAGAGTCACTCTCAACAATTCAGCTGAATATTGATTAGCATATACATTTGAGGAAAGCTCCTGTCTTGGGAAAGAACCGTCCAAAAGGATTAGAGGTAACAGTGCCTGCTGCTGACACAGTCTGAGAAGAGTGCCTCCTCTCACCAGCCAGACTGGAGAACATCATGACTCACAAGATCTTTGGCTGGAACACACAGAAAGGCCTCACCTTAATTAGTGGGAAATAAATTAGAACTAGCCTGAGCATTAATCTGTTCCCACCTAGAAGATCTTTAAAAGCAAGAGCCAAAAGGATTAAATCCTTTCCAAGCAACCTAGCTGCATCTCAAGATAAAGCTCAAGAATACTGATAGGAATACAAAAACTTTCCACATGCAAGAGAAGGAATGCAGAGATGCTGAAAAGTGTGGCCCATAATGGAGTTAAATCAATGAAAATTAATCCTGAATGGACACACATGTTAGATATTAGACAAGAACATTAAAGTGCAATTACAATAGCTGTATCCCCTATGTTCAAAAATTAAGTAGAGGCATGAAAGGTAAAAGATGACACAAATCAAACTCCTAGAGATGAAAAATACATTGGATGGAATTAACACCACGGTAGGTACTGCAGAAGAAGAGATTGGTAAATTTAATGATATAGCCACAGAAACAGTCCAGAATGAAACACACACACGAGAAAAATACTGAAAAAAAAAATAAAAGGAACAGTAAGTAGTGAACTAATACACTTGTAATTGGAATCCCCAAAGGGGTGGAGACGGAAGAGATGGTAGAATGAATAATTAGCCCCCAATTTTCTCAAAGTGGATGAAAATTATAAACTCACCGATCCAAGAAGCTCAGGCAACCCCAAGCACAGGAAACATGAAGAAAAGTACACCAAGACACATAACAGTCAAATTGTTCAAAACCAATGATAAAGAAAAATTTTAAAAGAAGCCAGAAAAAAATAACAAGAGAAAAAGCCAAACAGAATAAAGAAGAGGAAACATGTGGATGACAGCACATTTCTCATAAGAAACAATGCAAGTGAGAATGTTCCAATGTCTTATTGGAGCAACATCTTTAATGTTTGGAAACAAAAAAAAATTGCCAACACTGAATTCTTTACCCAGTGAAAATATGTTTTAAAAATGAAGGTGAAATAAGGACTTTTTCAGAACACAAAAGTGATTCCATCAAGTGAATCTATTACAATGTTCTTGTCCATTTCTTTACTGATGGACAGTTAGGTGGTTTCCCTTTCATGTTGTAAATGCTGAAATAAGCACATGCACATTACCTTTTTGTCCACATGATAATTTTCTAGGATGTGTCCCTAACAGGAGAATTGTTGGGTCATAGGTGAGTGCAACTTCAGTTTTACTTGTACTGCCAAGGTGCCCGCCAAGGTGCCCACCAAGGTGCCTGTCAGCACTGGTATTGTCAGATATAATTTTTTTCTTTTCTGATGAATCTGGGTGTTCTATTCTGTTGCACTGGTCTGTTTTCCTATCTTTGTCCCTATATAATATTGTGCAATAACATAGATTTATAATAAATTTTAATATCTATTGGATGAGATCTTCTGTATCGGTTGTTTTGGACTGCCATTATAAAATACCACAAACTGGGTGACTTAAGCAGCAGGAATTTATTTTCTCACAGTTCTGGGGGATAGAAGTCTGAGATCAAGGTGTTGGCTGGGTTGGTGTCCTCCGAGGCTCAAAGGGGAGGATCTGTTCCAGAAGATGTAGATGGACATCTTCTCCCTGTGTCTCCCATCATCTACTTTCTGTTCATGTCTGTGTCCATAGTTCCTCTTTTTATAAGGACAACAGTCATATTGGATTTGGGCCCTACCTTAATAATTTCATTTTAACTTAGTTATCTCTATAAAGACTCCATCTCCAAATATGGTCACTTTCTAAGGTACTGGGGGTTAGGGCTCCCACCCATGAATTTTGAGGGGAATAATACCTCCTCTCTTAGTTATTCACCAAAACAGAATTCTAGAATCAATTTCTCCAGTCCCACCAAGAAAATCCCTTTCATTAGAATTGCATGGGATTGACTTTGGGAAAAATGACACATTTGTGATACTAAGCCCTCCTTTTCATAAACATGTAGATCTACCTTTTATTCGAGGATTCTTTTAAGTCTTCTAATAAAGTTGTAAATTTTGCTCCTAATGGCCATGCATTAATCTCTTTCCCATGGCTTACTGCCGTAGACCCCACCCCACCCTGGAGTCCACTCAGCCTTTATTGAGAAACTCTCGCCTGCAAGCTCCTGGGTCCTGTGTCATTATCCTCATTTCTCATCATTCACTACTTCAAACTCTATGCCAAAATTCTTGAGGTTTTATCAAACATACCATGCTATAACACACCTTCCTGCCTTTTCTTCTGTTCTTCTCTGCCTTTCTTTTATGATTTACCTATTAAAGGATGGGCTGAGTTAAAGACTTAACCCAGACAAAACCTTCTACAGGAATCCAACCTTAGCTCAGACCACTGAGCAACCCACAGACTAGTTAGGTGGTTCTTCTCTTTGTGCTTCTGACCATACAACTGTAGTGTCACAGGATCTTATAAAAGTCTCTAGAATGGAGTCAAGCTAACGGAGCCTCTCTGAGGGCTGGGATTGTACCTGATTCAAATTTGGATGCCATCAAACTGTAGCACAGTGTTTGGCATACGGGAAGTTATAATAAATATTGATGGTATGAATGAACGAAATAAATCAGAAAGGCTATATTTCCTTTTCAGAGACTGCTAGCTACGACCCCCTTCTTAGGATTAGTAAACGTGGGAAGTCAAGGGAGATAGGAAAGTGGGCAGGTAAACATTAATTCAAGGAAAATCGGGGCAGACGTGATGACAGCTGACAAGCTCTCCCCACTTTATAACAGAGAACATCATTTTAGTAGCCAGAATATTTGTGTCCAAGATTTAGGGCCTCTTGTTCTTAGAAATTGCGGGATAAACATGATCAGGGCTTGTCTGTCTCTCCATTGTCTTGGCTTCCTGCTAGCTCTGTCATCACAACGTTTCTCTGAGACTTGAAGGCAGCCTTCCTAATTGTGGACCCATCCTGGTGCTGCCCCACTGAGATTACCACGAGCCACACGGGATGAAGCCACGGGCCTCCCCATGAGGGCCCAGAGTCCTCAGTGACAGATCAGCTCCTGACTCGAGCCTCAGGGCATTTCCTTTCTTTCCAAATTCTTGGGTGAGGAAGCACCCGGCTCTTGTCCTCAGGTACTGGCTCCACTTAACAAGGAAAACTCAGTGTCTGTGCCTGGGCCTTTTCTCTGAAATTAGTGAGCCGACTGAGGGTTTCAAAACACCCCCAAGGCCACATGGTAAAGGTGACTCTTCAAATATGTTTTAAGTCCCCGGCTTTTGATGCCTTTTATCTTCTCAAAAGTAAGTCAGAGCTTTAGACAGAGCAGTGAGGACTATGCAGTCAAGTGTGAGGCCTGGAGGGAGCTGGGACACACCAGCTGCTTGCAGAGTGCTCTTCTGTCCCCTGTCCCCTGCGCTGGGGCCTTTCTTCTCTCCATGGGAAGATGGATTCGGATGGGCTGTTGAGCTGTCTGTGTCTACAAGACCTTCTCCTGTAAACCAGATGCTTCGCGTGCACCCCTCCTCCCGCGTCCCCTCTTGTAGGACACTGGGACCTAGGGATTTGCCGTTCTCATTTTCGGGAAAAGAATGATATGGATTCAACCTCCCTTTTGCCTTGTGCTTTGCACAACAGAGATGACCCCCTTTCTCCCTGTGTGGAAGGTCACTGGGCTCGAGTGTGACACTCATGGGAGATTCTTATGGGAGAGGCAGAATACTCTAGAAAACTGCCTTGCATCATGTTGGTGGTGGGCTACTGCTCTTCGCTTGCTTCCTGTCTTCGGGTGGTAACAGTCTCCTTGCTTTCCTTTAAGGACCTGTCCCTTGCTTATTCCCTGATGACTTTGTGGACTCCTAGGCAAGCCCTCGCTCCAAATAGCTCCTCCAAGGTCGTGTTGAAATGCTCCCCTTGTGGGTTCTTTTGGGGACTCAGAATGGCCATCCCACTTGTTGCAAAGAACTTCTCATCCCCCTCCATATGCTGGGTGCTCGAACACTATTCGTGGTTTTAATCAGTCCATACACATATTTTAGGGATGGGCAACACCCCCAGTGGATAACTTCTTGGGGGTAAACTTCAGCAGCCCCTCACTTATCTGCCATCCTTGAGAATGTATTGTTTCACCTAAGAAAAATGACCAGATAATTGAACCAAATTTTTGTGAACAAAACTTTAAAACACTCTACACTTCCATGGGACTTTGAAATATAACAGATGAATCAGAACATACAGAAAACACATCTAATTTAACCTGGTCTTTACCAATCAGAATAGTCCTTCCGCAAATCAGTCATGGCTCAGGGTTGCAAGGTTATGTACCTGACAAGTGCGTTGGCTCAGAGAGCTTTGGTTGGCATTCCTTTGAAGGCTTTCCTTTGTACTTCCAAAACTTCTTTCTCTCGCAGGCAGCAATCGACCTCTCTTGCCATTGAGAATATTTCCCTTCTCATAGGTTTCTGTGCGCTGGTAGGTCATCAAAGGTGTCTGAGTCCACATGTAGGGAGGGGTGGTGGTGGTGAGTGGGGCAGGCAGAGGCAGCTCTGGGAAGTTTTCAGGAAGGCACAGGTGATCCACAAACTCTCATCTCTGGCTGACCTGTTTCCTCAAATGTTGGTTCAATGATTGAATAAATGAATGAAGTAGAACACGGCAAAGCTGATTAGGTAGAGACAGATCTTCCTGGAGTTCTCAAGTTTCATCATACCGGTTTCTTTTATACAAGTTCTACAGATTATACAACTTTTATCTGTCAGCTTAACAACACCATTCAAATAATGAACATTGGAAAAATTACTAGAAAAACAACCCAAGTATCATATTGTCAAATGTCTTAGGGAAAATATATTGAGCCAAAACTCTTGCTTTATTTTTTTGAAAAACCAGGTATTGTTGGGTTTTTAGATTTTTCCTGTTAAAATTGGTTCACTTATACATTTTCAAAGGAATTAAACATACTCTAGGAAAAAGGAGTGTGCAATTGCATGGTGTCTAATATTAGGGATGCTTATTTGATACTATTATAAAGTAAACAGAATTCTGGCATGCAAAGTTCCAGGCTCCCTTGCTACCCTCTGCGTCCTGGTTTATGTTACTCCTGTCTTTTCTAAGGAAGCTACACCCATTGTCTCCTGCCCTGCCATTCAAGTTGCTTTTCTCTGACATCAAAGATTCCTCTGTGATTTCCTTTCTTGGCTCAGCTGCTAACAGGGAAGAATGTGGACTCAGCAGCAGTGAAATCTCAAGTCATTAAGTGTTTTAAATTCCCCTTTGGACATATACAGTGACTTTCAACAAGTACTACATTTCCTGTACCTTTGTAAGAGAAGGGGAAATTTAAAAAACATTACAAACTTCAAAGCAGTTAGGTCATCCAACCATCATGTTTACATTTGCATGATTACAGCAGCAAAATGCAAGAGTCCAGGAGATGTTTTGAAGTAAATTGAATAAATGATATGTCACAGTAAAAATAAATATTTTAAATCGCTATTGTGTTAACAGATTAATCGCCCTACAACCTCAGTTAGATAAAGCAGAGGTGGGAGCATGTGATGTACGGTCATTTGGAATATCTCCAACTACCTCCATGGCGTTCCATTGGGCACTTAATGATGTACTCTAGGTTTTTATGAAAACATGCCATCTGCTGCAGCGTGACCCAGCTACTCTACGAGGTCAGCTCTTACTGAACATTAGTGTAGTGACTTAATCCTCTGCAGGGTGTACACTGTCCAGGGATTCTCTTATAGACAATACCACAAAATGTTTCTTTAATTGGAAAAGTAGAAATAAAGACAATAATTAACAGAAACTCAGTTGTACTACAGGTGACCATGTTCATGGAGTGATTTAATGAACAGTCAACTTCTAAATAGCTAGCTTGGGTGGGATTCTGTTTTGGACCACTAGAAGTGTCTCTGGCCTGCACCAAGGACTGGGAACTCCTCCTCCTGTTTTCGTTTCATCATCAACACCAGCTTGACGTGGACAATGGGCTATTCCAAAGGGCTTTATAAATATTTACTTATCGTATTTACTTCTTAGCCCAAGTAAGGTCTTTGTGTTATATGCTCAGATGCCCTCTCTGCTTCCTGGACTTTTCCCAGATTACAATTTTATGTACACTTGCAAAATTAGTTGATTACTGTCTCTTCTCCCCCACCCCCACCCCATTGAGCGGGAGCTCCATGCAGGCAGAAATTAGTCTGCATTAAAATTAACAGCTGGGGATGGGGAGGGATAAATTAGGAATATGGAATTAATAGATAAGCACCACTATACGTGAAATAGATAAACATCAAGGACCTACTTATAGCACAGGGAACTATATTCAGTATCTTGTAATAACGTATAATGGAAACAATCTGAAGCTGTATACTCGAAACTCACACAATATTGTAAATCAACTGAAGTTTAACAAATAAAAATGTTAACATCTGATTGTGAGTAGGGCCCACACAAGTCCATGTGTTCTGTAGTTGTTTAAATGGAAAATTAGAAATAAGGATGTTGACTGAAAGTGACTAAATTGTGCTTATGGATGAACAAGTATATAGAGAGATTTTCTGAACAAGGGACCCGCAGATGACTGATGACAGGTGCATATTGCATGGGTGGGGTACTTGCTTGGTGACCCATGAGAGGTGCTCCGTGAATGTCTGTGAATGAGTGGATGTCAATACTCGCAATAGTGCAGTGAATTAGGAGATGTTATTCCGGTACGTGAGGAAACTGAGGTCTAAAGAGCATAGGCTCTGGGCTCAGTAGTGGGGCTGTGGCACCAGAGCTAGGGCTGCAGGGCTGCAGAGCTGTACAGGCTTGACCATCATATGAACTGTCTTCAACCCTCTCCTTTGTTATGTCCTGTGTTATCTTCTTGGGTCCAAAGCCACCATTGCTGATTGCAGGAACTCAAGACCATCATGGTCACATTACGTCAGTGTTTCTTTAGTGTGGCAGCATTCCACGGACGATGCTTGTAAGGGTTTTACATGACAGACGCATGAATATTTTTATTTGTTAGTTATATATTATTTTAATTTGAGCTGAAGAAAATGTAATTGGAAAACATAACTAAACCGTATAACTGCAACATGAAACCAGATTTTTTCATGGATATTATTGCCTACGATGGAAATAAATTATTTAAATTTTCCAGTGAATCAAAGAAATACATTAAGTAACTAGTGATGGGTGTTTGCACGGACAAGTTAAACATCATAAAGTGTTGGAAACACTACTTAATGTTATGCAACTTTCAGCCTAAGTGGAAAACATTCTCTTTGATCTGTCCCCCTCTCTTCACAAAGTTTCATCTAACCTACTGCAGGCAATGGTGAAAGTCTTCTCATGGCAAAAAAGGACACACCTTCTTGAGTGGGAAAAACCATTGCTTTATCTGTCTGACAATAAGAAGGTTTATGCTTCTGTCCCATGGGGAAACCTTAGACTTTCCAGGAGAAGAGTTTGCTTTGAGAGGTTCCATTTGCAAACCAGTCCCCCAAACAAAGCACCTCCGCTATCTTTCTTGCTTTCTTTGCAAAAATTTCCTGCTGCCCTGAAATAGGAGGATCAAGGGGAACTCCTTCCCCTGGAGTAAGGAAAGGCTATTGCTGCTTGTAGCAGAGTTGACAGCCAGGCCTGGGTAAGGGGCTCTTCATAATATTATTAAAAATTAATAAGCATTTTAAGACCAGGGACTTGCCTTATGAATAACTGACACTCCCCCATCCCCTCCCCCCAGCCCGCTCCCCCCTGCCAAGATATATGCAAATCATGTATCTTTCAAAAAAAAATATGCTAATTGGATGAGGAATGGGTGGATAGTTCTTCCACTATTTCCCTCCAAAGTAGCAAAACACTAGTAAAACTCATACTTTTACAATTATAATATATTCTTTAACGAGTTGAAAACAGAGTTGACATCCACGCTTAGACAGTACAGGAAGCTTCTTTGAACTTTCAACTTGGAATGTGAAATTTGGGAAATCAAGAGATATGGAATTATTCCTTCTATATTAAGCAGCTGCTCAAGGAAATTTATTGATATTTTTACTGGCATTAATAGTGTCCTTTCAAAATTCATGTGTGCACGGAACCCGTGAATGTGACCTTATTTGGAGATAGGGTTGTTGCTGATATAATCAAGTGAAGATGGGGTCACAGCTGAGTAGGGTGGGTCCCAAATCCAGGATGACTGGTGTTCTTATGAGAAGAGGGAAATCTGGACACAAAGACACAGACACAGGGGGAACTTTATGTCATGACAGAGGCACTATGGGATGACAGATAGGAGTGACCCATCTACCAGCCAGAGAACTCCAACTCTTGCCATATTACTGGGTTAGGTAGCTTACAAAATAAATTTTGTGGAAATTTCACAGCAGTCTGCAATTTCTCCATGAGTATTTTACAGTTTTGTTTTCTGTTTTGATGATTAAGAAATTAGTAGAGACCTACTTGGAATTACCTGGAAAACCCTTTGCCATGTTATTTGAAGGCCTGCATTTACTTTAACCATCACGTCATGCTCTGTGGTCTCATACAATAAACCTAATGTCACAGGACAGCATCCTTTCCTGTTTGCCACTGTGTCAAGTTGAATTCCTCAACCAGGTATAACCACAACCATTTTCACAGATGAAGACTTCACTTTCTTAAATTATCTGAGGACAGAAGACTTTGATTTGACGTAGCTTAAAAGACCTAGAACTGCAGGGTGGTACTCTTTGTAATCATCCTGGATTAGCGAGAGCAAAGGCATACTTTATATGAAAGCAATAGTGCTGCCTCAACAAATATGCAGTCATATTTTACTGAACAATTAAGGCTTGCAGAGGTTAGACAAAAAGCACGTGCTTGAACTGAGACCTCACACCATACCTCCTGGAGTAGACCAGAGACCTGGGGCCATGGCTGTCCCAACACTCCGCTCTCGCAAGGCTGTGACTCCCAGGTCCCACCTTCTGTGCATCGTGGAGCAACACAGCAACAGTCAGTTAGCAGTAAATGTAGCAGGAGACGGGCCATGGGGAAGTTTTTATTAAATGGCATACTTTGATTTTCCATCATTGCATTTGGAATACACTTTTAAAATGATTGGCCTGTCAACATAATGGATTGGCAGTTAAAAATAACTAAGAGAATATGTAAAATAATAAAAGGGTAAATTATGACAATAATAATGTTGGTGATTCAAAAGATGGTCCATTAAGACAAATAACAAAACACATTCCAGGCAATGACAAGCCAACATAAAGCCACCAATACATTTTTCTATGCAACACAGAACTAGCAATTTTGTTTTAGCAAAATAATGCAATCTGTCATATCTAATGAGTGCCATTGATCTGAATATCATTTGTCTTTAGGTCTTTCTTTTTGTATGTTCTCTGTAAATGTCAGTTGCAAGTGAATAAGGGGTTATGACTAGCTTTACGTTTGTACTTATTTAAGAAACATTATAATGAAAGAATTTGTCAACCATAGGAATCCATGAGAATTATTTTCCTTTTAAAGGAAATGACTCAAGTTTGAGCAGTTCAGCCCTAATGGCATTGTAGTCTTTTCTGCATTTTATTTTCAATTTTTGAAAAACCACATTTTCGGTATTTTCCTGTGATTATAAAGGAAACACATGTCTCTTGCAAAAAGTAATTGTTTCTTACAGAGAAGCAAAAAGAGGATGAATCACTGAGAACTTCTACTTCCCACACCATTTTCATACCTATTCTTTTAGGGGTTTTCTATAAATATTTACTTTCATAAAGTAAAAATGAGATGGAGCTATACATTTTATTTCATAATCTGCTTTTATTATTTATACATTCATGACTATCACAGGATGTTAAAGGGAGACTTTTCTACTTCAGCGTTTCAGCATTGAACAAGGCAATCAATCTCCCAAAGGTGGAGTGGATCACGGAGTGACGATGAAGCCACGTTCCCAGCATTACCCCTGTCGCAAATCTGCTCCAACTGTGAATTGAGACCAGGTAGGGGGTGGGAAGAGGGTGAGCTGGGACCCCTTTGGGGAGGGTTGCCGACATGCTGAGCATCCCCCCTTCCAGGGGGACAGGAGGGTTGCTTCCTGCACACCTGGAGCCAGGTGAGGGGGTGTCAATGGGACCCTTCGGGAAGCTTCGCCCATCTGCTGGAATTTGGGGAGCATGATGTCTGCCTCACAGAGGAGAAGTATCAAGGCCTGAGGCTGTTTTAGGTAGGTGCTATGGACTGAATTGTCTCCCCAAATTCATATGTTGAAGCTCTAATCTCCCCTCCATGCGACTGTGCTGGAGACAGGCTCTTTAAGGAGGGTAATTAAGGTTAAATTAGGTAGTCAGCATGGAGCCCTGATCCCAGAGAACGGATGCCTTTATAAGGAGAAGCTCCCTCTCTCCTCCACATGAGGACACAGGAAGAAGGCGGCTGTCTGCAGGCTGGGAAGAGGGCTCTCACCAGAACCTGACCGTGTTGGCATGCTGATCTTGAACTTACAGCTTCCAGAGCTGTGAGAACTAAATATCTGTTGTGTAAGCCCCGCAGTTTATGATATTTTGTTGTGTTAGCCTGAGTGGACGAGGACCGTGGGCTTGAAGAGGAAACGGTGAGTGTGCTAGGACCTTACCAGGGGATGCAAGGGGCTTGACCAGTCTCTGAAAGATGACTCTTTCTACCTGTGTGTAGGTGGATTACACATGCGCACACACAACCATAGGACTGATAAAGAGAGAAAAGGAGAAGGACGCTGGGGAGTGAGGGTGGACAAAGGGGGAGGTTTCTGTGAAGGATGTTCAAGTTTGCTCCCTTTCCTCAGAGGTCACAAATATAACCTCTACTGACCCAGGGAAATACCTGCTACAGCTATTAGCTGAAAGTGCGAGGTTGAGCACAGCTGCAGGTCTGACTAGTAGGATTTTACCGTCAGAGGTGAGGAACCCCAAAACAGGCCAGTCTTCTTTGTTCAAAAATAGTATTGAAAAAGCAGCCACCTGAGAAACTCCTTCCTTGCCCTGCCCTTCTCTCTCAAGAAGAAATTCTCTTGGGTTCTGGCTGTATGATGGCTTCCTGTCAATTAACACAAGCACATAAACAATTTCTTTAAACGTCACAATCTAACCCTACCTCTATCAGAGCATATAAATAAAATGTCAATTTGTTGACTCTTCTAAATGTCCCTTATTTTCTCCTTTTTTTCCTATGAACATCTGTATATTTCAAGAAACGTTCTTTTTTCTTCTTCTTCTTTTCCCAAAATAGAGGGAGACAAGCATATAACTAAACATATAAAAATGCAGGTGACAGTTTTCTTAATGTTTTGTATTCTTTGGATGGAGTCATAAGGGGTGCAGCTTTGGAAGCTGGCATGCATAATCTCTCACCTGTTCAAACATCACGGTTTTGCAAGGTTGGTCCTTCTGTCAATCACCACCTGCAAAGCCTTTGCTGTGAGTCTGCTGAGTCAGCCAGTGTCCTAGCCGTTGATGGGTGGAAATCTCTCTTGTGTGTGTGAAGGCTCCTGGCAGGGCAGCTGGTGACTGTTATTAGCTGAATGGAGTGATATTTAAAGATATGATTAAAAATGGGATGTAAAGAGAAACAGGGTGTCAAGAGCGTCCAGACACTCCCAAGTCTTCGAAGCCTTACACGATTCTAATTTCCCACAGGTCTGCTTTTTTGTTTTGTTTTGTCTTTTCAATTAATGAAGAATCAAGGGAGTTACTGGAACTCAGAATTGAGTCAGAGGTTAGAATTTAGAGTCTGACAGCCCTCAGGTGAATTGGTGGATAGTCCATCCTTTCTGGGTTTGGGAGATGGTTTTCTGATTTCTTGCTCAGATTTCTCAAGAGTCCACTGAGAAGGTGGTCCATGGGGTCTCCAGTCATGAGGAGTTTGTGCCCATGGAAGTTACAGAAGTCAGCCTTGCAACTTCCAGCATCCTTTGATGACACTGACGGAAGAAGTAAAGAGGTCACGTCATGCTTGCTTCCTGGGAGGCTGAAAGGGCAAACTAGAGGCACATATTACGGTGATTGTCTGTGTTTTAACTCAGACTTGTGGGTGTCTAGATACTGGCTTCCATGCTTTTTTTTTAATTGGGGTATAGTTGCTTTACAATGTTGTGTTAGTTTCTGCTGTACAGCGAAGTGAATCAGATATATGTATACATACACCCCCTCTTTTTTGGATTTCCTTCCCATTTAGGTCACCACAGAGCATTAAGTAGAGTTTCCTGTGCTATGCAGCAGGTTCTCATTAGTTATCTATTGCTTTTTACTAGCCATGTGACTCTGGGTAAATTATGTAAATATTCCGACCCCCAGCTTCCCCATCTGTAGAATGGGAATAACTGCCGAGCTCATAAAGTTGTCACGCAAGTCAAGTGCAGGGCCGTCACGGGCACGAGGTCAGCCCTCTTCTGTGACAAGCAGGGGCTGAGGGTCATTGTTGTGTATGCTATGTCAAATAAATAATAAGAAAGATCCCAGCAGAGGAATGCCATGCCGTTATTTTATCATCCTAGGACCTGGTACAGGATATAGGTCTTGGTAAGTACCATGCTGGGAAATCGTTTAACAACGATTTGGGAGAGAAATGATACGTGCAGTAAAACGGATGCTACGGATCTTTTATGGGGAATAAAAGGCAAAGCAATACAAACTGTGCTTCACTTTTTCCTGGACTAGATTCATATTCAGAATTTTATGGTAAATGACTTACTCTGTTCAGATCAATGTCATCCCCGGATACCACATTCCCATCTTTATCAAGATCCTCTGGTGACAGATCTTAGTCTTTAGTGTAAAAAGTACCTTAACCTTGTGAGAAAAAAAGAGATGCATGGATGATGGATAAAACTGAAAAAATGAAAAAAAGGAGATTCTAAGGAAGCAATCAGAAAAGATATAGTAAAGGGATGAAAAAGTTCATACGAAGGATGAAACACAGTTATAAAGCCTCCTACGTGTATCTAATAGGCAGGGGGTCTCAGGATCTCATTACTCAAGAGAGCACTGAAAAATTAGCAACAGGACTATTTTAGCAAACCGGTGCAGTTAGAGGGAAAACGTATCCTACACCCATCAAAACTATGAATGAGCAGTTGCTTAAAGTTTGGGTTGAACTCAGGTTCATTAGATTTAAAATGACCTTGGCCAGCTTATAAAATCACCATCAACTTTGAAAAATTGTTAAATTCCTAATCACACCCAGCAGCTGATTCTTGATTTAAACAGGTCTAATCAGCCCCTCCCAATGATGGCCTTAACTGACCTCTTACAGTAGCAGCCTAATTAGTTGAAGAGGAACTGCCCTTATGGAAGGTTTAGAATCTCCAGAGGGTAGGTCCCTGGAGGAAGGACCCTGGGCAGGCCAGTAGGGCGGGGTGTCAAGAAAAATTGGGAAAAGGCTTTGAGAGCCACTCGGAAGCTGGGTTGTGGGTCTCTGGAGTCTGTATACCTTCTCTTGGTCTAAATTATTTTGCAATTCCAGGCTTTCCTCTCTCTATTCATATTTTGAAATTTAAAAGAACAAAGGTAAAAAACAGCGCTAGAGATTCTTAGAAGTTCACTCTCCTTTTGGATGATAAATAGTCTTTATTTTGGGTGATAAATAGCCTTAATTCTCCTTTCCTAGCAGCGTAACCAAATGACTTTTTCTCAAAAGAAGTCAAAACTCTCTAAGGAAATCATCTTTAGCTAGTAGAATTTAATTCTGTTTTAGACCCACTGTTAAGTCCTCTTGTGATAAAACTATAAGGTTACCATTATATTTTCCTCATTAAAAAGGATAGCCTACAAAATGGAGTTAGTTTGAGATATTGAAACATTTTCTTAAAGGAAAGTTTCATCCATGAACATGATTGAATAAAGCAAGTCTTTCCCAAGGTGAGTCTGAGGATTGTCAAAGTTTCCCTTCACATATTTTCAGCAGAAGGACTTTTCTATTGTAACTACCTGGGGATATTTGCAGTCATTTCATTTCCAGTCATTTACCCCACGAATGTTCACTGCACACCGACTACATCTCAGTGTTGTGCTGGGTGCTGGGAAGAGAGAATATATAATGCAGAGTGAGGAATGCAATAATTTCCTGAGAGTCTCTCTTTCTGTGGAAAGGCTTCCTTGAGGGTTTGAAATTTGGGTTGGACTTGGGAAAACAAACAAAGTCCCTTTCCGGTGGCCACAGTTGCGGTGGGATTTTGTGTAGAGGGGACAGCAACACCCAGTGGGCACAGTGGCCTGACCTGCAAACAGGGTGCTCCATTGTTGGAGTGTCAGGTGAAAGGTGGGGTGCGGGCATTGGGATGGACCTGGACGGGTGTGCAGGGGCCAGGTCATGCCCCCTACGGAGCTGTAACTGGAATCCATAGTCAATGAGGAGCAGGGAAGTGCCTCAAACAGGAGAGAGAGATTAGCAGTCTGGTGTTTCAGAAGAATCCTTGTTAATAAGGAAAGGAGTATTTGGAAGAAATGGGTTTAGATAGATGGAGACCAGCTAGGCCACTGCTGCAATAGGCCAATTAAGGCCATCGTGGGAGTGGCTGGGAAAGTCGGGCTTGAAAGGTGTTCAGAAGGGACGGTCCTCACTCATCTTGCGGACCTTGGTTTCTAGATGCAGAAACTGCAGAGGTGTTGGTGCTGCCAGTCCGGATACAGTATGCTGTAGATGGGATGCGGAATAATTCTATTTGTCTACTTAGAGATCTAGAAAGCTCTGGGGTGTGGAGAGGGCAGCTGGATGTAGGCAGGGCTCTGGAACAGAGGGATATTTAAGAGTCATCAGAAGGTAAGTAGCAGCTGCAGCCCTGGGGGCTGAGAAGAGGAAATTCCACAGGAGAGGGTGGTAGCCCCCAAGAGACAGACACAGATTGCAGTGGTTAGATGCTCGCTCAAGGCCACATGGATAATGCCAGAGGGTAGGGACTGGGTCCCCGGGGGCCAGTGGGGATTCTGATTCTACCACCTGTGCTGCTTTTCCTCTGTCCCACCTCATCTTCATGATGCCGGCGAACTTACGTCCTTGTCTCGATTACTCAAAAAAGCTACAACGTTTGTAGAATTCAATGTGTTTGTTCTCAAAGGCAAAGTTTTGGAACTAATCAGAGTATATTTGGCCTTTTAATCACTCACAAAATGAATGCCTTTCTGACTCAGGGAAAGCAGTTCACATATTATTGAAAATTTTAGACCAGAGCATGGACTTCAAACTCCTTAACAGTGGATAGGACTTTTGTACAAATTTAAATAAATGGATAACAAAATAAATAAATTTGATAGATGAAAGTGGGTTGACCTGATTGAAGGAGGGGATGGGTTCTCTCTGCTCCAGTCATTGGTCCTCCTTTTCACCCCTGGGGGAGAAGGCACTGGACCCAATGGTTGTCCCCTAGTTGGGTTTCCCAGTGGTTGTATGGGGTGATATAAGGCCGGAACCAAGTGTGGAATGGCAGACGACGAACAGAGGGTGGGATGGTGAGGTCTGGGAGACGCCCATATTGATGCACACATCTTGATACTCATGGGTCTCAGATATCACGGGTTACCGTGAATTTAGCGATGATCTTAAGTGAGCTGATGTAAAGTCTCAGTGGCCAGCCTCTTTCAGATGTGTTCAGTCCTGTCATACTTACACAGCCACCGCCAAAGGGAGGCCCTAAGATCACATCCGCGTGTTATTCCTCTTCCTACCTACCTGTGCATGGACTTCCTACCTCTGCCACCTCTGCTCGCTCTGGAATCAAGGTCCTAGCGTGGAGTACGCGACTGCCCTGCGATCTGCAGCAGCTTGGTTCCGAGGCCAACGCAGGGAGTCCGAGACAGATAAGGAAGTTCCTGGGAGTGATTGCCATGCACGCAGAAGGCAATCTTCCGCAGGTATTTGCTTTGCGGTTAGTTAAAAACAAGCAGCAAAGTGTCTGATGTCATGCCGTTTACTTTAGCATTAAGGATATATTACGATTTGAACACAGATGGCGGTTTTCTGCTGTATTTTTGCAGAACTATCAGGAGAGGTGGGGAAAGGCACGAAGTGAGGTGAATACCAGACGAGAAACTTGAGAAAAGCAAATTCGCTTCAACTCTGAGTCTCCCAGTCGCATGTGATTGAACTTTCCTTTCATTGTCTTGTGAATGAAAAATGTTACCTGCCGTATCAGTAAACAAAGGATGCTGCAGGCTTCAGCCGCCCGCAGCGGGGCGCCCTAAGGGGACTCAGGATGAGAAAGCACAGGATGCTTGCCCCAGGTAGCTGAGATGCGGATGATTTCTGATTTCAATGAGCCCAGACTCCCGCATCTTCCCATACAAAGAAGCATGCTAAATTCCTTGACTTGAGATCCCTGGTTTTCTTTAATTAACAGTAATCTTTTAATGTTCCGACTACCTGGTCTTTGTTGAGGAAAACTCTGTATATCCTGGCCCCTCCCTTGCCTCTTTGGAGCAATCTGAGAGCCTGCCTCCCAGGCTTAAGTCCTCGGCAAACATAACATAACCTTCAAGTTATAGGTTGTGCATTTTCTTCAGTTGACACTCTCCATGAACTTCTGATGATGAATATCTCACTTTGAACATATTGTGTTGCCACAAAGATTCCAAATTTCAAAGATCCCCGGGAGGTTAGCATGTTCATGGGTGCAGGTTGGTACAGACTGATTGAAAAATACATAAAAATACTCACGTGAGGTCATAACTCATTGGTCCCAAAGCCCATGGGCACATGTTTAAAAGTCATGAGACCTTTCTTTAGTATGCAAGTGGCACCTGGTGGCCACAGTGACTGCAAGGCTCCCTGAAGTAGGACAGAGCTCTGATATTCCCCCAGGGGTCTGCCACCCACAAATTGGGAACCATGGCCCCAGGAAGCAGAAATCCTAGGATGTTTGGTTTCAGAGTTAATTTTCCATAAAGAGGTAGAATCTAACCTTCTGATGCTGTCATACCCCCTTATCCATCACAATAACAATATGCTCAAAGAAGCGAAGCCCGCTCCAAATGTCTTCTATTGGATCAATATGGCAGTTAAGCTCTGTTACCATTGAAAAGGGCAATTACACAGTGGGTAAGCCAGACAGGAACTTTGGGAAACCGATGCATTGGAAGCCTCTGGAAGTTTATGAAGAACAAAAAGTGCGGTGAGAACCAAAATATTCTTTTTGCTCTGGGCTTTGGTAAAAAGATCCAGGATGTTGAATCATGGTTGCCTGGAGGAGTTTCAGAGAAACGTGACCTTAGTGGGGTCCAGGTGCCTCTTCTAATGGTCTGAATGGATTTGGATACAGAGCTTACAAAAGAGGGGGACTGGTCAGAAAATGCCTTCACGGGGCTTTGCCAGGAAACTCAGGTGGGCACTGACTGTTGGCACCAATGGGAAAGTCCTTGACACAGACCCCATGGGGAAACTGGTTGAGAGGGGATCCAGCTGCTTCCTCTGATGTGGTCATGCAGAGGGAATATTTTGTTCATTTCTTCGTCCACTCATTCAGCGAATATCTGGGGGTATGGCAGGTGGGCACAGGGGGTCCCTGCTCTGGTAGAACCTTTGTTCGGGTAAGGTGTGGGGCGAGGGGGACAGACAACAAGCAAATAAATAGGTAAACGTATAGAATACTTCCTGGTGTTCAGTGCCATGGGAGAATGAAGCAGAGAGAGGAAAGGGTAACTTAGCACAGGGTGGTCCAGGAGGCCTCCTGAGAAGGTGATGTCCGGAGCAGAGCCCTGCAGGAAGTGTGGGTGTAAGTCGCACAGCGCTGGGAGACAGGAGTGTTTCATGAAGAGGGAGCATCACATGCAAAGCCCCTGAGGTGGGAGCCAGGAGGCTAGCGGATGGAGCAAGGTGAGGGGGAGGGAAGGGCGATTACAATATGGGGTCAGAGGGATCAGATGAGGCCTCCTTGAAGGAAGATGTGCTCCCGGTGAGGACTCACCGCGGTAGGGAGTGTTCTGAGTGAGCTGGAGACCAGGGATGCTTTTGAACGGCGGAGGGATGCAGTCTGACTGGCTTTTTCACTGCATCACTGGCTCAAGAGATGCCTTTGTCCGTGGAACTAACAGAGCCTGACTTGACTCTGTCCCAGATGGAGATCAGACTGTCCCTACACAGGATCATAGACACACCTCGGGCAGCTCCTGTCTCCCCTTCTGCAGTCCTGAATCCCATCGATGGCTCCGAGCAGGGGCTGCTCCCCACGGGCCAGGCCACAGGGCCAGAGCCCCTCCCTCCTGTCGCCCAGCTCGAGTCCCTTAGCAGGGTTAGACCCTGGTCCCACAGCCCCACCCTTGGAGGTGAACCCGGGGCTCAGCACGTCAAATGTGCACCCCGAGTGTGCCTCGTTTTCCTCAGTGCTGAAGGCCATTCCCGCCACAACTGAGATGTCCTCTTCTTCTGGATTTTGAGATGTTTGATGAAACCCTCAGTGAAATTGGTTATTGAATGTCTGCGTCTACTTCTCGAATCTCATCACATTTGTGACCACCTGGGAAGCAGTTCTGCCTGACAAGGACCCATTTCAATTCTGCACGTTAAACAGCTGTGCCCCAGGCACAGCCCCACCTCCCCCGATCCCTCCCTCCCCCTCAGCTTTTCTCAGTGCCTTTTGGGGCCTCATCCCTCTCCCCCCCACCCATCTACCCCCGGGTTTGTCTTCCCTCCCAGGTAGGAGACATTAACTTAAACAAGGCAACGTATGCCTATGGCTTGGGTCTGGTAGAATCAAGTTGCTTCTTGCCAAAGGCCACTGTAAAACCTTTACCACGGGAAGCAAATGCAGTTGGCTTTCAGAGTAAGTAAGAATTCTAGTGCAGTCTTGGAGCGTGGGGGTACCTTGCACAGAGATAATTGCACAAGAGGACTCTAGACCGTGCAATGCTGTGTCTTCTTAACATGCCTTTGCATATAATATAACTTTAGCTCTGAGTTCTGAGGTTTTCATCACCTGGGAGAATACGAAGCAGTCAGAAGCTGTGCCCGAGCCATCTTGGCATCCTTTCTCACAATCAGTATGACCAGCATCTCGCTGCCAGCCCTTGGCAGCCGCGGGGGAGCCCAGGGGAGCAGGGCAGGGTCCTCCCCTGTCCAGGGACTCACGATTTCCTAGGGAAGAGGCCCAGGTAAACGGAACCAGGGATCTAACCGGAGTGACAACCCGGTGACATGACTAATGCCCTTGAAGCGGGGGAGGGCAGTCATGCAGAGGACGGACCACCGGAGTCTTCAGGAGGAGGAGAATTTTCTCCGGGGCTAGAGAGGATCGGGGGTGGGTGAGGCAGGGGTGACACCGATGTTACTTCCTGAAAGCGGCTTCCAGGAGCAGGGAGGACAGGCGTGGACGGAGCCTGCAGCGGAGTCACTGCTTACCTAACTTGTTCCTGAGTTTGTTCAGAAGAGCCAGCTCTTCAGGGCTTATTAGTTTGAGGTCCAGGGAGTTCTTCTGGGCATCAAGAAACTCCAGAAATGATATCCGGAAGTTTCCATGCCTGTGTATGTTTTCCGAGGGAGACTCCACAGTGTCAGGTGATTCGCGAGGAGCCTGTGTCCCTGAGGCTGGAGCGTTGCCTCTGCTCAGGGCCCGCTCACCCCTGCTTTCTGTCTTTGACCCATGTCCAGGTCCTGCCCCCTCCATCCCCGAATCATGCTCAGTTCTCCCGCGTTTCTGAACTGCAGCCTCAGGATCCTTCCCGAGGCCCCTCGCACCCGCTGGGCTGGACTGGTGGCCGCTGGGCATGGTGGGTGGCCGGGAGAGACAAGATGAACTTGTCTGAATGCTCACTTTGCTCTCCATGTCCCTCTGATTTCCATGACAGGGTGTCTGTGTCAAGCTTTACAGCAAAAGTACGAAGGTCCCGGAGGAAAGTGGGCTCCTGTCCTGGGGTGTGGCCCTGGGGGGACATGAAGCAGGTGCAGCTGGTGATGGAGGAGGAAGGGCCTGGACCAGAGAACCAAGGGGCTGCCAAGACTGAGGAGAGAGACAGAGCCGGGAGCTGCTGGCCGTCACAGTGGCCATGCCTCAGGTCCGGCCTGTGTGGGTCTGACTGCACAGCGCTTTGGGCTGGGGTCCAAGAAGTGGGTTTGGTTCTGGTTCTGCCCTCACTGTGAACCTTGGGCAAATGCTTCGTGTGTTTGGACGTCTGCTTTCTTGACTGAACACGGGAAGGTGAAGTTCTCCGTGATCTCTTGGTGCAGACAGCTCCCAGGTTTACTCATATTCCTAGACGGGTCCACACAAAGCACTCAGAAAATCTCAGCAGAGTTGAACTGAATGCGTCTCTGGATTGCACGGCCATCTCTTCATCATACCCTGTATGGCCAATAACAGCACCTTTAACCAACTAAGTAAGTGCCCGTTGGCGTGAACAAATGGCCGGAGGCCCTCGACCAGCAGGAACACCTAAGCAGCCTGGTCGGGTCGCGCACCCCAGGTCAATTAGAAACCTAACACTTGTTTCGAAAATGTCCTTTCTGGCAGGCTTTAGGGAGTGAATTTTTTTCCAATAATGGGAGAGCTGGAAACGACTCAACTGGAGGAATAGAAGCCCCCAAAAGACGTAAGAAAAGTCAATGACAGCTTCTCAAAAGACAGTGAAAGGGTAAGGTGTGACAAAGTGAGAGAGTGGCATGGACATATATACACTACCAAACGTAAAATAGATAGCTAGTGGAAGCAGCCACATAGCACAGGGAGATCAGCTCGGTGCTTTGTGACCACCTAGAGGGGTGGGATAGGGAGGGAGACGCAAGAGGGAAGAGATATGGGAACATATGTATATGTATAACTGATTCACTTTGTTATACAGCAGAAACTAACACACCATTGTAAAGCAGTTATACTCCAAAAAAGATGTAAAAAAAAAAAAAAGACAGTGAAAGGGAATTGATAGCAAGGAAAATATCCTTGAATGTTTAGCATAAAAAAGAGGACCGTGCCCAGTAAAGCAGGCGACCTTGCTGCGCCTGTGGCCAAGAGCCATTTCCAAATAACTTGCGCCTTTCATGTGTGAAGAGAGATCTCTGTCTGTTTCTACTACAACTGCCGCCAGCAGCTCTGTGTCGGGGGTGAGTCCCTCAACATGCCCATCTGTGAAGAGTCGAGGCTCCCAGGGCCACGCTGAGGACAGAGCGGGCAAAGGATGCTGAAGGGACTTAGGACAGATCAAGTCTACCCAAGTTGAGTGTTGCATGGTAGTCATTAGTAGGGACCACCGGCGACAGCTTTGCTCTGACCTAATTTTATGTCATTGGAGCTGGTGGTGACTTCCCTCATGTCACCCACCGGCCACCAGGTGGACTCAGCTGTCCTGGCTGGTGGCTGCGGGTCCCTTTGTTTCTCAAGGCTTCTTGAGTGTCCTTTCCTCAGAAGGCAGGTGCCGGGATGGAGAGCCGTCATTCCTGGTAGAAGAGGCTGGTTTTCAGTCAAGCCGTGATGTACTTGCTTCCTTTCCAAACTCTCCTCCTCTGAGTGTGGGGCAGTGTGGGCAGTGGTGGGGGTGTCCGAGGGGCTTCCCTCCTTCCTGACAGCTCCAGCGCAACCCCCTTTAATTCCTCCCTTCACTGGAGAAGGCATTTCCCCAAATGCTCCATCCTTGGGTCTCATGGTCCCCCGGGCATCTCACCCGCTCTGCCTTCCAGCTTGTGTCCTTGGGATGCTCCACGTCCAACCTCCCAATGGACCGGTAGCTCCAACAGACTGCCCGGTGCACAGCAGGTTCTCAACAACTATCTGGGGGACGGACACACTCCCTGGGCTCCCAGACCTTCCGCTCCCTGATCCCGTTGCACACGCTCCCCTGAGCTCACGCAGGGGCTTCCTCGGCCTCCTGTCCCCCTGCTTGAGTCCCTTAGCAGGGTTAGACCCTGGTCGCACAGCCCGTAACTCGTTCTCTCTCTGCTTCTGCACTCGGCTTCTCCGTCCTCCCTGCAGCTCTCAGCGCCCGGTACCCTCATCTCCAGCCCCGGTGCCTCTGGGAATTCCCTCTCAGTCTCCCTTACCCTCTTCTGAATGAGTCAGGTTAATACGACTTCTCTGTCTCCTTTCCTTCCTCCTGGAGGAGGCACTGGCTTCTTCCTTCAGCCCAAGGTGAGTCCCTCTCTCTGGGCTCTGGGTTCCATCCGAAAGGTCTAGGGTCTCCCGTGACCCCTCCTCTTTGTATCTTCAGCTTCTCCCATCACTGTTTCCTTCTTCAGCCTAGAAATATGCTCTGCGGTTTGGGGTAACTGCACACACCACACGACCAGAGCAGCAGCAAACCTTCCTTGGGCCCCATGGAGCCGTGGAATGCTGCTTTGTCTCCTTCTGTGCCAGTTATTCGATACACGTGGAGTGTTAGAACAGAAGAGAGATGTTAGGGGCTTCCCTGGTGGCGCAGTGGTTGAGAGTCCGCCTGCCGTTGCAGGGGACACGGGTTCGTGCCCCGGTCCGGGAAGATCCCACATGCCGCGGAGCGGCTGGGCCCGTGAGCCATGGCCGCTGAGCCTGCGCGTCCGGAGCCTGTGCTCCACGATGGGAGAGGCCACAACAGTGAGAGGCCCGCATACTGGCAAAAAAAAGAAGAGAGATGTTAGTTATCACCATCATCATTATCTTTAGGGCAAATATTCTCAAGGCTTTCTCTAAATTCACAGCCTCCATGTCTTCCTGTCCCAACAGCCCCTCAGGGCACAGAAGCTGCAGTGCGGCTTTGCTTCCACCACACCCTGAGAGTATTCTGACCAAGGTACCATTGACACCCTAATCACCAAATCTGAAGGAGGCTTTGGTCCTCTTGGGCGTGTCGGCATTTGACCCATGGGAGCCTCTCCTTGTCCCTGAAATGCTTGGCTTCCTTCTAGTTGGAAGGCCTTCCCTCTGCGGCCACCCTCCCAGGCATCTTTGAGGCTGACCTTTAACCTTTGAAGTCATTCGGGGCTCAGTCCTCTGACTCTTTCTCTTTCCCATCTTCATCCAGACAGCGGGACCGCATGCAGTCTCCTGGCTTTGAATGCCATCTGTATCCTGAACGCCAGCAAAGCCGTCTCTCCGGCCCTGGGCTCTCCCTGGAATTCCTGTGCATCCACATCGCTCCTTAACGTCTCCTCTGGGCTGCCCGCTATAGTCACCTGACGCCCACCCCATCGTCATCTGAGCTCCTGACCTGTCCACCAAATCTGTTCTTCTTCCACTCTTTCTTCAAAGTCAGTGAATTCTTTCTATTGCTCAGAAAAAATGCTTGGAGGGAAGCACTTTTAAGTCTTTTCTGCTCCCACTGCCCACCCCCCTACACACTACCACCACCCGCCCTCAGCCCCCTTCAGACCCGCTCCCTCCTGGGTTCCTGCACTTCTTCGTGACCCGTCTCCCTGCCTCTGGCCCTGCCCCGCCGTGCCCTCCCTCAGCGCTGCTGGAGTCTCTTGTCAAAGGGATCCTGTTACAAGTCAGATCCTGCTTCCGAGCCCTCCTCTGAGCAAAACTCCCCATCGGCCCCCCCAGCTCGCTCAGCCACTGCCCGAGTCTCGTTAAGACGCCCCAGGGTCCCGTGATCCCGTGTGACGCTTCCCACCCACCCCCTAGCTCATCCGCTCAGGCCACGCTAGCCCGTGCCCTGCGCCCTGGACACACCAGCACACTCCTGCCTCACTTCCGTGCACAGTCTGTTCCCTCTGCCTGGAATGCTGTTCCTTCGCGGGGCTCCTCCCTGACTTTTTTCAGGTCTTCACTCACGTGGCATCTTCTCAGGCCCCCGGAACTGGCATTTCAACCCCCTTCCTAACACGACACGCTCACTTCTCTGCTTTATATTATCTGTCACAATATTCATAGTGAATATTCTATATATTATATTATTTATCTTGTGAGTTGCTGGCCTCCCCAGTTTCTCACTGTGATAGAAGCTTCACGGGGCAGGGGTTTTGTCAGCTGTTGTTTTTTTTCTCTAGAAACAGGACACTGGAGCTAAGCACCGTCATGTGCCCTCCTGTAAATGAGACCTGGGAGTTCAGAGTCCAACCTCGGTGGGATCCGGACATGGTGACATAGGTCCATAGGGGTAGGAGAGGGACAGGCTGGAGACCACATCGCGGGGAGGGACAGAGGGACCCTGAGAGAAAAACCTCCATGAATGAGCGGCAAGGCTGGGGCAGGGACGTTGGGGGACGGGGCAGCATGTTCAGTTCTAGTGAGGGTTACACTGGAATCTTTTCTGACCCACTTTTCTCCTTCCCTGAGAAAACAACTCCATGTCCTATAAGGGCAACGCCAAAGCTAGTAGGATCCCTGACTCCCAACCTCTTCTCCTAGAGGAGATCCACTGGGAAAAGCCCAAGTCAAACAAAAACATGCATTTTCTTAATAAATGGAGAGAAAGAGGAGAGCAGAGGTCACCAGAAGCTCTGAAACGAGTCACCTGATGGTAGCAGCAGAAAGTCTAGGGCAGGTGCCTTTATTCTGGCCATTACCAGGGCAGGGGGGTGGACAGGAACTGATGCAGAGGTTGGGCCAGGTGGGGGATGGCTTCTCCGGTCACAGCCACGGTCACAGAGAGGGTGGCACTCACTCTGCCGTCCCCTCAAGTGGACAGACGGTCCAGCAGACTCAGCGATGAACAGCTAACATGACCATTTTATAAGAAATGGGAAACGCAGATAGATGCCCCTCTGCAAAAAAAAAAAAAAAAAAAAATCATAGTCAGTGTACCGTTATGAATCTTTTCCATTTAAAAATATGGCGAGACTATTTTCCAGTCAATAAACAAATATATGCAATTTCATTTGAATTGAACAGAGAAGATGGTGGCTATGAGGTCCGTGTGGTTTTGTACCTCGTGGGCCCTTCCCTGCTCTAAGGTTTCATGACCTTTACGGCAGCAACATGCTGGTAATTGAAAGAACTCAACGAAATTACCACCTTATTGAGCCATCAAATCTGTCAAAAGGAAATTGAGGCTGAGCGGCAGGAGAACTTTTCCCTCATAGCAGGAAAATCTATGGGAAGGTAAAATTATTTCCCAGGGAAGTTGTTAAAAATCCCTTATGTGAGCCATTTATAAACATGTTATTTAGCAACATCTTACAAAAAATGTTGACAACACATCATCAACAAAAGTCCTATATTAGCAAGATGGACCAGATGCCTCAATAAGAAAGTTTTTCAAATCCACTGATGATTTAACTTATAGTATTCTATTTTTTTACAGGATAAAGAATGTTATTTTCTTGCAATATGAAATGTAACATCAAATGAAACAATTGCTTTATAGTTATCTTTTATAGCTTTCAATTGGCGAATTAGGACAAAATAAAAAAATCTGTGTAACTGCAAATGAAGGTAATTTTTTAAAAGTCAGATTAGTTACGTGAATATGTCCTTAGAAGACACAAAAATTGATTTATTACTGATTAACATGATATATTAATATTAACATGGTTATTAGGACATATTAATTAAAATGACCCAAGGGCAGGTGGGGTGGGGGAGGAAGGGCATTATAGGGAGGGACTCTGGTTGAAGGGATGATGAACAGGGGTAGGTCCAGCCTGAGGTTGAGAGGGAGAGGGTCCAGGGGCATATTTCATACTTGAAAGATCAATCGGGTAAGTCAGGTACCACCCAAAGTGCTGGATCAAGATATCCCACTGAAGCCAACTGGCAGCGAGCTTTTTAAAATCAAGCATAACGACCCCAATATAGAGGAGAAATTAACTGGAAAATATTTATTCATAAGAGCTACCGCTCTCTATATAAAATAGATAAACATCAAGGACCTACTGTATAGCACAGGAAACTATATTCAATACCTTGTAATAGGGCTTCCCTGGTGGCGCAGGGGTTAAGAATCCACCTGCCAATGAAGGGGACACAGGTTCGAGCCCTGGTCCGGGAAGATCCCACATACTGCGGAGCAACTAAGCCCGTGTGCCACAACTACTGAAGCCTGGGCGTCTAGAGCAAGAGAAGCCACGGCAACGAGAAGCCCGCACACCACACTGAAGAGTAGCCCTGAGTAGCCCCCGCTCGCCGCAGCTAGAGAAAGCCCGTGCGCATCTGCAAAGACACAATGCAGCCAAAAATAAATAAATAAATACGATAAATAAGTTAAAAAAATACCTTGTAATAACCTATTATGGAAAAGAATCAGAAAAAGAATATATATGTAACTGAATCACTTTGCTGTACATCAGAAACTAACACATTGTAAATCGACTATACTTCAACTAAAAACAAAAGAGCGACCCCTGTGTACGCTTAACGGATATTCCTCTATGTGTTTAAGGCATTAATAGTGCTCTGCACTTCTAGACATCAGAGTCGGAGAAAGAATGGTACACGGAGCCAGCAATGGATCAGCTCCCAAGTTCTTAATTTACAGAACTACTTTAAAGGGGCAGAGAAAATTCTGGAATGGTGTTTGAAGTGACCACTGTAACATTCTCCAAGCTATGGAAAATATTGAAGTCAAATATTTACAGTACTGAAGGGCTCACGTGCAATGTAAAATAACCTCCAAATTGAGAACATCTGGGAGAAAAGTCTTAAACAGAGGCAAGTAATGAAAGCAGTAATAAAAATGCAGGCGATATTTGTGAGGAAGTCTAATGAAGAAGGGAAGCTTTTTTTTTTTTTTTTTTTTAAGGTAACGAGGCTACCTTCCTGCAGTGAGCTCAAGGGAAATGATTTGATTCTCTCTGACTGAGTTTACAACCTGCCAAATGAAAATATTGCTACCTCTAATTTCATGGAATGAAATAATTACTGATGTACAGAACTTGTAGACGGCCTTAGATTTTAAAACACTAGAGGAAAAATGGATATATATGTGTAACTGAATCACTTTGCTGCACAGCAGAAATTAGCACAACATTGTAAGTCAACTATACTTCAATAAAATAAATTTAAAAAAAGAAAGAACAGGAAAACCCAAATTAAAAAAAAAAGAAAGAAGTAGAACATATATATGTATATGTACATATATGATATATATACGTACATATTTGGGATCAATCCATTGAAGAATGTTTTTCTGGATTATAGGAAAACAAGAGGGAGACCGAATTTAGAGAGAAGATAAACAATATTGGCTTTGGTTGCATTCAAATTCTGATTCCATCTCATTGCTGATCTTAGGCAAGCTGTCTTAGCCTCTCCCAGCCTCAGTTTGTACATCTTTAAATGGGGCTCTTACAGAAGTTAATCGAGATACTGCTGACAAAGCTCTTGCCCTTACACCTGGCACAGACAGAGCCAATACGTGGGTTTATCATCACTGCTGTTATTACACCTTTATTTAAAAAAATACAAGGTATCAAAAGGAGGTTAGATTTCCATCAAACAACAGTGACCCAACAAAAAGTATTTATAAACTCTCAAGGGTTTAAACTCTCTCTCGAGAGCATTTTGGATGATGAGCCTCATAATATAATGGGGTAAAGTATTTGCTTCCTGTGGTGAGAATAGTTGCATGATTGCACAGGAGGGCCACGGGGCACATTTGGGTGGTCTCATGTCGAATGTACTATGGAAGGGAAATTAATAAAATGCAATCTGAATGAGCATGGCTCCTCTCCCAGGTTTCCTCTCCTCTGATGTTTATAATAGGACATCACACAAGGGTAGAATCAGCAGCGTCTCTACATTAACAAGAACAGGTTTAAAATCCTAGATGTCCTTGGAGGTCTATTATTTATACCGTGCATGGTCAGTATTTCCACCTCGAGAACCTCCTGTTACTTAGGCACTGAAAAAAACTTTGAAGTTTAGAAAGTTATGGACTTCAAAAGAATGCTATCGGTTGAGGATACAAGAGCAAAGTCAGGAACCAGAAGAGGACAAAAGAATCTCATGGTATTCAAGTCATAATTATGGCTCGTCTGATGTCTCCCTGCTGTTTAGAACTGAATAGCAAATCGCAAAGAATTCCTAATTTCAGGCAGGGTCTGGCTGCCCATTAGGGTACCTTGAGTCTTTAACGATAGCAGAGAAAGCCTATAAGAAAAGTCAGAAGTATTCATACTCTGTGTTTGTCAAACAACTGGCATTGAAATGACACTGGTGGCTAAGAAAATTCTATCTCTCTATCTCTCTATCATCTATCTGTCTGTCTATCTATCTATCTATGTATCGTCTATCATTTAATAAGCCTCTCAGAACTGTTAAAGCATTGAAGTAGAAGCCATGTCAGAAAATGCCTGTTCCAGTGCCTGATGCAAAGCCAGTGATAATAGTAGTTCTTTATTTCTCTTTTTCTCTTCCCAGAAAGCCAAAGAGGGTCCCAGTGGTGTTATTTTGCCTCCGATGTTTACACTGTTGGGATTACTCTCTAGGTCACATCAACAGCAAGTAGGGACCCCAGTCTCCTTCTGCCCTGCAGGAGGCACGGAGAAAAATGGCTCTGGGTGTGGGCAGACATGGAGTTATGATCAAGCACAAGTGGAGGAGGAATATTTGAGACCTGAGAAGGCACCAAAGCCCCTGAGTTATCAGTGGTTACTTGTCCCTTCTGGAATCCCTTTGATTCTGAGCCCTGGGCCCCAGAATGGCCAGCCATGATCTAGAATAGGGAGAAGACAATAAATAGATTGCACCTTCTGGGCCTGAGGATGTGAGCCTGGAGTGCCTGTGTGGAGAAGGATTGCAAAGCTCAGTGAGAAAGGGAGCCATGATCAATTAGTGATGTCTGCCACTGGATAATCAATTAGTGATGTCTGCCACTGACTCAGGATAGAGGAGGATAGCACACATCAGCTTATTTGAATTACCATCCATAGTACAAGACCCAGCTCAAACACCGTCTTCACAAACATTTCTCAAGACTTAGAATTAAAGCATCATATGACCTCAAGGAGAATATGAGTTAACATGGAATCCAAGGGTCCTGATGCTGCCATTTCTACCACGCTGCCTTGCCTCGTATTTTGTTCTCTCACCAGCTTGTTTTGCCCGTTGGTTTTCTGACTTTGTCTGATTCCTCCAACCAGAGAACTTGGAGCCTTTCTGATTTCTCCCACCGAGTTTGAGCCCCTTAAGAATAACTATGTTTTGTAATTTCCTTTGTAGCAGTCAGCAGAGCCTGCAGATGAAAATCCCCATAAGCAATGACTGAAATAGATGCATGGAAGCTACCCACATGCCTAAGAAAATAGTAAATAATCTTGACACCCACCAGAGACTCTCTTGTGACACCCAGAATTATTGGCACCAGAAAGTAAATCAGGCTCTGTCACAGGGCAGTAAGGCTCCACATGGATGGAGCAGTCATCTGGTCCAGTGTTCCTACTGCTCAGTGGAGCCACCATGGTCCAGCATGCTGAGGTCACCAGTATCTGGTAGCAAAACTGGAATCAGAACCTAGTTGCACACTGTATTACTTTCTTAAATTAATTTTTATGGGAGTGTAGTTGATTTACAATGTTGTGTTAGTTTCAGGTGTACAACAAAGTGAATCAGTTATACAGATACATATATCCACTCTTTTTTAGATTCTTTTCCCATATAGGCCATTACAGAGTATTGAGTGGAGTTCCCTGTGCTATACAGTAGGTCCTTATTAGTTATCTATTTTATATATAGTAGTGTGTATACGTCAATCCCAATCTCCCAATTTATCCCTCCTCCCCTTCCTCCCTGGTAACCATAAGTTTGTTTTCTATATCTGTAACTCTATTTCTGTTGTGTAGATTAGTTCATTTGTATGCTTTTTTTTAGATTCCACATATAAGCGATATCATATGATATTTGTCTTTCTCTGCCTGACTTACCTCACTCAGTATGACAATCTCTAGGTCCATCCATGTTGCTGCAAATGGCATTATTTCATTCTTTTTTATGGCTGAGTAATATTCCATTGTGTATCCATACCACATCTTTATCCATTCCTCTCTCGATGGACATTGTTGCTTCCATGTCCTGGCTGTTGTAAATAGTGCTACAATGAACACTGGGGTCCGTGTATTTTTTCGAATTATGGTTTTCTTTGGATATATGCCCAAGAGTGGGATTGCTGGGTCATATGATAGCTCTATTTTTAGTTTTTTAAGGAACCTCCATACTGTTCTCTGTAGTGACTGTACCAGTTTACATTCCCATCAACAGTGCAGGAGGGTTCCCTTTTCTCCACACCCTCTCCAGCATTTATTGTTTGTAGATCTTTTTGATGATGGCCATTCACTGTATTTATCACATCAATATCCCCCAGTTTTCCTGGGCAAGGGCTGAATGGATAGAAGCTGAGGGAGGAAAAGCGGAAGGAAGGGAAGAAGCAATCCAGACATTGAAAAGGGTTAGGATGTCATGGCTCTGTGCGTCTTACAGCAGGGCAGCCACTCCCTGGTAAAGTGTCCAAGGAGGCCTGAAACTGCTCTGGTATCTTTCACAAGCTTCCCTCTCTCTTTTTGCAAGCAGAGAACTTTCTGGCTCTCTGTTTTTGTTTGTTTGTTTGTTTTTCTTAATTCTCTGATTAAGATGTACCTTCTCCCTTCTTTACTCCTATCATCCCGTCAGATCCCTCCTGTCCCCAGAACTCCCTTTTTAATGACAGAAAATGCCTGACTGATCTTGGAAAGGGCTGTGAGTAGGCAAGCCCTCCGGAGACAAGACACTTTGGGTCCTGCTTTTTCAAAGCTGCTCCCCTGCTGGCTCTGTTTTCTGTCTCTGTCAAAGAACTATCAACAGTTCTCTAAACCCAAACTTGTTCCTCAGGAATCAAATGTGTATGTGGGGAGAAGAACCGTTTGTATATGACTGGTGGTGCCAGGCGTGGCATTCGTGGGGGGCTGTCAGGCCAGGCCGTTTAGCTGTCAGTTCATTTAATCTCATTCATTCAGGTAACTCAGGGGTGAATTATCTTTCACCTTTTGGTCGGTTTGGCCTCATGTAGATAAAACCTGGTTGCGTTTTCTAAAGGACCATTTGAAAAAGTTCTTTAAATCAGAGAAACAGCTCACCCTTAAGAGAGCAGAACCAATCTTTGTGATATTCAGGGAACAGAAGGTCTAGTGGACTGTTTTAATGCCAGGTTTTTTATCATGGAAATCACCCTCAGGTCCTCGGAGGAATTAAACTACGTACAGACAGGGCATTATTAGCATACTCAGTTAACTGCATCGTTCTAAAACAATACTGGGGCTGATTTACAAATTTGGGCAGGGAAGGTCCTTAGACGTGATTCTGAGTCTATACAGCCTTCCGGTATAACCTTCCACATTGACACGTGGGTCAGTTTCAGAGCCCATGGATTCCCTGTTTGGCCGCTGCCAATAGACTTTCTTAGGCGAATCAGTGATGTCTTATAATAAGTATATGCTGCTAATGGCCAGCGATCATAATATCACAGGATTTTTATTTATGATCTCAAATAATATTCCCATTCAATTAGTGATAAAACAAGCCAGGGTGAGAAGAAGTGGGAATTTAATGAAAGGTTGCTGCATGCCAGATGGCATTCCAGACCACGAATCCTGTTACACGGGGGAGACTCACAGATTCGCTCAAAACATGCTCTCCCTTCCTCCTGGGAGGCAGCCTCCAACTCGCGGTGTCTCTCTCAGAACTCTTTTGAATTTTCCGAAGATGTAGGTGATTAATCAGGGCCCCGGGTGTCACAATGACCCATTGTCCCTGAAGGCATTCCTTCTGCTGGCATCTGACCCTTTCCTCTTGGGGTGAGTGTGCAATTTCCCAAACTCTTAATGCACAAAAACTCAAGAACAATGGCCCTGCGTGTAGCTTACATTTGCGGGATGGAACAGAGAGGGGTTTTGTTGCTGGAGGGAGGGGAAAGGGGCATCAATTAACTTAATCTTTATATTCTCATGAAAAGCATACATATATTTTGAGAAAGACAGCATTCCACTTGGTGTTTTCTTCGTAAAAGAATTAGTGGCACAAAACCCCATCGTGACAATATTAAAGAAAACAAAAATAAAGGCTCAAGCCCAATGCTATCTCTGGCAAATTTAGTTATTTGCATTATCTGTTTCCCTCTAGCCCTTGTCCACACACGTCCACATGTGCACAAGGTTTTTACACAGCTGTCTGCAAAGCTCCCTTTGCTTGTAAAAGCATTACACTGTGATGGAGAGATCTCTTTTAGATAGTTATGTCCCGTTATTAAAGATTCCAAATATCATTCATTTCCTTCAAGCTCTATTATATTTATCATCTATCACCGTGTCAGCACATTAATCACGTGCTCGGTTGCCTCAGGACTGTTGCCTAACTATCCACTGTTAATAGAAATTTGACCACCATGGCCTTTCTCCGCACCAGCAAAGACAAACCACTTCACGAGCTGCTGATGCCCTGAAACAAGTGAGCTCTTTTAATGATCTCCTATGTGGGTGAGATTTTTTTTTATATTTATAGAATGAAAATTAAAGGCCAGAAAAGTTTGAGGAAACAGAGAGAAATGTCCCTGTTATTCCACAGTTCCCGGATGCAGAGCAATTGTGGACACAGCAGTGATGAGAATTCTGACCAAGGGAAGCTTATCTGCAACCCGGGGCCCCTATGCTCAACTGATCACTGGCCAGGCAGCTGAGATGAGGTTATTGGCTCAAGTTTGCAATGAGGGTGGAGGGTCAGGTGCCGGGTCTTTCTAAGTGCACAGTCCTAGCGGTATAAGGAAGCTTGAGAACGTGGATTTAAGAATCAAAGGCTCTGGGTTCAAATTCACACTTGTACGTTTGCTCAATATGTGACGTTGGGCAAGTTACGGGACCTTTCCGATTCTTGTTTCTTTATATTTGAAACAGAAATTTCAGCTGTCATTCGTTCCATAAATATTTATTGAGCAGGGCACTAGATGCTGAGAATAAAACTGATTTTATAAATTAGAAGTTGCAGGAGACGGGGAGGCACAGATACTGATCTAATCATTGCCCTGTGAAACCACAGGCACATTCAGTAGGATGAAGGAACAGAGCGTACATGCTGAGAGCCTGTAAGAGGGACCTTGAACTTGTTAGGCTTGTTAAAGAATGAGTTAACCAGCTGGGGACTGGAGGGAACAGCATTCTCAGCAGAGGGAAGAGAAAGCGCAAAGTCTTTGTACTGAGAGGAAGCATGGTGACCGGGAAGTACAGGGGTCGATGGGAGCGTGGTGGTAGAGGTGGCTGAAGGGTAGGAGCCTCGGCCTGTGTTAAGGATCCCCTCTAATGGCTTGAGGTGTCTCAGGAGGGTTCAGTAGGACAGGATATAATGAGTTATAGGCATTGAATGCCAACTTGGTACCAGGGGAGCTGGAGTAGATGCAGAGAGACCAATGAGTCTCTCTGAAGATCTCTAGGAAAATCACCTGGTTTGCCCCTTGTTGGGGTCTGACAGCTGGCTCAGAGCTTGGAACAGAGTACGTGAATAAATAGTTATTTCAGTGAATGAGTGATCCTTTGATAATTGTTGAGACAGGGGGACATTGGCAGATTTCAGGAATATTTAGGAGATAAGATGGGAGGCTATTGCTGCCTGTTTGGCAGGGGGAATCATCATCTAGGCAGCCCTGCTGACTGTGGCCGGGAACCCACATCTCGGTTCCAATGGCCACTGGCTGGCCCCCGGTGGCCTCAGCTGGGTGATTGGAGCCCATTGGCTCTGACCATAGTTTCTTACCCTATAGAAGCCTATCCCGGAGCCCATGCTTATATGACTGCAGAGGGACATGAGGGAGCCTGGTCACACAAGCACACTTCAAGCCTCTGCTTGCATCACGTTTGCTCACACCCCCCTCACCCAAGCTGCCTCCAAGGTCAGACTGGGAGGTCACTATAAAGTCACACGTGGCTACGAGGGAGGGTGAAGAATGGGCGCCACCGTCGTGATCTATCAAAGCTCTGAGCTAACCGATCCCTTCCTCATTCTCATCTTCTCTTAAAGAAACAGGAGTTAAACAATTCCTTTTTCTCTCCTATTTTCCTGTGGCCGTTCATTTCTGGCCCTTCACCCCCACGGGTTTCCCCAGCTGTAACCTGGTCAACTGAGGATGAATACGTAGTCATGAAGAAAATTCCAGAAGTGGCATGTTGTTTGTAATCCAAATCCCACTCATGATATAGTTAACCTTGAATATTATGAGTTTATTCTCTCAGGCCATGAGCTGAATCTCTTTCGCAGTGTATAGTCATGTATTTTCTGTGGGCTGCAAAGCACACAGTGGGCGCTGAGCACGAGTATATTCTACCCTTGAAGTTTCATTCTTAGGCAATGTCTTTGCAACCACTATGTAAAGATTACCATTTTCCAAAGTATTCCATTTTAGCTCATTGATCAACCTCCAAAATATTCTCCATCACTGACTAGGTCTTAGAAAACACATACACCCCACATAATAAGAATGAAAGTAGTAGTAATAACAACAATAATAATAACAACAGATGAAAACTAACTAGTGCTTACCATATGTCAGCATTGTTCTAAGGGCTGATTCGTTACGAGAAATTGAGGCTTCTATACTGATCCCCCCAAGGTGAGTGTGATGGAATACGATGGAATCATCTCAAGAGGGTCTTGAAAAACACATCGACACCACAAATAAACTATATATACTTGGTAAAAAACTTTCAATAGAGAATGATCCTAAATGCTATTTACTTAAACCTATGTTCAAACCCCTTCTGTTTGATTTGTAGCGTTGAAGGGTTCATTCTATAAATGGTACACTCCATAAAAAAATTACATTAAAGGGTTCCATTTTGTATTTCCAGGAGCATGAACTCAGGTGGAGATGCACAGGCGATGAACACAGCCTCTAGGGCTGTTGGGGACTTAGGAGGGGACAGTCCCATCTGACTGATGAAATGAAGGAGATGTGATGGGACCGAAGATTGTTAAGGATTTCACAGTGTTCCCACTCTTTACTTTTAACTGTGGTATAAAATTTCATTTCCTGACTGGAACTTGGCTCCAAAGGATGAAGTTAGAAGGACTAAGGTCACACTGAGCCGTATTTCTCCCCAAGTGGAAAATAACATTCTATTTGATGTAGAGTGGGTCTTTAAACCAACAGAGAGAGAGAGTGAGAAGAAAGAAAACTCTTTTAAGCAAATGAAAGTAAGATCTGAGTTTTTATTTGGAATTCCTAGAGCACTCTTTTGTTGTTTAAAAATTGCCTGCCAAGATCTCACGGTTTATGTGCAGGTAATGGACATCTTCATTCTGGCTTTGACATTTAAGAGCGTCTAGTCCTGACAGGCAGAATCTTAATAGAACCACAGTACGGGAATATGGATTATTTTATAAAATATGGGGAATCCACTATTTTCTTACTTAAAGCAGTTATGATATCTGGCAATTTCCCATTAGTTCTGAATAAACTTCTTTCCTCCGCATCACACTCCATCCCCAAGGACCAAAGAGACGTTGAATTTAACTTCCTGCTCTCTACTCCAATGGGTCATGGGTCAGGGTAGGCATTTGTTCACCTTGGTTCTGTGTTCATGGAATTGGTTCATTTTATATTACACCATACACTTACCCCTAGTTTCTACAAGGTCTTTCAACAATTATGCTTCGTGACCATGTAATATTCCATTAGATTAAAGTACCAAAATTGATTTCCCTATTTGTCTGTTATTCAACCTTTAAGTTGTTCTTTTTTTCTAACAGACATTATGCCGATAATTACCTTTTAAAATTTAGCTTATATCTTCTATTTAATCATTTCCTTTAACATCTCTTCTAGATAAATTTCTAGAAGTGGGAAAATTAGGTAAAAAATGTATTGGCCATACTATAGTCATCTATAAGAGGTTTGTATTAATTTACGAATGAATGCTATCAACTGTGCATTACGCACGCATATGTGCGTGTTAGTTTCATCCCAATTTCACCAGCAACAGATGTTACTTAAACTATTTTTTCTAATTTAAGTTTAAAGTTGTACTTCACATTTGCTTTTATATTCATTTCTTTTTCAAATGTTGGTTTATTATTTTTACCTTCTTTTGTGTGCATATTTTGTATTTGGCCTTGATTCATTTCTTATAAGGGTCTTTAAATCCTTCCAAGTATGTGTGAGTATTTTCAAAGGGCATTACTAATATTATTATATTTGTTGACATAATTCATGTAAACATTTTATCTTACATGTTTCCCTGTATATTTTAGTCCAGTCCTTTTATTTTATTTATTTATTTATTTATTTTTTTGCGGTACGCGGGCCTCTCACTGTTGTGGCCTCTCCCGTTGCGGAGCAACAGGCTCCGGACACGCAGGCTCAGCGGCCATGGCTCACGGGCCCAGCCGCTCCGCGGCATGTGGGATCTTCCCGGACCGGGGCACGAACCCGCGTCCCCTGCATTGGCAGGCGGGCTCTCAACCACTGCGCCACCAGGGAAGCCCCAGTCCTTTTATTTTAATCAATATAGTAAAAAAAATTGTTTAATTGAATTGCTCATCAGTTTGTTTCCTGCCTCCTTTACGTAAAAAAAATATTATTTATCATTTCTTCAAAGGCAGGATATTCACTGCTGATTTTTCTCTATGAATATACTTGTAATGATCAAACGACCTTTTTATTCGTTTGATTATGGTGTAAAGTATGGATATAAATTAGTTTTTCTCCAAATTGCTACCAGATTATCCCAACGGTGTTTAGATTACAGTTCATCCTGACCCCTTTGTTTTCAGAAGATCGTGCAATCACATATTATACTGTGTCTATTCTGCTATGAGTATTCTACCCATTCATTTTTACCTCTATTTCTTAACAATTCCCCTCGGCTTTTATTATCGTTACAGGAATTAATACTCTGTTTCCTAAAAAAGCTCAGCTTCAATTCATTTCCTCTATTTAATAAAGCCACACAGGGAAGACTCCAGGTTCTGTGGAACATGAAGTTTATACAATTTGGGGACCCTCTTAAGAAAAACAAGACAAAATTATAAACACAAAATGTCGTAGCTCCTCCTGTGAAGGACCAGAGGAAATGAGGGGCCCTGAGCCTTCGGCTTCCTTTTCTTCGTGGGAAACACCCGTCCCCACCTCTTTTATCGTGCTGAATGAATTTATCATCACTTGGCTGAGTTATAAAAACTGGACTCTATTTATATTTTAAATGGAATCACATTATATCTGTAAAATAGAACATGATGTTTCTCCACTTTGTCTTCTTTTTTTAATCCCCTAATAAGGCCTTCTAATTATACTCATTCATCCAGTGGCAATTTATTGAGTACATCTTCAGTACTTTTGCAAGGTTTTTTATGATGGTACCACATGTACACAATTTGACTTCTTATTTCAAATCCTCGAGTCATCTGTGGATGGGATCTTGAATTTCAAAACAGTTTTATCTGCTTGTTTTCTAGGTTTTCCATGACTAATGACATTGCTAGTTTTTTTTTCTGCTTTTAAACCATTTTATTGTGAAGTATAACACTCAGAAGGTACATAAAACATAAATATATAGTTTAGTGAACTGTAAAGTGATTAGCCAGGTAACCACCACCCAAGACAAGAACGTTGCCCGCATACCAGCATCCCCTGCTTGTCTCTTTCCCATCATAATCCCATCGCCTTCCCATTTGAGCAGTAACCACTAATTCTGGTAATGACTCACTTGCTTTACTTTATAGTCTCACCACCCATGCGTGAATCCCACACAATATAGTTCAGGTTTGCCTACTTCTGAATATTTTACAAATATAATCAATCAATATATGACATTGCTACTTTTTTTTCTGGGTATTTCTCTTATAGCTGTTCCCTCACAGAGGTGTTTGTATTAACCTTTAGATTTTCAAGCAGTTTGTCTTTTAGACATTTTTAGGAATGGAGTCAGGTCTTCTTCAACTAATCGTATTTAAAGAATCTTAAGTGCAGCTCTTCCCTGCTCAGAACTCCCCGTGGTTCTCTATTATCTTTGAAGTTTAAAAAATATATTTTTAGGGCTTCCCTGGTGGCGCAGTGGTTGAGAGTCCGCCTGCCGATGCAGGGAACCCGGGTTCGCGCCCTGGTCCGGGAGGATCCCACATGCCGCGGAGCGGCTGGGCCCGTGAGCCATGGCCGCTGAGCCTGCGCGTCCGGAGGCTGTGCTCCGCAGCGGGAGAGGCCACAACAGTGAGGCCCGCGCACCGAAAAAAAAAAAAAAAAAAAAAAAAAAAAAATATATATATATATATATATATATATTTAATTGTAAAAAAAAAAGCATAGCATAAAATTTACCATCTCAGTCATTTTTACATGTACAGTTTGGTAGTGTTAAGTATATTCACATTGAGGTACAACAGATCTCCAGAATGTTTTCATATCAAAACTGAAACTCTATCCCCATTGGACACTAACTTCCCATCCCCCTCCCCCAGCCCCTGGAAACACCGTCTGCTTTCTGTCCCTATGAATCTGACTACCCTAGGGACGTCACAGAAGTGGAATCATGCAGTATGTGTCTTTTTGTGATTGGCTTGTTTCACTGAGCTATGTCCTCAAGGTTCACCCATGTTGCAGCCTGCGGCAGGATTTCCTTCCTTTTTAAGGCTGAATGTTATTCCCTTGGATGGATGGACCACATGTTTATCCATTCATCCGTTGATGGACTCCCATTGCCCTTTGATGGGATCCCAACTCCCCTCTAAATCCTTGTGTGTCTGGTCTTATCTCCTCCAAGGTCTCATCCTGGTCTGACCCTCCCCTCCCCCGCTCCCATGCCAGAGGCTCCTTCTTCACTGCTTTCTTTCTGTCCCTCAGAAGCCAGATTTGTTCCTGCCTCAGGGCCTTTGCATGTGCTTTCCCCACTGTGCCTAATGATCTTCCCCAAATCTTCAAAAGGCTGGCTCTTCTCAGCATTCACATTTCATTTCAAATGTCACCTCTGCACAGAGGGCTGATTACTCATGTAAATAGATGCCCCATCCTTGTCACGTTTTTCCACTCTGCTGTTTCAGACTTTTGTCATTACATTTATTATGACCTGACGCTCACCTGTGTATTTATTCCCGTGCCCATTGTCTCTGTGCCCCACTAGAAGGTAAACTCCACGTGGGTTTGAAGGTTATCTAGCTGTCTCACACTGTGTCCTCTTCCCAGATAGCCCCTGACCGTCATTTACTAAATATCTCTCCTATGAATTTGCTCGTCATTATTTATTTTCCCTGCGTTATTGCATTGTGGGGAACTTGAAAAATAGAAAACGAATGGAGATGGTGGTTTTCTCTGTGTCATTCTTGAACGTGAAGCCATCTTTCAAAGGCTCCACTATTATGTAGAATGTGGCCTTTGAAATGTAGTCAAACATTTTAAGGGAAGGATACTTAAATTGGGTTTGTTAGGAATTTATGATGAATTCTGTTAAATGTGCATCGGCATTTATTTGAAATATTGCTCTTTTTTCGTCTGCCCAAGTGCAGCACGAGCCAGCCCTCAACAGTGAGAGGCCCGCGTACCGCAAAGAAATAAATAAAATAAATAAAAGAGCTTAACTCCTTTGTGTAAAACCAGTCACCCATGTATTAAAATGACTCTCAAATTATTTTGATAGTGATCAGGACAATTAAAACCAGAGATACCCCGAAAACGGGGGTACATAAAACGTAGGCTTTCTGGAAAAGCTGAATGGGTGGCATTTCCTGTGTCCAGCCTCTTTGTTTATAGCCCTGTGTTTGGAGTTGTTTTCCACTGACAGCAGAGTTAAATCATCCCCTACGTGGGCAGACACCCTGTGTGGTGGGAACCTACCTCTGTCCGAAGGGCTGGCGTGGGAAACCTCACCTGACGTGACAGGCACTGGGGTGTGCTCAGCGCCCTGGTAGTCTGGGCCTTGAGGAGTGTCCTTTCTGAAATCTTTGGTGGCGGCGGCCCGCCCCTGTAGGAGTGCTGTCAGCCTCTGAAGCCAGTTCAGCCCAGAGCAGGTGTCCTGCCAGCTCTAGGGCTCTGGGCAGGTCATTTACTATCCCGCACCTCCGTCTTGCTTTATATGTCACGAGAGTACTCAGGTGTGGTTATCACAGAGGTAGAGGTTTAGCATGAGCCTGTCACATACATGGTCTCATTTAATCCTCATCCTATCTTACAAAACCCACAACCCATATTTTACAGATCATGAAACAGAACCTCACAGACACTAAATAAATTAACCAAATCAAATGGTAAGTGATAGGACCTGAATCTGAATCCCAGCAGCGCCAAGCACAGGCCACACCCTACACACTCCCCAGCAGCTGCCACACTTGTGGGCTCTTCTGAGCAGCCAGGCGGAGATTCCCAGTTCACTTGGGAGGTCCATCCCGAGAACGGAGATGGATGAAGTGGACTTTCATAGCCTGATAACAGTATTTCCTAAGGTCACCCAGCCGGTCCTAAACCTCTGGTTCATACTCCCTAATGGGTCAATGGTAGAAATTTTATTTTCCAAATAGGTTTATCAGTTTCCACCGGAGAAGAGTCTGCTTTGCTGCCCCGCTGCCGTGAATGCACCATCCCTCCCAATGGTCAGGGCAGGGTTCACGAGAACATCACTACTGGGTCTGGGCTGAATGTTTTTTTTGCCGGGGGCCATCTGCACACTGTAGGATGTTCAGTAGCATCCCTGGCCTCCATCCCCTTGATGCCAACAGCATCCTGTCCCTCAGTTGTATCAACCAAAAATGTCTCCAGACACTGCCAGATGTCCCCCGGGGGCAGAGTGCCCCCATGGAGAACCACTGAGTTAGAGCACGCTGTTAATTCACAGGAGACAGTCATTTGCGTGTCTGCTGAGCATGAACCGCAGCGTCAATCTCTCCAGTCCTGGATGAAGAGATAAAATTCAAATTCTGAAATTGCATGTGAGACTGAAGCTTAGTGGCTGCATCCCAGGGCACCAGGAGGAAACAGATGGCCCCTTAGATCTGGGTCACTGAGGGGAGCTTAATTAAGATGATCAGAGCAGCATCAGCAGGGCTGAGGGAAACCTGCGAGGGCCTGGCAGTGGCTGGAAGCTTCGATCATTCCTACCCTAAAGGGGTCAATGACTAAGCAGTTTCCTGAACCTGGAGAGTTGCCTGGAAAGGCTGCCTGGGCCAAGCAGCGGGCGCCAGGACAGGGAAGCTGCTTCCGGTCCAGCAGTCACCTGGCGTTGGAGACCGGGGAACACTCCCCTACACGTACTGTCCTCTCTCCTGCCTATTACCTGCTGCCTCCCTCCACTGGCCAAGGCAGGAAGAAGACAAAAGGCAAGAGAGCTTGTAAATACAGTCCACATTGGGTTTTGTTCTAGATTCATTTTCTGCCAATTACATACGAGCCATCCCAACCTCATTTGTTACATAACCCTTCTTTCCCCTAAATGGAATGCTTATTTATTATATTTTGAATTCTTCTATATAATAATCTTTCTTCTGTTTATTTTGTTGTGTAGTTCCATATGTCTTTTAAAAAATTAGTCCCTCATTCCTTCAGTTATTTGTTTTACGTTGTGGTTTAATATCTAATGGAGTTAGCAGGACTAATTTTGCTGGTCAAACTATAATTTTCCCTAGATGTGTCTTAACTGACTAATGGCCAAAAACCTTCTGATTGCAATGAGCAGATTGCCTGGCCCTTACTAGAAATTTAGCACATTTTAACACTTGTCAAGCTTTGCTTTGCCTTGTTTTCCTTTTCATTAAACACAAAACTTTTCTTTAGAATTGTCCCACTGCCTATTTGCTGGCATGATTTATTTCATCCTGGATGTATACATCATTAGTCTCTTTTCCAAATAGAACATTCTACAAAAATCAAAGTGCACACGCACACAATATGCCCTTTTGTTCCCAGGCAAGAATTTCCAACAGTAGCCAAAGCTTTGTTTTGGTCTTCAAGTACGTCATAAGTCTTAATTAAACAATGTTATTTCATTGAGAGCTGATGTTTCTCCCAGACATACAGCACTTATTCAGTGTAAATGTTTCATTTTTAATGAGAAAAATTTAGATTCAGTATCTGCAAGGAAAGGTAAGATTTTGGTATCTGACATTACTACTAACCCTTGCTTGAATAGTACAACATCTGGGTACAATAAACAATAATAAAGTCTAATCATGTTTTCATTGCTCAGAATTCTCTTAATAACCTGTCTATAGATTTTTAAGTGCCCTACACAAATAACAATAAAGTTTCAAAACCACAAAGCATCACTAGCTTGTATATCCTGAGAATTATTCTGCTGAGTAAAATAGGGACGTGCACACATGATCTAAAATTCCTGGTGGGCAGAAACATTTATCATAGCATGGGGGGAATGCTTAATGAGTTACAGGGAGACAAGACCTCCCGACTGGAAATGCTGATTTGTGCTGCCTCTTGGAGCAGGAACCGTGGACTGAAAGGTCATGATGATATAAGCTTCAACTGGAGCCAGTGGAAGAAACGACGCAAAAATTCAGTGTTCAATTTGGCTAACTTTGTTTTGTTTTTTACATTGTAGATGTGTTTGGGTTTTGCACAGCTTTAAAGTGTACTAACTAACACTCACAAGAATGGCACCCATGCAGCGGTAAGACAAGACCCTAATTTATTTGGGAAACTGACCAAAACAAAAATACATTTCTGGAAAAGGTGAAGAATGACTTTCCCTTTCTCTGTTTGCTGAGTGATTCTGTGTACTTCGCTCGGGCAGGGAAAACAAGCATTGATACATTAGCTGTTGCCAGCGCCCTCCTGCCACGTTAGGATGGAGGACCCGTGGCTTGCTTCCTCCTAATCACTTGTCACTTTATTTCTCTCCTTGGGAATGTCAGGAAGCTGTCCAGAAAAATAATTGGTAGGTGGGTCAAAACCTTTTCCCAGCTCTCTAGAAGAAAGAATAAAATATTACATTCAAATATCTGTCTTGCAAAGTCTCTTATATTTTACACTTTTTTTATAATTTAAAAAATTTATTTATTTATTGAAGTATAGTTGATTTACTATGCTGTGTCTATATTTTGTACTTTCCATCATTCCACTGTGTAAACAAGTGATACCAGTAGGTCTGTCCCTGTATTACTTTCCTACATAGCGAGTGTCATGGGAACAAAATTTAGAAATACGCGGTCTCTTTCTGGAAGACACGTAAAGTAACAAAATATTCCTAATTTAAAATTAGCCAGGGATATGAGATGGGATTTGCCCTTACAGGTGAATTAAAAACTACAAAGAAAGTGGCCTGTTGTTTCAGAGGAGAGACGCACCCAGCTGACATGCTCACGTGGGTTTCCCCAGGGGCCAGCTGTGTCTGCAGATCGAAGGCCCTGGCCCGCTCTGGCTGTAGCGCTGGTGCCAGTACATGGACGCAGACACATCCCTGAAACAGATCAGAGAACAGGAACCTCGCGGGGGTCAGTGGCCGCTCAGGAATGGCAGCGTTAGGAAGGCTTCCGAGGCAGTTAGAGAAGTGGGTCTGGGTGGCAGCAGGGTCCCGACTTCAGGAAGCCACAGAACATGCCAAAAGGGAGGCGTCGGGCACAGCTATGGAGTTCCCTACCCCACGCTGCTCCTAACAGAGCTGCCTGCCGGGAAGCTACGTGGACCCCAAGATCCCCGGCTTGACAGCTAGGGCTGGAGGTGAGGTGGGAAGCGGGGAGGGGCCTCAGCTGCGTGTGGGGAGGGGCCTCAGCTGCGTATGGGGCTCCCTGTGGGCCTGCTCCTGGGTGGGAGCACAGCTGGTGAAGGGGGGCCCTCTCATGTGGGCTCACTGCGAGGGTGGCATCCCAGGGCTTCCGCAGGGGCAGCCCCCCACCAGCTGGGTGTACCTCCTGAGTGGCTCTGCTTCCCCAGGCCTCCCGCACTGGGACCTGTGCGTCGCCAGCAACAGTACTGAGAATACGTGTTTCCTCTGCCCCCGCCTTCCTGGGCTACAAGAGCTCACCAGGGGCTCAGGGACCATCCTCTTCCTCCCCCGAAACGTCAGCAAACAGAAAATTGTGAGCTATCCAAACAGCACCCGAGGAGGAAACGTCTCCCCAGGCAGACAACTTGCTTCAGGAGCGAGAGGACAGCTCTGAAGTAGTCAATTCACATTCTCCAAGACCTCTAAGGACATTCTTTAGAGAAAAGAGAACAAGGTAAATGGGAAAACGTGTAAGTTTTGTTTTTAGTCAAAAGAGTAAACAGTAGATTGGCTCCTGTGCAAAAGGGAACACATTACTTTTATAATTAGGGGGGAAAAAAGTAAAGCTATTTGCATTTTTGATTTTAAGAAGCACGTAACTAGACATATCTCTGATCATTTCAGAATTCCAGAAATACGGATGATCTGCCAAACCAAGACAGAAGGAAACAGGCTGGCGTTTAGACTTCTTTGCAGCACGAAATACCATCATTGGAGCACCAGCTTCTGAGTTTGGGTGGGAAATATGTGATGCTGGCATCCAGTACTGCCACATCCCATCCCTCACCTGAGGCCACGTCATGGCCTTCTCACAACTGGAAGGGCCGTGGTGCCCTACAGCAAAAGTCACCAGTGGAGACTTCTTGAAAACTGAGCGGCAATTAAATATGGAAGGCAACAATGGGGAAGACGAAGTATAAAATCAACCCCGTGAAACGTACAGCTAATGAAAACACGATCACACAGTTTAATGCAAATGTGAAGAGTAATCGTACTGAAAAGAAATGTTCTGTGATATAGAAATAATTTAATGATAATTGTCTGCATTTCAAATTCCTAATGACTTCAACAAGATTTTGGAAGGGAGGTAGGATGAAAGAAAATAATTTAGTAACATACTGCATGCTAACTCTTTCGTCCCATGCGTAGGAGCTAGGAGATGCAGTTTATAAATGTTGATGGAAAAATATCTTATTACACATTAGGCATTACTGTTATAAACTTAGGCGTTGCTGTCGTTATAAAGACACAGAAAATTTACAAATCGTAAAAGGAAGAGAGCAAGTATTGCCTAAGCAGTTTGACAAAAAGAAGAAAGGAAATAAATTGGAAACATGGAAGAAACAAAAGGTAGAAATCATAAACTAAGATGAGAGAATCAAGACCAAGGAAATCAGTTAATATGACACAATAAATGTGTTAAACTATTTTATTAAAAGACAAACTCTCAGACTGTATAAAAACAAGTATACACTTATATCTCCCTCCAGACTATCCCTTTAAAATACGGCCATCTTAATGGAGAAGGCAGATTCTTGGGGAAAAAAGAGCTACTAACACTAGTGAGACAGAGAGAAAACCAGTAAGAAAGGATTCATCTCTCCATCCATCCTTCATTCACTCAACCAGTATCTCCTGAATGTCCAAGGGGCATGAAGCTGGTGGGTGAGAACTGGGTCAGCTCTCAGCAAGGTGACCTTCTAGAGAGGAACACAGATGTGGCTAAAGGTGGTTTTTCACAGAACACATGCTGTGAAGGAAAATCCCAACCAGCCCTTGCCCCTCCAGGGATGAGATCAGCTTGAAGCAGATTGGGTCATTATACAATGAGTCATTTGTGTCCAACAATCTTATACAGAAAAGAAAAATCAGATTGGATAACTGCCCATGTACTTAATATATAACCCTTCCTATGTACATTTCAGTTCTCAATATTAACTTTTATTTTGTCTGCAGGGACCACTTCCCAGTGTGGGCACCAGCCATCCCAGCCTCCCTACGTGTTTACAGCTTGACTTTCCTCCATGGGTGCTGCCTGGGAGCTGGTTGAGCACAGAGCAACTCTGAGCTACACGTGTGAACTTTTCCTACAGCAGCAGAGTATAAAAAGATCAATGAAAATAAGAATTCAGGAATTCAGTCTGCACAGAACAGGGAATGAAAGCACTGCACTCTCAGGGGTGGGGCCGGAAGCACGCAATTGCTTTAAATTATTTTTACAACTGGTCCGCCATTGTGCCAGGTCTGAGTTTTTCCCCAATGAGTGGAAAGGTTTTTAATAACTCTTCACATTTTTGGAACCACTTGAGGCTGGTATATGTGCTTTTTATGTGTCTCACACCTGTGTGGTGACTTACCTACTGTTGATGGGACCCGTCTGCGATTGGGCTCCCTCGGAAGCGGACGCCACAACCAAGACGGGAATGTAAGTCATGAGCTTTGGAGGTGATCCTAAAAAGCAACGGTGAGTGAGTAGGGGGAGGCGCCAAGCTAGGGTAGGAAACCAATGCCAGGTGTCCCAATGAGCGGGTCACCCCTCTGGCATTAGGGACTCATTCTTGCTTTGAACTTCAGAGGCTGCGGAGAATGGGCTTCCAAGTTGTGGGAGAGCAGATCCTCACCCACCTCTCCCTTCCATTGTGGTTGAGGGCTGCTCTGGGACGGTAGCCCAGCTACTCTTCAGCTCATTCAGTCAAGCCTTGTTCTGCAGCCAAAAAAGCCCCAAGCAGAGGATCACTGCAGACGAGGGCCTTGCAGCAAGAAGCCACGGAGGGTGCCGAGGTGCCAGTCGTGGGCTCTCACAGCCTCTCCTAAAAGGTTTATCTCCACTCTCTTCTTGTTATCCTCTGCTTTTTTTTTTTTTTCATTTCTTTGTGAAGTCGGTGCTTTGCATGTGATCCTGCTACAGCACTATGGCCTCACTCTGTCACCTTCCCTCCCTTTCTCCCTTCCTCCCTGTCTGTAAACCTGTACTGAGCGCCCACTCATTCTAGGGCTCAGTGATGAAAGATGACGAGATGTTTGTGTGCACAGACCCTTTCACAAAGCTGTGCGGAGGAGAGCTGAGACAGGTGAGCACAGGATACTGTGGGACCCAGAAGTGTCTTCTGGCTCCAAATCTCTGGAAAACTAGATGGAGTGACCCCTGAAAAGGTACATTGACAGCACGAAAGGTGTGGGCAAAACATGAGGTTTGATGATCGTAACTGGTGGCAGGGGTTTGATGGGCTGGGAGGAATCTGGGCTGCTCTGAGTTCCCATCACTTTCCCGGCAAGGAAGTGAGCAGGCCCGTGACCTCCATGGGGGGAAGGAGCCGAAAGAGCGTGCTGAGCTGATGTCTTTTCCAGGTGGAATTTGGGTCATCCTGTGAGCAGTTCAAGAGAGCTTGAAGGAGGACACGTGGCAGACAGCATGTTCTTCAAATAAAAGAGGGTCACCATCACCTCTTCTCACATCCCTTTCTTCCCAGAGAATGTTCCCCTGAGCAATTGCACTTCACATATCATTTTGCCAGGCGTTCAGGCCAATGGGAAGCCTGTGCACCCTACTCTTGAGCTCAGACTTCACTGTACATGATAAATCCTGAGAATCTTATTCTAATGCGATTTCTAGGCTCTGCTCCAAGCCTACTGAATTGGCATCTCCATAGTTTCCTCAAGGTTAGGCACTTCCTAGGCAGCACACTTTGCTTTCTCTGAGCTGGAAGAAGAGGTCCATCCTTCCATCCATCCGTCATTCATCCTTCCATCCATCCGTCATTCATCCAGCCATCATCCAGATATCCATCCGCCATTCATCCGCCCATTGATCCATCCATCCACCCGTTTATTCATCCATTCCAAAAATATTCACTGAGGACCTATGATGTGCCAGGCGTGGCACCAGGCAGTGGAGATACTGTAGTGAACAAAACAGATAGTTAATCCTGCCATCAGAAACATTGCCTCTTTGTGAGGGAGACAGACAGAAACAAGACAGACAGGCCAGTTCTGTAGTACGTCAGTGGTGATGAGTGCTGTGGAAAACCTAAAGCAGGGGAGAAGGACACAGAATGTCAAGGATCAGCTGAACTTTTAACAGGAGTGTTTGGGCAAAGTTCCTCTGAGAAGGTGACATTTGTATCGAACACTTGAAAGAGGAGAGGGAGCAGGCCGTGGAGATGCCCCCGGGGGAGAGGATTCCTGACAGAGGGACCAGCAATAGTGGGGCCCAGAGCCATGCTGGCCTGGTGCCTCCTAGAAATGGCAAGTCAGTGCAGCTGGGCTGGGGCAAGTCAGAGGTAAGAAGGAGCTGGTCCTCATGGGCACTGGAGGACTCTGGATGTCACTCTGGTTGGAATGAGAGTCCTGGGGGGATGGAGACGTGGAGTCTTATGATCTGACTTGGGTTTTAACGGGGTCCTTCTGGCTGCTGTGTTTGGAATAAACAAAATGGGAGTGAGATGGATTCAGGTAGCCTGGTCAGGAGGCAAGTGCAGTGGTCCAGGTGAAAGAGTCGGGTGTATTACAGGGATGTCGCTTACCGGCTGAGCGCACAGCTCTGGGGGTGCATTGCACAAAAGTTATCGGGGCAGTGCAGTCGCCCAGATTGGACCAGGGGCTTAGCAGTAGATGTGGAGAAAAGGGCTAGGATCCTGGATCGATCTGGATGGTAAGGCCAACGGGACTCACCAACGAGGTCACCTTGGAAAGTAAATCACCTTTCATTGTTTTCCCTAGAGGGCTTCTCTCTGCAGAGCAGGTGAAGGGGAGAACTTTCATTTTGATTCTCAAGAACGAGCAGCATGGTACCAAGTGTTCCCCCGGTTTTGTCGTAGGTCATCAATCTCGCAAGAGCCCGAGGAAGACAGAGTGGAAAGTGCGCCCAGATATATCTTTGGAGACAAGGTGCCTATTAATAGAATGTCCTATGTAGTCAATGACATTGTAAGTATTTTCTGAAGGGAAAAATAGTTTGCCTTTGATGGATTTTCTGTTTTACAGACATAATTAGTCACAAAGTCTTAAGAAATCAATTTCATAGCAAAAATAATCTATGTTTCGCCAATTGGAAACACCTCTTTTACTTAAGAAACACTCTCCCTCTGTTGATTGTACTTCTTGGCACCAGGAGCAAGAATGCTGTCCATGAGCACAGATTATATGAGTCACTGAGGAAATATGAAGTTCTCGGGCAGAATGCATTAAAAGGGTTTTCCCTTAACAAATGGATTTTTATTCAGAAATGGATGTGACAGGGCTTCCCTGGTGGTGCGGTGGTTAAGAATCCGCCTGCCAATTCAGGGGACACGGGCTTGAGCCCTGGTCCGGGAAGATCCCACATGCCATGGAGCAACTAAGCCCGTGCTCCACAGCTACTGAGCCTGCGCTCTAGAGCCCACGTGCCACAACTACTGAAGCCCACGCGCCTAGAGCCCGTGCTCTGCAACAAGAGAAGCCACCGCAATGAGAAGCCCGCGCATCGCAACGAAGAGTAGCCCCTGCTCGCCGCAACTAGAGAAAGCCCGCGCTCAGCAATGAAGACCCAACCCAACGCAGCCAAAAATAAAAAATTTAAAAAGTTAAAAAAAAAAGAAATGGATTTGACAGATAAACAGTAAAATGTGCAACAGTTGTTTCCCAAATTTCTGAGCAATAAACATTTTCTAAGGGGCATCATGCCATAATCCAGAATTGAAGAATTCTGGGACTAAATTAACATTCCATGAATTTAGTCCCCTTCCCCTTGTCCCCATTGTAAGACCTCCTCCTCAATATCAGGAAATGGGCCTCTGGTCTCTCTCTCAACACATCCAGGGCTGGGGCTGACTAACCGCCCACCATTTCCCATCTGAGAAGGGCTAGTTGTTGGAAAGTCCTTCTGTTAATCAGAAATCTGCCCTCCTGCAATTTCCCCATTGCCCCTAGGTCTGCCTTCCGGAATTACAAAGAATTTGTACAGTTCCTTTTGCAAAGAGATGAAGATGGCTATTAAGTCACTACTAAAATTTTTTCTCAATCCGCACTTTGCCAGTTCCTTCATGGGTCTCGGCAATCCAGTTTGAGGAGTGACTTCTGACAGAAGCTGTTTTTAGTAAATCATATCAAAGGTCCATTGTTCCTACAAAATCTCCCCCTGTGCTTTCCCCATCCATCGCCGTGTTTCCGGATGGAGCCAGGTCTAAGCCTGAGCCCAGAGTGCCTCATCCTTGCCAATGGGCTTAAGAGGTGGGGTCACTTTGGGGGAAAAGATCCACTTGTTTAAAAACAAGGGAGGAATTTGGCTCACCCCGACTCAGAGGTTCAGGCTCTGTTGGAAAAGAAAACGCAACATCCTGAATCCACCAGGGTGTGGAAGGAATCTCTTCAGAGAGAAGGGCTTGATTTTAAAATTTTAGCTGCCTTTGTCATTTTCCTGACAGGCCCAACCTTTTATAAATGTGCTTTTAATTAAGCAAGCGTTTTCTTTTCCGGCCGCCACCCTCTTCTGTTTCCAGCAAAGATGCCAAAGAAGCCGCGTCAACTTCTTAAAGCAACGTTGGGGACCGCGGTGCTTGCGGGGCTTGGGTGGGCACAGCGGGGTCTCCTTCCCTTTGCTTGTCATGGCTGTAGGTCTGCAGGCCAAGGTCTGGGGACACGGGCGATGGTCCTCCTGGCTGCCCACGTCTGTGACCTGGCCAGTGGCTGCTGACTCCGACCTGGATGAACTCAGAGGACGCGTCTCTGGGGTGAAGGGTGGTTGGCAAAGAAGCTTGTCTTCTCTGCTCCAAGGCCACAGCTGCAGAGAGTTTTGGTCATGGAGAGCCACTGCTGTCCCAGAGTCTGAACTTGGAACAGGGTGTCCCTTCTGTTCTCTGAAACTAAAAAGAAGAACAGGAAGAAAGATCAACAGACGCAGAAAGTGCGCTTGTGCAACAGGCCTGCTGGAGGAAACACAGAAATCACTTAACACGAATTGGTGAAATTATTGTGGCAGTGTTTTCTGGTCACATGAGGCTAGGTGACATTTCTTCTCAAGAGTAAAGGGGTAGCGCTGAAAGGATGCTCTAACGAAATACTCAAGCTCACTGGCTAAGCCCCCCTTTGTCAAGGTCTGACCCCTGGTTGTCTTCAAAGGTAAATATTGACTCTGATAACGGGTGAAAATCAGTCATTTCAAACACTCCCTGACAAACATTCTGTAAGCAAGGTTCACAGGACATGGTTTTAAATCCAGACACCCCAAAAAGCCTGACTCTGTCACCACACTCATCTCTAATGTAGGTACTTGCAGATACCTGTTGGTTACATTGGTTTCCTTTGGATTCGGGAGCCTGACATTGTTTTAAATTAGCTGCTGAGTCTCAGAGCTCAGCTGCTTGCTTGGGTTCCAGCCCTTCTCTTGTGTCTGGAATTTTGAGAGACATCATGGCCTCCTTGTGCTTCCTGCTAAGTCCATCGGTCTGGGATGCACTCAACAAACGGAAACGGCAGACAAGTTTGCTTCTGAGGCTGAAGGAATGAATTCCCTTCATAGCTCACTTGAAGTAGAAACCTACCTGCCTCCTTACAGAAGGGTTCCTCCCTTGTATATCATATTGGGGTGAATGCTTAGGGCACAACACTGATAGCCAGGGTCATAGAACGTCAGACCAGGAGACTCATTAGAATTCACTCATCTCTTGATGACAAACCCACGGTCCAGGTGTTCCAGGTCCCACACCAAGCAGACACCAAAACTCTGCCCACGTTCCTGGGACTGCTGGGACCTGTGCCCCGTACTATACCCTCCCAGGATCCTCCAGGCCTTTTTTTCATGTGATTTTGCTTTATTTCATTTTTATTATTTTTATTTTTATGGAAGTATAGTTGATTTACGTCGTGTTAGTTTCATGTGTACAGAAAACGGATTCAGTTATACATATATATGTATACATATATGTATTCTTTTTCAGATTCTTTTCCCTTATAGCTTATTACAAAATATTGAGTATAGTTCCCTGTGCTATACAGTAGGTCCTTGTTGTTTATCTATTTTATATATAGTGATGATTATCTGTTAATCTCAAACTCCTAATTTATCCCTCTCCCCTTCCCCTTTGGTAACATAAGTTTGTTTTCTATGTCTGTGAGTATCTTTCTACTTTGTAAATAAGTTCATTTGTATCTTTTTTTTTTTCAGATTCCACATATATGTGATGTCATATGATATTTGTCTTTCTCTGTCTGGCTTATTCACTTAGTATGATAATCTCTAGGTCCATCCATGTTGCTGCAAATGGCATTATTTCATTCCTTTTTATGGCTGAGTAATATTCCGTTGTAATATATATACCACATCTTTATCCATTCCTCTGTCCATGGACACTTAGGTTGCTTCCATGTCCTGGCTATTGTAAATAGTGCTACAACAGACACTGGGGGTGCATGTATCTTTTTAAATTATGGTTTTGTCCAGACATATGCTCCAGGCCCTTTAAAAGGAGGAACCACTGAGCTTGGTGAGGAGAGGCACACCCTTCCTGGACAGGGGGTGGGGTGGGAAGGGGAAGTTGCCGGTCTCAGGGATCGCACCTGTTCAGTGTCCTCCCCACTCCTCATTTTGCAGTCACCACCAAGAAGGGTAAGAAGAACCATCCCAGCCAGACCCCTTTGCCCTGAGTCACCTACCACTGATGCGGTGGGTGGGCTTCTTCCCCACCTGCTGAAGTTCTCATGTGTCCATGCAACCTCTGTCTGCAGCACTTCAAAGAGCTCCCCTTCTCATGGCACTGGCAGTGGGAGCCAGCATGGGTCACTGGAGAGGACACTGTCTTATAGACCGAAACACGATCAGCACGCTGTCACCCAGTGGGTGATATCAGATCTTAGCGGAGGGGAGGGGGCGGTGGGAACTGCCATTCCCGTATCTTCCAGAAGAATTCCTCAGACTACACGGAAAGTCATCTTTTCCACAGGGCAGGCCACCACCACCTGTTCCCTTGAATGGCCCTATGTCAGTTTCAGATGCAAATAAATCAAAGGAAGGGTATTGTCCGGTTTTGTTCTCCTGACCTGTGAACGTGGGAATCTCTTCTGTGCTGCTCCCACAGCAAGGTGGGTCCTCAGTACGTGTTCAAAGGGGGCGGGTTGGTTCAGTGACTGGTCACCCCACTCATCTCAGCCAAGTTGGGGGTTGTCTCTCAACTGAGTCGTGCCTACAGCATGCTGAGATGGTCTCAAAACCTTCCCAAGGAGGTCACTAATGAAAAGTCCAAAAACCCAGTGTGTCCACCAACCTCCCTGCAACATAAATAGGCTTTATTTATCTAGGATCTGGACAAAGCTACCACTGAATAGATGTTTGTAAATGAATGAACAGTGGATGGGTAACTGTTCAACATGTCTTACACAAGGAAAGTGGAATGGGGGAGTAACCCAAGGGTCAAATGATTGCCAGAAAGCTGAGAATTGAAGGATGCAACCACCATGTCTCCATTATTGGTTTTCTTCAAATATATCCTACCTCTTGCAATTACTGAAATAATCCAATATTAAATATATAGGACAAAGACCCATATGCATATAACATGGCATAATTTCAGACTTTGGAAGCACTTTCCCACAAGAAAGACTGAAAAAGTGTTAACGAACGCAGGTTTGTGTGTCCAACGCACAGTGAGGCCAAACAAACGAAATTTTGGAGTCTGGAGCAGAGAAAGTTTTATTGCAGGGCCATGCAAGGAGAACAGGCCCCCCAAATCCCGAACTCCCAGAAGGGTTTCAGCAAAGCACTTTTAAAGCAAGGTGAGGGAGGGGAGTGGTTGGTTGTTGCAGACTTCTTGGTGTCCGCATCCTTTGTTCTTGCATGGACAATGTAGGTCAGGTCATGAAGTTCCTGTAAACCTCCAACAAGACAAATGTTATTCTCTGCTCTGCAACTTTGTATCATATGAATATAAAAGCGTTATACCGTTAAAGATCAGAGCCTTGAGAATGGACTCTCCTGCGTATTTCAGGCTCTAGGCAACATTCTTTTACAAAAGGTACAGAGGCAACGGAGCACAAAGGCTAAAGTAAAAGGAACAGATTTAATATGGAGTCAGATTTGTTCTTCCCTATTAGAAAAGGACTTTCTGAGCCTGCAGGAGAGAAAGAGAAACAACAAGTCAGGCCCAGAGAATGGTTCACAGCAAGCCACAGCCTGTCTGGGAGCCTTGGTGTACACACGGGATGGGCCCCCGGCCGAGACTGCAGGGCAAAGGCTGAGCAAACAGGAAGTACCTTCAGTTATTCTAAGACACAATGCTGGTGACAATACCAAATACAGGCTGAAAAGAGAAGCAAACAGGCTAGCCCTGTCTTCCTGGAGTTGTCACAGGTGTCTGAATAATTGTGTAATTAAATCACCCGCCGGGTCATAGGATTATAGGCTAAAGTGAATACTTATCACAATGTCACCTTCTTCAAAACAAAGATAAAAATAAGCGGTAAAAATAGGTCAGGGTGTGCAGTATCTGCTTCGAATTTTTTGTGTTTAACCGAAACTAAAGAGCCTTCAAGAAGGGCTGAAGGGTTGTGTAACCCTCAAATGCTTTAGTCAAAAACAAAAAAAATTGACCTGCCTAAGCAAGTGTTGGGATTTTTTTTAACTGTATCAATTCCCTAGAAAAACAAAGTCCCCCACAGCATTCATTTTCCCTTTTTAAGCTGTTGTAAGAAAAATAGATGAGACCCGATGGCCTCCCCATGAATGGGATTCTCCCCCACCTGCATCCTTCAACTGCGTCCATGGGATTCCTCCTCTATCACACGTCTTCTCTCTTCCCTTTCTTCCCTCTGATCACAGCCTTTAGCTCAGGGGCTGCACTATCATTAGTCACTTTCAGACAGACTCTGTAGATTTCAAATGTCAAAATCAGGGAATTCCCCACATGGTCATTTTATTGGGAAAAAACAAAAAAGGAGAGAGAGAATGAAAAGTAAATTAAGTACAGCTCACATTTTCCACACCCTCTGTTGATATTAGGTTTTGGCCAAGTCTTCCTACCATGTGTTCTGCATGTTGAATAATAAACTGAATGGTTCGTTTCCAGGGTTATGTTACTGTTGGCTGATAGTGTATCATTTCAAGGGGGTCCATTTTTCTCAGCTCTGCTCAAATCACTTTGGCAAGTTTAATCTGGTCTAACAGTTTTGCTATTTACTGCTGGAATTTCTGTATCTTAAGAGCACCCTGGGAATTTAGCTTAGTGGCTAAAAGATTGACTTATAGCTCTTAACCAGGAGGAAGTGGAGATGCACAGAAAATATACACAAGGATATATTGCAGAGTTACCTTTGCTCTCAGAGTGTTCCCGTGGGTTCAAGGATTAGTTTCTGGTTTGCAAACTGTGCAGAAGTGACTGAATCTAGAGATTTAGAGCACTGCTAACGCCCAAAGTGAAGAGCTGTGCAGGGGAAGGAGTGGGTGCTGGGCTCTGTGATTTACTAGTCCTGTGATCTTGGGTGCATCCCTTGATCTCTTTGAGCTTTCTTTCCCTCATTTGCAAAATGGGGTTAATAAATCTTACCTTGGAGGGTTGTCTTGGAGGTAGAGTGAGGTGGTGCTCCTGGGAGACGTTTTATCTATAAGACTCCATCCCTCTCTTGGTTCAGAGGTAGCTCCAGCTCCTTCTCCAGCCAAACCACTCTCTCTTGTGTTTCCTTCCAAATGGGCTTTAAATATTGTGAGCCTGGGAATTATGAGGCAAATCAGAGTAATTAGGATCCCAGGTCTTAATAAGTGGTACCATAGCTTTTTCACAAATTTGATGAATCCTATTCTTCCAAAAGTCTTAGGAAGAAATTGTTATAATTACTGTATCTAGATAATGAAACCATGTCACACAATTGAAAGCAGCAAAGCAAGGACCTAATAATCATAAGGTAACTATGATGACAATGATGCCACTGATGACAGTGATACTGATGTTGACGATGGTGCTGTTGGTGACAAGTATGCTGATGTTGATGCTACTGATGACAATGACAATGATGCTGATGACGATTTTGATGTTGACAACATTCAGTGAAGCCTTCCCTGCACCGACACTCTGTCAAGTGTTCCAACCTATAGCTATTCATTTAACACTCACAACATCTTATGTGATGGGACCATAATTATCCCTATTTTACAGTTGAGGTCATCACATTTCAGAGAGATCCAAGGTCAGAAAGCAAGTGCAGAGGGAGGACCTTCAAGATGGCAGAGGAGCAAGACATGGAGATCACCTTCCTCCCCACAGATACATCAAAAATACATCTACATGTGGAACAACTCCTACAGAACACCCACTGACTGCTGGCAGAAGACGACAGACTTCCTCAAAGCTGTGTAGCTGACAGGGTGTTGGTGCTCCAGCCAGGTGTCAGGCCTGAGCCTCTGAGGTGGGAGAGCTGAGTTCAGGACATTGGACCACCAGAGACCTCCTGGCCCCATGTAATATCAATCAGCAAGAGCTCTCCCAGAGATCTTCATCTCAATGTTAAGACCCAGCTCTACTCAATGACCAGCAAGCTCCAGTGCTGGACACCACATGCCAAACAACTAACAAGACAGGAACACAACCCCAACCATTAGCAGAGAGGCTGCCTAAAAACATACTAAGTTCACAGACACCGCAAAACACACCACCAGACGCAGTCATGCCCACCAGAAAGACAAGATCTAGCCTCATGTACCAGAACACAGGCACCAGTCCCCTCTACCAGGAAGCCTACATGACCCACTGAGCCAAACTTACCCACTGGAGCAGACACCAAAAGCAGTGGGAACTACAAACATGCAGCCTGCGTAAAGGAGACCCCAAACACAGTAAGTTAAGCAAAATGAGAAGACAGAGAAATACACAGCAGATGAAGGAGCAAAGTAAAAACCCACCAGACCAAACAAATGAAGAGGAAATAGGCAGTCTACCTGAAAAAGAATTCAGAGTATTGATAGTAAAGATGATCCAAAATCTTGGAAAAAGAATGGAGAAAATACAAGAAATGTTTAACAAGGACCTAGAAGAACTAAAGAAAAAATGAACAATGATGAACAACACAAGAAATGAAATTAAAAATTCTCTAGAAGGAATCAATAGCAGAATAACTGAGGCAGAAGAATGGATAAGTGACCTGGAAAATAAAATAGTAGAAATAAGTACTGCAGAGGAGAATAAAGAAAAAGAAATAAAAAGAATTGAGGAGAGTCTCAGAGACCTCTGGGACAACATTAAATGCACCAACATTCAAATTATAGGGGTCCTAGAAGAAGAAGAGAAAAACGAAGGGACTGAGAAAATATTTGAAGAGATTATAGTTGAAAACTTCCCTAATATGGGAAAGGAAATAGTCAATCAAGTCCAGGAAGCACAGAGAGTCCCATACAGGATAAATCCAAGGAGAAACATGCCAAGACATATATTAATCAAACTATTGAAAATTAAATACAAAGAAAAACTATTGAAAGCAGCAAGGGTAAAGCATCAAATAACATACCAGGAAATCCCCATAAGATTAACAGCTGATCTTTCAGCAGAAACTCTGCAAGCCAGAAGGCAGTGCAGGACATATTTAAAGTGATGAAAGGGAAAAATGTACAAACAAGATTCCTCTACCCAGCAAGGATCTCATTCAGATTCAATGGAGAAATCAAAAGCTTTACAGACAAGCAAAAGCTAAGAGAATTCAGCACCACCAAACCAGCTTTACAACACATGCTAAAGGAACTTCTCTAGGCAGGAAACACAAGAGAAGGAAAAGACCTACAATAACAAACGCAAAACAATTAAGAAAATGGTAATAGGAATATACATATTGATAATTACCTTAGATGTAAATGGATTCAATGCTCCAACCAAAAGACATAGACTGGCTGAATGGATACAGAAACAAGACCCGTACATATGCTGTCTACAAGAGGCCCACTTCAGACCTAGGGACACATACAGACTGAAAGTGAGGGGATAGAAAAAGATATGCCATGCAAATGGAAACCAGAAGAAAGCTGGAGTAGCAATTCTCATATCAGACAAAATAGACTTTAAAATAAAGACTATTACAAGAGACAAAGAAGTACACTGCATAGTGATCAACGGATCAATCTAAGAAGAAGATATAACAATTGTAAATATTTATGCACCCAACATAGGAGCACTTCAATGCATAAGGCAAATGCTAACAGGGATAAAAAGGGAAATCGACAGTAACACAATCATAGTAGGGAACTCTAACTCCCCACTTTCACCAATGGACAGGTCATCCAAAATGAAAATAAACAAGGAAACACAAGCTTTAAAGGATACATTAAACAAGATGGACTTAATTGATATTTATAGGACATTCCATCCAAAAACAACAGAACACACTTTTTTCTCAAGTGCTCATGGAACATTCTCCAGGATAGATCATATAGTAGATCACAATTCAAACCTTGGTAAATTTAAGAAAATTGAAATTGTATGAAGTATCTTTTCCGACCATAATGCTATGAGACTAGATATCAATTACAGGAAAAAAAAACTGTAAAAAGTACAAACACATGGAAGCTAAATATGCCACTAAATAACCAAGAGATCACTGAAGAAATCAAAGAGGAAATCAAAAAATACCTGGAAACAAATGACAGTAAAAACACGATGACCCAAAACCTATGGGATGCAGCAAAAGCAGTTCTAAGAGGGAAGTTTATAGCAATACAATCCTACCTCAAGAAATAAGAAAAATCTCAAATTAACAACCTAATCTTACACCTAAAGCAATCAGAGAAAGAAGAACAAAAAACCCTCAAAGTTAGCAGAAGGAAAGAAATCATAAAGAACAGATCAGAAATAAATAAATGAAATAAATGAAAAAGAAATGAAGGAAACAATAGCAAAGATCAATAAAACTAAAAGCTGGTTCTTTGAGAAGATAAAGAAAATTAATAAACCATAACCAGACTCACCAAGAAAAAAAGGGAGAAGACTCAAATCAATAGAATTAGAAATGAAAAGGGGGAAATAACAACTGACACTGCAGAAATACAAGGGATCATGAGAGACTACTACAAGCAACTATATGCCAATAAAATGGACAACCTGGAAGAAATGGACAAATTCTTAGAAAAGCACAACCTTCTGAGACTGAACCAGGAAGAAATAGAAAATATAAACAGACCAATCACAAGCACTGAAATTGAAAGTGTGATTAAAAATCTTCCAACAAACAAAAGCCCAGGACCAGACGGCTTCACAGGCAAATTCGGTCAAACATTTAGAGAAGAGCTAACACCTATCCTCCTCAAACTCTTCCAAAATATAGCAGAGGGAGGAACACTCCCAAACTCATTCTACAAGGCCACCTTCACCCTGATACCAAAACCAGACAAAATGTCATACAAAAAGAAAACTACAGGTGAATATCACTGATGAACATAGATGCAAAAATCCTCAACAAAATACTAGCAAACAGAATCCAACAGTACATTAAAAGGATCATACAACATGATCAAGTGGGGTTTAACCCAGGACTGCAAGGACTTTTCAATATATGCAAATCAATCAATGTGATACATCATATTAGCAAACTGAATGTTGAAAGCCATATGATCATCTCAATAGATGCAGAGAAAGCTTTTGACAAAATTCAACGCCCATTTATGATAAAAACCCTGCAGAAAGTAGGCATAGAGGGAACTTTCCTCAACATGATAAAGGCCATATATGACAAACCCACAGCCAACATCGTCCTCAATGGTGAAAAACTGAAAGCTTTTCCACTAAGATCAGGAACAAGACAAGGTTGCCCACTCTCACCACTCTTATTCAACATAGTTTTGGAAGTTTTAGCCACAGCAGAGAAGAAAAGGAAATAAAAGGAATCCAAATCGGAAAAGAAGAAGTAAAGCTGCCACTGTTTGCAGATGACATGATACTATACATAGAGAATCCTAAAGTTGCTACCAGAAAACTACTAGAGCTAATCAATGAATTTGGCAAAGTAGCAGGATACAAAATTAATGCACAGAAATCTCTGGCATTCCTATACACTAATGATGAAAAATCTGAAAGTGAAATCAAGAAAACACTCCCATTTACCATTGCAACAAAAGGAATAAAATATCTAGGAATAAACCTACCTAAGGAGACAAAAGACCTGTATGCAGAAAATGATAAGACACTGATGAAAGAAATTAAAGATGATACAAATAGATGGAGAGATATACCATATTCTTGGATTGGAGAGACAACATTGTGAAAATGACTCTACTACCCAAAGCAATCTACAGATTCAATGCAATCCCTATCAAACTACCACTGGCATTTTTCACAGAACTAGAACAAAACATTTCACAATTTGCAAGGAAACACAAAAGACCCCAAATAGCCAAAGCAACCTTGAGAACGAAAAATGGAGCTGGAGGAATCAGGCTCCCTGACTTCAGGTTATATTACAAAGCTACAGTCATCAAGACAGTATGGTCCTGGCACAAAAACAGAAATATAGATCAATGGAATGGGATAGAAAGCCCAGAGATAAACCCATGCATGTATGGTCACCTTATCTTTGACAAAGGAGGCAGGAATGTACAGTGGAGAAATGATAGCCTCTTCAATAAGTGGTGCTGGGAAAACTGGACAGGTACATGTAAAAGTATGAGATTAGATCACTTCCTAACACCATACACAAAAATAAGCTCAAAATAGATTAAAGACCTAAAGCTTAGGCCAGAAACTATCAAACTCTTGGAGAAAAACATAGGCAGAACACTCTATGACATAAGTCACAGCAAGATCTTTTTTAACCTCCTAGAGAAATGGAAAGAAAAACAAAAATAAATAAATCGGACCTAATTAAACTTAAAAGCTTTTGCACAGCAAAGGAAACCATAAACAAGACCAGAAGACAACCCTCAAAATGGGAGAAAATATTTGCAAATGAAGCAACTGACAAAGGATGAATCTCCAAAATTTATAAGCAGCTCATGCAGCTCTATAACAAAAAGCAAACAACCCAATCCAAAAATGGGCAGAAGACCTAAATAGACATTTCTCCAAAGAAGATATACAGACTGCCAACAAACACATGAAAGAATGCTCAACATCATTAATCATTAGAGAAATGCAAATCAAAACTACAATGAGATATCATCTCATACCAGTCAGAATGGCCATCATCAAAAAATCTAGAAACAATAAATGCTGGAGAGGGTGTGGAGAAAAGGGGACACTCTTGCACTGCTGGTGGGAATGTGAATTGGTACAGCCACTATGGAGAACAGTATGGAGGTTCCTTAAAAAACTACAAATAGAACTACCATATGACCCAGCAATCCCACTACTGGGCATATACCCTGAGAAAACCATAATTCAAAAAGAGTCATGTACCAAAATGTTTATTGCAGCTCTATTTACAATAGCCCAGAGATGGAAACAACCTAAGTGTCCATCATCAGATGAATGGATAAAGAAGATGTGGCACATATATACAATGGAATATTACTCAGCTATAAAAAGAAACAAAATTGAGCTATTTGTAATGAGGTGGATGGACCTAGAGTCTGTCATACAGAGTGAAGTAAGTCAGAAAGAGAAAGACAAATACCATATGCTAACACATATATATGGAATTTAAGAAAAAAAAATGTCATCAAGAACCTAGGGGTAAGACAGGAATAAAGACAGAGACCTACTAGAGAATGGACTTGAGGATATGGGGAGGGGGAAGGGTAAGCTGTGACAAAGCGAGAGAGAGGCATGGACATATATACACTACCAAACGTAAGGTAGATAGCTAGTGGGAAGCAGCTGCATAGCACAGGGAGATCAGCTCGGTGCTTTGTGACCGCCAGGAGGGGTGGAATAGGGAGGGTGAGAGGGAGGGAGACGCAAGAGGGAAGAGATATGGGAACATATGTATCTGTATAACTGATTCACTTTGTTATAAAGCAGAAATTAACACACCATTGTAAAGCAATTATACTCCAATAAAGATGTAAAAAAAAAAAAAATAGAATACTGAGACTTAAAAAAAAAAAATAGAGTCAGGGATGGCTTCCAGGTTAAGCTTTAGTCAAATGATGCCTTCTTTTAAAAAATTCACCATTGGTAGGCAATGTTTCTAAGAATCTACTTCCCTTTATTGAGCAATTCTTGCCATCTACCATCCTGGATCTTTAGCAGAGGGTGAGTTGATAATCTGTTTCCTAAAAGCAATCTTGTTATGTGGCTGTGTGGTGGAGATAAGAATAACTTCTAATACTTGAACAGAATCCTGTAATTCGGAGGGAATTTCCTTCTATCTTATCTCACATAATTTCTACAGATATCCCATGAAATAGTGGGCTAGAGATTCTTGTTGCTGTTTATATTTGATAACTCTGAGGCTCAGGATAAGCAACTCATTTGGAAGCTGTGTATTTTGATCCTGGCCCAATGCTCCTCTGATCTTAGAAGCCTTGGTGCCCACCACCTTCTCACTGATGCTGCTTTTTCTTTAGAGCTGTCATCTCCCTTCTGATGGAGGTACCCACTTTCAAGGTAACAGATACTGCAATTCTTCATGGGTATGGGTGGGTTTGTGATTTTCTTCTTCAGTGTAATCCTTTCAGAGATTCTCAATACTACAAGGAGTCAGATCTTTGTTTATTTTTCTTCCTGCGCATAAAAGGAGGGATTATATCATGTTCATTGGCTGAAAAATCCAATACTTTGAAAAATGCCAATCCTACTTAAAGTAATCTATAGGTTCAATAAAACCCCAACCAAAACCACTGGGGTTTGTTTTGTGGCATTGGACAAGTTGGCTCTAAAAATGTGGAAATTCAATTCATTACACCACCTATATGTGTTAATATACGATATTTGTTTTTCTCTTTCTGACTTACTCACTCTGTGTGACAGTCTCTAGATCCATCCACATCTCTACAAATGGCCCAGTTTCATTCCTTTCTATGGCTGAGTAATATTCCATTGTATATATGTACCACATCTTTATCCATTCGTCTGTCGATGGACACTTAGGTTGCTTCCATGTCCTGTCTATTGTAAATAGTGCTGCAATGAACATTGGGGTGCATGTGTCTTTTGCAATTAAGATTTTCTCAGGGTATATGCCCAGTAGTGGGATTGCTGGGTCATATGGTAATTCTATTTTTAATTTTTGAGGAACCTCCATACTGTTCTCCGTAGTGGCAGTATCGATTTACATTCTCACCAACAGTGCAAGAGGGTTCCCTTTTCTCCACACCCTCTCCAGCATTTGTTGCTTGTAGATTTTCTGATGATGCCCATTCTAACTGGTGATGAATTGGGAGATTGGGATTGACATATATACACTAATATGTATAAAATGGATAACTAATAAGAACCTGCTGTATAAAAAAAATAAATAAAATAAAATTTAAAAAATGTGGAAATTCAAAGGGCCAAGATAGCCAAGACAATCATAAAGAAGAACAAAATGATTCAACCTACACTACCAGATATCAGGACCTATTACAAAGCTATACTAATGAAGAGAAGGCAGTATTTCTGAGAATACATAAATAGACCAGTGTAACAGAATGGAGAATCCAGAAACAGACTTATACATACGTTATCTCAGTTTATGCAGTATATAAAGGATGGTGTTACGGGCAATATTGTGTCCTGCCCAAATTCTTATGTTGAAGCCCTAGCCCTCAATGTGACTATTTGGAGATGGGGCCTTTAGGGAAGTAATTAAGGTTACATGAGGTTGCAATGAACATGTAAACTCTTACAATCATTTTGGAAAACTGTTTGCATTATCTACTAAAAACACATACCTTATGATTTAGTAATTCTGTTCCTAAGTGTATACCCGAAAATAATATGTAAATATATTCTTCAAGGGACATGTTTGAGAATATTCGTAGCAACACTATTTGTACAAGTCTCAACCTGGAAACTCTCCAAATGCCCATTAATAGTAGAACAGATAAATAAAATGTGAAGTCATACAATGGACTATGAAGTGAGAATGAGCAAACCACACAATCATAGGGATGAATGCACAAACATAATGTTGAACAAAAGAAACCATTGATGGGAGCCATGAGTTCCAAAAATATATATCAGATGTCAGGAGAGTGGTTGTCCTGGGTGGTGAATGCCTGGGAACAGGCGTAAGTGGGCCTTCTGAATGTTTTGGTTCTAGATCTGAATGCTGAGTGCATTCAGTTTGGGAAAAACTGTGTATTATATTTTTTATGCATTTCTATGTGTTTATAGTATTTCAATAAAAAGTTAAAAAATTATTAAGGTGCTAACTGACTTCATATTGATTAGCTTGGCTGCATTTGGTCACTCTTTATGGTGAACTGTTAATTGTGGTCCCCAAAGAACAATGTCTCCTGACTCAGTTCTTATGTAGTCCCCTCCACGTTGCCTCTGGACTTGGCCGTGTGACTGGCTTCCACTCGTGGAACACCAGCCAGCAGGATGTAAGTGGAAGCTTGATGAGCACTTGCCCGTTGAGGTTGTCCTCGTGCCACGCTCGTCCTGGGACCCTAGCTGTCATGTTGTGAGGTAGCACAGTCAGCCACCTGACGGTATACTTGTGGACTTTCCTCCTGTGTCCCAGAGGCCAACCTGTACAGTTGACGAAATGAGCTAATGCACAAAAGGTGGACGCTCCGTACAAGGTTGACCAGAAGGATTCTGTCTCCTATCTGCTAGTTCATACATTTCTTCTAACTTCTGCTCCAAATTCACCTTTTCTAGGGAGCCTACTTGGTACTGCCTGTCCCAGCTGTACCAGTCCACACAGTCTGAGTCAACATAGGAAGGTTCAGTTTACCCTCTGTGGTTCTGCAATATTTTAACTATAAGTCATTGCATCTCTATGGCGCTAAGAAGCTCCCTCGCACTCTCTCTCATCTGGGTTTCACCACAGTGCTATGAACTGGGAAGAGTACACGCTGTCATTAACATTTTAAAAGGAGAAGATTGATGAACAGAGAAGCTGGCTGCCTTCCCTGGATCACCCTTTAAGGGGAGCCAGGATCCAGAGCTGGCCTCCCCTTCTGGCCAAGCATCCTTCAGCAAGGAGTCGGTACCTCCTCTGCTTGGCATCTCCCCTCCACCACTTCCTGTTCCTGCACCCACCAGGACATTCCACGGTGCTCTCAGCAGTGTTGAACCAGGACTTGGTGCAATAAATCTTAGCTTTTATTGAGTAGTCTTATCCTCAGCGGGCTCTGCTACCTGACAAGTAGGGCACTCCTCTGAGAGTCAGAGGGATGGGCTGTCTCCGCAAGAGTTAATGAGGTGGTGTCATCCATCTTGCATGGTCTCACCCCATCGTCATTTACTAAACCTGCCCACTCTTGTTCCTGCTGCTGGACCGCACTTATCGAGCAGTTATTCTGCAAAATTGTGGTGCAGAGATGAAGGCCTGCTTTCTCCACTGTGGTCTCTTCTTGTTATGGGGATTAAGACAGATAACAAAATAATGCTGGGTTGGGGGCCGTGGATGGGCACACACAGGGTGGCATGCAAACCCACAGGTGGGTCACTAAAGCTTCCCTGAGGAGAAGCTGGGCTGACTTAGTGATGACATCCACCTTCATCTTACCGTCTGAGGAGACCTCAAGGAGAGGGAAGCACAGATACGTGTAGCAGACTCTGCAGAAACTGTTGCTTTCACCTGCTTTTCCATTCCCACTGAGATGGTCCAGGTCCAAGGACCATAACCTCTGCCTCAGCCCTCCAGTCTCCTTTACATCCTGAGCACAGCTGCCAGACTGACCTCTAGAGCGTAGCTTTGTCCTCCGCGGTCTGCCTTGGCTCCCTATTGCCTGCAGCCGTGTTTATTTACTTTCTTCTCCCTGCAAAATTACACTTGGCATCACAGTGTCTTGGCCACCGAAAGCCCCCAGGGGAGCTGGAGTAGCTGACATGGATTGATTTCTTTGATCAGGCTTTAGCCTCAATACAACGTCTTCAGGAACACCCTCACTGGGGTCATAGCCTGGACCCACCCCATCCATGCACTGCCTCTTTCCATAACACCCATCCTAATATTAACACATGTAAGTGTGGACTAAGTGTGAACTGATGTTTTAAGGGGCCGTTTCCCACACCAGCCTGGAAACTATGAAGAAGGTGGCAGTGTCTGTCCAGTTCCCCATCGCAGCTGCACTTCGCAGAGCTTGGCACATGCGTGGGGTTTCATAACTAGTAACTGCTTGGCTACTGGTTCCAAGGCCACTTGCGGCATTTGGTGTCTCCATCCGGGACATTCTCAGACTCCCCTGTAACAGATTTTAGGCTAAAAGCTAAAGGAAATGCAAATAGGCTTGAAACTTAGTCTAGGACCCCAGGAGCCTTCAAGTTAGTGGTGGAGACAGACATTGTTACAAAGGGCTCCACGTGTGGCTCCTGTGAGCTGTCATCTCATGTCAGGAAGTCTCTCCAGTACCATCCGCCGTTCGACATCTACTTCTGCTGCATTTTTCCGAAAGGTTCTGAGATGAGGTTGTGGAAGCTAATGTTTGTGGAACATTCACTCTGGGTCAGGCACTATGTAGAGCACTTTACATGAAGCATTTTTTCTTAATTTATTTTTACTGACGTATAGTTGATGTATAATATTATATGTTACAGGTGTGTAATATTGTGATTCACAATTTTTAAAGATTATACTCCATTTCTACTTACTGTAAAATATTGGCTATACTCCCCGTGTTGTATCCTCATAACTTAATTATTTTATACCTAATAGTTTGTGCCTCTTAATCCTCTATCCCTATCTTGCCCCTCTCCTCTTTCCTCTCCCCACTGGTAACCACTAGATTGTTCACTGTATCTGTGAGTCGCTTCTTTTTTGTCATATTCACTTGTTGTATTTTTTGTACATTCCACATGTAAGTGATATCATACAGTATTTGTCTTTCTCTGTCTCATTTCACTTAGCATAATATCCTCCAAGTCCATCCATGCTGCTTCAAATGGCAACATTTAATTCTTTTTTATGGCTGAGTAGTATTCCATTGTATATATGTACATCACATCTTCTTTATACTTTCCTCTGTTGGTGGATACTCAGGTTGCTTCCATATCTTGGCTATTGTAAATGATGCTGCTATGAATACTGCTGCTATTGGGGTGCATGTATCTTTTGAATTAGTGTTTTCTTGGGTTTTTAAAAATACATACCCAGGAGTGGAATTGCTGCATCATATAGTAGTTCTATTTTTAGTTTTTTGAGAAACCTCCATGCTATTTTCTGCAGTGGCTGCACCAATTTACATTCCCATCAATAGTGTATGAGGGTTCCATTTTTTCCACATCCTCGCCAACATTTGTTATTTGTTCGTTTTCATGATGGCCATTCTGACAGGTGTGAGGTGATTCCTCATTGTGGTTTTAATTTGCATTTCTCTGATGATGATTACATGCAGTTTATAATCAATCCATGCAAGAACTCCATTTGAGAGAAAAGAAGTCGTGATTTGGACTAAAAAAGTAATTTGCCCGAGGTCACACAGCTAGCGAGCAGGAAAAGCTGAAATGGACCGAGGTCTCTGTGATGCTGTGCTCAGCCTTCAGTTATAGAAAGCAGAGTCATTCCAGCCAAGTTAGAAAGAAATTTACTTCTGTTACTAGATGGACAGCAGAGTCATGAGGTCTGCTGGGGAATATAATTGTAAGTGAGCTTGCAGGAAAGTCTCCCATGCCACAGAAGTTGCTGCCCAGGGAACTGCCTGTCAAGTGGAAAGCCATGGTTTCCATGCCGCCTCCAGAGCCTCATTACGACCTGCCTCTTTCCCCGCTCAACCCACTTCTGAAAGCATGTCTTGAAAGAGTGTGTCTGATTGGCACACACTAAGCCATCACCAGAACCCTGGCTGCGAGGGAGTCTGGGAAACATAGGTCTTGGCGTTTAGCCTCTGAAGAGCAAAATGGTACACTAAGTAGCTTCTCTGATGTGAGTTAGAGAATCAGCCTCAAATATCAAAGTCCAAACATTACATGGTGATGAGGGTATGTATACTCTTTCCTCCTGTGCAAAAGCACCAACCCAGGAGAGAGGGAAGCCCCCGTCAACTCCTTTCTGCCGTATGCCTGCTGCATTTCATCTTGTCCAAACATCTCTTTCACCTGCTAACTTCCTGACCATGCTGGACACTAATTGACTCCAGTGTGTGTTCTCCCTTCCTTGCTTCCAACCCCCACAGCAGGCTGGTCCCTTTTCCTTGTCAGCAAAAGCCAGCTTATGTCAGGGTGTGCCCAGGACCTCTTGCAGCTAAGGATAGACTTGCCACTTAGTTCTGGCCAGGAAGATTTAAGGAGCAGTTTCATAGGGGAGGCTTCTAGGAAAGCCATTGCTTTCCTGATGAAAAGGGACAGACTGAGCTGGCCTTTCCTTTGGAGAGTTGTCCTTTCTTTTTCTTTCTTCCTGTCTGGAAATGTGAGCAGATTACCAGGAGGTGGTGCACCCGTCCAGGGAGCATGTGAGCAAAAGCCACATGCCGAGAATCAGAGGAGGAATCGGGAAGCAGCCTGTGTCCTGGTGGCACAGGAGAGGTGTCTGACTTCGGCTGCCTGCTTATGGACTTACTGTGATGCCAGAAAAATAAAACCCGATTTAGATAAGCTTGCCTGTTCAGTTTTCGGGTTTTGATATCCACAGACCCCAAAGGGTCTTCTCTAGGGTCAGTCCTTGTATACCAGCCCCATGGCTGATGGAATTTTAGGGCCGGAAGAGAGTAAGAGGTCACCTGGCTATAGTCATATATTGCCTTGCAGTTTATCAACATCCAGGTATATATGCCTAGTCTACACTGTCAGATTTAAGCTCCCTGTAGATGGGGATTATATATAACATATATGTAATAATATATACAATATATATCTATATATCAATATAGATAAAATGCTTAATATTAAAAATGTTTATCAAACCCTTGCTAAGTGAATGAATTCACAGATCCTTTGACAATGTCTGTGGGACACTTACTTTTAAAAATTGAAAAAATTTTTTTTGCAAAAGAACTCAAATGGATTTATTAAAAATGTATTTAAGGCATATCCAACATTTGAGAGCAAATATTCTATTCTGCATACATCATTTTTTAAAATTGAAGTAGAGTTGATTTACAACGTTGTATTAGTTTCAGGTGTACAGAAAAGTGATTCAGTTATACATATATATATTCTTTTTCAGATTCTTTTCCATGATAGTTATCATAAGATATCGAATATAGTTTCCTGTGCTCTACAGTAGGTCCTTGTTTTTTATCTGTTTTATATCTAGTGGCGTGTATCTGTTGATCTGAAACTCCTAATTACCCTTCCCCGCATTTACCCCTCGGTAACCATAGGTTTGTTTTCTATGTTTGTGGAGTACTTACTTTGGAACGTATACTCATTGTATTAAGAATTTGGAGAAGCTAGAAAGAAAAAGAAGAAAAATCCTATGGAGAGGTGAAATTCTTTTATTCTTTCTTAGATTTATTGTGCAAAACTTGATTTATCTATTGCTGTATAAAAAAACCAGCTTCAAATTTGTGGCTTCAAGCAACCCTCATTTTATTTGTTCTTGATTACATGGGTCAGGAACTCCAGTCAGGTTGCTCTTCCGGTTCAGGTGATGTTGGCTGGGGTCACTCGATAGGTTGCATTCGGTTGCTGCCTGTGTTGGGCTGACAGGTCCTAGAAGGTTCCATTCACAGGCACCTGGGCGTCCCTCCTCAAGGCCACCCTTTCTCACTTGCTGCTTTGGGCTGCCTCACAGCATGGTGGCGGAAGGAGAGCTGGAGTTCTTCGATGGTGTCTGGCTTCTAAGAGGGAGAGTTGAAAGTGGCAAAAGCTAGAGACTTTAGGGTCAGCCTGGGAATGTACAGCACATCATTTCTGCTGCATTCTGTAGGTCAAGAAAGCTCACTTCGTGGGCCCTGCTCAGATTCAGGGGAAGGACCAAGGTTCTCTACCTCTTAATGGAGGAGAAGCAAGGTCACACTACTAAAGGGTGGTAGATAGTACTGCTGTCATCTTAAGAGACAAATCTGCCTTGCTACCCTTTACCTCCCTACAGGTCCAGATTACCCTACAAATCACCTCATTTGACAGTTTTTACATGGGAGGAAGAATTAATATTTGTAGGATTCATACTATATGCAGAGTGCTGTGCTAACTCCCTTCACATAGTATTTCTTGTTCACTGTGACTTTAATTGTCAAAGTAATATTCTTTGGACCTAATCTCTGGGTTCATTTGAGCCATCTGTTGATGGTAAGTAAGTAGCCAGTGAGTTCATAAAGCAAGATGCACGATTAGTCGCTGAGAGGTGGGACTTATCTGGCTGTCTTCCCTATGCAGAGATAACCCTAAATGTTTTCTCTTTATCTCTGGGGATCACAGGTTACCGACTTGCATTCCTAAAAGAGCTCACTTCAAACTCTTGTTCCTTCAGCTCCCAGGGTGGGGGTATGGAAGCTTATCTCTTGAGAGATTCTTTTATTATTGAAAAGAAACCATTTCTATGCCTCTGGGTGCCCAATTAAAACTTGTACAGACAGAAGATATTGGAGGGGCAGCTCCCTGGCCACTCCCACCTATTCAGTTGTAAAATACCCTTCCAGAGCTATTCAGAACTGCAGACTCCATCGTTGCCTCACGATGTCTGCACAAGAACTGATGACAGACACACCCAGAGGCTTACGGGTGTTTGTGCTAAACGGCAGCCCCTGCGGGGATCGTCTTATTTTATCCCTTTTGAAAGTCTTGACTGGGATTTAAGAGGAAAGAAAAAAAAACGTAAGCTGCGTGTGCACCAGAGCAACTGCGCTGTAGTAAAACAGCAGATGCAGGAACACTTCTTTCACCAAAGGCTCACCAGAAGCCAGAGGAAAGTTGTGACATGGGTGGAGTCAGAGGCAAGTGGAAAGTTCTGGAAGCTTCTAGCTCCCCAGTAAGACTTCAGGGATGTCGGGGAAAAGTCGGGAGAGGCTCCTCATTTCCAAGAGGTGTAACTTGCTAAGAAACACCTTTGAAAACCTCAACCCACTTTAGGGGTAATTCAGTTATTTTGAACCATTATTCTTCAGATGGGGACACAGAGGCCCAACGAGTGAGGTGACTGGATGGGGTCAGTGCCCTGGCCTGTGACAGAGCAGCGTCTGCACCCAGTTTGCCTAATCTCCCGTTCAGATCTCTTCCAGACACTGTGTCCCCTCTGACTTTGACTTTTCGACCTGATTGGCTTTACCATGTGATGTTGAAATGGGGAAATAGAAACTCCTGCCTGCTCGGGCCTTGGATAGCAGGGATAAGGGGGGTGACACGTACCAAAGGGGGTTGCACAGGGTCAGGGGCTTCCAGAGGGTTATGAAGCAGCCTCAGGCTGGAAGGTGGGTGCATGGGGGTCTCTAACCACCCCTCCCCTCACTAAGGGGAGAAGGGAGCTGCCTTCCTGCAGGAACACCTGCGCAGAGCCTGCATCCATGCTCTGCGCGGGGCAGGGAAGGTGCTGCCACAGTTGGGCCCTCGGGGACGCCCGTGTCCCTCATCCTTGGAATCTGGTCTCCCAGCAGATGTAGACAGAAAGCTGGAAAGTCTCGTGGATGAGGTCCTGGTCAGATCCATCTGTGTGAAACGTGGCAGGACAGGAAAAGGAGGTGGGAGGCTAGCCGTGGGCACAGTTGTGCAGGAAAGGATCGTCATTAATCTGAGAACACAGAGTATCTCATTTGTGTCTCCTTGTATCTGTGAATGGATGGGTATGTGAGATATTGAAAACTGTACGGCTCAGAGCAGAATCGCCCTAGCCTGGCTTTGTTTGGGACTGTGGGTTAGCAGATGAAGAGATGAAAGACTCTGAGTCAGGGTCTGGGGGAGGGGTGGGGTGGAGGGAGAGGGAGGGGGGAGCCAGGAAGAGGAACTTAGAACTCGAGCTTCGGAACTAGCCCGGGGGCTTTTAAGCAAAGATGGCCCACTATTTTAAGATGCCAGGAAACCTGGTCTGCTATCCCCTTTGGGCTCCTAAATATTCAGTCAGATCTGTGCTCAAGTCACCGGCCTTGTTGGGGGTGGGAGGTACGATGGATACAGAGGAAAGGGGTGGAGTTCTCTTGAGGGGGAGACAGACCCCAAGATGCTCCTTTAGCCAGATTGGTTCAGTGGAAGCAGAGCTCCTGGGAATCACCCACTGCTTGAGGAGCTCACTGCCGGGGAAGGAGGGTCAAGTGAATGTTGTCTCCACCCTAAGGGCCCAGGGCCCCCAGTGACATACTCCTATTGTTCAGAAGCCTGGTACAGTTTATGACAGAGTCCTGAGGTCCATGGCTGTCCTTACAGAGCGAGGTCTTAGCCAAGACAAGTCCTGGTTGGGTAGACACTCCTTGCACCAAAAGGCAGGAATTCTGTACCAACTATTTCTCAACAGAACTTCATAGCTGGCATATCCTCCCCACTCCTCTCTCTCTTTTTTTTCCTACCTCCTCCCCAGTTATATAATTCTGGTTACAAATAGTTTATGAAGTCCAACCTTCTCTTCAAAGCCTCCATATCCGTTAGAAATGAGTTTGTATGCAAGTAACAGAACATGCAACAGTGGCCTAAACCAACAGGGCTGAGTTTCTCACAGAGCAGGACATATGGAATCAGCAAGCCAGGGCCAGCACAGTGGCTCACCAGTGTCACCAAAGCTCTTTGCACTCCACCGTCCTTAACATGTTGGTATGCAGGGTCACAGTCACAAGGTGGTTGCCCCAGTGCCGGCCACGTGTGAGTTAGAAGGGGAGGTGTCCTTGTAAGGCCAACTGGCCCGAGGCAGGGGAACACAATCAGGTTGCATCAGACCAAAATTCTACGGACCACCCAGTTCCAGAAACTGACCTGGAGACTTTCCAGACCACCCAGTTCCAGGAACTGACCTGGGGACTTTGAACCCGGCCCAGCCTTCCCGCCTTTCGAGGGGCGGGACTAACGGTCCACCAGGATACCCGAAAAGACCACCAAATAAGGAATACCCTGCACCCTTCCAGATTCACCACATCCGTTTCCCTTCTTCCCCTATAAAATCTTGCCCAACCCTCGCCCGGGTGCGACTTCTCTGGCCCCTTTCTCTCGCACCAGTGACCCTCGCCCAGGAGCGCTCCCTAATAAAGCTCACTTGAAGTTTTCCTCTGTTTCGCGGTGCCGTTTGTTAAGATCCGACCTTACAGTCATCTTTGTCGCTTTCATCAGGAAAGCAAAAGCTTTTCCAGAGGTGATCCCAGACCCCAGCATTACGGTCACATCTTTGTGGTAATTAGTGCTTACCCAGGACACTGCAAAATCAGTTCCCTACATTCTTAAGCGTCCTGGCAATTAGGTTGAAATGCAAGTTCTGTCCAACAGACAGGGAGCAAAATGACACAAGACACTTTACAGCCATGAGTGTTAAAAGCCTGAAATGTCCTCCATCTTCCTCTTCCCTTTGTTGGCAACTTTGGGAACTGAATGTTCCAGACCGGGCAGCTGCAAAATAGTAAAATTCCATCCGGCTGGGTCCCTGAGGGACATGGTGGAACAGAGACCCCAGTAGACCCCCCAGGGGCATGCAACTTGCGTGAGAAATCAACCCTGTTGTGCTAAACTGCTACATGTCAGGGTTAATTTGTGACCACAGCATAACTTAGCCTATGCTGGCTTACACAGTCTTATCCTCCAAAACTCCATCCTACGGCTGCCTCTTGCTGACGGAGACTGGGAACATGAGCCTTTGGGTCTTTCGGTCTCCACCTGGAGTCAGGCAGCAGAGCAGTGTGTTGGGGACTGGTGTTAGGTTTGCCTGATCATAACGCCCACCGTAGCTTCCCAGGTTGGTCCTGAAGTTCTGTACCCGTGTGGCTAAGATCTGAAAGCAAGAGACACAGATTAAAATACACACACACACACTCCCACACATACATGCACAGTCTCTCACACAAAAACACACTCTCTGGCACAAACACCCACATACTCACACAGAGATACACACACAGACACACACTCAGACACATGTGACAACATGATCTCTCAACCACGAAGAAAAGTTTGAAAGAAAAAGTGTTATTTTCCTGTCACCTCTTTAAACTTGCTTTCTGATTTTGGAAAAAACCACAACCTCTCAACGTTGAGGTTTTCCAGCTCATGATCCAGATAAAGAATGATTCTATTAAAATAATGTCAGGCAGACGTGGCAAGGTGGGCACAGGAAGGCAAACCTACCATTGGTTTGGAAACAACCCTCCGAGTCTGGGATGAGGAGAAAAGATGGAGATGAAATAATTGCTGTGCTGTGAGAACGCGGGGCTGGATACTAAACTTGGCTGACGTCTTGAAGACAAGGAAGGGGAAGTTCATGATACCTGTGAGGTCAGTGACTTAAGACCAAATGGTAGGGAAAGACCTTGGGAATTTCAGCAAAATTCTCAATTCAAAGAGTGAGAGAAGGCGGATGATTCATGGTGGGCGGGGCAGCCTGACGAGCTGACGGCAGGCCAGGAGCAGGGAGCGCCGGCTTGGGGAGCTGTGTGGGCAGAGTCCCGGGAACTGCTGGTGACGGACGTGCCACGCATGTTCTTACCAGGGGGGCGCGAACTGGGCCCAGGGCAAAGGCGGTCGCTTCTCCAGCGGCCCTGGTCTTCTGTGGATGTAGCCAGTGAAGCCAAACCAGGAGAGGTCTGGGTTGGGGGCCTGGAAAGCCAGGTCTGTCTCCCAGGACACAGCACCCCGACGCACAGAGATTTTTGCCCCCAGGGTCCCTTGTCTTGCAGTGAAATGCTTTGTGCCCTTCGAAGCCACTGTGGGTTGTCAAGGTAGTGAGGCGGGGCAGGGTGAGGTAGATGTTGAGGAGGTCCCCTGACCTTCCTGCTTTGGGAGACAAGAGGAGTGCATCTTGGGAACAGCAGCAGACCAGCTCAGCCTCCCCTGGCTTGGGCCCCTGGGGCGAGCTCTAATAAGAAGCCGAGGCCACTTCCGGCCTCCATCTCTCGTCCTCCAGCCTCGGGGTACACAGCTGACCCTGTAGGTGTGCAGCCTCACCTGGTCCCTCACGTGGTCCCTCACGTGGCATCCAGAAGACCCAGGCCGGGAGCCAGATGTTTCCAGTGCTGGCCTGGGCTTTGTCAAGCTCGGAGTGAGCTCACCCAGGGCTGTGGGCAGGCAAGAAGGAAAGGGCATCTGAAGCAAGATCTGAAGAAGGCCCTCAGTGTTGGAACACAAGAAATACCTTCCTATCTGGCCCCCTTCCCCAACCATATTCTTCCCTAAAAAGTCACATTTCAGGAAGAAATATTTTGAGACAGTACGGGGGAAGGGAAGAGATCAGCTGAAATAGGGCATGAGGCGACATCACATCTATGGGTTTTGTGTGCAGGAGAACAGACAGGGAAGGGGCACTTCCCGCGCCCCCCCCCCACCCCACCCCGAGTCTGCACCTGCCCTGGGTCTGAGGTCACTTGGGGTTCCATCCATGACCTGACACATCGCAGTGTGGCTCTTTTAAATTTCCTGACTCATATGTTTATTTTACAAGATATTTTCTGGGCAAATCTTAGCTGTAGCACTTTTTTAAAAAAATTATTTTATTGAGGTCTAGTTGCTTTACAAATGTTGTGTTAATTTCTGCTGTATAGCACTGTGATTCAGGTATGCATATATATATATAATGTACATATGTATACGTTCTTTTTCATATTCTTTTCCATGATGGTTTATCACAGGATATTGAGTATGGTTCCCTGTGCTGTGCAGTATGACCTTGTTGTCTATCCATTCTATCTATAAAAGTTTGCATCTGCTAATCCCAAACTCCCAATCCATCCCTTCCCCCACCTCCACTGGCAGCCACAAGTCTGTTCTCTATGTCCGTGAGTCTGTTTCTGTTTTGTAGATAGGTTCATTTGTGTCATATTTTAGATTCCACATATAAGTGATATCATATGGTATTTGTCTTTTTCTTTCTGACTTACTTCGTTTAGCATGATAATCTCTAGGTCCATCCATGTTGCTATAAATGGCATTATTTCATTGTTTTTTACGGCTGAGTAGTATTCCATTGTATATATGTACCACATCTTCTTTATAAACACTCATCTGTCGATGGACATTTAGGTTGTTTCCATGTCTTGCCTATTGTAAATAGTGCTGCTATGAACATAGGAGTGCATGTGTCTTTTTGAACTATAGTTTTGTCCAGATATATGCTTAGGAGTGGGATTGCTGGATCTTATGGCAACTCCAGTTTTAGTTTTTTTGAGGAACCTCCATACTGTTTTCCATAGTGTCTGCATCAACTTACATTCCCCCCAAGAGTGTAGGAGGGTTCCCTTTTCTCCACACCCTCTCCATTAGCTGTACCGCTTCTATGTCAAGTTGACCTCTCCTTTTCACTCAAGGACACCAAAGTGAAATAACTTCACGGTGACTGATGCAAGACACCCCTCTAAGGATGGCTCCTTCCTCATGGAATATTCCACCTGGGGAAGGCAGAAGATTTTGTTACGTCTGCCCAGATGAAGACGTTCATAAGCCCCCAGTTCTGGGCCTTGTCTGTCCGATGTGTCCATGTGCCTCGCGTGCCACGCATCTGTGGAGTTGGGGGTGTTAGAATACGCTCGTCCCGGAGAGCAGGGCTCCGGGTAGCAAACCACCAGGATTGCGTGTGGAGCGGAGCCTCAAAGGCCATCAACACACCGCTGTGCTCCCAGTCCTGTGAATATCAGTTTAAAGATTTTAACAAAACAATGGAAAAATTATTAACAGAAAGCTGAGCTCTGAGTCTGGAGCCAGACAGCCAATACTCTAGGCCGTTTCTTTAGGGCCTGCGACAGAGGCCCCATGGGATAGGAGTCACTTCCCTGCACCTCACTCTTTCCAGAGAGGGATGTGAAAACACACCTGGAAAACTCTCCTTTTGCTCGCCCAGGTTTGAATTTTCCTTTAGTCGCCTGGGCACAGAAATGATGGTACATTCATCATGAGATTCCAGAACCCCACAGGACATCAGAGATGCTGGCTGATTTTTCTTCTAAGTCCCAAATAACCCACTATGGGTAAGTCTGGCACCCTTGTCCAGGACCGGGTTTTCTATCAAACTAGGACCCCTGCCCACACCCCTACCCTGGCCTCCTCCTTTCCTTCACAAGGTTCTGGGAACATACAGAAACACGAGAAAAGTGAGAGCAGCACACTTCCCAAACTTATGTGAATCCCTGGGGATCTTGTAAAATGGAGATTCCAATTCAGTAGTTCTGGGCTTGGTCTGAGACGGTGGATTTCTAATATGCTGCTGGGCCCATGGAGCACACTTTGAGTAACAAGGGTTAGTGCAGTGGTTCTGAAAGGTGGTCCCCAACGAACAGCCACATCAAAGAGCTGGATGTTAGAAATGCATGTTCTCAGGCCCCTCCCAGACATACTAACTCAGAAGCTGTGGGGCTGGGGCCCAGGCATCTGTGTTTTAACAACTCTCCCACCCCACCCCCTGGGATTCTCTCTCTTTCTTTTTTTTCTGTCATAACTCGCAGCATGTGGGATCTTAGTTCCCTCACCAGGGATCGAACCCGTGCCCCCTGCATTGGAAGTACGGAGTCTTAAACATTGGACCACCAGGGAAGTCCCTACCCCCCGGGATTCAGATGCAAGCCTGACTGCTGAGTTTTGGGAACCACCAGGTTATAGTAAGTTGCAGTATAACCATCTGGCTACAGTAGGGTTTAAACTAGCGGGGCTGGGGAGGAGAGGTGGCCCATTTACTGCATAAGCTGGCCCTGTGAAGGACAATTAGGGACTCCTAGACAGAGCAAAGGGCTGTGCAAAGGCCCCGAGAGGAAAATGGAGGCTGGGGATGGGGAAGGGAAGGAGGCTGAGGAATAGTCTAGAACATTCTTTCAGGCCAACCCAGCCACAGGTACAGAGTTTTCCTCGGCACCTGGCCTTTCGTGGTTAAGCATCACTACCTCACCCCGCTGCTCTTTACCAACAGAAAGATAAGAACTCAGCAGCCAGGGTCCCTCTTCCTGTCCCCGGCTGTTTTTAAGCTCATCTGCCTTCCTGGAGAGGAAAGCTTCTGATACGGAAAACGATCCCCAGTCTGATAAGTTCAAGATGGTGTCCAGAACTGAAATTTTCACTCGGGGATGGCGGGACTCAGCAATCCCCCTTTCCCCAGGATGCTGAAACAGGGAGCGTGAGCCTGTCAGAAGGAGTGAGGGGGAGAGGCTGGGGCAGAGGGAGGGCAGCGTCAGGAGATGCCGTTGTGGTTTCCTTGGTTGATGTCGTCTCACAGGAAGGAGGATGGTTCCTGTCTCTGTTTTAGGTCCCTGTAGGCCTGCAGACACTCTTCCCCCAAGTATCGCCAACTGCAGAGAATGTGTGTGTGTGATTCCAGGACCTGGGGGAATAGCCAGGGGCAGCTAGGGAAAGCTGATACTGTCTGGATTTTATCTTTGAAAAGTGTGCCTATTTTCTCCTATTAAATAATAAATGTTTGTATTCGTGTAAGATATGGCCCAATGCTGAGGAAAATAAATAATCCTGTTATCCCACGGTTACATCCCAGGGAGTACGCACATTGCCCTTGGAAGAGAACAGGCCCAGGCAGAGAACACGCTGTTTTCTGAATAAGTGTTTTCACAGAGGGGACGTTTTAGAGGAAGGATGAAATCTACCTTCTTTGCGGTGAGCACACAGGGGTTGGGGTGAGGGCAGCGTGTTTGGGGGCGTCCTGTGACCAGAGACTGGGGAAGTTCTCTTCAGCCCAACAAGCCCGGTTCCCAGAATCCCTTGTGCCCAGGGAAGCAGGCCCGGCAGCCTCAGGGGGGCCACCAGCAGGTCCTGGGGTTCACAGTCCATCCTGAGGGGCTACCGTGCTAGAAAAGTGCTCAGTTTTCGGAGAACTGAGCAGCAAGACGAACTCTGACAACCTGGGCGATTCCCGTCCTGAGGATACACACTGGCTGCCTTGTCTCGGCGCCCAAGTGCGTGGGCCTGAGCCTGAGCCCGATCAGCTGGGGAAGGAGGACGGGCTGCTGGGCGGGGGACCGGAGCAGCTAGTTCGCGGAGCATTTCCAAAAGGTCACGCTTGCTCAGAAGCACCAGACAGGAAGCAGGGCGATCCGCTTCAATCTGTAAGGAAAGGACGATTCGTAGGGTGGTTTGTGTTTGCAGAGCAATCTCAGGGCTTCTGGTATCAGGTTCTTCACCTCCTAACCTCCCCCCCCCCCCCCCCACAGCTCGGGTTCTGGAGTCACCAGCGTGGCCAGACGCACCGTATTGCTAAGCACGTAATCCATCTCCTAAACCCTCGTTAACATCTAAACGTTAGAATATAAAAGCTGACTTGCAAAACTTTGGGCAAGCAGACTTGTACCTAAAGCACCAACAAATGAATGAGTTAAGAGGCAAGAGAGATGCCCTGGTGACGCAGGGGGTGGGCTGCCCTCCAACTCCCAGGGTCCAGGCAGCTGCAGCCGTCTGGCCCCGCCAGGACCAGAGGGCACAGAGGGATGCCAGAGACACCCTTCCCTTCGGCCGAGGGACAGCGGAGGCCACAGGGCTGGGAGCCAGTTCAGGGCACACTGTGGGGAGGAGGCCGCCCACCCAGAGAGGCCCCCGCCTGGGACGAGGGCACAGGAGCCCCGTCGAACTGGCTTAGGAAATCCCAGCTCCAGGCTGGCCTTGGTTTGGGTGGACTGAGGGCCTCAGGGAGCTCCCCAAAATGCTGACAACCATGCTTTGAAAAGGCAAAAATTCCAGCAGCAACCCTTCCTGCTTCTGACCCTCTCACCCTCGGCTCCGGGAGCGGATTTCTGTCACGAGAAATGTATGTTCATTTATAACAGATGGGGCGCGTGGACTTTCGGGAAATGGATTTATGGCTTTGGGCCCAGCCCCAGCTCTCTGAATGTTGGGCCCTCCGGGAGGTCACCGGCCTTCCTTTCCGGAAGGGGCCTGGGGCATCATGGCCTTGTGTTGGGACAGGAGCAGGGCGGCGTCCACACCACACCCTCTGACCTTGTGACATTCAGCAAGCGAGAGGAGGAGCAGAAAGTGTTTGATCAAAACTCGGCCCTGCTGCTGTGCAGCTTCTGAAGTTGATGGAACACAGGTTCTGAATCGTAAAAAAAAATCAAAGAGATAGAGTAATTGACCGCAAGTCGTATTCTCCCCGTTCATTATATCCAGGAAGGTGCATTTTCTTCATGTTCTCACTTTCAAGTGCATCCACATCCCCTGAAGGGCTTGTTAAAACAAGTCTCCGCCCTCAGGATTCCTGACTCAGGAGGTCCGGGTTGGCCCTGAGAATCTGCACTTCCAGCAAGTTCCCAGGTGAGACTGACGCTGCTGCCCAAGGACCGCAGCTGAGAACCGCCCTTTGCAGCTGACAGTGCCCCCGTGGCCCGTGTTCCTGCCGCATCCCCTCTTATTTCCGTCTCCCAAGGCTACTTAGGCCGCACGGGAGTGGGCCCTGTTTCTGCAGAGGCAGGTCCTAAATCGGGAATTGGGGTCGTAGAGGGGCTCCAGCGTCCACTGAGGCCACCAAGGAGGCATCGCAAGGGCAAGGCCCCACCCTGGCCAACCAGATGACCTTTCACACCTGGGACGCGAGTGGGAAGTGGTAGCAAGGCCAGCAGCGGCTTGGGGGCAGAGGTCCTCGTCCAGCCACTCAAGAACCTCAGCTCTTCCCCTCCAAGTGCAAGTTTCCACAGCAATACCACCCTTTTATGTACAGGAAAGAAGCTTTAGGGAGAGATGCAGGCAGAGAGGGGATTTATCTGAGAAACAGAGTTTTTATTTTTCCAAGGAAGGTAAAAGCAATTTTTGAAATTATCGGGTGGAATTAAGCGTTTAAGTACAATGAACATTAGCTATTAGCTAGTTTCTCCGCAAACCAGTGAATAGTGGCTTAATGGGTAGATTAGTAATACACAGAATAGAGAAATATTGTCCCCTCTAAATACAAGTCTTGGAATGAGTTGGCTTTTTTATGTCACTGCCCTTGCTTTGGCGGGTGGCCATGTCTCCAGAAGCCCGACCCACCACCAACCAGTACTCATGATATTAATGGCCAATGTCCATGGAGATTTAGGGGAGGGTGAATCATTTTCTGCTGTCTTGTTTTCAGCAGTTTGGGAGAGAGTGTTTTACCCAGAAAATGGGGAGTAAGTGTCATATGTGACCAGTCTTAACTCTAGAGAAACCCCACCAAAAAAGCCCTCTGATTTTCCACTCTCGAGCACCCCGCTCCCAGGCCTCTTGGGGTCTGCAAGGATGGATCAGTGACGGGGTGCATCCCAGGAACTGAACACCTTAATCTGTGGAAGAGTTATTTAGAAGTGCGCATCTATGTTTTGGAAGATGTCTTCCAAACACAGCAAAAAATGGAGACAGATTGGATCACCTCCTAAAGCCCCCCCAGTTGCAGAGAACAGGAAGGAGGGGCCACCACCTCCCACACAGCTGGAATTTTCCTGAAAGCACTGTTGGCAGGCTTTCTGCCAAGCTCAGGTCTTTAATTCCTTTCTATTGCCCTATTTTTTCCAGTATCGTTCCATGTAATGCTTAGTGACCAAAAAAAAAAAAAAAGTTAAGCCAGTGAGCTAGAAAGTTCTTGATCGCCTTCTACTTCCAGATGTGAGAAAAATCTCTGAGATGTTACTGCCTTTGCACTTCACACTATCCTGCCTTAAGTAATGAGCAGTTTTATGGCTAATTTCTGAGCCTATATTCCAATAAAGATGAGGCAAAGCACTTCTGGTGGTTTTTTGTTTTTTAGGTTTTAGTGTAGTTGATTTACAACGTTGTGTTAATTCAGGTTGTTTTTAATCAGTGGTAGAGCGGCAGGCATGCCAAGGGTTAAGCTGCTGGTGCCGTATTTGAGAGCTTAGGGCTGCCTGAGGAAAAGCCCAGTAACACTGGACTGAGCTGTCCACTCAGCGTGATTCCTGGAGAATTTTCTCCAGCCTTGCTGCGACTGTGCTAACAACCGACAGGGCTGACTTGATTTTATATCATTGGCAGGTTTTCCAGAGGCCCCGAAGCCGTGCCCTGTGCTGTGATGCTAACAGGCAGCTAGAAAGGTATTGCCTCCCACCTGGTTTGGAATCTCTTCCCCAGCTGCAAATATTGTATCATGGCTGCCGATCTCTTTGCAGAATAAACACCAGCTAGAGTCGCTGCCTGTCTTCTGAGTGAGGCAGCCACGCCTACTACAATCACGCTAAATGCCAGGCCACCCACCCCACGGGGCTGCGTTGAGGCCCAATAACGCAGACACACGGGTCTGCTCGAATGGGGGGGAGCCTGCCTCGCACCCCGGTGGGCACGAAGGGAGCTAGATGTCAAATGACCTGCACGTGGTCTGTCAAAATGCATGCTTCCCTCTATGTGTTCCAGAAAGAGCTGGACGATTTCTCCTACCATACCCTGCATTTCAAACCCAACCCTGGGCTTGGCTAAAAGATAAAATGCACGAATCTGAACCCAAGTCTGCTGTAACAAATAGCCTCGCTCCAGTCCAAGGGCGAATGAGGGGCCTCCGCCGGTGGGAAGTTCAGGAAGGTGAGGGGAGCTCCCCACGTCCTCGAGCCATCCCATATGTCCAGGAGGCGGGGAGGTCACACTCTGAGCAGGAGGTCAGGAGGCCAATCAGAGAGAGGCTGCGGCAGGCCAGGCCTTAGCTGGCAATGCTGATGGGAATTAAGGTGCACGGTGGCAGGACCAGGAAAGTCGGAACAAGGGCCCGGACCCAGGGAAGACGTGGCTTCACAGCCCCTCCGCAGATCAGGGAGAGGGGGCATCAGGCCACAGGGCCGGGCTGAAGGACAAGATACAGAGGGAGGTCAGAACCCAGTGTGCCCAGGCAAGGAGACGTCACCCAGCCCTCAGGGGCCCAAGGACACGAGATGGAGACACTCTTCTTACTGGCATTAGTGGGGGCCTGGCACAGAGGCCTGTGTGCACGAGGCTTCCCTCCCCAGAGAGAATCGCAGGTTTGAGACAGAAGTCTCAGGACTGTGCTGATGCCTGCTGTTTACCACGGGGCAAGTCAGCCAGACTCTTCTGGCACATTCCTTGTGGTGTTCAGCTTAGGACTGATGATTCGCTGGCTTACGGAACACGTTGGGATTCTGTAAGGAAACACTTGGAATTCTTGTGCAGCTTTGGGGCCAAGAACAGAGAAGGTCCCTGCTGACCTCCTGGGTTGTTATGAGTTGGGTTGTAGCTCCCAAAATTCATATGTTGACGTCCTAACCCCAGTACCTCAGAACGGGACTGCATCTGGAGATAGGTAATTAAGTTAAAATGAGGCCATTAGGGTGGGCCCGAGTCCAAGGTGTCTGGGGTCCTTAGAAGAGGAGGAAATTGGACACGGGCACACACACAGAGATGACCACGGCGGGGCACTTGGAGAACACGACCATCTGCCAGCCCAGGAGAAAAGCTCAGAGGGAACCGACCCTGACAGCGCTCCGATCTCGGACCTCAATCCTCCAGAATCAGGAGAAAATAAACGTCTGTTCTCTGAGCCCCCTAGTCTGTGGTACTTGTCACGGCAGCCCGAGCTGTAACACACGAATGATCTCTTGTTCCTGAATTTGTAGTGAGAAAAGACTTGTGACATTCAGGAGACCCCAGCACTTTTTGATATTCGCATGAAATCTTCATTTTTTTTTAGGAAACCCTCAAGCTGTAACGGCATGCACTTAATCTCCCCTAATGAAGCCTCCTTCTCCCACTAACTCCAATGACCAGTGTCATCTATTCCAGAACCAGAGCGCAGACACTTCCGGGGTGATCCAGAGGACCACTTCCCTCTCCTCCTAACTGCTGGGAAATGGTGTAATGACAACAGAAATGTATTACCTCAGACCAGGCAAGGACTGTCAACACAATAACTTATTTAGAGCTTGGCTTTTGGTTGGGAGAAGACAGTGTGAAGGGTGAATGAAAGGCATTACTATTCCAGTCTAAAAATATACGGCATAGGGCTTCCCTGGTGGCGCAGTGGCTGGGAGTCCGCCTGCCGATGCTAGGGGACACTGGTTCGTGCCCCGGTCCGGGAGGATCCCACGTGCCGCAGAGTGGCTGGACCCATGAGCCATGGCCGCTGAGCCTGTGCGTCCGGAGCCTGTGCTCCACAACGGGAGAGGCCACAGCGGTGAGAGGCCCACGTACAGCAAAAAAAAAAAAAAAAAAAAACCTATATATATATATATATATATATATATATATATATATATATATGGCATAAAAAAGACGATCTCATTCAATGGAAATCTTTCTTTGTTAAGAATAGCCTACAATACATTGGACGTTTGGCCAGAAAAAAATCTTTTAGAGCTTTTGAGTAGCTGTTTAAAAGGCCTGGATAGCCAAAAATAGACCTGCAAATGCAGACGACAGATGGAAATGAAGTCTGCTTGGAACTGTGCCGTGAGCCAGGTCCAGAGGCCTCCAAAGGCTGACACCCCTAAATCTTCATGTCACGAGCCAGGTGGAACACCTACAGGGCACACCTTCGTCAACAATCCTGTGCGTGAAAATGGAACCACTTCTTAATTTATTTATTTTATTCTTCAATTTGTTAATATGGTGTATCACATTGATTGATTTGCGTATATTGAAGAATCCATGCATCCCTTGGATAAATCCCACTTGATCATGGTGTATGATCCTTTTAATGTGTATGATCACATTAAAAGGACCATGGTGTATGATCCTTTCATATTTTCTATTTCTTCCTGGTTCAGTCTTGTAAGGTTATACCTTTCTAAGAATTTGTCCATTTCTTCCAGGTTGTCCATTTTATTGGCATAGAGTTGCTTGTAGTAGTCTCTTAGGATGCTTTGTATTTCTGCGGTGTCTGTTGTAACTTCTCCTTTTTCATTTCTAATTTTATTGATTTGAATCCTCTCCCTCTTTTTCTTGATGAGTCTGGCTAATGGTTTATCAATTTTGTTTATCTTCTCAAAGAACCAGCTTTTAGTTTTATTGATCTTTGCTATTGTTTTCTTTGTTTCTATTTCATTTATTTCTGCTCTGATCTTTATGATTTCTTTCCTTCTGCTAACTTTGGGTTTTGTTTGTGCTTCTTTCTCTAGTTCCTTTTGGTGTAAGGTTAGATTGTTTATTTCAGATTTTTCTTGTTTCTTGAGGTAGGCTTGTATTGCTATAAACTTCCCTCTTAGAACTGCTTTTGCTGCATCCCATAGGTTTTGGATCATCGTGTTTTCATTGTCATTTGTTTCTAGGTATTTTTTGATTTCCTCTTTGATTTCTTCAGTGATCTCTTGGTTACTTAGTAATGTATTGTTTAGCCTCCGTGTGTTTTTTTTTTTACATATTTTTCACTGGAATTTATTTCTAATCTCATAGCATTGTGGTCAGAAAAGATGCTTGATATGATTTCAATTTTCTTAAATTTACTGAGGCTTCATTTGTGACCCAAGATGTGATCTATCCTGTAGAATGTTCCATGTCCACTTGAGAAGAAAGTGTAATCTGCTGTTTTTGGATGGAATGTCCTATAAATATCAATTAAATCTATCTGGTCTATTGTGTCATTTAAAGCTTGTGTTTCCTTATTAATTTTCTCTTTGGATGATCTGTCCATTGGTGTAAGTGAGGTGTTAAAGTCCCCCACTATTATTGTGTTACTGTCAATTTCCTCTTTTATAGCTGTTAGCAGTTGCCTTATGTATTGAGGTGCTCCTATGTTGGGAGCATATATATTTATAATTGTTATATCTTCTTCTTGGATTGATCCCTTGATCATTATGTAGTGTCCTTCCTTATCTCTTGTAACATTCTTTATTTTAAAGTCTATTCTGATATGAGTATTGCTACTCCAGCTTTCTTTTGATTTCCATTTGCATGGAATATCTTTTTCCATCCCCTCACTTTCAGTCTGTATGTGTCCCTAGGTCTGAAGTGGGTCTCTTGTAGACAGCATATATATGGGTCTTGTTTTTATATCCATTCAGTGAGCCTGTGTCTTTTGGTTGGAGCACTTAATCCATTCACATTTAAGGTAATTATCAATATGTATGTTCCTAGGACCATTTTCTTAATTGTTTTGGGTTTCTTCTCTTGTGTTTCCCACTTAGAGAAGTTTCTTTAGCATTTTTTGTAGAGCTGGTTTGGTGGTGTTGAATTCTCTTAGCTTTTGTTGTCTGTAAAGCTTTTAATTTCTCCATCGAATCTGAATGAGATCTTTGCCGGGTAGAGTAATCTTGGTTGTAGGTTCCTCCCTTTCATCACTTTAAATATGTCATGCCACTCCCTTCTGGCCTGTAGAGTTTCTGCTGAGAAATCAGCTGTTAACCTCATGGGAGTTCCCTTCTATGTTATTTGTCATTTTTCCCTTGCTGCTTTCAATATTTTTCTTTGTCTTTAATTTTTGCCAATTTGATTACTATGTGTCTCGGCATGTTTCCCCTTGGGTTTATCCTGTACGGAACTCTCTGTGCTTCTTGGACTTGGGTGTCTATTTCCTTTCCCATGTTAGGGAAGTTTTAGACTATAATCTCTTCAAATATTTTCTCGGGTCCTTTCTCTCTCTCTTTTCTTTCTGGGACCCTTATAATGTGGATGTTGTTGCATTTAACGATATCCCAGAGGTCTCTTAGGCTGTCTTCATTTCTTTTCATTCTTTTTTCTTTATTCTGTTCTGCAGCAGTGAATTCCACCATTCTGTCTTCCAGGTCACTTATCCGTTCTCCTGCCTCAGTTATTCTGCTATTGATTCCTTCTGGTGTATTTTTCATTTCAGTTATTGTATTGTTCATCTCTGTTTGTTTGTTCTTTAATTCTTTGAGATCTTTGTTAAACATTTCTTGCATCTTCTCGATCTTTGCCTCCATTCTTTTTCCAAGGTCCTGGATCATCTTCACTATCAGTATTCTGAATTCTTTTTCTGGAAGGTTGCCTATCTCCACTTCATTCAGTTGTTTCTCTAGGGTTTTATCTTGTTCCTTCATCTGGTACATAGCCCTCTGCCTTTTCATCTTGTCTATCTTTCTGTGAATGTGGTTTTTGTTCCACAGGCTGCAGGACTGTAGTTCTTCTTGCTTCTGCTGTCTGTCCTCTGGTGGATGAGGCTATCTAAGAGGCTTGAGCAAGTTTCCTCATGGGGACTGGTGGTGGGTAGAGCTGGCTGTTGCTCCACTTCTTACTTTAAAATGTGTTATTGTAAAGGAAGAATATACTAAAGACCCAAGAGGGAATTTTAAAGAGAAAAGTATACTCACATCAAAGGCTTTTATCTTTCCATGTTCCCTTATAGTCATTGTTCAAGTATATTTATAATTTTATAGTTATGATAATGGAATAAGGCACCACTTCCTATCATTTTTTTCCTTCTTCATTTTAAATGATTACCCTTAGGATAAAATCAAGGATGATTTTATTGGGCCAAGTATGAACATATTGCTAAATTGTTTCTACCACCAGAAAGGACCTTATCAGCTGAACCACATTCTCACCCTCACTAAGTATTTTAGTTTTGTTTTTTTTTTTTAGTTATTAAGAAAGGTGAAGGTTGATCCTTAATTTTTAAGAGCACTGCATTTAAAAATTATTAAAAAGACAGCATGCTGGGCTTCCCTGGTGGTGCAGTGGTTGAGAGTCTGCCTGCTGATGCAGGGGATGTGGGTTCGTGCCCTGGTCCGGGAGGATCCCACATGCCGCAGAGCGGCTGGGCCCGTGAGCCATGACCGCTGAGCCTGCACGTCCAGAGCCTGTGCTCCACAACGAGAGAGGCCACAGCGGTGAGAGGCCCGTGTACCATAAAAAAAAAAAAAGACAGCATGCTTTTCCAGATTTGTTTGAGAATTGTAGATTGTTTTGTACAAATTTTTTTATCACATCCTTTACCTATTTGCGTGCTTAGATTTTGATTTGTTTTTTTACAAACTGGGATGCATGTTTTATATTCATACCAACTCCATCATATTGCTGGAATGGTTCTCCCAGTCTATTATTTTTTTCCTTATTCCTTTCATGTTAGTTATACAATATTGATGCAGTTAAATCTGTTCAACATTTCTTGCAATTCTGTCTTCACTTGAGTCTCAGAAAGTCCTCTCCCTGCCCTGGTTAGGCCCCCTGAGCTCTCCTCTCTTCCTTTGCTTCCTCTGCCCTCCTTGCTGGACCAGCTGGCCCTTCCCTTATACTTGTGTAGGGCTGTCCAGTTTAGCAAATAAAAATACAAGACAGCCAGGTTAATTTGGATTGCAGATAAACAACAAATAAGTTTTTTTTTTAAATAAGCACTCCCAGGCAATATTTGGAACATACGTATGTTAAAAAAATATCTTGCTTTTTTGAAATTCAAGTTTAACGGGAAGTCCTGTATTTTATCAGGCAACCCTAGCTTTCGGTCCCCACTTGTGCCCGGTGTCAGCTCTTCCCAACCAGGTTAGTATTTATTCTCAGTCCTCAGAAGGATGTGCTGCTTGCCCAAGAAACAGAGCTCAGGTCCCTGTGTGGACCCCAGGGGTGCTCCTGTGCTGCTCAGCAGGTCTGGGTCTACTGTGGTGGTCTGGGGAGGGGGTTCTCACTGGTACAGTCTCTGGTCTCTGCATCTGTGCTAGTTTGCTCGGGCTGCCATAACAAAAGACCACAGACTGGGGGCCTTAAACAGCAGAAACTTATTTTCTCACTATTTTGGAGCCTGGAAAGCTAAGACCAAGGTGTCATCAGGGTTCCTGAGGTCTCCCTCCTTGACATGTAGATGGCCGTCTTCTCTCTCTGTCCTCACATGGTCCTCCCTCTGTGCGAGTCTGTGTCCTAATCTCCTCTTATAAGGACATCAGTCCTACTGGATTAGGGCCCAGCCTAGTGACCTCATTTTAACTTAACTACCTCTTTAAAGACCTTATCTCCACATACAGTCACACTCTGAGGGGCTGGGAGGTGGGATTTCAACACACGAATTTGGGGGACACAATCCAGCCCCAAACAGCATCTTCCGCTCCCATGGTGTTTTGTCCAAGGCACTCATCCTGCACCTTGTTCTCTCACTCGACAGTACATCTGTGGTCTGGAGGGTCCCACTGTCCCCCTAGGATTGGGGCCATATGAAACCCTGATGGTTCTTGGGGCAACCTGACTTCCTCAAGACCTTCTCCCAGGGCACAGCTCCAGCCTCCTTGGTGGGGCTGCAATGGGAGGCGCCCAGTCCACTGTGGACAGATTACCCCAAACTGGGCAACACCCTTTTGGGCTTCAAATTGGACCCAGGCCTGGAAACTTCTTCTCTACAGCCTCACCCCATGAGGATCTCCCGATCCAGATGGTTTTCTGAATCACTTTGGAAATTCTCTCTCTGCTTTTTGGTAGTTGGGTCCCTTGTCGTCTTCTCGAGGACCTGCCTTAGTAAACAGGTCATCCATCTCCGTCGCGTCCATCACCTCCTACCTTCTTCCCTCCCTCCTCAGGGAGTTCATTTTTTCATCGAACTGACAGCCCTCTCACCAGATCCAGCCAAGACATGACACAGTTCAACTTACTGCTGGCTGATCTATGTTTTTGTTTCTGAAATAGTTTATAATCTACTACATGTAGGATTTATTGTGTCAGATGGCCTATGGTGTGGTTTCATTGGGATATACTTCTGGATTTCACAAATCATTATCAAGACATTATACCATTTAATAAACATCTATTTTCCTTCACTGTTTTCCTGATACTTGTTCAATGACATGTAAAACTCCCTATCCCACAATCTGTGCTGTAATAATGTGATAGCCACTTGCCTCATATGGCTACTGAACCCTTGAAACATGGGTAGCCCAAATTTCAAAGGCAGTACAAAAAAAAATAAAATGTAAAATATCTTTTAATATTTTTTAGGTTGGTTGAAATGATAATGTTTTTGATATATCGGGTTAAGTAAAACATTATTAAAATTAGTTTTACCTATTTCCTTTTGCTTTTTAAAATGTGGCACCTAGAAAATATTAAATTCTGTCTTTGACTATATTTCTACAGATGATTGCCTTTAACTTAAGGCTTACATATTTCGTTACTTTTATCTCTCTCTTGGTTTTTAGCCAATATTTTAATGTTTCCGTGAATGTTCTTCTTAAAACATTTTAAGATCTGTTAGAAGTATAAACATTTCCCTCATTATTCTTATCTTTTCAGACTGTCTTTTGGAAGTCTAAGCCAATTGTTCTTTCAGATGGATTTCGAAATTATTTTTGCCAAACTGATAAAAATCCTGTTTGAATTACTCATCTTTACATCCAGAAATATTTTTTGCCCCTAAAATTGATTGACTTCCAATATAACTTTGAGGTTTTATTTATATGTTATATATTTTCTCAAAATCACCTCTCTGTGTATAATACTGTTGATACCATTGTGGATAGAGGTCTATACCGAGACGCTATTGGTCTTTACATATTTGTCCCTTGAAGTTGCTTAATTAACCTGTGTTTTAGATAGCGTAGTCTTAACTGGTATTATCTATGAAGAGTATTTTTCTCCTTTTATCATATGCATTCATTTTATTCTGTTTCCTATTTTATTATAATGTTATAATGACCAAGACTTCCAAGGCTTAATAAATAATTATGGTGGTATTGGGCATTGTTCCTGAAGATAATTTGCTAAATATTACTTTTTGGAATATTTACCCTTTGAAACTTGGCAATGCTTTTTCTTGGCTTTGATTGCCTTCAAGGACATCCACTGGAGAGGAGTTTTCCTTGTCCAAGTAAAATAAGCAGCCTAGAAAACAGAATTTCCTCTGGCTTTCTGCAACCTACCCACTCTAAAAATAACACAAAATCATCATGTTTTTGGTTTTGAGACATATTTTCACGGGTAAATTGTCAGATTATAGACTGTCCCTGATGCCCTGCAAAAATGTCAGTGGATGGAGAGACAGTTCTGTTCTCTCCCCTTGGGCAAGGGGAGAGAACAGACACATGATTTAAGGTCAGGCTTGGTGTTAGGGTTAGATTTTAGAGTTAGGGTTAAAGTTAGGGAAACCTGCCTTGAATGCACAATGTATTGAATTTCAATTGAAAAACTCTAACATTTCACATAACTTTAAAAAATGACTACATTCTCCAAACATCATTTAGAGCAAGGCTCCCCAGCCGTGGCTTGTTAGGAACCGGGCCACACAGCAGGAGGTGAGCAGCCAGCGAGCAAAGTTCCCCACGCTTGCATTACCATGTGAACAATCCCACTGTAGAAAAATGGTCTTCCACGAAACTGGCCCCTGGTGCCAAGAAGGTTGAGGACCACTGAGTTAAAGGTATCTTATGCTTTATATCAACAGATCAACAAAGAAGCCACTAGGGTGTATCTTGGAGAAAAAGGCAGGCTTAGAATGGTCATAGGATAAAGCCACAGGAGCAATCTCTTATCAGAGGATGAAGATGGATGTTGCTGAGTGTGTCATCAGCCAGGGCTGCCGTGGCGGGCAGGCTCTCCAGACAGAGTTGCCAGCTGCGGCGACGGGGGCGCCTGGGCTCTGTCTGAATCCGGGTCCTCAGGAGAGGGCATTTTGTTAGGTTTGGAGCCAAATCAGACACAACTGAGTGACGAGAAGCATCTTCCTCATCTTTCAAAGTGTCTCATGAGGACCCAGGCTACAGTCATTGGCCAAGTCTGGGACTTCTGGGCTGAGAAAATTCTGGATACATCTCCACCCCAATAAGTGTACGCAGCGTTACTCGCCACAGACATGGAGTGCTGCCCTGGGTCTGACAGAGTATTTTCAGATGCACCTTCCCTTAAAGGGACATCCATGGGATGGTGTTCTGGTCAATAAAATAGAGTCCCTCCACCCCCTTGGCTCATGATGTCTGGAAAGTCATATAGTGGAAGAGAGTCTGGGTAGGGCTAGATTCCAAGAAGATTCTTCTTTTCCCAACTCTCCAAACTGTTCCTGCTGTCCTTTAAACGGCCCCCGGGGCTCTATCTCCCTGGGGATCTCCTTCATCAAGCAGTAGCTCCTGCAGGGAGAGGGCCACGAGACAGCCCCTCATGGGCAGGTGGGTAGATGCCGGAGACCTTTCGGGTGATGGGGTTTTCGGCATGCAGTGTGCCTTTTGGACCCTCTGGGAAGCAAACGCTGAGACTGAGTTAGGAGAGCAACGTTTCGTTTAGGGTTTCAATGAAAAAAATGTCACCTGCCATATCAGTAAGCAAAGGATGTTGCAGCCATCAAGCCGTCACATTACAGCTGCCCAACTGTGCACCCTGAAGAGACTCAGGATGAGAAAACACAGGATGCTGGCCCTAGATAGCTGAGGTGCATTTCAAAGGAATGATTTCCATGAGCCCAGACTCTTGCATCTTCCCATACAGAGAAAAGTGCTTAATTCTTTAACTTAACCGGAGATGTCTGGTTTTCTTTAATTAGCAGTAATCTTTTGCTGTTCCAACTACCTGGACTTTGTTGCAAAAACTCCTGAAGATCCTGGCTCCTCCCTTCCCTCTTAGGAGCGGTCCCTCAGAGCTTAGAGCAGTCTCTTTATACGCTGTCTACTTATCCTGGGCTAAGTCCTCAGTTTTGTCAGCCAAGTAAAACATAATTCAGAACTTTTATGTTGTACATTTTTTTTTTTTTTCAGTTGACAGGGATAATGGCTTTGCAAGGAAAAGGGAAGATGCAGGATGGGGCAGGCGAACCGTCGGGCTTTGATGCAGACCTGACATCTTCCCTGCCTGCCCTACAGTGAGCTCTGGAGCAAAGCTTCCTCATTAGAGGAGTCCTGTGTCTGGTGGAAATGGCCAGGACTTTGCCCCTCAGTCTTGCTTAGTCACTGTCTGGGGCCACCCCAAGATCAGGAAGGTCCTGGCCCCAAAGCTGAGGGTGACCTGTAAGCTGTCTCCTCATGTCGACCAGCTGACCACACTCCTCTCAGCCTGCACGGGAGTCTGAACTCCCCATGTAATAGGGACTGTCGATAACCCTCTTGTCAGGCACACACAGTGTCTGGTCTTCTATGAACTTCAAGCCTAGCTCAGCTCTAGCAAGAAGATTCCCATCCTCTCAGCACCTTATCTACTCTGGGATTCAGCTCCCTTTGCAGACAAGAACCTGCGTCCCTTTGGCTCACCCCTTCTGGTGGCCACGCTGCCAGAGACCCCTCTTTCTGACCTCCCCAGGACCTCCAGCTGTGCAGGGCCATGAACAGGGCAAGAGCAGTTCCCAGATACTCTGGGCTTACTCAAACTTAACTAGAGTTGAGATTTAATCATCTTAAGAGTAAAGGTCCTTCCACCTCTCTAGGCTGGGAAAGAGTGATAATGTGTTATCTCCTCTGCCGAGCCCTTTGTAAACACTTGCGTCATTCAGCTGATACAGGACGAGATAAGAAGGGGGTCCAGGGTCCCCTTTGAAAGTAGTCATGAATCCAAACAAGGATTCTTGGATGGGTCATCCAGCTCTGGTTTGTGTTAGCTCTGCAGTCACAGGGTTTATGCAAAGCACCCCTCAAAGGGGCTTCTTCACCACATGAAAGGAGGAAAGTTAGGTCCTGAAAGGAGGCGTTCCTGAGCTTTTCTTGGCGCTTTTTCCCAGACCTTGGAAAAGGCCAGTGCTTTTAAAAGCAGAGGTCACCCGGAGGGAAGATGATCAGAGGCCAGCTGCATAAAATGGTCCTTCCAAAGCCAACCGTTTCCTTCCTTTCTCAGTCCACGATGGCTTCAATCTGCCTTTCCCTTAAATCGGACAGGAGGAAAGGGAAAGCAGGGTGATGATGCTGAGAGGGTCTAAAGTGAATAAAGATGGCCTGTGTAACCCCCCAGGTCCCTCCATCCTCCAGGACCAGGTGAACCAGCCAATTCAGAACATGCTGACAGGAGCCACGGAAGAAAGTGGGACAAAGTACCCCCCAGTGTAGCCCACCCCCCAGCCCTGCTGCCACCCACCCTGCTGCTTCCACCTCGAAGGTTTTCTCATGTGACAGAGAGGCTGAGGCTCTGGGCTGGATGCAGGAGGGGAGGGGCTCCCAGAGAGCCTCAAAGTCAAAAAGTCTGTCCTTTCATGTTTCATTCCAGGACCTCATACAGGGCCAGCCACCACGTAGGTAGGTGTCCAGCACGTTTTTCTTTTGAGGAGTCTTTGAGGGATTTTTGGAGAAGGAAAAGAGCCTATTGTGGTCTTTCTCTCCATCTTTTAAAAGTGATGAACTCCAAATTTGTACTGTGAAAAGTCTAAGGTCACACAACCATTCTTCCCTTGCACATGTAGGGGTGTATGGGTCCCTCCCCACCATTGGGTAGTTTGGGTGGTAGACTCCACCTCAGCTCCAGGGTACCCAATGTCCGTGGTACAGTGGGTAGGTCAGGTGACCCAGGTCTAAGGACATGCCGTCCTCCTGGTCACTGGGTTGGTTCAGGAGTGTTCCATCAGCCCAAAGCTCAGGCCGTGGTCAGATGGCTGTGGATGTGAATGAGGGAGCATGTGTATTTGGGGGTGCTGCTATCTTGCAATCATGGGGGAGGGGGCTGGCAAACACAAAGGGACGAGCAGGGCTGAGAAAATGACATAGAAAGAGAGTCAGAGTCCAGATCAAAGCCTGCTGAATACTTAGTCCACCTCTGTATTTTTCTGTTAGGTGCTATGATAAATTGCCTTGAAGTATTGTAGTCATTCTGAGTTGGGTGGTCTGATGTCTACGGGCATACCACCCTGAACGTGCCCAATCTCGTCTGAGTTGGGTTGTCTGATATTTGAGTGCAAAAGGTTGTTGATAACAGGGTGTGTTAGGTAAGATGTGCTGTTGACTGGAGCATAAATAAAATGCGGAACTTCAACACGTATGTCAGCGTCAGCGTCATCTCTTACTGGTCCTCTTTCCCTTTGTAATTAGCTGTATTTGGGACGGATTTACAATCTTTCTTCTCTCACTTTGACACTTGCTGGTCCATACAGTTCAGGATCCACACTTTAGGAGCAGAAGTGGACAAAGAAGACGCCATCCTGGCCTTTGTGGACACGCTGAGCCTTTGGTTGCTTCCCATTTTGTCAGAGTCTGGACTGAAAAAGATGGCGACTGGGAGAATGCAGCTGAGTGCTTCCCTAGGAAGGAAGCTGTTCATGCTGAAGGACAGGGCTGGCCTTGCGAGCTTCTGAAAATGCGCCCTGTGTTGGGTTCTAGTTTAGCTTTGTAAGGAGCTGTGTTACCAGGTGGACCTTCTCTGAGAACGGGAACCTCTTCCCACGCACTCCACCCACCAAGGCCACACTTTCCCAGCAGGTGTGACACATCACAGGGCTTGATCTGATGAAGGCAGGTGGGTGGACTGCAAAATAAGCAAAACCCAAGACAAAAAAATCATTATCAATAGAAGTAATATATGATCCAGAGAAAACTATAATTCAAAGAGATGCACGTACCCCTGTGTTCATAGCAGCGCTATTCACAACAGTCAAGACACGGAGACAACCTAAACGTCCATCAACAGATGAATGGATAAAGAAAATGTGGTATATAGACTTTATGTATATATACATATATATAATGGAATATATAGAATATATATATAGAATATATATATATACATATATATAGAATATCACACAGCCATAACAAAGAATGAAATAATGCCATTTGCTGCAACATGGATGAACCTAGAGGTTATCATACTAAGGGAAATAAATCAGAAAGAGAAAGACAAATACCATATGACAACACATATGTGGAATCTAAAATATGACACAAATGAATTTATCTACAAAAGAGAAACAGACACACAGGCATAGAGATCAGACTTGCGGTTGCCAAGGAGGAGAGGGGGTAAGGGAGGGACGGATTAGGATTTTGGGGATTAGCAGATGCAAACTATTATATAGAGAATGGATAAACCATCAGGTCCTACTGTATAGCACAGGGAACTATATTCAATATCCTGTGATAAACTATAATGGAAAAGAATATGAAAAAGAATGTATATATGTGTATAACTGATCATTATACGGTATAGCAGAAATTAACACAACATTGTAAATCAACTCTACTTCAATAAAATGAAAAGTAATACATGCTCATTTTTGAAAACATGGACACAAAGAATAAAAGAAGAATCATCCACAATCCAGATATTATAACTACGTACCCACTGTCCAGGGTTTATTTCTCATTTTTAAAAACAATTATTTCAGTATAATATACATACTAAAAGTACACACGTCCTAAGAGTACAGCTTGATAAATTTTCCAAGTTTAACACACCCATGCAACCGGCACCAAAATACAGAAAGAACTCCAGCAGCAGCCTCGCCACCCTTCCTGAGTTCCTTCCGTCATCCCCTCCACCCCCAATCACTCCAGGGATAACAGCTAGCATCGTACATTAGATTTGCCCGTTTTCAAACTTTATGCAAATGAAATCAATACAGGATGCTCTTCTTTGGAACTGGAGTTTTGTAATCAACTTTATGTTTCTGAGGTTGACCCACCCCATTGCATATAGTTCTTTATGCTTGTTGCTCTCAGGTATTTTCTTCTGCAAATAGAACTCGGTTTGTTTACATCTGTATTCAACTTTAGTAGATACAGTTTTCCCACTACCACCCTCAGCAGCAAGCAGTACACAAGTGTGCTGGAAGCTCTTGCCAACACTTTAATTTTTCCATTTTTTCCATCTTAGCCATTCTTTTCATATTTATTGGCCATTGGGTTAGCCTCACCTGTGAAGTACCTTTTCCAATCTTTTGCCCATTTTCCTACTAGGCTATTCATTTTTTCTTATTTAACTTGTAGGAGTTCTTTACCCATTCCAGCTATGATTCCTTGGTAGGGATAAGTATTGCAAATCTCTCCTTCTACCCTGTGGCTTGCATTTCTACTTTCTTCATTAATATTAAAACTTTATGATAATCTTTCTGTTTTCTTTATGGCTCAGCTCTTTTCTGGTCTGCTTAAGAATTCCCCCTCCTTCGTGTTCATGAAAATGTTCTTTTTTCCTACATTCTTCACGGTTTTTCCTTTAACATTTAAATCTATTTAATTTAAATCTACCATGTAAATCTGGAAGTGATTTTTATATGGTGTGTTTTTTCCCAAGTGGATATCTAGATTGACTCAGCAGATTTCCAGTCTTTTACTAAAAATACTATGAATGCGTATGCATGTTTATTTATAAATAAGTATCTTAATGCATACAGACTATTTTTTTCACACACACTGTATTTTACTTTTACAAGAGATAAACAAACTGACACCAAGCATTGTAAATGGGTGACCACAACAAAAGCAACAATGATTGCAATTACCAAACACGAAACACACTCACAATGTGTCATTCAGTCCGGCAATCCTCCACTGTAACAGCTCCTTTACTTTGCAGTGAAAATTGATTTGTATATTTTTTGCCTCTGAGTCCTTGTGGGATTTTTTTTTTTTATTCAAACAGAAAGTCACAAAAATTATAATCATCCTCATCAGTTCACTCAGTCACATGTAATTAATTTTTTTTTCATCTTGATCTTTTGGTAGCAATTTTATGAGTTCATCAGTTTTCCATTAGAGTTCTGAAAATGCTTATTCATTCAGTTCAGCAGTAGAGTCAGTTGCCAGAAACCTGTACTTCTCAGAGCCTTTTGCATGAATTCCTTGAAGATGAAACCCTTTTATAGGAACATTTTTGCAAAAGCATCAGAGTACACCCAGAACTGCATACAGACTATTTTTAACATTGCTTTTAAAATTATTGTTGACTAATTGTCATTTAAATCCACCAAAACATAACTTTCAGTGTCTGCATGATATTCCATTATATGGATATATCAATTTATTTGACCATCCAAGTGCTATTAGACATCCAAATTATTGACAGATATTCATACTTATAAATAAAACCGATGAAAAGCTAGGAATCTATATCAGTGTTTCAACCCATGTACTCACAAAAGGGTCCTGGAAGGATGGACCCAAATGAACATTTTAAGGCTCTTCATCATCATCACCAAATTGCTTTTCAGAAGATTTGATGAAACATAAAATTCCATGAAAATTGGGATGATTGTATTCTCCCCGTGTCACTACAATTTGTCAGCCTTGAAGATTGTCATTAACATCTTATGACTATTGTCTAGACGATAAATCATACCTTGATGTCAAATTAGGTGTTTTAAGAAAGTGAATTGGAACACTTTGTGTTAACCACGTTTATTTCATCTTCAGAGAACAGTGTATCTTTTTTACAAAGGCTTTTCTACAAAGGCTTTACTGTTCTTCTTACTGGTTTGTCTGAGCTGTTTACAGAAAAGGTAGAAACCAGTCACATATGAGGTAGATTTGTTCCAAGGCCTTTAAACCTTGCCTATTTATATTTTCATGTAGTGAAGGCTACTCATTTTTATTTTATTATTTCTGCCATTACGTTTAATCTTAATAGCTTAGAGCAAATATTGACCTCTACAGGTTACCCTTGTGTTTAACTCCTTTATCTAACGGCAACTTATTCTGCAGCTTTGAGGTAAGATACGGATCTCAGTGTATGCCTTCTCCCCTATCCCTAGATACCTAGCTAATTTTTCCCAGCATCACAACCAGGATGTGGATCATTTTGTGTTATCTTAGCAGCTGGTGTTAGAACTCCACTTAGGTGGAGAACCAATACTGTTTGCAAGAATCTCTTGGTACTGTGGTGTAACTACTGGAGGCCCAGCGATCCTGGCACTGGAGCCTCAGGGGAGGGAAGAAGCCGGTCTGCGATTCCATTGGAGGCATTTACTGCTTTCGGGTGGCGGGGGCATGGGGATGAAGAAGAGGAGGAAGGTGGTGAAAGAGAAGATCCAGATACGTGAAAAACGGTTGGAGCAGGTGGAGGTGCTAGAGAAGCTTGTTGGTGATGGGGTGGCCAACAAGGTGATGCCCACGTGTCACATTCCTGATCCCCAGACCCCAGACTGCTCCCAATTGCTTTATCTGCATTTTGCCGTGTTCTGTGAGGCTCAGAGAGGTGCAGAGCTCACCTCTGTGCTGTGCACACAGGGAGCAGAAGCAGAGTGCAGAGGCTGAGGGGTGCCCTCGGGAATGCAGGGGCTGTGGACCAGGGCTTGGGGCTGCGATGGACCAGGGCCTTGGTAGGAGACTGAGTCAATTACACCTGCTTCTCGAGGGCCAGGGAGGCCCCTAGCTCACGTCTGTGGATTAATCTGGCTTGCTTTCTTGCTTTGCCATTCACTTTGGTGTCTTCCTTTATCACCAGAGCTGACGTGTTGATTCCCTGTTGCTTCTATGTGAAATCGCTAAGCTCCTTGCGCCAGTGTTGCAGTCCGGGCAAGCCCTCTCTCTTAACCATCTTAACTATGTTGAAGTGTACAGCTCAGCAGCGTTCGGTGCATTCCCATTGCTGTGTAACCAAACTCGAGAACTTTTTCACCTTGCAAAACTGAAACTCAGCTCTGCCCAGTAGGGAAGAACAACTCCCCATTCCCCTCCCCCAGCCCCTGGCAACCCCTCCTCTTCTTCCTGTCTCTGTGAAGCTGACTTCTCTAGGGACCTCACAGAAGTGGAGTCCTGCAGTATTTGTGTTTCTGTGACTAGTTTATTTCACTGAGCATAATGCTCTCAAGGTTCATCTACATGGTAGCACATGTCAGAATCTCCTTCCTTTTTAAGGCTGAATAATATTCCACTGTGTGGTTGGACCACATTGTGTTTTCCCTTCATCCATCTAAGGATACTTAGGTTGCTTCCACCTCTTGGCTATAGTGAATAATGCTGCTATCAGAGCTTTTTCTGCGCTCCTAAAACTGAAATTGCAGCCCAAACTTGGGGAGAAAACAGCATGGCACTCCAGAGCATGGGATCTGCTTGACCTTCAAACCCCTGATGGTCTTTAAGGAGAAAGACCTTGTCCTGCCTCAGGGTCATTACGTGAGTACCATGTCGCTGAGAAATGCTCTGACTCCACACTGTTCTTGACATGCGCCCCCCACCCCACGCCACCACAGAGGAGATGTAAGGACCGTGGTCTGCTTTCACCCTGCCACAAGGGTTCCTCATGAGGTTTCTTACACTAGAGCCTCACCCAAGCCTGTGGCGAGGTCCATTCTAATCTAATTCTCTCACTTAGTTACTTCCAGAAATGGGACTTCCCCAGCTGACCCAATCTCTCCATATGGATCATGATTTTCTTTTTCAGTGGACTCCAAAGAGAGAGAAGTTTCTTGAAACACATAACAGCGGTGACATTTGGGATGCCACCAGCACCCCTGAGCCAGATGCTTCATTTCTCAGGGGTGCTCTAAGTGAAAGAGGGCCCACCTCAGGCTTGACGACCATGGCATCCTCTGAGGTAATGGAGTCTGGCTTGTGAGTCATCCTCATTCATTCATTCAACAAATATCCAATAAGAGCGCAGTATACATCAGTCGCGGGGCTGGGTGTACTAGATACAGATATGCATAAGAATCCCTGCCATGGAGGAGATGACCAGGTACTACGGGAGACACATGCACACAAACAGCTAAGCACAGTGACATAAGTCCTGGGATGAAGTCATGAACAGCATGGTAGGTTGTCCAGCTCTGGCTTTTCGGCTGTCAATTCAGAGAAGGTGATGGCGAGGATTGCTACCTTAACAATCAGCCTCATTTAAGGATGAGAAAACCGAGGCTCAGGGAGAGTAACTGATTTCTAAGGACGTCAGTTGGTTGGTGGCAGCCCTGGGACAGGCATGCAGACCTTCCATGATGAGTCTGGTTCTTTCCTGAACCAGTTTGCCCGTTTCTGTGGTTCAGGTCAGAGCTGGCCTTGGGCTTTGTTTTGCTGGGCTTTGAAGAGACGCTGATCTCCAGAGTTTTTGTTAGAAATCCCCACTCTTCCTCCATTGAATTCTTTGCTGAAATGACACAGTGTTTTAGACGCACCCTTTCTGATGCATGAGTCTTACCTCATCTCCTGTGGGACAGTAGCTAGAGTGTGGCTGCAAGATTACCAAATGGTCAGTTTGCATAAACAAAATCCATCAGCCTTGCTCTGTCCTGCCACGAGGGGTTAGCACGAGCTGATTCCAGGAAATCGTGATATCCATCAGAGCATGCGACATTTCACAGAGGATCACGGCTACATTCAGAAGTGCCCTGACTCCCTGGGAGCACACTTTGTCTTTTCACTGAGCCTGTGTCCTGTCTGAGGCATTCTGATGGACATCTGATGGACACCTGCAGGTGTGTCTACCTGCCCATCATCCATTCCCTCTTATCCTGGTAAGAGGACCTTGATCTTCCTTCAAAGACTCACCATCTTCTATTCCCACCATCACTCCAAATGCATCCAACACCGTCCATGTGGGAACATGGTCCAAACCAGACAAATTAGACTCTGACGTTTGGACATCAAGCTGAGGGCCTCAAGGTCAGAAAATGTCTCAGTTTTGTTAGTCACAAGGGCTGAGCCCAGAGGAGGCTGCCTGTCCGTTCTTGCTACCTAGTCTCCGCACCCCACCTCCAACTGTGGGCTTTGAGTTGTCTTTCTATTTTGTGACCCTCCATGTTTTTCTGTGTGACACGATTTTGCTTTAGGTGGCCAGAGTCTACTGTTATTTGCAATTACAGAGCCCTGACTGACATGTGTTGACACTGGTCAGGTAGAGGAGGGTCAAAAAACCAGGAGCAGAGGGGGAAGTTAAAGGATGAGGGGCCAGATGTGAAGATGAAGAACCAGTTCAGTGTCAGTGGGGAGCCACAGAGAGATGAGGTTTAGAGTGAACGGGAGAGAAAAACCGGATCCAGTGATTAAAGTTACCAGGAAAGTGGAAGTATGTGAATTTACCCAGCTTGGACCCTTGGAGTCCTCGTATGAACAGTGGGCACAGATGGATGGGATTGAGAAATCTTTGAATTCACCTTCTCCAGGACCTGGTTTCCTCTCCTGCACTTGGGATCATATGAATTGGATCGTTCAACTGTGAGTTTACGTAACCCCAAGTACTGGGGTCTTAGCGTGGTCTAACCGTGAGGATAAGTTCTGGCTCAGAGCTCCTGATGACCTCCTATACCCCTCCCAGGATGAGGCAGATGGGGCAGACACATGCCAAGTCCTGACAGGGTAGATCTCCTTCTGGGACCGAGCAGTAGTTGTTTACAAGGCAGTGTGACATAACAAATGTAGTTCACATCCCAAGTGACCGGGCCTTTTCTGGCCCTGCCTTCCAGTAAAACGTCCAAGATTCTGAGCCCAAACACCCATCCTTCATTTGCTCTGCTCCCTCCCATGTGTCTCCTTCCCTCACCTGGGTCAGAACCTGTCCAGGCTCCCAGGCCCCCGGGGCAGGCTGGAGCCCCCCTTGCCCCGGCCCATTCCTTTCAGGGAAAGAATGACCTTTGGCCTGGAGCTCTGTTCCTCCATGGATGACATTGCTCTGTCTTGGACGGATTTTCCTACAATCACATCAAGAGCAGTCCGGATTAATCAGAAGTTTGGTTAAGCACTCAGAAATGTGGGCTTCTAACCATTTCTGGGTCACTGACCTCTTTGAAAATGAGAAGGAAGCTATGAACACTTAAGAACACACACACACACCATGCAGAATTCTGTCCACAGTTTTGGGGTGTTCCTGGGACCTCCCATCTGGTCTTCCCTTGGACTCTGTCTAGGACACATAGCTGTCTCTGGACCCGCGAAATTCTCCCGCCCCATCCGCAGGGTTACTCACACAGATGGTAGCTCTCCTGCCGGAACAGCACTGTGTGGATCCACGTGCTGGGTGCCAGAGGCTGCCCTGTTCTAAGGGTCATCGACAAGCCTTCAATGGATCAATGAAGGAACACGAGGATTCACAAGGAAGCTCTAAATGTCACCTGGATAATCATTTGAGAGGGTTGGGTGGGTATCATGCCCAGGACACTCACCTCCTTGAGGTAGAACCTCAGACCCAGCCTGTATCAGTCCCAGCCCAGGGCCCCGAGGAAGAGCCCCTCAGGCCTGCTGTGGGCACACTGGCTCAGGTGCGGGGGGGACTGGGGCTCACCTTACACTCAGTGGAAACACACATGCACACACACACACATGCACACACAGACACACATGCACACACAGACACACATGCACACACAGACACACATGCACACACACACACATGCACACACACACATTTCAGATGCACTTAATACGTGTATTGGCCTAATGCAAAATGTTCAAATGTGAAAATCAACAGCTGACTGAAACTAAGATCAAAGCATCTGGGTCTTAATAATAAAAAGAACAAAATTCAAAAGTATTTAAACTTGTATTTAAAGGTTTATTTATTATTACACTTTTATTACAATTTTAGAGATTAAAATGTTAAGTTTGATGCTATAGACCAGGAACAAGGATCTTTCAGGGCTGCCATCTCTTCCTCATGCCCTCCTACTGCACGTTTGCAACATGAAACAGAGAAAAACATGGTCCCCTAAACTGATGTGTTCCCAGCTGACTTCAGTTAAAAGCAAGGACTATATTCTTGTTTTTTCACCCACACCCACACCCACACACACACACACACACACACACACTGTATTTTATTTTTACAAGAGATAAACAAACTGACAGCAAGCATTGTAAATGGGTGACCACAACAAAAGCAACCATGACTGCAATTACCAAACACGAAACACACTCACACTGTGTCATAATATTGACATTCAGTCCAGCAATCCTCCACTGTAACAGCTCCTTTACTTTGCAGTGAAAATTGATTTGTATATTTTTTATCTCTGAATCCTTGTGGGATTTTTTCTTTTTATTCAAAGTCACAAAAATTATAATCATCTTTATCAGTTCACTCAGTCCCACGTAATTAATTTTTTTTCATCTTGATCTTCTGTTAGCACTTTGACGAATTCATCAGTTTTCCATTAGAGCTCTGAAAACGCTTATTCATTCAGTTCAGCAGTAGAGTCAGTTACCAGAAACCTGTACTTGTCAGAGTCTTTGCCATGAATTCCTTGAAGATGAAACCCTTTTATAGGAACGTTTTTGCAAAAGTATCAGAGTTCACCCAGAACTGTCTGTAAATGACAAAAGACTTAAAAATGACCACAGTTAAAGATTTGACGGAAGTTCATAATAATGCAATTGACAAGGAAATTTAGTTATTTCTGAGATATACATTTTAAAGTAATAACTAGAATTATGACTTATAACATTATACCAGAACATATAAGATTTTTAGAAATTTCACGTAATGTCTGAAACTTTTATATTAACATATTTCCATACAAATAACCCAAAGGAAGTTTAGTATTAGTTGTTTTTTCTTTGTTTGTTTGTTTGTTTTGTTTATACCGCAGATTCTTATTAGAAGGACTATACTCTTATGCTGTCTATGGTGTCTGGATTAGTCCTGTAGGCTGAATATCCTCATTTTGGAGTTTTGCCTCCTTATAATACTTTGAGATAGCAACTGTTGACATTCTGCTTTCAATTTGTCCATATAAGGTGTGAAGAATTCTCAAATAGGATTTTTTTCTTGAAAGATCATGGCCGAAGTGGAATTGAATAACAAAAATAAAACTACAGCTATTTATGTTGTTTCTGGTATAATTCTAGTATCAAACAATTCTACAAAGGTTAGAACCATGATATAACTAGTACCCAAACAATTCTACAAAGGTTAGAATCATGATATAGCTAACTTCTGTTTACCTGTCTACATTTACTATTTAAGTTTTTTATGAATATTTTTGGCTCAGAAGGCTTTAAAACAATGTTATTCTGAATATTATCTAACACATAGCCTCTTTCTAGCCAATATCTTCCAATCTCTTTCCTTATTTAACTACAGGAAGACTTTCAACAGTTTTGTATATAAAATTAATAGATTTCAAATGATCATTTATTACATTGTTTTTGCAATATTATACATTACTATATAGAGACTGGTGGAATTTTAAATCGACAGTATACACGGAGATTTTTTTCTGGATTGCATCTACAAAGGTTATCTACGTTTGAAAGTGAATGATTAACAATAAATCTGGCTTTGTCCATGTTGGAAAACAGGTTAGACAGGATAATAACTTCCAGGACCACCTAATCCTTGACCCACACAAGACTGAGAAGCTAAAAAGGATGTTGAAATAGGCATACACCTAACTGGCCTTCTGAAGGTCAAGGCTGAAGCCGAAACTGAACACTGGAGTCTGTCCCAAAGCTGAATTTCGGTGCGTTCTGGTATGTATGTGTGTGAAACACTACTTACTCTTGCCATAGACCTACGATATCTTTTACCATTGTGCTTTATCCTATGCTCCACGCCAGTCCATTCAATGAATGCTGGCCATCACCTTCTAAGTCAAGTTCACAACCCACAGTTTGAAAAGCCCTGGAGGATGCTTTCTAAATTCTGGTTCCCTTCCTTTGTGCTTTAAAATATCCCCAGGAAGGCATCGTCCCATGATCAGTTTCACTCCTGCATCCCCATCTTCCTTCCCCGGGCACGTGTTGGGCCTGCTCTTTGTCAGGAGCAAATGTGAAGACCTCACCTCTGTCTCTAGGAATACTCTAGCGAGTGAGGAAGTTCCCACAAAGGCTACTCTAAACATGGCAATCCCATGTTTAGGATAAGCGTGGCACATCATAGGAGCTGAAAGAAGGATGTCTCTCCTAGGGAGGGGTTCTGGCTGTCTCCCTGGGGAAGGTGACATCTGAACTGAGACTTGAAGATTGCATAGGAGACGCCAGGTAGAGGGAAAGGAAGGGCAGGGTGGGAATGGGAGCTGGGGCAGAGCGGGAGAAAGCATGCTCTGAGCCTGAGCATCTCCCAGCTGTAAGGTCTCTGGGACCTTGGAAATATTCCTCTCCCTTCAGCAGGGAGGGGGCTGCTTCTCCCCCAGTCCTGGGAACCTGCATTACAAGTGGGGCTGTGAGATGGCCCTTGGGACTCTGAAGAAGTTAAGAGACCTGAGCTGGGAGGGGCTGCCAGCTGGCTCACTGACCTTCTTCCCCAGGGAGTAAGCCCTGGGGAGCACCTGGAGCTGTGAGCCCTACACGAGCAGAGACCTCTTTGGGGATTATCCCAGTGGGGACTCTGAGAACACTCACAATAAACACTTGAAGGGAATCCTTTGGACACGGTGTGACAATAAGGACACAAGCATTCTTAGGGTTGCCAGTTGTGTCTTCTGGTCCCAAGTCCTGGGACACAGAGAGTCCCCAGGTGCTGCATGGGGACCATCACAGCTCTGGTAACGCCAGTGAGTGGGTCCAAGACACAAAATACACTATCACAAGTCAGAGGAATACTGACTCATCCTTAAAGAAAGACGTCCTGCTTGCAAGGACCGTCAGGAGGAATGTTACTGGGAGGAACGGGCGTCAACTCTGAGTCCTGCAGCCTGGGCTCCCCAGCCGCCCGCCCGCCGGGCCCCTCTGTGTGCTCCCTGCGTCCCCTGCCATGTCCACCTTTTCCTCCAGCTTGCAAAGCAATGCATTTCTCCAGGGCTGTCCACTTCTAGCCTTGACCTCACCCCGGATACGGTCAGGGCGGGGCTTTGCCAAGGCTGCCCCGGAATCATTTGTTAACGTTGACACATGTGGTGTATCAGTAAGGAACTGGCTCATTAATCACTAGAACATTTCCCCCAAACAAATCTATCAAAGGAGCAGAAAGTGTATATAGTGTTGTCCCCTCGGCCAGACCCAGCTCCGCTGTTCCTGGTGCCGAGCAGGTGGCTGAGGTGACACCTCCCTCACCCTGTGACAGTTTAAAATAGCCCAGCAGACTGTGTTTATTATTGGTACCCAGGCTGATTCGACGACACGGTTCATCTGCATTGAAAGATATCATCCACATGAATCATAAAGTGCTTTTGCTATTAAACACGATTCTCTGGGATCTGGTGATGTCACACTTAAAGATTCCCATCCAGCCTGACGCTGGGGGCTGGGAGGGAGGAGGGTGAACCTTCCGGTTCGAGGGCAAACTTCAATGGAGAGATCTGATCCCTCTGGGGCATCCTTATACTTACTGCAGAAATGTAACTCACATCCATACGCCTATGTCCAAATTTATCTCATCTACATATTTTCATCGCCAGCGCAATGATGAGTGAGGTCGAAACCCTCTCACCTGGGTGCTGTGTCAGCCCCTGTCTGTCCTCCTGCCTTGACTCCACTCCCTGAAGTCCTTTCGTCACTCAGCAGCTGAGGGAGCTTGAGAAGGGGGAAGGAGCCATGGAAACTTTGAAGGAAGCCAGGGGGTCCCAGTATGGGTTGCAGACTGTGACGAGAGATCCTAGCTACATGAAAAAAATGTGTGGAACGACTGCAGTGAAAGGCAGAGGGGAAAAGGAGGTGCTGACCCAAGTGACTGGAAAAAAGTGGATTCTGTGAGGTTAAAGGCAAAAGGAACTGCACACAAGAACTGCACATACAGAAGACATACAGATGGCCAACAGGCACATGAAAAGATGCTCAGCATTGCTGATCCTCAGAGAAATGCAAATTAGAGCCACAGTGAGATATCACCTCACATCTGTCAGAATGGCTTTTATCAAAAAGTGTACAAGTAACAAATGTTGGTGCGGATGTGGAAAACAGGGAGCCCTCCTATACTGTTGTAGGGAATGTAAATTGGTGCAGTCACTATGGAAAACAGTATGGAGCTTCCTTAAAAAACTAAAAATAGAGTTGCCCTATGATCCAGCAGTCCCACTCCTCTCTCTGTATATCCTAAGAAAACAAAAACACTATTTCGAAAAGATATATGCACCCCAATGTTCATTGCAGCATTATTCACTATAGCCAAGAAAGGGAAGCAACCTAAGTGTTCATCAGCAGATGAATGGATGAAGATGTGGAATATTACTCAGCCATAAAAAAGAATAAAATTCTGCCATGTACAACCATGTGGATGGACCTAGAGGGTATTATGCTTGGTAAAATAAGTCAGACAGAGAAAGACAAATACTGTATATTTTCACTTATATGTGGAATCTAAAAGATAAAATGGATGAATACAGCAAAACTGAAACAGACTCACGGATATAGAGAACAAACTAGTGGTTACCAGTAGGGAGAAGGAAGGGGAGACGGGCTAGATGAGCGTATGGGATAAAGAGATATAAACTACTATGTATAAAATCAACAAGCAACAAAGGTATATTGTACAGCACAGGGGAATATAGCCATTATTTTGTAATAACTTTAAATGGAGTATAATCTATAAAAATATTGAATCACCATGTTGTACACCTGAAACTAATATAATATTGTAAATAAACTATATTTCAATTAAAAAAAAGAACTGCACTCTAGTTGGTAAAGCTGTTCAGCACAGAGGTGCGGGTTAGCCACTCTGAAACCACTGTCCGTGTCTAGTAACTGAATAATTAGGTAAATGGATGGCAAATGGTGGGGATTGTTTCCCGCTCTTGGAGTTGGACGTTAGAGATAAGCTAGGGTAGGGGATGGAGTGATCCGGGTGATGTAGGATGAGAGTTGGAAACATCAGTAGGAACTCATGTTTAGTCTAATACAGATACAGATGGATAAATACAAAAGTAATTCTTTAGATATGTGTACTATACTTGGGTTAGGATACACACATATGTTGCTAAGCTCTTTCTGCTGAGAGAGCCCAAAGGATTGACACCACAGTAGCATAGCAATGAGTTCACCCAGCGCCCAGATCTTGGTTTCTAATACCATTCTCAAATAAAAGAAAGATGGGATCCTTGGAAAATTGGTTGATTCTAGGGCTGGGGTAAAAAATATATAAGAAGAGTCTGGAGTATCTTATAGTGACAGAAAGTGAGGAATGTTCAAAAGACAAATTGGGAATAATGAACAATAATGTATAGTTTTTGGTCAATTAGTGGTGACAAAGGCATCAAACTAATGGAAGAATTTCAGAGGATGTGAGAACCGTCTGTACTATCTTTGTAACTTGTCTGTAAATCTCAAGCTATTCTACAGTAAAAAACGTTTTGAAAAAACCTGTAATGACACCCAACACTGTTAACTCTTCCTTTCTCTATGCCCTCCTCCGTTTTCTGACTTCCTTGCTCATTTCTCTCCAGTCACATGGCCCTCCTTTCTGGTCCACCTGTCTTCACCATCCCAGGTCTCCTGAACTTCCAGGACTTTCCATGTGCTGTTGCCTCTTCTTGAAATGCTCTTCATCCTGTGTCTGGCTCCTTTTCCCACAACAGGTCCCAGCTGAAATCTCACCTCCTCAAAGAGATGATCCTGGGCCACCCAAGCCAAAGTGGTGTCCTCCATCACCAGATACCCCTACTATACACACACACACACACACACACACTCACACACACACACACACACACACACACACACACACACACACTGGTATTCCATCATTCCATCACCTTGTTTATATTTTTCATTGCACTTACCATTGTGTTTAATAAACTGGCTTATTATCTGTCTCCCCAATAAGATGTTAAGATCTCAGAAGAAGGTGTATTATCACTAAGTACCCAAAAGTACCCAAAATCTAGCTCAGCACCTGCTCAATACAAATCTGCTGAAATAAATAGATGAGAGCGTTAATTAATAAAACATGCTCTGACAGTCCTCAACTTTTACTGTTACACACAAAACTACACATCACAGGCTGTCCTCATATGGCAAACGGGGGACAGTTCCCAGACTCCCTGCTGGGACCAGTCTGTCCCCCAGGGAGGAGGTGATCCCTGACTACCAGGAATTATCTAACTGGAAATCATCACATGATTAAAATTCACCCTGGCAGCACACAGAGACACAGGACACTTTGCATGTCACTACAATGAGCCCCCATATCTGTTATCCAGAATCTAAAGTCAAATAAAGCCCCCAGTACCCTAAGAACAAGGTAATGTGGGGTAGTCCAGCTTCCATGTTGCTGCTGTGTGGTTGTCAAATGAAAGTGATATGATGAGTGAAAATGAAAGGCAACGAATGAAAAGGTACTTTGAGGGGGATGATATGATCAAAACATGTGAAAAATGAGCTTTGAAAAAGCAACATTGTGCTTCCTGCTGGTCACACGATGAATGACTCCAAGTTAAACTCAAGCTGCCATTCTTCTGTAGCACTTTGTTGTGTTAGGGTCACTCTGCCCCACTAGACTGAACTCTTTGAGGGCAGGGACTGTCGCTGATGCCCCCAAACTAGCACAGTGTTGGCTCAGAGAAGAATCCGAATAAGTCTCCACTTAAGGCACACCTAACTCAACATGCCCCCAACGGGACCCCTGACCTTCTACCCCAACCCTCTTCTGTTCCCTGATTCAAGCACAGGCACCACCCCCCACCAAGCTGTCTAGGCTAGAAACCCCAGCCTCTTCCTACATCCCTCACTCATTGCACCTGAGCTGTCTTCAGGGTCTGTCTTACCTCCTAGACTGTGTGAGGGTCTCAAATTTAGGGATCGAATCGTTCATCTCTTCATCTCTAGTATTTAACACGTATCCGGCACATGATCGGTGCTGAATCAAGGTTTGTGCCCTGCATGACTGGGGAGTCGGACTGAAGTGAAGATTTTAATAGGGTTTGAAGTCATGCTCTGCACTCCCAGAGAGCATTGGACTCTCAGAAGATTCCACCCTGTCTCTCTAGCCAGATTTTAAGTTACCTCAGGACAGGAACTCCTTCTCACGCTCCACAGAATCCCTTTGTCATCACCAGCCTCCCACATAGCTGTGTCCTCACTGAGGAGAAGAGATGGCAAACAGCTCACAGCCCTGAGTGGTCTGAGATGGAGGAAGAGAGAGCTGCTGAGAAGGGCGTCACCAGCCATGGATTCTGCACGGAGCTGGGATATGGGGGCCACAAAATTCCACTTTCTACAGCTGAAGACCATGCCGTAAACCAGCACTTCCTGTAAAAGGTTAATAGTCTTATACATTGTTTCCCAAAAATATATTTAATAATTATTTGATTTCTTAATAGCAGGTAATAACCAAGATGGACCAAGTCAGGAGACTAACTAGGAACTTTCTGGGTCAACAAATGATTCTCTCAATTTAGGAGCCAGTTCAGAGATCTCTGATCAGCCACCACGAAGGAGTTTTCAAGACTGTGGACCGAAGAAAGAGAGGAACCAAAGATTTGGTGGCAGTCCATCCAGGGGAACAGACATGGGTAGTAGTATCTCAGAGACCCCAGCCTTGTTTCAGGAGTCTGCACTTCAGCTGAGGTCCATTCCCTCATCCCAAATGTCCAAAAGCATCTAATAGAAATAAAACACTATGACTTCCAGGGGTCGGCTGAGACCACTGGCTCGGGGGAGGGGCTGGGAGCCGGGCTGAAGTCTGAGCTCATCCTAAACAGATCATTCATTTACCCAACCAATTTTTTTGACCAGCAAATGGCTACTTGGAGAACTTCTTGGTCTTTGAAACTATCCCATATATTTCTTTTGTCACTCTCTCTTTTTTTTTTTCCTGGCCCAAAACCCTGGTAAGAAGCCTTGAAAAGAAAAGGTCCTCTGAGTTATCAGCTAGCTCAGGAGGTGGGGAGACTGCAGTGGGCAGATGGAAGGAAATGGTCCAGTTCCTGGCCTCCGTGGGAGGGACCCAAAGGCACTCCAGGAAGCTGACAGCCGAGAAGGGAGGAGTGAGCTTGGAGGGTCCGGGGGTCATGCCTTGGAGGCCCAATTCAGACGAAGTGGACAATTAATTGTAATAGAGTTTTACAGAGTTCCAGCGGAGTCATGGCCACAAAACTCATGTACTCATTTCCTGGCTTTCCTGTGTCCTCCCTCAGCTGTGCCTGAGATCCTGGGTTGTGGCAGCCTCTCGTGTTTCTTTTGCCCCACCCGTCTGTGGCTCAGTGCTTTTGATTTATCATTCGCTCTCTGCCCTTTGGTGTTTAGCAGCAGAACCTGCAATGCCGCTATGGGTTAGGACCCCAAACAACTGATCTTGGTTAAAATTTTGCCTTAAATCCAAATGGACTGTGACCGTGTATCGTGGGTGAGATTCCTGGGCTTTGTGACATCTGTTTTGGCTGCTTGGAAGCCTATTGTGTTCCCTCTATTTTCTTTTCCAGTTTTCAAATGAGTGAGGTTATAGGACAGCCGACTCTGGATAACAGAGGCCAAACCTGGTATTTCCAGACTGTAAAGTAAACGGAGACTATGACCTTTCTAGGGGACCCAGGCAAGTGAGGCAATGCACAGCTGCAACATCTGGCCTTATAGAACTAAAGATAACACCCCATAAAATGTATTTTATTCACTTATTTAACAACTGAAATGCACTTTCCATTACACATGACTCTGTAAGTCTTGCAGGTGCAAGACTCCTGCTGTTAGACGGCTGCCGGCTTGACGATGTTTTAGTCACATGGATTCACCATGGCCCCTCTTCCTCACCGTCCCCAGTGGTCTGGAAACGCTGAGTCCTTCACTCCCGATACAGCCTCTGCTTAGAAGGCCCTTCTCCCCTCTTGTTTATTGCAACCCCATTTCTCCCCTTGGACCTCCCTCCCAAAGCCACTCTCAGGTGATTCCATGTGCTCTCATGTATGACGAGTCTGCCATCTCATCTACACTTTCTACCCTTCCTTTTCTCGGTTATTTATCCAGTTTGAGTCAATGCTCTATATTCATAGAGAACATTCATACCAGGTGCTTGACTCCCTTTCTACCCCAAAACTCATCGCCGTTCGGGGTGACTTAAATGACCTTTAGGCTCGACCAGTTGGGCGTTCTTCTTTCAGCTTCTCGACTCAGTGACATCTTCTTCCATTCAACTTCAAGTAATTGGTCTCAGGGCCATATCTCGGACTTGCCCCTAGAATTTCCCCACTTCTCTAATCTTAAATTCCTCTACGCAAGGAATGTTCTGACTACAACGTGCCATCATTCCAGCTCCCTTGTTCTCTAGCTCCCCTTACACTTGTTGAAGACTCAGCAAAACTTGTGAGCAGTTGATCCTTTGGTCTTCTCTCCATCTACCTGCTCCCCTCCCTCCCTCTCACCTCCACTGTCCTGATACACATTTCAGACCTTGGACTGTCACACATTCATGTTCTTACCCAGACCCAAAAGCTCTTCCTTTCTTGTCCTTGTCATTCTGTCCACTCTTCCAGCAAAGCCCAGTCATGATTTCGCCTCTACTCTGCATATCTTGAGGCCCCCAGGACTGAGCAGCACACTTCTGGGCTGTGTGGTAAGCTCTCTGTATGGCCCTGGCCAGCCCCTTGTCATGTTCTGTAGAGGGTTAGAGCAGCTCTCTCAAATATTTACCATTTCCCCAAACTCTGATCCCTCCTCCATTGCCCCTCCACTTTGAAAAGACCATCTTGGCTTTAACTGAGAGCCTCAGAACCTGCTTCTCTGGATTATATCTGCATCACAACACAACCTGGCATCTTTGGTCCTTTCTCTCATTTACAAAAGATGAGTTGTCTCCTGCGAGAATGATCTTCTACTTGTGTTCTGTATACCATTCCTTTGGTCTCACTAGAATTTTGTATCCCTCACAGTCTTTCCATCCTGGGTCTGCAATCTCAACTGTTGACTCTTCTTATTCACCTTATGAGTGTTCTTAAGACTCTTTCGTTATAACAGTAGGATAGTTAGAAAAGGTGTTGATAAAGGGTATTAGGATAAAAATGATAATGATAAAAATATTTTTATGCCTCTGTGATCTATTATTATTAGTAATATGACCTGAGCAATTTGCTTAATCATTGTATACTTCTGAAAATAGCAATTATTCATTTAATAGGAATTATTAAATGAGCTAATAGTTTGAACACGCTTAAAACACTACTTGACATCTAGTAAGTCTTTTGTTGTTGTTTATTATTATTTCAGAAATATGAATTTCAGTGGCAATCAGAATTAGAGATTTTGTGGAAGGAGACTTGCAAATTAGAAATATGTGTATGAAAATATGTCAAGAGCTTAAAAATATTTGAAAAGCTTTTGGTAAATTCCTTTAATAATCGTACTATTCTTTGAGCTGGCCTTAGTAAGGCTAATTTTACTGAGAAACAGTAGAACTCACATTTTAAACTGTGACAAAAGAATGGTGGACTGAATATATTCTGCCTTTGAGTATAAAAGAAGTAAGAAATAACAAGCATCAGCATGATGTGAGCATTAAAAAAACATTCTCTTGAAAACAAAAATAATGATACATGAATACACATAATGTTTGGCTAAATAAAAATAAATAAATAAGTTCATTAAACAAGCCCTACACACACATGAAAAAACAGAGAGAAAAGAAAAAGGGATATTTTTTATTGAAGCAGAGCTGATTTACAATATTGTGTTAGTTTCAGGTGTAAAAGAAGTGATATTTAGAGGGAAATGATGCCTTGGTCTGTCATTCACTTTTCTATGTTCCTATCCTAAAATGAACTAAAAACAAAAGAAAGAGAGAAAAAACATTTTTGAAATATTTGTGGCCAAACCAATTCCGGTCTGTTTTCAGCAGGCTTAATTTAAAACTCATCCATTCAGTAGAAAATGATCTGGTGGCTAAATGAAACCCTGTAATTTGGAAACAGAAATGGAAACAAACACACCAATGAGTGAGTGTCCTATTTGGCAGAAAGCGTTTATTGCAGACTACCCAAAATACTCATTCACCATTTCAGGGCAAAATTATACTTCTTAAAACACACACAAAAAAAATGTCTCTATGTGTGATGAATGATATTGTCTTTCTTAGGAAGTCAAATGCTCCTGGCCATCCGTTGTAGACACCATGGTATCTACAGACAGTGCTGGACGGGCATCGCTGCCATTCTTTCAGCACTGTCATGGTGATGACTCCTAATTTGTAAAGTCCAGATGAGGGTTACATGAGTTCTTGTAAGAAGCATTCTTAGAACAGTGCTTGGTGTACATCTTATATAAGTGCTACTAGTTTTGTTATCAGAACGTGTCCAAGGGGACTTCCCTGGCCGTCCAGTGGTTAAGACTTCGCCTTCCAATGCAGGGGGTGCAGGATTGATCGCTGGTGGGGGAGCTAAGATCCCATATGCCTCGCGACCAAAAAACCGAAACGTAAAACAGAAGCAATGTCGTAACAAATTCAATAAAGACTTTAAAAATGGTCCACATAAAAAAGAAAATCTTTAAAAAAAAGAATGTGCCCAAATATTAACATGTTTTCAAAGTTTGTTGTTTTCAGTGAAGATTACCTGTCAGCACAGGATGGTCAACAATGACCCTCTTCCTCAGATTAAGCAAGAACTGTCTTCGGATGGTCCTGTCTTTCTATCTAATTTACAAACCTCATTTACACAAACACCATTAAAATGAAAACCTGTGAATGACCCAAATCCTAAATCTGTGTAAAACTGTGTATTTCATGCCTCAAAACCAAGTATAGCAAAAAAAAAACACAAAAAACAAAAAAACAAAAAAACCAAGTATAGCAAAAGAATTCTGTTGCCCTTTTGACTAAAAATATTTTATACAGAATTTACTCTTAGAGTGAGTACAACATTGTGGTTCAGATTATGCCTTTTAGCTCCAAATATAAATTTGTGCTTCAAATCTGGTGACGGTTTTACAAAAGAGAAGTGGTTATTAGTATTGGAATAATTGATCTATCTTTCTACTGTGTGAGAGCTTCTTACAGGTCGTAAAATTTTTAGGAACTAAAGCAATCCCTGCATTTGCTAATCTTATTTAGTAACTATCAAAATGTCTCCAGGCAATAGAGCCATAGATTACAAATTAACAACAGGTGATTGCAAAATCTACTACTTTTCGAATTTGAACATTTTCCTGTAGTTCTTTAACATTATTATTATTATTATTTTTTATTATTTTATTTTTTTTTGGCGGTGCGCGGGCATCTCGCTGCTGTGGCCTCTCCCGTTGCGGAGCACAGGCTCCAGACGCGCA